>NW_026962010.1:15637033-16990225 GCF_032445375.1 Bacillus rossius redtenbacheri
CTCATATTCGTTGTGGATTACTTGAGTTTATTTCGTATAAATTTGTTAACAACCAACCTATCCTAAAAATTATTTGTGTAGTTTATTGACTTCATAACATATTTTTTCAATTGTTTTTAATAAAAAATAGAATTTTATAACGTGAGTTTTATAACAACCAACCTAACCTAAAAATTTATTTGTGTAGCTCATTAATTTCATAATAAATTTTTTAAATTGTTTTTTTTTATTCGTGTTTTAAATAAAAATAATTATTAAAAAATTCTATTAAAAATTACGTACTTTAAATCGTTTTCGGTGATAATTAAAAATTTTATTTTCAATAAATAACTCATATTCGTTGTGGATTACTTGAGTTTATTTTGTATAAATTTGTTAACAACCACCCTAATATAAACATTATTTGTGTAGTTTATTGATTCCATAAAGAATTTTTTCAATCATTTATAGTAAAAATTATTCATTTTTAAATAAAAAACTATTTAAAATAAAAATAAATAAAAAATTTGAAATAATTCTATTAAAAATTATTTACTTTGGAAAAAATTATTCATTTTAAAAGTTATCAAGCAAAAAAATAAAATTACACGTTTTTTATCTAAAATTTGTTACAATAAATCTTTTTTGTTAATTAATTTAAATTTCATTCTCAATAAAAAAAACTCACATTCGTTGCGTATTATTTTACAGTATTTTTTTTTTTTTTTTTTTTTCAGAAAAATGCCACGTCTTCGAGGAAGAGCCAGAAATATTGGTCGACGTACTCCGAACGCACAATTGGTCCATGATCGTCGAATAAATAGAACAGATGAAGAACACTCGGTGGATAATGCAAATCTGAGAGATCAAGTTGCATCTACACGTGCGAATGAAAATTCAGTACAACGCAATCGACGTGTTCGTGCTAATGCAGTAAGACAACGAGAGGCACGTCAACAAGCGACAGATGCACATAGAGAACGTAACCAACGCCGGATGCAAAATGATCGAGTATTGACAAGAGCATCACTCAATCGCCTTGCATTTGAATATGATCCTGAAATCAACTATTCGTCACATGCATTAATCTCGATTGGTAGTATGGAGAAAAAGTGTCAACATTGTCATGCTTTCAAGTACAAAGGTGAATTAGCTGGTTTATGTTGCGCATCTGGAAAAATTTCACTGCCATCGCTAAATCCACCGCCGGAACCTTTAAAAACACTTTTAGCTGGCACCACATCTCAATCGAAATTGTTTTTGCGAAAAATTCGTAAATTAAATTCATGCTTCCAAATGACATCATTTGGAGCAACAAAAATTGTTCATAATGAAGATGGTCGTAATTTCGAATCTACATTCAAAATTCAAGGTCAAGTGTACCACCAAATTGGTTCATTGCTCCCAATGCCTGATGCCGATCCAAAATTTTTACAAATTTATTTTATGGGCAATGAGGAGCAACAATCACACACACGCTGCGCTTACAACTATATAGAGCAGATGGAGGAACGAGAAATTGTGGACATTTTGGAAACGTTTTTGCAAAACCATAACCAGTTGTTGCAATTGTTCAAGACTTTTTCTAGCAGACTGCAAAACGACAACTACGCCATTATTATTAAAGCAGACAAAGAGCCCTACGAAGAGCACGCAGGCACATATAATGTTCCAACTATTAATGAAGTTGCAGTTGTTATGGCTGGTGACCCATGTGAACGTCGGGACATTTGCATTCAACGCAGAGATAAAACGATGCAAATAATTCAAGACAATCATCGTTCTTACGATGCATTGCAGTATCCGTTGATATTTGGGAAGGAGAAGATGGATACCATTTAAGTATTAAACAAAGGAATCCAACTACAGGTACAACTTATAGACTATCTTACAGATTTTTTTTTTCAAATAATTTATGTATCTCTCATATATATATTTATTTGCAGGTGAAGAACTGATCAAGAAAGTTAGTGCTATGAACTTCTACGCATATCGATTGATGATTCGTGCTAATGAAGACAGTACCATTCTCCGATGCAGACAGCTATTTCATCAGTATATTGTCGATATGTACGTAAAAATCGAAAGTGAGAGATTACGATACATAAAATTTAATCAAACAAAACTTCGTGCTGAGGAGTACATTCATTTGCGTGACGCCGTTATTGGTAACGTAGATGCATCTAATGACATCAACAACATCGGTAGCGCATATATTCTCCCATCATCATACATTGGTAGTCCGCGTCATATGCAAGAGTATATTCAAGACGCCATGACTTACGTACGTGCATATGGCCGACCAGATCTTTTTATCACATTTACGTGTAATCCAAACTGGGATGAAATTCAAAGTTTGTTGTTGCCAGGTCAAACATCGATGCATCGCCATGATATCACTGCACGTGTTTTTAAACAAAAATTAAAATCTTTGATGAATTTGATTACACATCACTCGGTATTTGGTGAAACACGTTGTTGGCTTTACTCTGTTGAATGGCAAAAACGAGGTTTACCTCATACGCATATTTTGATTTGGTTGGTGGATAAAGTACGCCCAGAAGAAATCGACAAAATTATTTCAGCCGAAATTCCAGATCCGAATGTTGATCAAGAATTGTTTGACATTGTAACTACTAATATGATCCATGGTCCATGTGGTACTCTAAACATGATGTCACCATGTATGGACAATGGAAAATGTACGAAACGTTTTCCAAAACATGCCAATCTGATACTATCACCAATATTGACGGTTATCCATCTTACCGGCGTAGAGACGTAGACAATGGCGGTCAATCATATGAATTGCGTCTGTCAAACGGTGTGAGAGTAGATATTGATAATCGCTGGGTAGTTCCATATTCACCATTGCTGTGCAAAACCTATAAAGTGCACATAAACGTTGAACTATGCAGTTCAGTGAAATCTATAAAATACATTTGTAAGTATGTTCACAAGGGCAGTGATAAAGCTGTATTCGCTGTTCAAAATGTAAATGACAATGACGAAATTACACGTTATCAAATGGGTCGATACATTAGCAGTAACGAAGCTATTTGGCGCATTTTTACGTTTCCTATACATGAAAGGGATCCTGCTGTTATACATTTGGCTGTGCATCTTGAAAACGGACAGCGTGTTTACTTTACAGAACAGACTGCACTACAACAAGCTTTAACGACTCCAAAAACAACTCTTACTGAATTTTTCAACCTTTGTTGCCGACAAGATGTTGTTGGTCAATTCGCAAGGACATTAATGTATACTGATGTTCCTAAATTTTTTACGTGGAATAAACAATCAAAAAATTGGGAACCACGGAAACGAGGCATTCCAGTCCCAGGATTCACCGACATATTTATGACAAATACTTTAGGTCTAATATATACAGTTCATCCTAAGCAACGCGAATGTTTTTTTTTTGCGTTTGTTATTGGTTAACGTTCCTGGACCAACATCTTTCCGATATTTGCGAAAAGTCAATGGTACTTTATACGACACTTTCTTTGATGCGTGTCGTGAGTTACATTTATTGGAGGATGATAACCATTGGGATCTCACACTTGCAGATGCAGCACTGAGCTCATCTCCACAACAAATTCGTCAATTATTTTCAATAATATTGACAATGTGTTTTCCGTCTGAAGCATCTGCTTTGTGGGACAAATATAAAGACTTAATGAGTGAGGATATTTTACATCGGATTAGAATTACTAATCAAAATCAAAATTTCGAATTCTCCGCAGAAATATATAATGAGTCATTAATAATTATTGAGGATATTTGTATTCTTATTTCGAATATGCCGCTCATCCATTTCGGCATGCTAGCGCCGAACCGCCCAGCATTAGATACCATCAAAAGCGATGTTCAACGGGAACACCACTTCGATAGAACTTCTTTGGCTACTTTTATTGCCAATAATGAACAATTGCTCACTGCTGAGCAACGAAATGTTAATGATCAAATTAATGTATCAATTGCATCGCAACAAGGTGGATTCTTTTTTCTGGATGCACCAGGTGGTACTGGTAAAACATTCCTCATTTCATTGATACTTGCGCGCATCCGATCACAAAATAATATTGCATTGGCTATTGCTTCATCAGGAATTGCAGCAACGTTACTTGATGGTGGACGGACGGCGCATTCAGCGCTTAAATTACCTTTGAATGTTCACACAAATCCCGAAGCAATGTGTAACATAAAGAAGCATTCAGGCATGGCTCAAGTTTTGAGAAAATGCAAAATTATTATCTGGGATGAATGTACCATGGCCCACAAGCATTCTCTTGAAGCTCTCGACAGGTCCCTGAAAGATATCAAGGATAATACTAGGCTTATCGGTGGTGCTCTATTGTTGCTGTCTGGTGATTTCAGACAAACATTACCTGTCATTCCACGCGCGACATATGCAGACGAAATAAACGCATGTTTAAAAGAATCTTATCTATGGCGAAGTGTCAGCAAATTATGCCTTACTATTAATATGCGCGTTCAACTTAAAAATGATCCATTAGCGTCAAGATTCTCTGAACAACTGTTGGATATTGGCAATGGTAAAATTGAATTGTATGAAGATACACAATATATTCGACTTCCAGAGAATTTTTGCAACATGGTGGCTACCAAAGATGAGTTAATAAACAGTATCTTTCCAGATTTGAGAAATAATTGTACTAATCATGGATGGCTACGAGAGCGAGCAATTTTAGCTGCGAAAAATTTAGATGTTGATGCCATCAATTTCAAAATACAGCAATTACTGCCTGGTAATGAAACTACATTTAAATCGATCGACACTGTTGTTGATCCTGATGAAGTTGTTAACTATCCTGTAGAATTTTTAAATTCATTAGATTTACCTGGAATGCCACCACATAATTTGCGACTGAAGGTTGGTTCACCTATAATTTTACTTCGAAATTTGAATGCTCCGAAATTATGTAATGGGACGCGATTAGTTATAAAAAAATCATGGGCAACATTCTTGAAGCTACTATTTTGAGTGGAAAATTTCAAGGTGAGGTTGTACTTCTACCACGGATCCCAATGATTCCTTCAGATTCGCTTATACCATTCAAACGTTTACAATTTCCAATCCGCTTGGCATATGCTATGACTATAAATAAGTCACAAGGCCAAACCATGACAATTTGTGGCTTAGATTTAGAAAATCCGTGTTTTTCTCACGGTCAATTATATGTTGCGTGTTCCAGAGTTGGAAAACCATCGAATTTGTTTGTTTATACACCTCAAGGATTAACTAAAAATATTGTAAATCCAATAGCATTAATATAAATTAAGTTTTTGTAAATTAATAAATAAATGTTATAAAATAGTTTCATTATAAGATTGTTTACCTTTACTTAAAACAAGTTAAAGTTTGTATTTACGATGCTGTTATTGCCACACTCCACGGATAATATCCCAACCTGTAATCAGTCATTTCATTCACTTAAAATTTTCGGTGACGCCTAGAAATATCCGTGTCAATAATCATAGAGAGTGGCTGCTATTATCCAGTCTACAAATTTCATCCGTGGAGTGTGGTAATAGATGCATCTTTTTAGTTAACAC
The DNA here is from genome assembly GCF_032445375.1 of Bacillus rossius redtenbacheri. Taxonomy (NCBI): domain Eukaryota; kingdom Metazoa; phylum Arthropoda; class Insecta; order Phasmatodea; family Bacillidae; genus Bacillus; species Bacillus rossius. The sequence continues at coordinate 15,642,596 of NW_026962010.1, forward strand.
AGATTCTACATTTCACTTCACTCATACAGTATATGCATACTTACACACACAGTATATACTCACATGCTACCGATCGGTCGAATTTGTATAAGTGTACATGTAATGAAGTTAGATATTAAAATAACTCTTGAATAATAATTTTCATCAAAACAGTCCAGATTGTTACAGCTTATTGAAGAATGTTTGAAATTTTCGAATTAACGACGTGTGTACAGGACAACGTCTGTCGGGTCTGCTAGTAATATATAAAATTACTTTTCAAATGTCTTATTAACATTGTGAAGAACCAAATATAGATGAACAGTTAACATAGCTATCGAAAAATAGACATAAACTTGACTTAATGATTTTCACCACTGGCAAGAACCTCTTACGGTAAAATAAAATTGAAAACACTTTGTTCGGTTTAAATAAATTTCGTACAGCAGTGTAAGTAGTATACGAATGTATGTTCTGGGACTGGCTTCTGGCTGTGGATTGATGATTGTCGTCCGCCATCTTGGATTGTGACGTCACGGCGGCCATCTTGGATGGTTGTGACCTTGACCTTTGACCTTGACCTTGAATTTGATCCTCAAAAATCGCCAAAATCCTCCAAAATTGGGCAAAATTTGCCCAAAATTCCTCAAAAATCGCCAAAATTTCCATTTCTGTGGAAAAAAGTTCCGCCAAAAATTCGCAAAAAATTCCTCAATTCGAAAATCAGGATTTCGAAAATCCTCAAAAGTTGTTTTGCCCTAGAAAGAACCCTAATTCCTAAAACTGGCTTAAAACTCCTAAGAGATAGCCGCTTATAAGCCATTTCTAGGAATAAGGATACCATGACCGCCATCTTGGATTATGTCGTCACCGATGCATTTTTCGTTACGGCCGCCATCTTTAACTTTTTTATTTATTATCCGATTTTAATAAAATATTTTTTAAAAATTATAAAAAAAAATTAAATAATAAAATTTTAATAAAACATTTATAAAAAACAAACATTAACGACACGGAGTTCGGAGTCCTCGGTTCGAAACCGGTGAGGGCAAAAAAAAATTAAAAATGGCGACAGGCTCCTTCCTTAATGGTGGCTGCAGGCAGACTGACTCCCACCACTTTTCTTAAAGCAGATATATCGTCACCTAGTATGACGTCATGTCCGCCATCTTGTCTTCGTTGCTGGAGACCACCATCTTGTTTTCGTCGGCGAGAGTGCGCTGACGCCATGTTAGCTTAGTTCTTATCCGCTAGAGTGCAGTAATCATTTATTACTTAGGTGCCCGCCATCTTGAAATTTGGACGCCATATTGAAAATCCGTAATTATTTAGCTAGAAATTCGGGAAAAATTTCTAAATTCGTTAAATAAATCACTCATTAATTTACATATTGATTCGATCCGCTCCTGTCCTTGGTTCGATACCCGATCGATGCAATAATGTTTAATTTTATGTAAAAAATAATAATTTCAATAAACCATGTTCAACATTCGTAAAGAGACTCTAAATCCTCTACGACCACCATCCTATCAGACATCAAGACCACCATATTGGAAATGCGTAATTTTAATGCTAGAGATCCGGGAAAAAGTTCAGAAATCATTAAATAAATTTCCGATCAATAAACTGATTAATTAGATCGACTAAGTTCCTTGGTACGATCCCAGGCCGATACAAAACAACTTTAATATTTTAAAAAAGCACCACTAAAGTGTAAGGTTCGAGGAATTAAACACCGCAAGTTCTTTTACAAACATAATATTTATTACATAATTTCTATTCTACTACAGGATCACTTACGAAAGCCAGCAATCTTATAATCATTTAGTTCCGCAGCGGTGTGAAATGACTAATTCTTAGCTCCAATCGGTTTATACTAGACAGAGTCCAGCCAGAACCTTTACAGACATAGTCCACCTCTTCTTGACAGAGTTTCTGGATACCGTTTTTAACAGTTTGCTTCACATCGTTAGAACTGTAAATTACTGCAGCCGATGTCTTGAATGCACACTTCTTCACTTTGTCATCGAACGGATATGGCTTTCCATATATACAGTCCAACCACAAGTTATATTTCAAAGGTCCGTTTGTTGCTACATCATCAGTAAGCTGATTGATTATCTTCTGTCTGATATCGTCAAGAAAATTACAAATGTCCTTCGACTCACCGAACGTATTTAGATAATAGTAGTCTTTCAAAGTTCCACGAAATGCAGACTGCGCCAAGTAGAAGCCATTATCGTTCACTTGTAATGCTCCGAACACAGTCTTAGGTTTAGTTCCATGTTCAGACGTCATAACAATCGGTTGCTGGGCATCTGTTTTTTTGGTTGTATGCTTTCGTGTCTCCAATCTAAAGCGAGGAGCCGAAATGTCGGCAGGTAGTTCAGCAGTAGGAGCACAGACTCCACCTTTACATTTTTTCGCATGATGTCGCAAACTGTCAATTCGAGTAAACCATTTAAGGAACTCATCACATCGAAACTTCATGCGAGAAGGATTCTTCGTGCATTTGCTCCGCTCATGTCTTCGTGCATCATGGGAAAATGCGAACGACGTATCACAGTAGCTGCAAGGATACCGTGGTGATGAAGACGATCCTTTCAGACCCGATCCAGATACAGACGTTGCAACAGTAGTACCATTTCCAGGCATTCTCTTATGCACATCGATGCATCGTTGTTGCGCCGAAACCTTTACTTTCTGCCGCACAGCAGGACCTTTGCATGCCTTCATGTGCATTTTCATATTATCTTTTCTGGCAAACTGCTTATGACATTTCTCACAAACAAACATTTTACGATATAGGTTCTTGGCACATTCGCTCCTCTCGTGTCGCCGGGCATTGCTGTTGTTTGAGAAAATCTTGTCGCAGTAACAGCACCGATGTTCGCTAGTTGTCAAATCAGCATCCATTGAAGTCTCCATCGAGGTCGTATCGTCGATCGTCGTGGTTTCCTGCACATCCAGCTCAGTAGTCATTAAGCTATCTTTTGCTGGTGGTATCACATCTGTTGAAATCTCCTTCAATGTCGACGTCGTCGTCGTTGCCAACGGGATCTGCTCCACCATTGTCGTCGCTGACGTCAAAGGTTCCCGTAGACGATGGTACAACGTCCATCGAGTTCGGCGTTAAAGTCGGTAAAGATGCCATCGAGTTCTCAAGAACAGGTAATTACACGACTTATGCACCAGATGAAATAATCTAGGTGATCCTTACACCGTCGACGACAGTAACAAACTGAGCGACCTGCTGTCTAGGACTCGCTTATATACATGCACCGGATGGAATAATACGCAAGTCAAATCAAGAACCATTTACTATAATACTAGAGTCAAAACAACATTAAAAATAGAAGGACCATCAACGAAAAGGCAGCACATTTGGAAGCACCGACAACGAAAAGGCAGCACATTTGGAAGCACCGACTACGAAAAGGCAGCACATTTGGAAGCACCGACTACGAAAAGGCAGCACATTTGGAAGCACCGACTACGAAAAGGCAGCACATTTGGAAGCACCGACAACGAAAAGGCAGCACATTTGGAAGCACCGACAACGAAAAGGCAGCACATTTGGAAGCACCGACAACGAAAAGGCAGCACATTTGGAAGCACCGACAACGAAAAGGCAGCACATTTGGAAGCACCGACAACGAAAAGGCAGCACATTTGGAAGCTCCATCAACAAAAAAAAAGGCAAAAAGGAAGCACAAGTTACGAGATCTATGTCTTAGTTAGAAATCAGAATACAAGAAATAAAAACATTAAATTCTTATAATTTAAATTATTTATTTTATTGCTTTACACTATACAAATGCAAGTAAAACAAGCCATTATTGTATGTAGCCAGCATTCCTCAGTTCCTTGAGTAAAAAGGATATTTCTTTGATGCACGAATAGTTTCCTGCACAAAGCGAACCATGTAGAAGTCTTAGCCGGTCAACCAATATGTTTGGATCTTTCCATGATGTGTAATCATTCTCTTCTACCATCATCTTCCTTGCACCTTTATAATTATTATGATCTCTGGTGTCTTCCGTTTTACCACCAACCGCAGGGTAACTTTCATGTTTGAGACGGTGATCATCACAAGCTTGATCAGATTTATTTAATATATCACGTCGATTCCATCTTTTCGGTCTCAGGACACCACCACATTCTTCAATCTTGGCAGATTTAGGTGCTTCATCATAGTCTATGTCTTTGTAAACAGCCTCAGAGTCACTGTAACAATCACCGTAGAAGGAATCGTCTTCACCCAATTTACCGTAATAATTCGATGTTGATGATGTTGAAGTGTCTTCATCGTCTTCATGCTTCCTTTTTAGGAGTCCATCATTTTTACAAAGTAGGAAAGATCTACTTGAATTCGGCTGGAATATATTCTCACTTTTCACGTTAAGGATTCTTCCATTGTCTTCATTCTTCCGTAAATCATCAACCTCCTTCAATTTAAGTTCGTTGTCGAGATCGGAAGAGCCAAGAAAATTATTGGCGTAATGCAGATCACTCTTCCTTAGACTAGTAGATTCATCGTTGTCCTCTAGCCTGTACGCAGGCTTGGCGCTACAAGTTCTGCCATGTCTTTTTAGGCTCTCTCTCCGCGTAAACGACTTGCTACATCTAACACAACTTATCATATTGCGCAGTGGATTTTTAACACACAGTCATTCTTCTCGTGTTGTATTTTATTCTTTCTCAAGATAAACTCTTTACTGCAAAACTTACACCTATGTTCTTTCGATACAGCGTCAGATCCCAAATCGGAATTCATATTAGTTACTGAGACTAACGTCAGATACCAATTGAGTGTTTTAAATTAGATCCAATACTTAAATAGAAATATTTTCATATTTCATCAGCGAGAATTAATATATCTCATGCAAAAGTACTTTATGCATGTAGTTCTGCTTTTCAACAACAGATGTCGCCACATGTTGCTTGCAGGTAAATAATATTTAGTTCTTTTATGCGGGATGCGGGATGCTCACTAACGATCGCAAAAGAAGGATGGCTTCGCTAGACTCCAAGGAAAAGGAAGTTCGTCTTGCATGTTGGTGCTCCACAGATGTCTCATGGCGTAATATTAATTTGACTGAGTAATGATATTTTTTAATTCCACCTGATAAAAATATTGCAAGTTTTGATTTAGTAGCAGAAATTATCGAATTAAATGTAACTCCAAATAAAATGACATGTCTCATTAGTCAAAAAAAAAAATCCATGCAGACAGCGGTTTCTCAGAATAGTCAGAAACACTTGAAGAAACCACAGGAATGATTGCAAGAACACGGAAAAAACCATCAAAATACTGACAAGAATAATCAAGAGCACACGGGAAAAACCATCAAAATACTGCCAAGAATAATCAGGAGCACACGGAGAAAACCATCATAATATTAACAAGAATAATCAGGAGCACACGGAGAAAACCATCATAATATTGACCAGATTAATCAGAAGTACTCGGAGAAAACCACCACATGTTTTCTTTGATATCATAAAATTAAATGAAAAAATATTTAAAAATAAAAATAAATTAATAAAAAAAATACATAAATTTCTGGATTGTACAGGAACTCTATCTTTGCTCAACAATGATAAGTTTACAAGCTAGCAGAAACTGTTTATGCATTTTTTTTATTAATTTATTTTTATTTTTAAATATTTTTTCCTGTAATTTTATGATATCAAAGAAAACATGTGGTGGTTTTCTCCGATTACTTCTGATTAATCTGGTCAATATTATGATGGTTTTCTCCGTGTGCTCCTGATTATTCTTGTTAATATTATGATGGTTTTCTCCGTGTGCTCCTGATTATTCTTGTCAGTATTTTGATGGTTTTTCCCGTGTGCTCCTGATTATTCTTGTCAGTATTTTGATGGTTTTTTCCGTGTTCTTGCAATCATTCCTGTGGTTTCTTCAAGTGTTTCTGACTATTCTGAGAAACCGCTGTCTGCATGGATTTTTTTTTTGACTAATGAGACATGTCATTTTATTTGGAGTTACATTTAATTCGATAATTTCTGCTACTAAATCAAAACTTGCAATATTTTTATCAGGTGGAATTAAAAAATATCATTACTCAGTCAAATTAATATTACGCCATGAGACATCTGTGGAGCACCAACATGCAAGACGAACTTCCTTTTCCTTGGAGTCTAGCGAAGCCATCCTTCTTTTGCGATCGTTAGTGAGCATCCCGCATCCCGCATAAAAGAACTAAATATTATTTACCTGCAAGCAACATGTGGCGACATCTGTTGTTGAAAAGCAGAACTACATGCATAAAGTACTTTTGCATGAGAGTAGTATAGGATAGCCGGTCCGGAAACAGGATGCAGGTAGTGGATTGTGATTGTCGGTCCGCCATCTTGGATTGTGACGTCACGGCGGCCATTTTTGACTCAAAATTCCTCAAAATTCCTCAAAATTCCTCAAAATTGACTCAAAATGACTCAAAATTTCCCGTTTTCGAGGGGAAAATTCCCGATCCGAGGGAAAATTAGGATTTCGAAAAACCACAAAAGTCGTTTTGCATTAAAAACCACGAAATTCCTGATAGAGGCTTAAGCATCCTTAACTCAAGCCTCAGTTAAGCCTCTATCAGGATGTGACCTCGACCTTTGACCTTGACCTTGACCCCGACGGCCATTTTGGATCCGCCATATTGAAAATCCGTAATTTTAATGCTAGAGATTCGGGAAAAAAAAATTAAAAATCAAAAAAATTAACTAATCGAATAAAATAATAAAAAATCCTTAAAACCACCGTTGCACTTTTTCGTGACGGCCGCCATCTTGTCTTCGTTGCTGGAAGCCACCATCTTGTTTTCACCCGCTAGAGTGCGCCGATGACATGTTAGTTTAATTCGTATCCGCTAGAGTGCAGTAATAATTTATTACTGTGACACCCGCCATCTTGTCATTTGGCCGCCATCTTTAACTTTTTTATTTATTATCCGATTTTAACGATTTTTTTTAAATTTATAAAAAAATTCACTTAATATAAATTTAATAAATTATTTATAAAAAAATTACATAAACGACAAGGAGTTCGGAGTCCTCGGTTCGAACCCGACAGAGGCAAAAAAAAAAAAAATGGCGACCGATCCAACCCTCACAGTGGACGCAGGCAGACTGACCCCCACCACTTATGTCAATGCACATATACCATCAGGTAGTATGACATCATGTCCGCCATCTTGAAATTCGGACGCCATCTTGAAAATCTTTATTTATTATCCGATTTTAATGAAAAAAATTCCAAAATTCATCAAAAAATTAACGTATTTGAATTCTGTTTGATTATATCGATGCACGTCCTTGGTTCGATTCCCGACGAGAGTAAACAGTCTTTCCTTCCTCCATGAAAGCTACCTAGACTGATCTACCACCACCAATACCAAAGTATATACCGTCAACTGGTATGACATCATGTCCGCCATCTTGTCTTCATCTGCTGGAGACTGCCATCTTGTTTTCGTATGCTAGAGTGTGCCGATACCATGTAGTATAATTATCTGGTCACCACACCTTTGACCTTGACCTTGACCTTGAAATTTGACCTTGACCTTGAAATTTGACCTTGACCTTGAAATTTGACCTTGACCTTGAAATTTGACCTTCACCTTGAAATTTGACCTTCACCTTGAAATTTGACCTTGACCTTTAAATTTGACTTTAACCTTGAAATTTTACTTTGTCCTTGTCAACCATCATGGACCCGACATTTAATGTTCAGTACATGCTACCAGGAGCGACCAACTGCTGGAGTACGTCATCTTGTGTGTGTACTCATATTATAGAGTACATTTACATCTGGTTAATTTTATTTTAACCTGCTACAGTGCAGTAATCATTTATTACCGAGGTGCCCACCGCCATCTTGAAATTCGGACGCCATCTTGAAATCATGTAATAATGTAGCTAGAAAAGCGGGAAAAAATCCAAAATTCATCAAAAAAATCACTCATTAACTTACAAATCGAATCGATGGATCCCTGTCTACGGTTCGATTCTTGACCAGAGACAGTTGTAACTAATTATTAAATAAATGTTAGGTTCTGTTTTCCATTACCTTTCGCGGAGTTTATTATTCATTCACTCTACGAAAATCAACTCAAGTCAATATACCGGACCAACGAATTAAATCAGTGCCGATTAGCCTATTATGAAAGTCTAATTTTTCATTAATCTGAATAACATATAAGCCGTTCATGTACAAAGCCACACATATAGATCAATTGCCTTCAGTCCATGAGACCGAGTCATGTCATTATCAGACGTATAGGCTAGTCATTTCAGGACCACATGACCTTCGTAATCCATCGTGACATTTTTATACATTCTAAAGGACCAAGTAACCTAGTAAAATAATTTAGTAACACCAAGAGGTGATAAACTAGTAAATATTCAATCACTACATTTTGTACTACGCGCAGTCAACAAAAAAGGAAGCACCAACAACGAAAAGGAAGCACATTTGGAAGCACCGACAAAGAAAAGGCAGCACCGCCAACGAAAAGGCAGCACCGCCAAAGAAAAGACAGCACATTTGGAAGCACCGACAACGAAAAGGCAGCACCGCCAACGAAAAGGCAGCACATTTGGAAGCACCGACAACGTAAAACAGCACCGACAACGAAAAGGCAGCACCGACAACGAAAAGGCAGCACATTTGGAAGCACCGACAACGAAAAGGCAGCACGTTTGGAAGCACCGACAACGAAAAGGCAGCAGCGACAACGAAAAGGCAGCACCGACAACGAAAAGGCAGCACATTTGGAAGCACCGACAACGAAAAGGCAGCACCGACAACGAAAAGGCAGCACATTTGGAAGCACCGACAAAGAAAAGGCAGCACCGCCAACGAAAAGGAAGCACATTTGGAAGCACCGACAAAGAAAAGGCAGCACCGCCAACGAAAAGGAAGCACATTTGGAAGCACCGACAACGAAAAGGCAGCACCGCCAAAGAAAAGACAGCACATTTGGAAGCACCGACAACGAAAAGGAAGCACCATCAACGAAAAGGCCGCACCGCCAACGAAAAGGAACCACATTTGGAAGCACCGGCAAAGAAAAGGCAGCACCGCCCACGAAAAGGAAGCACATTTGGAAGCACCGATAAAGAAAAGGCAGCACCGCCAACGAAAAGGAAGCACATTTGGAAGCACCGACAACGAAAAGGCAGCACCATCGACGAAAAGGAAGCACATTAATTTGTCATTGACTGCAATATTCATTGGTTCCAATATTCATTGGCTCCAATATTCATTGGCTCCAATATTCAATGGCTCCAATATTCATTGACTCCAATATTCATTGGCTCAATCAGTAATTGACACCTACAGTTTTTTGGTTCCAAAAGTCTTTTGGCCCCAAATATATTAAGCTAGAATTCTTCGAGTCTAAGAGACTATGAGACCACATGGCTACGAGTCTAAAATGATCTAGCTGGTTACGAGTTATACATGGCTTGCGAGGCTACAGAGCTACGAAGTTTCTAGTACACAGGTTTACATGACTGCGAGGATACAGGACTACAAGTCTGCAAGAGTACTTGACTACGAAGGTACTCGTCTACATGACTCCAGTTACCGCATCTGTCTTCGACAGAATTTTCTCTTTTGCTCCAACTGCTCCATCAGCATTATGTTATAAGATTACAAGGCCTCTTGCTTACGTAGCTTCAAGTCTACGAGCCTCCAATGCATCATGACTACGAGACTACGAGCCATGAGGTTACGAGTCTATGCGATTGCGAGTCTTCTAGGTTACGTGATCGCGAGGCTATAGGACTACGAAGCTTCCAGAACGCATGGTTACGAGACTGCGAGGCTACAATTCTACGAGGTCCCAAGACATCCTGGCTACGCGACTACGAGCCATGAGGTTACGAGACTACGTGACTACGAATCTTCAAGTTTACGAGACTGCGAGGCTACAGAGCTACGAAGCCTCTAGTACACAGGTTTACGTGACTGTGAGGATACAGGACTACCAGTCTGCATGAGTACATGACTACGAAGCTACTCGTCTACAAGGCTACAATTACAGCATCTGTTTTCGTCAGAATTTTCTCTTTTTCTCCAACTGCACCACCAGCATTATGTTATAAGATTACAAGGCCGCTTGCTTATGTAGCTTCAAGTCTACGAGGATACTTGGATACGTAGCTTCAATTCTACGAGGTCCTAAGACTTCATGACTACACGACTTCGAGCCATGAGGTTACGAGATTACGTGACTACGAATCTTCATGTTTACGAGACTGTGAGGCTACAGAGCTAGAAAGCCTCTAGAAAACGAGTTTACGTGACTGTGTGGATACAGGAATACAAGTTTGCATGAGTTCTTGACTACGAAGCTACTCGTCTACAAGGCTCCAATTGACACATCTGTCTTCGATGGAATTTTCTCTTTTGCTACATCTACGCCATCAGCATTATGTTATAAGATTACAAAGCTACTTGCTTATGTAGCTTCAAGTCTACGAGGCTCCAATACATCATGACTAAGAGACTACGAGCCATGAGGTTACGAGACTATGCGATTGCAAGACTTCAAGGTTACGTCATCGCGAGGCTATAGGACTACGAAGCTTCCAGAACGCATGGTTACGAGAATGCATGACTAATTGGCCGCATGGCTACGAAACTTTATGTCTCTAACTGACTACAATAGCACTATTCAGTGGTGAGAGTTAATTTATTTCATGCAAAATTACTTGCTGCAAGCAGTTCCGCTTTTCAACATCAGATGACGTCACGTTTTGCTTGCAGGTAAAATAATATTTATTTATTTTATGCGGGATGCGGGTTGTTCACTATCGATCGCATAAGAAGAATGGCATCGATAGTCTTCAAGGAGAAGGAAGTTCGTCCTTCCTGCTAGTGCTTCTCAGATTTCTCACGGTCCGCCATATTGGATTGCGACGTCACGGCTGCCATCTTGGATGGGTGTGACTTTGACCTTTGACCGAAACCGCAGGAATGATCGCAAGCACTCGGATTAATCATCAAAATATTGATAAGAATAATCAGGAGCACACGGAGAAAACCATCATAATATTGGCAAGAATAATCAGGAGCACACAGAGAAAAACGACACACGTTTTCTTTGATATCATAAAATTACAGAAAAAAATATTTAAAAATAAAAATAAATTAATAAAAAATTTAAAATAAAAACAAAAAATACATAAAATACTGGCTTGTACTAGAACTCTATCTTTGCTCAACAATGATAAGTTTACAAGCTAGCAGAATCTGTTTATGTATTTTTTGTTTTTATTTTAAATTTTTTATTAATTTATTTTTATTTTTAAATATTTTTTTCTGTAATTTTATGATATCAAAGAAAACGTGTGTCGTTTTTCTCTGTGTGCTCCTGATTATTCTTGCCAATATTATGATGGTTTTCTCCGTGTGCTCCTGATTATTCTTATCAATATTTTGATGATTAATCCGAGTGCTTGCGATCATTCCTGCGGTTTCGGTCAAAGGTCAAAGTCACACCCATCCAAGATGGCAGCCGTGACGTCGCAATCCAATATGGCGGACCGTGAGAAATCTGAGAAGCACTAGCAGGAAGGACGAACTTCCTTCTCCTTGAAGACTATCGATGCCATTCTTCTTATGCGATCGATAGTGAACAACCCGCATCCCGCATAAAATAAATAAATATTATTTTACCTGCAAGCAAAACGTGACGTCATCTGATGTTGAAAAGCGGAACTGCTTGCAGCAAGTACCTTTGCATGAAATAAATTAACTCTCACCACTGAATAGTGCTATTGTAGTCAGTTAGAGACATAATGTTTCGTAGCCATGCGGCCAATTAGTCATGCATTCTCGTAACCATGCGTTCTGGAAGCTTCGTAGTCCTATAGCCTCGCGATGACGTAACCTTGAAGACTTGCAATCGCATAGTCTCGTAACCTCATGGCTCGTAGTCTCTTAGTCATGATGTATTGGAGCCTCGTAGACTTGAAGCTACGTAAGCAAGTAGCTTTGTAATTTTATAACATAATGCTGATGGCGTAGATGTAGCAAAAGAGAAAATTCCATCGAAGACAGATGTGTCAATTGGAGCCTTGTAGACGAGTAGCTTCGTAGTCAAGAACTCATGCAAACTTGTATTCCTGTATCCACACAGTCACGTAAACTCGTTTTCTAGAGGCTTCGTAGCTCTGTAGCCTCACAGTCTCGTAAACATGAAGATTCGTAGTCACGTAATCTCGTAACCTCATGGCTCGAAGTCGTGTAGTCATGAAGTCTTAGGACCTCGTAGAATTGAAGCTACGTATCCAAGTATCCTCGTAGACTTGAAGCTACATAAGCAAGCGGCCTTGTAATCTTATAACATAATGCTGGTGGTGCAGTTGGAGCAAAAGAGAAAATTCTGACGAAAACAGATGCTGTAATTGTAGCCTTGTAGACGAGTAGCTTCGTAGTCAAGTACTCATGCAGACTGGTAGTCCTGTATCCTCACAGTCACGTAAACCTGTGTACTAGAGGCTTCGTAGCTCTGTAGCCTCGCAGTCTCGTAAACTTGAAGATTCGTAGTCAAGTAGTCTCGTAACCACATGGCTCGTAGTCGCGTAGCCAGGATGTCTTGGGACCTCGTAGAATTGTAGCCTCGCAGTCTCGTAACCATGCGTTCTGGAAGCTTCGTAGTCCTATAGCCTCGCGATGACGTAACCTTGAAGACTTGCAATCGCATAGTCTCGTAACCTCATGGCTCGTAGTCTCTTAGTCATGATGTATTGGAGCCTCGTAGACTTGAAGCTACGTAAGCAAGTAGCTTTGTAATCTTATAACATAATGCTGATGGCGTAGATGTAGCAAAAGAGAAAATTCCATCGAAGACAGATGTGTCAATTGGAGCCTTGTAGACGAGTAGCTTCGTAGTCAAGAACTCATGCAAACTTGTATTCTTGTATCCACGCAGTCACGTAAACTCGTTTTCTAGAGGCTTCGTAGCTCTGTAGCCTCACAGTCTCGTAAACATGAAGATTCGTAGTCACGTAATCTCGTAACCTCATGGCTCGAAGTCGCGTAGTCATGAAGTCTTAGGATCTCGTAGAATTGAAGCTACGTATCCAAGTATCCTCGTAGACTTGAAGCTACATAAGCAAGCGGCCTTGTAATCTTATAACATAATGCTGGTGGTGCAGTTGGAGCAAAAGAGAAAATTCTGACGAAAACAGATGCTGTAATTGTAGCCTTGTAGACGAGTAGCTTCGTAGTCAAGTACTCATGCAGACTGGTAGTCCTGTATCCTCACAGTCACGTAAACCTGTGTACTAGAGGCTTCGTAGCTCTGTAGCCTCGCAGTCTCGTAAACTTGAAGATTCGTAGTCACGTAGTCTCGTAACCTCATGGCTCGAAGTCGTGTAGTCATGAAGTCTTAGGACCTCGTAGAATTGAAGCTACGTATCCAAGTATCCTCGTAGACTTGAAGCTACATAAGCAAGCGGCCTTGTAATCTTATAACATAATGCTGGTGGTGCAGTTGGAGCAAAAGAAAAAATTCTGACGAAAACAGATGCTGTAATTGTAGCCTTGTAGACGAGTAGCTTCGTAGTCAAGTACTCATGCAGACTGGTAGTCCTGTATCCTCACAGTCACGTAAACCTGTGTACTAGAGGCTTCGTAGCTCTGTAGCCTCGCAGTCTCGTAAACTTGAAGATTCGTAGTCAAGTAGTCTCGTAACCTCATGGCTCGTAGTCGCGTAGCCAGGATGTCTTGGGACATCGTAGAATTGTAGCCTCGCAGTCTCGTAACCATGCGTTCTGGAAGCTTCGTAGTCCTATAGCCTCGCGATGACGTAACCTTGAAGACTTGCAATCGCATAGTCTCGTAACCTCATGGCTCGTAGTCTCTTAGTCATGATGTATTGGAGCCTCGTAGACTTGAAGCTACGTAAGCAAGTAGCTTTGTAATCTTATAACATAATGCTTATGGCGTAGATGTAGCAAAAGAGAAAATTCCATCGAAGACAGATGTGTCAATTGGAGCCTTGTAGACGAGTAGCTTCGTAGTCAAGAACTCATGCAAACTTGTATTCCTGTATCCACGCAGTCACGTAAACTCGTTTTCTAGAGGCTTCGTAGCTCTGTAGCCTCACAGTCTCGTAAACATGAAGATTCGTAGTCACGTAATCTCGTAACCTCATGGCTCGAAGTCGCGTAGTCATGAAGTCTTAGGATCTCGTAGAATTGAAGCTACGTATCCAAGTATCCTCGTAGACTTGAAGCTACATAAGCAAGCGGCCTTGTAATCTTATAACATAATGCTGGTGGTGCAGTTGGAGCAAAAGAGAAAATTCTGACGAAAACAGATGCTGTAATTGTAGCCTTGTAGACGAGTAGCTTCGTAGTCAAGTACTCATGCAGACTGGTAGTCCTGTATCCTCACAGTCACGTAAACCTGTGTACTAGAGGCTTCGTAGCTCTGTAGCCTCGCAGTCTCGTAAACTTGAAGATTCGTAGTCATGTAGTCTCGTAACCTCATGGCTCGTAGTCGCGTAGCCAGGATGTCTTGGGACCTCGTAGAATTGTAGCCTCGCAGTCTCGTAACCATGCGTTCTGGAAGCTTCGTAGTCCTATAGCCTCGCGATCACGTAACCTAGAAGACTCGCAATCGCATAGACTCGTAACCTCATGGCTCGTAGTCTCGTAGTCATGATGCATTGGAGGCTCGTAGACTTGAAGCTACGTAAGCAAGAGGCCTTGTAATCTTATAACATAATGCTGATGGAGCAGTTGGAGCAAAAGAGAAAATTCTGTCGAAGACAGATGCGGTAACTGGAGTCATGTAGACGAGTACCTTCGTAGTCAAGTACTCTTGCAGACTTGTAGTCCTGTATCCTCGCAGTCATGTAAACCTGTGTACTAGAAACTTCGTAGCTCTGTAGCCTCGCAAGCCATGTATAACTCGTAACCAGCTAGATCATTTTAGACTCGTAGCCATGTGGTCTCATAGTCTCTTAGACTCGAAGAATTCTAGCCTAATATATTTGGGGCCAAAAGACTTTTGGAACCAAAAGACTGTAGGTGTCAATGACTGATGGAGCCAATGAATATTGGAGTCAATGAATATTGGAGCCATTGAATATTGGAGCCAATGAATATTGGAGCCAATGAATATTGGAACCAATGAATATTGCAGTCAATGACAAATTAATGTGCTTCCTTTTCGTCGATGGTGCTGCCTTTTCGTTGTCGGTGCTTCCAAATGTGCTTCCTTTTCGTTGGCGGTGCTGCCTTTTCTTTATCGGTGCTTCCAAATGTGCTTCCTTTTCGTGGGCGGTGCTGCCTTTTCTTTGCCGGTTCTTCCAAATGTGGTTCCTTTTCGTTGGCGGTGCGGCCTTTTCGTTGATGGTGCTTCCTTTTCGTTGTCGGTGCTTCCAAATGTGCTGTCTTTTCTTTGGCGGTGCTGCCTTTTCGTTGTCGGTGCTTCCAAATGTGCTTCCTTTTCGTTGGCGGTGCTGCCTTTTCTTTGTCGGTGCTTCCAAATGTGCTTCCTTTTCGTTGGCGGTGCTGCCTTTTCTTTGTCGGTGCTTCCAAATGTGCTGCCTTTTCGTTGTCGGTGCTGCCTTTTCGTTGTCGGTGCTTCCAAATGTGCTGCCTTTTCGTTGTCGGTGCTGCCTTTTCGTTGTCGGTGCTTCCAAATGTGCTGCCTTTTCGTTGTCGCTGCTGCCTTTTCGTTGTCGGTTCTTCCAAATGTGCTGCCTTTTCGTTGTCGGTGCTGCCTTTTCGTTGTCGGTGCTGCCTTTTCGTTGTCGGTGCTTCCAAATGTGCTGCCTTTTCGTTGGCGGTGCTGTCTTTTCGTTGTCGGTGCTTCCAAATGTGCTGTCTTTTCTTTGGCGGTGCTGCAATTTCGTTGGCGGTGCTGCCTTTTCTTTGTCGGTGCTTCCAAATGTGCTTCCTTTTCTTTGTTGGTGCTTCCTTTTTTGTTGACTGCGCGTAGTACAAAATGTAGTGATTGAATATTTACTAGTTTATCACCTCTTGGTGTTACTAAAATATTTTACAAGGTTACTTGGTCCTTTAGAATGTATAAAAATGTCACGATGGATTACGAAGGTCATGTGGTCCTGAAATGACTAGCCTATACGTCTGATAATGACATGACTCGGTCTCATGGACTGAAGGCAATTGATCTATATGTGTGGCTTTGTACATGAACGGCTTATATGTTATTCAGATTAATGAAAAATTAGACTTTCATAATAGGCTAATCGGCACTGATTTAATTCGTTGGTCCGGTATATTGACTTGAGTTGATTTTCGTAGAGTGAATGAATAATAAACTCCGCGAAAGGTAATGGAAAACAGAACCTAACATTTATTTAATAATTAGTTACAACTGTCTCTGGTCAAGAATCGAACCGTAGACAGGGATCCATCGATTCGATTTGTAAGTTAATGAGTGATTTTTTTGATGAATTTTGGATTTTTTCCCGCTTTTCTAGCTACATTATTACATGATTTCAAGATGGCGTCCGAATTTCAAGATGGCGGTGGGCACCTCGGTAATAAATGATTACTGCACTGTAGCAGGTTAAAATAAAATTAACCAGATGTAAATGTACTCTATAATATGAGTACACACACAAGATGACGTACTCCAGCAGTTGGTCGCTCCTGGTAGCATGTACTGAACATTAAATGTCGGGTCCATGATGGTTGACAAGGACAAAGTAAAATTTCAAGGTTAAAGTCAAATTTAAAGGTCAAGGTCAAATTTCAAGGTGAAGGTCAAATTTCAAGGTGAAGGTCAAATTTCAAGGTCAAGGTCAAATTTCAAGGTCAAGGTCAAATTTCAAGGTCAAGGTCAAATTTCAAGGTCAAGGTCAAATTTCAAGGTCAAGGTCAAATTTCAAGGTCAAGGTCAAATTTCAAGGTCAAGGTCAAATTTCAAGGTCAAGGTCAAGGTCAAAGGTGTGGTGACCAGATAATTATACTACATGGTATCGGCACACTCTAGCATACGAAAACAAGATGGCGGTCTCCAGCAGATGAAGACAAGATGGCGGACATGATGTCATACCAGTTGACGGTATATACTTTGGTATTGGTGGTGGTAGATCAGTCTAGGTAGCTTTCATGGAGGAAGGATCGACTGTTTACTCTCGTCGGGAATCGAACCAAGGACGTGCATCGATATAATCAAACAGAATTCAAATACGTTAATTTTTTGATGAATTTTGGAATTTTTTTCATTAAAATCGGATAATAAATAAAGATTTTCAAGATGGCGTCCGAATTTCAAGATGGCGGACATGATGTCATACTACCTGATGGTATATGTGCATTGACATAAGTGGTGGGGGTCAGTCTGCCTGCGTCCACTGTGAGGGTTGGATCGGTCGCCATTTTTTTTTTTTTTTGCCTCTGTCGGGTTCGAACCGAGGACTCCGAACTCCGTGTCGTTTATGTAATTTTTTTATAAATAATTTATTAAATTTATATTAAGTGAATTTTTTTATAAATTTAAAAAAAATCGTTAAAATCGGATAATAAATAAAAAAGTTAAAGATGGCGGCCAAATGACAAGATGGCGGGTGTCACAGTAATAAATTATTACTGCACTCTAGCGGATACGAATTAAACTAACATGTCATCGGCGCACTCTAGCGGGTGAAAACAAGATGGTGGCTTCCAGCAACGAAGACAAGATGGCGGCCGTCACGAAAAAGTGCAACGGTGGTTTTAAGGATTTTTTATTATTTTATTCGATTAGTTAATTTTTTTGATTTTTAATTTTTTTTTCCCGAATCTCTAGCATTAAAATTACGGATTTTCAATATGGCGGATCCAAAATGGCCGTCGGGGTCAAGGTCAAGGTCAAAGGTCGAGGTCACATCCTGATAGAGGCTTAACTGAGGCTTGAGTTAAGGATGCTTAAGCCTCTATCAGGAATTTCGTGGTTTTTAATGCAAAACGACTTTTGTGGTTTTTCGAAATCCTAATTTTCCCTCGGATCGGGAATTTTTCCCTCGAAAACGGGAAATTTTGAGTCATTTTGAGTCAATTTTGAGGAATTTTGAGGAATTTTGAGGAATTTTGAGTCAAAAATGGCCGCCGTGACGTCACAATCCAAGATGGCGGACCGACAATCACAATCCACTACCTGCATCCTGTTTCCGGACCGGCTATCCTATACTACTCTCATGCAAAAGTACTTTATGCATGTAGTTCTGCTTTTCAACAACAGATGTCGCCACATGTTGCTTGCAGGTAAATAATATTTAGTTCTTTTATGCGGGATGCGGGATGCTCACTAACGATCGCAAAAGAAGGATGGCTTCGCTAGACTCCAAGGAAAAGGAAGTTCGTCTTGCATGTTGGTGCTCCACAGATGTCTCATGGCGTAATATTAATTTGACTGAGTAATGATATTTTTTAATTCCACCTGATAAAAATATTGCAAGTTTTGATTTAGTAGCAGAAATTATCGAATTAAATGTAACTCCAAATAAAATGACATGTCTCATTAGTCAAAAAAAAATCCATGCAGACAGCGGTTTCTCAGAATAGTCAGAAACACTTGAAGAAACCACAGGAATGATTGCAAGAACACGGAAAAAACCATCAAAATACTGACAAGAATAATCAGGAGCACACGGGAAAAACCATCAAAATACTGACAAGAATAATCAGGAGCACACGGAGAAAACCATCATAATATTGACAAGAATAATCAGGAGCACACGGAGAAAACCATCATAATATTGACCAGATTAATCAGAAGTAATCGGAGAAAACCACCACATGTTTTCTTTGATATCATAAAATTACAGGAAAAAATATTTAAAAATAAAAATAAATTAATAAAAAAAATGCATAAACAGTTTCTGCTAGCTTGTAAACTTATCATTGTTGAGCAAAGATAGAGTTCCTGTACAATCCAGAAATTTATGTATTTTTTTTATTAATTTATTTTTATTT
Organism: Bacillus rossius redtenbacheri; assembly: GCF_032445375.1. Taxonomy (NCBI): domain Eukaryota; kingdom Metazoa; phylum Arthropoda; class Insecta; order Phasmatodea; family Bacillidae; genus Bacillus; species Bacillus rossius. The sequence goes on from NW_026962010.1 coordinate 15,661,541, forward strand.
TTAAATATTTTTTCATTTAATTTTATGATATCAAAGAAAACATGTGGTGGTTTTCTCCGAGTACTTCTGATTAATCTGGTCAATATTATGATGGTTTTCTCCGTGTGCTCCTGATTATTCTTGTTAATATTATGATGGTTTTCTCCGTGTGCTCCTGATTATTCTTGTCAGTATTTTGATGGTTTTTCCCGTGTGCTCTTGATTATTCTTGTCAGTATTTTAATGGTTTTTTCCGTGTTCTTGCAATCATTCCTGTGGTTTCTTCAAGTGTTTCTGACTATTCTGAGAAACCGCTGTCTGCATGGATTTTTTTTTTGACTAATGAGACATGTCATTTTATTTGGAGTTACATTTAATTCGATAATTTCTGCTACTAAATCAAAACTTGCAATATTTTTATCAGGTGGAATTAAAAAATATCATTACTCAGTCAAATTAATATTACGCCATGAGACATCTGTGGAGCACCAACATGCAAGACGAACTTCCTTTTCCTTGGAGTCTAGCGAAGCCATCCTTCTTTTGCGATCGTTAGTGAGCATCCCGCATCCCGCATAAAAGAACTAAATATTATTTACCTGCAAGCAACATGTGGCGACATCTGTTGTTGAAAAGCAGAACTACATGCATAAAGTACTTTTGCATGAGATATATTAATTCTCGCTGATGAAATATGAAAATATTTCTATTTAAGTATTGGATCTAATTTAAAACACTCAATTGGTATCTGACGTTAGTCTCAGTAACTAATATGAATTCCGATTTGGGATCTGACGCTGTATCGAAAGAACATAGGTGTAAGTTTTGCAGTAAAGAGTTTATCTTGAGAAAGAATAAAATACAACACGAGAAGAATGACTGTGTGTTAAAAATCCACTGCGCAATATGATAAGTTGTGTTAGATGTAGCAAGTCGTTTACGCGGAGAGAGAGCCTAAAAAGACATGGCAGAACTTGTAGCGCCAAGCCTGCGTACAGGCTAGAGGACAACGATGAATCTACTAGCCTAAGGAAGAGTGATCTGCATTACGCCAATAATTTTCTTGGCTCTTCCGATCTCGACAACGAACTTAAATTGAAGGAGGTTGATGATTTACGGAAGAATGAAGACAATGGAAGAATCCTTAACGTGAAAAGTGAGAATATATTCCAGCCGAATTCAAGTAGATCTTTCCTACTTTGTAAAAATGATGGACTCCTAAAAAGGAAGCATGAAGACGATGAAGACACTTCAACATCATCAAAATCGAATTATTACGGTAAATTGGGTGAAGACGATTCCTTCTACGGTGATTGTTACAGTGACTCTGAGGCTGTTTACAAAGACATAGACTATGATGAAGCACCTAAATCTGCCAAGATTGAAGAATGTGGCGGTGTCCTGAAACCGAAACGATGGAAACGACGTGATATATTAAATAAATCTGATCAAGCTTGTGATGATCACCGTCTCAAACATGAAAGTTACCCTGCGGTTGGTGGTAAAACGGAAGACACCAGAGATCATAATAATTATAAAGGTGCAAGGAAGATGGTGGTAGAAGAGAATGATTACACATCATGGAAAGATCCAAACATATTGGTTGACCGGCTAAGACTTCTACATGGTTCGCTTTGTGCAGGAAACTATTCGTGCATCAAAGAAATATCCTTTATACTCAAGGAACTGAGGAATGCTGGCTACATACAATAATGGCTTGTTTTAATTGCATTTGTATAGTGTAAAGCAATAAAATAAATAATTTAAATTATAAGAATTTAATGTTTTTATTTCTTGTATTCTGATTTCTAACTAAGACATAGATCTCGTAACTTGTGCTTCCTTTTTGCCTTTTTTTTTGTTGATGGAGCTTCCAAATGTGCTGCCTTTTCGTTGTCGGTGCTTCCAAATGTGCTGCCTTTTCGTTGTCGGTGCTTCCAAATGTGCTGCCTTTTCGTTGTCGGTGCTTCCAAATGTGCTGCCTTTTCGTTGTCGGTGCTTCCAAATGTGCTGCCTTTTCGTTGTCGGTGCTTCCAAATGTGCTGCCTTTTCGTAGTCGGTGCTTCCAAATGTGCTGCCTTTTCGTAGTCGGTGCTTCCAAATGTGCTGCCTTTTCGTAGTCGGTGCTTCCAAATGTGCTGCCTTTTCGTTGTCAGTGCTTCCAAATGTGCTGCCTTTTCGTTGATGGTCCTTCTATTTTTAATGTTGTTTTGACTCTAGTATTATAGTAAATGGTTCTTGATTTGACTTGCGTATTATTCCATCCGGTGCATGTATATAAGCGAGTCCTAGACAGCAGGTCGCTCAGTTTGTTACTGTCGTCGACGGTGTAAGGATCACCTAGATTATTTCATCTGGTGCATAAGTCGTGTAATAACATGTTCTTGAGAACTCGATGGCATCTTTACCGACTTTAACGCCGAACTCGATGGACGTTGTACCATCGTCTACGGGAACCTTGACGTCAGCGACGACAATGGTGGAGCAGATCCCGTTGGCAACGACGACGACGTCGACATTGAAGGAGATTTCAACAGATGTGATACCACCAGCAGAAGATAGCTTAATGACTACTGAGCTGGATGTGCAGGAAACCACGACGATCGACGATACGACCTCGATGGAGACTTCAATGGATGCTGATTTGACAACTAGCGAACATCGGTGCTGTTACTGCGACAAGATTTTCTCAAACAACAGCAATGCCCGGCGACACGAGAGGAGCGAATGTGCCAAGAACCTATATCGTAAAATGTTTGTTTGTGAGAAATGTCATAAGCAGTTTGCCAGAAAAGATAATATGAAAACGCACATGAAGGCATGCAAAGGTCCTGCTGTGCGGCAGAAAGTAAAGGTTTCGGCGCAACAACGATGCATCGATGTGCATAAGAGAATGCCTGGAAATGGTACTACTGTTGCAACGTCTGTATCTGGATCGGGTCTGAAAGGATCGTCTTCATCACCACGGTATCCTTGCAGCTACTGTGATACGTCGTTCGCATTTTCCCATGATGCACGAAGACATGAGCGGAGCAAATGCACGAAGAATCCTTCTCGCATGAAGTTTCGATGTGATGAGTGCCTTAAATGGTTTACTCGAATTGACAGTTTGCGACATCATGCGAAAAAATGTAAAGGTGGAGTCTGTGCTCCTACTGCTGAACTACCTGCCGACATTTCGGCTCCTCGCTTTAGATTGGAGACACGAAAGCATACAACCAAAAAAACAGATGCCCAGCAACCGATTGTTATGACGTCTGAACATGGAACTAAACCTAAGACTGTGTTCGGAGCATTACAAGTGAACGATAATGGCTTCTACTTGGCGCAGTCTGCATTTCGTGGAACTTTGAAAGACTACTATTATCTAAATACGTTCGGTGAGTCGAAGGACATTTGTAATTTTCTTGACGATATCAGACAGAAGATAATCAATCAGCTTACTGATGATGTAGCAACAAACGGACCTTTGAAATATAACTTGTGGTTGGACTGTATATATGGAAAGCCATATCCGTTCGATGACAAAGTGAAGAAGTGTGCATTCAAGACATCGGCTGCAGTAATTTACAGTTCTAACGATGTGAAGCAAACTGTTAAAAACGGTATCCAGAAACTCTGTCAAGAAGAGGTGGACTATGTCTGTAAAGGTTCTGGCTGGACTCTGTCTGGTATAAACCGATTGGAGCTAAGAATTAGTCATTTCACACCGCTGCGGAACTAAATGATTATAAGATTGCTGGCTTTCGTAAGTGATCCTGTAGTAGAATAGAAATTATGTAATAAATATTATGTTTGTAAAAGAACTTGCGGTGTTTAATTCCTCGAACCTTACACTTTAGTGGTGCTTTTTTAAAATATTAAAGTTGTTTTGTATCGGCCTGGGATCGTACCAAGGACCTTAGTCGATCTAATTAATCAGTTTATTGATCGGAAATTTATTTAATGATTTCTGAACTTTTTCCCGGATCTCTAGCATTAAAATTACGCATTTCCAATATGGTGGTCTTGATGTCTGATAGGATAGTGGTCGTAGAGGATTTAGAGTCTCTTTACGAATGTTGAACATGGTTTATTGAAATTATTATTTTTTACATAAAATTAAACATTATTGCATCGATCGGGTATCGAACCAAGGACAGGAGCGGATCGAATCAATATGTAAATTAATGAGTGATTTATTTAACGAATTTAGAAATTTTTCCCGAATTTCTAGCTAAATAATTACGGATTTTCAATATGGCGTCCAAATTTCAAGATGGCGGGCACCTTAGTAATAAATGATTACTGCACTCTAGCGGATAAGAACTAAGCTAACATGGCGTCAGCGCACTCTCGCCGACGAAAACAAGATGGTGGTCTCCAGCAACGAAGACAAGATGGCGGACATGACGTCATACTAGGTGACGATATATCTGCTTTAAGAAAAGTGGTGGGAGTCAGTCTGCCTGCAGCCACCATTAAGGAAGGAGCCTGTCGCCATTTTTAATTTTTTTTTGCCCTCACCGGTTTCGAACCGAGGACTCCGAACTCCGTGTCGTTAATGTTTGTTTTTTATAAATGTTTTATTAAAATTTTATTATTTAATTTTTTTTTATAATTTTTAAAAAATATTTTATTAAAATCGGATAATAAATAAAAAAGTTAAAGATGGCGGCCGTAACGAAAAATGCATCGGTGACGACATAATCCAAGATGGCGGTCATGGTATCCTTATTCCTAGAAATGGCTTATAAGCGGCTATCTCTTAGGAGTTTTAAGCCAGTTTTAGGAATTAGGGTTCTTTCTAGGGCAAAACGACTTTTGAGGATTTTCGAAATCCTGATTTTCGAATTGAGGAATTTTTTGCGAATTTTTGGCGGAACTTTTTTCCACAGAAATGGAAATTTTGGCGATTTTTGAGGAATTTTGGGCAAATTTTGCCCAATTTTAGAGGATTTTGGCGATTTTTGAGGATCAAATTCAAGGTCAAGGTCAAAGGTCAAGGTCACAACCATCCAAGATGGCCGCCGTGACGTCACAATCCAAGATGGCGGACGACAATTATCAATCCACAGCCAGAAGCCAGTCCCAGAACATACATTCGTATACTACTAGTGTAAAAACAGTAAAAAAACATACTGAAAAGTATCTACATAAAATATTTCAGCGGTTTGAATAATTATACGTATTTTTGTTTGTCTTCAGTAAAGATGATGAATAATTGTTGTAATGTGTTTAAATTTATCAATAAGCTTTGCTATTGAATTAAAAATTGAAATTAACACAAATTAAAAAAATATATATCAGGAAATCACATTAAAATTTTCTGAAATAAAGTGAACCTTATAAAACACAGAAATTATATTTATGATAGACCTAATGTTTTTGTTCGCCCAGAAAATCTTGCTTATAATTTAGTTTAATAAGGTATTTTTAACATTATTTTAACTATAATATCTGGAAAACCAACTTTTTTCTATTTTAAACTCTTTGAAGGCCATTTTGCCTCTCTATAAAAAAATTAGAAAAAAGTTTTTGTTTTCTATTTAAAACGTTCTTGGTAACCGCACGTATTAGCACTTCGGCTTAACAATAAGACATCCTGGGTTCGATGCTCAATCTTAATTCTCAGATTTTTTCATTTGCTAAAAGTATTACAAGTTTTAAATAAAGGCCTGTGATGATTGGTGGGACACTTCAGTTTCCCTGATCTAAGCGTGTCACGACCTTGCTGCAAGGTTAGAACCCACACTTACATTTCAGGAATCCGGATGACTTCAGGAATATGAAGAATGCACTGCGTGGTGGTACATTTTTTCTACGAATATATATATTTACTTATTCATTTATTTATTTATTATGCTGCAGTTATAATAAAAGTGTGCCGACACAGAATAAATACAAATATACCAGTTTTCTGTGTCACTAAATTATAGCTGCGCTCATATTTTTATATCTTGTTTAACATTCTATTTATACAAGACCATAACCAGCATTTCATAAACCACTGCCCATTTTGGTGTTTCTACATTAATTCACTTTCCATAAATATGACTTTAATTTGATGGGCAAATCATTTACGTTTTTATCACATACTATTACGTCGCAAAGATAAACAACTTTAATTTTTCGGCAGTTACTTTGCACGATTTGTAGAATTTTCGTACTTCAAAACTAGAAAAAAATACCCACATATGTGTGTTGTGTATCTCAAGCCGAATACAAGAGTAGAATGAAACAGTTCAAGTATGTTCTCGCGCTATTCTTTAAGTTTAAAAACGGGGCAGTGGGGCGTAAAAAATAAAAACATTAAAATTATTCACAGCACATCCACGTTATCCCAGACTTCAATATACAGACGAATTCTCCCGTGGATTTCGTAAGGAATTTTCTGCCGTGGATTTTTTTTTTTCAGAAAAATTCCTCTGAACGTGTTTACAAGGTTGAATTTTCGCCGTGCTTTCGTTGTGATGAGTAGTGGCAGGATAATATATATACATATATATATTTCCGGACCAACGAGCCGTGAGCTGAGGGCTCCGGACGTGTAAGTTGCGCTCCGGTGGGGGCTCGCACACATTACGCAGCGCCGGGTCGCGTATACCGGCAAGCCTTCTTTTCACAGCCGAGAGAGCCAAAACCCGAAGTTCCCCGAAGTTCATGTTTTTTGACGTGCCAACGTCTAATAAATCGATGATCGCCGGCTGCACGCACGAAAAAGTGTCCCGTTACGCACATTTTCCCGTTACGCTCATTGTACGCTTGCGCCGCATCTATCTCTCTTCCCCTCGATTGGAACAACCATCGATTTGACTTTTTCGAGGCACATTAAATTTGAAACACTCCCATTAGTTTCCTACTTTTCCTATCATCGTACCCAGATTGCAAGAAGTTAAATAGCAAACATGTATAAAAGTTATATTTAAAATAATCTCTTCGTTAAAGTAATAAACATATTTGAATTAATGAGTGCAAATAAAAGTAAATTTATCAATTAAATTGTATATTTCATTTCATTCCTTCTTTGTATCCATAAAAAATAGTGATAATTAATAAAAAATAAATCAATTTTATTCATAAAATTATGCAATCATTTCATCAATGTTTTTGTGACGTCACGTTAAACTATCGTCCGTAAACCGACTTTACCGACAACTAATTTTTTCCGTATCTTTATTGTTGCTATCCTAACCAAATCATTCGTCCACAATGTTTTGAAGTTTTTATAATGTAGCTAACCTAACCTAATTTACCATTAGTATCCTTTTATCAACACCGCCATATTTATTTACAATGAACAAAAAAAAACCGAAGTTGCACGACCGGGCGTTTGGCTCTCTCGTCTGTGAAAAGAAGGCTGCTCCTGAATGCAGAAGCCAGCCTGGGGGCCGGGCAAGATGGCGGCCGCCAGGCCTGGAAAGCAACGAGCGTGATACTCGTGCCCGGATAAAACTTAAGGTTGCTCGCTGTTTCAATTAAAGCCCAGTTTACTGGACTGTGACAGTGGACGAGCCCTCGTACACTAATGTATATACATAATATTTTTTTGTTACAGTTATTTAAAAAATTGTTTACATTTGCATGAAAATAACGGTATCAATACATAAAAAAAGTGCTCGCATTTATACTGGGTTCAGATTGTTACCTGGGCATTTTATGCTTTGTGTTGTCCCAGTACCTCCAATATTTAAATTTATTTGCAAAACTTTCCAGGAATTTCACATTAATAAGCATATAATAAAGCAAATTAAGTTCAGTGATTGAATATTCAATTACCTTTTCCATGGTTGAAAAAAAATAATGCTTGAATAAACATAAACTAAAGTACATATTTATGCCCCAATTTTCGTAAGAAATACTCAATATTATCTCGATAAACGTAATTCATTTATGCAAATAACATTAGCCATGTGTTGTAGTATTACAAAATATTTCTTTGAAACTGGTTTCCGAAGGTATCTTTTGTAAAGTAACAAATTATTCTGTGTATTTAGAACTAATTTAAATATATGTGCATATATGCTCAAGCAAAAACAGTGATTTGGGTCAAATTAACTATTTAAAGGTGTTAATGGGCATAAAATATTTGCGTTAATTTAAGTAAATTCCTAAGGAAGCATTAAAAAATCTCTGTATCTAAACTCCAAATAACAGAAGTCTATAAGTGAACGTTATTTAAAATGATTCTTGTAATGGGAAAGATTAATTTATCATAATATGTTGGCCATACACCTATGCTAGTTAGCGCTTTCTTATCACAAATATATTAAAGACAGAACAAATTACATTACTGCATAAACGCCCGAAAATTAAGCCAACATTATCTGTTGTCAAAGTCTACGCCCAGACAACACAGAAAATTTCGTGAAAATAATTTATTCTGGAAAAATTGATAGTTCAGAGAACACAATTGGCTGAAAAAAACGAGACAGTTCCCACCTAAACAGTAAATACAGAAAAACAACAACCAGAGAACACAGTAGGTTTAAAACAACGAGACAGTTCAGCATGAACAGTAAATACATAAAAACAACAACCAGATAACACAGTAGAGTAGTATATAATAGCCGGTACTAGATCAGGCGCCAGGCGGTGGAGCCGAGAGCCGGCTCCGCCATCTTGGATTTGTGACGTCACGGCGGCAAAAATTCCTCAAAATTCCTCAAAAATGACTCAAAATGGCTCAAAATTTCCAGTTTTAAGAAAAAAAATTCCCGTTTTCGAGGGAAAAATTCCCGTTTCAGGGAAAATTTCCCGTTTTAGTCCTTAAAAATCCCAGCGGCTAGAAATGTCCTGATAGAGGCTTAAGCATCCTTAACTCATGCCTCAGTTAAGCCTCTATCAGGATGTGACCTTGAACTTTGACCTTGACCCCGACGGCCATCTTGGATCCACCATCTTGGATGACGTCATTTCATTTTCTCGAACATTCCGGCATTGTGTTATCCGCCATTTTGAATTATGACGTCACCGTTGCAATTTCCGTTACGGCCGCCATCTTTAAATTTATTATCCGATTTTAATGAAAAAAATTTAAAAAATAAAACAATTAAATAATATAATTTTTAATAAAATATTTAAAAAACAAACATTTACGACACGGAGCTCGGAGTCCTCGGTTCAAACCCGACGAGTGCAAAAAAAATAAAAATGGCGACCGATCCTTCCCCCGCGGTAGCTGCAGGCATACTGACTCCCTCCACTTTTTTTTCAAAGCATATATATATCGTCAGGTAGTATGACGTCATGTCCGCCATCTTGTCCTCGTCTGCTGGAAGCCATCATCAGTGTATCGTCGGCGAGAGTGCGCTGACGCCATGTTAGTTTAATTCTTATCCGCTAGAGTGCAGTAATCATTTATTATTGCTGTGACACCCGACATCTTGTCATTTGGCCGCCATCTTGAAAATCCATAATTATTTAGCTAGAAATTCGGGAAAAATTCCAAAATTCATTAAATAAATTTGTAATCTATATACTGATCGATTAGGTCGACTAAGGTCCTTGGTACGATCTAGGACGATGCAAAAAAAATTAAATATAACATTAATTTAACATAATAGTAACAGGTTCGAGGAATTAAACACCACAAGTTCTTTTACAAACATAATATTTATTACATAATTTCTATTCTACTAAAGGATCATTTGCGAAAGCCAGCAATCTTATAATCATTTAGTTCCGCAGCGGTGTGAAATGACTAATTCTTAGCTCCAATCGGTTTATACTAGACAGAGTCCAGCCAGAACCTTTACAGACATAGTCCACCTCTTCTTGACAGAGTTTCTGGATACCGTTTTTAACAGTTTGCTTCACATCGTTAAACTGTAAATTACTGCAGCCGATGTCTTGAATGCACACTTCTTCACTTTGTCATCGAACGGATATGGCTTTCCATATATACAGTCCAACCACAAGTTATATTTCAAAGGTCCGTTTGTTGCTACATCATCAGTAAGCTGATTGATTATGTCCTCTCTGATATCATCAAGAAAATTACAAATGTATTTCGACTCACCAAACGTATTTAAATAATAGTAGTCCTTCAATGTTCCACGAAATGCAGACTGCGCCAAGTAGAAGCCATTATCGTTCACTTGTAATGCGCCGAACACAGTCTTAGGTTTATTTTCCTGTTCAGACGTCATACCAATCGGTTGCTGCACATCTATTTTCTTGCTTGTACGCTCACGAGTCTTCAACCTAAACCGAGGAGTCGAAATTTCTGTAGGTAGATCAGCAGTAGGCACATGGACTTCACCTTTACAGTTTTTCGCATGTCGTCGCAAATTACCAATTCTAGTAAACCATTCATGACACTCATCACATCGAAACTTCATGCGAGATGGATTCTTCGTGCATTTGTTCCGCTCATGTCTTCGTGCATCATGAGCAAATGCGAACGACGTATCACAGTAGCTGCAAGGATACCGTGGTGATGAAGACGAACCTTTCAGACCCGATCCAGATACTGACGTTGCCGCAGTTGCACCATCTCCAGGCATACTCTTATGAACATCAATGCATCGTTCTTGCGCCGAAACCTTTACTTTCTGCCGAACAGCAGGACCTTTGCATGCCTTCATGTGCGTTTTCATATTATCTTTTCTGGCAAACTGCTTATGACATTTCTCACAAACAAACATTTTACGATATAGGTTCTTGGCACATTCTCTATTCTCATGTCGTCGAGCATTGCTGTTGTTTGAGAAAACCTTGTCGCAGTAACAGCACCGATGTTTGTTAGTTGTTGTCGATTCGGCATCCATTGAAGTCTCCATTGATGGCGAACCAGCGTTCGCCGAGTTTCCCTGTGCAGCCAGCACTAGCGGCATTAAAGTCTCTTCTGCTGGCGGTACCACGTCTGTTGAAGTCTCCTCCAGTGTTGACATCGACGTTGCCAACGGGATCTGCTCCACCATCGTCGACGCTGACGTCAAGGTTCCCACAGTCGATGGTACAACCTCCATCGAGTTCGTCGTTAAAGTCGGTAAAGATGCCATCGAGTTCGCAAGAACAGGTAATTACGTGATTAATGCACCAGAAGAAACAAACTAGGTGATCCTTACACCGACGACGTCAGTAACAAACTGAGCGACCTGCTGTCAAGGACTCACTTATATACATGCACTGTATGGAATAATACGCTAGTCAAATCAAGAACCATTTACAATAATACTAGAGTCAAAACAACATTAAAAATAGAAGGACCATCAACGAAAAGGCAGCACATTTGGAAGCACCGACAACGAAAAGGCAGCACATTTGGAAGCACCGACAACGAAAAGGCAGCACATTTGGAAGCACCGACAACGAAAAGGCAGCACATTTGGAAGCACCGACAACGAAAAGGCAGCACATTTGGAAGCACCGACAACGAAAAGGCAGCACATTTGGAAGCACCGACAACGTAACGGCAGCACATTTGGAAGCACCGACAACGTAAAGGCAGCACATTTGGAAGCACCGACAACGTAAAGACAGCACATTTGGAAGCACCGACAACGAAAAGGCAGCACATTTGGAAGCACCGACAATGTAAAGGCAGCACATTTGGAAGCACCGACTACGAAAAGGCAGCACATTTGGAAGCACCGACAACGAAAAGGCAGCACATTTGGAAGCACCGACAACGAAAAGGCAGCACATTTGGAAGCACCGACAACGTAAAGGCAACACATTTGGAAGCACCGACAACGAAAAGGCAGCACATTTGGAAGCACCGACAACGAAAAGGCAGCACATTTGGAAGCACCGCCAACGAAAAGGCAGCACATTTTGGATGCATCATCGAATAAGGAAGCACATTTGGAAGCTCCATCAACTAAAAAAGGCAAAAAGGAAGCACAAGTTACGAGATCTAAGTCTTAGTAAGCAATCATAATACAAGAAATAAAAACATTACATTCTTTTCGTTGTCGGTGCTTCCAAATGTGCTGCCTTTTCGTTGTCGGTGCTTCCAAATGTGTTGCCTTTTCGTTGATGGTCCTTCTATTTTTAATGTTGTTTTGACTCTAGTATTATTGTAAATGGTTCTTGATTTGACTAGCGTATTATTCCATACGGTGCATGTATATAAGTGAGTCCTTGACAGCAGGTCGCTCAGTTTGTTACTGACGTCGTCGGTGTAAGGATCACCTAGTTTGTTTCTTCTGGTGCATTAATCACGTAATTACCTGTTCTTGCGAACTCGATGGCATCTTTACCGACTTTAACGACGACGAACTCGATGGAGGTTGTACCATCGACTGCAGGAACCTTGACGTCAGCGTCGACGATGGTGGAGCAGATCCCGTTGGCAACGTCGATGTCAACACTGGAGGAGACTTCAACAGACGTGGTACCGCCAGCAGAAGAGACTTTAATGCCGCTAGTGCTGGCTGCACAGGGAAACTCGGCGAACGCTGGTTCGCCATCAATGGAGACTTAAATGGATGCCGAATCGACAACAACTAACGAACATCGGTGCTGTTACTGCGACAAGATTTTCTCAAACAACAGCAATGCTCGACGACATGAGAATAGAGAATGTGCCAAGAACCTATATCGTAAAATGTTTGTTTGTGAGAAATGTCATAAGCAGTTTGCCAGAAAAGATAATATGAAAACGCACATGAAGGCATGCAAAGGTCCTGCTGTTCGGCAGAAAGTAAAGGTTTCGGCGCAAGAACGATGCATTGATGTTCATAAGAGTATGCCTGGAGATGGTGCAACTGCGGCAACGTCAGTATCTGGATCGGGTCTGAAAGGTTCGTCTTCATCACCACGGTATCCTTGCAGCTACTGTGATACGTCGTTCGCATTTGCTCATGATGCACGAAGACATGAGCGGAGCAAATGCACGAAGAATCCATCTCGCATGAAGTTTCGATGTGATGAGTGTCATGAATGGTTTACTAGAATTGATAATTTGCGACGACATGCGAAAAACTGTAAAGGTGAAGTCCGTGTGCCTACTGCTGAACTACCTGCAGAAATTTCGACTCCTCGGTTTAGGTTGAAGACTCGTGAGCGTACAAGCAAGAAAACCGATGTGCAGCAACCAATTGGTATGACGTCTGAACAGGAAAATAAACCTAAGACTGTGTTCGGCGCATTACAAGTGAACGATAATGGCTTCTACTTGGCGCAGTCTGCATTTCGTGGAACATTGAAGGACTACTATTATTTAAATACGTTAGGTGAGTCGAAAGACATTTGTAATTTTCTTGATGATATCAGAGAGAACATAATCAATCAGCTTACTGATGATGTAGCAACAAACGGACCTTTGAAATATAACTTGTGGTTGGACTGTATATATGGAAAGCCATATCCGTTCGATGACAAAGTGAAGAAGTGTGCATTCAAGACATCGGCTGCAGTAATTTACAGTTCTAACGATGTGAAGGAAACTGTTAAAAACGGTATCCAGAAACTCTGTCAAGAAGAGGTGGACTATGTCTGTAAAGGTTCTGGCTGGACTCTGTCTAGTATAAACCGATTGGAGCTACGAATTAGTCATTTCACACCGCTGCGGAACTAAATGATTATAAGATTGCTGGCTTTCGCAAATGATCCTGTAGTAGAATAGAAATTATGTAATAAATATTATGTTTGTAAAAGAACTTGTGGTGTTTAATTCCTCGAACCTGTTACTATTATGTTAAATTGATGTTATATTTAATTTTTTTTGCATCGTCCTAAATCGTACCAAGGACCTTAGTCGACCTAATCGATCAGTATATAGATTACAAATTTATTTAATGAATTTTGGAATTTTTCCCGAATTTCTAGCTAAATAATTATGGATTTTCAAGATGGCGGCCAAATGACAAGATGTCGGGTGTCACAGCAATAATAAATGATTACTGCACTCTAGCGGATAAGAATTAAACTAACATGGCGTCAGCGCACTCTCGCCGACGATACACTGATGATGGCTTCCAGCAGACGAGGACAAGATGGCGGACATGACGTCATACTACCTGACGATATATATATGCTTTGAAAAAAAAGTGGAGGGAGTCAGTATGCCTGCAGCTACCGCGGGGGAAGGATCGGTCGCCATTTTTATTTTTTTTGCACTCGTCGGGTTTGAACCGAGGACTCCGAGCTCCGTGTCGTAAATGTTTGTTTTTTAAATATTTTATTAAAAATTATATTATTTAATTGTTTTATTTTTTAAATTTTTTTCATTAAAATCGGATAATAAATTTAAAGATGGCGGCCGTAACGGAAATTGCAACGGTGACGTCATAATTCAAAATGGCGGATAACACAATGCCGGTATGTTCGAGAAAACGAAATGACGTCATCCAAGATGGTGGATCCAAGATGGCCGTCGGGGTCAAGGTCAAAGTTCAAGGTCACATCCTGATAGAGGCTTAACTGAGGCTTGAGTTAAGGATGCTTAAGCCTCTATCAGGACATTTCTAGCCGCTGGGATTTTTAAGGACTAAAACGGGAAATTTTCCCTCGAAACGGGAATTTTTCCCTCGAAAACGGGAAATTTTTTCTTAAAACGGGAAATTTTGAGTCATTTTTGAGGAATTTTGAGGAATTTTTGCCGCCGTGACGTCACAAATCCAAGATGGCGGAGCCGGCTCTCGGCTCCACCGCCTGGCGCCTGATCTAGTACCGGCTATTATATACTACTCAGTAGGCTGAAAACAACGAGACAGTTCCAGCCTGAACAGTAAATACATAAAAACAACCACCTGAAACAACACAGTGACAGATGGACCATGTGATAAAAATAAACAGTCAAACGGGACGACAGAACGACATCATGGAAGAATATATAGTAGGTTTTCTATGACAAACATTTGCGACGTTGGCACAAAACCAACAACTTAAGCTAGTTGGGCAGCAGCCATGTTTTGAAATTTTAATACGAGAGTGATGTTTGTTAATAGCCCCTTGAACTAGGTTTTCCCTATTAAAGTAATTAAAAATGTATTTTTATAACATCCACAGTCGCAAGGAGCCGCAAAATTCTGGAGCAACCTCAGTACTGTTCTATAAAAATTTAAGCCTTAAAACACTATAAGAAAGTTGTATGTTTATAAAAAAAGAAAATTGAATTTACTATATATAAATTATTCCCATCATAGTTTTTCTACTCTCACATCATGTTTGTGTACACAAATGCCCACACGTTTATTTATAAACGGTTCTTACATAAATATGTGCCGTCTAAAAATCTTTACAGTCTTAATCGCAATATTTCTAACCCGCGTGCATACAAATCGTTTTATGTAAAAACGTAGTACTGTAAATTCATTGCAATAAAATTTCAAAGATTTTTTTTATTAAGGCGTCTTATTATATCTGGCCTTGTTAACGGCATATTTAAGTACACTACTGTTTTACGTGTCCAGTTTATTGGATGACGCCAATGTCAGATATTTGAGATTTGTATCGGAAATCTAAATGTAAAAGTTGGCCTTAAGCTTGTGTACAAAATTTATAATTTTAAAGCTATCCGCCAAAAAAAGTGAAATAAATATATGTTAAATTAACTGCTAGACATCCGGTAAACTTTGTTTCGTACGCTGTTAAAATTCTTAAATTCAAGTAAAATAACGGCGACAATCATCCCAAGTATCTTCGAAAATATACCGATGCCTTCGTTTTTTTTTCTTCATGGAAGTGGAGTTTACTTGCTTTAAGGGGCCCGCCTAGTCAGGGGTGTATCTATGTTAGTTAGACGGGATGATAAGTGCGACGCTCTCTAATGTTACTCGCACGATGTCGCCTTTACGCGCAAGGCTGTAGACTGGTGCGAAGTCTTCTCGGCATGCATTGGACAACTATAACTTTAGATGTCAGAGAAATAAAGATAAAGGTGTAATGAAATATCCTGGATGCTCTCAAGAATCTCTACCGGGAATTTCAGTATAAATTTTTTTAGCTCTTTTCTCTCCCCTAAAAACAAAGTTTAAAAACAAAATACGGAAACATAACCATCCATCCCCCCTCAGCACATTTTCAATGCTTTTATTAAACATATGCAACTCGGTATCTTGAGAAGTTATCAAATAAAGTGGGTTCTCTGAAGCTCGCCACACCGTATGTGTACCTAGGTGATCACATTCTAGTGTTAATGTGTCCAAAATCTTTTAAAGTGTCCCATAGAAAAAAATCTCACATCTTTCTATAACGGAAGTTTTTATTCAGTTTGAACTGGAGCACGGCACATGAAATTTGGGATACACCAAAAACGAAGGTTGCTTGATTTACAAACAAAATATTGTATTTTATTGAGATGCAGTGACTTTCATTCCCAACTCTGTATAACAAGGTTTTATTGACAAAAACATATTTATTTTTATAAACTGTTTAAGTAACTTAGTGTGTATTCATGTTTATAGTATGCACACGCACATGTATTTTCTTCAAATAACTCTTGCAGAAGTTGTTTTTGACCATTGAGCTTCTAGGGCTCATTTTTGACCCTCAATTGTTTTATTTTATAATTACTGTTAGTCTCGGAAAGAAAACATTTCTTTTTTGTGAGTTAATTTGGCTGTGGATCTGTCGACGTGCCTTTTTGAAAAGGAACGTTTACTGAATTTGGTGAACTGTGAAACTCTCTGTGATAACTTTGGAGCGTGTTTTTCTACTTTGGTGTTTAATTTCTTTCACTAAGAATTAATTACAAAATCTTAGAGTGCAATAAAACCTATTCGCGACGTCTTGATTTAAAAATAATATATTTAGGGCTCCAGCCAATAGAAAACAATGTTTGCGTAAACACATTACTCCTTAATTACAACCTACAGGTATTCAACCAGCCTAATATCGAAGTATTCAACTATTTATGAGTAGAGAATTCTGCGTCTTTTTTAATTCCATGTCGATGCATTTGTAGAGGGGATTACAATTGCCAAAATTTTACTGGCGTCCTTCACTTGAAGATATTTGGTTGTTACACAACTTTTGCCTTAAACAAGTGCTTCTCAAATTTCTTCTGCAGAAGTAAAAAAAAAAGTAGTATTGTGAAAATCTGGCGTGAAAATCTTTTGAGTAACTTTGAAGTTTTTTTTTTTTTTCATTTGACATTCAGTCTGAAATAAATATTGATATGTACACTGAGAAACATGAAAGTATAAAAAATACACTTTCCTAAGCATTTAATTAAATTTATTGACCTATACAATTGTGCACAAAATTAACCTTTGAGATATTATAATTTTCCAATAATTTTTACTTATTTCCAAACTAATTTGAGGGAGATGCCAAATTTGTGTGGTGAATTTCAGATATAATAGTATAATTATTCACGAATGTTATGAGGATGAAGATCGGAGTGCGCGGGGAGAGTTGCAAGGTGGTTGAAACAAGGCGCGAGGATGGGTCCGCTGGGAACACGGACGACGCCCCTAGGCGCTCGCCAGATCATTTGCCCTATCCGTCACGCCACGTGCAGGCAGTTGCTAGAGGTGCGCGCCCGGGGATGAAAGGAGTAGGCGCGGCAGTGCCTCTCTCTCTCTCTCTCTCTCTCTCTCTCGAGGGCGAGTCGTCATTCAGGAAGGTTGATCGATGGCTGGCGAGGCCCGTCGCATTCCCTCCCACAACTCCCTCCCACACTTCCTCCAGAACCCGCTCCGCCGGTCCTCTCCACTGCGCTAACTTCGGGCGTGATCCTGTGACGGGACTTCATGATCATGATGGACCATATTACGCCGGTGAAAACTTGCGCCGCTGACCGATGCGTATCCTGCCGCCATCTTGTCTCTCTGGCTCGTTCCTCGCACACAACAGGAAAAAAATGTGTTTTAAATACTCATTACCAACAAATATTGTAAGGGCTAAAATAAGTTACCACCATTCAAAGACCCGCCGCTCAACGACAGATAGTTTTCATTGCTAGTTTTCAGGGGCCGTTCTCCGTGGTAGTCTCTGGTTCTCACACTGATTATACATGGTGCAAACGCTACTTTCTGTAGTTCTGAACACCTTTTTGGTAGTTTGTTTGACACGTTAAACTTAGTTAAATTACCATTATTACTTTAGTGGTTTGTATTTTTTTACAGGTTTTTCCCTTTTTATGAACGCTAATTTATGCCTCAAGATAATAAATAGTTATGAAGTAAGGTGTTATATTTGTTTTATTGTAGTGATTTTTTGAAACTTTGTATTAGTAGCCCGAAAAAAATCAGATAAAAATAAATCAAATCTATTGTGATATTAAATACAACCGTAGCAGTATAGGATATTAGCCGGTCCTGCGCCTGGGTTTATCGCTAGGAGCTGGGTTTGGTCAAGGATCTGCCACCATCTTGGATTCTCACATCAAGGTGGCCAACTTGTAATATCTTGACCTTTGACCGCCATCTTGAATTCTGCCATTTTGGATTATGATATCACAACCGTCATTTTGTTTTCTAGATTTTTACGCCATTTTTAATTATGATGTCACGGTTAGAATTTTCGTTACAGCAACCATCTTGAAAATCCGTAATTACTATCAGAAATAATTGGAAAAAACTTTAAAATTTATAAGAAAATAATTTATCAAAATTAAGAAAAATTTAATTAAAAATGCACTTATGTCATGGAGTCCTTGATTCAAACACAGTGAGAGTAAAAATCAAAATGGCAGTGGTTTCTTCCTCCATGGAAGCCACTGGCAGACATACCTCCCACCATTAATACCAAGGCAGATTTTACGTCAGACGGTATGAAGTCATAGTGGCCACCTTATATCGTTGGCTGGAGGCCTCCATTTTTGATCCAATATATAGTTTTCTTCTGCTATAGAGCACTGCATTATATTTGTTTATACCCGGTATATTCCAGTATTCATTTAATACTGTGGCGTCTACCATTTTGAAATTTGTCCACCACATTGAAAAATTTTAATTATTAAGTTAGAATACCAGGAAAATTCCGAAATTCATCAAAATAAAAATTTTTGAATTAATGATTGTTTCAATGGCCTTGTTCGATCTTTGATGGGTGTAAAAATTACAAAAAAAGAAAAAGTGACAAGTTCGAGAAATAAAACAACAAATTTACTAATAAAAAATTAATTAAATAATTTCTACAAAAAACCAAGATCAAACAAATTACCAAGCGTTTCTCGATACATACAGTTTTCTTAGTTAGAAGCGAGTTTTTTGCATGATTTGACTTTTTTTTTTCAGAGTAGTTCCACATGATAGTTGATTACCACATTATTTCACACTGCACAGTGTTCTCAATTTAGTTAAAATTACAATGATTTATTTCATGATGCTTTGTAAGTTTTATGCATACAAATGTTTTGCCGCAGATTGTACCGTTGGATTCTGATGAATGTTTAATCTGTCCATCACAATTCCTGATCCGTCTTTTTAATCTTCCGTAGCAAAAAAAAAATTACTACAACACCTGTTGCAATGCTATTCAATGCGTTCAGAGTTATTATTATAATTATGTATTATGTAATCACGAATTTTCAAATTTTTTATTTTGTCACAGTACGTACAGTCAGGTGATGGAACACCATCAGTTGCTGCTTACTTTAACGATGTCACTGGCAATGTTGTCATCCAAATCTGCATCGCGATCAGAGTTGCTGCAGACAGTCCCCGATGTTGATGAAGGAGTTGACATTACCTGTGTTGGTGAGAAGTAGAGGAAAAGCAAGAAAGGGTAAAAAGCAGGATATGGGAAGAGCGAGAAAGGGATAAACAACATATGGAATAGCGAGAAAGAAAGAAACAGTAGAATCCATTAGAAAGGAAGAATGGAAAACGCGAATTTTTTTGAAAGCATGTCACAAATGTTACATACGTCTACAGAACAATCGAAGATTCAAAATCAACAATTGCGAGCAGAAGTATAACAGAAGTTCGATAATTTAAAGGAATGAATTTTATTGATAGAAGACCGCGTTCCAGGTATATGATAGGAATTTAAGGAAACTACCGATAGTCAAGATAACAAAATTAATGCGTTATGTTTGAGAATGAATGAGGTGCAGAAAGGAGCACGTATTGTGCGCAGCTAGTAGTCCAACAAACAACCGAGCGTAGAAGTGTCGAAAACCATTCAGAAATTATTGTCGGAAATGTTGGTGACAAGTAAAGTAACACACGCTTAGCATCCGACCCTGTAATATCTTTATATCACCCAGCGAAACGATGGGTAAATAATATTCTTACTTATACAGGAAAGAGCACAGAAAACCCGAGGAAGTTTCTAAAACAGTTCGAAGATTACTTACTGGAGAATATTTAGCCAAACAGTTAATGAAATTCTCAAGAGTATGAGTAGTTGTCTCAAAAATTCGGCATACTTTTAGTGGGAGTTTCGGCAGGAGACCATACCCGAGTATAACTTATTTCGAAATATGTTTTTACAAACGTTTCGGAATCTTATAGTACAGAGTAAACTTAGGGCTTATTTACACACCGAAAAATTCGACAACAGAAAGGGAAGAGACATAGAAGCACATTTTATCGAAATGTATTAAAGAACTCGTTGTATGAATTTCCCGATGGAGAACGAAGAGTTCATAGCTTTAATAATATCTCGGTTACCAGTTCGGTATCAGCTACACTTAGTAGGAAGAGCATACTCTGGCATCGTAGAATTAAAGGAGCAGCTCTTGACATACGATCGGCTAGATAAATTTTATAAGGTTTCTTCTCAGAAAGAAATTACGAGAAGAATACTAATAATAATCGTACACCACCTTTGTATCAACCTTGGCATAATCGTAAGAACGACCAGAATTTCATCCACACTGGCCATACCGTGCTAATGTTTTGAGAGTACAGTATAATAAATTAGCAAATGCAAATACTACTATCGGGGAAAATTCCAGTATAGGAATAATCAGCAAAACTAACGGGATAAAAATCGCTTTTCCGAGCCAGGCCAGGCTGAATCATACAAAAAAGAAAACAAATTAATACAGTAGAAACCATTAACCCAGGGGTAAAACAACAATGAGCGTAGAGAAGTTATACAAAATCAGTCAGATACCATTCACAAATCACACGCAACAGTTAAATTCAAAATATTATTACCCTTCGTTTAAGATAGTGGGAAAATTGCTAAAACATATTTTCAGCATGAGAACAAACGAGGTGAGATATTACACGATATGAAAGACCAGTTGCAACATAACAGCATGGTGGTACCATTCCCAAACAACACGTCTTCTACTCATGGCAGCAAGGTATTTAGGTACATCCAGGTACACCTAACTGAAGTAGGATAATCCTGCGTCATTTCAAGTACATTAGACCTTGGTATGCTAACAGGATGTAACGAATCACGACCAAGGATCAGTAATTTTTTGAGAATATGTTAAGAAAAAACTTTTAATAGCTAGTATGCGACGGACTTTACAAAATCACAGCAGTAATCAGAGATGAATGTTACCAATTGTCGAACATTGAGAACGACCAAGTTATCATGAAACTATCTCTTCGCTGAATATTGATATGTACGTGAGATATAACGGAATATGTTTTGAACTGTAAATTGAGCTAAATTAATTTTGATTTAATTATAAACTACGTATCAGTAGGAGGGATGTTTTATAGTTGTTTCAATACACCAGAGAGTTAGCGAGATTAAGAGTCTATTAAATTAATTGTTGTCAAGGTAGGAGAGTTAATTTATTTATTATGGTCAATTCATTGATGCGATAAAGGCATGATTTGTAGTTATTTGTGTAGTTCCTGTGATTTGGTATTGCTCGGAGTAGCATACTATTTAATGTTGTTTCCCAGCTGAAATATGCTAGGGTTTATGTTTAAATAGTCTTAGAATTAAATATAAAACTATGGTGTACGAATTTAGCGTATAAAAAGTATTTGGCTCCAAAAAGTAATATAACACGGATCTTTTGAATGCATTTTGCAGCTAAATGGTTCTTTCTTTTGCATAAGAGCCTTTCTGTCCTGTAGGTCATATATCTCGAAATAAATCTTCCACTTTATACTCGTATAGTATTGGAACTAAAAACACCGTCATACAAATTAGAGTGCATCAAATTATTAATCTCGTCAAGAGGATTAGGTATTATTAAAAGGTTATGAAAAAGGTAAAAGAACTCTGTACAATAGAACCCTATCCCAGCCATTGACAATTTATGTCAACAGTTGTTTGATATTTTATTCTAATACCACATCAATAGTTGAAAATCAACAGTGAATATCAACTATTAATTAATATTAAAGGATTTTATTTTGTTAATTTATATTAGATTAAATTCGTTGAATTACAAAGATATTGTTATAATATAAATAAATAAATAATATGTTTTATTAAATATGTTGTTATTCACTTGAAGGCTTATTATTGATGAAGTTTACTGCTCAATTTTAGATTTGATTTCTTTGCCGAGATTTCTAAATTGACTACTCCAGACTGTAAGTGGCTTACACATGTTAAATATGTCTTAATTTTCATTATAAATCAAATCCGAAATATTGTTTTGAGTTTCCAAACAATCTTCATACGTGTATAACTAGGCCTATATCAGCCTTTATCTTAATCAATTTTGATTGCATAACTAAACGAACTGTGTACGACGACGAGCGGCATGTGTGTTTCCAAATGGTTTTAATTTTTTTTTATGGGAAAAAGGGGAGAGTAGGGTTAAAGTGAACGTAGCCGGGTTGCCACAGTTCTGGAGAGGGGATTTAAGTGCTCGTATCTCTAATGGCCTCGAAACACAATTCATTAATCAAAGGATTAGTAATTGCAATATTGCTCGCGACTCCAACGAAACAGGGTAATTAAACTGAGGTGGTTAATAGGCCCACCGCTACCCTTCCGCTCTTCTCTCCCTCGTTCGATATCACACTTTCTCTCTCTCTCTCTTTCTCTCTCTCCACCCCCTCTAGTGGGGTGGAAGGTACCCCGACGCTATCAGCGGGGGCAGTTTGAATAATTCAGGTTAACCTGGTCGCCAGAGGGGGTGGGAGGGGTGGGGTCATGACGGATAAAAGGGAGGGGGCTCTAGAAAGAGTTATGTTTTTATCCGTAATGAAACTCCAATTGTGGCAAGCGGCGATAACGTCTGTGCGAAATTTCACTGGCCACAGCGCGAAATCGGCCTTGAACTCATGGGTGGGGTAAAAATGGTTTTGGTTTTTGCGTCCGCGTTTACTCCGCTATTTCGGAGTTGCGAAATGCCTTTCTCTTCGTTGAGAGATGGGTGAAAATACTCGCGTGTTTAATTTATTAATGGCCAAAACCCAACATTTCCTAAATAGCCGAGATTTAGTACGTTTATTTGATGCCGCATTGATAAAAAATGAAGTTCACTTTTATCTGGTTAGTGAATAATGCGATCCTTTCCACGATATATAGTACTCAAATAAATTTACAACACTTTTAAACATTTCAAAATATAAACATGTTTAAGGTTAATCCTGTATCTAAAAATATTTCCCTGTCGTTCCCAAGGAGCAATATACCGCTGCTAATTAGGTTTTCAGTTGTTTTGACTTCAATAAAATGATGAAAATTCAATTTGGTTGATAATAAAATACAATCATTTATTTATGTGACATACTTTTTTTTTAAATAAAACAGTTCTCAAAAGCAGTACGAGTGGTATCACTTTTTTTTAAATTTCACATGCAAAGCAATATATGATGTTGGTTTTAGAACACTAATAATAATGTTAAGTGTTTACAAACACTATTGGGAGAACATCAGCATCGAAAACACTTGATGCGGGTGGAGTATATGGACATACGTCATTGCTGATTACAATTCATGTCATAATAATACTGAATAACAGGCAAGAAATAATAATATGTAAACACGAAAAAACAATATAACATCAGGAATTATAAAAAAAAAATTTAAACATAGAGAGCACAGAAAATCCCGTGGAAGGAATTACTCAAAATGTTACAGCGCATTCGGACACACTGGGCTTACAATGACAAGACAGAAGCTACAAAAACAATAAGTAATGACTAAAACCACCTTGGACCACACAAAAACAACGAGCATCACTAAAAGATGATACTAAACAGTTGGTTTGGTCAGCACAACGACAACAGAGGCGCACAGACGAACCCAGCGATGTGACCAAACAGATAATTTGGACACCACAACGACAACAGAGGCGCACAGACGAACCCAGCGATGTGACCAAACAGATAATTTGGACACCACAACGACAACAGAGGCGCACTGACGAACCCAGCGATGTGACCAAACAGATAATTTGGACACCACAACGACAACAGAGGCGCACAGACGAACCCAGCGATGTGACCAAACAGATAATTTGGACACCACAACGACAACAGAGGCGCACAGACGAACCCAGCGATGTGACCAAACAGATAATTTGGACACCACAACGACAACAGAGGCGCACAGACGAACCCAGCGATGTGACCAAACAGATAATTTGGACACCACAACGACAACAGAGGTGCACAGACGAACCCAGCGATGTGACCAAACAGATAATTTGGACACCACAACGACAACAGATGCGCACAGACGAACCCAGCGATGTGACCAAACAGATAATTTGGACACCACAACGACAACAGAGGCGCACAGACGAACCCAGCGATGTGACCAAACAGATAATTTGGACACCACAACGACAACAGAGGCGCACAGACGAACCCAGCGATGTGACCAAACGGATAATTTGGACACCACAACGACAACAGAGGCGCACAGACGAACCCAGCGATGTGACCAAACAGATAATTTGGACACCACAACGACAACAGAGGCGCACAGACGCACCCAGCGATGTGACCAAACAGATAATTTGGACACCACAACGACAACAGAGGCGCACAGACGAACCCAGCGATGTGACCAAACAGATAATTTGGACACCACAACGACAACAGAGGCGCACAGACGAACCCAGCGATGTGACCAAACAGATAATTTGGACACCACAACGACAACAGAGGCGCACAGACGAACCCAGCGATGTGACCAAACAGATAATTTGGACACCACAACGACAACAGAGGCGCACAGACGAACCCAGCGATGTGACCAAACAGATAATTTGGACACCACAACGACAACAGAGGCGCACAGACGAACCCAGCGATGTGACCAAACAGATAATTTGGACACCACAACGACAACAGAGGCGCACAGACGAACCCAGCGATGTGACCAAACAGATAATTTGGACACCACAACGACAACAGAGGCGCACAGACGAACCCAGCGATGTGACCAAACAGATAATTTGGACACCACAACGACAACAGAGGCGCACAGACGAACCCAGCGATGTGACCAAACAGATAATTTGGACACCACAACGACAACAGCACAGTCGAACACATTAGGCTTCCTAAGAAAATATTTGCGACGTTTCAGGAACTGATATGTTTACATCATTAGACAAAACAGGCTGATAAAGAACACTGGAAAAAGGTGGTAAACCCCCCTCGCCATCAAAAAACCAGCATACTTCTTGTGCGGCCAATGACAGACGAGTAGTCCTTCAATGTATGTGCATCAAAATTCACAGGAGATCTAAAAAAAAAAAAACAGTTGTGACATTTAATCTTATCCCTGGTTAGTTTATCTCTGGTGGCTCGTAATTGTATAGTTTGAATTGAAAACTGTTTTTAGTCCATGTTTGTTTCCCACTAGTCTTATTTAATATAATAAAAGCACAGACATAAAGAATAACTAATACCATACTTGGCTTTTCAGCAGATTTTTGTTGAATGATGGAGGACTTGTAGGTTGTCATGTGTTGTTTTGAACCATTTGCCACTCATAGACACAATCTAAACACACAATAAAATTAATGCTGGGATGCCCTACTGTGTTTTCCAATTTTTTTTATGAAAGAAAGAAATGATGTAATTATTAAACCATGCTATCTATATGACTGAAATTCAGCTACATCAATCATCACAAGTGTATGCGTACAACAGGATACAAGCTAAATAAAAATAATATTGAAATTAGCAAACACCAAGAAAAAATTTAAAGCTTCATCAAAACGTTCTGACATTTACCCAAGATTATAAAGCCATAAATTACAATGGAAGAAAAAAAGAGGCAATGCAAGTTTCCTTACAAACGATTTGCTAAATTGATTACAAATGATATATAAATAACGAAGACATTTCATATTGGCAAAAGTTATTCATAGTGTATAATGTGCTGCGAATGGAGCGTATATATGCAAATTCCAGAGAATATTACTTAATACATGAGCTTCTAAAGAATGAGCCCAGTGCAAAGTAGAATGCCTACAATTACCCTTCTGACCAGAGGCTCGATGCTTAAAATGCACTCCACGAGTAGGCGGTAGGCGTCAGTGTTGTCGGGTTCCCCGCCTGCCGGGCGGGTTGTGACTTCCACAAACACCAGAGACAAGCCACGGCCGCTCTCTACAACCAGAGCGGCATTTAACAAGCTCCCAAGTTGCGAGGCTATCCCCAGTTCTGCAGCTTGACTAGTTAATTCAAGTCACCAGTGATTGTATCCTCGTGCACAGGAAGATAGGTTGTCGGTGACGAGTTGCGGTCGAACTCCCGCCTGTGGCTTGTCGTTAGTATCTGAGAATACCACAGTGAGGGCCACAGGCGGGAGAACCCGTCATCGCTACCGCCGAACTGAAGTCGTTAACATGGTAGACCCACGTGTTGCAGCATAAACCTATATATATCCCAAATCGTAAACATTGGGGAGGCTGATAAATCGTATTGATGTGCCAAATGAAATTTTTTTTGTAGCAAAACTATTCTCAAAAACATATTTAAACGTAAAAAATCATCGAAAAGAGTAATCCCAACTTTAAAAATTACGTTAGAAATGTGGCATTATTCCTTTAACTATCAGCAATCTCTATATGTAATTTTGTAATGTGTTTTGGTAGTTTATTGGCAAAGTATGCGCCTCAAAAGCAGGAGTAATTATTTTTATTTGGGTTCAAATAATAATCACCGGAAAAAAACGTTTTTATATATAATATTACACTATACAAGTTGTAGGTACTTTAAGCAAAATTATATTGGTTCAATTTGTGGATTCTTCCCAAAAAAAAAACTATAGCATTACACTTTAAACTATGTTCTGACACATCCCACAAAAGTGCTGGCCCATTATTTACACTTCAATGCATTGCCATCTGTGTGCAATCACTCTACATAAAATTTAAAAAAAAAATGGAATTGGTAAACACCAGTTTAAGAATGATTTTATTAGGCTCAAATTAAATTTTTGGCGTGAATCTTGGTAAACTTAGAAAACTTTACGTTCTAAGGGACCAAATTAATAAACCTCCAGTCATCCATCCCATGATAAAAACGATTATCTGAATTATAGGTACTATGTAAAACTATTTCTGCAACATTCGCAATTGTTATGAAATATTGTTCTAAATGTTCTGTAAACAGATATTCTGTAAATGGTAACAAATTTTGGATATTGTTTTTGTATAAACCTATTACAAAACAGTTCTGCTATGTCTTCCCCAAGTAATTTTATTTTATTGTAAAATCACTAATTAAATAATTAGTGAGCATAAATTTAATTTTGGGTTTCAGATCAATTCTAAAACGCTTTCAACATCCTATTTCGATACACAAACATATCGGAGTAACCAATGGATTAAATTTCATGTTAGTAATTTATAACCATTCAATATTGTTTAGGTGATTTTAAACATTTATGTTATCACCTATTTGAGACTTTGCGTATAATTGGATGACATTTATAGAATAAATCGTTACATAACTTGATAAACCTTAATATACATACTGAAATGTAAAAAATAAATAAGAGTTTAAAAAAACTAAAAAAACACGCTTTTATAGATAATCCAACTAAAAAATAGAAAATAAAATTGAATAAATTTAATTTAAAAATAGTGTATAATAAAAAATGTATTTTATTTAAAAAAAACGTGGGGTGCATGGTATCAATAGTTATTGGCCTAATTATTTTACTGACAGATATGAGTAAAAGGATTATCATTTTGATAATATCTTTAAAAGAACCCCACGCTTTTTTTAAATAAAATACATTTTTTATTTTACACTGTTTTTAAATTAAATTTATTCAATTTTATTTTCTATTTTTTAGTTAGATTATCTATAAAAGCGTGTTTTTTAGTTTTTTTAAACTCTTATTTCTTTTTTACTTTTTAGTTTTGTTTATTTATAAAAGCGTGTTTTTTTTTTAATTTTTTGTAACTGTTATTTGTTCTAATCGACTATTGATTCCGTGATAACTATAAGAAACTGTAATTAGTTTACAAATTACTCGTATTAATGTGTACAGCTGTATTGATAGTCAAATCTCGATTTTAGAAGCCATTCAAAAATTTTAACGTTATAAATAAATACAGGGAGACTTAATGGTATAAGGTTATTGACGAACAAATGATATCGACCAGTCTTACATACTGTACGAAATTAATGCTGTGAAGCAGGAAAGGATGGGAGTTACGGATTAATTATTACGTGAAGCGTTCCACATTTACGTAACAGGAATTTTGGGAAGGATAAGGATTGAGAAAGGATGAGAAAAGGACCTGCTCAATGAGAGTTTATACAATATGTAAGAAAAATTCGGATAGACCGGACTGGGATTCAAACCCAGAGCCTTCCGATGACATGTCGGCTGCTCTACCATCGGGCGCTCGATGTACGATAAATATGATACAAAGCGCCCCACGCTTTTATCACAATAATACTAGTATTTTTCATTCATTATTGTTTTAAGCTTATTTTAAAAATTATTTCCTCAATTTCTTCCAAGTAAAAATCCTTAAACTGTAAGTTTTGCTCTCTATCCGAATATTTTTTGATATAACATCTGTCAAACTTATCCATATTTTCCTTGTTTGATGTTTTTTATTTAATTAGTTACTGACCTTGGCATAATTTGGAGTATTTGTAACTGCTTGGTGTAGATTTGCAGGTTGGTGTTCGAGTGGAATTTAAAAAATCTGCCCATCAGGTGTAGCTATTGAGGTTATGCATATGGTGTTTTATTTCCCATCTGCTGTTGGTTTCACAGCAAAATCAAACTTCAATTTTTCCATGCTTCGTGAAATATAAGCACAAAATGTTGTTTTATAATAATGTTTCACTCTTGGTTAATTGGTAAAATGAAACAAAGACGTTATTGTGTTTCTCTATTTAACGAAAGAAACAACATTTAAAGCCCTTATTTCAGGTTTTTTTCTTCATATTTTTACGAATATAGATAATATTCTCTTCAAGAAAGTATATTGTTCACAATAATCATAACCAACTCTCACTTATCATTTAATTAAATGTCACAATATTTAGTAGGGTTTGTTTATATCGCGCCAAAGACAAACTGAAAGAAAAGAGTGTTGCGTGTGCTCTGCATACGCACATCAAGATATGTCGCGCGGCGCCTAACCGCGCGCCGATGCAACCAGCACAAGCCAAGTGTTTGCGCGCTGCGCGCAGGACGTTCGGAGCTGCTCGGGAGCCCTCGGGGAAGCTCGTTTTGGCGGGCTGCCAACCGGACATAGCCGAAGGCGCCGGTTCCGGTTGCCCCGACCGAGAACAATCTGCCATGTTTGATACTAGCAGTTCGCAGAGTATAAAAGGGGGCCCATTTTGCGGTGAAGGAGGAGACTCGTCGCGACCACCAGGGATATCCAGCCAGCAGGCTGCCTCGCTGCTCCGACACCGAGCGCCGCATTCGCGAACGTCGTTGCGTAGTTAGGGAACTTGTGCATATAGCTGTAGTAGGGTGTCGCCGGAAGCAAACTCCTATCGCCGTCTCCGTCGAGCTCACGTCGTCTCCACTGGGTGGCAGCATCGGCCGCGCGCCGTGCTGCCGCCTATCGTGCTGCTGCTCAACTACTTCACCCTCGCTGGCATCCTGGATCTACGACTGCTGTTTTGCTGTTCCTCTGCTGGTCGTCCCTGCTTCTCGCTGTTTTCGCTGTTTGTCTGTGTGGTGTGCCAGTCCTTTTGCTGTTTGCGATGTCACTTGCACTTCGTCTTTTCGTTTTTGTTGGTTTTCCGCTTTGACTCCGATTATTCGTCGCTGATGTTATTCTCCTCCTGCTGCTACTTCTACATGCGAGTTAGTGTGTTATGTATGTTACTATCCAAGTGCTGCTTGCTTTCGCCTCACTTGTACAATCCCTTGTTGCTTAGCGCCGTATGGTTTCTTTTCTTTTGCTGTGCATTGTGCTGCCTGTGCTTTGCTTATGTTGCGAGTTCGTATAAATTTCTGTTCTGCTGTTCGCTGCTTTTGTTTCGTGCTCCTGTTTTTGCTGTCTGTTCTGCGCTGGATCCTGTTGTAGTCTCCTGTTGTTTTTTGCTCTATTGTGTCTGTTGCTGATTGCGTTTTCTGTCGCCTGCTGTCTGTGCCACCTATTGCTGTTCGCTATTTGCGGCTGTGTTTTGTACTTCCATTATGGCTGATCGCCCATTTCGGAGGCAACCGCATGCTGCTCATCCGGCCGAGTCCATCCCGGACTCTGCGCCGACCTTTTTGCTGCCCACAAGCAATCAATTTGCGGCGCTTGCTGACGATGCTGCCAGTCATGGCTCCGATGCTGGGTCTGCGAAGTCCGCCGCTGCACGCCGTGGGAGAGGACACAGGCGTCCTCAGGCGCCCTCCACCTCCGACCAGTTCGATGCGGCTGGCTGTGGCCGCGTCCCCACTCGCCCGATATCGCTGCAGCCGCCGTCGCGGTCTCACTCCAGCCGCACATCGTGCAGCTCGCCCGACATTTCCCGTGCAGCTTCCTCGTCGTCCCTGGATGAATCGGATGGTGCTGCCCTTTCCCAGGGGGCAAGGAGTGCTGCCCCTGGCCCGCATCACGTCTCCGTGTTGCCATCATCTGTAGCGGGGGACCTGCTAGTGCCAGCCTCGTCGCCCACGACTACACTGACAACGAGCACTTACACGACCACTGTCTGCTCCACGCGCATGTCTGCTGCTGCGTCTCTCTCTCAGCCGTCCACCAGGTCCTCTACTGTTTCCGATCAGTCTCCTTTCCTGTCGCAGACGTCTGTGTCGCTCTCGGTGACTGCTCCGCACCCTTCTTCCGAGTCGCACGGCCTCCCTGACCCGAGTCTCTCTTACCCATGCCAGTCGACCGCCCCTTTCCTTCTGCCCTCGTCACCTTTAGAGGATTTTGTCTCTGCCTTGCCTGCTGGTCTTGCTGTTCCGGCTGCTGCGCCGCTTGGTGTTGTGCTGCCCCGACCTCTGCTGCGGCGCTCTCTCCATTGCCACTGACACCTACGCAACAGGCTAACGCTGTTATGGGCCCACCCGTGCCACCTGCTTACCGCTACACCAACTCATTGGTCCAGCTGCCTGATCCTGACCACATGGATGTGGCCGAAGGGCGGCTTGGCAAACGCCCAGGCCCGACAGCTTGGTGTGATGACTCCGACGACTGGACTGCCTCTCAACCCAAGCACCAACGTGCCAAGTCTTCCCGAGCAGCTCGGGCGTCTGCTCGTTCGTCTGCTGGGGCCCCTGGGGCCGGAAGCCGTGATGTCACGCCGGCGCGTTCCGATTCTCCTGCTTCTCGCCGACCATCGGCCAGTCCTGCTGGGGCCCGTTCCACGTCTGCCCATGCTCCCGACCTGCACGCAAGGGGTCGTGCTGTCTATCCTTCTGCCCCTGTTGGCTCGCGCCCTTCTCCCTCTGGTACTCTTCCTGGACGTTCTCCCGCCGTCCATGCATCCGGTCCGTCCTCTTCTGACTCCCGTCGGGTTGCTCCATCTCAACAGCCACGCGCCCCGCCCGCGGACGAACGCTTGGCGCGGTCGCGCAGGCCACCTCTTATTGTCTGTCGTGGTGGCTTACCACCTACTGCCATAAAGGAAATGTCTGCCTTGCGCGCCGAGTTTGGTGCGGATTTCGTTGCTGCGCACTACAATGATTCCTCTACCTTCCAGATGGCCAACAAGGCCGACCATGTCAAGATGACGGACCTCCTTCGGCAGCGCGGCATTCCTTATCATACGTGGACTTGCCCCGAAGATAGGAATGCACGTGTGGGCATTCGGAAGCTACATATTGAGACGCCGACGGATGATATCTCGGACAGTCTCCGCGAGGCAGGCATTCGGCACTCCCGCGTTCTGCGCCTTGAGAAGTTGGGGTCGTATCGCGAACCATATCCACTGTTCCTGGTCATCTTGGAAGGCACCGACCAACTTCAGGAGGTGCTGAAATTGTCCCACCTCGGCCACGTGGCGGTGAAGATAGAGCTGTTTCGGGGTGGTGGCCGGCTGGTCCAATGTTAACGTTGCCAGTCCTTGGGACATACATCCCACAACTGTAACGAGCCTGTTCAGTGTTTGTGTTGTGCAGGAGGCCACACAGCGAAGGAATGTCCTCGGCCTCTGACTGAAAAGCCCACCTTTGTCTCTGCGGTGGTAACCACCCGGCCAATTATGCCGGCTGCCCCAAGCGTCATGAATTGACTCAGCGGAAGGCCCGCCGTCAGCAGGCCCAGGCAGTACGAGCTCCTGCGCAGATTTCTGCTCCCGCTTGGCGTGACCCAACACGCTCCTTTGCTGTGGCCGCTGCTGGTCTCCCCCGGTCTTCTGGACTCCGGGGTCCTGCGGCATCTGCCTCGACCGAAGACGTGCCGATTATGGAATCGTTACGGGAGCTCTTCGCCTTCTTCCGTCAGCTGGACCTTTGTGCGTGGCTCGGTCGTCTCCGACATCTGCTGGCTTCTTTTCGAGTGGCGCGCTCTCTGGCGGACAAATGTGACGTGGTCCTCGTGGCCCTGTCCTCGCTGTTCGATGGGTGCGGCGATGCTCCTCCATCGTCCGATGATGTTGCCAGTCGCCATGCCTGACAATCTCCTGTTGTGGAATGCCCGTTCGCTGGCCTGTCGCCGCGCAAAATTCTCGCTTTTGCTGGACACCTATCGCCCTCTGGTCGCTGGCGTCACTGAGACCTGGTTCACACCCCGGATCTCTTTCTCCCTGGCTGGCTGTCATCCACCGTGCTGACCGCTTGGATGCGATGCGCGGCGGGGGTCGCGCTTTTCGTTCGCCGGGATGTGCGCCATTATCGACGTGTACTGCCTCAAGTCTTGCCTTTTGAGGCCGTTGCTGTTCGCATCACTGGCACGGCACGTCCTTTCACGTTTGTGGCGGCCTACCTCCCGCCTCATGGGCCGTTTCCTTCTGCGGGCATTTCGCTGCTGGCTCAATTGGATGCAGCTGTCATTATCGCTGGTGATTTCAACAGCCGACATACCCGCTGGCACTGTGCCGCCACGGACTATCGGGGGCGAGGCCTACTCCGTGTCGCTACGGCTGATGGCCTCCGCATACTCGCTCCGCCATCTGCCACTTATGTGCCCGTGCATCGCGACCAGCGACCTTCCACGCTGGACTTGTTCTTGACCACGCCTGGTGTTGCCCTATATGCCGTTCGCACTCATTTCGGCCTTGCCTCTGACCACCTGCCTGTAGTGGCCGAGCTCCAGGCTACATTTGACCTCTCAGACGCCACTCTCCATTGGGACTTCCACCGTGCCGACTGGCCTTCGTACAGGCGGTCTTTGGACAGGCAGCTCAATCTTGCCGCTTCGCCTCGCTCGCCGGCCGCTATCGACGCCGCTGTCCAGGTGCTCTCAGCTGCCGTCTTCCGTGCTGCGGACCTGGCTATTCCTAAATGCCGGCCGCGGAACGCTGGGATGCCTTTCCCGCGCGCCATCAAAGACCTGATTCGCCACCGGGATCGTGCTCGCTCCCGCTGGCAGTTGTTGCGCACGGAGGCCGGACTGGATGATTACCGCAGGGCCCGCCGTGCTACCAACTGGGCGGTCTCTCAATGGCAGGCGGCTGTCCAACTTGCACGCCTCCGCTCGCTGTCTTGATGGTGCTTCCAAATGTGCTTCCTTTTTTGTTGATGGTGCTTCTATTTTTTTAATGTTGTTTTGACTCTAGTATTTTAGTAAATTGTTCTTGATTTGACTAGCGTATTATTCAAACCGGTTAATGTATATAAACGAGTCCTAGACAGCAGGACGCTTAGTTTGTTACTGCCGTCGACGGTGTACGGATCACCTAGTTTGTTTCTTCTGGTGCATAAGTCGTGTAATTGCCTGTTCTTGAGACCTCGATGGCATCTTTACCGACTTTAACGTCGAACTCGATGGAGGATGTACCATCGACTACGGGGACCATGACGTCAGCGCCGACGATGTTGGAGCAGATCCCGTTGGTAACGTCTCTGACAACACTGGTGGAGACTTCGATATGTGCTGTTCCACCATCAGCTGAAGTTTCATCGTCAGCAATGGATTCTTCAATTAATGAAGAGCGTACTTCGCATCAGTGCAAATACTGTGGTGCATCATTTACTATCACCTCAAATGCTCGCAGACATGAAAGAAGCGGTTGTTCTAATAATGTTCAAAGAATACAATTTCAGTGTAATAAGTGCAATAAACTAATTTCACGTCTCGATAGCTTACATCGTCATTATAAAAAATGCTCCGAGACGTATAATGAACATGGTTATTGATTTCACTCATGTGTTGTACCGGCTAATGAGACTATATAAGTGATATGAACTTCAGTCCGTCTCTGGCTGTGGTGATGAACGGATCGGATAGACATTTAAAGTCATGTAAAAGGCTTAGTCCGTACAATAAGAAGACTGTTTGAACCGAGGAATCTAAAAAGACTTTGTTAATTTGTCAGTGTTTTTTTGTACTTGTAGTAGTGTATTGAATTTATGTAATAAATTTTTTTAAAAGAACTTGTGGCGTTTTTATTTTCTCAAACCTGTCGCTTTTGTGGTACTTTTTTAAAATATTAAAGTTGTTTTGTATCGTCCAGGGATCGAGCCAAGGATCTTATTCGATCTAATCAATCAGTATATAGATTACAAATTTAGTTAATGAATTTTGAACTTTTTCCCGCATCTCTAGCATTAAAATTACGAATTTCCAATATGGTGGTCTTGATGTCTGATAGGATGATGGTAGTAGAGGATTTAAAGTCTCTTTACGAATGTTGAACATGGTTTATTGAAATTATTTTTTTTTCATAAAATTAAACATTATTGCATCGATCGAGGATCGAACCGAGGACAGGAGCGGATCGAATCGATATGTAAATTAATGAGTGATTTATTTAATGAATTTAGAAATTTTTCCCGAATTTCTAGCTAAATAATTACGGATTTTCAAGATGGCGGCCAAATTTCAAGATGGCGGGCACCTTAGTAATAAATGATTACTGCACTCTAGCGGATAAGAACTAAACTAACATGGCGTCAGCGCACTCTCGCCGACGAAAACAAGATGGTGGTCTCCAGCATCAAAGACAAGATGGCGGACATGACGTCATACTAGGTGACGATATATATGCTTTGAAAAAAAGTGGTGGGAGTCAGTCTGCCAAAAGTCACCACGGGGGAGGATCGGTCGCCATTTTTAATTTTTTTTTTTGCCCTCACCGGGTTCGAACCGAGGACTCCGAACTCCGGGTCGTTAATGTTTGTTTTTTATAAAAAAAATATTATAAATTTATTAAGTGAATTTTTTTATAATTTTTAAAAAAAATTCCGTTAAAATCGGATAATAAATAAAGAAGTTAAAGATGGCGGCCGTAACGGAAATTGCAACGGTGACGTCATCATCCAAGATGGCTGTCATGGCATCCTAGTTTTCAAGGTCATGACCTCGGCGGTTTAGAGCGACTCGCTCTTAGGAGTTTTAAGCCGCTTTTAGGAATTTGGGTTCTTTCTAGGGCAAAACGACTTTTGAGGATTTTCGAAATCCTGATTTTTGGATTGTGGAATTTTTTGAGAATTTTTGGCGGAATTTTTTTCCACAGAAATGTAAATTTTGAGGAATTTTGGGCAAATTTTGCCCAATTTTGGCGGATTTTGGCGATTTTTGAGGATCAAATTCAAGGTCAAGGTCAAAGGTCAAGGTCACAACCATCCAAGATGGCTGCCGTGACGTCACAATCCAAGATGGCGGAGCCGGCTCTCGGCTCCACAGCCTGAAGCCTGTGCCAGTTCCGTCATTCCTATACTACTATGATAGTTTGGGGAGATAGTCAATGGTAACCCCTGCATCGACGAATAAGAACTTGCCCGCAGAAATACGTGTCGACAAGAGTAATCGAAGTCGACGACCTGTTATATTAATAATTAGAGGTCTGCGTACCCTCGTAAAAACCTGTATAGTGGTGCTTTATGTATTAGTCATCTTGTGTATAAATAGTAGTATTTTAGATAATGATGTTTGCTAACTTGCGCATTGACAGAGGTCAATAATATTCCATAAGTCGAGGGGTTCTGTTAGTTATTTTCATTTGCACTCTGGGAATTTATGTACGTTAATTGTTTGTAACTTAGCTTTTCTTTTGACGGTGTACCCGGCGCCAAGCGGCGTGCCAAGTATGAGAGCACGGACAATTGTGAAGTGGATTTGTTAAGCTGCATTCACGTGTCTCATGTTGCAATAATTCTTAAACGTTTCTGTTCGCAGACTTTTGAATCAGAGCCACGCCGGAAATATCAACTGTTTACGTTTTTGTCATTAATGAAGTTGTAATGAATAATTTCATGTATAATCAATTAAAATTTGTGTTTTTACCATACAGTTGTAATAGCTTTAGATGACATTTCGCCACACTCTGTTCCATTCCTACTCCTTGTTCCCCTCGAGTGTTTAACACGAGAGGCTACAAGAGTTCGCACATGAGCGAAATGGTTTTCTTTACATATATATCTTTGTTTCATTTTACCAATAAATTGACAAAAATCTTATTTTGCAAATAGTTTAATGGAATTATCTTATCAAATTAGTGTATTGTCATCGGTCCTCGATAAATCTACAAAGTTTCAATGAAATCTGGCCGTTTAAAGTGGGTCAAAATCGCACCCAAAGGAGTCGGTTACAAACATACATACAAACAAACATACAGGTGAAGCTATAAAGCGTGTAAAAACAGTTGCCTTCAAAAATATCATTGGAAACAAACATATTTAGTCTAAGAAAATCGCTCGAAACAGCACGAGCCACTTTCACATATTTTATTCTGGTGTCGTTCCAATTCAAACATTAAATACAGTTGCTCAAACAAAAATTTTTTTAAAATTCAGGGGGGGGGAAATGCAAGAATTTTGATGGAATTTGTTTATTTCCCGAAAATTCCGGGATTAAAAAAAAATATTAGATATATTTCCTAAAAGTTAACAGTTTCAGTATGATCCGATTATAAACCAACACATTTTGATAGCAAAGTAGCAATTGCCATCCATGAACATTATGGTCTAAATAACTGTTAGATGACTGATAAGGCAAAAAAGAAAAATTTAAAAAAATAATTCTTATAAATTTAATTAAATTTTGGGACATTAGAATTGTTTCTGAAATTACAGTATTTTGTGTTATTTAGTGTAGGTATGATTTGTATTACAAGTATTGTAGTTTGGTAGATAAATGCAACAAAATGTCATGTTTGTCGAGGCACTAGACCGGACCGGGTGCACTTGTTCCTGGGAGAGAGTGTTTGGAAAGAGTGGTTGGGGAGCAGAGAGCCGTGGATGGGGGAAATCCATTACCGGAGAGAATGTTTGGCAGGAAGGTGTAATTGTGGGCCGTAATGCACTGCTCGGACGATAAAAAGGACGCAACAACACAGCCCTCGCGCGCATGCGTCGCGCTGCCGGTCCAGATGCGAAGATCAGATGAGAGCACACAAGCGAAATTGTCGAACGCATTTTTGAAGTTGGGACATCTCTTCCATGTTAATTTTTTTTAAACCTATTCTCAAACTAATATACCGGTGAGATAAAATATTAAAAATGTAAGTCTATGATAGCAAAAGTCTTCATTAGCACACACTTTTTCCTCTCGTGAGATTTTTTCTCGATTTCATTGTGTCCACCTTAAAAACTATTGTACCCACAATATAAGTATTTTGTGCTTAGCTTAAATGTTGTTGTAACCATTTTAAAAGTTAGTTATGTCCGCCCTAAATTTGTTGTGTCCATCTTAAAAGTTGTAGTGCTTACACTAAAAGTATTGATATTTACGTTAAAAGTCATTGTGCCCAACTTAAAAAATATTTTGTGTTCACCGTAAAAGTTGTTGTACCCACCTTTAATGTGGTTGTGCCCACCTAAAAAGTGGTTGAGCTACTTTAAAAGCTGTTCTACCCACCTTAAATTTATATGTGTTCCACCTTTAAAGTTGTTGTACTCACTTTAAAAAATGTGCCCACCTTAAAAGTCCCTGAACGTTTGGCGGGCATGGCATAAATTATAAATTACTGAATAAACTAATTATCAATAGCCCCGATTATTTCGGGTAGTCATTTCAATCCATGCTGGACTACGTTTGCTTATATGTTATCAAACCCTTTTATAGTTCTCATTGGTCGAAAACAAGGTCACATCCTTTAGCCGATTACATATTATTGGATAACCACGTCCCATTACTTATAACTGACTCGAGGTCATCAAGGTTGTGTCAAGAGCCACTGCAGTCTTGAAAAACAACGTGAATCAGATGTTTATTTTGCTACGCAATGTATACGAGGAATACTCGTGGTTTTGTCATTTGCTTTTATTAATTATGACAGATGCGACTGACCTTTAATGCTTTAAATTTCGAATGCTACATTTTGTCCTGTTAGTTGCTTTTAAAACCCTAAAACAAACTCATTATAATGTCAAAAAAATTCAAATTAGGGAGAGATTCGCCTTCAATATAGTTTCCAGAGACTTTAAAAGAAATAAAACATAATAGAAGTTTTATTAAAATATTACATTGCCCTACTAACTTCTCTGATTTTTACACTTAGTGTTTTCCCAAACTTAGACTAACCTGATCATAAGAAGTTTATTAAATTTACCTGCTCCTTTCGGAGAATTGAACCTTCGCCCTCCCTTTCATCAAGGGGCGAGCGAATCTGTTAGGCTTATTCAATCTGCTGACTACGAAGGTGATTTAAGAGTGGCAGTTTTGGTTAGGGTAAGTTAGAAGTGCTCACATATGTACGTAGGTAAATGATGAGACAAAGGTTAAATGAAAATTCAGCGCAAAGTCATTATCAACAAAGCGAAACTTTAGAAGCTCTAATCACCTAGAGAAAAAGCTCAGTGCTGATTCTTTGAAGTGGCAAAAAAATAGTTTTTTTGGTCTTAAGTGTAAGTATTGAAAACACTCCGGTACATAGTTTCTGGTTTAAATAAAACCATTTATCTCACCTCCGTGCTTAAGGGTCAGTAGAGTGTGTGACGAAAGTTTACGTCCTTATAATCTACTGTATACCAGTCATATGCATAT
This sequence comes from Bacillus rossius redtenbacheri, assembly GCF_032445375.1. Classification (NCBI taxonomy): domain Eukaryota; kingdom Metazoa; phylum Arthropoda; class Insecta; order Phasmatodea; family Bacillidae; genus Bacillus; species Bacillus rossius. The sequence continues at coordinate 15,700,755 of NW_026962010.1, forward strand.
AGTGAAGTAATTGCTTTGCTCAAACTAATATGTACCACTATATATATATATATATCTGTGAGTGTGTGTGTGTGTGTGGGAATTGCTGTATTGTAATAGTAGTGTAGATTGCAAATTCGTTAATTGTATAGCTTGGCGGTACACCAGGGATTTGTCGGACACTACACAACAATCAAATATAACTTACAGTGTTGATTACTGACCTTTTAATTAAAATAACAGGTGATATTAAAACATGCATCATATCTGACCGCAACAACATGACTCTATACGTATAACAATTATACGTAAGTAATAATAACTTACAAAAATGGTTACGGGTATAGCCTATACATTATTAAATTATTACGTTTTTGATAAGTGTTTTCCAGTTTTCAATTGTTCCCTCCCGTACACATACGTTGACATAATGTTTATTTATAACAATTACGGGAATTTTTTGGGGCACAATGAGTTTAAAAGTTCTTATTACATTCGTTCTTATTGTTTGGGGTCACCTAATTTCCAGATGATTTTGGAATTGCTCTCGGCTTTAAATCTCAGAGTAGTTTTAAGTGGAATCCGTTACAATATCTCTGGTTTACCACGAGTCATATGGAGCAGAAATATATTTGTTGATAAAAGTTTTAATTGTATGTATTCCTTATATCTTGTAGGGTCTTATGGTCAAACAATTGCACGCAGAACACGAAAAACAACAATACGTGTCTGTCGGACTTATAATTTTCTTACAAACACCATGGTGTCACTATGCCTTAATTGCGTCAAAGCCTTAGGAGCCGGTAATGATTTTGTAGTTCTCTCACTCCTAAGTAAGCTAACGTGAGATATCTGCCTCAAATTATAAAACTTACACTTCTAGGCCGCTAAAGCACAGTTTTATATCAATTGATGCCTATTAACTAAACGATTATTCTAGATACAACGTAGCGTCACATTTTACATGCAAGATGGACCTAAGCCTCTTTGGAAGTTATTTTAAATCAACGTTAAATCAATATTACTGTTAAAAATAATGACGTCGTAGCATTATTATAAAAATACATTACAACAATGAAAAAATACAAGCAATTATTGGGCAAATAGAGATAGTGCAATCACAAATTTTAAATTAGTGTTTAAGCATATTAAATTTATGTTTTTAAAATGTTTATATTAAGTTAATGCCAAACGTAAACATAGCTCCCATATATGGACGTGACCATTTTTAAAAGGGTTATCACAACAACAACAAATGTCTCAGTACTAAGTTTATGGTAGTAGTTCAGGTTTTAAACACATAAAATTATTACATTTTAAACAATTTTAATGGTCGCAGTTATTTTATTTTATCTGCCGTATTCGCAAAATATTAAAAATAACCCCCCCTCCCAAAAAAAACCTATTATAATCGGTCTAACTCAGAAATGCTTCTAACGGGGTAGTATCGTAAATTTTTGCTTCTACATGTATGTGTTTTTGCTCAAGATATAGAAAAATACTTTTTACAAAAGTTTTGGTACATTTTATAAGCGTTTCATAAATTGCATGAATGTTTATATAAGGGTTAAAAATAGAAAAGGCAAATTAAATTTTCAACCATTAACGTGATTTGAGGGCACTAAAATGTTTCTTATACATTTTTTTTTATTTAACCTTTTGTACGTAGTTTCTCGTAAACACCCACGTATTCCTTTCAATTATTCATTAGTTAATACATATTTGATTTTCAAAAAGGAGTATAAACATGTGAAATCTGGTGCATGTAATACTTATGGGACTATGGCTTGGTGGCTTACTCAGATGTAGCTTACAAATCGTGAGGAATCGACCATGTTCGTGCCTTTCAACCACTATGATTTATGATCAGGACATTGGATGATGCCAAATCCGCCATTTTGGAAACCACAATTTTCAAAAATCGGTAATTATTTAGCTGGAAATTTGAAAAAAAAATCAACAAATCGTCTAAAAATTGGCTTATTAAAATAATTATTAAGTCAATCGATTTATAGTCCGTATTCAATCCTTGGCTAATGCAAACAAGTTAATTTCAGGTAGAAAAATTGTTCAATAAAATAAGGTAAAAATCCTAATAAAAAAAATTGGTTGTCTGTAAAGTCGGTTTACGGACGATAGTTTAACGTGACGTCATAACAAAACATTGATGAAATGATTGATCCAGAAGAAAAGGAAATATCATATTCTGCCTGAGGCTGAGCTGTAATAGGTTTTTGCAACCAAAACATTTAGGCATTAAAAATATTATATTATTTGAGGAAGAATTTTTTTTTAATTTTTCTATCTTTTGTATGATAAAATCTACCTCTGCATACTTTTTTGAATAAAATTGAATCATTTTTATGGAATTATCACTATTTTGTATGGATACAAAGGAGTGAAATGAAATGTACAATTGAATTAATAAATTTACTTTTATTTGCATTCATTAATTCAAATATATTTATCAATTTTGAAATGTTGCGTGCGCCGTATTTATTTTTACAAGTACAAAAAAAATTTCGCAGCTGCCGGGATTCGAAACGTCAACCTTTTGAATTGAAAATCAGTAATGTTAACCGCGTGGCCACGAGGCCATACTTAAAATATTGTAGTTTTAGATATTATATATATATATATTTATAAAAATTTTGTTCACGGTAGGGGAGTAATATTATTTGGTTTTTATAACACGGTTTTATAACAAATAGCATCCCAAATTCACCAAACTTATTTATAATGTGTTACAATATTTTTTAAAACATTGTGCAAAAGATTCCGGGTGTAATTTGAATTATTATGTGTAACTGTAAAACACCATTGTTGGTTCAAAACGTATTTGAATATTCAACATTACTTTTAAATAACTGTACCGATTGTGCTGAAAATCTGTAGACGATCGTTAAATTACATAATATTAATAATTCAAACTACGAAAATATGATTGAAAAGTCAAATCGATGGTTGTTCCAATCGAGTGGAAGAGAGATGCCACGCATGCGTACAATGAGCAAACAGGACACATCCGTAGTGGGACATCCGTAGTGGGACATCCGTAGTGGGACAATTTTTCGTGCGTGCAGCCAGCGTTTATCGATTTATTAGACGTTGTCACGTCAAAAACTTTAATTCTTCATCCAACCAGCAGTCAATAAGCTACGATGCCATCTTGGCGGCCATCTTGGAAGTTAGTAATTATTTAACTAGAAATTTGAAAAAACAAATCATAAAAAAATTCCTTTGTTAAAATAATTATTGATTTAATCGATATACGTCCTTGTTTCAATCTATACTGGGTACAAAAATTTTTTTAATCAAAAACACTAAATTAAATTTATATTACGGAAATAGAACTACAAAATTACAAATAAAAATTTAATATGTAATTTCTACAATAAAACATGCAAGTAACTAGCGTTTCTAGATTTCTGCAATATCTTAGAAAGCGAAGCAAGTCCATTGCATGCCTTGACATTAGTTTTCAGGGAAGCTCTAATGACAGTCGATTTACCAGGCACGTCCAATCAGCGGTCAGGCACATCAAGTCGGTGGCCAGCTACGTCCAGTTGGTTTTTTTAGGAACATCAGATAGGTTTGACAGACTTGTCAGTAGGTTGGTCAAGCTAAAATGTCAAGTTGGTGGCAAGGTGCGCGCATTTGGTAGCCAGGTAAGTCTATTTAGTGTCCAGGAACGGACCTCCAGAAATGGCTAGATGCATCAAGTTGGAATCTATGCATGTCAATTCATTAGCCAGGCACGTAATCGGTGGCAAGGTACATCCAGTTTGTGGCCAACATGTCCAGTTATCAACTCGGTATGTCCAGTCAGCGCAGCGACCAGGCACGACCATTTTTAGGCTACACACATCACGTTTTTTGGCAAGTTAAGTCCAGGCGGGGGCAGGCACGTCTATTCAGTGGACAGGAACGAACGTCAAATAGGTGGCAATATGCATCCGATTGGTATCTAGGTATGTCAATTTAGTAGCCAGGCACGTAATCGGTGGCTAGGTACATTCAGTTTGTGGCCGACGTGTTGAGTTATCAGCTAGGCATATCAAGTCAGCACCAGGAACGACCAGTTGTTTTCTAGATACATCAATTTGATGGCAAGTTACATCCAGTTTGTGGCCAGGCATGTGAAATCATTGGCCAGGAACACACTGTCTGTAGGTGGCAGGTTGTATCCAGTTGTTGGCCAGTCACGTATTCGATGGTCAAGCATGTCCAGTAGGTGGCAAGGCATGCCTATTCGGTGTTGAGACACGTATTTAGTGGTTAGACACATCCATTAGGTGTGAGGCCGCACCCAGTTGGTGGTAAGGTTACTTCCTGTCTATCATCAGGCAAACATGATCCATTGGCGGCCAGTCACATCTCTTCAGTGTCAAGGAATTCACATCCAGTAGGTGGCAAGAAGCATCCAGTTGGCGGCCAGGCATGTATTTGATGGTCAGGCACGTCTAGTAGGTGGCCAGACGGGTCCTTTCGGTGGCCAGGGATGTATATTTAATGGCCAGGTACATTCAATTAGTTGGCTAGACACATGCATTTGGTGGTAAGGTACTTCCATTATGTGTTGAGGCTTACACGATCTGCGTTTGTTGCTAGGCACATCTATTGAGTGTACAGGAACATCAAGTAACTGTTGGCTTAACACCTTCCAGTCTGTGGCCAGGTAGGTACATTAGATAGGTTGGACGGACACAACTGTCGGAATATCAGGCTAAAAAGGCTAGTTGGCCAGACACATCCATTCGGTGGCCAAGCGTATCCAGTTGTTGGCTAGAAACCTCAATTCTGTGCCCAGGCACGTCAGACAAGACAGGCATGTCCATTTGGTGATCTTGCACATATAGTCAGTCCCCAAAAGATGTTATATTTCGATACTTGTTATACCTTTCAAAAAAGGCATGTACAATTTCAAACGCGTAGGCGAAGCTCTCAGAACCATGAGGTTCAGAGATGCTCGTCGATTCTAGGCGAAAAATACCTCTTGGTACGTTGATACTTGGCCTTCATGTCTGACTTTGTACAGATCTGTTTATAATGTTCTCCGAGTATCGACGAAAAATAAACCTCTTGGTTTGGAGATGCTTGGCCTAAACGACTAACATGTATATTCCTCAAATATATGGTATCTGACTGATGAGTCCAAAGTAAGTTGGGAAAAGATTTTAAAGAATATTTACATGAGTATAAAGATAATTCCTTTAAAACGTTTTATGTTTAGAACTATTCGCGAATATTACTTTTTTGATTTAAAATAAATTTATGATTACTAACAATTTTATCTGGTTATTTTTAAGTAATCACAGCACTCTAACGTGTCCTAACAGTTAATTTGCATGGCTACAAGGTGAAGAACGTGTTTAGTTTTAAATAGTTCTTATTTCCCCAGTAAAAAAGCTCAATTTGTCGATAAAATAATATAGTTTAGTAGTTGAACATAAATTTAGCATGTATTTTGTAGTAACACAAACTTTGGTCTCTAGAATTCGAGGTGACTTTAAGTCTCTTCTGGTATTTTTTACGCCTCTTATATAACCAATTCTATCAAGATACAAAACGAACAGGGAAATGGTTTTTCTGCCTTCTTTTCCTAGGTTACAAAAATAGTTGTAAATCCTTAATATCATTATTTTAAATATATGTTATATTTGAAAAGAAAATTGGTTATAACATAGTTATTTCCCTTCTATCTGGAAATTAACAGTAGTGTGGGGGAATCATTTATGTATAAAGAAAATTATACATGTATGTTGGTACTGTGTGTTAGGTTTATTTCAGGTTTCTTACATATATTTTAGGTGTCTACTGGGCTAAAAACGACATGTTTATTTATTCATTATTAAAAATCAAACACTTTGTTCATAGCATATTTCCGTTTAACCGGACACTTCCGGTTGACTTTACGGGAAATATTTGTGCACTGATAGTGTTATTAATATAACTAGCACTGTGTGTACCTATTGGAATCTATCATTAATAGATTAGAGTATAAAATAACTATAAAAATTTATTTACTAAAGAAACTTTTGTTTAAGTTTACAACATATTTTATTAAAAATTACTCAAAAAAGTCTCATATTCCTAAACTTTCTAACATTATTTTAAATCTTATTATTTCTTTTTAATGCATTGGCGTCAAAAATGAACCTTTCATTTAAATTCCTAAAGAAGTAAATTATTTTATAGAAGTTTTTGCGTACCGCTAAACTGTCTCCATTAGCTAAAATGTTCAAAAAAGCAGACGCAATTTTAAGAGAACAGCAGGCTCATCACAAGATTTTTTTTTGCTCTTCAGAAATCTGAATCCCTCCGCTCTAGTCAGAAGAGGAATTACATTTTACTTTTTGGGTCGAAGAATTTCGTTTAATTCAGAGCACAGTCGCGTTATCCGCTCGAGCAGAAGGCCGCTGGTATTGGGGGAAGGGGGGTCAGGAGGGGACCCGAAGAGCGATATAGAGAGGAGGAATATAACCGAATACGGTAGCAAAGGAAGCGAGGAAAATGTGGGGCTTTGGGCGCCTTGCAAATCGGAAGTGGTAGGGGTTGTTTGGAGGGTGAAAGGGGAGCGGTGGATGCGACACTACAGCTTGAACTCTGGAGGGTAGAAATTACGTTAGTTGAAAAACTTAAGGGATGGAAACTAATAAAGTATGCTCGTGAAAGCGGAAAAGGAATTTCGGTGGCCAAGAGAGCGGGTAAAGTAGAGCGCAACCGGGCTCTGTTATGTCAAGCGGTTTCTCAGAACGGCCGAGTCGTCAGCCCGACCACCCCCTCCAGCGCTAGGAGCTTCCTTGTCGTCGACTTGCGGGAAAGGATCTAAGAGCGATGTTCCCCACCCCAATAGCTGGGAACGCCTTTAAATGCTGTGGGTTTAGGTACCGGCCGGCGCGTGGAATAAGGGATAAAGAATGACGCGGCGCTTCCTCCTGGAGGGGGTGGGGGAGGGGGAAGCTGTGAGGTGGAGTAATGGTTGCTCTTGGAACCGTGCCTCGTTCTAATTAAGTGTTTGCGTGAAAGGAAGAAGAGGAATTCGCGAACTACATGCAGGATGGGTTGCTGGAAGAATGCCCAAAGTATAGCAGTATTTACGGCGAAAGGAACAGCTTTAAAGCTTTCAAGTATATCCTGGAGTTATTTAGCCTAGTTGCTTGGAAGGAAATTTTTTATGGTGTTTCTTGGAGAACATTCATTATTTGCTCTTTATTAACTGACCCAAAATAATATTATTTTAAGAAACTCTCGTTAATACTTACTAAAAATTATGTAACTGCAAATGGTGTACTTGAAAGTGTAATTTTATTTAGTTTACAGTTTCTGGATTGCATTAAAAGTATTTTATTAGTTTATGTGTGTTTCAACCTAAAGGAAACCAAAGAAGTAACAAATAGTATATTGATTTTGTAAATTTTTATATAGCTTCTGAGAGATGAGCTATTCATATATGCTAGTTGGCCACATGTGGCTCACTCCTGCAATTGTTTGAATTGTTCCAACTGCATTTGGCTTCAATTAGCTACAGTGGTTCCAATTATTCCAGCTTATTCCAAGCACATTTTTGTCTCCTCTGGTTTCAATGACCTTAATTTATTTCCTATTACTCTAATTTTTTTAAGTCATTGGAAACTTATTTTTACAACTCTAAGTTATAAATTATTTTACTAGGGAAATAACCCTGAAGCTAGAAGTTAGGTTATGAGATAATACCTTAATTAAAATTTTAATTTAATTAATTATCAAATTCAGGTTATAAATGCCATTCTGGTATTTATCTCGTACTTCTTAGTTGATGAAAGTATAGTCGTAGATTTTTTTATGACGGATAAATTTTCGGCATTTTGCAAAGCAATTAGAAGTCTTGGCATGTCGATCAATATGTTATGATTTTTCCAATAATCTTATCTGCTTCTGTCCACTGCCTTACATGTTTGTTATTAATATTCATAATATCTCTAAACTTAAACTATTGATACACTCTCTGGCACCTGAAGAGTGGTTACTGTGAAGTTGAGTTACACACCGAGGATAAAGAGAAAATTGATTTTACAACGGGAATAGGGTTGTTCCAGTTAACTATGTTAACATTTGCGTTATGTAATTCTCCTGCAACGTTTTAGAGATTGATGGAAATTGCCCTTCATGGCTTGGCATAGAAAACATGCCTAGTATACCTGGACGACATTATTGTGGTGATTGTCCTGCATGGCTTGACATAGAAAAATGCCTAGTATACCTGGACGACATTATTGTGGTGGAAAATACTGTGAAGGAACATTTTCAAAATCTCCAGGATGTATTCAACAGGCATCACTGTGCCCATCTTAATTTAAGTCCTAAGAAATTCTAACTGTTCCAGCATTAGGTAACATTCCTGGGACATATTATATTGAAGGATGGAGTGAGAACAGATCATGAGAAGATCCATACTGTTAAGGAGTGGCCTACAAATAAGGATAAGCATGAAGTAAGGAGTTTATTAGGACTCTGTACCTACTATAAGTGGTTTGTGTCTGGGTTCTCGATAAACGCAAAACCCCTGCATCAGCTGACCAAGACCAAGAGACAAATTATATGGACTTCAGCATGTGAAACTTCCTTTCAAGGCCTCAAGGCATCCCTCTGTACTAGCCCCATACTTGCCTACCCCTGTCATCATGTCAAAAATATCCTTGACACAGATGCAAGCAAAGATGGGTTGGATGCTGTACTTTCCTAGTTTCAAGATGGAAATTAACGAGTAATAGCATACTACAGCAAAGTTTTGTCTTAGACTGAAAGCATCTTTTGCATCACAAGAAGAGCAACATTTCCACAAATATTTATATGGGAGAAAATTTCTTTTACGCACTGACTATGCCGCACTTAGTGGCTACTTAAGTTCAATGAATCCAGAGGGACACAGGTTGCTAGGTGGATTGAACAGATATAGCAATACGATTGTTGGAAATAAGAAAGGAAAGGCCGATTATCTCTCCCGAAGACCCTGCAAGGTTGACTGCAACCATTGCAAAAGGGCGGTAAAAAATGAGGAAATCGAAGATATTCAGCGAAATACATTAAATAACTATTAGGATAAATTGGATAATTTCAGCTTGTAATTAGCACAACCACAAGATCCTTACCTGGCACCCATTATTAGATGGCTAGAGAAGCGTACTGGACATTCAATATGGCATGAGATATACAGTGACCGAAAGGCTATGAAAGCTTATTGGGCAAAGTGGGATCCCTTAAGGGTTGTAAATTGGCTGCTAATGAGAGCATAGGAGAGTCCAAATGGAAAAGTAGTTACCATGCTACTACTCCTTCCAAATGGTCAAATGACAGAGGTGTTGAAGGAAATCCATGATGGTAGCTCTGGTGGTCATCTAGGGGTGAATAAAATTCTAGCAAAGATCTATCAATGCTACTATGGATTGAGGCTTGGTGCAGGCAATGTGAATTATGCTCAGTTAGAAAACGGCCACAACACCGGAGTCGTTATGGATTAACTTTGCGGGATGTAACTTTGCAATATGGTTTCCATGCATCTTGATCAGTCTGTTGAATGAAGGACAGTTTCCTTGTTCACTTAGGTAAATTATTTTGGCACTGCACAGTTCACTTACGATACATTTTTGTTCATGACCGAGAACGTACACTACATCATCTTCTGAGTCGATGAGGTCCGAAAGCGCTGATGTGAGTTGATCATTATCTACATCACCTTCATTCCACTAGAGTGCATGCGCTTCATATGTTAGTTTATGATTATCACTTTGTAATTTTCTATCTAGATCAGTCCACTCACATTAAGGTTTAAAGACGTGTTCGTAAGATTTGGTTTCGTAACCACCGACGACAGAAGTAAATGCAAGTTGCTTAAATACGTACCTGTTTTGGGACGTGAGACACTGGAAGTTGCAAAGAAACAGTGTCATTGTCAGTACTCACAGTAACACACACACACACATGGAACTGGAGTCCTGACTGTTTGGCTGGCTGGAGTGCTGACTCTGCGAGGTCAGGAGAGCAAGCGTCTAGATGATCACAGTGGTACAGCACTCAGGAACCATCCTGCTGCATGCTTCTCGTCGCTCCCAGCACCACGACCTCTTGTGCACTGTGTCGGGCACGGAAGACATGTCTCTGTATCACTCGGTGCAAGGGCGTCGCCAGGGGTGGGTAGGGGTAGGGGGGCATCTGCCACCCCAAGAGCCCTAGAGATTCAAAAAAATGTAGCCAAATGCAAAAAAATACATACTTTTCCCTCAACTTACCCCCCCCCCCCCCCTAGGACATCGGCTGGCCATCGGCTGGCGACGCCCTTGACTCGGTGCATGGAAAGCAGTCTTGAACGTCCTTGTCCTGCTGTAGGTACACTGGCAGGGATTTGTAGACATATATTATATCTTGAGACGCGTAAATAAGAGGAAATCTTTCGGTGAATACACCAACTCCGTCTCCTTGTCAGAGCTGCTAACGAGCATACTTTACCGAACGCTACGATTGCCGATATAGTCTTTGCCCCGCTCGCACAACAAGCAAACTTTGTAATCACCAGGTACAATGGGTGAGGAAAAGCTGCAAACTGAACGGCCCCCCGGACTAGCGAGTCGGTATTTATAGTTTAAAATTAAGCCGGGGGTTGAGGGGAAGAGTAAACAGGAGAGCCAATCGGAAATGAGCATAGTGGGGGTGGTAGACAATGCCTTTGCGATTATTACGAGGGTGGGGGTACCAACCAATCAAATGAGCATAGCGGGGTAAGAGTTAATAGGTTTAAACCTTGAAAAGTGGGTGCAGGAAACAAGTAATTTCTAGGAGGGAGAAAATCAGTTTATATATGCTTTGAAAAAAGTGGTGGGGGTCAGTCTGTCAGCTGCCACCACAGGGGATAGGGATGTCCTCACCGTGTTCGAACCGAAATCTCCATAAGGCAAGTGTGATTTTTATGTTAAAATATTATTTGAATTTTTGATATAATTTTTAGATATTTTCCCTATTTTCTAGCATTAATAATATGAATTTTTAAGATGACATTCATAAATAAATTTCGTTGGTTATTTCATAATAATAATGGCGATTTTTATATTAAAATGTATTAATTAAATTATTTTATTTATTTTAAAAATTTTCTTATAAAACATAATAATTACCGATTTTCAAGATGCGGCCGTAACGAAAATTGCAACGCTAGGGAGTGTATAATTTTATTCCAAGATGGCAAAAAGTTCTAGAAACACAAATAGCGGGAAAGCAAATGGCGGTATCCAAAATGGTGGAATTCAAAATGGTGGATCCAAAATGGCCGTTAGGGTCAAGGTCAAAGGTCAAGATCATACAATGTGGCCGTAGTGACGTCATAATGGCTGGTCATTGACTGTCACCTCGCACCACGCACCGGTACCATCGCATCGTTAGAACCACCATTCCTATACTACAATTGTCATTTCTGAGAAGAAAAAAAAAAGCATTTATCATTTGACATTTTAGTTCAGGCTTCACCTTTTTACATTTCGAGTAGAATAAATGTTCATGCGTAAGTATTTTTCTATTTTTAAATAAATCACATGCAACCAAAAATCACGAATGATTTAAAAACGATGTTTCTAACAATGTGTCAAATTAAGAAAGGTACACCCCAGGATAACATTTATGCCCCAGTCTTTCACTTAAAAATTTTACAAAAAAATATCATAGTGTGCTTTTATCAAAAACATTAAGAATAAAATATTTTTTCTCACAGGGGAATTTTAAAGAATTCTAAGAGAAAAATATTTTGCCACAGTTCACCTATAAATCAAGTGTCAGAAATTCATCTCTGGTTACCATTTTGTTAAAATAATAAGTTTCGTGATTTGTGTAATCATTTTAATTTCATATCTGTTTATGCATAAAAATAATTTTTTTTCTTATACTTAGAAAATTTTACACATAATTTATAAATAATTTTTTTTTCGTATTAAAATTTAACGAGCATGAATAATATTTAAAATTCGTACTGATTGTGCTGACTTCGCGTATCAGTTTTCCATGCTTACATGATTCCATTATTTACATCGTAGTCAAGGGAACTATTTCCGAAGGAATTAGGACAGCAGCTCACTGTGTTACTATTTACAGTTCTGTGATGTTGGCTGCGCTGCAAAACGGCTCATGAATATGCAATTGCATCTGCACTTCGGGCGTTGCTATGGGGACTGCGTAGGGACATTTGTTGAATTATCTTCAAGTGGAAGCGCTTATCTGAAATGAACAGTGGCGCAATTTGCAACCAATAATGAGAGCCAGTGCGCTGTTTGTGGCTCGGTGTGGTGACCAGTGAAACAGAAACTGAATTCCAGGACCTAAACTGCGTATCACATTTTGCTCATACGTAGGTTGCTGCAGTTAACACAGAGAATATGAACATAGTATCGATGAGTTTCGGTTACCTTAAAGCAAAAAGAGCCACCCAATTACATAGAAGTTATTTTAATATTTGAGTCATATGGCTTTAGGAATTACCGCTTCTGCCATACGTAGTAAACATATTTTAAAACAGAGTTACGTATGATAAAAGTGGTTTTGAAAACACGTCGGTATGGTTAAAAATTGAAAGTTAATTATATTGACGGTGATAGGATACGTAATATATTTTCGCGTTTTGTTTTTTTATAAAATATCGACATTTTGACTCGGCTTTTACAGTCGCAGGTTCTGTACGCAGGCAAAACTTAAGTTTACTAAAAGATAATATAATTTTAAAACTGTAAAATTAATTTATTTTAAAACCTTTTTTGATGCCAGTTTATTACAGGCTAAATTTAAATAAAATAATTTGGTCAATCACATTTGCTTTTTTTTTTTTTTACTTTTGGAGCCATTCGACCTAGGTATTTTTATAAACCTTATAAGCATAGCTGTAGTAAATATAGGTTTCACGAAGTAAAATCAAACGTTCGTATATGAAAAATAAGTTTTTGATTTTATACTTAAAGAAATGCTTAAAGTATACATTTTATCCCCAAAAATGTTGTGTTGAGTAAACGAACTGGAGATGTTCGGTCAAAAATGTGTGCTTTTTACCAGAAAAAAGTTTAAACAGTTAATTTTCTGCCTAGGCCTACTTTTTATCCGTGACCTTATTTAAAGAAACAAACATTTTAATAATTTTCAGATGCATCACTTGATTAACTTAAAGAATACTTATTAAAAATAACAAATTACTATTTAATCAAACTGAGAGTCCAATAAATTAACGAAATTATTTTTACTCTAACAGTTAACATGTTTGTACTATCTGAAACATATTTTACTTTTTGTAGCTTAGAGTTGTTATTGAAGAAAGTGTACTTTAGATTAAATGTTCATGTTTGTCCTTTTCTATGACAAACTTATTGCTTCCTATATTCTCAGTGACCTAACGTTGGATGGAGCTAACAACATTCTGATTATTGGTAAGATTCTTAACCTCACGACTTTACAACAATCGTGAAGAAATAAAAATAAGACTTTTGTAACATAATGTAAATAAAATTGGTTTTCATCAGTGTGAAAAGAAAAACCAATTATATGTTTGTAGTAATTTGGTTGTTTTAAATTTACAATGCCTTTTAAATGCACTAAAACAATTTTGTATGTGCATGCACATCTACAGTGTATTGACAAATAAATAGGACATTGATAATTATTTTAACACTTGTAAGTGGAATCCTATACATATTTACGCTCATCACTAACTTATTGATTGCGTAACGCTGCAGGCTATGCATTTTTTATTGCTTTTTCTTAACCTATGCCTACTAGCATTGCTGCCGAGTCCGTGGCGCAAAGATAATATTTTGATTATATCTTGGTGTTGGGTAAGCAATTTTCCTGCACATAATCAGGGTGTAAAGTATCTTAAATGTATGATTCTAAGGGTTAGTTCATTTGTATAATTCTGCGTGTGAATGATTATGTGTTGGACCATTATCTTCCCATATAAATGACCATTATATTTCCATACGCATGCCCATTATCTTCCCTTATGTCGTTCTGTGTTTGAATGGTTGTCATAAGGTAGATTCAAGGTCTTTCTTTGGTATGCCTAAATGGTTTTTGTTGCCGATTTGTTTTTTTTGCAGTTACATTCTTTCTACACTTAATTTCTTGCTGATAAAATTATCTATAAACACTGAGATGCACTTAATATACATTAATTTATTTTTTTCAATTATATACGTATATTAGAAAAAAATTTTGTACAATTATAAAATAAATTAAATTTTTAATAAAAATTACCTGTATATGAAATTCATGGGTTCGTTAATTTATCATTTTTCAACATTTTTAAAACCTGTTGTTATAAAGTTAAAACAACGAACTTAATATAGTGAGGGTGAGAGGGTCATTAGTAACAGTGGATATTTCAAAACATTTATTACACAATTGCAGAAAACATTGATTACCATATTAACCACGTTGCAACTAAAGCAGGAATTCTGTCTGGAGTTTCTGAAACGTTGGTATTTCGCAGTGATTTACCCTGAAATCAAAGTTAACCTGCGTTAATTACAATGAATAAAGTTTTTTCTTCATGAACAGTGATCCTTCTTAAACAATTTTCCAATGTTAGCCAAGTTATATAAATTAATTTAAACAAGCGAATGTCTCTTGGCATATTGAACTGCCTTACACTAAACACAATGACGAATATTCTCAAAACTACTTAAAGCAGTGTGAGTAAGTGTACTGGGTAAATAAAATAGAGGGGGGGGGGGGGCGAGTAGACAATAGAGTAAGTTTATTATGGCATGAATGTAATGAACATAGGAAACATGAAAATAAACCAGAGGCTCTTCTACAAGCTTGTTCCTCGGATAGTGATGACGAAAAATAGTGCAGCATATAAACGTAGGCATAAATAGTTTATGTATCACAAAATATTCTACCACTTATAATGTAAAGCTTATACTAAAACATTGAATGCCAAAATACTAAGAAATTTAATTAAAATTGAAAACTTATATGCATTTCACTCATAACATTTACGGAAGCAGTTAGCAAAATACAGCTAGTAAAATAACAATAAATATATATTATTAAAAGGGCTGCTTAAAGACGACTCAGGTAAAATATATATCAAGGCACTATCTCTAAAACCAATTACAATATGAAATGCCAAAAACAAATCAAAATATTGTAATGAAACCTCATCTTTTAAAAATATCAATTAATACACAAGCAAAAGTGAGATAGGACAATCAATATGTATCACTGCACCCGAATACTGGTGCAGTTATTCAGAACAGTCAGCTTGCATCAGAATTCAACTGCCTGGTAGATGGAAGGAGTCTCCACGAAGCTAGGTGACAATGACACGAATCGTTGACCCCAGGAATCGCAGCTCACAGCAGTTTCGGGGAAGAGGTGTTGTCTTCCTCGGAGAATCACCCCAAGGAAAACTTCTGGTTCGGCGGCTCAACGCGAGTCTGCCTCCTATACAACACTTAGTAACTGATTAATCATCGGACCGGACTTAACTGAAGGACACACAATATCTTGAACTTCACAAGTACTAAGTTCCACAGCAATAAAATATTTTAACGATAATAACTTTCCACCATCTGTTTCACCACCTCCAAAGATCAAGTCCGCTTCACCACCTCCAAATACTACGTCCCACTACATATATAACATAAGTAATTGTGAATGTAGAAGAAAATTGATAAATGTTATATAGTGAGAAAAGATGATCTTAAATAAACAAAGCACCTTGTCTTATGTAAACGTAACGTAAGGGTGTTACGTTTCTTAATTGTCTCTCGTTATTGCCAAGTGTCTCAGTTGCAAGTCCAGATAAAGTCAGTCTTTCAGTTGCTAACACTCCTGCACCTCCAGCTCAACAGAATAAAAAACTAGTGCTGCTGCCACAGGATACTAATTCCTCTTTTAACGCATCTATCAATCACTGAACTCGGAGATCAAATCAAAATGTCTATCATCACACGACACTTTACTCCAAAAATATTCTATCACCTGTGTATGACGGCAATTTCAGTCCTACACTACTGATTGCCACAGAATGGTATCTCCACACTTACAGTAGTGATGAAAACATAACCAGGAGTGTTATTCGTTAAAGATGTAAGCACAGCACGGTGACGGACATAGCTTCGTTGTTCTGGAACGAGGGCGAGTGTGGCGGTCTTTTATCGGCAAGTCCCTCGGAGGGCTTCTATTCGTACTCTCTCCCCTCTCTGCAACAGCTCTCGAGGGTCTATATATACTCGACCAAGTTGGCCAGAAGCATAGGGAAGAACCTACTCAAACCTTCCATAACCGAATGGCAAGATATCCATTTTCAGGTCACATCACGCAGACAATTTTTTTTTTCAGTAAGCGGGTTTTTTCTTTCTATAAAATATTTTTATTGAGGCCTTGCCAGTTGCCTACATCCCACTGATTATGCACTGCACTAGCCCTATTACAAATCATCCAGACCACAATAAAATTAAAAAATTAGAAAAAATGTAGAGGGGGCCAATAGGCACAACATCACATTATAAACATTAAACATCTTTTTTGGGGTAAGCGACAAAAAAACCCATCCCTTTCCTAAATCAGTTAGAGTAATACTCCAAAACTTTTGAAATAACCAATGAGGAAAAATTAAAATACATTTTATTGGTATGAGATGTTGCACACAAACCTACATCGTATATACTTTTTAAGGAAGCATTCAGACTGGAGTTTGAGAACACAGAGCAACCTACACAGAGAGATATGACCCTAAAAGAGGCATGTCATTGGAGGCCCATCTATCCAATATGTACGACAGAACTCGTTATTTAGATCTTGTCATGACCGATGACGAGTTCCCCACTACTATGTATACCGATGCAAACGGCACTAAATACGAAATTCAGTTAACCAGCAGGACATGCAAGGAAGTCGGTGAATTTAGAGAGTAGCTGTTGACATTCGACAAGCTGGAAAAACTCAGCCACAGCCAGACACCACGAGAGTAGCTAGAACGCAACAAGGACAACCGGCCTAATGATGACAGACAAGCAGACGTGCGCTACCTAAACTGGCAGTACCGGTATGAACCGCCAGGTTACAAGCATTCCTTCAAGAGATAGTACATAGGACAGAACCAGGAATGTGTACTCCCGCGCACAAGAAGAAACCATGGTGGTCCAGCAACATGAAGTACAGCAGAGTAGTATACGAATGACGGAACTAGATCTGGCTTCTGGCTGTGGTGCCGGTGCCGGTGTCCGCCATCTTGGATTGTGACGTCACGGCGGCCATCTTGGATGGATGTGACCTTGACCTTTGACCTTGACCTTGACCTCGACGGCCATTTTGGATCCGCCATCTTGGATCCGCCATTTTGGATGACGTCATTTTGTTTTCTCGAACTTTCAGGCATTGTGTTGTCCGCCATATTGGATGATGACGTCACCGTTGCAATTTCCGTTACGGCCGCCATCTTTAACTTTTTTATTTATTATCCGATTTCAACGAAATTTTTTTTAAAAATTATAAAAAATTAAATTAATAAAATTTTAATAAAATACTTATAAAAAATACATTTTTACGACACGGAGTTCGGAGTCCTCGGTTCGAACCCGACGAGTGCAAAAAAAAATAAAAATGGCGACCGATCCTTCCCCCGTGGTGGCTGCTGACATACTGACTCCCACCACTTTTTTTAAAGCATATATATCGTCATTTAGTATGACGTCATGTCCGCCATCTTGAAATTTGGACGCTATCTTGAAAATCTTTATTTATTATCCGATTTTAATGAAAAAAATTCCAAAATTCATCAAAAAAATCACTCATTAACTTACATAGTGATTCGATCCGCTCCAGTCCTTGGTTCGATTCCCGGCGAGAGTAAACCGTCGATCCTTCCTCCATGAAAGCTACCTAGACTGATCTACCACCAACAATACCAAGGTATATCGTCAACTGGTATGACATCATGTCCGCCATCTTGTCTTCATCCGCTGGAGACAACCATCTTGTTTTCGTCTGCTAGAGTGTTCCGATAACATGAAGTATAATTATCTGGTCACCATACTATTGTCCTCAACTGTTGACACTGAACATTGACCTTGAACTTTGACCTTGACCTTGAACTTCGACCTTGACCTTGAACTTTGACCTTAACCTTGAACTCTATCTTTGCTCAACAATGATAAGTTTACAAGCTAGCAGAAACTGTTTATGCAATTTTTTTATTTTTTTATTTTTTTATTAATTTATTTTTATTTTTAAATATTTTTTTCCTGTAATTTTATGATATCAAGGAAAACAAGTGGTGGTTTTCTCCGAGTACTTCTGATTAATCTGGTCAATATTATGATGGTTTTCTCCGTGTGCTCCTGATTATTCTTGCCAATATTATGATGGTTTTCTCCGTGTGCTCCTGATTATTAATGTTAATAATTTGATGGTTTTTCCCGTGTTCTTGCAATCATTCCTGTGGTTTCTTCAAGTGTTTCTGACTATTCTGAGGAACCACTCTCTGCATGGATTTTTTTTTGTCTATTGAGACATGTCATTTTAATTGGAGTTACATTTAATTCGATAATTTCTGCTACTAAATCAAAACTTGCAATATTTTTATCAGGTGGAATTGACAAATATCATTACTCAGTCAAATTAATATTACGCCATGAGACATCTGTGGAGCACCAACATGCAAGACGAACTTCCTTTTCCTTGGAGTCTAGCGAAGCCATCCTTCTTTTGCGATCGTTAGTGAGCATCCTGCATCCCGCATAAAAGAACTAAATATTATTTACCTGCAAGCAACATGTGGCGACATCTGTTGTTGAAAAGCAGAACTACATGCATAAAGTACTTTTGCATGGGATAACCTAACTCTCACCACTGAGTGGTGCTATTGTAATCAGTTAGAGTCATGTAGTCTCGTAGCCATGTAGCCTCGTGTCCTGGAAGCTTCGTAGTCCTGTAGCCTCGCAGTCTCATAACCCTGTGTTCTGGAAGCTTCGTAAACATGATGCATTGGAACCTCGTAGACCTGTAGCTACGTAACAAAGTATCCATGGAATCATATAACATAATGCTGTTGGAGCAGTGGGAGCAAAAGAGAAAATGCTGACGAAGACAGATGTGATAATTGGAGCCTTGTAGATGTGTAGCTTCGTAGTCAAGTAGCCTTGTACTATTATAACATAATGCTGCTGTAGCAGTTGGAGTCAAAGAGAAAATTCAGCCGAAGACAGATGCCGTAATTGGAGCCATGTAGACTTGTAGCTTCGTAGTCAAGTAGCCTTGTACTATTATAACATAATCGAGGTGCAGATCGAAGAGATGCTGGCGGGCGGAGTTGGAGTCAAAGAGAAAATTCAGACGAAGACAGATGCCGCAATTGGAGCCATGTAGACTTCTAGCTTCGTAGTCAAGTAGCCTTGTACTATTATAACATAATGCTGCTGAAGTAGTTGGAGCTTTGTACGCTTGAAGGTAGTTGGAGGAGTCTTGTACACTCGTAGAATTGTAGTCTCATAGTCTCTTAGAGTCGTAGCATTCTAACCAAATATCATTGGAGCTGATGAACCAAAAGGCCGTTGGAGACAATGACTGTTGGAGGCAA
Organism: Bacillus rossius redtenbacheri; assembly: GCF_032445375.1. Classification (NCBI taxonomy): domain Eukaryota; kingdom Metazoa; phylum Arthropoda; class Insecta; order Phasmatodea; family Bacillidae; genus Bacillus; species Bacillus rossius. The sequence goes on from NW_026962010.1 coordinate 15,720,325, forward strand.
TGACTGTTGGAGCCAATGACTGTTGGAGTCAATGACTGTTGGAGTCGATGGCTAATGGAAATATAAACTGTTGGATTCATAGACTGATGGAGAGATTATATCCTAACTTATCATTGAAGATCGTATCCTACCAAGTTGAATGAACGAGAGAATGCGCCTCCTTTTCGTTAAATGAGCTTTCGTTTTATAGAATTTCCGTCCAAACGTGCTTCGTTTTCATTAAATGCTTGTCCTGCGCGAACGAAGCGTAGTCATTGTGTGTACATTACATATATATTGCGTACATTGCGTACATTGGGTGTACTTTGCGTAAATTGCGTGTACACTGCGTGTACTGTGTGTCAATTGCGTGAATATTACGTGTTCGTTCCGTTTCCTGTGTGTACTGTGTGTACGTTCCGTTTCCTGTGTGTACTGTGTGTACGTTCATTTTCCTGTGTGTACTGTGTGTCCGTTCAGTTTCCTGTGTGTACTGTGTGTCCGTTCCGTTTCCTGTGTGTACTGTGTGTACGTTCCGTTCCCTGTGTGTGTACTGTGTGTACGTTCCGTTTCCTGTGTGTACTGTGTGTACGTTCCGTTTCCTGTGTGTACTGTGTGTACGTTCCGTTTCCTGTGTGTACTGTGTGTACGTTCCGTTTCCTGTGTGTACGTTTAGTTTCCTGTGTGTACTGTGTGTACGTTCAGTTTCCTGTGTGTACTGTGTGTACGTTCAGTTTCCTGTGTGTACTGTGTGTACGTTCCGTTTCCTGTGTGTACGTTCAGTTTCCTGTGTGTGTACTGTGTGTACGTTTAGTTTCCTGTGTGTACTGTGTGTACGTTCCGTTTCCTGTTTGTGTACTGTGTGTACGTTCAGTTTCCTGTGTGTACTGTGTGTACGTTCATTTTCCTGTGTGTACTGTGTGTCCATTCAGTTTCCTGTGTGTACTGTGTGTCCGTTCAGTTTCCTGTGTGTACTGTGTGTCCGTTTAGTTTCCTGTGTGTACATTCCGTTTCCTGTGTGTACTGTGTGTCCGTTCCGTTTCCTGTGTGTACTGTGTGTACGTTCCGTTTCCTGTGTGTACTGTGTAATCATTCCATTTATTGTGTGTAAATTGCATGTATTGCGCGTACATTGCGTACATTACGTGTTGAAGCTGATGGAGCTGTTGGAGCACTTGCAGCTAATGGTCAATTGAAGCATAGGAGCAAAATGTAGTTGGATCTGATGACGTGAATTGTAGCTCTTGGAGCCGGGCGTATATTGGAGAGATCGATATTTTTTTCGATCAAATGATCCTCTTTTTTAATTTGTAGATTTGACTCTAGTATTATTGTAAATGGTTCTTGATTTGACTAGCGTATTATTCCATACGGTGTATGTATATAAGCGAGTCCTAGACAGCAGGACGCTCAGTTTGTTACTGACGTCGGCGGTGTAAGGATCACCTAGTTTGTTTCTTCTGGTGCATAAGTCATGTCAATTAGCTGTTCTTGAGACCTCGATGGCATCTTTACCGTCTTTAACGTCGAACTCGGAGGTTGTACCATCGTCTACGGAAACCTTGACGACAGCTACGATGGAGAAGGTGCAGATCCCGTTGGCAACGACGGTGTCAACATTGGAGGAGATTTCAACAGATGTGATACCACCATCATCCGAAGTTTCATCGTCAGCAATGGATTCTTCAACTAATGAAGAGCGTACATTGCGTCAGTGCAAATACTGTGATGCATCATTTACTATCACCTCAAATGCTCGCAGACATGAAAGAAGCAGTTGTTCTAATAATGTTAAAAGAATACAATTTCAGTGCAATAAGTGCAATAAACTAATTTCACGTCTCGATAGCTTACATCGTCATTATAAAAAATGCTCCGAGAAAGTTAAGTGTGAGTATAATGAACATGGTTATTGATTTGACTCATGTGTTGTACCGGCTAATGAGACTATATAAGTGATATGAACTTCAGTCCGTCTCTGGCTGCGGTGATGACTGGATCGGATAGACATTTAAAGTCATGTAAAAGGCTTAGTCCGTACAATAAGAAGACTGTTTGAATCGAGGAATCCACAAGACTTTAGTAATTTGTCTGTGTTTTTTATGTACTTGTAGTAGTGTAGTATGTATGTAATAAAAGTTTTTTTAAAGGAACTTGTGGTGTATTTTATTTTCTCAAACCTGCCACTTTAGTGGTACTTTTTTTAAAATATTAAAGTTGTTTTGTATCGGTCAGGGGTCGAACCAAGGACGGGAATCGAACTAATCAATCATTACTTTAATGAGTGAATTATTTAATGAATTTTGAACTTTTTCCCGAATCTCTAGCATTAGAATTACGGATTTTCAAGATGGCGTCCAAATTTCAAGATGGCGTGTGTCACAGTAATAAATGATTACTGCACTGTAGCGGGTTAGAATAAAATTATCCAGATGGAAATGTACTCTATAATACGAGTACACACACAAGATGGCATACTCCAGCAGGTGGTAGCTCCTGGTAGCATCTACTGAACGTAAAATGTCGGGTCCGTGATGGTCGACAAGGACAAAGTCAAATTTCAAGGTCAAGGCTAAATTTCAAGGTCAAGGTCAAATTTCAAGGTGTAGGTCAAATTTCAAGGTCAAGGTCAAATTTCAAGGTCAAGGTCAAATTTGAAAGTCAAGGTCAAATTTCAAGGTTAAGGTCAAAGTTCAAGGTCAAGGTCGAAGTTCAAGGTCAAGGTCAAAGTTCAAGGTCAATGTTCAGTGTCAACAGTTGAGGACAATAGTATGGTGACCAGATAATTATACTTCATGTTATCGGAACACTCTAGCAGACGAAAACAAGATGGTTGTCTCCAGCGGATGAAGACAAGATGGCGGACATGATGTCATACCAGTTGACGATATACCTTGGTATTGTTGGTGGTAGATCAGTCTAGGTAGCTTTCATGGAGGAAGGATCGACGGTTTACTCTCGCCGGGAATCGAACCAAGGACTGGAGCGGATCGAATCACTATGTAAGTTAATGAGTGATTTTTTTGATGAATTTTGGAATTTTTTTCATTAAAATCGGATAATAAATAAAGATTTTCAAGATAGCGTCCAAATTTCAAGATGGCGGACATGACGTCATACTAAATGACGATATATATGCTTTAAAAAAAGTGGTGGGAGTCAGTATGTCAGCAGCCACCACGGGGGAAGGATCGGTCGCCATTTTTATTTTTTTTTGCACTCGTCGGGTTCGAACCGAGGACTCCGAACTCCGTGTCGTAAAAATGTATTTTTTATAAGTATTTTATTAAAATTTTATTAATTTAATTTTTTTATAATTTTTAAAAAAAAATTCGTTGAAATCGGATAATAAATAAAAAAGTTAAAGATGGCGGCCGTAACGGAAATTGCAACGGTGACGTCATCATCCAATATGGCGGACAACACAATGCCTGAAAGTTCGAGAAAACAAAATGACGTCATCCAAAATGGCGGATCCAAGATGGCGGATCCAAAATGGCCGTCGAGGTCAAGGTCAAGGTCAAAGGTCAAGGTCACATCCATCCAAGATGGCCGCCGTGACGTCACAATCCAAGATGGCGGACACCGGCACCGGCACCACAGCCAGAAGCCAGATCTAGTTCCGTCATTCGTATACTACTCAGCAGCAACCATGAGGGAGAGCAAAGGCGGCCGAACCATTGGAGGAAGGTTGACAGCAGGCGATCCCCATCTCCTGAGTCAAGGCCACCCAGGGATTCTGCAGACCACAGGCGACGTGCGTGCTTGAAGTACGAGTACGAAGAAGTACATAAGTCCCGCAAAACTTCCGAGCGCCAACAAACCTATCATCGAGCAGAAGACAGACTGCCACAACCCAGGTTCCTAGCTGAACTAGAGTTCCCATACATATCGCATGGTGGAGAAGCCAACTCTATCAGCAATCAGAAATCCACATTCGTTTCCCCCGCCATTCTCATCGCCATCTCCGCAACAACCACTCAGCTACTTTTCCAGGGAAAAAAAGCTGTTAAATCCGGTTTCAGCCAGTTTTCAGGCCGCAGTGCACAACTCAGCCAATGATGGCACCTGGGTGCAATATGTTTTCAGAGTGTTGCCATTTGGTCTCTGCAACACAGTTTCCGAGATCACCAGATGTTTGTATGCCACTCTAAGCCCGAGTATAATACCTAAGTGCGAGCATATGTTGATGGCATATTAATAACATCAAGCACATTGAAGAACATGTCACGTATATCCACACATTTCTGAAAAAATTACAACAGGCTGGAATGACCATTAAAATGAGAAATTCTGTGTTCCGTAAAGAAAAATTATCGCTTCATAGTCATGTGCTAACGCCATACGGTATTAAGACATCTCCAGTTAAACTTCAGGCCAAAAAATAATTCCCTACCACTCGGCATGAGGCAACTCCGAGCATTCCTAGGTGTAGTGGGATTTTACAGAAAGTACTCTGACAAAGTAGCCGGAATAGTAGTACCGTTTTTTGAACAACTGAAAAATAAATACTGATTGAGCATGGTCAGAGAAACAGGAAGAAGTCTTCGTGGGACTGAACCCCTATTTCTCACAGAACATGTTATCTACCACCTTGTTCAGAAGCGTGAATTCAGATAGTATACAGATGCTTCGGACACCGCCCTAAGCTACAAGTTATCCCAGTACGATGACTTAGGGGAAGGAAAGACTGCCGCTATGGCAAGCCGCACCCTACATTCCGTAGAGAAGCACTACACATTGACCGAGAGAGAGGCACTGGCCGTCGTATGGTCGCTCCAGAAGTTTCGTGACTTACTGCTGGGACAGCAAAATAACACTCCTATTTGATCATAAGGCATAACTTGTCTAAAATCAGGTCAGCTTTTTGTCAGTAATTTAACAATATGGGAGATTTTGCTACAAGAGTACGGCCTCGAAAGTAAATGCATCAATGGCAGTGAAAATATGGTGGCAGACTACCTTAGCCGAAAGGAATGATCCAAGATAACATCTGGAAGCAGTGTGAAGAAAATAAGAGAATTCTTAGTAGCTCCCATGGCAGCTGATCTACTTCAAACGAATCCTAAGTTACAGGATATACTCAGCAGCCCAGCTACGAATCACAGTCAATGATGGATACTGCCTGAAAATTGGAACATAACTCAAGGAAAATTCTACTGATCGCAAGCTACATCAGCATTTTCATATTTCGCCAGAAAACATACTATTTTTCCATACTCGCCCAAAAAGCCCTTACGATGATAACTGGAAAACTGTCGTACCATTGGTATTGCGAGAAGCTACTATATGGGAAGTGCATGTCAGTCTATGCCATGCAGGAAGTCGAAAACTTTACGAGACGATAAACTGACAGTTATATTGGCATACCATACTCAAAAATATCACATAAATAACAATGTCGTATGATTTTTGCCAAAAGACAAACCAATTCCTGAGCAGTTCATGGCGAACTGCAACCCATTATACTCAGTAATCGTCTGGAACTGATATCCCTGGATCTTTGGGCCTTTTCCTCTATCAAAAGATGGTGCTAAAAATATTTTTGTTATAAGGGATGTGTTTTCAAAGTATATGCGACCTTATGTGATAGTTGATACAACTGCAAAAATTCTGTTGAAGTTCAAGTCACTTGTTAATGAAAGCAATGTGCACAAGTGTGCGTTGTCAGAGCAACACAATTTGTAAGCGAGGTGTGGGCAACAGGGCATACAGAAAATAGGACCTATTCCTACTGCTATATTCGTAATGCTCCTTCAGAGTAGCAGTTGTAAAGGCGAATGAAAAATCTTGCAAACCTACTCCGCATTTACTGTCACCACGCACAGCAGTCGTGGCGAGGCAAGTTGCCATATATAGAGTGTTTATTGAACCGCAGTGTACATTCATCGACAGGACGAACTCCCCATGAAGTCCTTTGCCTGGACAGATCAGTGGCAATTTACCAAGACTATCTACCGAAGTACGACATAAACCCAGAACAGGAGAACCTACCTACGGAAAAGAAGTATGAGAATTCTTACACCAGAAATTAGCTCCTGAAGCAGCAAGGAAAAGGAAGAAGCCTGCTTCCAAGAGAAGAAGTTTTCAGTTCGGTGACCTTGTCTTTCGCAAGACATCGCCAGTTAGCAAGAAGTGGGAATTTGTAACCAAAGAGCTTTTTTTGTTGTTTACAGGTTCCTATGAAATTACAGAAATGGTAAATGAAAATGGTTACCCGCTAGCAGAACCTGTTACAAAAAAAATGTGATTGGCAGGTTATAACAACACACAGTTGCGCGAGTATAAGGCACCGGTAGTTGTAAATGCCTGAGTGTCAGATCGAAACAATGCGAGAGTGTATCGTGAAGCTAATGCAGAAGTACAGTCAGCAAAGTTAAATTGTATAATAAGTGTAGCGTCGTTTTTAGAGATATCAGCGATATCGTGTATCTTGGGGGTTTTCTTAAGGTTGTCACACGCCGAGTAGTCGCGTGGAGAGGTGACTTTTGAGTGTTTTGGTCGATTTAGGTAGTATGCTAGTCGATGTCGGGCGTGTGTTGTTACCTACGTCTAGATTGTTCGTGTCGCAGTACGACGAAGGTCAGAGTACCTAGAGCCTTGATGCTATTCCTGTGATTTGTGTGTCAACCCGCGGGTTAAACATGACACTACAGCACCTGCAGCACGAAACTAGCCGGCAACAACAAATCCAATACCAGCGCATGAGAGCACATGTTTACATTTTGGAAGAATTTATTGCCAAGTATCAGCTGATTTTGCTGGACTGTGTTGTCTGAATAATAAATTGTCAAAATCTGCAGAACGATCATGAAGCTATTCTCAAGGTGCACCTAAACTCAGGATAAGTGTTAACTACTTTGTGTGCATGTTAGTGTAAACAGAGACACTGCTAAGGGTTAGTAAGAAGCAGCTACAAAAAAAACATGCACATATTTGTAACACTTTCATTTACCTTGTGAGTAAAAAAATAAAATTTTTAGAAAGGCAGAGGTAACACTCTCTTCTATAAACTCAGTAGGTTGTGAAACTGTTAGGCTGGCCTTCTCACGGGAATGCAAAGTAGGGAAGCACATATTGCTTCTTGTGCGAATTTTTGACACCAGTTAATTCAATTTTAATTATTAACAAATGAAGAAAAACTAAAATTTAGGTTATCATGGATTTATCAAAATGAAAGACTAAAACAAAATTTTCGTTTTCTTTTTGTCAATTTTATTGGCATGTAAGAAGACGACCATATGCACTATTATTTAATCACATGTTACAAACACACGCATTGTAGTCATTGTTTTGGTTGCTTTGTTTATCGACAAGATGAGAAGTAGGGTGTCTTGTACCGTAACAAATGGGAACAAGTGTGTAGATGCAATGCTCCCGCACATATAACAAAACAACACTGGACAACACTGGACAACACTGTACTGCTACAGTATTATGCAGTGAAAACCACAGAGACGTAAGTGCAAAGACACACCTAGGAGAGACGTGGGAGCGCCTGCTAGCCGGAACAGCACGTCAGCTGGTTGTTTACAATTTTTTGTTTCGCCTTCAACTGTAGCGAAGGCGAGAAAATAAAATAAAAATACATGAGGAAAAAAATGTGAGTTGAACCTGAAAAAGAAACAAACAAGGTCAGGCGAGGAGCTATATGACAGCTCTCTTTTATAGCCCAGGAAACAAAGGTTTCAACCTGTGAAAAATTTGTCCAAAGCTGAATTTTTGCACAGTGGTAGAGTCGACTATGCTTAATAACATACCGAAAGTTTACCGCTGTAGACCTTGTGCGTATCACTGAAAATTTGCATTTAAGTCCTAGATGACAGCGACTTGCAGCAGTTCATTAAAATGCTTCCCATTTTCGCACTTTTAACCGTAGACTCTCGATAGCTATATGAAAATAATCTTAAAGCACTACTACGCACATTTATAATGAATAAAGTTCTAAAAGTTAATATTAAAGGTAAGAAATAAAATGTTGAATTAATGAAATAAGTTTTTTTACATCAGTCAAGGCAATAAAAAGACAATTCACTTACACATAAAGGGTCTTACGCAAATATGTCTTTAACAAAAGTTGTTGTGTAGTTCTTAAGCTTTACAGGGACATATCTCTCAAAAGTCTAGCTTAATTTATAGGATCACTAGAGACTCCCGAGCTTATCAATGTCGTCTACGCACTGCGACAGAGCCACAGCCGCAAGCGCTGTGGCCACTCTCACTCCCACGAAATCGAAGATTTTTAATCTTTGTAAAATTTGCTCCCAACTGAAATTTAAAACAGTGGTAACATTCAAGTTTACCTCCGCAAACCTTGCGCGGAACACCGAAAACGAGAAGTTAAGTCCTAAATAATAATTTATTGACCACTCAACAATATGGCACAACAACATAATTACTATAGTATACTTTCAGAATAGCAAACCAAAACTTACTCAAAACATTATTCTCAATGATTAAATTTAAAAATCTTTCACTACGTTTGACTAAATATGATATTTATTCAATAATATTAGAAGAGAGTTGTTCTGAAAAAAGGGCACAAATGAAAATACGTATTACAAAAACACATAGAGCCCGATGTGAAAACATTAAATAAAAGTAGTTGCAAAGTTCTTAAACTTTAAATTAGTTTACTTGTTAAGAGCTTGGTACAATGTGTCTGACCGCTAAAGCGATCCGAGCCGCGTAGTGTATACTACTGCGAGGTTGTCGAAATAGGCTCGGGTCGGGACGAATTTCGCTGTAAAGAAACAAAGGTTTTTAATACATGGAAAATTATCCCAAAGAAGAAAATTTGTACAGTTGTAGAATGAACGTTTCTTAGTAACATATCAAAAGTTTACCGATGCAAACCTTATGCGTCACGCCAAAAACGAGCAGTTAAGCCCAAACTTTCAATTTTTTGCAATGATCCACAATAATGCATAATGCAAATGCAGTTTATGGAGTAGACTGACAGTATGGAACCCAAAATAATCTAGAAACATTGCCCTATCTGAGGATAGTGATAAAAAGTACAAAGTTTAAACATCTTTCTATAAAATAGACAATTTAAATCATTAAAGTTAACGAATTCACTTTCATTCAATTTTTAGGAAATATAAATACATTTTACATAAACTTAAAGAGCCCAAAATTAAAATCGCTTAAAGTAAACGTTGTTGCATATTTATTCATCTTTAAATCGGTATATTTGTTAAGTGTCTCATACAATTAGTCTGACCGCTGAAGCGATCCGAGCCGCGTAGTGTATACTATTGCGATGTTGTCGAAGTAGGCTCGGGTCGGGACGAATTTCGCTGTAAAGAAACAAAGGTCTTTAATACATGGAAAATTATCTTAAAGAAGAAACTTTGTACAGTTGTAGAATGAACGTTTCTTAGTAATATATCAAAAGTTTACCGTTGCAAACCTTGTGCGTCACGCCAAAAACGAGCAGTTAAGCCCAAAATGACAATTTTTTGCAACGATCCACAATAATGGATTATGCAAATGCAGTTTATGGAGTAGACTGACAGTATGGAACCCAAAATAATCTAGAAACATTTCCCTATCTGAGGATAGTGATAAAAAGTACAAAGTTTAAACATCTTTCTATAAAATAGACAATTTAAATCATTAAAGTTAACGAATTCACTTTAATTCAATTTTTAGGAAATATAACTACATTTTACATAAACTTAAAGACCCAAAAATGGAAATCGCTTAGAGTAAACGTTGTTGCATATTTATTCATCTTTAAATTGGTATATTTGTTAAGTGTCTCATACAATTAGTCTGACCGCTGAAGCGATACGAGCCGCGTAGTGTATACTATTGCGATGTTGTCGAAGTAGGTTCGGGTCGGGACGAATTTCGCTGTAAAGAAACAAAGGTTTTTAATACATGGAAAATTATCTTAAAGAAGAAACTTTGTACAGTTGTAGAATGAACGTTTCTTAGTAACATATCAAAAGTTTACCGTTGCAAACCTTGTGCGTCACGCAAAAAACGAGCAGTTAAGCCCAAAATGTCAATTTTTTGCAACGATCCACAATAATGGATATTGCAAATGCAGTTTATGGAGTAGACTGACAGTATGGAACCCAAAATAATCTAGAAACATTGCCCTATCTGAGGATAGTAATAAAAAGTACAAAGTTTTAACATCTTTATATAAAATAGACAATTTAAATGTTTAAAGTTGATAAATTCATTTTCATTCAATTTTACGGAAAAGTTAATACATCTTACATAAATATAAAGAGCCCTACGTGAAAATCGCTTTCAATAAACGTTGTTGCATATTTATTCTTCTTTAAATGGATATATTTGTTAAGGGATTCATACAATTTGTTTGACCCCTGAAGCTATCCGAGTCGTGTAGTGTGTACTACTGTGAGGTTGCCGAAGTCGGCTTGGGGTCGGGACGAATTTCGCTGTTAAGAAATATGGATAATTATCCCAAAGCAGAAACTTTGTACAGTTGTAGAATAAACGTTTCTTAGTAACATGTCAAAAGTTTACCGATGATCCCTTGTAATCACACCAATAACGAGCAGTTAAGTCCTAAATGATAATTTCCCAAAAGATCAACAAAATTGTGTTTCGTAAATAATTTAATAACTCTATAAATACTTTTTTTAAGTAGGCTCCCAGTATACAGCAAACTTGGTTTGTCCTCAAACGCCATACTACTACGGTAATAGGAATATGAAATCACTACAGACAAGATTTTGTTCTGGTGAAACCAGAGCTTACCGAGAAATGAGCGAACGTCCCGGAAAGTTGTGATATTTGACGATATTGCGCGAGTAGCACACCCGTACGTGACTACAGAGAATGGATAGTTTCCTTAGCCGTTAGGATTTCTGGTACGAACACCCTCTCACAGGTAGCGTCATAAAATACGGTCAAACTCTTGCAAAACCATCCACCACCGCTCTTTGCCACTAGCAATCCAACGACGTCAGCTAGGCGCAGCACTCAAATACATTAACTTATTTTAAAAAAACTGAATATGTAATGAGTAGGTGTATTTGGTTCATATGGGGACAGGGGAGGGGGGAGGGGGATACGGGGATTCGAGGCGACCATCTTGTATGACGTCACTTCCAGCGGCCATCTTGGATGACGTCACTTCCGGCGGCCATCTTGGATTACTTCACTTCCGGCGGCCATCTTAGATTGCGTCACTTCCGGCGGCCATCTTAGATTGCGCCCCTTCCTGCGACCATCTTGGATTACGTCACTTCCGGCGACCATCTTGGATTACATCAAGTCCAGTGGCCATTTTGTTTTCTACAACATTCCTCTATTTTGAGTTTCGTCCGCCATCTTGAAAATCTTTTATTTATTATCCGATTTTAATGAAAACAAATTTAAATTTTAAAAAATTAAATAATCAAAATTTTAAAATAAAATTAAAAAAATATTATTTAATAAAATTTTAATTAAAAACCTACGTATCGAACACCCCACTCCTCTAAATTACAAGTACATCATCTAGCACCCCCACCCCTCTGTTACAATGGCATCGTCATCGAACACCCCACTCATTCATGTTACAATTTTTCGTTACATCCACCATCTTGGAAAATCATAATTATTAACTTAGAAAATCAGGGAAAAAAATATATACCATCGTTGTCTGCTGGAGGGACCATCTTATTTAGTGGAGACTGCCATCTTGATTTCATCTGATGGATGTCGTCATCGGCTGTAGGTTTATAAAGTATGTTAGTGTATGTAAGGTCGAGTTACAATTCTCTACCAACATTGTTATGAACCTTATAGACCAAAATCCGCAAATCTCAAATTCGCAAAATCCACAGTCATTTTGTTGTTGTAACCGACAGTTTTTTCTTAAAGTCTTATCACTTATAGGTTTTAACTAAAATATATGTTATCAATACTATCGTTGTGGATGCGTTAGTTAAAGTAATGATAATTTAAAAAAACATTTATTACTCCATCTTAGCTGGCCAAAAAATTTTCAGAGTCCTAACTCACAAGTAATAATCTCTTCTCATGTTTGCGTACATGTGTTTTAAAGCTGCATGGAAGCAGATATTTTTAATGTCTGCGTTCAATTTCACTTTTATAAACAAGTTCATGTTTGCGTACATGTGTTTAAAAGCTGCATGGAAGCAGATATTTTTAATGTCTGCGTTCAATTTCACTTTTATAAACAAGTTCATGTTTGCGTACTCGTGTTTTAAAGCTGCACGGAAGCAGATATTTGTAATGTCTGCGTTCAATTTCACTTTTATAAACAAGTTCATGTTTGCGTACTCGTGTTTTAAAAGCTGCATGGAAGCAGATATTTTAATGTTTGTGTATAATTACATTTCACCATTCTGTAAGACATTTATAAGTATCAGTACCTCGTGGGATATAGGTTCTATATTAAAAATAATAAACAATATGTAGGTAAAATTGTATTTATTAAATTAAGAACATATTTTACACAACAAAAATGGAGCAAAAACAAAAACTACACATAAAAAAACTGAAACTTTACAACAAAAATGGAAACTATAAATCAAAAACATAAACTGTACAGCAAAAACAGAAAAACTATACAACAAATAGAAACAACTACCAAACTGCCAAACTATTTAATTCAAAAACTATTTACAGAAAAAAAATTATTCGCCGCCTCCAACATATCCGTGGGGTACTGTGTGGATACCATCTTCGCAGATCAGCCGTTTGTCGTCCTCCCACGTTATGGCCAGCTTATTGCTGTACTCAGTATAGAGTATGTGCTGATGGGAGCGAATTGCTCTAACGCCTGCCCTCATTGTGCGGTGGTCTTGCAGGGCTTCCAGGTAGTCATCGAATGTTATGTGGTTTTTGACCACACATCGCTGGATGCCCTTGGCCTTTTTCTCGCTCTTACCACCACACCTGTAGGCGTAGAGTTTGGCCCGTAGGCTTACAAACTCCTCCATCACTTCTCCCCCACATTCATCTTTGAATTTACCGACAACTTTCTTGTTGATGGGGGAGAAGCATGGGTGGTCGGAAGGGTAGCAGCTGGTGTCGAATTTAGCCATCAGTGTAGGGTCGGCTTTGAGGTCTGAGTAAAAGTCTGTTGTCTGGATCTCATACACAAAACTGTCTGTATCCATATACATCAGGTGAATATTGTCATGGTAACGGGGTTTCATGGTATTGTAGTGGAAGTCGTACATGAGAGTCTTTGAAAGATCTAGTACGGCCAGTCCGGCATAGATCGGCTTGTCGAAAATGATGGTCTCGTGATTAAGGTGGACTAGAGACAAATTCGGTTCGTACATTGTACGGTCCTTGAAGGACGGACGACACACCAACTTCTTGAACCTCTTCTCAGAGCACACCAACTCCATTTTGAGCCTCCGCCTTTTATTTTCCATCAGTTTACCAAATGTCGAGTTCACAGCGAGCTTAAAGAACTCCTTCTCGAACTCGTTGGCTGCTGCTTTCCGCTTGTTGGTATTCAGCCGAATATAGGGCTCCAACCATGCCGACTGCTCAAACTGCAGGACTCGATGTATCTTAGTCACTCTCAGCCCATGAGATACCGCTTGCTGGAGGTTTTTGTAGTGGACAATGTAGTGCTCTTTATTTTCAAGTGTTGTCATCAACTTTGATTGATTTGAGCCGGGCGGACACTGATTTATGGGGAGAAATGGCAGGTCTTTATGACTTTCATGGAGCTCGGGAGGGTACTCCACATCACACTCAATAATGTAGCCTGTAGGAGAATCATCTGGGACAGACACGACATCAATTGATGTGTCTGCCCATTGGAAATGCCGAATTGGAAGCGGCAGAGACATCGCCCACCCGTACAAATTATTTGCATCAATGTACTCCAGGAATGTGGATGGCTTGGATGCATCATATGTCTCAGGTATGTAGGAGTTATTGGCTACGCAATGACGTTTAATGCTTTGCGCTACTCCCCCCCTAATACCAGCCTCCACAAACATGTACATATCATAATCGGTAAGAAGCTCTAGCTGTACGCCTGTGGTTCGAAGCATCGCATCGAAAGCGAACCCTGGACAAGAAACATAGTGAGTCGGATCTAGGCTGTATGTCTCCAAACATATGGAACGGAAATTCTCGAATACATCCGCCAAAATCAGGACATCTGTCTTTAGATACAAGTCAGCGTACTCCCCCAAAGTAGCACACTGAAACTTGTCCCAGACTTTCACTGCATGAGCGTACTCCATCTCTGAAATCATGGAATCAGTCAGACTATTGTAGAAATCATCGATGGATGGAAGACGAGTATCATCTAGTCGAGCAAAAGAATCCACAAAATCATACGGGAAGACACCCTTGCGGGTAACCAACTCCAACTCATCAGGCGCGAAAAACTCAGTAGTACTTATAAACTTGTCTGCAGGCAAGAACTCAGCGAGCGAAGCAAGACCCCGACTCATAAAACGGAACGTATCGACAAACTGAATGCTGAACTTATCATGTAACTTCTTGGAAAAAGTTATCAGCTTCTCCTCTGAATTCGGAATGATGAAGATGTCTTTACTATCATACCCCAACTTCCTGATAATGAAGTTCTGATCGTATGCCAGGTTGTGGAAGAACACAATCAACTTTTTCGGTCTGCGCCTGAGAAGGTTGCAGTCATTACATGCAGGCCCAATAAATTCGCCGGTGAAGTGATTGTGGTCACGAACTTTCTTTACAGTTCCTCCGAACTTTCCTCCACAGTAGCAACAACACCTTGCTTGCAGAAAAGCAGTGTTTTGTGCATGTGTGAGCGGAGTCATAGGAACAGACGTAGAAAATATTTTCTGTACGTCATGTCCAATCTCCACAATGCGGGATATGAACTTATCCTCTGCGTCACAACCGCGATACAATTCAGGCTCTGATGGAAGTGCTGAAGTGAGGTGTGCAGGAATGATGGTATTATCAGCTTTCACGTAAATACAGTAGCTGTATGCTTTATGCTTTTGGTACTGCAGCGTGTATGACTCATCAGTATTCGGGTGACATGTATGGATTTTCTCTAGAATAGCTTCAAAGTCGCAATATACCACGATGGGCATCTTATCACTGTGATGGAAGTTTTTGAACTTCAGAACAGGTGGCTGGCCGTTTTGATCGGGCGATGGCATCTCCATCCTAACAGCAGCATGCTGTTTGCAGAGCTCACGGTGTTTTTCCAAACACTGAAGACCAGTGAGCCCGCTAACCCTACCCCGATCATCGTAATGCTTGAAGCATCTTTTACAAACATGAATAGCATTATGATGTGTAGTGATTTGGGACCGAACCAGAGCAGAAAAATTAGTGATGTAGGTGAAATGGGATGAATCGTCATTGACCAAGAGCAGAAGATCGAAATGATGTTCTTTTTCTTCAGGAGCGACTCGTGCAGGAACAACATTCAGATTCTCGTCGATACTGTAGATGTTGATGGAGACTCCGGGGTTCTGTTTTTCAAACAGTGGTATTTGCTTGATTGGAGTAGGGAAGTCAGTGTTGTTGAAGTTGAACTTCCCCTCCAAGTCATGGTAGCGCTGGTTGACACGTTCAGGATGCTCACCTTCCACGTACTTCACAAGAATCGACCACTTAAAGCACATGTGGTCTTCGAGGTTTTGCGGATTTATCACTGCGTATTTGTCTTTGATGGAAGTAGGTAATTCGATGTAGGAGCTGGCACGGAGTGGATCGAGCTTGTTGATTCTCAACTGTAGTCGCTTAACGGCCGACAAAGTCCATCCGGACCCCTTACCCATGTAGTCTTCCTCCTCCTTGCAGATCTTAGAGATGGACTCGGTAACTGCCTCCTCCACCTCATGAACTGCGTAGAGGGGGACATTCATGGTTTTGAAGGCCCTCTTGTCTTCACAGGCATCTACGGGTTTTTTGTAGGCGCACTCGAGCACGATATTGAATTTGAGAGGTCCGTTCTCTTCAATCTCCTCCACAAGTTGGTTGATTATTTTGTTCTTGATGGAGTCCAGGTACGTACAAATATCCTTGGCAGAACTTGACGTATTTTCTGCCACGTACGTCTTCAAGTTACCCTTGAAACCCACTTCGGCGGTGATGAAGCCGTGGGTATTGGCCAAACCAGTCCCGGTCACCACCTTTGTTCGGCTGGTCGAAGGCTTGGGCGTAACTGCAGGCTTAACTGCTACCATCCTCTGCTTCTTTGTTGGAGGCGGAGCAGGCCCCTTGCATACCTTGATGTGGGCTTTTAACTTATCTGCCCTGGCGAACTCCTTAGCACAGTTGTCGCAGGTATGTGATATGCGGTTTGGGTTAAGACCGCAAGCCGACTTCTCATGGCGTCTTGCAAAATCAGCACGGGCGAAGGCCTTGTAGCAGAAGCTACACCGCATACCTGATGTCGTAGCGACAGCTCCAGCACATGATGCAAGGTGTTGCTGCATCTTATCGCTGCGTGCGACCATCTTTCCACATAGGTGGCACTGTTGGTGGTCACGATGCTGGTTCTCAGCACACTGACGCTCGTGCCGGTAGCGGTTGTGGCCTGCCGTGAATGTAGCAGAGCAGAAACGGCATTTCTGAACGGTAGACGCCATCATCACGACACTCGGTAGACTGGTCTCAACGTACGGAACACACAATGGTAGCTCGACGCACGGAGAACTATAACAAAAGAATTAAGAATACAATGTAGCTAGATGTTAACACGAAAAAGTTGCAAACATAACCTCAAAACTCTATCCCTCAAGCTTATTAACCTAAACTGATAGCAATGTAACTAAATAAAAAAGTTACAAACATAACCTTAAAGCTCTAGCACTCAAGCTTACTAACCTAAACTACTAGTAATGTTACTAAATAAAAAAAGTTGCAAACATAACCTCAAAGCTATTCCTTCATGTACAATCCTAAAAATGGTAGAATATTTAAAGTACCTACTCATAAAAGTTAAAGCTGAAAAAGTATTCAATGTTAACTCAAAATGATTGATTACATAACCTCAAAACTACACTAATGCACAACTCAAAAATGCTAGAATATTTAAAGTACTGTTAAAAGTTTAAGCTAAACAATTCCTGGTTACCCATACATAAGTGTACAGAGAAAAAACTAGCTATCAGATAACCTACGAAAAAGCTGAGAAACATAAAAATATTAACGAAACATGTAGCATACCTCAGAAAACGATGAAGTGGAGCTGCAGAAGATGATGTATCGGTGGCGGTAGGAATCGTGGTAGCAGCGAAACTCACACACGAACTAGCTCACTCAAACTCCAAGAACACAATGAAGCTCCGACAGTTAATCCTGGCCTTTTATAGCCTCGGACCTGCCTGTTCTTGGAAAAACATTAGGAACAGAGTATTTCTGTTGTATCCGCCAATAGGAATGTAGTACATGGAAGTACCATTGTCTTCGGAAAAACCCAGCATGACTCATGTGCATGTCGTAGCAGGTCTGTGAGTGGTGGTGGTAGAAACGTAACCTGACAGCCAAACATGGGAAACCACACTCGGGTAAAACTACGAATGACCTAGGTGATTAGAGATTAGGGCGCGAGGCACTGCCTGCATCGTGACTCATCACTCAGGAATGTCATCTCACAGTGTCCAGGGGACCCAAACAATAGACTTGACCGTGCATGTCACAACTGGTACATTAGTCCGCGACTTTGTGGCGCCATGAGGCGCTCATGAATGTCTGAACCTGCCACCAACTGCTCGTCAAAGTGTCATCACGAAGCACTCGAGCTGCAGTCATGACGCGCATGCTACAACAGGCCCGTTAGTCACCGACTTCGTGGCGCCAATCTGACACTCGGGTAGACAGGTAGCTAAATGGTAATACTAGTAATGCAAGGAAATAAAAAAAATCGGGTATGTTTAATACATTTATTAAAAGTAAGAACACATTACAAAACTAAAACATTAACAATTTATTCTACATTTATTATGACCAACATTCGTTTATAAATTTTTAGCATTTCATTGCGAACAATCAGTTGAACATCCACAGAATGACACATTTTGCTGATGTTCCAGGAACAAACCCTTTTCACAAACATTTAAGGAGACTTACCTTAAGCTTTCTTTTCATTGGTCAAATAAAACATCTCCCTCTCTTCCCCTTTTACAATGATGCTGCTTCACCATTACGCTAAAATTCTGTAAGACCAAAAAAAAAATATACTTCCCTTAAACCTTACGGTAGAAATTTCATCCTAGGATGCTGTTACTGCATCTAGAAATTAAAAATTATATTATCTCATACAGGTTTTATTTACATGTTAGGCTTAACCATCCTACCACACACACACACACACACACACACATGCGTGCGCATGCGTGCACTGAGATGAAATACATACTTGCCCAAATAATGTACTTTTATTTACAAAGGCAACATATTAAAACACATAATATTTAAATTTTGTGTAGATTGGATGGTACCAGAAACCATACTACAAAACGAGCGGACAACACTTGATTCTTTACTATGATTGGGCTGACGGATTGCCTCTGGAATGCCCTTGTTACCTTCAACGACTCAGAATTAATACTTTTATCCATCAAAAAACAGCAACAGTTTAACTAAGCAAACATACACCCCACACCCCTCAAAAAATTGTTATTACACAAGGCATTATTTACATGGTAGGAGACCGCACATACGAAGTGCGAAGCTTCAGGTTAGAAATATTGATTAAAATAACTACTAAAGATGCTAATTTGTTTATGAAAAAATTGCACATGAAATACAGACACTTGCTTATTTACACACACATACATGCATACATACATACATACATACATACATACATACACCCTGCATGGCTTCAGAAGTAAGTACGATATTTTGAAAACCACTCAAGACTTACATCTGTTTATGAAAAGGAGCTAAATATTAAAAAAAATTCAAAGTTAATTTTAGAGATGAAATATCATGTGCAAGTCCTTGCATGCGAGAAGATTTTATTACGCAATTATCTTCATTTTCCCCAAACCATAGGTCTGATGTCTGGATACCACACAAATCCCACACCTAACATATGCAATACGAGATGACTGCACGCCAGTCCAAGCCCCTGCGCTTAGAGACGAATCTGCACTAGAAGCGTTAGCAAGCATTGCAATTATCTCGCTTCACTAATGCAGATTCACCTCTGACTAGGTAGACCTCCTGAAACAGTAAACATAGGACGGTGAAACACATTAAAATAATGCATTTCAAAATAATTGAATAATATAAAACACTGCATATTTCACGAAAATCACCACGCAATTGACAGCCCTTTCAGTCACAATTCTGCGAATGCTATCACAGAATGCTAGATTTAGAAAGAAAGGATCATTCATTCCTTCATTATGGAACAAAGTAATACATCACATGAAGAGAAACAAAAAAGACACACACTTCGTTCTTAGACTCGTGCCGCCTCCTTGACAGAGAGAAAAGATTGTACACATAAAATAGTATATATTTCATTTCCAGCGATGAAGCTGTACTAATATCACATTGACAAGCTTAGATGATCTAGGGAGAGATAAAGTAAATATATTAACAAAAAAAGTCGACTAAAATTCATTTACAAACAAAATACTTAACATTCCTTCGATTACATATTTTTCTCAATTTAATAAATGAGAGAACACAAACATTTGCTTAAATCACTATTTATCAATTTTAAACTCTCTTGTACATCAGGAAAAAATATATTGTATCATTCATTATTAGTTGTAATGTAAAAAATGCAAAACAGTTTCTTTGTGGGATGTGGAATTCTCACTCACGATCGAAAAAAGAGGGGCTTCGCTGTAACTCAAGGGGGGGGGGGAAACCATCTTGAAAGTTGAAGTTTCTCATATATTTGGATGTATAGTAATCAAGTAAGTAATAACATTTGGTGGTATAATATCCGTCTGATTAAAGTTTATTTGCTAACATGAATTCACAAATTAAACGTATCTCTGAGTACATTTGCTTATCTTTTTAAAAAAAAATGCACAGATTGATTGTTTTATCATGAATAACCAGGAGCACACTAAAAAAACAAACGAAATTCTCGCCAATAATAACCAACAGCACACAAACAATAAAAAAAAACCATGTGTCAGTAATAACATGCAGCATGCGGAGAAAATCACCAAAATATTGTCAAGAATAACCATCAGTACATGTAGAATACCAATAAAGTCTTGACATGAAAAAGGCTGAAGTGCCCGGAGAAAATCATCATATTCTCGTCAGGTAAAAAAAGCAGAAGCACATGAAAAAAAACCAACAATATTATAACACAGTAATGTTGAAGCACACGTAGAAATCTATCGAAATTTCATGTGAAAAAATAGGAGCACTCAGAGAAAACTATCAGGGAGAAGATTAAAAACTCATAAATTATCAATTTTTTTAAAAAAGTTCAATTTAAATCCTGCCAGAACTCTCATGTTGCTTAAGCAAAGAGTTCAAAAGTTGACTTGTGCTAGAACTCTTTGCTTAAGCAACATGAGAGTTCTAGCAGGATTTAAATTAAACTTTTTTAAAAAAATTGATAATTTATGAGTTTTTAATCTTCTCCCTGATAGTTTTCTCTGAGTGCTCCTATTTTTTCACATGAAATTTCGATAGATTTCTACGTGTGCTTCAACATTACTGTGTTATAATATTGTTGGTTTTTTTTCATGTGCTTCTGCTTTTTTTACCTGACGAGAATATGATGATTTTCTCCGTGCACTTCAGCCTTTTTCATGTCAAGACTTTATTGGTATTCTACATGTACTGATGGTTATTCTTGACAATATTTTGGTGATTTTCTCCGCATGCTGCATGTTATTACTGACACATGGTTTTTTTTTATTGTTTGTGTGCTGTTGGTTATTATTGGCGAGAATTTCGTTTGTTTTTTTAGTGTGCTCCTGGTTATTCATGATAAAACAATCAATCTGTGCATTTTTTTTTTAAAAAGATAAGCAAATGTACTCAGAGATTCGTTTAATTTGTGAATTCATGTTAGCAAATAAACTTTAATCAGACGGATATTATACCACCAAATGTTATTACTTACTTGATTACTATACATCCAAATATATGAGAAACTTCAACTTTCAAGATGGTTTCCCCCCCTCCCCTTGAGTTACAGCGAAGCCCCTCTTTTTTCGATCGTGAGTGAGAATTCCACATCCCACAAAGAAACTGTTTTGCATTTTTTACATTACAACTAATAATGAATGATACAATATATTTTTTCCTGATGAACAAGAGAGTTTAAAATTGATAAATAGTGATTTAAGCAAATGTTTGTGTTCTCTCATTTATTAAATTGAGAAAAATATGTAATCGAAGGAATGTTAAGTATTTTGTTTGTAAATGAATTTTAGTCGACTTTTTTTGTTAATATATTTACTTTATCTCTCCCTAGATCATCTAAGCTTGTCAATGTGATATTAGTACAGCTTCATCGCTGGAAATGAAATATATACTATTTTATGTGTACAATCTTTTCTCTCTGTCAAGGAGGCGGCACGAGTCTAAGAACGAAGTGTGTGTCTTTTTTGTTTCTCTTCATGTGATGTATTACTTTGTTCCATAATGAAGGAATGAATGATCCTTTCTTTCTAAATCTAGCATTCTGTGATAGCATTCGCAGAATTGTGACTGAAAGGGCTGTCAATTGCGTGGTGATTTTCGTGAAATATGCAGTGTTTTATATTATTCAATTATTTTGAAATGCATTATTTTAATGTGTTTCACCGTCCTATGTTTACTGTTTCAGGAGGTCTACCTAGTCAGAGGTGAATCTGCATTAGTGAAGCGAGATAATTGCAATGCTTGCTAACGCTTCTAGTGCAGATTCGTCTCTAAGCGCAGGGGCTTGGACTGGCGTGCAGTCATCTCGTATTGCATATGTTAGGTGTGGGATTTGTGTGGTATCCAGACATCAGACCTATGGTTTGGGGAAAATGAAGATAATTGCGTAATAAAATCTTCTCGCATGCAAGGACTTGCACATGATATTTCATCTCTAAAATTAACTTTGAATTTTTTTTAATATTTAGCTCCTTTTCATAAACAGATGTAAGTCTTGAGTGGTTTTCAAAATATCGTACTTACTTCTGAAGCCATGCAGGGTGTATGTATGTATGTATGTATGTATGTATGTGTGTGTAAATAAGCAAGTGTCTGTATTTCATGTGCAATTTTTTCATAAACAAATTAGCATCTTTAGTAGTTATTTTAATCAATATTTCTAACCTGAAGCTTCGCACTTCGTATGTGCGGTCTCCTACCATGTAAATAATGCCTTGTGTAATAACAATTTTTTGAGGGGTGTGGGGTGTATGTTTGCTTAGTTAAACTGTTGCTGTTTTTTGATGGATAAAAGTATTAATTCTGAGTCGTTGAAGGTAACAAGGGCATTCCAGAGGCAATCCGTCAGCCCAATCATAGTAAAGAATCAAGTGTTGTCCGCTCGTTTTGTAGTATGGTTTCTGGTACCATCCAATCTACACAAAATTTAAATATTATGTGTTTTAATATGTTGCCTTTGTAAATAAAAGTACATTATTTGGGCAAGTATGTATTTCATCTCAGTGCACGCATGCGCACGCATGTGTGTGTGTGTGTGTGTGTGTGTGGTAGGATGGTTAAGCCTAACATGTAAATAAAACCTGTATGAGATAATATAATTTTTAATTTCTAGATGCAGTAACAGCATCCTAGGATGAAATTTCTACCGTAAGGTTTAAGGGAAGTATATTTTTTTTTTGGTCTTACAGAATTTTAGCGTAATGGTGAAGCAGCATCATTGTAAAAGGGGAAGAGAGGGAGATGTTTTATTTGACCAATGAAAAGAAAGCTTAAGGTAAGTCTCCTTAAATGTTTGTGAAAAGGGTTTGTTCCTGGAACATCAGCAAAATGTGTCATTCTGTGGATGTTCAACTGATTGTTCGCAATGAAATGCTAAAAATTTATAAACGAATGTTGGTCATAATAAATGTAGAATAAATTGTTAATGTTTTAGTTTTGTAATGTGTTCTTACTTTTAATAAATGTATTAAACATACCCGATTTTTTTTATTTCCTTGCATTACTAGTATTACCATTTAGCTACCTGTCTACCCGAGTGTCAGATTGGCGCCACGAAGTCGGTGACTAACGGGCCTGTTGTAGCATGCGCGTCATGACTGCAGCTCGAGTGCTTCGTGATGACACTTTGACGAGCAGTTGGTGGCAGGTTCAGACATTCATGAGCGCCTCATGGCGCCACAAAGTCGCGGACTAATGTACCAGTTGTGACATGCACGGTCAAGTCTATTGTTTGGGTCCCCCGGACACTGTGAGATGACATTCCTGAGTGATGAGTCACGATGCAGGCAGTGCCTCGCGCCCTAATCTCTAATCACCTAGGTCATTCGTAGTTTTACCCGAGTGTGGTTTCCCATGTTTGGCTGTCAGGTTACATTTCTACCACCACCACTCACAGACCTGCTACGACATGCACATGAGTCATGCTGGGTTTTTCCGAAGACAATGGTACTTCCATGTACTACATTCCTATTGGCGGATACAACAGAAATACTCTGTTCCTAATGTTTTTCCAAGAACAGGCAGGTCCGAGGCTATAAAAGGCCAGGATTAACTGTCGGAGCTTCATTGTGTTCTTGGAGTTTGAGTGAGCTAGTTCGTGTGTGAGTTTCGCTGCTACCACGATTCCTACCGCCACCGATACATCATCTTCTGCAGCTCCACTTCATCGTTTTCTGAGGTATGCTACATGTTTCGTTAATATTTTTATGTTTCTCAGCTTTTTCGTAGGTTATCTGATAGCTAGTTTTTTCTCTGTACACTTATGTATGGGTAACCAGGAATTGTTTAGCTTAAACTTTTAACAGTACTTTAAATATTCTAGCATTTTTGAGTTGTGCATTAGTGTAGTTTTGAGGTTATGTAATCAATCATTTTGAGTTAACATTGAATACTTTTTCAGCTTTAACTTTTATGAGTAGGTACTTTAAATATTCTACCATTTTTAGGATTGTACATGAAGGAATAGCTTTGAGGTTATGTTTGCAACTTTTTTTATTTAGTAACATTACTAGTAGTTTAGGTTAGTAAGCTTGAGTGCTAGAGCTTTAAGGTTATGTTTGTAACTTTTTTATTTAGTTACATTGCTATCAGTTTAGGTTAATAAGCTTGAGGGATAGAGTTTTGAGGTTATGTTTGCAACTTTTTCGTGTTAACATCTAGCTACATTGTATTCTTAATTCTTTTGTTATAGTTCTCCGTGCGTCGAGCTACCATTGTGTGTTCCGTACGTTGAGACCAGTCTACCGAGTGTCGTGATGATGGCGTCTACCGTTCAGAAATGCCGTTTCTGCTCTGCTACATTCACGGCAGGCCACAACCGCTACCGGCACGAGCGTCAGTGTGCTGAGAACCAGCATCGTGACCACCAACAGTGCCACCTATGTGGAAAGATGGTCGCACGCAGCGATAAGATGCAGCAACACCTTGCATCATGTGCTGGAGCTGTCGCTACGACATCAGGTATGCGGTGTAGCTTCTGCTACAAGGCCTTCGCCCGTGCTGATTTTGCAAGACGCCATGAGAAGTCGGCTTGCGGTCTTAACCCAAACCGCATATCACATACCTGCGACAACTGTGCTAAGGAGTTCGCCAGGGCAGATAAGTTAAAAGCCCACATCAAGGTATGCAAGGGGCCTGCTCCGCCTCCAACAAAGAAGCAGAGGATGGTAGCAGTTAAGCCTGCAGTTACGCCCAAGCCTTCGACCAGCCGAACAAAGGTGGTGACCGGGACTGGTTTGGCCAATACCCACGGCTTCATCACCGCCGAAGTGGGTTTCAAGGGTAACTTGAAGACGTACGTGGCAGAAAATACGTCAAGTTCTGCCAAGGATATTTGTACGTACCTGGACTCCATCAAGAACAAAATAATCAACCAACTTGTGGAGGAGATTGAAGAGAACGGACCTCTCAAATTCAATATCGTGCTCGAGTGCGCCTACAAAAAACCCGTAGATGCCTGTGAAGACAAGAGGGCCTTCAAAACCATGAATGTCCCCCTCTACGCAGTTCATGAGGTGGAGGAGGCAGTTACCGAGTCCATCTCTAAGATCTGCAAGGAGGAGGAAGACTACATGGGTAAGGGGTCCGGATGGACTTTGTCGGCCGTTAAGCGACTACAGTTGAGAATCAACAAGCTCGATCCACTCCGTGCCAGCTCCTACATCGAATTACCTACTTCCATCAAAGACAAATACGCAGTGATAAATCCGCAAAACCTCGAAGACCACATGTGCTTTAAGTGGTCGATTCTTGTGAAGTACGTGGAAGGTGAGCATCCTGAACGTGTCAACCAGCGCTACCATGACTTGGAGGGGAAGTTCAACTTCAACAACACTGACTTCCCTACTCCAATCAAGCAAATACCACTGTTTGAAAAACAGAACCCCGGAGTCTCCATCAACATATACAGTATCGACGAGAATCTGAATGTTGTTCCTGCACGAGTCGCTCCTGAAGAAAAAGAACATCATTTCGATCTTCTGCTCTTGGTCAATGACGATTCATCCCATTTCACCTACATCACTAATTTTTCTGCTCTGGTTCGGTCCCAAATCACTACACATCATGATGCTATTCATGTTTGTAAAAGATGCTTCAAGCATTACGATGATCGGGGTAGGGTTAGCGGGCTCACTGGTCTTCAGTGTTTGGAAAAACACCGTGAGCTCTGCAAACAGCATGCTGCTGTTAGGATGGAGATGCCATCGCCCGATCAAAACGGCCAGCCACCTGTTCTGAAGTTCAAAAACTTCCATCACAGTGATAAGATGCCCATCGTGGTATATTGCGACTTTGAAGCTATTCTAGAGAAAATCCATACATGTCACCCGAATACTGATGAGTCATACACGCTGCAGTACCAAAAGCATAAAGCATACAGCTACTGTATTTACGTGAAAGCTGATAATACCATCATTCCTGCACACCTCACTTCAGCACTTCCATCAGAGCCTGAATTGTATCGCGGTTGTGACGCAGAGGATAAGTTCATATCCCGCATTGTGGAGATTGGACATGACGTACAGAAAATATTTTCTACGTCTGTTCCTATGACTCCGCTCACACATGCACAAAACACTGCTTTTCTGCAAGCAAGGTGTTGTTGCTACTGTGGAGGAAAGTTCGGAGGAACTGTAAAGAAAGTTCGTGACCACAATCACTTCACCGGCGAATTTATTGGGCCTGCATGTAATGACTGCAACCTTCTCAGGCGCAGACCGAAAAAGTTGATTGTGTTCTTCCACAACCTGGCATACGATCAGAACTTCATTATCAGGAAGTTGGGGTATGATAGTAAAGACATCTTCATCATTCCGAATTCAGAGGAGAAGCTGATAACTTTTTCCAAGAAGTTACATGATAAGTTCAGCATTCAGTTTGTCGATACGTTCCGTTTTATGAGTCGGGGTCTTGCTTCGCTCGCTGAGTTCTTGCCTGCAGACAAGTTTATAAGTACTACTGAGTTTTTCGCGCCTGATGAGTTGGAGTTGGTTACCCGCAAGGGTGTCTTCCCGTATGATTTTGTGGATTCTTTTGCTCGACTAGATGATACTCGTCTTCCATCCATCGATGATTTCTACAATAGTCTGACTGATTCCATGATTTCAGAGATGGAGTACGCTCATGCAGTGAAAGTCTGGGACAAGTTTCAGTGTGCTACTTTGGGGGAGTACGCTGACTTGTATCTAAAGACAGATGTCCTGATTTTGGCGGATGTATTCGAGAATTTCCGTTCCATATGTTTGGAGACATACAGCCTAGATCCGACTCACTATGTTTCTTGTCCAGGGTTCGCTTTCGATGCGATGCTTCGAACCACAGGCGTACAGCTAGAGCTTCTTACCGATTATGATATGTACATGTTTGTGGAGGCTGGTATTAGGGGGGGAGTAGCGCAAAGCATTAAACGTCATTGCGTAGCCAATAACTCCTACATACCTGAGACATATGATGCATCCAAGCCATCCACATTCCTGGAGTACATTGATGCAAATAATTTGTACGGGTGGGCGATGTCTCTGCCGCTTCCAATTCGGCATTTCCAATGGGCAGACACATCAATTGATGTCGTGTCTGTCCCAGATGATTCTCCTACAGGCTACATTATTGAGTGTGATGTGGAGTACCCTCCCGAGCTCCATGAAAGTCATAAAGACCTGCCATTTCTCCCCATAAATCAGTGTCCGCCCGGCTCAAATCAATCAAAGTTGATGACAACACTTGAAAATAAAGAGCACTACATTGTCCACTACAAAAACCTCCAGCAAGCGGTATCTCATGGGCTGAGAGTGACTAAGATACATCGAGTCCTGCAGTTTGAGCAGTCGGCATGGTTGGAGCCCTATATTCGGCTGAATACCAACAAGCGGAAAGCAGCAGCCAACGAGTTCGAGAAGGAGTTCTTTAAGCTCGCTGTGAACTCGACATTTGGTAAACTGATGGAAAATAAAAGGCGGAGGCTCAAAATGGAGTTGGTGTGCTCTGAGAAGAGGTTCAAGAAGTTGGTGTGTCGTCCGTCCTTCAAGGACCGTACAATGTACGAACCGAATTTGTCTCTAGTCCACCTTAATCACGAGACCATCATTTTCGACAAGCCGATCTATGCCGGACTGGCCGTACTAGATCTTTCAAAGACTCTCATGTACGACTTCCACTACAATACCATGAAACCCCGTTACCATGACAATATTCACCTGATGTATATGGATACAGACAGTTTTGTGTATGAGATCCAGACAACAGACTTTTACTCAGACCTCAAAGCCGACCCTACACTGATGGCTAAATTCGACACCAGCTGCTACCCTTCCGACCACCCATGCTTCTCCCCCATCAACAAGAAAGTTGTCGGTAAATTCAAAGATGAATGTGGGGGAGAAGTGATGGAGGAGTTTGTAAGCCTACGGGCCAAACTCTACGCCTACAGGTGTGGTGGTAAGAGCGAGAAAAAGGCCAAGGGCATCCAGCGATGTGTGGTCAAAAACCACATAACATTCGATGACTACCTGGATGCCCTGCAAGACCACCGCACAATGAGGGCAGGCGTTAGAGCAATTCGCTCCCATCAGCACATACTCTATACTGAGTACAGCAATAAGCTGGCCATAACGTGGGAGGACGACAAACGGCTGATCTGCGAAGATGGTATCCACACAGTACCCCACGGATATGTTGGAGGCGGCGAATAATTTTTTTTCTGTAAATAGTTTTTGAATTAAATAGTTTGGCAGTTTGGTAGTTGTTTCTATTTGTTGTATAGTTTTTCTGTTTTTGCTGTACAGTTTATGTTTTTGATTTATAGTTTCCATTTTTGTTGTAAAGTTTCAGTTTTTTTATGTGTAGTTTTTGTTTTTGCTCCATTTTTGTTGTGTAAAATATGTTCTTAATTTAATAAATACAATTTTACCTACATATTGTTTATTATTTTTAATATAGAACCTATATCCCACGAGGTACTGATACTTATAAATGTCTTACAGAATGGTGAAATGTAATTATACACAAACATTAAAATATCTGCTTCCATGCAGCTTTTAAAACACGAGTACGCAAACATGAACTTGTTTATAAAAGTGAAATTGAACGCAGACATTACAAATATCTGCTTCCGTGCAGCTTTAAAACACGAGTACGCAAACATGAACTTGTTTATAAAAGTGAAATTGAACGCAGACATTAAAAATATCTGCTTCCATGCAGCTTTTAAACACATGTACGCAAACATGAACTTGTTTATAAAAGTGAAATTGAACGCAGACATTAAAAATATCTGCTTCCATGCAGCTTTAAAACACATGTACGCAAACATGAGAAGAGATTATTACTTGTGAGTTAGGACTCTGAAAATTTTTTGGCCAGCTAAGATGGAGTAATAAATGTTTTTTTAAATTATCATTACTTTAACTAACGCATCCACAACGATAGTATTGATAACATATATTTTAGTTAAAACCTATAAGTGATAAGACTTTAAGAAAAAACTGTCGGTTACAACAACAAAATGACTGTGGATTTTGCGAATTTGAGATTTGCGGATTTTGGTCTATAAGGTTCATAACAATGTTGGTAGAGAATTGTAACTCGACCTTACATACACTAACATACTTTATAAACCTACAGCCGATGACGACATCCATCAGATGAAATCAAGATGGCAGTCTCCACTAAATAAGATGGTCCCTCCAGCAGACAACGATGGTATATATTTTTTTCCCTGATTTTCTAAGTTAATAATTATGATTTTCCAAGATGGTGGATGTAACGAAAAATTGTAACATGAATGAGTGGGGTGTTCGATGACGATGCCATTGTAACAGAGGGGTGGGGGTGCTAGATGATGTACTTGTAATTTAGAGGAGTGGGGTGTTCGATACGTAGGTTTTTAATTAAAATTTTATTAAATAATATTTTTTTAATTTTATTTTAAAATTTTGATTATTTAATTTTTTTAAATTTAAATTTGTTTTCATTAAAATCGGATAATAAATAAAAGATTTTCAAGATGGCGGACGAAACTCAAAATAGAGGAATGTTGTAGAAAACAAAATGGCCACCGGACTTGATGTAATCCAAGATGGTCGCCGGAAGTGACGTAATCCAAGATGGTCGCAGGAAGGGACGCAATCTAAGATGGCCGCCGGAAGTGACGCAATCTAAGATGGCCGCCGGAAGTGAAGTAATCCAAGATGGCCGCCGGAAGTGACGTCATCCAAGATGGCCGCTGGAAGTGACGTCATCCAAGATGGTCGCCTCGAATCCCCGAATCCCCCTCCCCCCTCCCCTGTCCCCATATGAACCAAATACACCTACTGTAATGCTACCTATGCGTTTTACATCACAACTCGTGTTTTATTTATTTTCTGGAAAAAAAACCTATTATTATAGGAATTATGTTGTAAAAAGGAAAAAAAAAAACTTAGAGTACATTTACGATGTATCGTTTTATTCAATTTTTATGTAGTAAACAGATTTTAAAGAAGTAAATATATAATTTTTCATTTTGTCAAATACAGGCTACATTAAAATTTTGCATTGTTCTGATCGAAAATAAAACGATGTATCAGAAATAAAAAAAAATTGTTGCTAAAAAAAATAATTTTTAATAATAAAATTTTTGAAAGAGAATAAATCCATGCAGATATAAAACCAGAGGCCCTCTAGAGTTTTTCTTTTACAAGTTCCAAGCAGAAATCGTTTATTGTTAATTTTATTGTATCAAAAAACATTCATATAAGAAAAAAATATGCATATCTCATTACATGTAACATACACCCTCTCATATGAATTAGCTATGTTTTAAGTAATCCCTAAATAAGACCCAGTTGAATGAGTGTTGCAGTACGCAGTACGCCGCGCTGGAACGGCGGTGGCCGTGAGAGATCAGTACGGCCGCAGTACACTGCAACGCTCGGGCCGCTTTAATGAGCCAACTAATTACGTTAGACTCTTTATAAATATACTGTCTTAAGGCTAAAGGTATAACCAAAAACATTTATTTGGACATTTTTCGCATTGGACTCTTCAAATTGGTTTAAATAGTATTTTTATCTGAGTGGCAAAGATAAAAAATAATATGTCATGAATTAATCGCTTAATATCACATCTTTAATATTAACCATTTATACTTTTTACAACATTAATGGCTGTATTAGAGTCTCAAGATTATTTTGGTAGTTTTATGGACAGTATAAATTAAAAACTGTACAAATGGGTAGCATTTTAATGGACTGATGTAAGTTGCTGTCATCTAGGACTTAAATGCAAATTTTCGGTGATACGCACAAGGTCTACAGCGGTAAACTTTCGGTATGTTATTTAGCATAGTCAAATCTACAACTGTGCAAAAATTCAGCTTTGGACAAATTTTTCACAGGTTTGTGGCTTTTTAAGTCTTGGTTTCCTGGACTATTATGACGGCGCAGGCCGCCGCCAGATCAAGAGGGGGGAAAATAGAAACACGATGGCTCGTGGCAGTAGGGAAACAAAACAGAAAGAAAGGGAAAGATTACTGCATCTGGATCGCCCTGAAAAATACGAAATATTTGAACTAATATAAATTGTACATGTTTGTTATTTATAATGTTAATGATTTTAAGATGTAGTAATTGCAAATGTAAATTTAATTATAACCAAGGCAAAATGTCCTGATCTGCACTGTTACAAAGGCAAAACATTAAGGTAAAACATGTTAAACTTTAGCAAAGCACTGCGAGTGAAAGTTGAGATTTTTAAACATGTTTTTAAGTTATTGATATTTTATTTGCAGATAATATATTCCACTTATACTGTGTATAGTTATTAAATTTATTTTACTGAAGTTAGGGAAAGCTGAGTAAAACTGTACCGGTGCATCAAGCATGGAGGTTGGAGCAGGTGATCTCATACGTACAAGACTGTCAGTTTGAACATTATAAGTGACAGTTTGGACAGTATTTTAATAAGATTTCTTGTCAAAAATGAGCTCTAATGCCAGAGTTAATTTTTTTTTTCAACTTATTCGCTTTTATCGGCACCAGTTTTAATAGTTTAAAATTGTCTTCTGTTTTGTGATGTTTGGTACTGCCATTTGCGCGTGGTAGTGGCAATCAACGTTTACGATACATGCAGCTAATTTTAGCAGCGTTTGGAGAACGTACATACTTAAAAAGCGAATATGTATCTCTCTACATTGATAAAAGCTATTCACTGCAATGATTTTTTTCTAAGGCCGTGTTTATGAAATACGCAAGAAACGCAAGTAAAGAATATAATAAGTTTATTTGCAACATGAAAAGACACAAATTTGCTCGTTACCAAGGTTAGCTGTTTACACATCACTGGAGAGTAACTGAAAAACAAGCTCACCATTTTTTTTTGTTGTTGTCTACGTATACCTTTCAAAAGGATCGTTAACATTGAGTTTTTATAATATCAACATACATTTAGTTAAAATACCACGATATGCACACAGGGATTAACGTGGGCAAATATACACTTAATAATAGTGTTTTAAAATGCATTAAGTTTGAGTAAAATTACTTACACCCCGTTAGTGTATTATTAACCAAACAAAACGTGGTTTTTTACTTTATGATAGTAAAATTCTGCAAGGATATCGTGGATTCAAAAACTATCAGAAGAATCGTTAATTTTATCGGCAACCGTTTATTTGACTTTTGAATGTTACAATATCAACATACATTTGGTGTATAATTATATGTTAAAGTAGAATTATGAACAATAAATGTGTAAAAATGCACAAACTGTCTTTGTTTAGCAGAATGACACAACAAAAAATTAAAAATACACTAATTCCGAGTGTACAAACAAACGAAAGAAATATAAATGTTTCCTTTGCAGGCATGTACTATTTTCTCTTCGTAAAAATAATTTACAAATTGTAATTAAACATTTAAAACAACGGTAGCTCGTACTTTGATTGTAGTCTATTTCTAAGGCGTATCAGTGTTTTCTCGCCAAATGTTATCTTTTATTGCATGAGATAAAACTCCAAACACCAAACGTAAGAATGTAAAATTGTGACCACCTTGTTTCATGAGGCGTCTTGGCCAGTTACTTTTGAAATTTCTCACGACAGTTCTCTGTCTCGTGCGTCAAATGGGAAGTTTAACGCAGCAGCATACGCATAAAGCAATCCTCAGTCTCTAAATCAAGCGTGCACCGGCCGTTGCTGTTCACGTAATTAACTGCGACCTCTGGTTTCGCACCTGGCTTTGCGCGAACCCATTAAAATGCCCCAACTGGAGGTAAGCTACCCCGCTCAATGAATCGTTTTCACGCGCGATCATATTTCACTGACCGCTTGTTCAACTGCGCCCCGCGAACCAAGTAGGATAATAAATACGACCGCGAATCTATAACGGGCCACCGAGTAACATCCTCCGACCACTGCTATCGGTCCTCGTTTCATGAGCTCGCGCGGAATGCGCTGCACTGCGTTCATTTTCACAATTGATAATTTTGTGCAAGCGGATTTGCAGTCATGCAAGTGTTCCGCATTCTTTTGCGCAACCAATGGAATAATTCGCGTGCTCCTGCTTTAAAAACTAGGCTGTATGAAAAAAAAGGTTTTTGAATCCAAGCCGTTAACAGTTCCTTCTTTCGTTCAATGCTCCTTCCGAATGGTAAGGATGTATCCTTTTCCTGATGCAGATTTAACTCAAGGACACTTTAAAACAAATTTGGTTTTCATTCATAAAAAAAAATTGTGTGGGAAGTCCAAGCGCGACAGATGAGAAAATTCTGGCGTATTAGGTTTAGGTAGAGATAAATTATTAGTATATTTTTATTGAACAAGAGATAATAATTGAGAATATTAAGAATGCGGGTATGATCTCAAATTAAAAAAAAAACTTTTTCCACGGCATGTACGCTCGCATTCGTTAACTGGTACTTTATGGTGCCTCTTTTGGCGGTTTATTCTCAGTTGCCTTTGATAATACCTCTTATCTGCTTCTACCTTTTTTTTATTAATTTTAGGTATGATGTTAAATTACGACCTCCAGCTGAATAAAATGAAATTTAAAAAAAATTCAAATTGATTATAAATTACACTTATAAAGTTTATCTCACTAGTCTATAAGTTCTTTTTGCATTTAAAACCACAGTCCTCATATACCAAACTTAAATTACACTTATGTATAAAGCTAACCTCTTAAATCTATAACTTTACAATAGGCCATAACATCTAAAGAGGACACATACAGTTTTATTAAATACTAGAGTGAGAAAACTTGTTGCTATGCTGTGTGGATAAGTTATATTAAATAGCTAAATGAAAAATGTTTGGTTTTGAAAAGAACACGTTTACGAAGATAATTTTATTTTTATTTTTTTTAGGTTTAACCAATTTATTTTTGTTTATTAAATTATGTATTGTAAAAAAAATGGGTTGTTGCAAACACCAAAAAAAACATTTTTTTCCCCAGTGATTTAAAATCACTTAAATAAAAAAGAGAGATTTTATCAGTGGTAATGTAGGCCCACTGACTTAAATATAAATGATAAAGATTTTAGGGAAATGCGAGCCATTGGAACAATGGGTAATAAATATCACAGACACTTAAAGTAAAAAAAATGTGGTCATTGAAATGAGCGGATGAGTGTTAGGGATTATTGTAAAGCACTTTTTATTTGGTTCACGGTGAAATGTCTCTTATTTAGAGCATTTTATAATGTCCATAATAATTTCATATAAACTTAGTCGGCTATTCCAGCCAGGGTATTTCACTCAACTGTACGTCAACTCATTAAATTTTCACGCGCTGATAAAACCATTTTCTTTGAAGCGTCTGCATGCAGAGAAATTTAAATAGAAATTAATAGAGAGAGAGGGAGAGAGTTCATTACAGTCGAATCTGGCTGCGTGTTGCAAAGAAGGCGTGTTTGTAAAGTGCTAGACTGGGCTCTTCATCGACTTCGTGGCTTCGTAATTACCATCACTACCACCGACTTCGTTTGCTGTTTGATGCTAGGCCCCCGCGGATTTCTCCTGGTGCAGTCCCAGGGCACGCAAGGCAAACTTGCCAGAGAAAAATGTAATTATGTCGCAGGGAAATATATGATTTTTTTTATTATTACCAAGTGAGGGTAAACATGTAAACTAGCACAGAAAATTCACGGCAAAAATGGTCAACTCAGATGCAATAAACTAACCGAAAACCACAGTTGGAAATTAAATAAAACTTACTATAAGGATAAATGTGAGCGTTTTTAAAATGAGAGGATTTATAGAGAAAGTTTTAAGTCTACGTTTAGCAAAATAAATAATGGATAGAATTTCGGGGGGGGGGGAGAGATGTGTTTACTAAAAACAATTATTTTGGGTTTATATTGAAGAAAAATCAAAATTTGTTGACAAAAATGATAATTACAATACTTGGTAGCCATGGTGGATTGGGAAATCTCCTGCCGTTTGTGTTTAGAAAATTACATTAGTCTTGTTTTTGTCTTTCATAAGGAATTTCTCAGATTTTTATGTTGCGGAAATAAATAAATACAATTTATTAAATATGTTTAGCAAAATTAAATCATAACGTCATAAGTTAAATATATAAATCCCGAAGAAAAAGAGTCACAAAATATTTCTGTCAATATAGACTCTAACAAATATTTTGTGGTGACAACACAATAATATAGCACCAATTATTTGGGACGAAAATTCTTGAGGTCACTTTTGAACATTACTACTTTCTTTTTTTTGTCAACGAAAATTTAGTGTATTCTGTATTGAGAAAAGCATTTTAGTTCCGTTTAAGGGCTATCACGAATCCGTTTCAATTTTAATTTTGTTTTCCAGTTGCTAGTCATTACTGCATAGCTTGTAAGAGATGTAATTTTTAACCCCCAGATTTTTTACGTTTCGTTAAGAACAGAAACTAATTTGATCAATTGTTTTGTTATAATTTCGTATACCATAAATTTGCAATGTTTTATTCAACATTTGTAAATGATTTTATCTCGAATGTAGGGGTTTTACATTTATGATTATTATTTATAAATATTCTGCATTTTTAAAGCATGATGTGTACTACAAGATCAGGTAAATGCCTCGGCATTTTTTCTTAAATAAATGTTGCTAATAAATAAGTATACATATTTTTTTTAAGTTATTCTGCTTATACGAGGTTCTCGCGTTTAATTTTTGCGTGACTTTCTAAAGCTGCCTTTGGAGGGGGGAATAGATGGATAGATAGATAGATAGATAGATAGATAGATAGATAGATAGACAGATAGATAGATAGATAGATAGATAGATAGATAGATAGATAGCTGTTGAAAGATGGCAGGATACACGAATATTGCTCGATACTTTTGTGAACCTTTACATACTTCCTCATACTTTGGCCTACTTTCGCATACTTTCGCAACTCTAAACACTCAACTCTGAGGTTGGATCCGGTGTTAGCACTGAAATTTGTACAACGTGTATAAACATTTCCAATATGGTTACTAATCATATTTTTAGCTATCTTAAACCCACTGATTAATACTTCATAGATTTCACTACAGACATGGACGCATGGTTACGAATGTTTTAAAAATTAGAGTATCCTAAAAATTTCGTATCCCGTTTATGTTTGAAGTTGCACTTTTGACGCGCATGGCGGCTACGCACCAGTGTGATTTTTAGATTTTAAAACGAAGAGGGTAATCTTCACAAATTTTTTCCCTGGCCTAAGTTAATCTAAGTGTATGCAGGAAGGGTCCAGATTAGAGGAGAACGTTGGTGTGTCTCAGGCTTAAAGGCTATGCTCCTTAAACCTGCTGGGTTTAAACAATGCGGAAAAGGTTACGTGCTACTAGAGTTTTCTGGCCAGCAATGCAGCGATTGGTGCCATGTCTGACACTCTATTGGTCGCCCTAGAGTATAGATGGCTCATGTGACCCAGGTAAAACCTGCATGGACACAGGTAAAACCCTGGGCCTTGTCGTGCGGGTATCAATAGCATACATTAAAGCAAGCAAGAAAAATACTTGACAGGGGGGTCAAGTCCCAAGTAAGAGATGTTGGGCGAGGCAGATAAAATATGAGGTGTTGGGAACATGGGCCTTTCGGTCCGCATTTAAAATTTGTTTTTCAATCCTGGGTTACGATACCAAAGTCGCATGCGCCTCTGTCGTTAACCTGACCTGCTTCCAATATTATCACATTGTCATGATAATATATACTAAAGTACTTTACACATTTGATCGGTACACACATATAAGGGGAACTGTAAATAATCCTCGAGGGAACAGTACACCACTTGGTAAACACACCTTCTAAGTACAGATAGCTATCATAAAGTTGCACGCTGGGTTTAGCTGACGGAGAGCACAACAAATTGCAATATAATTGTCTAGATAGCATTTAAGTTTAATGTGCATCTTCCCGAGTTAATTTCCCTCTAAGGGAATTTTTAATTTGATTGTATTTATACTTCTCCAACTGTATTTCTAATATCACTCCAGTGCTTTTATTATTTTATTTATATTAATTATTTGCATGTAAAATTAAAGTTAGTTTTTTATTACGCCTAGTAAGTATAACTTCTAACCGCGTACATGAGTACACTGAATTTTTTTTAATGACTTCAGTTACGATTAGCTAATGCTAAGTGCCAAATTTTTATGGTTGTAAACAGAGGTACTTTGACACGAGGATGTAAAATAAAATAAAAATTAATAACTGTGTTTTGTAACTGGTACTGTTGACACACGAATCAACAATTTCATGCGAAGCAAACGTTTCCTTAATGGCATGTACATATAAGGCATTAGTTTTTCTTTCAGTCAGCTGTAAATTACAACAAGGAAGCCACTAAAAATCGTTCAAATATTTTTGCTGAAAAAAAGGTACTTTTTTTCGCACTTAACTGGACCAATAAGAATGCGGCTTATGTATTTCTGAGCGTCTACGTTTCACCTGAAAAAAACGATGTACCGTTTAACATTATTTCATCAACCATGCGTAACTCCGGCCTACCAAATTCTATGGGTTCGAAAACCTGCAAGTTATACTTTACATGCTTAGGAATACTCGGCGCGATATCACCTTTCCTTCGGAAAAAATTCCTCTGCCACGTCTGGAAATTAGTTGTCGGTCTGTAACTGCCCATATCCCAAGTGGTTCAACGCAAGCACGATAAACATACAATTTTTCTGTAGTTCATGCTGTAGCTGAATCAATTCGCAAATCGGTTAATTTTATTCCTGTAACTAGAAGCTTCAAGAATAAATCTGGCAACAGTCTAAACTCTAAACCATTGTGAGACTTTTATGGCCGCAATAGGACCACATGTTTTCGGACACACCCCAGCGAGCTTAATACCAATGATAAGTCAGTTAAGGTAAAAAAAATTAAACACGCGCACACACTTATCAAAAGTCAACAGCCAATGAGCGAACAATAAAGGCTCGAGTTTATAGAAAACATTGAAGTTTAACTTCAACTTCACTGGACCCACGAAAGTCTCCAGCACTTTTTCTCGAAAATTCGAGTGCACTGTTAGATTATACTGTAGATTCACGGAGTCTGCCAACAAGAAGAATCATTTCAAAACAACGAAGATACCTTCGTAGCACCAGTCAACTGGGTCTTCGTAGAAACCATGTTAGTTCCAACTGCCGGCTCTGTATTTCGTCATAAACAAAAACAAGAATACGAATGTTTAGTTAATATTTTTTTTGAGTTCGTGTTTGAAGAAAGCAAACTCACAGCCCGTAATTCGAAAAAAAATATATATTTTAATACAGGAAATTTCCTGGATGAGTTTGAACCAGCTATCTTTGTAAAATTTTTGGGGAACACTTCGAAACAGTGTTGATCTACGTGCAGTATTTGGAGAAGTCGGAGAAGCTGGACTCACCTGGCGGCGGGTTGCGGAACCAGCCCTCGGCTACGCAGGTCTCCAGCCCAGGAAATCGCGGTCCGCGCCGTTAACTATTTCATGTAACCCGCCGCTACCCCCTCTACGCCACTCCGCCACTCCGGCGCGGCGGGAAGTTCCGCGCGACCCCGCGGCCCGCGAGCGAGCATAGGCTGCCGCTCGCCGCTACTCCACAGTCACTTGCTCGACTAGGGCCCAGTGTGGCCAGCTGTCGGGTGAAAATTACCTTGGAGTATCCCAATTGTGTAGGTTCAACAACTGAAATGTCCCTTAAAATTCAAAAATAAAATTTTTTAATATGACTTACACCACTAAAATCTTACGAAATTGC
Organism: Bacillus rossius redtenbacheri; assembly: GCF_032445375.1. NCBI lineage: Eukaryota > Metazoa > Arthropoda > Insecta > Phasmatodea > Bacillidae > Bacillus > Bacillus rossius. The sequence continues at coordinate 15,759,055 of NW_026962010.1, forward strand.
ACCTTAAATCACTTCTTTTGAAAAGATTTGTGTGGAGATATTTCCAACTAATACAGTTTTTACTACCTTAATTTTAAATGTTCACACCCACAGTTATTCAAATATATATCCTTTTATTTATCCTTTCGGGAAAGCCTACAGGCAGGGTGTATTTCGAAGAGCCTATTTCTTGTGGAAATATTTTGGAAACTTCTATTAAATTCTGTAAATTTGAATACGTTCTCCAATATTAAAATATAATAAATTAAATGTTTCTCATTTTCAGTGCAGCGAAAATATTATGAATACATAACTTAGTGCATTCATCATTGAATAGCTTAGAAATAATTACTTTGAATGCGAACTTTCTTTCACCTTCAAAAAACAATTTTTTATCCCTTGCACTAATTAATAACGTGGTCTTATATAGATTTGTTTTGAACCTAGATTTAAGATAATATTATGATGGGTTGAAATAAATTCGAACGGATTCAATTCGAAGAAATTTTTGAATTTTTTTAAACACCTGCTTTGACGGTGATAATTCGTTTCAGCAAATATTGTTTCGGCCAAAGTTTTAGATAAATTTTAGGATTTATAAAATCAATTATAACGGATCTGATAGAAAACTTTCTAACCTTGTTATATCCACCTATTGCAGTAATGTTAGAAATGTATAAAAGGGACTCCGAGCGCTGACTTCCGGCTGTGGAGCAAGTGAAACAAACCGCCATCTGGGATTATGACGTCACGGCGGTCATCTTCGATAACCTTAACATAGACCTTTGAACTTGGCCCTGGCCGCCATATTGGATCCGCCATATTGGATTACGCCTTTTCAATTCCTCCATTTTTAATTCTTAAACTTTCTGTCGTTTTGAATTATGACATCACCGTTGCACTATTGTTACACCCTCCATTTTGAATTTTTTGAATTTTCATGATAAAAAAATCAGGAAAATTTTCTAATAATTTAAAAAATGTAATTAATAAATGTTTAACTAAAATTCCGCCATCTTTAATTAATATATCACTGAAGAACATTTCGTTATGGTCATCATCCTAGATTCTGGAAATGTTGCACATCTTGGATGTGTATGACGTCATCATTGCACTTTTCGTTACAGTGTTGTCTTGAATTATAGAATGTTGAAATTTTCGTTACGGCCTCCATCTTGAAAAACAGTATTTATTTTTATATTTTAAAGGGAAATATTTTAAAATTTGTAAGGAAAAATAATTAAACCACTTTTATTAAAACTTTAATAAAAATATTAATTTACATCGGGATGTCTTTGATTCGAAACTGGTGAGAGCAAAAATTATTAATGGTGACGGATCCAATCTCCATGGAAGCCACCGGCTGACTAACCTTCCACCACTAATGACAATGTATATATCGCCAGCTAGTATGACGTCACGTTCGTCATATTGTTTTCTTCTGCTGGAGGCTGCCATCTTGGATCCGACGTATTGTTTTCGTCTGCTAGAGGATGCTGTCACCATATTAGTTAATTTTCACTCACTAGAGTGAAGTTATTTTTTTTTGCCAGGGGCCCGCCATCTTGTCGGCCATTTTGGCTGCTATCTTGAAAATTTGTGTTTATTAAGCTAGAAAATAGGAAAAATGTCAAAAATTCATTAACAAAATCACTTGTTAAATTAATGATTGTTTCGAACGATTAAAGTCGTTGATTCGATCCTTGATCGATCGAAATATTACTTATTGTAGGTAAAAAATATTAACTTCAATAAATATTGTAAAAGTTCTAAAAGATGTTTAAATAATTTCATTATATCCCAACCTCCAGTAATCCGATGATGTTATATTGACCACCATTTTGAAAATTCGAAATAATTAACCTATAAATTCGGTAAAAATGACAAAAATCATCCAAAATATAATAATTAAAATAATTAATGACTCGATCAATTCCCGTCCTTGGCTAGCTTAACAGTCAGTGATGAGTAACTAAAACTTAAACTTAATTTTTATTTCTGTTTTCCATTACCTCTTTTGTAGAGTTCATTAATCATTCTCTCTAAGAAAAACGTCTCTAAACAAGATACCTGTCTGACGAAATAAATTCGTTGTCGCTATGCCTACCACGGAAGTCTAATTCTTCGATACTTGAAATACCTTCCAACCAGGTCTTGTACAATGTTAGGTTATCTTAAAACCACGAGGCCAGGCCAAGTACAATGAAGACTGTAGACCAGATGTTTCCGAACCACGAGGCCAATCACCCTGACAACAGATATAACACTCCAGAAATCAACGAAGCGAAAGATGCGATAGGTTTTAATGAATCCAAATGTCTTTGCTTCCAACTGTCGTTGGCTTCAACAGTCTTTAGCAGTAGTATATAATAGGGGCGCCGAGGACTGGCGCTGGCGCGTGGTGTGTGGCCGGTGGTGTTATCCGCCATCTTGGATTGTGACGTCACGACGGCCATCTTGGATGAGCGTAACGGGACACAGCGTAACGGGACATAACGTAACGGGACAAGTAGATCACGGCGGCCATTTTGGATCCGCCATCTTGTATCCGCCATCTTGGATGACGTCATTGTGTTCTCGAAAATTCTGGCATTGTGTTTTCCGCCATTTTGAATGATGACGTCACCGTTGCAATTTCCGTTACGGCCGCCATCTTTAACTTTTTTATTTATTATCCGATTTTAACTAATTTTTTTTTAAATTTATAAAAAAATGAAATAATAAAATTTTAATAAAATACTTTTACGACACGGAGTTCGGAGTCCTCGGTTCGAACCCGACGAGTGCAAAAAAAATAAAAATGGCGACCGATCCTTCCTCCGCAGAGGTTGCAGGCAGACTGACTCCCACCACTTTTTCAAAGCATATATATCGTCACCTAGTATGACGTCATGTCCGCCATCTTGAAATTTGGACACCATCTTGAAAATCTTTATTTACTATCCGATTTTAATGAAAAAAATTCCAAAATTTATCAAAAAATTAACGTATTTGAATTTGTTTAATTATATCGTTGTACATCCTTGGTTAGATTCCCGGCGAGAGTAAATGATCGATCCTTCCTCCATGATAGCTACCTAGACTGATCTACCACCACCAGTACCAAGGTATATATCATCAACTGGTATGACATCATGTCCGCCATCTTGTCTTTATCCGCAGGAGACCACCATCTTGTTTTCGTCTGCTAGAGTGTGCCGATACCATGTAGTATAATTATCTGGTCACCAAACCTTTGACCTTGACCTTGAAATTTGACCTTGACCTTGAACTTTGACCTTGACCTTGAACTTTGACCTTGACCTTGAAATTTGACCTTGACCTTGAAATTTGACCTTGACCTTGAAATTTGACCTTGACCTTGAAATTTGACTTTGTCCTTGAAATTTGACTTTGTCCTTGTCGTCCATCAGGGATCCGACATTTTATGTTCAGTACATGCTACCAGGAGCTACCACCTGCTGGAGTACGCCATATTGTGTGTGTACTTGTATTATAGAGTACATTTCCATCTGGATAATTTTATTCTAACCCGCTACAGTGCAGTAATCATTTATTATGGAGGTGCCCCCCGCCATCTTGAAATTCGGCCGCCATCTTGAAATCATGTAATAATGTAGCTAGAAAAGCGGGAAAAAATCCAAAATTCATTAAATAAATTAGTAATCCATATAATGATTGATTGGATCGACTAAGATCCTTGGTAAGATCCCTGGCCGATACAAAACAACTTCAATTTAAAAAAATACTAAAAAAAGTGTTAGGTTTGAGAAAATAAAAACACTGCAAGTTCTATTTAAAAAATTTTATTACATAAATTCAATACACTACTACAAGTACAAAAAAAAACACTGACAAATTACCAAAGCCTTTTGGATTCCTCGATTCAAACAGTCTTCTTATTGTACGGACTAAGCCTTTTACATGACTTTAAATGTCTATCCGATCCGTTCATCACCACAGCCAGAGACGGACTGAAGTTCATAGTACTTATATAGTCTCATTAGCCGGTACAACACATGAGTCAAATCAATAACCATGTTCATTATACTTCTCGGAGCATTTTTTATAATGACGATGTAAGCTATCGAGACGTGAAATTAGTTTATTGCACTTATTGCACTAAAATTGTATTCTTTGAACATTATTAGAACAACCGCTTCTTTCATGTCTGCGAGCATTTGAGGTGATAGTAAATGATGCACCACAGTATTTGCACTGATGCGAAGTACGCTCTTCATTAATTGAAGTATTCAATGCTGATGAAACTTCAGCTGATGGTGGAACAGCACATATCGAAGTCTCCTCCAGTGTTGTCAGAGGCGTTGCCAACGGGATCTGCTCCAACATCGGCGCTGACGTCATGGTTCCCATAGTCGATGGTACATCCTCCATCGAGTACGACGTTAAAGTCGGTAAAGATGCCATCGAAGTCTCAAGAACAGGCAATTACACGACTTATGCACCAGAAGAAACAAACTAGGTGATCCCTACACCACCGTCGCCAGTAACAAACTGAGCGTCCTGCTGTCTAGGACTCGCTTATATACATGCACCGTATGGAATAATACGCTAGTCAAATCAAGAACCATCTACAATAATACTAGAGTCAAAACATCGTTAAAAATAGAAGCACCGACTACGAAAAGGCAGCACATTTGGAAGCACCGACTACGAAAAGGCAGCACATTTGGCAGCACCGACAACGAAAAGGCAGCACATTTGGAAGCACCGACAACGAAAAGGCAGCACATTTGGAAGCACCGACAACGAAAAGGCAGCACATTTGGCAGCACCGACAACGAAAAGGCAGCACATTTGGAAGCACCGACAACGAAAAGGCAGCACATTTGGAAGCACCGACAACGAAAAGGCAGCACATTTGGCAGCACCGACAACGAAAAGGCAGCACATTTGGAAGCACCGACAACGAAAAGGCAGCACATTTGGAAGCACCGACAACGAAAAGGCAACACATTTGGCAGCACCGACAACGAAAAGGCAGCACATTTGGAAGCACCGACAACGAAAAGGCAGCACATTTGGAAGCACCGACAACGAAAAGGCAGCACATTTGGAAGCACCATCGAATAAGGAATCACACTTGGAAGCTCCATCGAATAAGGAAGCACACTTGGAAGCTCCATCAACAAAAAAAAAAGGCAAAAAGGAAGCACAAGTTACGAGATCTAAGTCTTAGTTAGAAATCAGAATACAAGAAATAAAAACCTTAAATTTTTATAATTTAAATTATTTATTTTATTTCTTTACATTATACAAATGCAAGTAAAACAAGCCATTATTGTATGTAGCCAGCTTTCCTCAGTTCCTTGAGTATGAAGGATATTTCTTTGATGCACAAATAGTTTCCTGCACAAAGCGAACCATGTAGAAGTCTTAGCCGGTCAACCAATATGTTTGGATCTTTCCATGATGTGTAATCATTCTCCTCTACCACCATCTTCCTTGCACCTTTATAATAAATATTATGATCTCTGGTGTCTTCCGTTTTACCACCAACCTCAGGGTAACTTTCATGTTTGAGACGGTGATCATCACAAGCTTGATCAGATTTATTTAATATATCACGACGTTTCCACCGTTTCGGTCTCAGGACACCTCCACATTCTTCGATCTTGGCAGCTCTAGGCGTTTCATCATAGTCTATGTCTTTGTCAACAGCCTCAGAGTCACTGTAACAATCACTGTAGAAGGAATCGTCTTCACCCAATTTACCGTAATAATTCGATGTTGATGATGTTGAAGTGTCTTCATCGTCTTCATGCGTCCTTTTTAGGAGTCCATCATTTTTACAAAGTAGGAAAGATCTACTTGAATTCGGCTGGAATATATTCTCACTTTTCACGTTAAGGATTCTTCCATTGTCTTCATTCTTCCGTAAATCATCAACCTCCTTCAATTTAAGTTCTTTGTCAAGATCGGAAGAGCCAAGAAAATTATTGTGATAATGCAGATCACTCTTCCTTAGGCTAGTAGATTCATCGTTGTCCTCTTGCTTGTACGCAGGCTTGGCGCTACAAGTTCTGCCATGTCTTTTTAGGCTCTCTCTCCGCGTAAACGACTTGCTACATCGAACACAACTTATCATATTGCGCAGAGGATTTTTAACACAGTCATTCTTCTCGTGTTGTCTTTTATTCTTTCTCAAGATAAACTCTTTACTGCAAAACTTACACCTATGTTCTTTCGATACAGCGTCAGATCCCAAATCGGAATTCATATTAGTTACTGAGACTAATGCCAGATACCAATTGAGTGTTTTAAATTAAATCCAATACTTAAATAGAAATTTTTTCATATTTCATCAGCGAGAATTAATATATCTCATGCAAAAGTACTTTATGCATGTAGTTCTGCTTTTCAACAACAGATGTCGCCACGTGTTGCTTGCAGGTAAATAATATTTAGTTCTTTTATGCGGGATACGGGATGCTCACTAACGATCGCAAAAGAAGGATGGCTTCGCTAGACTCAAAGGAAAAGGAAGTTCGTCTTGCATGTTGGTGCTCCACAGATGTCTCATGGCGTAATATTAATTTGACTGAGTAATGATATTTTTTAATTCCACCTGATAAAAATATTGCAAGTTTTGATTTAGTAGCAGAAATTATCGAATTAAATGTAACTCCAAATAAAATGACATGTCTCATTAGACAAAAAAAAAATCCATGCAGAGATAGATCTCTCACAAATAATCAGGAGCACTCGGTGAAAACCATCAGATGTATAGTCAGGAATAATCAGAAACACTTGGAGAAAGCCATCAATATAATAACAAGAATAATCAGGAGCACACGGATAAAACTACCATAATATTGTCAAGAATAATCAGGAGCACACGGATAAATCCACCATAATACTGTCAAGAATAAACGGGAGCACACGGAGAAAACCACCATAATATTGACAAGAATAATCAGGAGCACACGGAGGAAACCGCCACAAGTTTTCTTTGATATCATCAAATTTCAGAAAAAAAAATAAATAATAAAAATAAATAAATAAAAAATTTTAAAAAAATGAAATAAAAAAATACATAAAATTCTGGCTTGTACTAGAACTATATCTTTGCTCAACAATGAGAAGTTCACAAGCTAGCAGAATCTATTTATGTATTTTTTTATTTCATTTTTTTAAAATTTTTTATTTATTTATTTTTATTATTTATTTTTTTTTTCTGAAATTTTATGATATCAAAGAAAACTTGTGGCGGTTTCCTCCGTGTGCTCCTGATTATTCTTGTCAATATTATGGTGGTTTTCTCCGTGTGCTCCCGTTTATTCTTGACAGTATTATGGTGGATTTATCCGTGTGCTCCTGATTATTCTTGACAATATTATGGTAGTTTTATCCGTGTGCTCCTGATTATTCTTGTTATTATATTGATGGCTTTCTCCAAGTGTTTCTGATTATTCCTGACTATACATCTGATGGTTTTCACCGAGTGCTCCTGATTATTTGTGAGAGATCTATCTCTGCATGGATTTTTTTTTGTCTAATGAGACATGTCATTTTATTTGGAGTTACATTTAATTCGATAATTTCTGCTACTAAATCAAAACTTGCAATATTTTTATCAGGTGGAATTAAAAAATATCATTACTCAGTCAAATTAATATTACGCCATGAGACATCTGTGGAGCACCAACATGCAAGACGAACTTCCTTTTCCTTTGAGTCTAGCGAAGCCATCCTTCTTTTGCGATCGTTAGTGAGCATCCCGCATCCCGCATAAAAGAACTAAATATTATTTACCTGCAAGCAACATGTGGCGACATCTGTTGTTGAAAAGCAGAACTACATGCATAAAGTACTTTTGCATGAGATATATTAATTCTCGCTGATGAAATATGAAAAAATTTCTATTTAAGTATTGGATTTAATTTAAAACACTCAATTGGTATCTGGCATTAGTCTCAGTAACTAATATGAATTCCGATTTGGGATCTGACGCTGTATCGAAAGAACATAGGTGTAAGTTTTGCAGTAAAGAGTTTATCTTGAGAAAGAATAAAAGACAACACGAGAAGAATGACTGTGTTAAAAATCCTCTGCGCAATATGATAAGTTGTGTTCGATGTAGCAAGTCGTTTACGCGGAGAGAGAGCCTAAAAAGACATGGCAAAACTTGTAGCGCCAAGCCTGCGTACAAGCAAAAGGACAACGATGAATCTACTAGCCTAAGGAAGAGTGATCTGCATTATCACAATAATTTTCTTGGCTCTTCCGATCTCGACAAAGAACTTAAATTGAAGGAGGTTGATGATTTACGGAAGAATGAAGACAATGGAAGAATCCTTAACGTGAAAAGTGAGAATATATTCCAGCCGAATTCAAGTAGATCTTTCCTACTTTGTAAAAATGATGGACTCCTAAAAAGGACGCATGAAGACGATGAAGACACTTCAACATCATCAACATCGAATTATTACGGTAAATTGGGTGAAGACGATTCCTTCTACAGTGATTGTTACAGTGACTCTGAGGCTGTTGACAAAGACATAGACTATGATGAAACGCCTAGAGCTGCCAAGATCGAAGAATGTGGAGGTGTCCTGAGACCGAAACGGTGGAAACGTCGTGATATATTAAATAAATCTGATCAAGCTTGTGATGATCACCGTCTCAAACATGAAAGTTACCCTGAGGTTGGTGGTAAAACGGAAGACACCAGAGATCATAATATTTATTATAAAGGTGCAAGGAAGATGGTGGTAGAGGAGAATGATTACACATCATGGAAAGATCCAAACATATTGGTTGACCGGCTAAGACTTCTACATGGTTCGCTTTGTGCAGGAAACTATTTGTGCATCAAAGAAATATCCTTCATACTCAAGGAACTGAGGAAAGCTGGCTACATACAATAATGGCTTGTTTTACTTGCATTTGTATAATGTAAAGAAATAAAATAAATAATTTAAATTATAAAAATTTAAGGTATTTATTTCTTGTATTCTGATTTCTAACTAAGACTTAGATCTCGTAACTTGTGCTTCCTTTTTGCCTTTTTTTTTTTGTTGATGGAGCTTCCAAGTGTGCTTCCTTATTCGATGGAGCTTCCAAGTGTGATTCCTTATTCGATGGTGCTTCCAAATGTGCTGCCTTTTCGTTGTCGGTGCTTCCAAATGTGCTGCCTTTTCGTTGTCGGTGCTTCCAAATGTGCTGCCTTTTCGTTGTCGGTGCTGCCAAATGTGTTGCCTTTTCGTTGTCGGTGCTTCCAAATGTGCTGCCTTTTCGTTGTCGGTGCTGCCAAATGTGCTGCCTTTTCGTTGTCGGTGCTTCCAAATGTGCTGCCTTTTCGTTGTCGGTGCTTCCAAATGTGCTGCCTTTTCGTTGTCGGTGCTGCCAAATGTGCTGCCTTTTCGTTGTCGGTGCTTCCAAATGTGCTGCCTTTTCGTTGTCGGTGCTTCCAAATGTGCTGCCTTTTCGTTGTCGGTGCTGCCAAATGTGCTGCCTTTTCGTTGTCGGTGCTTCCAAATGTGCTGCCTTTTCGTTGTCGGTGCTTCCAAATGTGCTGCCTTTTCGTTGTCGGTGCTGCCAAATGTGCTGCCTTTTCGTTGTCGGTGCTTCCAAATGTGCTGCCTTTTCGTTGTCGGTGCTTCCAAATGTGCTGCCTTTTCGTTGTCGGTGCTGCCAAATGTGCTGCCTTTTCGTTGTCGGTGCTTCCAAATGTGCTGCCTTTTCGTTGTCGGTGCTTCCAAATGTGCTGCCTTTTCGTTGTCGGTGCTGCCAAATGTGCTGCCTTTTCGTTGTCGGTGCTTCCAAATGTGCTGCCTTTTCGTTGTCGGTGCTTCCAAATGTGCTGCCTTTTCGTTGTCGGTGCTGCCAAATGTGCTGCCTTTTCGTTGTCGGTGCTTCCAAATGTGCTGCCTTTTCGTAGTCGGTGCTTCCAAATGTGCTGCCTTTTCGTAGTAGGTGCTTCTATTTTTAACGATGTTTTGACTCTAGTATTATTGTAGATGGTTCTTGATTTGACTAGCGTATTATTCCATACGGTGCATGTATATAAGCGAGTCCTAGACAGCAGGACGCTCAGTTTGTTACTGGCGACGGTGGTGTAGGGATCACCTAGTTTGTTTCTTCTGGTGCATAAGTCGTGTAATTGCCTGTTCTTGAGACTTCGATGGCATCTTTACCGACTTTAACGTCGTACTCGATGGAGGATGTACCATCGACTATGGGAACCATGACGTCAGCGCCGATGTTGGAGCAGATCCCGTTGGCAACGCCTCTGACAACACTGGAGGAGACTTCGATATGTGCTGTTCCACCATCAGCTGAAGTTTCATCAGCATTGAATACTTCAATTAATGAAGAGCGTACTTCGCATCAGTGCAAATACTGTGGTGCATCATTTACTATCACCTCAAATGCTCGCAGACATGAAAGAAGCGGTTGTTCTAATAATGTTCAAAGAATACAATTTCAGTGCAATAAGTGCAATAAACTAATTTCACGTCTCGATAGCTTACATCGTCATTATAAAAAATGCTCCGAGAAGTATAATGAACATGGTTATTGATTTGACTCATGTGTTGTACCGGCTAATGAGACTATATAAGTACTATGAACTTCAGTCCGTCTGTGGCTGTGGTGATGAACGGATCGGATAGACATTTAAAGTCATGTAAAAGGCTTAGTCCGTACAATAAGAAGACTGTTTGAATCGAGGAATCCAAAAGGCTTTGGTAATTTGTCAGTGTTTTTTTTTTGTACTTGTAGTAGTGTATTGAATTTATGTAATAAAATTTTTTTAATAGAACTTGCAGTGTTTTTATTTTCTCAAACCTAACACTTTTTTTAGTATTTTTTTAAATTGAAGTTGTTTTGTATCGGCCAGGGATCTTACCAAGGACTTTAGTCGATCCAATCAATCATTATATGGATTACTAATTTATTTAATGAATTTTGGATTTTTTCCCGCTTTTCTAGCTACATTATTACATGATTTCAAGATGGCGGCCGAATTTCAAGATGGCGGGGGGCACCTCCATAATAAATGATTACTGCACTGTAGCGGGTTAGAATAAAATTATCCAGATGGAAATGTACTCTATAATACAAGTACACACACAATATGGCGTACTCCAGCAGGTGGTAGCTCCTGGTAGCATGTACTGAACATAAAATGTCGGATCCATGATGGACGACAAGGACAAAGTCAAATTTCAAGGACAAAGTCAAATTTCAAGGTCAAGGTCAAATTTCAAGGTCAAGGTCAAATTTCAAGGTCAAGGTCAAATTTCAAGGTCAAGGTCAATGTTCAAGGTCAAGGTCAAAGTTCAAGGTCAAGGTCAAATTTCAAGGTCAAGGTCAAAGGTTTGGTGACCAGATAATTATACTACATGGTATCGGCACACTCTAGCAGACGAAAACAAGATGGTGGTCTCCTGCGGATAAAGACAAGATGGCGGACATGATGTCATACCAGTTGATGATATATACCTTGGTACTGGTGGTGGTAGATCAGTCTAGGTAGCTATCATGGAGGAAGGATCGATCATTTACTCTCGCCGGGAATCGAACCAAGGATGTACAACGATATAATCAAACAAATTCAAATACGTTAATTTTTTGATAAATTTTGGAATTTTTTTCATTAAAATCGGATAGTAAATAAAGATTTTCAAGATGGTGTCCAAATTTCAAGATGGCGGACATGACGTCATACTAGGTGACGATATATATGCTTTGAAAAAGTGGTGGGAGTCAGTCTGCCTGCAACCTCTGCGGAGGAAGGATCGGTCGCCATTTTTATTTTTTTTGCACTCGTCGGGTTCGAACCGAGGACTCCGAACTCCGTGTCGTAAAAGTATTTTATTAAAATTTTATTATTTCATTTTTTTATAAATTTAAAAAAAATTAGTTAAAATCGGATAATAAATAAAAAAGTTAAAGATGGCGGCCGTAACGGAAATTGCAACGGTGACGTCATCATTCAAAATGGCGGAAAACACAATGCCAGAATTTTCGAGAACACAATGACGTCATCCAAGATGGCGGATACAAGATGGCGGATCCAAAATGGCCGCCGTGATCTACTTGTCCCGTTACGTTATGTCCCGTTACGCTGTGTCCCGTTACGCTCATCCAAGACGGCCGTCGTGACGTCACAATCCAAGATGGCGGATAACACCACCGGCCACACACCACGCGCCAGCGCCAGTCCTCGGCGCCCCTATTATATACTACTTTTAGCCCCAACTGTTTTTGGCTCCAAATGGCATTGGCTCCAACAGTCTTTGGCTTCAAATGTCGTTGGCTTCAACTGTCTTTGGGTTCAATTGTGGGTACTTCAATACACTAATTGGCCAAAAACTCCAAGTGCTCCAAAGCTCCAAATGCTCCAATTACCCCACCAGTACCAACTGCTCCAATTGCTCCATCTACATTTGTCTCCAACTGATTTCAATTGCATTTATTGGTCAAACTGGGCGTGATTGTTGGTATGGCTTTATTATTACTCACCATATTGTCAGTCAATTGTGATGATTTTTACGAGAACCCGGCATTAGTTAGAAATCAGATTTTTAGAAATAAAACAATCACTTTTGAAAAACAATAATTATTAATCAATTTTATAAACATGCATGTAATAAAAGTCATTATTGTATGTAGGCTGCTTCCCTCAGTTTTTTTGTGAATGAACGTTACTTATTTGATGTGCGAATAGTTTCCTGCACAAAGCATAGCATGTAGAAGTCTTAACCTGTCGACCAAAATGTTAGGATCTTCTCATTTTGCATAATCAATCTATTCTGCTGCTACAATTTACTTGGTTTTTTTTTTTGTACTCGTAGTATAGTAGAATTTATGTAATAAAATTTTTGTTTGTAAAAGAACTTGTGATGTTGTATTTCTCAATTCTGTGACTTCAGTCAAATTTTTAATTAAATTATCTTTTTTTTTTTTTTGGATTTTTCAAGGATCGAAGCAAGGACAGAAATTCAGCGATTCAATCAATTAATTAATTAATTATTTTTTTCATGATTTTTGGAATTTTTCCCGAATTTATATATTAATTGTTACGAAGTTTCAATATGGCGGTTCAAATGTCCACACCGGCTTACTAGAGGTTAGTAGTAGAGGAATTGAAGCTAAATTTAGAACTTTCCACGATATTTATTGTAGTTATTATTTTTTTACACGAAATTAAAAATATTTGCTTTGATCAAGTATCGAACCAAGAACAGGAATCAATCAAATCTAATTACGAATTTCCAAGGTGGCATCCAATTCTAAATACGACGGGCACCACAGTAATAATAAATTATTACTGCACTCTAGTGGGGAAAAATTAAACTAACATAGTGGCAGTGAACTCTAACAGACGAAAAAAATTTGGGAACGTGACTACATACTAGCTGTCGATGTATATATAATTATATATATATATATATATATATATATATATCCTACTAATATTATAAACGCGAACGTTTGTAAGTATGGATGGATGGATGTATGTTTATTACTCTTTCACGTAAAAACTACTGAATGGGTTTGAATGAAATTTGGCCTTCAGCTAGCTTATAACCTGTATTAACACATAGTCCCCATATTAATATGAATTTCCATCCCTAAGGGAGTGAAAAAGTGATAATTTCATTTTATAACAGAAAAAATCATAGGTCATAGACATACAAATAGTGAGTGAGTGTCATTTATCTATGTCTGACACACGATCATACACATAGTAAGGTCTGGCAAATTCATATTTTTCTCCTTGGTGAGACCAGTCCGCTTAGTGGAGCTCGCAGCGGCTATCAAAATAAAGGTGATAATAACAGTTTTGTTCTTAACTTCATCAATAGATAGAGTTGCCTTGAATTTTAAACGCACCGTCGTTTGATGCGTTTGTCATGTCTTTAATTTTCGTTTGTTTGTGCCGTATGCGTTCCTATACCATTCATCCGATTGTGATGAAATTTTGGTGATTTGTTATGCGCATGCCCATGACGGTTACTGAGACGGTATAACTATTCTTCAATAGTTGGAGCACGAATCGTGTCAAAAAATGTGTTTAATTCATTTTATATAGCGGCACTTCGTCTGCTTTTGTTGTATAAGTGCGCACGCATGACACAATTTATTTAAATATATAAAAGAGAGACAGAGATAGAGTGATATTTATATATAGAGTGAGATAGACACGGAGAGATAAGTTGAGATAGAACGAGGTATAGAGAATGAAATGGGTTGGATAAAGAAATATACCTATAGATGTATAGAGCTATATAGAGACTTATATATAGAATATATAGAGATAGTGAGAAGTATATATGTAGATATAAAGAGATAAATAGAGATAGAGAGATACATAGATGTATATAGATGTAGATAGAGATAAATATATATAGAGAGATGGATAGATGATTTGTATATGTGGAACTACTTCAAACATATTACATAACAAAACTGAATGAGGCATTGTAATGCAGGCCGAGCATTAGCTAGATAATGGAATCTTTTCAATATTAGTAATCTCTTATTTTTCAGCTTTTTTCTATATTGCTTTATAAAGTCTAAATTACATACAGACCAGGTAAATAACTATAAACTGACAGAACAACGTCTGTCGGGATCTGAAAATGAAATAAATTACTTTTCATTCTTGACATTCCAATTAAGAAGACAATTACTAACTACGTCTGATCTCTAAACAGTTCCCCTTCACCCTGTGTTCAGCCCGAGCAACGCCTGGTATTGCAGCTAGTACATACATAATACATACTTGTGCTGTCTTATATTTAGAGGTTGAACATTATTTTTCCGTGCTTTCGTCGTTGTGTTGTCGATAATAATTGTTTAGTTTCATCGTTGGTTCCATTTATCTGATATCAGCTGCTTCAATCTGGATTTCTGTGAATTTTTTATCTCCAATTTTTTATTTACATTTTCTCTTAATTATTCCATGACAAACAGTGAAAAACTGCAATGGTGTTTGTCAAAAAAACTGCATTAAACTAAAAAACAATTTGAAATTTTACACATCACTGACAGGTAATTTAAAGTTAAGTATTAAAATTCACGTATAATCGATATGCGTATTTTTACACAGTTTAATTAGTAAATTTACTAATTTAAAAGTCAAATTAAACATTCTATGTAACTTTGCAGTTCATTTATGTGTAACAGTGTAAAATGTCACCTTTTTGGACTGTAAAATTACGTTGCATTATATGATCATTCAAGAAATTAAATTTTGAATTAATTTTGCATTTTATATGACATAATTGAAGGTTCTGTAGTTCACTACTAGTTATCGCTAGTGTGGCTTCTTGTAGATACGCTGTTTGGTTGTCATGGTTACGTAATCAATGTTTACACTTGGCCGACAATATGGCGGCCACCCAGCAGACGGCGACTCCTAGGGGCCACCATTTTTTTGATTAGTCAATGTTTACATTGTCATATTTATATATATTCGTATGTAGCCAGCTTCCCTAAGTTATTTGAGTATGAAAGATACTTCTTTGATGTGTGAATAGTTTCCAGTACAAAGCGAATCATGTAGATATCTTAACCTGTCGACCAAGATGTTAAGATCTTTCCATGATGTGAGTAGGGGGAAGTAGGGAGTACTGTGACAATGTAAACATTGACTAATCAAAAATGGTGGCCCCCAGGAGTCGCCGTCTGCTGGGTGACCGCCATATTGTCGGCCAAGTGTAAACATTGATTACGTAACCATGACAACCAAACAGCGTATCTACAATAAGCCACACTAGCGACAATTTGGAATTTCAAAAGTGATTGATTCATTTCTCGGAATCTGATTTCCATCTATTGCCGAGTTGTCCTAATACAATGTCTAACTTAAAGATGTAAAAATCATCATCGACAGACAAAAGAGTGAGTAATAACAAAGTCATACCAAAATAAAGCCATGTACGTTCCAAAAATGCTATTAAAATCAGTTGGAGCCAAATGTAAATGAAGAAGTTTTGAGCGCTTCGAGCAGTTGGAGCACTTAGAGCTCTTGGTCATTTGAAGAAATTAGATCATTGGAGGTCTTGGAGCAATTGGAGCTTTGAAGCTCTTAGAACAATTGGATAATTGGAGCTTTGGATTTCTTAGAGCAATTGAAGCATTGTAGCATTTGTAGCTTTGGAGCACCTGGTGCTGTTGGAACAGTTAGAGTCTGGAGCACTTATTTTTGGAGCCAATGACTGTTGGAGCCAAAGGCAGTTTAAGCACTTGGTGCATTATGAGCTGATGGAACCAAATATGGATCCAAAGACTATTGGTGGCATTGACTTTTGGAGTCAATGATTTTTGGAGCCACAATCTGTTGGAGCTAAAGACTTTTGGAGCCAATGACTTTTGTAGCTAATGACGTTTGAAGTCAAACACTGTTGGATCCAATGATTTTTGTGGCAAAAGATATTTGTAGCTAAATACTCTTGGAGCCAAAGACTGTTGGAGGCAAAGACATTTGTACTTTTCTTGACGTTATCAAGCAGAACATTATATATCAGCTTACTGATGAAGTATCAATGTACGGGCTTTTAAAAAATAATTTGTGGCTGGTCTACATGTATGGTAAACATTATTCGTTTGAGTATCAAGTTCAGGAGTGCGCATTCAAGACAGTGAATACTCCCATTTACAATTCCGACGATGTGAAGCAGTCTGTTTAACACAGTATCAAGAAACACTGCCGGAAACAAAATGACTATGTAGGAAAAGTATGTGGCTGGTCTCTGTCTTTTGTAAGCCGTTTGGAGATGAGAGTTATTCATTTGAAGCCCATGGAGAGCTAAATGTTTATTAGATTTCTAACATTCGGAAGTGTTCCTGCAGTATTGTAGCATTTAAGTTTAAATTATTTTGATGTTTTATTTCTTGAACATGTAATTGTGTGGTAAATTTAATTATGTAATTCTTTTTCATCAATCAAGGATTGAAGCAAGGACAGTAATACGTCGATTCAATCAGTAATTATTTGATAATTTTTGGAATTTTCCCCGAATATTTATTAATATATTACGATATTACATGATGGTGGTCAATATGTCATCATCGGCTTACTATAGGCTTGTTGTAGAGGTATTTAAACCTTTTTTTTAGGACTTTACGCCATATTTATTGAAATTAACATTTTTCTATAAAATTAATTTTTTTACCGTCAAGTATCGAACAAGGACAGTAACCGATCGAGTCAATCAGTATATATGAATGAGTGTTTTTTTAATGAATTTTTTAATTTTCTCTGACGTTTTAGCTAAATAATTAGGAATTTCAAAGATGGCATCAAAGTCTCAAGCTGGTATGCATCACAGAAATAAATGATTACTGCACTATAGCGAGTAAAAATAAACTAACATCATAGTAGCGCACTTAGTTGACGAAAACAACATGGTGGCTGGCAGCCTCCAGCAGACGAAAACAAAATGGCGGACATGACATGAGGAGACATCATACTAGCTGGCGATATATTTACCTTGGCATTAGTGATGGGAGGTTAGTCTTCTGGCAGCTTCAGTGGTGGAAGGAATGGTCGTCATTTTTATTTTTGTCCTCACCTAGTTAGAACCTTGGACTCAAAGCTCCATGATGTTAGTACGTTTATAAATAATATATGTTTTAAACTAATTATTTATTTTTTTTATAAATTTTAAAATTTTGTCCAAAATGTTTTGATAATAATCATGCATTTTCAAGATGTTGGCCATAATGAAAATTACAAAGTTCTATAATTCTTGATGGCGGCTGTAACTAAATGGCGCAATTGTGACTTCATACACATCCAAGATGACAGGCATAACAAAACGTGCAACATTTCTATAATCCAAGATGGCAAGCATATCGAAATGTGCAATGGTGATGTCTTAGTTACAGAACTCGGAAATGTTTTATTAAAATTTTATTAATTAATATTTTTTACGATTTTTTAAATTTTTTCCGATTTTCTGGCAAAAAAATTGCTGTTTTTCAAATGACGGCCATAACGAAAATTGCAACGGTGATGTCATAATTCAAAATGACGGAAAGTTCTATAAAACAAAATGGCGGAATTCAAAATGGTGGAAATTTATAGAAAACAAAATGTCAGATGTGAAATTCAAAATGGCGGAAACCAATATCCCGGATCCAATGTCGACACCGGGTTGAATGTCAAGGTAAAAGTCATCCAAAATGGCCGCCATGACGTAACACTACAAGATGGCGTCGACAAAATACAATCCACAGCCAGAAGCCAGGGCTAGGATGAACTTGTATATACTACTAATTACACAATTTTTTTGAGAGTGTTGTCCTCCGCGCTGAGCAGGCGCCCATTTGCTCGGAGTTGTGTTGCGCTCGTCGCCTGTCAGCCACTCCATCACCGGCGCCATCGCGCCTCCACCTTCTCCCCCCGCACTTCGAGGGGAGCATGATTAGCCGCTCTATCGTCTATCGCGCGTGTTTCTCCATACAAGTGATAGCAGCGGAGAACTTCTTGGGCAAATAAAACACTGACTTGTAAGTATACCGTAAGTGGTCAAACGGCAGAGAGAGAAAGAGTAAGATAGTATGAAGACCATTTTCTTAAAAAAAAAATAAAAAAAAAAAAAATAGTATTATTAGGATTAAGTAGAGTATTCAAGCGATCAAATTGAAATCATTATAGCCAAAATATCAGTTAAATTTGGAATTTAATTTCCTGATATTTACAGTGATGTTGATGTTATAGCTTTATGGAAACTAAAATATGAAACGAACGTAATCAACCGTTCACACTTTCTTTACAGTATTTCAAACGTAGCCCACCTATACTAAGCGAGCATTTACAGAAATCTTTAGTATTTTAAATTTCACTTTACTAACCCAAACAAATCATTAAACTTTTAATTATTGGTAAAATAATTAAAATATTAAAATGACATTTTACACTATGATTAGAAGAAGTAACTATTCTGTGTCCTTTTAGTGTCAGAAACGTTTCACGACAATTTTTCACGAAAACGTTGCATTGAATTTCGGCCTTGAAATTTTACTCCCATCGTGCCTGAGGAAGTTTCACTTCAAGTATTACCTTTGTGTGAACATCACAGCAAGCGAGAAGTGCCGTACGATGTCTTCGCTGCTGTCGTGTCCAGCGGATTGGCTTGTGCGTTTCCACCTCTGCAATTTTAAAGAAACCAATCACTGACATTTTGATTGGCATTGCAGCCGCGATTTTATAGGAGGGCAGTTAGTGTTTTGAGAATGTGTTGTATCCCTGCCTTTATACCAGTGTAAAGTCAGTCATGTAACTGGTCCTACATAGGACAGTTCTCAAAAGAATTGCAAATGGTACTCATTTCCCACCTGTCACTTGTTATTCATTAAGTGATTTTTTTTATGGACACTCATAAGTGCATGAATTGGTTTACACACACTGTTCAAACAACAGTAGACAATGTTACCACCGTCAAAATGGAGTCAAATAACACATCGTGGGCGCCTGTACAGGAACAACAATTATCAATTAACATTGGTGGTGGGTCCGGCAATGCTTGTGTTCATCGCTAGATCAGCTACCGTGGAAAAGAAGATCATTTGTTTTGTGGAACACCATTACTACGTATCGTGTGCACAAAACACAATACGCCATGCCAAAGTTATATTAGTTTTCCTCGCCGATATGGCGTTCATCACAACAGGTATCCTTTTTACCAAAATTAACATTATTCTCTTTTTTTACCTTTTCAATTAATTTCGTAACGTCACGTTCAGAGATAGCCAGAAATTTCTAACTGTTAATACTTCTTGTGAACTCCAATATTGTGGGAGGCTGTTTTTATTTAGCCCCAAGTGGAAAAAAATAAAGTAATTGAAAACCGCGAGTTTTAAAATTAAAAACGCACAAATCCCCAGTCCCTCCCAAACCATCAGGCGGGGATGCTGTCGAATCCAATCATACCGCTACAACATTTGATCCGAGCAAAATTACACGTTGTCAATCAAGCGGGTATAAACAAACATTCGGTGTGCATTTCAACTGGCGCCCGGGGGCGCCGAATTGTTTGTACTTATTTACATTCCGTGTCACCGCGCGAGGGCAGTTGGCGCAGCGTCAGACTCAGAGATTGATGATGCTGAGCTCGTACTTGCTCCAACACGCCATCGCGTCTGAAGGCAGCTGTTGGGAGGCAGCGTACCGCGCTTCAAATGGCTTCGCAGCGTGTGTCTGCACCAGGTCACAGCGTGTGTGTGTGTGTGTGTGCCGCGCATGGTGGGTGATTCGAACGAAACAGAAAAAAAAAAAATTATTGCCTTTCGAGTTTCATTTATCACATGAAATTATTTACCTTTCTACTACATGAGAGAGTAATAATGGACATACGCCTGTGTAGAGCCTTTGTCCGTCCCCGGAATGTAAATCTGAATGAGAGATTTCGTACATACGTATAAAACCATTAAGAAAACCAAAGTTAGCTTCTGTAAAAAAATTAACAAGTACACACAAATTGAATTATTAGAAAAAAACTATGTTTAATAGTCATACAATAAAAGATAACAATTTTTGAAAAGCTACAACATTTTTTTGAAGGTGTGCATATCTAATTTTTTTTCTTTTTTATTTGTCTGTGCTGTCTTCATTGTGCCGTAAAGATTGGTTTGCTTGTTGTCAGTAACCTTGCCATTGTTGTTTAGTCTATTTTATAATTGTTGGGTTCATATGGTATTGTATTCTGGTATTCGTATTCGTATTTGATGAAAACCTGCCCTTTGTTGAATTGTGCGTGGGTATACAAATAAATAAATATTCATATGAATTCTTATTGATGTGACGTATGCCACGCGCTGACAGGCAATATTAACTTATAATTTGGTAAAATTAATAACTATGATTCCCAAAAAGAAAAATCGGTTCTTAATAAAGAATTTAAGAACAGTGAAATATTATTGATGTGAATTCTTATCAATGTGCTTTTAATAAAATTTAAAAACCATAGAATCAAGGTTATTTGGAATAATAAATTCAATTTGCAATACCATCGAACAATTCAATCACACCATGGAAATACAAATACAGTTTAAACGTAAAATGTCAAGTAGATATTGGTACTCAGCAGTAAATGAGAAGGAACGCACAGTGTGGGCAAAATACGTGTAGTCAATTAATAAAGAGATTACAACTTTTCTGAACGATTTACTCGCAAGTACGTTTTAAAATTAAAAATTTTGCATGAAGCAGTATGAAGAAACAACATGAAAACACTTTAGGTACACTGCTACAGTTGGAATCTGTTGTCATTCTGCGTTTTTAAAAATATTCTTCTTCAACTTTGGAAGGCTACTTATGGTAACAAATTATCCACGTATCTGGTAAATTTGCGGATAAGACCTATCTCGGACGATTAATCAGATCATTGAAAAACTTGTTACGTCCATGCTTCAAAACATTTTTTTATCTCCCACGCGCATGTTCACGAGGTAAACCAGAAATCGAAAGTAGGAATTCATATTGGATTCTACGAACTTTTAGTTATTTAAAACTACAAATAACTCTTCGATTCTATTTACGTGGGCCAGATGTCTGAAGACCAGAAGTAAATTAATAAATATTAAACTTCTAACAGAATCTTTTTGTGTCGTATTATTATATAAATAAACCAATAAATACAATGCGTCGTATTTCATAAAGAAACAGGAAACTATCATTTTAAACTTATTATTTACAAAAATGTATAAAAACTGTTTTATCTAATAATAATTGCTTTAAATTCTTATAATATTATAAAAGTGAAAGTTTAGATGTTTGGATGTTTGAATGTACTGAGGCCATTTGTGGCGGCCTCAGTCGTCTTGATTTTTATTATAACTTTTATGGTGCGTAAAGGTTGTTTTAAGATCAGTAAATTGTTTTATAATATTATTTATAGTATTATATTAGTTAATGGTGTATGTAAATTATTTATTTGTTGTTTTGTTGTACGTTTATTATCCTTATTCGGTAGTGGCAACCACTAGATTTAACCAGAACGATCGAGCGGAGTCAGGGGTGGCAGGACAGGAGGGGGGGTGACGTCACCTGACGAGAGAGGGGAGGCGCCGGCCAGCTGTTTTTGACGTTCGGACAGACGGTATGTGTTGAGCGCGGGCCGCGGAACTATGCGGCAGAGACGAGAATTGGCTTTTCAGCGATGAGCTACGAGTGCGACGTTACGTGATTAATATTGAAGATGACGGTAATGCCATACACCCTCGGCGAAGTAACACCAGGCGCGGTGTATGAAAATGCGATATCGTGGGCGTAGCGCGATGCTACAGGCGCTACAAGGTGAGCGGGGTTTACATCCGACCCCGGCGCACACCGACTACAGAGGTATGCCTCTATAACAAGTAAGTGCAAGAACTGGATTTGTAACTTTTGACTCCGCTGGTTTGACTTGCGGGCAACGTGTTTAAAACAGAGTGCGGCGATGGAAATTACTGGTAGAACTATCTAGACGTCACTATTTCGTTTTTTTTACCCTCCCCTCCTCGGTAATAGACTTTATGGGACTTTGGTTTATTTTAAGTATAGTGTAAGAGTGTTTGTATGTGAATGTCACCGACGTACATTAAATTTAATTATAGCAATTGAAATGGTATCACGAATTGGATTTATAGGTTGCTTTCCTTTTTTACCGTACTTAATGCTGGTCATTCTATTTCTGGTAATTCATTATATATATGTTAACTATCACAATAAGTTTAGCAGGGCTGTCGGTCAATTTAGTACGTTAATGATTGCTTTTGCGCACTGGTCAAATTTTAAGCCAGTCCATGCGCGTCTATTTAAGTTAATTTTACGACACTTTCATTTTCAATATGTCAATAGAGACGCGTATACGGGACTGGCGTGGCGGGTGCGGACGTGTTCAACTACCCCGGTATAAGGGGGGTTGGCTACAAGTGCGCCACTCTGCTACGGCAGTCTTGTTGTTGGTCCTTACTGTGATAGTGCTTCTGAGTATCCTTGAAACGAGCAGCCTAGCTATGGCCGTAAGCTGGTTGTATAATTTAGGCAAAGCTGAATTGTTGGCTAATATTCGAGCGGCAGGTTTAGTAGCGGGCGAAGACCTGGACATTGACGGGCTCAGGAAAATTTTTTCAACCCATTTGAAAAGCAAATTACGTGTGGATATTCCCGAAGGCCGAGAGGAGGAGGTACCGGGCATTAGTGGGTCGATTAGTGAAAGAATGGGTTGGGTGAATCAAATTGAGAAAAATCAACTGGTAGAATGCGTAAACAGTATCCCGAAAATTATAAGAGGAGACTGAGTTGATTGAGTTTTGTGTGGAAACTGATAAAGTGAGGGAATTGGGTATTTTTGATCAAGATAAGGACATATTAAGGTGTTTAGTAGGAAAGTGTGGAGGCGTAGCTAGACAGATAATGGTTCGTTGTTTGGAAAATTGTATGGATTGGGAGCATACTAAGTCCAGTTTGTGGGAGAATCTTTTCCCTCGTAGATTAAGGGAAAAACTGATTAAAGAGAAAGTGTACCGTTTTCAAGGGGAAGAAGAAAACACAGGGGTATTTGTTGAAAGCATATTATCCATGAATAGAGTATTTGGGACCGGCCTTACTGATAAAGAATTAATAGACATAATTCTTGAAAATATGTACGTCAGCAAAAGAAGGGAATGCTCATTTGTACAGAGGCCTACAACAATAAGGGATTTGTTTACCTGGGCTATAGAAGTGGAAAATGTGTGGCAAGCCCGGCGTGATTCAAGGGACTGTAAGAATGATAAAGTAGAAAGGGTGCAGGGGAAATCGAAAGGCCCTGGGGGTAATAAAAGGATTTGTTTTAAATGTGGGCAGGAGGGCCATTACAAAGTCAATTGTACAAAATTGAATAAAAATACATACAAGTGTGAGTTTTGTGGAAAATGCGGGCACCTGGAAAAGTTTTGTTTTAAGGCCAAAGCCAATCAGGATAGAGAAGGATCGGCGGAGGTATAATGTGCTATGCTTATAGTTTAGGTTTTACGTGGTTATAATTAAAAGTCTTGAGGACTGTGTTGCCAAGAAGTTGTTGGCGGAGAAAAATATGAGCTTTTTTCACCCGAAAATGGTTTCCAATTGATATAAAAGAGTTGTGATGTTATTAAGTGAGAAAATTTATATACTTTCATATCTATATTTATATTTAATTTATGATTGTAAGAATATGTTTCGTGATTTTTGAAAGTGTTTTAGCGAGTCTTTTATATTTACATATTGCAATGTTTGCCGTGATTTTGGCAGGTAGCTGGATTTTTGGACTCTAATAAATTTAGTATGTATTGGACGTTTATCTAAGTTACCTATAGCCATTTGTGGAAAATTTGTTTGAAAAGAAAGTTCAATGGTCGCTGTACTTTTTTAAATGGTTAAATTTACATCCAGTATTAAATTATTTTAGGTTAGTTAAATTTTTTTTGTAAAACCTTTGGGGAGTTTAGCTATGGGTCGCGCTTTATAGTTAGCGTTTGGTGCTATATCGAGTTTGCTTTCTGTGTCTTAGTTTTGTGTTTTTCTCTTTCGCAGCTCTTTTGAGTTTTTCTTACTTCGTCTTCTACGTGTTGCTTTTAGTGTTACTTACTTTACGCGGACCTAATAGTTAGATAACTCAAAGGGGTATTATTATTTTTTTTTATTTTTTTTATTGTCGGGGTGGTTGAGGCCATTTGTGGCGGCCTCAGTCGTCTTGATTTTTATTATAACTTTTATGGTGCGTATAGGTTGTTTTAAGATCAGTAAATTGTTTTATAATATTATTTATAGTATTATATTAGTTAATGGTGTATGTCAATTATTTATTTGTTGTTTTGTTGTACGTTTATTATCCTTATTCGGTAGTGGCAACCACTAGATTTAACCAGAACGATCGAGCGGAGTCAGGGGTGGCAGGACAGGAGGGGGGGTGACGTCACCTGACGAGAGAGGGGAGGCGCCGGCCAGCTGTTTTTGACGTTCGGACAGACGGTATGTGTTGAGCGCGGGCCGCGGAACTATGCGGCAGAGACGAGAATTGGCTTTTCAGCGATGAGCTACGAGTGCGACGTTACGTGATTAATATTGAAGATGACGGTAATGCCATACACCCTCGGCGAAGTAACACCAGGCGCGGTGTATGAAAATGCGATATCGTGGGCGTAGCGCGATGCTACAGGCGCTACAAGGTGAGCGGGGTTTACATCCGACCCCGGCGCACACCGACTACAGAGGTATGCCTCTAGAACAAGTAAGTGCAAGAACTGGATTTGTAACTTTTGACTCCGCTGGTTTGACTTGCGGGCAACGTGTTTAAAACAGAGTGCGGCGATGGAAATTACTGGTAGAACTATCTAGACGTCACTATTTCGTTTTTTTTACCCTCCCCTCCTCGGTAATAGACTTTATGGGACTTTGGTTTATTTTAAGTATAGTGTAAGAGTGTTTGTATGTGAATGTCACCGATGTACATTAAATTTAATTATAGCAATTGAAATGGTATCACGAATTGGATTTATAGGTTGCTTTCCTTTTTTACCGTACTTAATGCTGGTCATTCTATTTCTGGTAATTCATTATATATATGTTAACTATCACAATAAGTTTAGCAGGGCTGTCGGTCAATTTAGTACGTTAATGATTGCTTTTGCGCACTGGTCAAATTTTAAGCCAGTCCATGCGCGTCTATTTAAGTTAATTTTACGACACTTTCATTTTCAATATGTCAATAGAGACGCGTATACGGGACTGGCGTGGCGGGTGCGGACGTGTTCAACTACCCCGGTATAAGGGGGGTTGGCTACAAGTGCGCCACTCTGCTACGGCAGTCTTGTTGTTGGTCCTTACTGTGATAGTGCTTCTGAGTATCCTTGAAACGAGCAGCCTAGCTATGGCCGTAAGCTGGTTGTATAATTTAGGCAAAGCTGAATTGTTGGCTAATATTCGAGCGGCAGGTTTAGTAGCGGGCGAAGACCTGGACATTGACGGGCTCAGGAAAATTTTTTCAACCCATTTGAAAAGCAAATTACGTGTGGATATTCCCGAAGGCCGAGAGGAGGAGGTACCGGGCATTAGTGGGTCGATTAGTGAAAGAATGGGTTGGGTGAATCAAATTGAGAAAAATCAACTGGTAGAATGCGTAAACAGTATCCCGAAAATTATAAGAGGAGACTGAGTTGATTGAGTTTTGTGTGGAAACTGATAAAGTGAGGGAATTGGGTATTTTTGATCAAGATAAGGACATATTAAGGTGTTTAGTAGGAAAGTGTGGAGGCGTAGCTAGACAGATAATGGTTCGTTGTTTGGAAAATTGTATGGATTGGGAGCATACTAAGTCCAGTTTGTGGGAGAATCTTTTCCCTCGTAGATTAAGGGAAAAACTGATTAAAGAGAAAGTGTACCGTTTTCAAGGGGAAGAAGAAAACACAGGGGTATTTGTTGAAAGCATATTATCCATGAATAGAGTATTTGGGACCGGCCTTACTGATAAAGAATTAATAGACATAATTCTTGAAAATATGTACGTCAGCAAAAGAAGGGAATGCTCATTTGTACAGAGGCCTACAACAATAAGGGATTTGTTTACCTGGGCTATAGAAGTGGAAAATGTGTGGCAAGCCCGGCGTGATTCAAGGGACTGTAAGAATGATAAAGTAGAAAGGGTGCAGGGGAAATCGAAAGGCCCTGGGGGTAATAAAAGGATTTGTTTTAAATGTGGGCAGGAGGGCCATTACAAAGTCAATTGTACAAAATTGAATAAAAATACATACAAGTGTGAGTTTTGTGGAAAATATGGGCACCTGGAAAAGTTTTGTTTTAAGGCCAAAGCCAATCAGGATAGAGAAGGATCGGCGGAGGTATAATGTGCTATGCTTATAGTTTAGGTTTTACGTGGTTATAATTAAAAGTCTTGAGGACTGTGTTGCCAAGAAGTTGTTGGCGGAGAAAAATATCAGCTTTTTTCACCCGAAAATGGTTTCCAATTGATATAAAAGAGTTGTGATGTTATTAAGTGAGAAAATTTATATACTTTCATATCTATATTTATATTTAATTTATGATTGTAAGAATATGTTTCGTGATTTTTGAAAGTGTTTTAGCGAGTCTTTTATATTTACATATTGCAATGTTTGCCGTGATTTTGGCAGGTAGCTGGATTTTTGGACTCTAATAAATTTAGTATGTATTGGACGTTTATCTAAGTTACCTATAGCCATTTGTGGAAAATTTGTTTGAAAATAAAGTTCAATGGTCGCTGTACTTTTTTAAATGGTTAAATTTACATCCAGTATTAAATTATTTTAGGTTAGTTAAATTTTTTTTGTAAAACCTTTGGGGAGTTTAGCTATGGGTCGCGCTTTATAGTTAGCGTTTGGTGCTATATCGAGTTTGATTTCTGTGTCTTAGTTTTGTGTTTTTCTCTTTCGCAGCTCTTTTGAGTTTTTCTTACTTCGTCTTCTACGTGTTGCTTTTAGTGTTACTTACTTTACGCGGACCAAATAGTTAGATAACTCAAAGGGGTATTATAATTTTTTTTATTTTTTTTTGTCGGGGTGGTTGAGGCCATTTGTGGCGGCCTCAGTCGTCTTGATTTTTATTATAACTTTTATGGTGCGTAAAGGTTGTTTTAAGATCAGTAAATTGTTTTATAATATTATTTATAGTATTATATTAGTTAATGGTGTATGTAAATTATTTATTTGTTGTTTTGTTGTACGTTTATTATCCTTATTCGGTAGTGGCAACCGCTAGATTTAACCAGAACGATCGAGCGGAGTCAGGGGTGGCAGGACAGGAGGGGGGGTGACGTCACCTGACGAGAGAGGGGAGGCGCCGGCCAGCTGTTTTTGACGTTCGGACAGACGGTATGTGTTGAGCGCGGGCCGCGGAACTATGCGGCAGAGACGAGAATTGGCTTTTCAGCGATGAGCTACGAGTGCGACGTTACGTGATTAATATTGAAGATGACGGTAATGCCATACACCCTCGGCGAAGTAACACCAGGCGCGGTGTAGCGCGATGCTACAGGCGCTACAAGGTGAGCGGGGTTTACATCCGACCCCGGCGCACACCGACTACAGAGGTATGCCTCTAGAACAAGTAAGTGGAAGAACTGGATTTGTAACTTTTGACTCCGCTGGTTTGACTTGCGGGAAACGTGTTTAAAACAGAGTGCGGCGATGTAAATTACTGGTAGAACTATCTAGACGTCACTATTTCGTTTTTTTTTACCCTCCCCTCCTCGGTAATAGACTTTATGGGACTTTGGTTTATTTTAAGTATAGTTTAAGAGTGTTTGTATGTGAATGTCACCGACGTACATTAAATTTAATTATAGCAATTGAAATGGTATCACGAATTGGATTTATAGGTTGCTTTCCTTTTTTACCGTACTTAATGCTGGTCATTCTATTTCTGGTAATTCATTATATATATGTTAACTATCACAATAAGTTTAGCAGGGCTGTCGGTCAATTTAGTACGTTAATGATTGCTTTTGCGCACTGGTCAAATTTTAAACCAGTCCATGCGCGTCTATTTAAGTTAATTTTACGACACTTTCATTTTCAATATGTCAATAGAGACGCGTATACGGGACTGGCGTGGCGGGTGCGGACGTGTTCAACTACCCCGGTATAAGGGGGGTTGGCCACAGTACGAGGGCTGTTTTTTTTTCAACCTCCAAAAGGGCATATAAAAAAAGGAAATTTACGTAGTATTTGCGGAGTATTGTGCCTTATTATTCATATTCTTGCGATAATTCTTGACGCGGGAGCCAGTGCACCGAGTGATTAGTCCACCCGCCTCACAGTGGTGTCGTGAGGGAGCGGGAGATAAAGGCACTTGTCCTGTTATCTCTATTCACTGGCGGCTAACTTCTTCGAAACATGCATAGATAAGCTTGTGTTACGATATGACAAATGCCTCGATAGTTTTGGCTTTTATGTATTAAAATAAGTAAGACCCTACTGTACTTTTGGTGGTAGAATTACTATGTTACGTAAATTTCCTTTTTTTATATAGCTTTTCGTAGGTTGAGAAAAAAAACAGCCCTCGTACATTACTCAATTACTCCCCAAAAAGCTGAGCGGATTTGGATTAAAATTAATACGCAGGTAGCTCTTGTACTGAATTAATTTATAGACTACACATAATTTTAAAATTCCATACCTAAGGGAGTTAAAACGAGGCAAATTCAGTTTTATAATAGAATATCATAGGAGGTGAGTCACAGACATATAAACAGTGAGTGAGTACAGTTCATGTCCAATGCTAGGACATACAGCATTGAATGTAAGTAATTATCATATAAGTAGCCAAGCCATTGTAAAAAGTTCATTGCACTTTTAATGTTAGTATGACTGCCCGACACGAGATGGCATTGTAATCGCCTCGTAAAGCTTATGGCGCTGTTAAGCGGTAGGCAGGGAACTATCCATCAAATTTCTGTTCTGTTTTGTCTTAGAAATAAAGTTCACTGGTTTCATTAATGCCCCAGGATAAATTTTAACACATAACAAGCTGCCCATTTTCTCCTTGGGATATCTGAGGTATGTTAATTGGCTTGACCTTTGATGATTCACATGATCCACCTTGAGATACACACATAAAACTATACGGCACATGATATTGATAGGCATGTGTATATGAGTTCTCAGTGTTGGGCCCGCATGCATCTACAGACTGAAGCATAGCCTCTAAATCGCAGTAGGCTACAATCGGAAGTTTTTCCATGTGGTTGTAGTTTTTAAATTTGATCACTGGCGGCTTTCTGTTCTCGGCTTTGGGTATCTCTACACGCATTGAAGCGTGTTTCTTATAGTACATCTTGTGTTGTCCAAGGTACTGCTGTCCTGTAAGGCCTGATTTTATTGGCTGGTTTTCGAAATAGGTAAAGCACCACTTACAGATGTTAATTGTGCCACGGTGAGCTGTAAGCTGAGACATTACAAGCCGAGAAATTTCTTAATATAACAAAAAAGTTAATTGTCCTAGATTTTCACCAAAAATAGAACAAAATGGTTGACTTTCTCTTCTTCTGTAACACAAACAGGAATTATTTTCTCCTTCCCATCGAGGGCATAAACATTCACCGATACGTCGCAGTTCTTCCTCTCGAAGAGTTTGATTTGCTGAAGTTTGGTAGGAAAGTCAATGCCAGAAAAGTCTAATTTCTGTTCCAGGTCATGATACTTCTTGTCTATACGCTCTGGGTATTCACCTTCAATAAATTTGGCTACTAACGACCACTTAAAACAGCAGTGCTTGCGAAGATTCTTCGTGTTATTAATCACCTCTTTCCTCTTCAGAGACTCGGTCAAATCTATGCTCGACGAGACATGCAGTGTCTCCAATTTGTTGATCCTTAGTAAAGACGTCTCACTGCAGTCAGCATTCAGCCCGAACTTTTGGATGGATACATGTCATTTTCCTGGCATATCTTCTGTATACAACCTGCAATAGCTTTCGCAGCTTCGAGCGACTTTTACACAGGGACATATGATTTTTTTAAGGCTCTTTTGTCTGTACTTCATTCATGAAGAGTTGGTTTGCCGTAATCGCACTCAAGGACTATATTTTATTTGTTGGGACCAAAGAGATCAACTTTTTTCAGAAACCTGGGCAATAAAATTTTATTTCATTTCACTAAAATATCTTTGGCAGAATCAGCCACATTTTCTGCAACATACGTCTTTAAATTGCATTTTAAAGCGGTATCTGCTTCGACTAAGTCATTAACATTTACAATGACAGCACCGACTTTGATCCTAGGCCGCGATCTTCGTTTAAATGATGAACCAGGATGTTGATCATCTGGTATTGTTGACGACGTAGTCGGACGTGGCTTGTAATTCTCTCCCAATGGTCTCAAAATGCGACATTTATTAGCTAGCGGAGGAAGAAAACCTTAGAAAGTCTTGTGATGTTTCTGTAGAGTATTTTTTTCGCGAAAACGTGCTTCGCAGCTTTCACACTGATGTTTCATTAGGCTAGGATTCTTCGTACATCCGTTTGTTTCATGTCTTCGAGCGTCTTGACTGAATGCAATTGCTAGCACCGCAGTAGCAGCAACAATGCTCGTGCGACTAATATAGACTCCGGTTTTATTCTGGCTAAGGTGGGATTACGAGAAAAACAACCTTTTACCCAATCTCTTCCAGCAGATTTGGATGCAGCACTGAACGGATGTTTGATGTTCATTTCAGCAAGCTGAAAGCAAGTTTACAAAGTTCTTTAACAGTTAAGCCAAAAAAAATTTCATTCCATTTGCGTTAGATAGTCTTTAATTTTTGCCTCTTCTTCAGTGGTAAATACACTAATTATTGATCCTAATTTTTTCACAAAAGTATACCTAGGATTAGCACTTATCTTTACCACATGCTGTTCAATTGTAATTTGAGGCACTTTGAACAGTCGAGCAGCCTTCAAAGAACCAATTTGGCCTTCTAAAACTGCAATCACGGCTCCTTCCATGGACTCCATTGACCATTCTTGTCTTGTGGTTTTCCCTATATACTTGCAAACCATCTGAAACAAAACACATTGAACCTAGAATACATGAGTATTACACTTAATAAACCGTATTATATCTTTATAAATTAAATTGTAATGCCTGCCTTTGTGTGTGTGTGTCTGTGGAGAGCGTGAAGCAGCAATCATAAATCGTAGAAATTCCATATTTAGTGCTCGGGCATCTTGGGTTATGCTGCAGTGCACCTAGAAGCTATTTTTCCGGTTTTAAATTTCAGAAGTATTATATTTTATTATTTTTTAGCTCTAAATCCATGTATTTCTGAAATAATGGACGGAAAATTACGATTGAAGTTGCAGCTTAAAGCCCGATTTTTTTCTGTAACCAACCCACTTAATGTTTTTCTTTTAAATTTGTTCCAATATGTCACGTGATCCGTTTCTTTTTATTTTGATAATTAAAAGTTAGGATCTAGGCCTGATAAGAATTATTTATTTCGACAGAAGACGATAATTTTGTTAATGTAATTTTTTAACAATTATTTAGTGAAAATAAGTAGGTACGGAGTGAGTTGTATATCTAATAGTTTGTTCAAGACGTGCAGCTTCCCTGTCAAGCCTCCAAACATGATTTCAGGTTAGGTTAGGCCTATATGAAAATTGTACAGTGAAAATTGAAACGATATACACAATGCCTGTTGCTAATAAGACATACTATTTTGTGGTACACATACAATACAAACAATTGTCAATGTGCGACATGTATTAGAGCTTAAAAAGTAAAACAGTATTATAAATCAATACACAAATTATACATAACTTGTAAATCTTACAGAATCTGGCGTGGTAGTGAAGTCAGACGAAGTCGATAATGGCTGGAACCTACAGATCAAGTTGACACAGATTCCGCCAGATAGCAGCACTTTAACTATTATTTAGAGCCCTTCCCCGTCTTACCCCGCCTCAACGTCTTGCCACGTCTTCCTCTATGAGATTTTCTGACCGCTGCGCTGAAGCGATCCGAGTAACTGAGTGTGTACCATACTGTGGCGCTGCTAAAGTCGCTCGGAACGCTCTAGCAATGCAATCAATTACGCTAGCCTCTTGAAAAAAAAAAGTCACTTTAAAACTTAAGAAATATGAAACAACTATTGTGAATGTGAATTTTATGTTGGACCCTTTATTTATTTATTTTTTAAACGGATTTTATTTCTTTGATGAGAAAAAAATTATCTCATTAATTAAAAGATTTATATCTTACATTTAATATTAACATTCAAATTTTTTTTCACAGTGATGTATGTAATAGCGCTTCTTGATTATTTTGGTAAGTTAATGGAGAGTCTATGTTAATAACTGCGTAAATAGGAAGCTTTTTAAATGGACTGCTGTATGTCAGTGTGATCTAGGAATTATATGCACGTTTTCGGTGATACACACGAGGTCTACAGCGGTAAACTTTTGGTATGTTAAGCATAGTAGATGTTACCACTGTGAAAAAATTCAGCTTTGGACAAATGTTTTTTAGGTTTATGCCCTTTTAGGTTTTCGTTATTGGACATTTGGCCACCCGCTGACGGCGACCTCCAACACGTGGTCGGTCATTGAACCACCGCGGACGGCTTTCCGAATGTAAGTCACGGAATGAGCTGTTGTCCAGGATGTTGGTACACCCCTCGTCGGCCCAGCACAGCTTCCGAGTGGCCCGCCTAGTCAGGGGTGTACTTTATTAGTGAGGCTGGGGCTTCTAGCGTGTTACCGCCTCTAAGCTCAATGCTCTGAACTAGTTCGCAGTCTTCTCGTCGTGCATAGGGCAGCTATGATATTTCAGCGATATCTAAAACCTTTTGAAGATTATTGTTTAATGCAATGCCCTCGTGTGCTTTCAAAAATGTGTACACGGTTTCGGTGTCCAAACTTTACTTTGAAAACACGTGTTTTTAGCCATTTTCACTCTTCTGAAAATACAGTTTAAAAACCAATTATGAAAACAGAACTAATCATGCTGCCACAGCGTATTCTTAAATGCCTTTTCGAAATACAAACAGCACTTGGATCTATCTTGAGTGGTTTTCACTGAAGCTCGGCACACCGTGTGTGTGTGTGTGTGCCCGGGTAGAAGGGGGCTTCAACACCGACTGTTTCCCTCACTCGCCGTGGTACATCCCGGGGGTGTTTTTTTTTTTTTTTTACGTGCCGTTGGAAACAACCCCCGTGTAACGCGGACAGCTGGTCACCCCCACAAAGGCGGGGAGAACAACAGGCGGAGGGGGTGGATTTAGCAGGCGTCGGTGACAAACACGGGGGGTTGAAAGTTTGCACCCACGGAGCGGGGCGGGAAAAGGAACGCTTGAAGGGCGGGGGGAGGGGGCGGCCGAACACGTGTGTGGCGCTGTTCCGCAAACATTTCCAGGTGCGTCCCCCCTCCTCTTACTGCCCTGGTCCGCCGTGCTGGCGAGCATAACTTGTCGACCCCACCCCCGCCAGGTTGGCTGCACTGTTAACATCGCGGGTCTCGGGTCTCGCCCGGCCGCAGTTGGGCGCGGACATGTGACGTCATGCAGCGGCGCGCAGACATCGACACGCCGCGCAAAAAAAAAAAAAAAAAAAAAAGGGCCTCCAACCTTTCCGTGTCATCACACGCACATCGCGCTCGTGTATCTGCCCCCGCCCCCAACACCGCATTTACTTTCCCCGAGCAATCATTTTTAAATGTTGGGGAAACTTTTTAAAAATACGTCAGACAATTCATTTTAATGCGCCATTATAATCATTTTCTGAATTTTTAAGCTAATGCATTAAAATTTTACTGATTATTTAAACTCACGATTAATATGGTGTAGCTCGCCGCAAAAATATTATTATGTTCACTCTCTATAAACGGATTTTGGTGGGAGTAATTTATTAAAAATGGAACGGAGGTCGATGAACGTAAAAGTGACACAAATATGGCGAACCAATGTCTAGCAACATAAACTCCTATTTGGTCAATTTCGTAAAAATTAGGGTAAATAACATATGCATTGGTGGGCCAAACGAAACTTAAAGATTGTGAAACTTCACTGGAAAATTGATATGGTAAAGTAAAATAGTCATAGTAAAAAGTAATCCCAAGTTTTAAATATACGTTAGCAAAATGGCATCACAACTGAATAATACATAGTTTCCTCCCTAAACCCAATTTTCTCCAATGGCTTAATGGAAGAACACGCGCTTTTTAATCTGAAGAGACCGGGTTCAAATTACTTAACTGCGATTTATTTTTCACTTTTTTTAACTGCATTTAATATAGTAATATTATCAAAAATGTTGAATCGGCTCAATAAGGTTAGGTTTTGTTTGTAGGAAGTATTTACAAACTTATTTCAGTTGTTTAAGCAAAAAACAATTCACTAACATAGACTAATGTATGTTTTTAAATGCTTTAAATTAAATTTGCTACTGATTATTCCTAGCGAAACTTCTGTTATTTTTCTCCGTGTGCTCATGGTTATTCTTGATGAGATTTCTACTGATATTTTTCAAGTGTTTCAATTTTTTTATGAGAAAAAAATCCCTGCGTGCATTTTTTGGTACTGCGACATTAAATTTTATTCAAAGTTTCGATTAGTAGGTGAATTTCTGTTATAAAATCAATACTTAGAATATTTTACCATGTGGAATTAAAATAAGAAAAAATCCATTACTCAGTCAAATAATATGTCTTGAGAAGCACTATCATGCGATACAAACTTCCTTCTCCGTGATGTCCAGCGATGTCCTCCTTCTCTTGGGTTCGTGTGTAAGAATCCCGCAACCCGCATAAAAAAAAATATATATTTACCTCATCACGACACATGGTGACATCTGTTGGAAAGAATAGAAACAACTTGCTACAAGTTTCTTGTATAAGATAAATTAACTTTCGCTGAATAAATATTAAAAGTTACATTAAATATTTTTACAATTTAAAACTCTCTGATTGCATCTGTTATTAATAGCAAAAGCTAACAAGGATCCTGGTTCGTTCCCAGTAACTGAATCGTAAGGACACCAATGTAGATACTGAAGCGCTAAAAAAAAAATCCTGAGAATGCTAGACGTCACGAGAAGAATGGTTGTGTCAAAAACCCGCTACGCCAAATGTTAAGCTGTGATCTAAGTAGCAGGTTGTTCAAACGAATTGATAGTTTAAAAAGGCAGCACTTGTAAAACCAAGCCCACTTTCGTGACAGAGGACAACGATAAAGCTACTACACTAAGGAAGAGTGTGCTACATGATGTAAATAATTTCCTTGTCTTGAATGTGATTATGTTCATAGCTCTCCTGATCTCGACAAAGAACTTAAAATGAAGAATGCTGACGGTTCACGGAAGACTGAAACAAATGGAAGTATTATCACTGTCAAAAGTGAGAATACATTTAAGCCCATCTCAAGTATATCCTCCATACTTTGCAATAGTTATTGACACTTAAAACGAAAGCTTTTAGGTGATGAAGAAGATTTGACGTCAACGATTTAGAATTCTTACAGTAATCCAGGTGAAGATGCTGACACCTACGATGATGACCACAGCGACAATGAAGTGGGTGACAAGACCAAACACTGAGATGAAGCACCTAAAGCTGCCAATACCGAAAACTGTGATGAAGCCCTGAGACCAAATCGATGGAAACGTCGTGACAAAATAAATTATTCTAATAATACTTACGATAAACACTGGGTAAATGACGAAAGTAACCTTGGGGCTGGTGTTAAAACGGAGATCTTAATCATATTTATTATAAACATGCAAGGAAGATGGTAGCATTGGAAGAGATTGATTACATATCATGGAATGATCCCAACATATTGATCGACAGCTTAAGACTTCTAAGTGCTCCCCATTTTGCAGGAAACTATTCCCACATCAAAGAAGTAGCCTTCATACTCAAAGAACTGAGGTAAGCTGGCTACATGCAATAATGTCTTGTATTACTTGCATTTGTACAAAACTGAAATCAAATTATATTTTTGTATCTTAAAATTGAATGTTTTATTTCTCTAAATCTGTTTTCTAAGACTGAGTTCTCGCGACTGAGTGTTCAATGTTTGCATAGCATGTTCGGTGTGTATACTGAGTGTCCATTGCGTGTCCTGTGTGTGTATTGTGTCTTCATTGCGTGTGTGCTGTGTGTCCATTGTGAGTCCTGCGTCTGTACTGTGTGTCCATTGTGTGTATTGTGTTATTTTCTTTTGTTGAATCTGTGTCGTTTCGTTAAATATGCGAAGTAAAATCTGCAGTCAGCACTGAATATTTTAATGGTTCAATACCTCTTGGTTTTGATAAAACATTTTTCAACGATTCTTGGTCATTTAGTAAGTTCAGTTGGTCTAGTTGCAGGTTATAGTTTTATTGATACTTCAGGTCTGACAGTTCGGGGACTTTTTCTTGTCTGCTTGAAGTATGTTATATTTGTTATCGAAGAAGACCTTGTATTTCGGAAACGTTTGGTCTATATGCCTGACCTTGTACATGAACTGGCCTCGTGGTTTGAAGTCACTTGGACTATACACCTGACATTGTACATGACCTGGTTGAAATGTATTCCAAGTTTCGAAAAATTATACCTTCAGGCCAGGCACACGTACAACATACTTATTTCTTCGGACATGTATCGTTGAGAGAATCATTAATAAACTCTACAAAATGTAATGGGAATCAGAATTAAAAATTTATTTTAAGCTTTAGTTACTATTATCACTGACCAAGATTCTCAACAAGGACGGGAGACGATCGAGTGAATAATTTTTTTAATGTGTAATTTTTTTAATATTTGGAATTTTTCCTCAATTTCTAGGAAAATTATTACGATTTTCAGAATGGCGGCCAGTATGTCGTCATCGGCTAACTGTAGGCTAGTAGATGAGGAATTTAAGCCTTTTTCGGGTTTTTTTACCATTTTAAATTGAATACATGTGTTTTAACTTACACTAAAAAAATTTTGGATCGAGAAAGAATCAAACTAAGCACTGTAATTAAAAAATCGATAATTATTTTAATAAGAGATTTTTTTTTATGAATTTTGGAATCAATGCCGAATGTTTAGCACAATAAATACATATCTCCAAAAATGCGCCTAAGACAGCCGACCAGATGGCCGGCGCCCTGACAATAAAAATAATGTATACACTTTAGCGCGTAAAAATTAAACTAACAACTGTATCTTACCCTAGACGAAAACAATATGCACAGAGACCTCCAGGAGACGAAAACTATATGGCAGACGTGACGTCATACAAGCTGGTTATATATATATATATATATATATATATATATATATATAATATTGGCATTAGTTGTGGTATGTCGGTCTGCCATTGACTTCCGTGAATGAAGGATCCGTTGCCATTTAATTTTTTAGCTCTCACCGAGTTCAAACCGAGGACTCTGAGCTCCATGAATTAAGTGCGTTTTTTAATTTAAATTTAATTTTAATAGTTTTATTAAATTTAAATTTTTCCCTAATTTTTAGCTAAATAATTATGAATTTCCAAGATGGCGAACGTGAAATAATTTTAAAATGGTTGAACTCTTTTATTAAAATTTTATATAAATGTTTATTAGTTTTAACATTTTTCCCGATTTTCTAGTAAAAAACAGAATTTTAATATGGTGACCGCAACGATAATTGCAATGGTTATGTCGTAATTCAGGATGGCGGCCTTGACATATTTAATGGCCAAGGCTTAAGGTGGCTTGCCGGTGGGAAATTTTAGCCAATTTGGGAATTTCTAAGCCTCTGGATTTTTTAGCGGACTCAAACTGAAAATTTTTCCTCACAACGGGAATATTTCTCTCGAAATAGGAAATTTTTTTTCTGATTTTTTTTTTTTTGACATATTTTGGCGGTTTTTTTCTCCAAAAAACTGAGAGTGTTTGCGAATTTTTGCGAATTTTTGGCCGATGTTGGCCTATTTTTAGTAATTTTGAGCAATTTTTGGAAATTTTTGAATTTCAAGGTCATTCAAGATAGCCACCGTGAAATCAGAATCCAAGGTGGTGGTATCGGCACCAGGACCTCACTCTTACTCCTATCCCCGGATGCTTTATTATATACCACTAAGGTGCTACACTGGCAATAGCCTACTTCGTGATAAAAGTGTAATTTTACAGTGATGTAGGTGGAAGCTATATATCCACTGATGGAGCTGTATTTTTTACCCCACACGTGTAAGTATATTTTAACCTACACGTGTATGTATAACAATACAATTTTGTTGTAATATAACACCTATAAAGTTGGTGTTATTTTACACACCACTGACAGGTATTTAACTATTTAGCATTAAAACTACATCTATACTTCATGTGTACTTTTTCACAGTTTGGATGAGTAACTGTACAAATTTAAATTATAATTTACATTTACATCGTCTATGTAGATTTGCAGTGTGTGTCTGGGTAAAACTGTAATTAAAAGTTGTTTTTTTTTTAAATATAATTTTTTCCAAAAAAATTTTATAATAATTATGGATTTTCAATATGGCAGTCGTGACTTCACAATTCAAAATATTTTGAAATTTCTAAGGAAAATAATGGTAGAAAGCTCTAAAATCCAAGATGGAATCC
Organism: Bacillus rossius redtenbacheri; assembly: GCF_032445375.1. Taxonomy (NCBI): domain Eukaryota; kingdom Metazoa; phylum Arthropoda; class Insecta; order Phasmatodea; family Bacillidae; genus Bacillus; species Bacillus rossius. Next base: position 15,798,065 of record NW_026962010.1, read on the forward strand.
AAGTTGGTCGCCGAAGTATCAGTGTCAAAGTAACAGGTCAAGGTCATCCAATATGGCTGCCGTTAAGTCACAATTAATGTTGGCTATCACCAACACCAACACTTTATTCCGGCTCCAGTAGCAAGAGCACCTATTAGGCTATCCTACACTACTAATGTTTCTCAATGAAACTAAAAACCATATTACAAAGTATTCAGAGGAACTGTGTTGAAACATTTAACGTTTCAGTACTGAGATATATTTAATTCGCCTTAATTTTACCACCCATAATAAGGATTATATATATTAATTACACAAAACTATATATAGTGATATTTGAGCCACCAGAGAAGTCTACTAGTGGAAAATGTTTTAAAGTGAAAGTAAATCGATGACCTTGGACAGCGCCGAGAGAGCTAAGGCCGTGCCGGAACAGGAGGAGCTGAAGGAAGGAAGCTGGTCGGCGGGCAAGTAGCGACCTGCTCGTATATAAATCACTCCCCTCCCCCGCCCTTCTGCGAGGCTCGCCGGAGGGTGGTTCCTTCCCTTCTGGATCCCGCGGAAGAATTCGCTCAGCCCCGATCAGTCCTGAGCACAGGTGAAGTTTACCTTTCACGCTTGGAATAATAAAATTAACTTACAGTTGAAAAAATAAAAATAAACCCACTTTAATCGTAGTGAAGTAAAAAATTTTAAAAAAATTTAGCTTTAATGTTTTGTCCAACAGCTAAATAATGTGCCAGAACCATTTAAAACTACAAACGTGGGATGCTTGATAACAATTGTCATAAATTTTCCGTCAGTAATAACAATATGATTTGTAATAGATTTTCTATCACTAATTTTAGGATATAGTCATTACGAATATGAAAGTAGAGAATACCCCACGTTTTTAGTTATACAAATTTGTAGTGCACTGTTTGGCTGTTAGACAAAAAAAAACTTAAATTTATTTATTTTTTCATTTTTAGATCTTTCAACAATAAAAGCACGATTTTTTTTTAGTTTTTTAAACTATTAGTTTATATTATAATTTTTATTCTCAAAATAAAATGTAAAAAAATTGATTATCAGTAATTAGAACAAACTAAAAATACTAAATATGAGTGATTAGAGTATCTATTTGATACACTGAACTTAAAATTAGTTATTAATGTTGACGTAATATAGTCATTTAAGCTAATGCGTCAACATTACAGGGAACATGTATCTTAGAGCTTTCAAGTTCGTCTACTTGGAGACCATCCAGTGAATTAACGTGACTGAGAGCTATATAAGCCTGTCCGACAGCAAAGAGACGTGATCCCAAGTAAACAACTGCATAATTTACAGTGCAGCCTTGCATTTTATGCTCGGTAGATGCCCAACTCAGTATAAATGGCAACATTCGCCTTTTAGTATTACCATAGCTGTATTTTGCTGAAAACAGAATGGTTATTAGTTTAATTATATGTACACCATCTGTGCTGAAATCAATACAGACTGATGGAACGTCCGTATCATACACTTGATCACACCGGAAGAGTGGCCAGATAATTTAAGATATAGTACCCATAGTGCCATTAACGAACTCCGGGCACATTTTCGACCATAACTCGACATCGGAAACACTCTAAATCAAAAATAATATATTTTTGAAATTTTCTAAATTTAGGGGCACGCCCCCGCCCCTTACTCAAGCACATTTTTCACCATGACACAACCTTTTGGATCAGAAACATTCCAAATCTAAAAAGTATCATACTTTAAAATTTTCGAAATGTTGGGTCTTTAAATCCCCTCCCCAGGGTAAAATTCGAACCCGGGGCAAATTCTCACCATGCCCCGACCTCATGGATACACAAAAAGCCTGGTTATTACCCATAGCTTGAAATAAATCTGACCCCCCCCCCCCCCCCCACACACACACACACACTTCCCCTTTTCGATAAGGTCTTCAATTATCAAAATATTGTATTATCGGAGGTTCTTTATTTATATGCAAACTTTAAAAACATTCGGACGTCGAAAAGTGGGTAAAAATTGAATGGAAAAATGTTATTACAAATTCGATTCATACATGCAAGTGAAGCTAACAAAAACGTAGTAATATTGGTTGAGTATAGTCAACTTATGACGCGCGATTGAAGTTATACTTACTTGGCGTAGAAAAAGAAAACTAACTTTAGCTCTGCATACAAATAATTAATAGAAACTGAATTTAAAAAAATGGAGTAATATTATAAATACTGATTGTAAAAATTCAATCAAATTTAAATAAATTTAATTAAATACTCAGTATTCAATATTAATCCAAATAATTGTATATAATTAATTATTTAAATAGCTTAGATTAATTTTAATTAATAACGAAAACAGTAAATATCTTTAATGTTTTGTTTTAAGTTATTAATTTTAAATTATTTTTAATGATAATCAAAAAAATTTATAATGGAATTATTAATATATACGGGAACCTAACCTCAAAAACACTCCTATGACAACAGCCAGGAAACTAATAAACCTTCCACAGACACCCCCGGTCAGCGACAATGGAAGCTTATAAGCAACCTGGCATCGTCATGCATGCAGGAACATAACCTCACATATATAAATACATTTTAAAAAGTGTATAAAACAATTTCTGTCACTAATATTCACAATAAGTATATAATGTTTTTAGTGATACGGACCAGTACTCAATATCAATCACTTAAGTATAAGATTTAAAAGCACGTGTATAATTTTTATTTTGATGTAGCGTTTTTTTATGTAGTCTTTTTTTCATCATGTGAAAATTTTATTGCATACTACGTGTACATCGTGAAAATCAACTCATCATTTTTTTTTCATAACGCGCCTACAGAAGTAGGCCCCTATAACTTTACTGGGGAAACAGTAACAAAAAGTAAACTCGCTTGGCATCTACTTAAAAATAACAAAAGGCATTTCATCTAATAATGCCTCTTTACTTAATAAAATACTCTCTGCTTAATGGATCTAGTTTCTGTACCCCATACGGGATGCCTATAGAAAGAAAAATAAATAGAGATGTTTAAAAATAAATTAACACTAATTCAAAATCAAATTACATTTATTATCAAATTTCTAATGTTCAAAACCAGTACCTAGCAATGGGTAAACTTTACAGGTAATGAGTAAGATTACAATTAAAATTCACAACAATTATCTTTCAGTAATGACTCTTAAAAAAAGACTGAAAGACCAAACAAGGGAGTTAGTGAGATAGAACTTCACTTTACCCTTATCCCTTTTTTGAAGCGTTCACTTAAGAATCTCTAAAAACATTATTTATTATTACAACTAAGAAAAGATTGTTCGGTACTCACGTTTCTATAGAATCAAAACATTTCCCACTTTAACACTTTAAATCTTTCATTTTGTCCTCTCCTGGCCTTGAAATTTGAATAAACTTTTCAAGGTCTATCTCGAACTTTACCACTTAGTTACTCAGACAGACAGCATCACGACCTGTAAGCCTAAGATATTAGTTACATTTATAAACAGGGTACTCATTACCTCCGACGAGAGGCATAGCTTCCTCCGGAGTGAGCCTAAACCGATCACATCCCGAACTCTACCAACTCGTGGCCACAGCGGGCAGAGTCTCCCCCTGAGTGAGTCCCGACCTCTCTCTAACTCCCGCTGAAATCCCTACTCGCCGCCTGCTCGAACAATGCATGGTCGGTGAACCCAGACTTCACAGACCACTAGCCAGGACAGCTGAGCAGGCCGCCCCCTCCACCCAGACGTGCTGCCACACGGCGCGGCCCAGTGACCGCGGCCAGAGACCGAGCAAGGCGCGCAGCCGGACCAACCAACTACAGAAGAATGTGCAATCTGCAAGCCAGCAGTGCGCCGCGCCAGCCCCCCGCCCCAATTACTTGGTCACAACGCTTGTGAACATAGCTGCCAGCCCAGAGTCCCATCAGTGAAGTCCCCAAATTTGATTTCAAGAACCATGGAAGATTTCGAACCGTGACAATATATGTATATCATAATATCGTGGACACGATAATTGCCGCAATTTTTCACAAATCACTTCCAAACTGATACATAAAATCTGGTAGTGGAAAATTTCGGCCGAGTTCGTTAATGAACAATATCCGACCAAAGGGGTAGAAATAAGGAAGGGTTTTTTAAAAAAAACAAAAAAATCACTGTCATTCACATAATATAGAAGATATCACATCCGTTTGAACGTTTTATAACTAGTAAGAGTAAAACCGAAATTTATTTGTCGGTAAAAAAAATTTTGAGACGTTTAACCATAACTGCAAGGGGTTGAAAAAATGGGTTGGAGGGAAAAAACATAACTTCCTTCATAGGCACAACAACGAATTCGTACAAATGGTTTGTTAATTTTATAAATTTAATTTAAAAACTTTTATCTAAAACTTTTTGAAATGTTTTTGATAAGACAAACCATTGTTTCAAGGGGTAAAAAAAAATTATTGAGTACAATTTTAAAAAATTCATAATTTACGTACCATCTACACTATCAAATCCGTTCTGATTTCTTGTTAATCCTTCAAATAACTATCTAAAAATTTTGTCTGAAATAATTATTTTATAGAACAAAAATTTCTGCAGTGGGTGGAACATACAATGTTGGATGACTCTCTTCTTAGGCACATCATAAAATTCGTTCACTTTTTTTTTAATTTTACAATTTTTATCTAAACTTTATGTCTGACACAGTTTTTGATTGGACGACTATTGCTGCAATGGGTGAAAAAATGAGGGGTATAAATTTAAAAAATATTCATAACTCCCTTAGTTGGTACACTATCTAATCCGATATATAATATACCTAGTGACAATACTCTTTTTTTAAAGATCGATTGTGTATGTGTGTGTATATATATATATATATATATATATATATATATATATATATATATATATATAAGGTAGAGAGAGAAATGCCAGCCCTATATTACCCTGGCACTCCTGCAGGCATAAACTTTATCTTACCACAAATCAGGCAGTACTGCTTGCCCAGAAAGGGCCAACTTTCATGTTAAGTCTTTAAAAACACACCAGAGAAAAGAAAAGAGAAAAATCTTTTTCACCGTGTCTCAAAGCTGGCAAGATATAAGAGACGGAACTTGTAATTTCTGTTTTTTTATTAATTAATCTGTTTTTCAATGCAGTATCATAGACATATTACAAAAGTATATGATACTCATTTTATTTCTTAACTATAAATATTATTTACTCATCATAAAAAATAATCATATAAAATGTATAACTATTAGTTACAATGTAAAATATTAATTTTTAAATCTATATTAAGCGAAGCTAACATTATTTGAAAGTAAAAGTTATATATATTTTTTTAATTGACATCCCAAAAATAATACAGTATTTGGGGCCTAAACATTTCTGAAAGAAATATGGCCCCAAAAATGTTTAAGGCTAATCTAATGCAGTTGGTGCACAAAAGAGAGCATGGGACAAAATGCACACACTTACAAACGCTATTCTGTTTGCGTATTCACCATCAGACAGAATATAGTGCATGAAAATCACAAAAAACTGTTTTATGTCATTGAACTCTATCATGGCAATTTCAAAGAAACATACTACTGGCCTTTACAAATAAATACTAAGTTTCATATGCCGCATGTTTCATCGTGCATCTCACTCTCGGCTGAAAAGTCTCAGCTTTCTGCTCATTTACTCTAAACTGAAGGTATTTATACACTCAAAACAGCGCGTGTAACTCAGTACACGTAATAGAATTGAAACTTATTTGGAAATTCGAAACTAAACTCGTAAGTTTATCGTAAGAGGTAAAACGGCAGAGACAGAAAAAGAAGACAATTTTGTATATGAAAAATAATTAACAAAATATTACTCACTTCAAAATAACAGCTCAGGATATCATTCAATATTGATTTATTTTCAATAAATATTACTCACTCTTTTAATACACCAAAAATAAATTTTTTTAGTAAATATTAAACCTATGATTGATTATATTACATTAGTTTCTAATTTAATTTTATATTATGTATTGATTATATATAATCTCACCTTTTTCTAAACTGATTTTGTAGTTTGACAAATATCACGTTATCATTGAGTTATAGTGCAACAGAATGTGCCAATAGGCTACATATTCATACTGCTATGCATTCATAGGTATTTATAATGTTCTGCCGTCGACTTAGACCTTCAAATTTTACTCTTTTTACGACCAAGGACGTTTCACTTCAAAAATCACCCTTGCCTCTGATTGCCCCTCAAATGCCCCATAAAACCACAACGTTAGATATTTAATTACATAGTCAAGTAATCGATATCGTTGAAGACTTCCAGTTATTTACATTTATTCCTAGAGTGATCCCATTTTCTTTATCGGTTTGGTTGTTACTCATGCGTCAGTTTGTAGTGATTAATTGTGCAAAGTTCATACCACTCCTAAGACTTCAAAATCGATGGTGTTTATAAGCACACGGTTTTAGCACTGCTCGTTCAGGGTGAGTTCAATATTTTCCTCCTACAACTAAACTCAATTGCAGTTACTTCAATCTAGCCATTTTTAGCAAGATTTTTATTAGATTCCCTTGTAACTAACTTACTATGTAATCAAATCTTGGAAGTCGCTTTTAATCTAATTCTAATTGACGTATCGATTTGAAACTTTGCAAGTATATGTAATCAGGATGATAATACAACGATATCATGACTATGGCCTGAAGAAAGAGGGAAGTAGGTCCATAGGGGCAAGGAACTACTACTTTTGAGCCATCATAAAAAAAAATTACAACTTCCGAGCTATGGGCAATAACCATGTTTTTTGTCTATCCAAGAGGCTGGGGCATGGTGTTTGACTACAGCCCTCCCCCCGTGGAGGTGATGTCATTTGCCTCCGATTTTTTTAAAATTGGGGAAAATTTAAGTACATATATTTTCAAAAACAAAAAAAAATGCTTTTCTTCTTTTATAAACTAAAAAGTAAAAATGCATCTTTAAATTTAACTGATTTGTTCAACAGCGATATAAAGAACTACAACTCTGTATAACGTAATTTCATAATAAGCTCAAAATAAGAATAAAGTAATAAACAATGCAATTAATTTTAATTGAAAAAGCGTGAATTGTTCTTTTCTATTAATTTCATAATTACTCTATCCTAACGAATAGTAATTAGTGATAGAAAATATAAGACAACTTATATCAAGCACCCCATGCTTTTTTCATTAAAATATTATTTTTTTTTGTTTTTTCTTGATTCTAATTTCAAGTCTATTAAAAAAAAAATTACATTATACAGAGTTGAAATTCATTCAATTATTATTGAAAATTTACCTAAAATTTTTTTGTTTGACTATTTATTTCATACACATATAACAATAAAAGCATGTATTTTTAATTTTTTTTTATTTATTGTTTAATAATATAATATGACTTTACGAATGGTCACGATGTGTGTATGTATATATAATAGAGAGAGAGAGAGAGAGAGAGAGAAAAAAAAAAGTGAAAGTCAGCTGTACCAGATGTACGACAGTCAGTGTTTGATTTGAAGCCAGTGTTTGTTGTTCCAAGGGCAGGGAAATAGAGCCAGGCGCTGATTCCCAAAAGCGCTGGGTTAACGCGGGCGCGGTTGAAATGATTTACCAATGCTCATGAATGAAAATGGAGGCCCCTCGCGCACAGCCCGGCGCTGGGCCGCGCATCCTGCGCGCGGCGGGGATAGGTAACAATGGGCGCCGGGATTTATCGCCGCCTCGCGTGAGTAACGGGCAGCGCTGGGGCAGACCGCCGGATTAGTGATTTTAATACCTGGGGATACAGAGTGAGTCTGATTTTAATTTCGGCTGCAGTTTCTTAAAAAAAAAAAAAATGTGTGCATGCACTATGTACGCGCGTTAGAAGTTATACTTTCTTAGCGTGATAAAAAATTTAATTTAATTTTGCATGCAAATAATTAATAGAAATAAAATTATAAGAGCAAATAGAATTGTTATTAATACGGTTTTTAAAGAATGAACTCAACAAATTTGGAAAATTTTTAAAGAATTACTAGGTATTAAATATTGACTTAAAACTAATTATATTGTTAGGTACTTACGTGTTTAGAACTGGGTTTGTAAGGGATGGCAAAATTAAGCTCTATTATAGTTTTATTAATTACTAATATTTACATTAATAATAAATAAGAGTACATACTTTAAAATGTCTGATTACCAATCACTTGCACTTAAATAGCCTATGTTTATTCGCAAGTTACACAATGGCTGTCAAGTTCCACAGTTCGCACTCCTCACTGGAGTTAGGCTCGACAGTGGTTCGCCCCTTACCCCGCGCCTGTCCACACACACAGTCTCGCGCCACTCAGTCGCACTCTCTCGATCCCGTCGCTCCTCGTCGTGCCACTCTCGAGAGGGTCTCTCACCCTCTTGCCCGATGTCGCACTTCCTATCACTAACAGAACTCTCCGAACTCTCCTAACTGCCGCGGAAGCCGTCGTCGCTGCTTTTATACCTTGACGTCCTTCTCGAACGCACGAGAGCGGCAGTGACGAGACGTCGTCATCCCGCGCCGACCCGACGCCCGAAACATCGAGAATGGTCCCAAGTCACGTTCTCCAAGCTCAGCATCATCTTCTGTAGGCCCGCAGGATCCCCAGGCTGCTCAAAGTGCCAGTGACAATAGTCCGAGGCGGGATGATGAGCTGGGAGCGGAAGGAGATGGTTAGCGAGGCCCTTGTAATCAGGCCGGGCACGCGTGGCATGCGTGACGTCAGCGCCCGTGTGGGGTCGCTGGCCAGACTCGCTCAGGTACCTGGCACGCGCCGCGGCCTAGCCTCCTAGCACGCACGTAACAATATTATTTTTAAAAAAAAAAAATCTTAAAAAATTTAATTATTAATTTTAATGAATAAATAATTTGAATGTTTATTCGAATTTATTAATTTTTAATATTTATGAAAAAATATATTTATAATTCAAATAAATTATGCATAGGGAACATAATCTCACTTTTATAAATACATTTGAAAATACACTTCAAAAATTTTATAAACACTATTTTTATCACCAATATTTACAATAAAGAAATGTTTATAATTAATTCAATACACTAATGTATAAGATTAAATAGCACATATATAATTTTCATTTTTATGTAGCCATTTTTTGTGTGTAGCTTTTTGTTTACATGCTGTGAAAATTCCTATGCATGTTGCGCGCGCATCGTAAAAATTTCACTCTAATATTTTTGTTCATAATGCCCCTGAAGAAGTATAATTTCAGTATATTCGATAACAAAATTTTGGACTTATTTGGTACCTTCTTGACGATGGCCGTAGGTGTACGATACGGAATGAGTCTGAATTTCACTATTGCTGCTGGTGAAAAAATTAATAATAATAATAATAATAATGATTTACTAACGGTGTACAAATCATTTCAATGCTAGCGTGTGTCTTTGAAATTGTACATAATTTGAATAGTACAAACAACTGAGAATATTGGTTTAAAATGTTTTTTGTGCAAACTCCATTGCTAGTTAAAGTGTATGTTATAAGAAACCTCAACAAAGAACAAAAAAAAATACGAAAATGCAAACACACAGAAAACCGATGTAAAATATTAAAAACATTTAAAACACAGAAAATTCCGTGTAAGGAATGTCAGTAAAACACAAGAGCACCGACGGTTACAGTGTTCTGACAGCGGCGAGACAGTCGCAAAAACCACAGTAAATAAAGGTAAAAAAACGGTCTCGGACAACATCGTGACGAACAGACGAAACCAACGATGATACTTAAGGGATAATGTATACAACACAACAACAACAACAACAACAACAACAACACAGAGGCGTACAAGCAAAACCAGCGATGTAAAAAAAAAAGTATATTCTGGATACCATTACTACGACAGCACAGATGAACACAGCAGGATTCTTGGACGAAAAATTGGTTGTCTGTAAAGTCGGTTTACGGACGATAGTTTAACGTGACAACGCCATATCAAAACATTTATGAAATGATTGCATACTTTTATGAATAAAATTGAATCATTTTTATTTTAATAATAAAAGAATAAATACTTGAAATTATACTAGTAATCAAATTTTTAACATGCAAGAATAATTAACCTTTATTGCCGTAATTGTTGTTGTAATAAGCAATGAAAACCACATTAACTTTTCACTTCACTTTATAAACAGTCGACGAAACAGTTCACGTGTAGATGTAAGTTGTGTGCTGCCGCTGTCTTTCTTCTCCTCGGACGCATAGGCCAATCGAGTGGAAGAGAGATAGATGCTGCGCAAGCGTACAATGAGCGTAACGGGACACTTTTTCGTGCGTGCAGCCGGCGTTCATCGATTTATTAGACGTTGTCACGTCAAAAAGTTCCAACGTTTCGCGAACTGAGGCCTTTTGTTCCCCTCGGAGCTGAGCACTCGGTTCATTGCGCATAACAGAGAAAGTGGAAGTACATACTTAAAATAGAAAACTGAGAGTCTGGATAATGTTTAATTGAACTAAAGTTTATTAACCATTGCAAAACCTGTCACTTTCGTAACTCGATTGCATTGAAATAATTCTGGAAAACAACACGTCACAAATACCCATGGGAAATGTGAAAGTTACCCCCAAGCATTTCACTAAATTTATTTTAAGTCACGGAAAGTTTTGGCGGCGGATGTAATACTTCGTGAAATCGAACATCATCCTGGTGCTAGGGCGCCATCTTAAACGGCAACTTTGAAGGCGTGTACCAACTTGGGAAAGCAAAGCACTGTAACCCATACGTCGTATGCATGTTTTCAACGTATGTTTTCGTGTTGAACCTGAAGTCTATGTTTTTCAGCCGAATTCGGAGTCATCCGTTATATGTTGTGGTTATGGGACAGTTAAAAATAAATTGTTCAGATAGATAAGTCGTGAATATGTGCGGCTGCATTGATTAAGCGTGAATTAGGGAATTACGCTGCAGAATATGTAATGAACATTAAATTTTGTTTAAACATTCGTAAATATTGAACTATACATAGCTATAAACCCATTTATAAAAGTAGGCAATTTTCCATTAAAATATGGTAAATACTTTCCTTGAGCATTTCACTGTTTTAAAACATATATATGAAGGATTCTCGGAAAACATAGTTCCCATTAGTAATTTACAACTTTGCAATATTACTGTAAAAATCCCAACTATTTATTATGTCATATGTATGTGCTGTTATATCGATATAATTACAGACTACAACAACCACCACTACAACACTGAATTTCTTCTCATCCCTGACCACCTAGTTCTACCTTAATCGTTCTCTCACATTCATCCTCTTCTATAAATGCTCTTTGTTCTCTCATCAGCAGCTCTCTCCCCGCCTTATGAACGCAAAAAACCATATTTAAGTACTTGTCATTTACGGGAGACACTGCAGCACACTCGAACAAAAAGCCAACAAGTAGATGCTAAAGCGAACAACATGAAGGTTTAGGAGCCATAAACTTTCGCTCGTCGTGTGGCGCGCTGCGCCATGGACAGTGAACAGTTTGTGATCTGTAATATTCTGTTTACGGTTAAAATTAATACTTAAGTTTTATACTGTAGTTTAATATTTTAATGTGTAATTTAAATTTAGTTAATTTTTTTATTGACGTGACGTCTAATAAATCGATGAACGCCGGCTGCACGCAAGAAAAAGTGTCCCGTAACGCACATTGACCCGTTACGCTGTGTCCCGTTACGCTCATTGTACGCTTGCGCCGCATCTACCTTTCTTCCACTCGATTGGAACAACCATCTATTTGACTTTTTCGAGGCACATTAAACTTGAAACACTCCCAATTGTTTCCTACTTTTCCTATCATCGTCCTATCCTTAACAGATTAACACAGATTGGAAGAAGTTAAATAGCAAATATGTATAAAAGTTATAGTTAAAATAATCTCTTCGTTAAAGTAATAAACATATTTGAATTAATAAATAAATAAAATAAAATAAAATAAAATAAAAGTTAATTTATCAATTAAATTGTAGATTTAATTTCACTCCTTCTTTGTATCCATACAAAATAGTGATAATTCAATAAAATGATTTAATTTTATTCATAAAAGTATGCAATCATTTCATCAATGTTTTTTTTATGACGTTGTCACGTTAAACTATCGTCCGTAAACCGACTTTTTTAGTTTATTTATGTTTAATTTCACGGCCTTCTAGTTGGCCTCTGGAGAGTTTTGGTCACAGTTGGTAAAAGTTTTTAGGACAGCTATATGTTTTGTACAATTTTGTTTTGTAACTTTAAATGTACGTTAAATTTTTAAAACAAAAGTAATATAACGTTCATTCGATTTAGAATAAGTTTTTGAGCTTGAGTGAATAAATTTGTCAAGTGTCCCGGAGAAGGTAGTTTACTGCGTCACCGCCAGGGAGATTTGCCAAGGGATTGCGGGGAGGGGGGATGACAGAACCGACGTGAAAAAGATTTGCGTATGACAGAACTCGGCCGCGGACTGTCGTTGGAGCCGCGCGCGGCGCGGAGTCGCCGGGAAATATGTATTGCGCGGTGGATTACGTTTTCTAAGACTGTGTAAAGACACAAGAAGATTGAATATGCGTGCGTGGTAAGCTGCAAGTGTGCGACGTGCGAGCTACAAGAAATGTGCGCGCCAGGACTTGATGGGTGTGTGTGGGAGGGCGTGCCAGAGGCCCGCGTGAGAGGGGCGTCTTGCAAAATAACCTAATTTGGTAGCTACTCGGTTCGGGACGCCTGAGATCCTTCGCTTCTCACCGTGCAAGCAATAGTCAATCAGCTCGAGTCTGCTAGGCGCTACTACTCGACTGCCTGTCTGCACCGCGGTGTGCGAAGGATTATTTGCGTGTGCACTGAAGTAGATGTATTTGAAGAGGAATTCCCAGACAGCGGCAGCATATCTAGTGAGACGAAAATTAAAAAAAAAAAAAGTGTAAAAATTTATATATATATTTTTTAATTTTTGCATTATTTGGAGGCCATTCCCAAACAGGTACCCAAAGTATGATAGTTCGTTCCTGAGAGGAAAAACCATTACGTTCGTTGGCGTTCCAAACGAATGGAGCTCAGTTGTGAAAATTAAATTTTACTACAGTGCCATCTTTAAATGATTATTGCAATGGGGTATATTGATTTAAGAATAATTTTTACCTAAGCCATTGCTGTTTTTGACTAAGGACGGGAACTGATGTGTGTTCCCGAAACGAAAAAAGGTTTTGTCTTTGGAAACCTATTGTGTTCGCCTGTGCTGTCGTCGTCGTAGTGCCCAAAATATTTGTTTTGTCACATTGCCAGGTTCACCCTTGTGTCTCTATGTTGTTGTGTTGTCGCTATATCATTTTAATATCTTTGTTAGGTTGTGTTTGTTTGTCACTGTGTTGTCAAAGATTAGATCTTGTGTTTTTTTAATAGTTATATTAGCAACTGAATCGACGTCGTTAACCCACTCTGTCCGTCTGTGCTGTAACATAGGTATACCTGATCAATTCCTACCAAGTAATTTTCTGTGTCAAAAAAAGGTATCATTTTGCATTGGCTGAATACGGCTGGTTTTTCTGTGTGCTTGCCTAACCATAATTTTGGCGATATTGAAGTTTCTTATAACATGCAGTGTAGTAAGTAAAGATATACCTATGTCCAAAATAATTTTTAATTTACCATATTTGGCGTGAGTAAAATGAGACTGCCCGCATTTCCGGATAAGTGACGTGTTAATCACCACAGGAGTGGCAAATGGCTGACGGGCTGAGCAGTATGTCATGAGAGGGTTTTGGAGCCAGGCAGTCCATCATGAGAGAGGTTTGGAAGTGTGCAATCCGTCATGATAGGGTTGTTGAGCTGAGCAGTCTGTGAGGAGAGGGATGTGGAGCCGTAGAGTCCGTCATTAGAGGGTGGTGGAGCCAATCAGTTCGTCATGAGAGGGTTGTGGTCTTGCTGTAACCACACGGCAGTCGCGATCAGCAGGGCTACTCCCTCACTACAGTGGCGCCAATCCTGGCACTTCCGCGGCGAGAAAGAAGTTAGGGCTCAAAGGAACAGAACAGTGGCGACGTAAGAAAAAAAATAAAAAAGTGGGGGGAAACACGGTTAAAATGTAGATCTTGAACACTCCTTGTCTCGAGTGCAGGAATTACCAAACAGCTAATGCAAGGAGGCCCTCAGGCCTCGTTCTACCTAAAGGGTAAAACTTCTTTCAGAAAAAGAAAGAATTCGCCCTCTGACAACTTGTTCCCTCCCTCCTCCTCACCAAACAGAAAAGTCTGTCTGCGTCGCGGGTAGCAGCTCTTGTCATGCAAATGCGATGCAAATGGAGAATTTTCCCCCGAATTAAAGCCGCCCCCGCCATTCCCCTAGCACGCGGGCAGGGACAGCTTTTTAAAAAACAAGAGAACAAAAGTGGCCGTGTTTTGCCGGCGGCCATTTTCAAGGCCAAAGACGCCGCGAGAAAACATCTCGCCTCGTCGCTTTAATGTCCTTTTGTTTGCGCCGCGCAGGTCTTTGCTGTTTATTGTGCGGAAAACCATTTATTCTGGAGCGCGAAATTTCACAAACAGACATTTAAGCATGCTTTTTTTTTCTCCTTTTACTTAATTATCATGATAGTACTTCTTTCGCTCCACAAAAAATTCAGGTCATGTAAATGCTACAGTGAAATATAAAATTTGGTTTATGTTTCAAGATAATCTAAGTATAAGTACCTAGGGTTTTCATTATTTGACAACTTATTCATTCCATGTAAAATGTACACTTAAAATCCCAGCAGTGAAATGTAAGATATTGCAGATAAAATGTAATGTGAATAGCAATGAAGTTAAAAAAAAAAGAAGTTAACTAAAATACATACGATCACAAACACACACATATTAACGTAATATTTGTGGGGCTACGAGAAAGATTAAGTGACTTTTTGAACTTCACATCCCAATAAACATATAATTCATGAGTACCGAGCTCAAGTGTTTAATGACAAATTAAACTTGAAGTGCTGTTGTCTGTGTGCAGTCGTTCGACCACAATCCCTAGATCTCAAAATTCACTATTGAATCTGTAACAATGTAAAATTTAGCTAAGTCAAATAACATATGTTTTCCACTGTTTTTGAAAAATAGTTAAGTTTTTATTCTTTAGGAAGAGTCTATTTGTTAGATATTTACGATTATTCATACATTTTGCGTGATACCGATGTTTTCCTTGCAAGTATTAAATATGCAGTTCTTAAACTATTTGCGAAATAGCACTTGCAAAAATTTAGTTTCACAATATTTTTTTAAAATTATTTATCAAATAATCGCATTTTTCCCTTTACTGGATATGAAATGCAATCCATTCCAAATAGTTAAGAGATTTATTTTAGTGTTAGTAGAAACAGTCCATAGAAAACAGTTTACTAGCGATGGACATTCGGTAGGGACTGGAAAAATTCGCGGTTTCAATGACATCTAGGACAGACTCCACGTTCCTCCATGTACTTATGCAAATTACACTTTCTGATTGGCTACTAATCCGTGACACCTGTCAACTGGCATGCCTGTGATTCGCTGTTTTTTTTTTGTTGAGTATTCTTTATTGGCTTAGGGTCATTCAGGTAAACTGTGGTCCGATCACTGAAGCAGCATGAAGTTGAACTAGTTTGGATTCTAGCCTATCGCGAAATGAATCCGCGAATTTTTCCGGTCTCTAACATTCGGCTGCCAAACATGGACGAAATACGTAAGTACGACTGTCGTATGGTAAACTTGCCGTCGGGACGACGGTAACGGCTTCCACGGAGACTTGTGAGCTGGCGGACCCGCGGGTTGAAAGACGGCGGAAAGATAAAAATTTGGAAAGCAAGATGGAGGAGGAGAGCGGACTCTTGCAGGCCACGGCTCTTTTCTTGATGCTTCCATGTGTTCCAACCCTGTCCGCCCGAACACTTCGCCATTGTGTCCTCACACCCGGGCACACTGCCGTGTCAGCACGAGAACGAGGGCACTAGAGAACAAGTGCGTAGTCACTGACATGTCCGTGAACAACTGAACCAATAGAGATCCTTGCATGCATCAGTGCAGCCACTCTCACTGACACCCAGCCTCTCATGCATGTGGAATTGTTATTTTGGATTTATTGACTTGATGTAAACTTTTAGACATACGCCATTGCTAAGCACATGTATGTCTGTAGAAGAAAACTAAAAAATACCCAAAAGACAAAAAACACAAATTAAGCAAAAAAATTGCTGTTGTCTACAGGATATAAACACCACATAATATTCCATAACAGCAATATGGTCAACAAACAGAGAAAAACAAAAAAAAATGGATTAAGAGAACGAAAAAAAAAAAAAAACACAAATGATTACAGCACAAAAATATTGAACCCAAAAATATTCAGCACAACAGTTGAAACGAGACAAAAACACGACAAAACGAAAAGACGAAACAAAATCAATATTTTTCCAAAACATTTGTTGCAAAGTCTACGAATGTTTCAACAAAGAATCAATGAAAGAAACTATTTTGTATTTTTTTTTTTTTGCGCCCGATGTACTCGACATGTTATGTCATATTTATAAAAAGCAAAGCATATATTCATAACTAAAATTGTTGCGTCATTAATAACGTCATGGCCACTCACGAGAATATAAATTGATGTGTCTCCATAACTGTGTAATTCGTATAACTTTAATTATTTCGTCCCATTTTCGAAATATTTGTTTACAAATATCAAGGTTCATCAAAAATTCTAACCTTTTTCTTCACAATTGGCGCAAGATGTTCTGTAATTATGTCGAGCTTACCTTGAAATATTACTTTGTTGCAGCTCTACTGAAATCATCAATCAGTTTGGTCCTAACTTCTTTCTATGATTATTTTTCTTTGCGGAATGCTAAGAACATTTACAAATCTTGACCGATTCCTCTGGTATGGCCTTGTCAAACCACGTCCAAAAATCGACGTTTCATTTAACATTCGTGTTGACGCAATTGATAAGCAATAAACAAAAAAAAAATTGATTGAAAATTTCAAAGTCATATAATTACACCCTTACACCTACAACACAGAAAGTAAGTATATTGACTAATAATATTGTCTTATTTTGTTATGTCTATGCTTTATTAAAGTAATAGGGCTGAACGCTATGGTGTAGTAGGGAAACATTGACCTCGTATTCAAATGACTCGAGTTGGAACACCATTTAATAAAACCGTATTTCAGTTCTCCATGGTTTACGAAACAACCCTGGCTTAAGGCTGGTATGATTCCTAGCTGTAGACAATAGCCGAATCGTTCTTCGTTTACCTGAATTTAGTCGTAGGTATTTGTTCTAAATTACTTTGTTGTTGACGTTACTTAACAAATATGAAATTGCAGAAGAAATTTACTGGAGGGATAAATTCATGATTTCAGTTATGAGTGTACATAATGGAAATTACTACATGTAACATATCTTTAACTAAGTAAGATATGTTTGGATTTCTTAATTGATGATTAAACTTCAACTATCCTTGATAAGAAAAGTTTATCCATTTTCAATATTATTCTTTTTCATGATTGTACACATAATTTTGTCATTCCGTTGAATATAGATTAGTTTACTTAGCAGGGTATTGCTTATTTAGTCACAGTAATGCCAAATAGAGTCAAAAATTTGTTCGTTTGGATTAGGCTAAAGGACATGCGAGTTTTGAACGATCTTAAAATAGTTACTCAAATATGGTTACGAAAAAGGTAGGCGACATTATTTAATAAATATTAATAGGCCAGCGAATTCTTCCTAGAAACCAAACAGAATATTGGATCGTGTAATTCAATATGATCTGTTGACAAGATTTCATTGCATTTGTGATGCGATTAACATATCTGCATGATGACTGTCCAGTGCCGTGTCTTGGAGTTTGTCGGGATCCAGCGCTTGGATCCGAAGACATCAAGACTCCGAGAACAGATCCCCGTGGCGCATCGGTGTTCCCCTCTCTCTCTCCCCCCCCCCTCTCTTTCAGCGACTCCCCCTCCCAAGGCTCGCCTTCCGGAGTGCGCAGGCGTGGCTTGTGGCACCGCCCACTTCAGTAGTGTTCGAGTCCCAAGTTCCTTCTTGTTCCGGTCCGTTCGTGCACGAGTGCAGTTGCAGAGTCGTCGCAGCGAACACGACTGAGAAGAGTCATTCTTTTGACGTGATTACGACTTCAAAATTTCTTCCATAGTGGGAGGCAATTGAAAAAAAAACGAATGTTTACCAAATCGGGGGATACAGTTTGGTTTTGCAGGTACATTATGTCATCTCCATCCAAAAAATTAATTACACCACTGGATTGTTAAAGGATTTAAGAATTTGTAACGCTAAGTGAGGACTGAGATGCATCGCGCGCGTTGGAGGGGAAGCGCAGGCAATTTGAGGTAATTTTGCCTGCGTTTCGAGATTTCCATTTAGTTTAACATTTGACTCGGAGAAGCTAAGACGTTCGTTTGAGTTTCAATCGTCAGCTCTTATCAAAATCTATCGATTGCATATATAAAAATTTGTGTAAAATAGTTACAGTGAATATATATACACCTTTTACGTACACGTATTCACGTACAACACACGACCGTGTCCATGACACAGCCACACCCCATTTTTTTCGCTCTAATTCTTATTTAAATTCATTTTCGGCTTTCAACGTCTAAATTGGCTTTGGCATGGCTGGTTCTGCACATTATCTTGTATTTGTAACTATTATGTGTCTTAAAACCTTTTACCATAATTAACTTAACTGCATCTCAGAGCAAGATGCTAAACAATTTTTTTTATGTGTAACATCTTAGTTCTCGGTATACGGCATTTGGTAGAAGTAATTTGGAAATGGAACGTGAATGCCTAAACACTGTGCTGGCGTCTGTGTGAGTCTCGGAAATCTCTAAATTATGGCGAAACCGCGTGATTCGTCCTAATATATAATAACTTTCTCTAACATCGGTTTTGTACTTAGTTTAATGGTTTTCCAAAATAAACTTTTTAATAATACAACATTCCTTCAATAATTTGTATTATAATAAATACTCATAAAAAGAAATAATGGCAACTTAAAAATATCTTGGAATACCTTAATTGAAATTATGCCAACCCTTTTTTAACATTTCAATGGCGAGATACCTCGACGTTCATAATACTGTAGAGACACAAAAATTAATAGCCTACAAATAGTCAATGCCATGAAAAATAAATGAATTTCGTGATGAATATTTTACTTTTTAATCTTAAATGTTTTATCAGATCAATAAGGTTAACGTTTGTTCGTAGGAAGTATTTACAGATTTGCGTTTAGGCATAAACAAATTTACAAATATATAATAATGAATGTTATAATAAGTGTTTTCAAAATTGTTCAGGTTAATATTTTATAATGCAATATAAATATAACATCTAGCGTGTGTACCTAGGTAGATACTCCATTTTCCGTATACTAATTAGTACAATAATAAAACATATATACTATACTTATTTGAATCCACAAAATGTTTGAATATGTTACAGTTGTATAACTCAAGGACATGCCAACTATTATGTTTATTTGGGCGGTGGGCGGAGGAGAACATTTTTTTAATATATTTGAATAATATTTCTAGTGAGTTTGAGTTTACTACCTGTTGGAAAGGGGAAATCCCCCTCCCTCTCTTTCTGTTCTTTTTTGGCCCAGACCTGTTGAAACTTACTTGTATCATTTTGGCTGTGTAACATCTTACCTCTCGGTAATCGGTATTTTTGGGAGTAATTTCGTGAATGCGACGGAAGTCAAAGAACGTAATTTTGTAACAATTCACAGTACTGACATCTGTTGGGTGTGACTTGAAACAAAAATCACAAATACATGGGGAATATTTATATTTATAACTGTATAGTTAATTTTAACACTATGGAAAGTATTTAAATAAAATCGTTTGTCAAAAAATTAGATCCAAAGCCTGAGTTAAGTATTTTATTTTCAATTTTTTGTCGATATTATCAGAACGTTTCAGTTTATACATATTACAAACTTTTCCTTGCAAATCAAATGATTCGATATTCGACGTAGCTGCTCCAACGGCGAATTTTAGAGGAGGGCGCGGAAACCATGTGTGATTCGCGTTCAGAAATGTAGTTTAATAAACTAATTTCGTATATTTATCACTCTCGACGTTATTTTTAAGAATTCCAGGTCAAATTTCGTGTCCGAATTTCATATTATAAGTGTATTTTTCACATGAGAACACATAAATTTGTTCATTACCGAGGTTAGAAGGTACACATCACTGGCGAGTGCTAAATGATTCGCTCGCATTTTGATGTGAATCTCACTGCTGAGGAGCCTGTATGTCCGAGTGTTACGAATATTCCGATGGCTTAAGGGGAGTAGTTAAATACGTGGTGGGGGAACCGGTAGAGGAGGAAACTGCAGGGGAGAAGATAAAATGACGTAGCATACTTGCACACTTGCATGTTTGCACAAATGCATAATAGCAAATAAGAATACTTGCATATTTGCACAACTGCTCACTTGCGTACTGTAAACTTGCATTCTTGCATGTATGTACATTGCGTTCTTGCACATTCGCATAATTTCACACTTGCATACTAGCACTATTGCTTAATTCACACATATATATTTGCACATTGGCATACTTTCACACATTCATAGGTTCACTTTTACATACTTGCATATTTGCGTTCTCTCTCCTTTCTCTGCACCATTGCAACCTTTCACACTCGCATACTTGCACACTTGCATCATTCCATACTTTCATATTTACAAACTCGTACGCTCGCATACTTGCACCCTGTCATACTTGTACACTTGCATACTTGCACACTCGCATATGTGCACACGTGAATACTTACAATATTACGCTTTCGCATCCTTGCATACTTGCACACTTTCATATTTGCATACGTGAATACTTGCATACTTACACACTCGAACCCTTACATACTTCAAACTTGCATACAGCACACTCGCATACTCGCTTACTTGCAACTTCCAATTTCGGACACTCGCATACTTTCTCACATACATACATACTTGAACAATAACATAATTTGAGTCTTGTATATATGCGACCTCAAACAAAGATAATTATGTTACTTATAACTAATGATAAAATATTTGCGAAGTTTCACTCCAGGCAAAATTTAGTTAAATTAATTTTTTTGGAAGATTCATTATTGTAGTAGCCTCTCCACTACACAAGTTTTTTTTGACGTGACAACGTCTAATAAATCGCACGAAAAAGTGTCCCGTAACGCACATTGTCCCGTTACGCAGTGTCCCGTTACGCTCATTGTACGCTTGCGCCTCATCTCTCTCTCTTCCACTCGATTGGAACAACCATCGATTTGACTTTTTCGAGGCACATTATACTTGAAACACTCCCATTCGTTTCCTACTTTTCCTATCATCGTCCTATCCTTAACAGAATAACACAGATTGGAAGAAGTTAAATAGCAAACATGTATAAAATTTATAGTTAAAATAATCTCTTCGTTAAAGTAATAAACATATATGAATTAATGAGTGCAAATAAAAGTAAATTTATCAATTAAATTGTAGATTTCATTTCACTCCTTTGTATCCATACAAAATAGTGATAATTCAATAAAAATGATTCATTTTTATTCATAAAAGTATGCAATCATTTCATCAATGTTTTGTTGTGACGTCACGTTAAACTTTCGTCCGTAAACCGACTTTACAGACAACCAATTTTTTTTCGAAGAATTATTATTGTAGTAGCCTCTCCGCTACGCAAGTTTTTTTTTTCAAGTGTTGTTCCTGAAGAACCCCTTGTTATATACCTGAAGAGGATCTCTCACTCTGGGATGTTATTTATCGCCGCTCGTGACCGCTGGTCCCCGCCCTGGAAGGCTGGCAGTTCAGCTTTACTCCGCGGGGACCAGCAGCTTCATCCCCGTCTGCGGGCGGCGTCTGCCGAGGGAGATAACCTCGACAGAAGAGATATATTTATACACGAGACCGTCGCAAAAAGACGCTGGAGAAGAAGGGCTGTCCGCGAGGCGCCCCTGACCTAGAGAATGAAGGGGGGGGGGGATCGATCTTTGGCCGAGCCCGGGAGCAGCAGGCCTCGGAGTTTATTGGCTCCGTGTTCGCGGGTGCTGATTGTTTGCTCGTGGACGGCGCAGGCTCTTGTGTCGACAGCCCCCGGGTTCCGCAGCCCCGCCTTAACCCCGGGGGAGACCTTCCAGCAGGTACACGCTGCTCCTCCCGGCTTCCTCTCGGTCCCGCTTAAGGTGGATGTACACATGCTGTCCACGTCACTGACTCAATGACTCTGTAACTCCCGCATGAGTGGAACACGCTTTAGTTATTAAATTCAATATTTTTTTTTTCTATTCATCAATTTTCAACGGATGCCTTAGGCTCCTTACAACCTCCAAGTTACTAATAGGTTTAATATTCAATATAAAACAATTTGTATCCGTTAAAATGTACAGCAGAATTAAGAATTCTAGTTACCTAAAATACATTAAAACTGGGAACCAAAAAAAAGTCGTTACATTAGACGGTTGACATTTATTTTGTTTTGACTGATAGGCCTACTTATATTTACTGGAAACAAAAAAAAAATAACCACAGCTTTCTTTGACACTTAAATGGGGCTATATGGTAATGAAAGACATGTTTAGGCCATTCACATTTTGTATCATTTTATTTTAAAATTTTGGCTTTGTATATGCATATACCATTATTTATTGAGAAGCATTCTGTCAAAAATGACTAGGTCCTATAAAATATATTTCCCAGTGAAGTCATTAGCTTTTACTATTAAATCCTTTTATAAGGCTGACAACAACTGAATACGTAGTGTCAATTGGTGCTTTTATTAATCCTCAGAGTATTCTTAATGTATGTTGTTTTCCTTAACAAGGGTAGACTACAAAATTTAACCATAAAATATTTGTTGCGTATAATGGCATAAACTTATCCTTTTAAGGGTTATACACGTCACTGAGAGTTTTTGATGTGTAACGTCTTAGCGCTCGGTATACGGTTTTTGGTGGGAGTAATTTCGTGAATGCGACGGAAGTCAAGGAACGGAAACGTGTAACAACCACGTTGCTGCCACATGTGGCAGGTGGCCCAAACAAAAGTTCGTAAACAAAGGGAAACGTAAATTATAAACTGTTTAGTGAATTCTAACTAAATTGGCAGTGCATTAATAAAAATTACTTTCCGAAAATCAGGTCAAAAGCCGGGGCTTAGTATTTTTTTCCAAATCATTTTGCTTTTATTTGAGCTTTTTTGTTATATAGTTTCAAATTTCGTAATGCAGAACGAATGATTTGACAGTTGACGCAGTGACTCCGGCAGCGAACTCTAGAGGCGGGTGCGGAAACTACGTGTGAATAGCGTTCAGAAATGAGTATTAAAACATAATTTGTGTGTATTTATCACTCTAGGCTTTATTTGAAAAATTGTCTACGTTATTTTTTCGCGTCCGAGATTCATATCATAAGTTCATTTGCAACATTAGAACACGTTGATTCGCTCGTTAGCGAGGTTAGACGTTGCACAACTCCGGCGAGTGTTTTTTTTTATAATACCTGATTGTACGGAGCCGGCCAGGGACGCCGCAGGGAAAGTGGGTCGACGATAAATCACGGCTCCCCGGCGGGCGGCAGATAAGGGACGCCTCCCAGTTTGTCGCCAGGCGGGAGCTGTCGGCCGCGACAGCCGCAGACAATGGATGAAGCCGCGGCGGTAATTAACGAGGAGAAAACTTCGCGCGCCCCGTGAGGCGTGTGGGCAAGACGGCCGCGTGACGGCGACAACAACTGCCCGCCCGTGCCGCATCAATCACGTGACCTGGCGCCAATCATTCCCTCCAGCCGTCCGTCAGTATGCGGCAAAAATATAACTTTTTATATTGGACTACCTATTGCAGTCGATTCCAAGTTGAGACTTCCGAGAAATATGCAAAAAAAAACATTTCAAAGTTAAATTTCCAATACCAGAACAAAAATTTCAATTATTTTAATGTATAAATTCATATATAAATTTTTGCATGTACACGAAATCTAAATTAAATATTTACCTTAGCTTAAAACCTAATACATAAAATCTCACTCCAATTGTTTTGACCAAAATTGGTGTAAGGTAGAAAAGCTGTAAATTCGCTACAGCTTCTTTATTATGAAAAATAATTATATCCTCTTGGAGTCAGTAAAATTGTTTATACAATTGCCAAAAAGTTTAATTTTTTTTTTAAAAACACCAACAATTATCTTAAACAGGGTACCAAAATAGTGGTGATAAAACAAATAGAAAATTAATAACTACCCTAGTTATCACACTTGAAAATACTTTAAAATTTGATTACAACCTTTTAAATATTTTATAAAACTTTTGCCTGACATACATGTTGATACAATCGACCCTTTCTGGAAAGAGTGGCCAAAATAAGGGCACAAAAAATTTCAAATCTTATCAAAATAATTGACAAAATTAAAATTAATTTAATAATTAAATTATAATAATTAATATGTAAATAATGACACATAAAACAATCATATAAAGCTGATAAAAATATGTTTTTAAAAAAATTGGCATACATAATGCAAATTGGAAATCATTTGCAATCTTCATAGTTGCCTTCACAATGTTTTTAAGATAGAATAAAATTAGTATGATAACTTTTTATAAGTATCCAAAAGCAATACATTTTTGACTCAAAGATTTGCCACACTTAAATTCAGTGGAAACGTTAATGCCACCAACTGCGTTGGTCTTTTTCTGCAAACTTTAACAACGATATTTGACTATTGTTTCATCAACGGTCTGAACTATACTATCAGCTCCGTCACATGTGATGACATTTTCAGAGAAATAGAGCCAAACGACAATGGGAGGAGGCTCACGCCTGCCCGCACAAAGCATGCAACCCGCAACACCT
Organism: Bacillus rossius redtenbacheri; assembly: GCF_032445375.1. Lineage (NCBI taxonomy): Eukaryota > Metazoa > Arthropoda > Insecta > Phasmatodea > Bacillidae > Bacillus > Bacillus rossius. The sequence continues at coordinate 15,822,961 of NW_026962010.1, forward strand.
GTCAGGTCTTCGCGCGGACTAACACACCCTCGCTAGGCGCAGTCCGACCTTGGAGACAGCTGGCTTGTGAACATGTCGTAAAAATGAATATGTTGCCCTCTATATTACCAAAAAATTTAATTTTCAGACATCTGTCAATAACATCAAAACACCCTAATTGGATGTTGCAAAATTATAAATATTTAATTTGCTGTTTGATATAAATTCTCAGGGTCATCACTCAAAATCTTATAGTTTCCCATCACACTGCTGAAAGACTGCGTGGAAGTTCATTGTGCTTTGAGCTTATATGCTTCACTTGTAATTTTGCTACAATTCTTAAAAATTACTTTTATTTAGATGCTTAATTTTTATAGTTTCAGTTTAAAACTCTTAATTTAAAACTTAAGTTTAAATCCTAATACGTACAAATCCTAATGGTACAAATTTTTATTTTTAAACATGGTTAGTATTTTTATTTTAATAAGTGTACCTAGATATAAAGGATTTTCAGATTTTTACTGCACGAAAAACGCTTAAATTGAGTTGATGATAATTATATATATTTTTCTATGTAGGAAGATTTTCAAATTATTTCTAGTCCACAGTAAAAATAATAAGCTTTCAACCGAACCGTTTAAAGTAGTGTGACCTGCCTTACAATGTTATTCCAAGTTGTATTCATGCGTGGAAGTTAAGTGAAAACAATAGAAAGGTTGTATTCGTGTTGTCTACCTTAGGCATGCCTACTTCTTTGCTTGAATAGCATGTAATTTAGTCAGTGTTAGTATAATTAAAAATTGTCTTTACATGTTTTATTAATTTCAAACTTTTGTTTTAACAATGATATTGACTTATTTGAACTTAATTAATGTAAACCAGCGAAGGGATTTATGGCCAAAACAAAAACGAAAGTACTGTCTTACACCCTTCCTGATTTATATATAATCATAGTAATGAGCCTCAAAGGACTAAAGCTAGTTCACAGTCGCTTGTAAGGAAACAAAGAGGCGTTATATTTGCTGATAACAGGTCATAACTCATGTTGCAACACATAGAGCACATCTTCACAGCAGACACAAAGAAAACATATGAACAATTCAAATCTTAGCCCTGGATATTACGAACGTGATTAATAAACAATATTAAAAGCTGCAAACATTACAAACTATTAATAAGCAAAATTAAGAGTTGCAGAACATACAGTAATGATTACTAAACCACGAGGCTTCATTAATTACAGGAAATACAAATCACAAATATAGAATAAGAGTAATACAAACATTAATGATGCACGTTAAACACGCGCATTGCGTCAACGATCCACACAGATAATTTACAGGTCCCATTAGACAGCGCGGGCGCTTACAAGAAGAGAGCTAAGCAGACTAAATGACCAAAGGGGAGTCCCACTGAGCATTTAAAAGTTACCGGCCTCTAAGTTCTCGCAGCAACTAAATCAAAATGAAAGCTAGTCTTTCCGGAAACGGACAACTGAGCAGGAGAAGTTTTCTGCATGAATAACCGATAACTGAATAAAACATGGCCCAGGCAAACATTAAATCGAAATGGAACTCAGAAGGACGGTGCCAAACGAAAATTTGGAATAAGTCCGTAATCTATTAAGTCAACTTACATGGCACGCCGTCCTCGTACCATCAGTCCAAAAGGGGTCCCCTGCTGCTACCTCCACATGTTGGTCCGTTGCCCACTCGCCCAAGAAGACCCCCATACTTCTCAAGCATCACGTCCACAGCTCGGGGAACTAACAGCGCAGGCGCGGAGGGGAAACGTTGCCACGCAACCAAGACATTACACCAGGATAAGGGGGAACAGGGAGGGGAAACGAGGTAAGGAAACAAGGAGGGGAAACATCTCAGTCGAGGCGGATCTCTAAAGCTTTTTCGGCGCGCCGTAGATGTCTTCCCTAGGCGACCCCGGGAGCCGGCTCACATGAATATCAATATTTCATTTATTTTTCAATGAAATAAATTCTACAGCAAATGTAAATACGCCTTAAAAGCATTACATCAATTAGATAAACTTTGGCGTGTGTAACAGCAGGTTTTTCTAGCCCTGAAAGTTTCTTGCTTGTCTCTTCAGAGCTGCTGCTGACTTGCGGGGTGACGTAATAGAAACATTGGCTGAACACTCGTCGTCGGAGATAAATACACAATGAAGGGACGATCAAAATATTGTTTGTATTTTCGTCACATTGTTAATCCCTTGCATTTTATTTAATGTTACACAAGTGCCATTTCAATTCTGCACGCACGGAAATAAAAATTCACGTTAAATAAAAACCTTTCTTCTTCCAATCTATGACCGCGCTACTTCAGAACCGCGCTAATCGAACACCGATATTTTTAGAGGTGGGTGTAAATCGATTTTTCTATTAAAAAATTATGTTTTTATTTTTTTTTCAATATCACGTACCTTTTCGATTAAGTTATGAATTTGAGAGGTTATTCTACATCGAAAAAGACATTAAAAAATTTTCTTTCGAAATTGTACGAAAACAATAATAAACAAAAAATAATTTCTCATTAAATCACCTGTTTCAAATGGTTAATATGAAGATTATGATCTGTTATTTCTTCCGAATATATTCTTTATATACCTCTATAATGTGTCAAAAATTGGCGTTGTTACTTCAAAACTGCGCTAAACGAACAGCGTTATTTTGAGGGTCGGGTGTAAATCGGTTATTTTTTTTAATGGTGTACCATTTCGATCAAGTTATGGATTTCAGAGGTTATTCTACATCGAAAAACAAAACGACTCAAAATTGTATGAAAACCTTTTTGTAAATAAAAATAATTTCGGAAATAATCACCTGTTTCAAATAGTTAATATGAAGTTTATGAGCTATTATTTTTTTCCGATTATAGCTTTTATATACATACACGATGTTTCCAAATTTAAATCAAATTGGTTCAGCCGTTTTTGAGAAAATAATTATTTTCTGATTTTTCGTGTTTATTCAAAAACCAAAATATATAGCGATCTAAATCTTGTAGGATCAACGTATCTTATTAGTACCAACATACCCTGATAATATGACCCATGTATCTGTTAGGATAAAAAAGCATAATATATCGGCTCCTATGTCCTATGTACAATACTATTATATTTTAATAAATATACGTTTACACTTACTCATCTGCATCAATCTTATAAATCTCAGTTATATATTTATAAATGTCTACTGGCTTATCACCATTATTTGCCACTACGAAACCCATTTTCTCATGATGTCCGTCTGTCGAAAGCAATTCCTAATAAATTGTTTATTTAGATTCTAACAAACGCATGCATACCATTTATTTTAGAAACGAATCGCTCCCTTATTTTTGTGTTGAAGACTTTGCTAAATTATTTCAAGTTTAATTAATTTAGTTTTATCTACAGCCCTTTTCGTTTAACTGAGAGCTTGTCTGTTAAATTACGCGGGATTAGATGTTTGGGAGCGGAAGTGGACACAAGTTGGTGTTGCGTATGATAGACGCTGCTTGCAGCAGGTTGTGGGAGTTATGGTCATATATCTGGACACCGGGTATTGACTGCAGTAGTTCCACAGTAGGCATACAGTTTTTTGAATATCGTACTAAATTATGAATACCAGTAAACCTACCATAGCACTTATAGCAGCGAAACGTCATACGAGAAGGATTATACGCGCATTAGCTTCTATCGTGTATTCGTGCATCATGGACAAATCTACCACTATCGCATTTCACGACAACATACATAAATTAATAATTTTATATAATCAAATTTGGAAAAAAAATCTTTTATATGCAAACATATGCCCCCTAAAGATATTATGTACCAAATTTCACGGCTCATGTCCTCTCTGTGTCTACCCTACGCGAAAGAATGACAGATAAACTCTCTTCTTTATGATACAGATTATCTTAATGTATTACAAACATTTTTATTATATTAAGCACACTTGTCCACCTAACCCCCTCTTCCTACTCATTTGAATGTGAAAGTGTGTGAGTGTCATTGTTTCTTACTAAACACTCTAATACTAAATTGAAATCATTAATATTTAAAACAGGTAGCCCTTCTACTAGATTACTATGAAGACTATATATCACTAAAAACTTACCGTTTCTCCTCCACCCTTTCTAAGATCTTGAAAATAGGATGGGTTTAAATCTATGAAGAAAGTCAACTTCTCCGAATCTATTTAACATGAAGTTAAGAAAATCGTAAAGAGCTGCGTCCTCTATTTTATCAATTTGTTTCCACATTGTAACGTAAAGTAGGTTAAATGGTATAAGTTGAATTTAGAACAGGATATTATATCTCTGAAGATATACACACAACAACTACACACCACCTGCTATTCAACACTTTGTGAAATTCCAGTTAATGTTTTAATTTTTGGTAATAATTAATAAACATATATAAGCTATAAAATTATCTTCCTTATTTCATGAAATTACATCTCTAAGGAGGTGGAAAGGCATAAGTTTGTTTTGTTAGACAATATTCGTATCAAGAATCCACTGCTATAAATTTAAGAAATTAATAATAAATTACATGCATAAAAAGTTACGTAGTGCGTTTTATTTTTTTTTAATTCGACCGCTAAGATGGTGAAATTAGGAAAATGTGTTGCTTCGTATAAATAATAATCACATAACTTAAGCTTATCGAGCAATAATTTACTGTATCTACTATATTAGGACATTTTAATGTAGAAATTTATATTTAAGTGTTTGGATTATTGCTTCTTAATCACGTATTTTCTACTAAACCAATATCCATAAAGTTATGAAAGATAATAAACTATTACTAGATTTAAATATAGTAGAGGCCGTCACTAGAATGTGGAACGTGTGTTCATGACTAGTTCAAGTTTCCCAGCACACATTTAAATTTAAAAATTTAGAATTCGTAATTGCTAATACTTATTTATTCTGAATAAAAATAAATTCGGGCTACATTAAATAAAACCTTTTAGCATATTATATCTGTGCTTGTTGCTTGACGGGGGTTAAGTCACAAATGGTTAATACATAGTGATATTGAATTATTTACTTTTAAAATTGATAAGTGGAAATTAGAGACATTATTTTAAAACAATGAGTTTCCAAAGTTCTAAAGCGGATAATAAAGCTAAAAAAACTGACTTCAAGAGAAACCCATATAATTGTCAATCGCGATTTTTTCAAAACTATGATTTTGGACTTAACCCCTTTTACGCAACAAGCACAGATATGTTGGTTGGCAAATCGACGTATGTATAGTTGGTCATAAAAGTTTTTCAAAGTATCGTTAGTCGTGTTGAACACGGCACAAACCAGCACTGATTGTGCACGTGTAACAATTCTAAGTTGGCACGAGTGGTGGTCAACTCGCCAAGCCCTGGCCACGGGAGGAGGAAGAAGCGAGGAAGAGAGGGCGCGGTGCTAGGAACTCTAATCCACTCTGCTGAGGAGCTGTTCCGAGCGAGTGGCGCGGACTAGCGGTGCTCGGCGGATGAAGCGCTCACGGAGAACAGGCGCTGGAGGGACGTCTTCCAGTCGACAACCTGCTCCGCCCCACCCCGCGCCCTCCATCTTCTCTCCGTCGGTGCAGCGAATCCAATTATGAGCACAACAAAACGGGTAATTTCTGCGACGTGGAGCTCCTCTGTCTGTTTGTCGAGGAGGCGGCCAAGGAAGACCGATGGAGGGGGGTGGGGGGAAGAAACCATCGCGGAATCGCGTCTCTGTCCCGTTTTCCATCGCCGACGCCTCCCGAAACAGTCGACGGATCCGCGACGACCACCTCTCCTCCCCGAGACGGAGTTCGCCGTGTTCTGCACTAGTTGACGGTCCTTGGAAACAACTCCGGGAATCAGTGCCACGTCCATCCGCCGCACTGCAGTACTCTGGCTCCAACTACTGTTCGGGACAGCCTGCAACCAATAGCGGAATTTTCGAAGCCCCTCAAACTCTACGCGAACTCATACAAACATGCGTTTTCCAAAAAAAAAAAAAATATTTCGAAGAGTGAACTATTATTAACTCTAGGTATATACTTATTGTAGTGCAACATTTTATCGCACAACAAATAATGGTAAATCTGAATTATTTTAAGAAGGCACGTCTATTATGTAAATTAAGTAACTTACAAATAAAAGGTTTTGTACTGTAAATTTTCAAAACAGTTAACAATTACACGTATGAAACGCAAATTCAACATATATTACTATTGTATTTAATTGTATTATAATAGATCTCTGTAACTGTTGGTGTATCCTCGAGGATAACATGTCTGTTAATGGATCGCTCTGTTGCTCTCTTACGTTCTCTCTTGCGCTCTCGCACACTTGCGCACTTTTATGTACACGGTTGTTTCTTGCGGATGGACGTCACGCTATCCCTACTCCGGGGCCGTTGGTGCGGGCGCTGATCGCTGGAGCAGCCTTGAGCGGGCTCCACGTGGCGGCGTGCGGCTCAGGTTGAACCCCGCCATGCTGAAGGGATAGGCGGGTCGCGGCGGTAGGGACCCGCCTGTGTCTGTCGCTACACCGACTTGCTGGCGTCTAGTAAGGGGAGTATCTGAGCAGAGGGCATCAAAACGGGTTTTGTACTTATTGTTGTGCACCGCACCACGGGCCATATTCGAAATAAAGTATTGATCTTTAGTGTATATATATATAATTTAATTACTTGTGTAAATCAGTATTGTTAAACAGTGTTATGTGAGTATTGTTTTAAGGTGTGTAACTAAATATTTATGCTGATATAATGCCTTTCACGCTTTAGTTTGACATGGGTAATTATTTGTCACGAATTTTTATTAGACTAACTAAATCACACACCATATTATAGTTACGAGCCCACGTGTGTGTTAAAATGTTAAGTTCAACTAAAAGGAAATGAATATTTCTCGATCAGGGTGAAGCTGTGGGTAACTGTAGCTAAACAAAGTAGCGTTGAGCTAGGTCCTATTCGTATGACATGTTGTCACTTCCACGTACCAGATACCTACCTCGGACTACACACGTCCATTTGGACAATTAGTTAAGCTGCAAAAACTATCGGCAAACTTCTTCAAGTTTAAGAATTATTTAAAATCAAAGTTTTGTTTTAAATGTACGAGGAAAACCTTTATTGTACATTTGTTTTATTCAAAGAACCTACAATATTTTTTTTTATTCTTGTAGAAAGAGGTATTTCTTTTGAGTTCATATCCGCATTCTTACTATTCTCAATATTATTATCTCTTGTCCTATTAAAATATATTAGTAATTTATATCTATCCATAACTAATGACCAAGAAGTTTCTCTAATGTCGTGCGTGGCCATCTTGGATGACCTTATGTGACCTATTTCCGCCATTTTGTTTTCTAGAAATTCCCAACATCTTGGAATCGAATGCCCCCCTCCCTCATGTTGCAATTTTCGTTACGGCTTCTATATTGAATATTCGTAATTATTATCCAAAAATCGAGAAAAAATTTAATGTATTAAAATAATAAAAATTTACATAAAAAACACCCCGCCATCTGGGATTATGAATTCCCGATCGCCATCTTAAAAATCCATAATTTTATGCTTGAAAATAGGGGAAAGTTTAAAATAATAAAACATTTATTTTTTAATTTATCTCATTATAATAAATTATTATATTTAAAACTCACCTACGTCCTTGGTTCAATCCCATTAAGGTCATAAATAAAAAGGTGACAGATCCTTCCTCCACTAAAGCCGCCGACAGACTGAACTCCCACCACTAATGTCAGGGTACCTATGTATATCGACAGCTAGTATGTCATGTTAACCATCTTGTTCATCTTGTTTTCGTCTGATGGAATGCGCTACCGCAATATTAGTTTAATTTTTACACAGTAATTATTTATTATTACTGTGGCACCTACCATCTTGACATTTGGACGCCATATTGGAAATCAGTAATTGTTTAGCTATAAATTGGAACATATTGCAAAAATGATCAAAAAATCTACAATTAATCGACTGACTGATTCAATTGATTTCTGTCCTTTGATTTATACTTGATCAAAGTAAAAAAAAATATATTTATAAATTAATAATTTCAATAAATATGGTGCGAAGTCCTAAAAGAAGCTTAAATTACTCATCTACCAGCCTCCAGTAAGCAGATAATAACATATTAACCGACATCTTAAAAATTAAAAATAATTAATATTGTAAATCGGGAAAAATTTCAAATCCATCGGAAAAAATCACTTATTAATATAACGATTGATTCGATCAATGTCCTTCCTTGTTTCGATACTTAATCAATGCAAAAGATTATTTTTAATAAAAAATGTATATTTAATAAATCTTGTTCAAAATCTTTAAAGCAGCTTAAGTTCCTCATATACGCCTCTTATAAGCCAATATGACCGCCATCTAGGAAATTTGTATTTATTGACCTAGAAATTAGTAAAAATTCCAAAATTCATTAAAACTATCACATATTAAAATAATAAATGACGTGATAGATTTCCGTCTTTGGTTTGATTATCGGACAGTGATAAGAAAAACTAAAGCTTAAAATTAATTTTTAAATTCTGTTTCCCGTTACCTTTCATGGAGTTTATTTATCATTCACTTTACAAAAATCAACACTAGATAAGATACCTATCCGACGAATTAAATATGTTGTCACTCTGCCTAACATGGAAGTCTATATTTTTTTTTTCGATTCATGAAATACATTCCAACCAGTTCATGTAAACTGCTATACATATAGGCCAAGTGTCTTCGGACCACGAGACAAGGGCATGAACAATTTCAGACGTTAGAACCAGATATTTCCGAACCTCAAGACCTTCTTCGTCGATAGCTAATATAACAAATTTTAAGCAGTCAAGACAAATTCTTCGAACTGTCAGACCTAAAGTATCGATAAACTCAATTATAAGCATTTAGATAAACGGAACATGTTTTATGCTTACTAAAGGACCAATAATTAGAGACCTGCAAAATTCGCGGTTTCGATGGCCTTCAGGATAGACTGCACATACCCTTGTACACTCGGGCAAATAACGCAAGTTCATTGGCTGCCGACTTGTAAGTCGTCTCAGCTGGTTTGTCTGTGATTCGATCCTTCTTTGGTGTAGGGTTTATAACTGGCTGAGATTCGTCCAGATGAACAGTAAGCCAATAGCAAAATTATCTAAGAGGTATATGTGTTTGAATTCTAGCCTATCACCGAATGAATCCTCGAATTTTGCATGTCTGTACCAATAATTCCTGCAAAATGTATTAAGACCAAGATGTTTTGAGCTAGTACATATTCAGAGCTACTACAGATTTTACTACGCACATTTCACGAAAAAAGTCATTCATCAAAAGAAAATAACACATAGTACACACACTGGACACACAGTTCACACACTGAACACACAGTACACATAGTGCACACACTGAACACACAGTACACACAGTAGCTACACATAGTACACACACTTCATACACAGTGCACACACAGTACACAAATTGAACACATAATGGACACAAGGTACACGCAATGGACACACAATACATGCAATGCACACGCAATGGACACACAGTACACACAATAGGCATTAAATGGACACACAGTATACGCAATAAACACACACAACACCTTCGTAGGACACGCATATGACTAAAAGAAAGCACAATCGGTAGCAAAATAAACAAAAAGGAAGCACAATAAACTGAAAAGAAGAGAATCAACAGAAACGAAGCTCAATTAGAAGCTGAATCTACGAAAAGGAAGCACAATCGGAAACACAAGCAACAAAAGTATACGTTAAAACAGGCTGTCTTAGGCCTAGCTGCTTTTTGGCTACAAGACTAGCAGGCTACGAAGCTCCGAGACTACAGTACTACAAGACTACAAGGCTTTATCTGGCTACGAGGCAATAAGGCAACTAGGCTAGAAGTCTACGATGCTACGAGGCTACAATCCTACAAGGCTTCAATTCTACGAGGCTAAAATTCTACTAGCCTATGAGACTACTTGGCTCTAGCTGTCTTTGACTACATTCAGCTGCGAGAGTTATCTATCTCATGTAAAAGAACTTTTTGTAAGTACCGATTCTTGCCAAACAGATGACGTCACGTGTTGTGTTGCTGTAAAAATTATGTATTTCTTTCAAGTGGGTTGTGGGTTGCTCTCTAACGCTTGCAAAAGAAAGAAGGTTTCGCTAGACATCAAGGAGAAGAAAGTTCGTCTTGCATGATAGTGCTTCTCAGCTGACTCAAGGCATTTATTTGACTGATTACTGGATGTTTTTTGTTTGAATTCCACCTTATAATTATTATTTTTTGTGATAATTTGGTAGGTAGAAATTCACAACTTGAATGTAACTCAAAATATAATTGCGTGACTCATTAAGTAAAAAATAATAATTTCTTGTAGAGATCTATTTCTCATAAATGACGATAAGCACATATTTTTCCTTGATCATAAAGGAATATATTTACTACAGTTGATTTCCAAGTCATTTAGTATTTGTGTTAGCACGCTTTCTCTTTGTTGTTGGAACGAAATTGAAAGGGAAGCATTAGGGAGAATGGCAATGGCCAGCAGCAAATACACATCGTTGGTGTCATTCGCGTGTGGAGCAATTCTGGATGCCTGGAATCCCATGCGGCTGACAGGAAGACTTCCACGACGACCGCGAGTGGTATTTTATTCATCTGAAAGTGTATTTACGATATGTTGGCAATATTCTTCTTGCTAGACCTATGGCTGAACGCCGTGCAGTGACTAAGCTTCTGCGTCGCGCGAAATTCCTTCCTAACGCCTGCGGAATTAGTTGAGGTGCCAGTATTCTTCAGTTGCTGACGCCGATTTGGTTATCTTCGGTGAGAGCATCCCCAGTAATAAAATTTTACAGCCCCAGAGCACTACAGAAACTGAGCAATCAACGCCTATGATAGCTACCATCGTAACTTCTGAATTGCTTTTCAGTTAGTATTCGACTTCGCTAATGACTTGGAGATCGTTAGCCACTAAGTTCCCGCCTTGACAATTACCCGAGAGTCTAAAATTCCAACCTTGTATAGTGAATCATCATATTGATATCACATTATTACAGTTTTCTTTATTATCCAACACAGGACGTTACCCATTAAATCTGGTGTTGCTAAATTCAGATCCTATATCTGACGTCCTAATATGATAGTAAAAACATGGGGTGTGGCTGTGTCATGGACACGGCCGTGTGTTGTACGTGAATACGTGTACGTAACAAGTAATATTTTCTATAAAAAAATATAAAATACGTTATTTTATGTATGTTATAATCATGTTTGAACACTAAGAAGTCATAATCCACTTGCATCATTTAAACCGCCCCAGCTGCAGATGTACTGGAACCGTCATTGATCCTCTCGACCGCATTCATTCTTTTTGTTCCCGGCACTGATTCACTCGGTCATATGGTGTTTTATTGGTATTATTAGATTGCTTTTGGGAAGCCCTTTCAAACCTATACTATCTCTGTATTTGGATTTGGCTTTTTGATGCGTATAGGCCGACATTATATAGTTTTGACACCATATATAGTCACTGTAACTATTTTACACTAAACTTTATCTATGCAATCGATAGATTTTGTTGAGAGCTGACGATTGAAACTCAAACGAACGTTGTATCTTCTCCGAGTCAAAAGTTATACTAAATGTAAATCTCGAAACGCAGCAAAATGACCTCAAAATTGCGGCGCTTCCCCCTCCACCGCGTGCAATGCATTACAGTCCTCACTTATCGTAACAAATTCTTTGTTCCTTTATCTATCCAGTGGTGTAATTAATTTTTTAATGGAGATGATAAATATGTAGCTGCAACACCAAACCGTATCCCCTGATTTTCTTATCATTCGTTTTTTGAATTACCTCCCACTATGGATGCAATAATTGTAAAGACGTATTCACGTCAAAAATACATTAAAGATTAACCAGTTAGTGAGCCTAAATATAAGTAAATGTATAAAGGAAATATTGCACCATTATTTTTGAGGCCTTAACAGTTAACGCAAAGAATAAATTCTATGAGAATAAGTTGTTTCTACATTTCAGGTCCGTCAAAAGGTTTAATTTGATACCTCAGAATAACGATTAGCATTTCTATAGTTTTGCAGCAATCAACACAATATACACTATACTAGATTTTATTCAGTTTATTTTTATGTTTATTTTCTTCGTCCTCCCTCGCATGCGAAAAAAGTTAATTATTACTTTTAATAATTAATCCAGCCGAAACACATATAGTTGATTATACACAGGTATTTTCAGCTTGTGCTCAATCATCACAGAGGAAGAGTGACTATTTCCAAATATTAAGTAGAAGGTAAGAAATTTATTAAATTTAACCATCACAACGGGTTGTCTAACGTTTTTTTATCAGTTGTCGTTATTTGACTGCAAAGGGTAAAATGCCAGAGAAATGTTTACAATAAAAATCACCGAGCTAATTAAGCAGGCGGTAAAGTATTCCGTACGATTTATAAATATACAAAATATACCAATAATTTTTAACGTTGATCTTGTATCCACTTCTAAGATGGTATTGTTACGAGGACTCTAGTGACTATGCTGGCCAACCAGCCAACTCACCTGCTTTTGGCAGTGCTTGATGAAGGTAGCGCCCATTTATTGCATTATCGCTACACATCTAATCCGATTAGCAGCGTTGCCTCGCTACCTGCCTTCCCCGGTGATTTCTCATTGAGCCTAATAATTCTCTGCGGTACAGATCCCCGTCTGCCTGAAGTGACGTGGTCTCAGAGCTTTGAGTGTTTAATCTAGTATCCTGACGGTACCTTTCCAGGATAGGACTTGGCAGGTATATAAACGAATGGACTTTCCTATGAGGGCAGTGAATGGAAGAGGGCGAGTGACCTCTTGGTGAGGAAAAGTGGACGCCGAGAAAAGGGTTTCGTGTGTGAAGATAGGTACTTCCGGGAACTGAAGCATCCGGGACTGTGTTGTGTGTGCGACGGACAAGTGAGTAGTGCGAGGCTATTTTTTTGAAAGACTGTGTAGAAGCTTATACCGAGGAGTGCCGTTACTTGATTACAAAATCGACAACTGCTGCAAGCTGGAAGGAAGAGTGTGCCTGGGAAAGTTAAGGTGGAAGATGCGACCAATGGCCACCTAAAATTCAAGCCACCCACCTTCGATGGCCAATCGTCGAGGGCAGTGTACAGGTGACAGTTCGAGGCAATTGCAGAAGTAAATGGATGAAGTGAGGAAGAGAAAGATATAGCACTCGTTTGGCTTCGTGTGGATCTCCCCTGCCACAGATTATACCAGTTCCGGACAATAACGATTATTCTGTATTAGTAGAAGCTCTCGAGCTGAGGTATGGCGACCGACACATGGGAAAGGTGAACAGTACTGCTTTGAAGACATACCAACAGCGATGCTCAGAAACCCTTCAGGATTTCGAGGTTGACATCAAGAGGCTTGTGCATCTTGCTTACCAAGAAACTCCTACAGAGTTCCCACAGAAGCTAGCTGCTATTGCATTTATAGATTGACTCGAGATGCAGAGGTCCAACAAACCCATAGTTTGGCCCACCACAAGAAGAGTTGCCTTGCCCTTGTTCATGCCCTATGGATAGAATCCTTGCTCAATACATCCATGCACACCAACATCAGGACAAGAAGAACAGGTACCATGAGGGAAACTGATGCAACCACTGAAAGATATATTATCTGGGCTCTAAAAAACCTACTGAATAGTGCTTTTGTAGTACAGGAGGACGCTTACGGTGCTTTGTCTACCAATAACTAAGACATATTCAGTAGGACTGCTCGACACAAAAAAAAACCAAGGCAAAAAGAGCGACAGGGAAAACAGCAGTAGCTGGTGTGCAGTGGTGCATAACTCTTCGGGAAGTGATACCCCCTAGGGTGTTCCCTGTATCATATCTTAGTAGAGGTAACTGCAGTATGTTACTCAATGGATAGGTAAACAGCAGACAGTGCTTGCTTACCATCGAGACTGGAATATCAGCATCTATAGACCGCACAGATATCGTTAGTAAGAAACAGCGTAGAATTAAACCATTACCATATAAGCTGAAAACAGCAACTTGAGAACCATCATAGGTATCAGGATTTGAAGGTAAAGATAGGGACTTGGACATTTTTTGAACTCTTCTTGTTGCTGGTATAACTTATGAGGTAATTTTGGGAATTTACATCATAAAAGAATATGGATTTGTTCTTGACATGGGAGGTCAATTATTGCAAATCAGAGGGAAAGAGGGAACATTGTTTGGTTCCGAACAATTAAGATTGGCCATAATGCAGGTAGTAGTCAATGAAACTGTTAAATTTCTGGTCATTTATGAGCATATAATAACAACCCGAGAACAGAGATACCCTTGGGGCGACATGACCTAATTCATCGAGCCAGATATGAAAATAGAACTGAATGGTCTCCTGATCATCCGCAGCATTACAAATGCTGGGGAGATTGTGCCAGTCAGGGTGGCCAACCTCGATTCGAAATGAAGGTTTTGAAGCAGGGCGAACTAATATCTAACTGTGAACCAGTATTTCGGGCAACCCAGTGTGAAGCCACTACACCTCACAATCGCACTTTAAAACTAGTGAACTCTGACTTTAAAAAAATTATAACAGCGATCTCAGGAGCACCTCCCCCGATAAAACAGAAGAAATTACTGAATTTCTACGAAACAACCAGGGTTGGTTCTCTCTGAGTGATAATTACCTTGGAAGAATTAACCTAGTCAACCGTCGCATTAACACAGGTAAAGAATAACCAAAACATCGGAAAAATAATATTGGTGGATGCACGGAGTGTTGTAAATCAGTGGCTGACGGACAAACGGGAACGAACGAACGTGGACGGATGCGACGGGTTGAAGTAATTCTGACTTTACTTATTTATATATCCTATTTCTGCCCATAATATTCCCTTAGTGTGGCAAAATAAATATTCTAATTAATATTACTTCCTCAGATTGCAGCATTCTGTCTATTTCTGAGTAGGCCGAACATAAACTCAAACGCGGTCTGCCTGCAGTTTATCTCGCACGTTTCTAGCATAACTTACAGGAAACTCAAACACTAAATGCCAGGCTGCCGTGGCAAACCGTTGATGCAGTGAAAATTTGTACAGATCCTCACTTAATACGGAATCAAGTGTCCAAAATGTAAAAACTGTTCGCCAAGGTGTTACAAAACGAGGCGCTTATGGTGTTCTTTATTTTATAATTTAAATGGCATCAACATCATTAACTCATTTTATTGGTCAGCTGATGACTTTATATTCCTTACTGAAAGCCCTTTTATTTTGATTCGTCGTTCTCAAAAGAGCTATTGGCCATGAGGAACAACCACTAAAAGGTGGCGAACAGTTAAACGGTCTAACAGTTTATACCACTTCCAACCAATTAGCCCGCGCGCTCCATGCGCGACGGGACAGTAGCTATTTACCAGGGATCACACTTATTTATGTTCGGGTATACGGCTACCCGTAACAACACTTACGAGAAACTAAAACATCAGATAAAGGTTTCACTAAACGAGAGCAGACTGTCCTTTGATTAAAAGCAACAAAGTAAGACTTTGTCTTTTTGAGTCAAATTTTCAGAGTTATACAAAATTTAAATAACATTATTCACTATAAGCAAACTGATAATTTTAAATTTTAACATAATCTCCCTCGCTGCTTGAGAAATTATTTAAGTAAGCTTCCTAGTTTTAAGTTCATGAATTAATGTAGTATGGCATGCATGTTTCATGTACTTTATTGCTATTTGTGCTTTACTTCCCCGCGTTTATTAGTAGCTATAAAAATTTTGTTAAAAATACCTTCGAGAATTTTTAGTATGCACGTTCAAAAAATTTCAAAATAAACACAAGCAGACAGTTGAATAAATATTTCTTTATATGTTATTATTTAAATGAAATATTCATATTTGAATTGCAGAACTCAAAAAACATTTACTAATCAAGAACATAATTAATTTAGCTGTAATTTAGCCCAGGGCTGGGTTCTGAAATTCACTCCACGAGTAGGCGGTAGGCGTGAGTGTTGTCGGGTTCCCCGCCTGCGGGGCGGGTTGTGACTTCCACAAACACCAGAGACAAGCCACGGCCGCTCTCTACAACCAGAGCGGCATTTAACAAGCTCCCCAGTTGCGAGGCTATGCCCGTTAATGTCAGTGCCTGCGGCTTGACCAGTTCATTCAAGTGGCCAGTGATTGTAGCCTCGTGCACGGGAGCCTGGAAATGGACGAACTGTGGTGGGCTGCGGTCGATCTTCCGCCTGTTGCTTGTCGTCAGTATTTGCCACAATAAGGGCCCACAGGCGGGAGAACCAGTCATCGCTACCACCGTGTGTGTATGTGTGTATATATATATATACATATATATATACATATATATATACACACACACATACAAACATTCGTAAATATTGGGGGGCGTACCAATCGTATTGTTGGTGTGACAAATAAATATTTTTAGTAGCAAAACAATTCTCGAATACAAATTAACTTAAATTGCATAGAAAGGAATAATCGCAACATTAAAAATACTTTATTATATGGCATTATTATATTTATTACCAATAACCTCTTAATAAATTATGTTGTGCTTTTATAGCGCATTGGCCAAACGTACGCCTCCGAATAAGGTGTGGTTGTATTTGATTGGATTGAAATCCCTTTACCGGAAGAATCTTTATATATATATGCATACTACACTATACAAATTGTACTTTAAGCAAAAATGGTATATTACATTTTTCCTTTTCTGATTGCTGTAATAACTCTAATACATATCTAATTCTGTTTGTTCAGCTATTTCATATTATGTAGCCTTCATTGTTACTTCTTATAGTAAAAATAAATAATATAAGGACAACAACCTTGAATAAGAAGGTTGACTATAACTGGACACATTTACTTTTATAAGTAAATAAGTTTCCAAATATTATTCATATATAAAATAATTTTTTATAGGTACTACACTCCTGTTACATGGAAAAGCGAGCTGGTTCTATTTCACTATGAATTCAAGAATGATGGGCATTACTATTACATTAAAATGTGCTTCTTCTTCCTTCGTCTCATTTGGTTATATATATATATGTGTGTGTGTGTGTGTGTGTGTATAAAACACTGTTTTCAAACTAGTTGAATAAGCATAAAAACTTATAAATTTTTATTTTAAAATAACTTTGTAGGTAGCGTTTTTAATTCGTAAAGTTAAATGAGGAAATATCGATGTGAATTATTTCGATGAAGTGTCTTATTACATGTAATGTTATAGTGGTATCATAAAAAAACTACATTAAATAAGACCCCATTTCCTTTACCTATATTATTTTTTACTTACTACGAATCGATGTTCACAATAGCATAACAGGAAAATTAAAATTTTCATTAAGTTAAAATTTTATATACAGTATATTAAGACAAAGTTGTTGAACTTTAGGCAAATGAGGTATAGAAGAGAAAAAATAATAAATAACGAATGCCCATGTAACATAATTTTAGATTCCACTGCTGAAATGTTCGTAACCTTTCAGTATTTGCTCAAATTATAGCAATGTGTTTTCTTCTAATCTTATGTGGCTGCTTTGGTCAGAAACTATGGAGTCTGTTTTTCAGTTGGCTCTTTATGTATCGTGTGTGTGCGAATCGAATTAATTCTTCTCCGCTGATATAAAATGTCTAGACCACATTTATACATCGTGTAAGGCGCACTTAATCGCAAACTAAAGTTTCTCTGCTGGTCGATATGTCACAAAATTTATTTAAATACAAATATTAATCTGTAAACTGTGCTTAAGAAATAACCCATTTTATTAGCCTTCTTTTACTGTGTGTAATTATTTATTTGCAAATGTGGTACAACACAAAATAATTAATTTGTGAAATAAAAATTTATTTAGTTTAAATATGAAAATATTTTAAATAGTTAGGTTTTCTTAAAGCTTCCATGTTCTTAATAGCATGAATACATAGCTACTGAAGTTTGCATTGCAGTATTTCATTAACTGATGTTGTACCACTAATAGAGCATCACAAGGATAAAGCTTGTTTAACCTTTTTTTTTTACATAAAATCACACTTTTGACACAAAAATAATTATTTAAACTGTACAAGAAAGTTATTATGCCGCCAAAGAGAGAAAATATATTGATTAATTGTATATTAGTTTTGTTTATTCCTTGTTAAATTTGATGTTGTATAGTGGCTCTATATCTGAGTATAAATTGCTGTGAATGTAACCAAATACTGAAAATACACTAAATGTGTGTTATCGATTGAAAAATATTCTGTCCAGCTCTGGACTAAATGAGATTAATTTTTCTTTCTTGATGGGCTAATTAAAAAATGTTTTCATACACTATTATTTCAAGAAGTTAACAAAAGATATTTCGTTTTATTTAATATACGAAACGTATGATATATACCTAATCGTAAAATAATTCACTTGAATAGTCCACGTCCACAGTAATAAACGTGTTCATCTCAATCGAGTCATGCCTTTTAAATAGGACATTTTGTGTTAGTTTATTACTAAGTGTTATAATTTATAAACCTTTTTGAGTAATAGTTATAAACTATTAATTTTTGAAGTAATAACCTAGAAACAATCAAAGTTAAAGAATGGTGAAATCTTCATCACAAATTAAAATTCTGAGTTAAAGATAACTACCCCACAATCATATCAATTGTTCTTTTAAATGTCAATAACCTACGGACATTTACTTTCTCGTAAATTTCTTTCATTTACAAAGTTAATATAAATATATATATATGTATATGTATATATATATATATATGTATATGAATATATATATATAAAATTATATTTTTTATTGTTTATTTTAAAACCAATTTTATAACTATATGTAGGCTTAACTAATATAAAATAACAGAACTAGTGGGCAGAAATATTGTATTAAAAGTTATTATAGCAATTATAGAAATAAAAACTGTTAATAATACTTTTGCATAAGGTAAAGTTAATATAATTTAATAATACGGTGTATACAAAATTAAAATATAAAATGCAATGACGTGGTCTAGAACAAGTCTTGGCCTTCATGTTTCGTTCATTGGCACCATGCACTTTACCGTTGTGCACCGGATCCTTTGACGTCATGCGTGGTGTGGGTGATGGGTCGAATCCCCTAGGTCGGAATACATTAGTCAACTTTAATTATTTGTCTCAATCCAGGCTTTTTGGTAGCATAGAAGAAGAAGGACACTCGTGACATTTGCTGTTTCTTGTTCCCGTTCCACAAGGGTAAACAGAAAATAACGGACGATGTGGTAGGAAGCCGAGAAGATAGAGACAAAATATTGATCAGTGCTGTCTGTTTGTGACCAGCGCTTTTCAAAGGCCGAACACACGAATTTATATTTGCAGTGTGCTTATAACTCATTAATCAGCATTTAATTTTGGCTCACAGGTTAAATAAATATTATTGCACACCCACAACTTTCACAAGTTTATTGGATGTTCAAATCTTAGGTGCGTACTCATTGACAATGCATGAAAACAATCGATGAAACACTTATTTTGGCGCTCTGGTAACTTATTTCAAAATCAGTGGAAACGGACATCGGACATTGCAGACAGGACAGTTTTCAGCGCGACAATGTGACGTCATTCACATTAGGATAAGGACACGGACAGGCTGTTTTAGACGGGTCTTTATAATCAGAAACACGGTGAATGGTGAACGGGCGAACCGTTGGGAACCGCCGAATGTTTGGATGATCTCAGGAAAGCACGGACAGTCGGGCCGATCTCGAACCCATGACCGACGCTTCGCCGCTGCACAACACGTATCTGGAAATAATCCCAGCTCAGCCGGCGGGCGATCGAGACTGTTCGACTGCGAAGCCGAGGATCGATCCTCGCGCCGCTGAATGGCGGACTGTCCGCCGCGCCGGGCGCTAATCGACGCGACTGTGGCGCGCCGCGCGGCCGCGCCGGGAGACAATGGCGCGGCGTATCGGCCCTTCCGCCGCGGCGAGCGATCGCTGTTTTGTTTTCCTGACTTTATCTCCGGCCGCGGGCGTGATTCATGGCGGGCATTTGTTCGCTTCGTCGGCGCGTCGCCACGGAACTACCCGCGTCCATCTCTCTTCCCTGCTCTCTGCCGACGTCTCTTTATTCGTCCCGTCGCGTATTTGAAAAACAACGAATAAACTTTAGCGTTCTGTAAACAATCGCAAATAACCAGTCAGATTATCGCAATTAATTCAAAATGTTTATTAGCAAAGCCACTAGCAGATAAATTAATATACGTGTGTGGCTTGTATACAGGAAATTACATACTCTACTGTGTAACATAACACTATAACCAAGTTGCTTAACCAAGTAATTGCATTAAACGAATTTTGGTCCCAGTCAATATTTTCTTCCTCTCCTAGTCGTTTAAATTATATGATTATTGTTTGTAAATTTTTTTTTAACTTTAACTTTAGGAAGCCTTGATTACGGATTCTGAAAGTTTTTTGATGTGTAAACATCTTAGACCTCGGTTTGCGCGCATTTAGTAGGAGTGATTTCGTGAATGGAGCGGAAATTTGTTACCACGTGCTGCATGTGTGGCGGAAGCGCAAACCAAAGCTCATAGAGACAAAAGAAAACGTAATATTTTTAACTTTATAATGAATTTTAACACTACGGGTAGTATTTTAATTTACTTCCTTGTCGAATATCAGGTACAAAGCCTGGGTTTTGTTGGTTTATTTTTTTCCCCTTCAAATCTCGTTTACTTTAATCAGAGCCGTTTCATTATATAGTTTAACCTTTCGCTCTGCAAATCGAATGATTCGATAGTCGACGTAGTTGCTCCGGCAGCGAATTCTAACGGCGGGCGCGGAAACTACGGATGATTCGCGTCCATAAATGAAGTTGAAAACACAATTTACGTGTACTATTTATCACTTTTGGAATAATTTTTTAAGATTTCTACGTTAAATTTCGTGACCGAGTTTCGTATTATAAGTAAATTTGCAACACGAGATTACATTTATATGCGCATTAATGAGGTTAGATGTTGCACATCAATGGTGAGTACTGAAAGACTAAATCAAATTTTTTTTTACAAAGTGTAGCGCTCAAGCAAACTCGTCAAACATATTATATCTGGTCTTTGTAAATAATAATTTTTATTAAAATGTTGGTCGAGATGCATTTCTCCTTCTTTGATGCCAACATTAAGATGTATTCCATATTTTATTAATTCCAGACACGACGATTCGTGCAACTTGTTAATGTGTATTAGGATAACGGATGATTGTGTCAAAAAAAGGAGCCAGAAACGAAAGAAAGAAAGCTAGAACGAGTTGTCTACGGTCAGACTTCGATCTAACGTGATTTAACAGTTGATTGTCAATGGCTCGAGACTTCCTGGGGCTTAGGCAGCCAAACGGAAGGGGTGTTTAGGTTTTAACACTCTCCTTAGTGGGTATGTTTACCCTGATAGTTAAAAGAAATTTTCAAGTCTGGTAATAATATCCAACGAAAATATTAGCAGAGCCACTATTAATTTGTGTATAATGTTAACTCCAGGTTTAACTCAACTTGGCTTTAAATAATCAAACAATTTTAGAACGCTCATTGGTCAGTAACATGGTCACATGATTACACGTGATTGAATAACCACTTCTTCTCTTTGTTGATAACTGGCTCAGGATCGTTATTGGCGTGTAAAGAGCTTTTTAGTCCAATCATTATCGGGAAGCAAACTTAGATGTGCCTTAATTCTGCTTCGTTTCACAATGAGTCCGTGGAATAATCGTGGCTGTATCCTGTTTACAATCGCGCAGGTGGTGTTTACAATAACGAGCACGATTACTTTATACGATAACGCCCGCTTGCGGGAAAGTAGCGATAAAGAATGATTCACATTTAGTTTTATTTTAAACGAAGAGGTGAATAAACAGCTCGGCCTATCTCTTGGAGGAGAAATATTGTTCGTCTACTGTGTTAGTTCAGTGAAAGTTATTTACAGTGGGTGCAGTGGACGTGCGTAAACTAGTTCTATTTTTTTAATCCAGTAGTTTTATGTGCGCTTGAGATATGAATTAAATGAAACATCCCTGCATGAGTGCTGTGTTGTGTGTCTCTGGACATGCCGATAACGGACGGGTTCGCTTAAATTATTAGTTACTTTACACATTTCGTTGCTGTCGAGTTAACTTTGGTTTGGGCGTAAAAGCGAGAGGCTGATTTACATTTATTTCTACTAGCTATTTTTCTTTCACTTTATCTTTTTTTTAAATGGAACTCTCTCATGTGACAATGCAACATGCTATATTTTTCAGAAAATTATGGATTTTAATTACATTATTAAAATTTTTACAAAACAATAAAGGAAAAAATATTTTGGTTTTTATTATTTTTAATTGGTTAAGTCTTAAACAAATTGTTGGATAAAAGAAAGGTTAATTTTTAATGTTTAAAAGTTTCTTATATTTCAGTAAAATGAGTATGTTGGGAGCAAAATTAAGATGTAGAGGAATAAAGGTCCACAGTAATTTTCATAACTTATTTTGTTGGAATACTTAACCTATTTTTTTCCACACTGCTATAAACTTCTAAATATGTTTAGTCCTTAAAGAATTTTACAGTTAGTTTTTCTTAGTTGTAAATGCTATGAGAAATTTTAAAGTGACTAAAAATAAATAAATAAACCGGTGCCCGTGTTTTCCCTCGATGGCCATGGTTATGACTTATGAGACCCTTACGTTGTTAGAAGTTATAGTGAGTCACATTGCTTTTTCGTCAGTGATTGGTTGCAGCAGTGTTTATTTTTTCCCGTAAAATCATTTGTGCTCAATAAATTATTCGCTGTAAAGAGTTACTTCATCTGCATGTCAACGCGCTTTCCTTCAAAAAAAGAAAAAAAACTATTGATGTGTGTCTTGTTAGGCATTGTACCAAAAATAAATATTATTTTTAAGCGGCGGTTTCCTCCCCCTTTGAACGTACTGCCAAATATTTTGTAGTATGATGTGTCATGAATGGTTTAGCAATATTATTAAAAATATTTTTGTTAATTGTAAGAGAAATTTATAATTATGTGCCATTAGTTGTTAGTGACATTGTTCCTTAATCACATTTTAAAAATAAAAATTGTTTGCATGTAACCACATAGCATTTATATTCAGCAAAGCTGCACGCGCATTCTCCGACACGGTAGCGAATATTTCCTTCCACCAGCTCCGACGGCCACGCCTCGCCTGCAGAAGTGTCGGTTTCCACAAAGACAAAGGAAGCTCTACTGTAACGTGTTCTTATAAACACCGAGGCGTTCCAAGCCTTGCTCCCTCCTGGGTTTTCCCTCTCCGGGTATTTTCCACTCGAAACGTAACGTCTTAATGGGCTCCCGGCGGCTACAGACAAGGAGCGATCGGAGCGGCGAAAGGAAAAGGCTTTCTGTAAGGAAAGGTGCAGGCAAGGCCGTGAAATTTTCCACCGGCGTTCGAGGGAATTTCCTCGTCGAGCTTAATTTCCAGCCATTACCCACAGTTCCGGGCGACGAGGGTTGGATGGGGGGTGGGGGAATACAGCTCCGTGATTGGTGCTCCGTCGCACGCACGGGAGAGCGTCCCGACGCCTAGACGCTCAAAGAGCGCGCGAGGCGTGAGGAGGCGTGGCAGACGTGGAAGGCGTCGAGTTTGGACGGGAGCGAGTGCTCAGTCGCTTAGAGGCCCGCCTGGCGCACATTCGGTTTGCAGAGTTCCCAAAACAAAAAAAAAATGTTTGTCTGTAAAGTCGGTTTACGGACCATAGTTTAACGTGACGTCATAACAAAACATTGATGAAATGATTTCATACTATTATGAATAAAATTGAATCATGTTTATTGAATTATTACTATTTTGTATGGATACAAAGGAGTGAAATGAAATCTACAATAATTTAATTAATAAATTTACTTTTATTTGCACTCATTAATTCAAATATGTTTATTACCTTAACGAAGAGATTATTTTAACTATAAATTTTATACATGTTTGCTATTTAACTTCTTCCAATCTGTGTTATTCTGTTAAGGATAGGACGATGATAGGAAAAGTAGGAAACGAATGGGAGTGTTTCAAGTTTAATGTGCCTCGAAAAAGTCAAATCGATGGTTGTTCCAATCGAATGGAAGAGAGATAGATGCGGCGTAAGCGTACAATGAGCGTAACGGGACACAGCGTAACGGGACAATGTGCGTAAAGGGACACTTTTTCGTGCGTGCAGCCGGCATTCATCGATTTATTAGACGTCACGTTAAAAAAAAAAATAATTTTATGTTGCCCTGTCACTTGTAACATGTAAACATAATATGCTCGTTTTGACACTTAATCCGGCAGAAGTTATCAATGTTAATATTACTCACATGCTCGACGAAACAGGCTGATGCGACACTACGACAGAAAAGAAATTGTAGGCGTATATGCTCTGCTTCCTATGCGAGGGTTGCTAGTTACTTTATAAAAGCCTCCAAATAAAAATAACTGTATAAAATATGCTTCAGCCAGTCGTACGCGTGAAGATTTCAGAAGAATCACCACTGCGATCTAACAGCAATCAAAGTATACCCCAAATATTTGTTAGAATAATCTACTCTATGTCACTCCCCCGCTCGGAATATGGCTATTGACGCACTGTATGTGAACTCAGTTCTCTTTCACCCAATTGAACTAAACATTGTATTACAATGGTTCAAGTTCAACCTTTTCTAAACGCTTGCTAAGCTTTACTGTTTTTCGTTTATACAATCGAATATACGCAAACGTTTCCACCACTTTGGAAAATTAACCAAGAAAACATTATAATTAATGGTTCCTATAAGAATGACTGTAAAATATTTTGCTTTTATAAATGTTTTACAATTTTTTGAATGTTTTCTTTCTAACAATTTTAATTATTCCTTAGTGCAATACAAAAGTTGTTCAACAAGTAATCCCAAATTGCTATATAGAATAAAAAATGCATTTATTACTTGGAAATACAGAATGTTTAATTTTAAGCAAGTGAAAAATATAATACAAGCTAAAATTAAACAAAATTTCTAAATGTTTAATCCCAGGCAAGTAAATTTGCCACACGATGCCACCTTGTTGCTATCACTTAAGGGTTGCACGGTCAACCTCAGGCACTTCTTAAGGAAAGGTTTCCCTGTTGTATACCGAAGCTTTATTATTTATTATTGGAGGAGAAGGGTTGCTCCTTTGTCGTGCGGGAGGAAGACGTCAGTGCCTCGTCACTCCCTGCCCCGGGCTCAGTGAGCTCCTTCGAGCAGCATCTGTTGCCAGCTACCAACACCACACTCTCTGATCCTCTCCCCCCCCCCCCCCCCTTCACGCCCTCTTCAACCTTGCTTCTCAAGCAACCGCGGAAGAGTAAAGAACCTCCTACATTGCCCAGGAAAAAACCGACATCCTGTTCCCAAACACTATCCTTTTATGGACCCACGTCTATGTGGATCCAAATATTTCATATTTTGCTCATTATTATTTTTTTTAAATTCAATTGCATATCTATTGTTCAATGTTTACAATTTTTTACATATGTTTGATAAAGTGTTTTGACAAAATAGGTTTTAAAATAAGCGATAAAATTAAGAGCAAAAATCTTTTAGTATATAGTTTTTAATTAATTACCCTCTCGTTTTTATCTCTTTTGTTAAACTCTTTTATTTATATCATTCACTATCAACTAAAACTTTTGTTTTTCTCTAAATTTATAGGAACCTAAGTTTTTCAAGGTCTTAGGAATCCCATTTTCTATCGAATTATGGAAGATTTTTAGGTTAAATGACTTCCAGCAAAACAACTTTCGCTCTACTGCTATGGCGACGATGTACTAAAAATTAAGCGTCCTACGAGAAGGGCTATATGTAAACTGTTTATTTAAAACAGTTCATACCACATGATTTCATGCTTTCATATTGGGCTAAGATTGCAATAAAAATTAACCTTCAAAGTTTATATTTATTTAGTTAATGTAAATAATTTTAATACGTATATCAACTCAAGTTAAATTAATTTTATATAAATCACCCAATAAAATACAAAACCATAGAAGCAGGAAAAATGTAAGTAAACTAAACCGTTCTTAATCTGTTTAAGGAAACTTGCTAATTTATTCTTTGTATGGCTTTAGAATTCACACAGTTTATTGAGATATGTATTTCTATTTTCTTAGAGAAATAATAAAGTGTGTCAATTATATTTTTTAAATAAGAGTTTAAATATTAAAAATTAAATACTGCCAAATTTGGTTTTCGGACTTTTACGAAGAATCGTGAAAGAGAAAAAATAAGCGTTGGCTAAGAAAATTTCAAAGTAATTGCTTCAATTCGAAAGTCACATAGGAGAAAATGCACTCAGAAAAAGCTTTTATGTTAAATCGTTTCCGCTGATACAAGGCCGTGCTGGACTACTACTTACTCATAAATGGTATGAAAAATCACCAAATGAGTGTTCAAAAATTTACCTGTAGCTCTCCATACATATATTCAATTACATTTTGCGATTTAGCGTGGCAGAGGCAATAGCTGAAAACAATTCCGGAATTAACTTTAATCAGCCTTACGCTCCGCACATGCCGTGTCACGCTACAACGTCGCTCAGAATTGTTATGAGGCTGCTAGAGACGAGGGCCAGCCAGCTGGACCAGACCGCAGGCCTTTCCTAGGGAAAATACCGCATTATTGTGTAGAGGGTGCAACAGGTAGCACCGATCCTCTATTCTTACAAATACAAGGGCCTCCCATTAGCGAGCAACTTTCTGACAACTTCACCCTTTCACCATTTCAACCTTTAGGCCTTTATATTAACTGTGCATTTTTTTAAAATGGAAAAAAAAAGTATATTTATGTAAAATTACAGATGTTTATAATTTTTTGCATGCAAATGAAAAAGGTTTTATCACTACCTAATAGTGTTCACAGTAATACTGGGTTCGGATTCTTACCGGTGACACCTCGCTGGGGTCCTCGGAAGACTAGGTACCTTCTAAACCAACAAAAAAGTTAGGGAGCGGCTTGTAGGCCAGACACATATCAGAAAGCGTTCAGAGGGAGAACCCAGCGAAGGTACAATAAATTTTATTGTAAACAGGAAACACCCTTCTGTTAATTAGTAAACATGGATTATATGTTTGGTAACAAATCAATCCGGACGTCAGATAAATATATTTGTTTTAAATATTTAATTAGTTTAAGTTGAGGGTTTACGAAAAGGTTTGCAACTTAGAAAGATAAATAAATACACCTAACAAATTTATTTTGCTTAAGGTTTAATGCGGGGTGAGCCAAAACAACAACCGTTCGTTGTACACTAGTTGATTTTTAAGTTATTTCATATTTCACATTAATTTTTTTTTTAATTTTTGTTTTTAAAATATTACATTACTTAATGGCGAACACTACATACATGGACTGACCGGTCAAGGACCTGTTATACTTTCTTATATTAAAAATTTCATATTTACAATAATAGAGCAGATAAACCTTTAAAACTAGACTTGATTAGAGAGAACAAATAAAATATGCTAGATCATTGTTCTGTGCTCCTGGTGCAAATCAATCCACACACACACACACACACACACACACACACACACACTACAGGTGACTGTGAGCGAGAAGGAATTTTTATTTTGGTAATTAGCTAACATGTTTGGGGGGGGGGGGAGCCTTAACTCCTCGCCAGTCTTGTAGGGATGCAACTCACCACGCGGTGTCGAGAGCGCGGCAAATAAGGCCTGAAGCCATCCGCGTCAAGACTGGTACAAGCATATCAGCCCCCCTAGATGAGGGTCCGGAGTACAGCTGAAGCGAAGGTGGCCAAAGGATGGGAGTTGGGCCCACACAAAATGGTGGGTAAAGCTGAAATTTCAAGCCATTGGCGATGGTGTGAAATACTCGAAACCACACTCGACAGACGTGTACATGACTGCGACACTAACACCATGATGGACGGACAAACCGCGAGGGAAGAACGGAAAGGAGGAAAACACTCCCCTTGCGGGCGACTGCACGGAGAGACGACTGGCTTCCGGCGAAACTCGGCAGCAGAGAAAGAAAAGAGGAGTGTTCGAGTTCACGCGCCCGAACAGACGGATCTCTGGCGAGGGAAGCGCGGACGTATCCGAGGAGGAAAGGAAAGGAGAACAGTAGTATAGCTTGGCCGGTCCAGCGCCTGGTTCCTGGTATTGGATTGTGGATGGTACCAACCGACCTCTGACGTCACGACGGTCATCTTGGACTAAAATTGACTCAAAATTCCTCAAAATTCCTAGAAATGTCCTTATTTCAAGGAAAAAAATACGGGTTTTGAGGGAAAATAAATCTCTTTTTTTATCCGGATAAATTAAAAGAAAACCACATGACACATTGAGACTAAAATACCCACGGGCAAGCCACCAATAACCCTCTGGAAAGGAGCATTGACCTTGACCTTGACTTCGGCCGTCACGGTTGAAGTTTTCTTTACGCCCGCCATCTTGGATTTTAGAACGCTTCACTTTTAGTTACGGTCGCTATCTTGTATTTTTATGAAATCATTATAAATACCAAGAAATTCACCAATATAACAATCATTATAAAACCAAACACTAACACGCGTTTCAGTGACGTGGCTCCCGCGCGAAAGCCGTGGCAATGCATTTGGCCCATGATTGACTAGGGCAGGATCGCGCCACTGTGTTTCCAGCGAGGAAGAGCGCGGAATGCAACACTGTGGTGGGCCGAGAAGGGGGAGGGCCCGTGAAGTGGCGGCTCGTGGTTGGCTGGCGACTGCGGTCCACCACCCCTGTTACCGTGGGCCGGGTGGGGGGGGGGGGTATCAGACCTCATTAGCACTTCCCATCAGCACTTGCCGCAGACCTCTCGCAAGGCCGTGGCCTGGATTTTGTGAAGAAAGGGGTCCAGAATAACCATTAATATATACTTATTATGTATTGTATATATAATTTTATATATATACTTGTTTGTATTATATATATACTTATTGTTGTATATATACTTGTTTGTATTGTATACATACTTATTTTTGTATATATACTTATTGTTGTATATACATTGTTTAGGCATTGCGGCGTTTATGAACAGACTCAGATTTCTGTTGGTGATAGTAAATTTTTACGAATTAGTACCTCGTTCGTATTACCTGCTGTGGCCACAGTGAACGATGCCTTCTGTAAAACACTAGTGCTGTGTGAATATCGAGGGGCACGTATTTACGTAACGTAAGCGTTTGTTACGTCCGTTATAATTTTCGGTTGGATTTTTTTAAGCAGTTTACTTCCACCAAAAAGTTATCGGATTTATGTTACGTCAGCAAGCAGTGACGAGGCGTTTGACTGGGTGCAGCGAGAAGTTGCGTCACCACGAGATTAGTCAACATGTGTCGGCCTGACGTAAGCTTAACGTAACATTTTACGTAACGTCGTTCCACGGTTTTCACGGGTGTATAGTAATTGCAACATTTAAGACCACCCCGCGCATTAAATTGGGCTCATTAGTGGACTCTTTAAGGTTTTAGTGGACTTTAATGGTTTTAGTTTTTAAATGTTTAGGTGTATGTATATCATTTATATTTATTTAAAAGGTTTTAGGTGCCTTTCCGAAATGCGCGTTTGTTTTCAATTATATAAGAGTAAATTAATAGAATCAAACGAATATTGAGCAGGCACCCTTTATATTATTATGGAGTATTAGTAATTTTTTCTAACGCGCTGTATTTTGCAAACTTTATTTAAAAAGTTTTAATTATCTAAGCTTTAGTTGATTTGTTTGTATGATATGTGCTTTAATTATAACTTAGATTTTTGACCAATACCTACATTTATGGACAATATTTGTTTGGAAGTGAATTTAATTTTAGTAATTTTGAATACTTTGTCTTTAACTTCATATCAGAACGAGTGTTGGGAAAGTGACCTTTATATTATATATATTATAATTCCATCACATTATTTCTATGTGAAATTATTAAGAAAATGAGTTAAAGAAAAAACGAAAAATATTGATGATGGCTTAATTTCTTTTAATTTAACCAGCTTAACCAAAAAGAAGTACTTGTACAACAATAACACAAAATAGTGTTCGAAAATTAAGTTAATTAAGTTAGATGGAGTGATGACTTAAATTCCGTGGGGTTTTTTATTGTTAAATTTTCCAAATTTCAGTTTTTTTGTGGTAAAGTATTAAACTGAATGCAATGCTAGAACTTAATAGTGAATGGCAGCTATAAATAGCTTCCCTTGAGAAGTCATTATCGCTTGGTAATTATTGCAGTTTTAGAAATTCCAACAACTACTGTAATAATACTGTCAATAAACACTATGTTATTATCATTTAAAATATCTTAATATGCTATGTCTGCCTTTAAAAAAGTGTTCTATACTAAACGGTAACAAATTTTTATTAAAAAAAATTTATGCTACTATGGAATCTTTTGATTGCCATTTCTCTCACTTATGAGTCAAATGTTAAATGAAAGGAAAGAAGGTATTATGTTTTCGCCCTACGGAAATGCTAGAAGGCTTCAGACGACGGAACGTTCAGTATTATACCGACTTTGAGATCATGAATTATTGTTATGACAGAACGGAAACGGACCAACGACAAAAGAACTGCTGAGTTTATTCTGCTTGTCATGAACACACAAAATTCTCCTCTAATTTTCTTTGCAAGTTGCTTGTCAGTGACCTCCCGGTCAAAGCACTAATTATATTTAAATTCTATCTCAGTACTTTTAAGGAATATTACCGTGTTTTGGGTCTGTTGAACTTAATGTTCTTTGGAAAAGAGGTTTGTAAGTTTCCATGTTTCGTTGAAAGATCTGCCAAGTCAAATATTAAGGAATGAAGTGTCGTAGCCAATTTAACATACTACAAAATATGTGAAAATACAGATGTGTAAGAAAATAATATATTAATATTTTTTGACGTGACAACGTCTAATAAATCGATGAACGCCAGCTGCACGCACGAAAAAGTGTTCCGTTACGCACATTTTCCCGTTAGTCTGTGTCCCGTTTGGCTCATTGTACGCTTGCGCCGCATCTATCTCTCTTCCACTCGATTGGAACAGCCATCGATTTGACTTTTTAGAGGCACATTCAACTTGAAACACTCTCATTCGTTTCATACTTTTCTATCATCGTTATATCCTTAACAGAATAACACAGATTGGAAGAAGTTAAATAGCAAACATGTATAAAAGTTATAGTTAAAATAATCTCTTCGTTAAAGTAATAAACATATTTGAATTAATGAGTGCAAATAAAAGTAAATTTATCAATTAAATTGTAGATTTCATTTCACTCCTTCTTTTTATCCATACAAAATAGTGATAATTCAATAAAAATGATTCAATTTTATTCATAAAAGTATGCAAACATTTCATCAATGTTTTGTTATGACGTTGTCACGTTAAACTATCGTCCGTAAACCGACTTTACAGACAACCATTTTTTTTTACTTAATATATTAATTTAGCGATAGCAAAACTATGCCGAGGTAGGAGGTGGGAGTGTCTGTGACAGTGAAGTGCATTGACGAACTGTGGTTCGACGATTTGCCGAATGCTGCCCTCGTGTCGCGTGGCAAGGGGCGGACGAAGCCAGAGCAGCAATCGGCGCAGAGTAGGACTGTGAACAAGCACCTGCAGGGTGGTGAATGAGCACTGTGAACAAGCACCTGCAGGGTGGTGAATGAGCACTGTGTACAAGCACCTGCAGGGTGGTGAATCAGCACTGTGAACAAGCACCTGCAGGGTGGTGAATGAGCACTGTGAACAAGCACCTGCAGGGTGGTGAATGAGCACTGTGAACAAGTACCTGCAGGGTGGTGAATGAGCACTGTAAACAGGTGCCTGGAGAGTGATAGAGGAGGTCTGTGAACAGTCGCCTGCAGGGTGGTGTATGTAGGCTGCCACGCGTACAAGGAGTCGCAACTGCTCAGACATGACCTTGACAGGTGTTTGTGGAGGGTTTGACGAGCACCCGTACCTCACTCGTGGATTGGGCCAGCTAACGAGGTCTGCTGCTCCTGTAAAGTGGGTCCGAAGCAGTTTATTTATTTTTGGGCGATCTTTAGGAATTTTTACGAAACGCTCTAAAACGTTTGAAACATTTTCATCTACTTAATTAGAAATGAATAACTACTGTTTTAGAACTCTTCTGTGTGATAGCATGGTAATTGGAAGTTACCTCAGCTTAGTGGCAAGTTAAATGCCCCCACGCACTTAAGTGATGTGTGGTTCGGAAATAAGCTCGTTAGCGTTTGCACTATTTACTTCTTTGTGTCGCTGAGAGAACAAATATTAAATATCTTGTCGCATAATCAGTGCAATAGATTCTTTCAACGAACAAGGTTGTGTTTGTAAAGTTTCAAACCGCTCATCTTGTAGTATATCTATACTAATATTATAAAGCTGAAGAGTTTGTTTGTTTGTTTGAACGCGCTAATCTCAGGAACCACTGGTCTAATTTGAACAATTATTTCAGTGTTGGAATGTACATTTATCGAGGAAGGCTATAGGCTATATTATATTATAAATAACATTAGGGATCCTTACTAAAAGTACAATTTAGAATCAAAATCGTTGGAGGGGGTTAGATACAACATGCAGTACACGTACGAAGTGTGTGTTGACAATGCCGCAGGCGCTAGAAGTTTATTTCCTATTGCCTATTAACATTGTTGCCACGCACTAGATGCCTTGTCATTCTTAATTTTTCCATACAAGTAAAAAACACCCGTGTGATATTAACAACGAAGCAATCAGTATCCTCATAAGAGTTCAATTAGTATTTAAATACTTCTTATCACTTTAAATCACAAACCTAAACTATTGTTTTTTTTTCCTCTCTCTGTGTTTAATTTGTTTTTTATTGCCATTTTTTTAGTACATATATTTTACAGACTTGAAACTTCACAGTAATGTTCCTTATGTTACGCAGGATGACATTTTCCGAAAATTAGATCCCATGGGTGGTTAAAACTAGGCAACAGTGGGTACTTTGTCTGCATGAGAACAGGATTTTGCATTGTTCATGCCTTCTGCTTCTCCATGGCAACGGGCATCGCGCGGCAGTGGCGTACCCACAAGGAGGGGCATGTATAATGAGCGGCGCAAGAGTGATCTGCCTGTAGACTGCCGTAGCGAAGTACGGGCACATCAGTTGTACGTTGCGTGAAAGAGTCGGGAAACCATCGGTGCTGTTCATTTTCTGTCCGGTACATTATACAGCATTGTAATAAATTTTCACTGAATTTTTTTTTATTTACCATTACTGTAAATGGGAGATGTGGCTTAATTTTTTTCCATTAGTATAGCCGTGCGAAGCCGGGTCGGGCAGCTAGTAATAAATATTATTATATTTTATACGTTCAAAGTTTTCAAAAGGTTTAAAAAATTATTCTTTTGATTTATTACTTCACATTTGTTGGAGCACATAGTTGAAAACGAGACTGCTGAACGTTTGGTTATTTTCGATTAGTTGAACTAGCGAGTTTATTGGCTAGCTGATAGACATACAAGTGAGTGAGTGTTTTTTCCGGCCCATTAACCGCCTGATGCGGGTTTGGAATCACCGAGTAGGAGGAAGCTACAACGCAAATTACGTCACGGAATTGTTGTGTGTGTCAAGAAATAAGTGGAAACAGAAACTTTATGAAATCTACGAGACATTAGGTTTTTAATGGGACTCTTATCAGCCTACAGACGTAGTTAGATATCAAAGTACCATTTATTCTGGAAAAGTTCTGGAAATTTATTGAAACTTATGGAATATTTTTAAATTTTAAAGTATATAAATGTTCTCCATAATTTCCAGATGATCTATAAAATATTTTCTCTTTAACCATGTTGCTAAAATGTTTCGAAAGTTTTTAACTAATAGAATCCACCATTGAATAGCTTAAAACAAATTTCGTATTATACCTACTGAAATAGTTATGCTTTTTTGACTTTCAAACACAATTTTTCAACCTTTCCACTAATACGTGGTCGTGCGAAAATTTGTTTTGGACCAAGATTTAAGATAATATTAAGATGGTTAGAAATAAATTGGAACGAAATTTATAGTAAAAAAGTTTGATTTTTTTAATTCAACACATTTTAATGGTAACAGTTTCTCTCATCAAAACTTTTTTTCAGCCAAACGTTTGAGATAATGTTTAGAATTTTCTTAATAAATTATAACGGATTTTATATTATAATTACTAAAAAATTATATGGTGTGTTTTCTTTTAACCCATTGTTTTATTTGCCCCTATCAATGATGTAATAATAAATAATAATATTATAAAATTAATTTAAAATAAAATTACTTGCTACAAACGTTCTTGACAATATTTATACAGTTTGAAAGGAATAAAAAGGATTCTATAATGATAATGGTACGGAAGATGTTATTATTAATTTATTTTTATTCCAACTCCTGGTTTTTTCAACCCCTTGCAGTAAAGGTTCGTCTTATCAAAAACTATTTCAGACTAAAGTTTTAGTTACCGTTTAGAAGATTTACAATTAATTGTTATGTATTTTATAGTTTACATAATAAGTTGGTTATGATTTTTTTTTTCTGTTTGACCACTATTTGTTTAACCTTAGCAGAATTGGCTGTTTGCATCAAAAATGATTCAGACAAAAGTTTCAGATAATATTAATAAGGTTTACAAACAATTTGAACGGTTTTGCTAATGTACTTACTAAGAGAGTTTTTCGTTTTTTGTGCTTCAACCCCTTTTATTTTCCATTCCTTGCAAAAATGGTTGTCACATTAGAAAATTATTTCTGACTAATGTTGTATATAGTATTTTAAGGTCTCACAATAGTTAAGAACGATTTTAATAGTTTCCATGGTACGGAAGTTGTGATTATTTTTACATTCTAACCCTGTTTCTTCAATTCCTTGCAGGAATGGTTCGTCTTTACAAAAATTGTCCCCGACAAGAATTTTAGATAACGGCTATACGATTTACAAACAATTTGACGGATTCGATGGCGCGCCTACTAACGGTGTTATGAAATTTTTGGTCTCCAAACCTTGTTTCTTCCACCGCTT
Organism: Bacillus rossius redtenbacheri; assembly: GCF_032445375.1. Taxonomy (NCBI): domain Eukaryota; kingdom Metazoa; phylum Arthropoda; class Insecta; order Phasmatodea; family Bacillidae; genus Bacillus; species Bacillus rossius. The sequence continues at coordinate 15,858,008 of NW_026962010.1, forward strand.
GAGGTTTTGGTTCTTTTTTTTACTAAAGTTTATGGTATTACTTCTACAAGTTATAATACGTTCAAACGAATGTTTTATTTTTCATATTGTATGAGTTATAGTGATGTTTTATTAATTCAAAAAACTGTCCCCCATATCGGCCCCTTTGATATTAATGTAATTATCCGAGTATTTATACTTCCATATTTTATGTATCAATTTGGCAGTGATTTAAGCAAAATACGGCAGTTCTCATGTCGTATCGTTGTGTTTATCTGGCTTCTTCTGTAAGTGGCAGGGTCGCGACATAAAGCGTTTTATCGTTAGTTCCTGTAGTTCAAGTCACCATGAACTGCATGTTTATGTTCCTGAGTAATAACTTACATTCTTTCCGAAGTAACATGGCAAACTTTCAAGTGGTATTTTATTAATTCAGTGCACAGTTAAAAAGTGTAGCTTGCAAGTATCTGATTTATTCACCAGGGATGTTAACCATTACACTTGAGTCCTTGAGTAAAGCACGAAACTAACATTGAATTTACTCTATAATGAATAGAGGCAAGATTAAGTGGTGAATAACGATAAAAGTTAAATAACAGCGAAACTGAAATCAATACATCGCCAAAAGCCGAGAAGGAAGTCATGCACCTTCAAACACCTAAATGGATATCAATACACCACATAACACCAGAACACAAATTGACGCGAAATTCGCCTGAATTACCCTGTTGCTTTCTATTAAAATATAGAGTTATTTTCATTAATATTTGGTTTAGGTTTTTATTTATTCAACTAAAATAATATGTACTAAGTAAACTTATTTATTTAGTTTCTATTTATTGTATTTTAAAAGCAAATGAAAGCAGTCTTTAGCTAATACTATTCAGATATGTCTAAATACTTACACAGAAACATCAAAATAAAACGTGCAGGTAAGTAAAATGATTTTGGGATTTAACATAGCATAATGATATTTTGATTCATATAAGTAGTGATTAAACTTGGCTAAACAATGTAGTTAAAAAATGTTTAGCTGTACATTTAAATTTCATATTTAAAACTTTCTCATGAACTAAGTAAATATTGAATATTTTTAGTTCGGGTGTTTGTTAACTTTCATCAATATATAGTAGAATTGTTTTGTGTGCACATTTTCAGTAACTTACCATTAAATTTTGAAGGAGTTAAGCAACGTTATTGTGCTTGATAGATGCTTATTATTAGCCTACATGTGTTTTAAATTTTAGTGACAAGAAAGACGAAATCGAATATTTATAATGATGAAACTCGCTGTTTTATAACACCATAAAATATTGGCTCTAATAATCAATCCAATCATTTAAAGTTAGTTGTGTTTATTCTGTAATCACCGCAAAAATTAACAAAATATGTAATGTGTTTAATAAACGTTATTCGCTAGGGACTGGAGATATATCGTCGTTTAGTTATTTATAGGCAAGCGCTACAGTTGCCTACATATTTAAAGCTCACCCTTTCTTTTTAAGCTCACGCCTTAAATTTTATTTTTGGAAATCGACAGGTATTTTCAGTAAACAGACTGGAATATTTTAAATACCTTCCAGTAAAATTGTTTTGTATTTTCTTAGGTAATGAGTTGACTAATGTTTTTAAATATGACATTTGACTAATCGGAAAAATCTTTGATTTGTATACGAAGAAAAATTACAAATACGTAAAAAAAAAAAAACGTTCATACTGTGAAAACGCGTGTTTGAAAGAACCATCTGCGGTATTTCGCTCCAGGTAAAAGAGTCTCTGACTAAAAAGCAAGGCTTTCAATTTTTTTTTTTTTTTTTTTTTTTTGCGGGGTTGTTTTTCCTTCAGTAGAATTCGAGTGTGTGCATAATGTATAAGGAGCCGATTCGAGTTGAGGGTCTGACGTGACGTCAAAAGGACATCTCTGGGTGCGGTGGGGGGAGGAGGGGGAGGAGGGGGTGCCTCGCCCGAGCTGTAATCGGACTCGGCGGGTCGGCGGGTCGGCGGGCGATAGAGGCGCCACGCCTCCCCGGGGAGAAGGCGGGCTTAGCCCTGACCCTCAAGGGGGGGGGGGGGGGGCTATCTTCCCCGAACATCGCGCGAGCGACGAGTGTCAACAAGGCTCGCGGCTTTCAGCTACGACCGCGGGAGAGAGAGAGAGCGCGCGTCGCGTTCGGGATTTGCTCCGCGAATTCCGAAGCTAATATTTGTACTCCTCCGTTTTCTTCCCTTCACCAAGCTATTTTTTTGTGTGTATTATATACATCACTCTCTTTTTTTTTTTACTTTTTGACTCCCGTGTCCATTTCTTTGGCTATCGTCTCCTTCTACGGGCTTACTTTTTTTCCCCCCCGCTTCCTTTCCACCGCAGTCGCATCCCGAAGCGGAATTGTCGGTCCTGCTTTTTCGGACTCTGCACACCCCGGATATTTCCATCCAATCTGCATATATATTAGAGGCCGGGTGTGTAGCCCCGGCGAGGCTGGCGAGAAGGGGCGCAGGGGGTGAGGACCTTCCAACCGGCCGTGTCGTGTGCGCACGCGTGGTCGCCTGACCCCCACCCCCCCCCCCCCCCCCCCCAACCTCTCGAGCGGTGTGCGACACGAGGCCCGTCAGAGCCCGGCGGGACTCACTGAGCAGGCCGCTCTCGCCCGTCGCACGACTGCCAATGTGCACACCGGACAATGTACTTTTACAAATGTTCCCTTCGCAAAACAGTTGCCAAGAAATGGTTTGTAATACCACAAGAAATATATTGAAACTTTGTACAAAACATTGCTAATGTTGTTTCTGCATGTAGAAAATAGATTTTCCAGATGATACTGAGTATTTATCATGTAAATTTTCACATAAATTCAAATTTTAATTGATGATTCATTCAAGCATGATTTTTAAACCTTTAAAAAATGATATAATATTCAATAAGCAGACATTATTTTGTATTCTTGTGCTTATTATGTGCGCAGTTAATAGTGGAAAGCCATTCAAGGAACAATTTTATTATCTGGGACAACACAAGGCATGTATGCCTGGGTAAGTATCCGAACCCAGTATTACTGAGAACATTTTTTTTGCATTGATACTGTTTTTTAATACAAATGTATGAATGTGCAAATATCTGTAATTTTACGAGAATATTTCTGTTTCCTTTACGAAAACATTTACAGCGCAATAACACTATCACACTATACGTGTAAGCTTATATTTCGGTATTCTATCAGACACGTGTTCCATGTATAATTAGTACGGTAACATGTTATTTCAAACAGAGCATATTTCTTTTTGATATGGTCGGTAAATTTCTTGATGTATATCTATATAATATTGTTATATTTCATGAAATCAACAATGTGAAAACTTCGTACGTCGAGAAACGATTTTCCACAGTTCAGACGTAAAAAATCTGTTCTCTTTGGAACAGAATCATAAACACGTTACTTCGCAACTTGCGCGTGCACTCACTCAAAATTCACTTGATGATTTGAGCGAGAAAACACCGGTGTTTCGGTAACATCGTGAGTGTAAGTGAGGTCGATTAGCACATTACAAAACAGCTGTTTAAAAAATTTTGCACGTAAAAAAACTGGCCCACTGTGAATTAAATTTATTAATGGTACTAGTTTTAATTAAAATAGTTATTCACGATTTGATACTAATATGAAAATTTTGATAATAAACCTTTCGGGAAAAATACCAGACGTTATTATTAATGCGCTGTTGTTAGGCTAAAATATACGTCAAAACAGTGGGTTTATTTTGCACGGTATGTATAAAAGTCAGAATGCCTATGGAACTAGGTTCATATTTCATCTCTCTCCAAATTTTCATCAGATTGCTAGTGAAATTAATACCTGAGCTGTTATAACCTAAATTTCATGAGATTTAATTCAGTTCCAGTACACACAGAAGCACAAAGACTATGGAGTTATTTGTATTATTTCGCCAGACAAAGGAGTAAATATTTCGGTGCAGCGTTGTAAATATGTTCGAACTTCCTCTATCGGTCGCGGAGGCGAGGGTACGAGCTGTGCGCTACGCCTGCGTGCAACACGATACTTCCCGCACAGTAAGTACGTGCCGCGGGTTGCGAGCTCGGAACATGCCAGGCGTCGAGGCGGAAGCGCTACGAGCACGCGCCTGGGAAGAAAGGGAAAATACCGGCGACAATACTTCTCCACGAAGCAGGCGTGCTCTTGCGCGCAGATGCGAAGTGCGTGCGCGGAATACCCTCCTTTTTTTTCCTTGCACAGGCTTACGGCGAGAGGAATTCCCAGCACGCGCGGCGAGGAAAAAAATACTGACTAAATAAATCGCGGACATCGCTCATACGGACGTAAAGGAGTCTTTTACAGGTTACATAATCATGTTTCGTCACTTAATCTCGACGAAAGAAGAGCTTCCTGGAAGCCATGAGATTCAACTGCCACCAAAGACAAAAAAGAGGTCTTGCTGTAAGAAAGATTCATTCGCCTTTTTTTTCTTTCGTTTTTCTGTGAAATACCAACAAAAATTCATAATTTAGTGGCACAGAGTGTGACATCAAATTATGAAAAAAATATTTGATTAGGTTGAAATTTACCACCAAAAATTTACTGTGATATTTCTACTCGATAATTTTTAATTAGCTTTACGAAAATAAAGTTCAGTTTGACAACAACAATAATTGTGGCTCTTCTGCCAAATAGAAAAATTTACCACAAATAAGGATACATATTCCGTTTTAAAAGCAATACAAAATATATTTTAAGTAGTATAATTTGGTATTTAATGGCCCAGGAGTAGGAGTGAAGAATTGGTGGCGATGTCCGCCATTTTGGATTCTGACGTGACGGCGGTAATCTTGGATGACCTTGAACGTGACCTTTTAAGTTTACCTTTAAAATTTGCCGAATAACCAATTACACAAAATTTTCCCAAAATTCACCAAAATTCCCCCAAATTTCCAGTTTTTAGGACACACATTCTGCCAAAATAAATAAATACAAAAATTGTAAATACAAAAATTCCACTTTCAAGGGGGGGGGGGGGAACCCGGACCAAATTCAAAAATTTTATATCGTAATGCCTCAAAATATTTTTGCCTTTGAAAACGAAAAATTCCCCAAAGCGCCTAAATTCCCCGGAAACTAGCCACCCTAAGCCGCCGAAGTTATGACCTCGGCCATTAGAATGTCATGGCCACCATTTTGTATTGTGTCGTAACCGTTTCAATTATCGATACGTTTGCCATATTGAAAATCCATTATTACTATGGGGAAAAATTGTAAAACATTTAATATTTATAAAAAATTTAATTAATAAAATTTAGTTACTAAAATTTAATAAAAAACATTCCGCCATTTTGAAAAAGTCTGCCTTCTAATAATTCGTAATTACTTTTGAAATAAATTGAAAAAACATTTTAAAATAAATAACAAATAATATTAATAAAATTTTAATTATATAACACTCAAATCATGGAGTCTTTGGTTCGAACCTGGTGAGGAGGAAGAAATGAATATGGGTATAATTGCTCCGTGGAAGCCACCAACAGACCGACCTCTCACCACTAATGCCAAGGTAGATATATCGCCAGCTAGTGTGACGTCACGTCCGCCATCTGGTTTTCGTCTGCTGGAGGCCACCAACTTGAATCCGACATATTGTTTTCTTCTGCTAGAAGGCGCCACCCACATTCTGATTTAAATTTTACCCGCTAGAGTGCAGAAAATATTCATTGCCAGTCCTTCCAACATCTTGTCGGCTGTCTGGCCACCATCTAGGAAATCTGCATTTATTATGTTTGAAATTCGGAAAAAATTCCAAAAATCATCAAAAAATCGCTTATTGAAATTGCGTAAAAATGTGTTGTTGAATTCACACATTTTCATATCTTACCACTTGAAATATTCCGGGTAACAATATTTAACCAAGGCTCTGTCAAGCAAATAAATGTTGCTAGGAGGACTCTAAGGTATAGTTCAGTAGCCAAGGTGGGCATGTCTTCACATGATAAAAAATGGGGGCGTGTACTACAATACGAGTGTTAGAATTTATTCTTACTTAGCGTAGTAATAACCAATCTCGAACTTTGAATGCAAATAACTAATAGAAATAAAATTATATAAGAACTGGAATGATATAAATACGGTTTGAAAAGATATAAATTCAATTAAATTTAAATAATTTAAATAAGTACTCAGTATTAAATACTAATTAAAAAAACATGTGTAAATTTAATTATTTAATTTATTAAAATAATCATATATGTTTAAGTAATAATGAAAATCAATACACATGTTGCACGTTTATTCCAATTTATTCATTTTAATTAGTTATGAAATAATAATATTGAAGCGAGGTTGGAGCAAGCCGACTGTACTCCCAACCTCACTCCAATAAGAACTCTCAGAATAATAATAATAGAGAAAGAAATTCCTGTAAATTATAAAAAAAAATTAAGAAACGTACTCTGAGATTACCAATGGCGAAAGAGAGGTGTGTCGTAATGATATAAGAACTTAAGAAAAAAAAGAATTTTTTATTACACATAACTGTGGGTAAACATCATAACAATTCACAATAAATGCGCGTATGGTATGAATAGATAGATACATGTTCCTAAGCGTGCTCAAATACAAATAATAGTTCAATAAAAGTTCAATCACATATTACTACAGTTATTAAATAAGTTCGTTACGTGTTAGCACCTTTAAGTATCATTTCCGTCAAGGTTTGTGTAAACAGAATTTAATAGCTAAATATAAAAAGAATTAATAAAATGGCAAACAGATGTAAGTGAGTCGGTAATGTAATGCAGACACATAATTTGTTAGTCGCATTCGTCTCACTAGTTTGAACATTTACTGAGTCGAACTCCTGGGTAGCTACCGAGGTAATTGCGCCCGAACGAACCCAAGTACAACGTATGTAAGTCTTTAAACAGGTAGCTAGATACGGCGCGCCACGGCGCATAAACTATAAATTAGGTAACAAACACCAGACAGCAATCAAGAAAAGCTAAAAAGGTAAAGTCCTCTAGCATAGTGAGCAGATGGCTCTGAATAAGCTAACAAAAACATGTAACACAGAATATCAACATCAGTTTAACAAATATCTACTATGGTCGTCGAGCCGCGCAAATAGAACATCAGAGAACCTAAGTTAAGCATAATTATAAAAAAATGACAACTGCGAGACACTCGAAGAGGGTAATAGAAATAGACTGACGTTAAAGACACCTAACAAGATTGAATCGTAATAAAGACAGAAACCTGAAAACTATCGCTATGAATTCGGGCATAGCTTCGCCGAGTGTCTCCAGAATTATCCTAATGCTGCCCGGTGGACCGTCATGACCCGGGGTTTATATAGCCCGAAAAAGGTGCGCCGATAGAGGCGCTGAAGTCGCGGCGGAAAAGAGGGGAGGGACGAGAGGAGGGGTATGAGGGTGGAGTGGAGGGGAGCTGAACAAAAAATGGAGGGGAGGAAGAGGGGAAGCGGGGAAAGGAGCGCTGCGGGCGGCGAGATGGTGAAGCTTCGTTGCGACTCCGTTGCAATATAATTATTTGTATTGCAAATAAATTATGCATACGGTAACATCATCTCTCAAACACTCCCATGAAAACGGCCAGGAGACTACATAATAAACCTTCCACATACTCCCTGCCAGTTACAAAGCATACAAGCAACCTGAAATCGTTAGATATACATGAACATAAACTCACTCACATAAATACACTTGAAAATACACTTGAAAAAGTTGATAAACGCAATTTATATCACCGATATTTACAATAAATACTTGTTTTTTACTTATATCGATATTAAATATAAATCAAAAAATTAATTATGATTTTTAAAGCACGCGTTTCATTTTTATTTGTATGTAACCTTTTATCATCCTGTCAATTTTTGATGCAGGCTGCGCGCATCGTAGAAATTCATTCTCATCATTTGTTTATAACGCTTCTGAAGACGTTAAACTTAAAAAAAATAAGGTTGTCTGTAAAGTCGGTTTACGGACGATAGTTTAACGTGACAACGTCATAATAAAACATTGATGAAATTATTGCATACTTTTATGAATAAAATTGAATCATTTTTATTGAATTATCAGTATTTTGTATGGATACAAAGAAGGAGTGAAATGAAATCTACAATTTAATTGATAAATGTACTTTTATTTGCACTCATTAATTCAAATATGTTTATTACTTTAACGAACAGATTATTTTAACTATAACTTTTATACATGTTTGCTATTTAACTTCTTCCAATCTGTGTTATTCTGTTAAGGATAGGACGATGATAGGAAAAGTAGGAAACGAATGGGAGTGTTTCAAGGATGATATGAAGGAAAATGGCTTACCCAACACCAAAATGCAGTCAAAAATAATATATTTGCGCCACGGACTCTGCAGCAATGCTAGGAGGAACGGGTTAGCAAAGAGCAAATGAAAATGTTACATTGAAATGCATGAAAACAGAATTACGCCACGGACTCGGTCGCAATGCTAGGAGGTTCAGGTTAGCAAAGAGCAATATAGAATGAGCGTAACGGGACACAGCGAAACGGGACAATGTGTGTAACGGGACACTTTTTCGTGCGTGCAGCCGGCGTTCATCGATTTATTAGACGTTGTCACGTCAAAACGGTATACAAAATAAGATGTTTAATGTTAAGAAGCCGGGCAGTACAAGTCTGGCAACAGTGTACTGCAAACTAAGCGTGAGATAGACTGTAGCTCACTGTGCTAGCATGTCTTGTGCTCATCTCAGGACGGCGGGCCTCAGTCGCTCGCTCGAGATTGCGTCTTACCCTCCGAGGAAACGTAATAACGTCCTGGGTCGCGCATCCACCCGCTCCCTTCCATGGAGGTAACCACGTGAGGGAGTGGGCGCGTCCAATCTCCACCGTGTTGATGATTGAAGTCTAAATGAGAACTACCACCCCCCACCCCCAACTCATTTCATCTTACAAGGAAGTTTTAAGATAAGTCCTTATCATTTTCTTAAAAACAATACTGACTTACGTGTGTCAAGTATCAAGGGCTATAACTTTTTATGTAATGCAGCACAAATTCTCTTTTTACGGTACAAATTAGCACTAATTTTTTATATATTTTGACCTTGAAATTCCAATGTGTGGTCGCCAACTTGACACACGTTACTGACTTCATTGTTACATTCTTACGTTTCTCCCGAGCGAGTCCCTTTAAAAATATTAAACAATTTTAGTCTTCAAACAGCTACGGTTTGTTTCGCTCACGAATTGCTAATCAGGATGACTTGAAATTTATAACAGACACCAGCTCCATAGACTGATGCTATCTCTATTATTTTCCCTGCTCAATCTCTCTTCCTTGTTCGTGAGCGAAAGTGGGTGTTACATATGAAGTTTGGAGCTAGATCTCAAAAATAATATTAATTAAATTGTGCAAGATGTCAGAAAATGCATTTATTTTTATTTTATAAAAGTGATAAAAACTAACATTAAGTAAACTTTTCCTCTATAGTTAGGTTGAAACGCCCCTCGTGCCTCGATATTAGATTATTTTAACTTAATTTAAAAAAACCTTGGAAACTGCTGGGTTCAAAAATATTAAGAAAATTAACGTTATTTACCAGAGGGGGCACGAGGTGGTAAACAAGACAAATTTATACTCCCTGCACACAGTCAACCTGGGAGCTAGTGGATCGTTTAAAAGGATATACGTGAATATGAAAACAAATAAATCACAATATAGGTAGGTTGGTCTATAGGTTTCCTGGGTTTATTTAGAATGGTAAATTAAATCTGTTTTTCCTTTGTTTTGGTTTTACAATAAAAGAGATTAACACGTAACAAGTAGGAGGGCCGGCCCGATATTATTAATAACGCGTTATATTATATTAATTACACATCATCACAGAAACAAAAAAAAATTGAAATATTCCACCATATTAGATTCTTTCACTGGTTACATAGATAAAAGTCTCATTGATTTTACATATTCTCGTCGATTAAGTTCTTAAGTCACTGTTCGCTGGCATGCATTTAATTAATTTAGTTCATTATATGTAAGGGGAAAAAATATTTCTAATATCATCCGGGTCTTCAAAGTATGACATCGGGCTGGGAAAAATTCTCTTCTTAAGGGGATTCGGAGCTCGAGGTCCCGAATTACATGCTGGGAGCAAATACGTCCCCCAACACTTGGACCCTGTCTGAAACACAAGTCAAATTCCAAACGAATTAGGCCTGCTTCCAGACAGTCAAACACAGTCGGCGCGAAAATGCCAACAAACGGGAATTCGGGGAGAAAAAGAATACCGGAGTAACTCACCTAACAGGGTGTAGCTCCAGGGCTCAGGAGATGTCTCGCGCCGACATCAGAATGGCGCGGACCGAGAAATGCGCGGATGACGCGGCAGAAATCGAAATTTAGTAAAATAAAAAAAATTAATAAAATTTAACTAAAACATGACTTTTTTCTAATCACTACTTCTGACTGGCTACTGTTCAACTGGGATCACATCCCCCAAGACAGCTGACTACATCCTTAATTGAAGGCGATTCCGTCGTAGCAGCGACAAGAGACGGCGAGAAGTTCTGCCCGACCTGCAGCGCGGTTAGTATCCAGTGGCAAAGTCCTGAGTGCCGCGATGGCGGACAAAGCTCCTAATTAAAACGCGCGGTAGGCCCTAGGAAAAAAGAGGGGGAAGGTTCGGCTCTGGACCGAACATTTCCGGAGGTGCCCGAAGTGGTCGTAGCCATGACTTCAGTCGTTTGCGCCAAAGAGCGACTGCCGCTCTCTCTACCGGCGGGCACAGAAAGCAACAAACAATCGACTTCTACGGGTCGCGATTTGAAGGCATAGGGGCATATGGCGCCGCGGAGCTGCTCTCTAGCGGCGTAAAGGGGAACTAATGGAGGCGGTAAGCTGACTCGCCACCAGGTGTCACGAGCGTGGGCTCTGCACGCTGGCGACCAGGGCCGAAGTTACTTTTTCCGTCACTAGGTGTCGTGGAGGGCTCTGTAGGGCACGGGAGAATGTCCTTGGAGTAGGCCACCGCCTTGGCGGGGTTCACCACAGGGCAATGATCTTGGGTTAAATTCTGCGAACCAGGGGGGTGGAGAGAGAGGGGGGAGGGTGGACAGAAAAGGGCAGAGATGGCTGGGAACGAGCGTCCACTGGATACTCAGACGTGCCTGAGGCTCGCTGATCTAGACGGCCCTCTAAGAACTATAGTTTGCTGCGCTCTGCAGATCTAGTCATGTAGCGAACTAAAATTACGGACCCCGGGCGTGCCTGTAGGCGGGAGAAATTTCAACCGGGCTGCTAACGACTACATTAGACTAGCAAAAGCTCAGATAGATCCTTGAGAAAAGGTGCCTCAGTCCACTGGCACAAAGTTTAACTACGTAGAGTACACCAGCCTAACAAAGTGTAAATCACCCCTTTAGTAACCAGATTATAATAAAAATAAAATTTCCAAAAATAATTTAAAATTATCATAACAAATTTTAAAAAACGTGTCGAAATTCGTAATTTCCGGCACAAGGTTACAAGCCTAATAACCTACAATGGCTTAGCTTTGATACAATAATATTAACTTGTGTGGTTTTTGAGTGTTTGTAACTATTGTGTGATAAATATTTAGTGGGGTACTTTTCCTTTTCTGTCTAGATTTACAGGATAGAGAATTTATTATTTTTTAAGTTGTGTTCAAAATTGTTTACTTATATCTTTTTTTGATTTAGCCTTAATGAGGTTATAAATTTATTTGTAAATTATAGTTAAAAAATTTTACTTCAGGGCAAATATTTCAGCAATAAAATTGATGAAGATGCTATCAGGCGCAAAATTATCTTATGAATTAATTTAAAATAGTTCTAGTTTCTGGATTTGCAGTACAGTATTTATGTTATGTTACTAGGTTAATTTAAATTTAAGAATGAAAAATATTGTACGTATTTTCCTGGAAACTATATGGGCTTATCTTTGTATCTTTGGGGGGGGGGGGGATGTTCCTGGTCATCATACATTAATCTAGGCCGTTGAAATTTTTAAATTATATACAAATATTCATACACGTATATAAAACGCCTCTTTTATGTGTACATCCGAATTACCCTTTTACCCACGGCTATAACTTACGTTCGACTGGAATTTTGCGAATACAGTGGAAATAACAATGTATGAAATCATGAAAATTGCACGGATTCTTTCTTTTTCCCTTATTTTCCACCATTCTCTTCCTTTTTTTTTTTTTTTGTATATTTTAATGACGAGCTGTTGTGGCACAGCCGGGGCAGCACCAGCGCGGGGCATAATTACCGCTGTTTGGAAATGGATTTGCGGGGCGTTTTCCCGCCATTCGCAGCGCTGGAAGAGTCGGCGAACGGCCGGGGGCGGGCGGACTCCGCACGTCCATTCTAACGAGACGACTCGTTACCGGCATCGCTGCAGGAGTGACGGCGGTACAGCGGGGTGGAGGGGGTGTCTCCTCGCAGCACTTCCAGCGCGCCCTAATTAGTCGCCTGTCTGGCCAGCGTCGCTTTAATTGTTTGTCGTTCGCGAATGGAGATGGCTGTTGCCTCGGCGCTCTCCACACTCCTTTTCGTCCCGCGTCACGGGACGAGTTGGTGATGCTTCTCGTCAAAGTCAAAGTGACTCAACGCACACTTTAAAAAATATATGGAGTGAAATTAAAACAAAAAGTTTTTCCAAACCATCTCTCTTGAAAATGCAGTCTTGAAGAGGAAGAGATTGTGTAACTGAAAGACGCAATCTTGCTTTCAAAAGTTCTTAGGGCGTAACAAACTACTGTCTAATATTTGCTTCGTTAAAAAAAAAAAAAATAGAAAAGTGACTAACTTTTGCAGATATTTTGTCCTGTGAATTTATTGGTATTTATTATTAAACACTTTCATCGTTACTGCAGTCTACCGGCAGAACATTTTCCGCGTGGCTCACTACACATGCCCCTCCTGTGGATACGCCACTGCCATGCCTCGAGTGAAAAAAAAAAATCAAACGATACAATGCCCATTGCCATGGAGACGCAGAAGGCATCCAAAAAGCAAAAGCGAAAGTATATATATACATATATATATACATATAAGACGAATAACTATCCTATTTGACTCGCGCCCCACCTATTGTACGTTGATGGTACTATGTTATTAACTTTCGCGTAAGTACCAAAGTTTCAACTCAATCGGACGAACGATTCGCGAACGCATACAAGACTAACACACAAACATTATTTTTTATAGAATATATATATTTATAAAAACTTTAACTGTTGTATTAGACCCACTATGAAACGACTCTCTTATAGTGACTCTGCAAAATGTTTGGGTTTGTAATCTATGTTTTGAAGAAGGAAAATTTTTCAATGCTAAACGGCAAGGGCGCCAATCTGTGGGATTAACTGGGATATATTCGGGAAGGGGGGAAGGGGCCGTGGAATCTGCAGTCCAAGGAATGGCTCTTGGGATTAAGAGATACCAATCATCTCACCAAGCGGTTAAGGTCTATTAGCATGCAATAAGGGGAAAAACTTAATTATATTAACTATGTGTTCCTTTAAACATCATTTTGGAGTTATTAATAGGTTTATTCATCGCCGTTTCACAGTTATAATTACACGACAGTTGTGGGGGTCGTTACCACAACGCCGAAATACCACAACGCCGAACGTACAATAACGCCGAATACCATAACGCCGAATTCCAAATTGACCACAACGCCGACGACCCGAAAACTGCTGTGTACCACAACGCCGAATGACCACAACGCCGAATGACCATAACGCCGAAAAATGTTGCTGCGGGAGTGCCAAATGAGCAAACTGAAATCAACTAAATTAATTTATGTGTGTTTCTCAAAAGTACCTTAACGCCGAAATACCACAACGCCGAATGCCATAACGCCGAATCGGTAATTGACAATAACGCAGAATTCAATGTTGACGATAACACCGAAATCCAAATTGACCATAACGCCGAATCCATACTTGACCACAACGCCGAATCCGTATTTGACCACAGCGCCGAATCCCTAGCGTGTTGCCTACCAGCCAGGAACCTAAACGCAGTATTTGGAAACTTATTTTCTTTATAACGAAAGCAGCAAAGTTTAGAATCTTATCTGTAGTTGTAAAGTGGCACAATTAATTAAAGTAAGTTATAATTGTCAGTTATTATATGAATTGTTAGCGATGATTAGTAGCCCCGGATACTTGGTGAACGGAATAGTTATTTATAAAATCATTCCTCTCGAGCTGTCTCCTCAGTTAATGCTTCGTTATCATTTCATGATAGCATTTAAACTCACTTCCATGTATCATTATTAACCCGCATGCCTAAGTTTCATTGTGCACTGTGGAGGTACATATAACTGAAGTAGCTATTCAAATGCTTGGAAAACATTTAAGTCTTGCAAGATGACTACATAACATAATTATGCATTGTATTAAGGTGGTTTGGACGCAATAAAAGTTGTAGTTTTATATTTGTACCAAACAATGTCCAACTTTTAAACATTGATTCCGGTTTTCAATGGTTTCCCGAAAGGATAATGCTGAAATGGCGCGGTTGAGATATTCGGGCGTTTTTAGGGTCTTGAAAATTACATTTCATAAATTCCTTACATATCGCAGGGGTTTGTGAATTTTTTCATGTTAAGAATAAATCTTGTTCTAGCCGCAAATGCGTTCTTAAATGCGATATAAATGTGTTTAACAAAAAAAAAAGCATAGTACACCTAATATTTTTCTAACATGTTACATAATTCATTTTCAAGGTAGGCCGTTCACGGTAAAGTGGACACTTTGAAAATCACTACTATTTGAATACCAACCAATATTATATTTCGTGGAGGTTTCGGACATATAATTTTTGTTGGGTTAGGATTCCTGCGTAGAACTGTTTCACAGCGGAAAGTTTTAACATATTTATGTTGAAAACTTTCCGCTGTGAAACAGTTCTACGCAGGAATCCTAAATATTGCGCAACGATTTAAAGTGGCCGCCTGATAGCGGGTATGTTTTTAATGTTCGAGGTGTGGGAAGGGCGGGAGAGCTAAGAGCGATACAGACACGCGCATCAAGGTCCTAACGCCTATATCCGCCAGGCGGTCTTCTGACATGCAGCAACATTGTCGAAGACTCCCCTCTAAGGCAATTTCAGTGGGGATCCTATCATTTTATGACGAAATATTAAATATGAAGGTTTTTTGCACGTTCCTAAACCATTTTCAAGTCAGTGAAACTTCATTTTCAAACCTAAAATTGACGGTGAAAATAACCATTTTAGCCATTTTCAGCTTCCAAAAGAGGTTATTTATATAGAGGATTGTATAAGCTGGCATCAATGGTCTAGGAACATGTGTAACATATGTTAAGTGGTATTGGTAGCAAGTGCCGAGCACACACGCGGTACACTTGTGTGATACGTGAAGTGCTGAAGCTCTGCACAGTATATAGTATAATCTAAACGACCACCTTAAATAACTTCACGTAACTGGATATAATAACCCAAAGATATCACATGAATACCAGAAGAACCTCGTATTTTACAAAAAAAATTCGAAAACTCAGCAATTATAAAAAAAAGAAAAAACTATTTCGTTATGGGTATATTTCAGCATATTGCCTATCGCATGTAATTTCATTCTGAATAATTTAATATTGGTTTTTACTTATTGTATGCTCGTGTAACATGCATATTTTGTCTTTAACAAGCTGTTTTGAGAAAAATATGCAAACTATGCTTACAACTAATGTATACAGAATTAACGATATTTATAATAAACATCAAACTGTGAATATTTCACACTTGAACGCCTTTAAGGGGCCCGCCTATTGCAACGCCCTTAAGTTCATTTGTATCCAGCTAGTACATTTTCTGAAATAGCACCCTAAACACCCCAGTTTTGGCTATTTAGACGCGACCTAAAAGGTGTTTATATTGCGCATGTTTTCTTGAAAGAAGTGTGTGTTTTTTTTTCGTAGATAAACAGCATAAAGATACTTTACTAAATCTGTAAAAAATTATTCTGACATGCTACAATGCAGTTTAGGCACATGTAGGCGAGCTCCTTAGGGAAATGCCAGTTAGTTTTACAGTGGTTATAATTTTTTTAAATATAAATATAGTAGGCTTATTGGTATTAAAGAATCTCTTCATTATTTCGACAGTATTATACAATTATGTATAGCCTATTTACATTATTTTATAGCAATGAATCAAATAGTTTTTAAATTTATGCACCTAAAGTATTATAAATATTGTTATGAAAATAGCCTAAAATGGTATAATACTTTTTTTTTGCAGACAAGTGGTGCACAATTTGCAAAAAGCGTACATTTTAAAAAATACTTTATGTGTAAATTACGAACTACAAACTACTACACTTATTGAGACAAATGTTTAAGACGCTCGTCCACTTACAGGTGACTTGTGTGAATGAGAGACTAAATCGATATACCGCCCTTATCCTCGGTGCCTCCAACTCTGAGTCGCCCTTCACGCACAAGCAATTGAACGAGCATGCAGCGTTTTCATTGTGCAGCGTGTACCTACGGGACTTTAAGCGGTAACCCTATCATTTTTGTTATAACTACGTAAGTCTGAATCGAATAATATACCTATTAGTAACTGCAAGAGTGGAGGTTAGCTACAGCATTAGCCTCCCACCTAGGCGATCCGGGTCCAATTTACTTCCAGATTTTCAACGAAAGTTCGCAAATTTTTCGGGATCTCGTGTTTCTCCTGCCCATCATTCCCGGCACTACTTCATATCTAATTTATTTCCTCAAATCAACTCTAAGGAGCTGACATTTCAAAAGGCCGCCTCGTCTTCTCGAAACCCTTGTAAAAACGTCGCATTTTCGAAATAAAAAACCTTCAACTTGACCTTGAATTGTAAAAAAAAAATTATTCTTTCAAAAATATATTTCATTTCGATCAATGTTCCATTTGCCCTATAAAAAATAATAAAGTGTTATGTTTTAACTAGGGGAAAAATCAGTACTGATATTGAATGTGCAAAAAGATAAACATGTTGGCTGTATGTTTAGCTTCACAGTTGCAAGAGAGTGCGCTTATCTTACGAATACAGCATTTCAATGCCTGGCAGGTAGGCAAAAAGTTATGGTTTCGGCGTTATGGTCATATTAGAATTTCGGCGTTATGGTCATATAATGGTTTCGGCGTTATGGTCATATTGTAGATTCGTTGTTGTGGCATTCGGCGTTATGGTATTTCGGCGTTGTTGTACATTTGAATTCTCTTTCAGTATATTTAGTGACTTTCTTCTGAGTTTGTTTTTGTGGCAGTACTGCAATGACATTTTTCGGCGTTAATGTATTTCGGCGTTGTGGTCATTCGGCGTTGTGGTACACGGCAGTTTTCGGGTCGTCGGCGTTGTGGTCAATTTGGAATTCGGCGTTATGGTATTCGGCGTTATTGTACGTTCGGCGTTGTGGTATTTCGGCGTTGTGGTGCGTCCCCGGTAAATACCACAACGCCGAACGTACAATAACGCCGAATACCATAACGCCGAATTCCAAATTGACCACAACGCCGACGACCCGAAAACTGCTGTGTACCACAACGCCGAATGACCACAACGCCGAATGACCATAACGCCGAAAAATGTTGCTGCGGGAGTGCCAAATGAGCAAACTGAAAACAACTAAATTAATTTATGTGTGTTTCTCAAAAGTACCTTAACGCCGAAATACCACAACGCCGAATGCCATAACGCCGAATCGGTAATTGACAATAACGCAGAATTCAATGTTGACGATAACGCCGAAATCCAAATTGACCATAACGCCGAATCCATACTTGACCACAACGCCGAATCCGTATTTGACCACAGCGCCGAATCCCTAGCGTGTTGCCTACCAGCCAGGAACCTAAACGCAGTATTTGGAAACTTATTTTCTTTATAACGAAAGCAGCAAAGTTTAGAATCTTATCTGTAGTTGTAAAGTGGCACAATTAATTAAAGTAAGTTATAATTGTCAGTTATTATATGAATTGTTAGCGATGATTAGTAGCCCCGGATACTTGGTGAACGGAATAGTTATTTATAAAATCATTCCTCTCGAGCTGTCTCCTCAGTTAATGCTTCGTTATCATTTCATGATAGCATTTAAACTCACTTCCATGTATCATTATTAACCCGCATGCCTAAGTTTCATTGTGCACTGTGGAGGTACATATAACTGAAGTAGCTATTCAAATGCTTGGAAAACATTTAAGTCTTGCAAGATGACTACATAACATAATTATGCATTGTATTAAGGTGGTTTGGACGCAATAAAAGTTGTAGTTTTATATTTGTACCAAACAATGTCCAACTTTTAAACATTGATTCCGGTTTTCAATGGTTTCCCGAAAGGATAATGCTGAAATGGCGCGGTTGAGATATTCGGGCGTTTTTAGGGTCTTGAAAATTACATTTCATAAATTCCTTACATATCGCAGGGGTTTGTGAATTTTTTCATGTTAAGAATAAATCTTGTTCTAGCCGCAAATGCGTTCTTAAATGCGATATAAATGTGTTTAACAAAAAAAAAAGCATAGTACACCTAATATTTTTCTAACATGTTACATAATTCATTTTCAAGGTAGGCCGTTCACGGTAAAGTGGACACTTTGAAAATCACTACTATTTGAATACCAACCAATATTATATTTCGTGGAGGTTTCGGACATATAATTTTTGTTGGGTTAGGATTCCTGCGTAGAACTGTTTCACAGCGGAAAGTTTTAACATATTTATGTTGAAAACTTTCCGCTGTGAAACAGTTCTACGCAGGAATCCTAAATATTGCGCAACGATTTAAAGTGGCCGCCTGATAGCGGGTATGTTTTTAATGTTCGAGGTGTGGGAAGGGCGGGAGAGCTAAGAGCGATACAGACACGCGCATCAAGGTCCTAACGCCTATATCCGCCAGGCGGTCTTCTGACATGCAGCAACATTGTCGAAGACTCCCCTCTAAGGCAATTTCAGTGGGGATCCTATCATTTTATGACGAAATATTAAATATGAAGGTTTTTTGCACGTTCCTAAACCATTTTCAAGTCAGTGAAACTTCATTTTCAAACCTAAAATTGACGGTGAAAATAACCATTTTAGCCATTTTCAGCTTCCAAAAGAGGTTATTTATATAGAGGATTGTATAAGCTGGCATCAATGGTCTAGGAACATGTGTAACATATGTTAAGTGGTATTGGTAGCAAGTGCCGAGCACACACGCGGTACACTTGTGTGATACGTGAAGTGCTGAAGCTCTGCACAGTATATAGTATAATCTAAACGACCACCTTAAATAACTTCACGTAACTGGATATAATAACCCAAAGATATCACATGAATACCAGAAGAACCTCGTATTTTACAAAAAAAATTCGAAAACTCAGCAATTATAAAAAAAAGAAGAAACTATTTCGTTATGGGTATATTTCAGCATATTGCCTATCGCATGTAATTTCATTCTGAATAATTTAACATTGGTTTTTACTTATTGTATGCTCGTGTAACATGCATATTTTGTCTTTAACAAGCTGTTTTGAGAAAAATATGCAAACTATGCTTACAACTAATGTATACAGAATTAACGATATTTATAATAAACATCAAACTGTGAATATTTCACACTTGAACGCCTTTAAGGGGCCCGCCTATTGCAACGCCCTTAAGTTCATTTGTATCCAGCTAGTACATTTTCTGAAATAGCACCCTAAACACCCCAGTTTTGGCTATTTAGACGCGACCTAAAAGGTGTTTATATTGCGCATGTTTTCTTGAAAGAAGTGTGTGTTTTTTTTTCGTAGATAAACAGCATAAAGATACTTTACTAAATCTGTAAAAAATTATTCTGACATGCTACAATGCAGTTTAGGCACATGTAGGCGAGCTCCTTAGGGAAATGCCAGTTAGTTTTACAGTGGTTATAATTTTTTTAAATATAAATATAGTAGGCTTATTGGTATTAAAAAATCTCTTCATTATTTCGACAGTATTATACAATTATGTATAGCCTATTTACATTATTTTATAGCAATGAATCAAATAGTTTTTAAATTTATGCACCTAAAGTATTGTAAATATTGTTATGAAAATAGCCTAAAATGGTATAATACTTTTTTTTTGCAGACAAGTGGTGCACAATTTGCAAAAAGCGTACATTTTAAAAAATACTTTATGTGTAAATTACGAACTACAAACTACTACACTTATTGAGACAAATGTTTAAGACGCTCGTCCACTTACAGGTGACTTGTGTGAATGAGAGACTAAATCGATATACCGCCCTTATCCTCGGTGCCTCCAACTCTGAGTCGCCCTTCACGCACAAGCAATTGAACGAGCATGCAGCGTTTTCATTGTGCAGCGTGTACCTACGGGACTTTAAGCGGTAACCCTATCATTTTTGTTATAACTACGTAAGTCTGAATCGAATAATATACCTATTAGTAACTGCAAGAGTGGAGGTTAGCTACAGCATTAACCTCCCACCTAGGCGATCCGGGTCCAATTTACTTCCAGATTTTCAACGAAAGTTCGCAAATTTTTCGGGATCTCGTGTTTCTCCTGCCCATCATTCCCGGCACTACTTCATATCTAATTTATTTCCTCAAATCAACTCTAAGGAGCTGACATTTCAAAAGGCCGCCTCGTCTTCTCGAAACCCTTGTAAAAACGTCGCATTTTCGAAATAAAAAACCTTCAACTTGACCTTGAATTGTAAAAAAAAAATTATTCTTTCAAAAATATATTTCATTTCGATCAATGTTCCATTTGCCCTATAAAAAATAATAAAGTGTTATGTTTTAACTAGGGGAAAAATCAGTACTGATATTGAATGTGCAAAAAGATAAACATGTTGGCTGTATGTTTAGCTTCACAGTTGCAAGAGAGTGCGCTTATCTTACGAATACAGCATTTCAATGCCTGGCAGGTAGGCAAAAAGTTATGGTTTCGGCGTTATGGTCATATTAGAATTTCGGCGTTATGGTCATATAATGGTTTCGGCGTTATGGTCATATTGTAGATTCGTTGTTGTGGCATTCGGCGTTATGGTATTTCGGCGTTGTTGTACATTTGAATTCTCTTTCAGTATATTTAGTGACTTTCTTCTGAGTTTGTTTTTGTGGCAGTACTGCAATGACATTTTTCGGCGTTAATGTATTTCGGCGTTGTGGTCATTCGGCGTTGTGGTACACGGCAGTTTTCGGGTCGTCGGCGTTGTGGTCAATTTGGAATTCGGCGTTATGGTATTCGGCGTTATTGTACGTTCGGCGTTGTGGTATTTCGGCGTTGTGGTGCGTCCCCCAGTTGTGGTACCTGAAAAGGTCGAGGAAGGAAGGGGGAGTGTTCCCAGGCTCCCTCTCAGGGATCTACTCCCAAGCTAAACGATATAATTTGGTTTTATAAATCGATTAGAACTATTATGGCGTCTTTATCTTTCTTCTCCATCTTACAAAATTTTTTCTCACTAACATTAGATCGAACTTCTTTCATGTTTTCTTTCAAGGTTTCTGGACTACCCGCCATAAGAAAAAGCCATTTCAAGAAAAGTTTTTTCACCTGCTTTAAATAAAACATTTTAACAACTTATTCCTTATTGGTCGTGACCGCTGTCGCGTTGTGAAAGTATCTAGAGTTGTGAGTTTGAGTCGCAAGAAGAGTTTGGAAGCCTTTCATAACCTTTTTAAGGTACCGGCGGCATAACCTTGTGTCACAAAACCTTACCCATAACTTTGCCTTTCGAACACATGCTAACCCGTTGCTCTGCAATCCAAGTCTTCAGTTTTCCAGAAATAGAAGCTAATTCGACCGTCGGCTATCATCTGTGAAACGTTTATAAGGTTTTTTACTATAAATCCAGGAATGTTTGTGCGACTACACTCGAAGTTTCTATTATACCTGTTCCTGTGAGGATTAGTTATGGTATTTCATTCCTCGTGTTAGATGCCCGGCCTGGGCTTGCTTGGGCCCCTTATTATGCTCTGAATACTCGATTTGGTGAATGTTTCCGAGTTGACGTATCTTCGCTAATGTTGTGGCCATGTTTGCTGACACGTCGCGCTGATGTAGCGAGGGTCGCGGGTTCAATTCCAGCGACATGGCATGACTAAAACTTATATGCACAACCAGTTAGTAACCCAGTGTTTGGGGTTTTACGAAAATCCAGAAGATTCCGTACATTCAAGACTTTGAGAATAACCATGTGGCCTTGAGCTCAATAAATAATACAAACAAAACAATAACATATTTTAAAATGTATTAAATACTAACTTTATTTATATCTTTAAAGGATATTAGGTAGTTTACTTCCCTTAGATCCCTATTTTAATCCAATATTTCATGTGATTTATGATAGACCATTTTTGTTATGATTCTGGTTGATACTATTAATTTTTTTTTTCATTTAGTTCAAAAGTTTGACAGTATAAAAACTGAATATATAATATATTTCGCGATTAATAAAAAAAACTGTGTACGCGTGGAGTCCACTTCATGTGTATTATGTTGTTAGGTATAGGAATCATAATTCTCTTTGGCTGAGGTCGCACATCAAATAATATATATGCAAGTATGAGAGTGATAAATTATGATATTGTGTAAGTATGCGAGTATGAAAGTTTGCGTTTGTGCAAGTATGCAAGTATTAAAGTGTGAAACTATGCAATTATAAGTATAAGTGTGTAAGTATTGAGCGCTATTTTTACATATCCCCTGCCGATCCTCTTCTACCGGTTCCCCCACCCCTCCCTAACACTTTACCCTCAGTAGTAGGTATAGTTTAGGGGCTACTGGGAAGCGTGGAGTTAATTGCGGCGTCTGCTGTCTTGGAACCTACATATCCGATGACGACAAGGTGGCCATTTTTGTGTCAAATTTCATCCCAATTTGTCAAAAATTCTTCACATTCCTCAAAAATTCCTCAAAAATCATTAAAATTCCTCCAAATTCCTAAAACATTTAATTATTTCGAGAGAAAATTCTCGTTTTGGGGGGAAATTTCCAGTTTGATACAAAAAAGTTTCAAAAATTCAAAATTTCCCCAATTCTAAATTTCTCCACTGAGGCTTAAATTCTACATGGGCAAGCCTCCAATAAGCCTCTGGAGGGAAGCATTGCCCTTTACTGAGTTCGCGACCTTCACCTCAAATGTAAAAGCGAATATTTTAATTTTTGACCAAAACATTTCGAAAAAATTCCCAAAATATAAAACAAAATGCTTACTTTACCCCACCATATTCTATTCTAGAAACGTTGCACTTTTTATTACGCCCGCAATATTGATAATCCGTAATTTTTATGCTAGAATACCGGAAAAATTTTCAATAAAACCTTTTACCATATTGAATTAAAAAGTCACCGTTGCACTTTTCTATAGGTCGCCATCTTCAATACTAAAAACCTTATATTTTTCTTTGCGCCCGCCATCTTAGATAAGAACGACGTCATCAATGTTCTTTTCATTACAGCCGCCATCTTGAAAATCCGTAATATTCATCAGATTGTAATGGAAAAAAATTTAAAATAAAAAAAAATAATTTCATTAAATTTGAAAAACCAAATCATGGAGTCCTTGGTTCCAACCCTTGGAGGGCAAAATACGGAAGCCAACCGACAGACTGACCTCCTACTACTAATGCAAGGTATATATTAAGTTAAACTGTATGACGTCACGACAGCCATCTAGTTTTCGCATGCTGGAAGCCGCCATCTTGGATCCGACATTTTTTATTTTCGTCATTTGAAGTGCATTGGCACTCCCACCATGTTACTTTAAATTTTTACCAGCTGAAGTGCAGGAATAGTTTATTATAAAGGCGTCCGCCATTTTGAAATATGGTCACCATATCGCATATTCGTAATTATTTCGCAAGAAATTCGGAAAAATTTTCAGAAATCTTTAAAAAGAACACTCGTTAATTGACTGACTGATTTGAATTTCATCCCGATTCCAGGCTCCAGTAAAAATATTTAAAGTTTCTCTGCTTTTAAGTTTTGTGTTTGATCCCGTCATTTCTTCTGATTATTTCGAGAAGTTTGAAGGATTCAGTTTTCTTGCTGTGGGTGCATTTGATGTGGAACTTCAACCAGAGAGTGACGAAGTAGTGCGCCCGTGCTGGGTGTGCTAGGACACCAGCAGGGGTTTCCACATCCCGCAGCAGAGAAAGCACGAGAAATGCTCCCGCTTCCTCGGGTTCCAACGTCGTGCAAACCTCCCGTTGGGAAGGGACGTTTATCCCAAAATTTGCTTGGCTTGAAACCATTCCAAAAAGAGTCTTCACGAGGCAGTCAACTAGCTGTGGGTTAACAGGCAACTTAGTTGAATAAAAACTACTGCCTCGTCTGAAAGTGGCCTGAATAACCAACTGCATTACAAAGTCAAAGTTGCATTTCACGGGCGATCCGGCCAGCAGATGAAGTGTGGCAGCAGCCAGTGGACAACAGTGCAAGTGTGTGCTCGTCTTGCCGCCAGGTCTTGTTTGTTTGTTTGTTTATCGTCTTTATTGGTGGCGAAGTTAAGGCGGTACGCCTTCTCTTACACTTAACCACTTTTCTGCAATTACATCAAAGATTTGAATATTAAAAACTAAGCATGATATAGACTAAATATTAAGAGAACAAATTAAAATTTTAACTTAATGTTCAAATATTAACTATTACAAAAGATTCAACCATAACTAATTATAAAGTAATTAAAAACTAAGCATAGACATACATAAAAAGGAAAGTAATTAAACATACAGCAAAAAGTATCAAAACCGAAAAAAAAAAGAAAAAAAACATTAGGTGTTACTACATTAAAACCAGTCACTCGCACATTCACACACAGAATCAAGCAGTAGGGTAGCAGTGAAGTGGTCATGGTAAGCAGTTGTTACAAAGATGTTTTTTCAGCCTGTGCTTAAAGGATGCTAGATTTTTTGTTTGCCTTGTCGCTTGGTCTAATTTATTCCAGAGCCTGCTACTCACGGTTGCAAAAGATCCCGACAGACATTTGGATGAGTGCACTGGGATAGATAGCATTGGGTTGCGTGTGGATCGCGTGTCATGGCTATGGTAACTATGTAGGTAATTAATACCGGCTGACATATAATGAGGTGATACCTGCTGCAGCACCTTATAAGCAAGGATAAGTATGTGCATTTTGCGTCTTTGTGCGAGAGTGAGCCATTTTAACTGCTGGTAGTATTGGGTTAGATGATCACGTAATTTAAGGTTAAAAATGTATCTTACGCAGCAGTTTTGGAGCTTCTGTAGTCGCTTAGCTAGTTTATCTGTTAGATCAGGAAAGAGGACATCGCAGTAATCAAAGTGGGGCATAATTAATGTTTGAACAAGCATGGTTTTAATACTAAGTGGAAGCAAATTTTTTAACCGTCGTAAGCAGTGAAGGGAAAAATGTACCTTCTTACAAATTTGCATTATCTGCTCCCTCCAGGTTAAGGTTGTGTTTATCAGGACTCCCAGATTTCTTACGACGTTAGAGAACTGAATATCAACTCCTTGGAGCGTTAAGTTACAGTATTTGTTAGGAATTAATTCAGTGAGCTTTTGAGGAGAACCAATTAATATTGCTTGGGTTTTATTTGCATTCAGCCTGAGTTTATTAACTTTTGCCCACTTAGAGACAGAATCGAGATCAACATTGACAGAACAAATTGACTCATTGATATTGGTTGCTTTTGCGTGAATATATATTTGCACATCATCGGCATACATGTGGTATTGGCAATGTTTTAAGCATTTAGGTAGATCATTTATGAATATAGTAAATAAAAGTGGCCCAAGAATTGAACCCTGAGGGACACCTGCTACTATTGGGAGCCACGTGGATACTTCGGTATTGAGAACGACACGTTGGTAACGACCACCTAGGTAGGAATTGAACCATGTACAAACACTATGAGAAAAATTATATTGAATTGACATTTTTCGTACAATAAGATTGTGATCTACTGAATCAAATGCTTTACTAAAGTCAAGCAACGTTAGGATCGTTATTTCACGCCTATCAATAGCATGACGTATGCTATCAGTAACATTAATGAGGGCAGTAGTGGTACTGTGGCCGGGTCTAAATCCTGATTGTAAGGTATCTAAAAAATTTCTCTGTAACAGGTAAGCATAGGTTTGTTTGTGCACCAGATGTTCAAAGGCTTTGGAGACAGTTGGCAAGATGCTTATAGGGCGAAAATCTTTAGCTGTCTCAGGAGACTTAATTTTTGGTATGGGCTTTATGTGTGAATACTTCCACTCTGTCGGGTATTTACCTATTGTAAGGGATACGTTAAAAATATGTTCTAATGCAGGGACTACAAAAGGTAAAATAATTTCCAGCATTTTAATTGATATTTGGTCGTTGCCAACTGCATTACTTTTGATGCGACGCAAGGCTTTCGCGACATCTAGACATGACACAGGAGAGAAGAAAAACTTATCTTCAGAATACTCAGAGTTGTTAGGTACGAATGTGTCAGACGATTTGGTTGTGGACGGGATTGACGTATCTGTATGCTGGCTAACGAAAAATGAATTTAACTGGTTTGCTGTTAAATTATGATTTTTAAGATCAGAATCTTTCTGTGATGAGTTAATACCCGCTGTTCTAAGACTAGCCCACAATTTCTTAGGCTCAGAACGAAACTCGTAGAGACCGTACAAATGTTTTCGTTTGGCTGTTCTGACAGCTTGAGTACACTGGTTCCTGAGTTTTCTGTAAATTTCAAACATTTCACCTTACTGCTTACTACTTGTACAACTAAATCAATTCAGTTATGTCTTCCATAGGGCTACATACCAATATTTTGGACTCAAAACGTGAATCTCTTTGCGATGTGAGTTTTTACATGTGACGACGGAGAGCTATGCCTACACAACGAGCTGGAAACAACGTTGTAGGCGGGAGAGCTTTCAAAAGTATTCGATTGGCCACGAAACAGCTACAGGCGGGAGGATTATGAATATTCAAAAGCTTCGTAAATAATGGCGCACAAAATGTAATGCGAGATGCAAATGCCTGGCTGCGCGGATTGTAGTCCCACGCAGCGCTGGGTGACGAACTCCCCAGCCCAGCTGGTCCCAGGTCGAGTCACGCTGTTAGCGTGGCGTGAAGCGGCGTCGCTGACTAGTGATGTGGAGGGGGTGGGGTGGAGGGACTATTCCGCCCCTCGAGCGGAGTGAAAAATTAAAATTTACACCCGCGTTCGCGGCGGTCGATACGGTCGGGAAGCCGAGAAATTCACTCACCCCCGTTAAGCCTGCGAAAGCATCCGTAGTTCGCCGCTGGCTCTTGCAACTTCGAAGTTTCAGATTTTTTTAAAAACTATAATTTAAAAAACAACCTTGTGGAGTTGTCTGTCGTCTCTCGGGGTGTAAGCATTGCTCCCGCGAGCTGTGGGCCACGAGGAACTGTGAACTCTGGGACCAAAGAAGGCTGGCAGTGTGTGGGTTCTTTGTGAACTACTTTAGCAGTACCATCTGCTACCAACAGCACGACTGGGATCCCAGTATTAATTTACTGGGGAGTCTGTGAATAAGCAGTATCAGCCTGCAGACCAATGACTGGGTCGATGTGTCTTTATATCGCCATCCAAAATTATTTTTTTTCGCAATCGTACGACCTCCCCTCATCCCCAACCATCTTTTACACCATAAATACGGATTTGCAGGACAGTAATAATTTAATTCGCAACAGTCCACCGGCTGGCGCTAGTTGTTTTGCAGACGAGACGAGTGCCGGGACCGATACCCACCGTAGACATAGTCAGTTCATTTACGGGTATGGTTGTGATCACTGCCTATCGACGCAGCTACGCCCTGCCGTCGAGAGGCTCAGCAGTCATGTCGTTGAGGGCCATCGGAGGGCGTTGGGTAAATCCTTACACCACCGTCCATCCTGGATGTCCTGTGGTCGTCACACAATGAACCGTGGCAGCCCCACGTCCTGAACAAACCATGTACGTACGACAACATGTGTCAGCCCCGTGTCGCGCCACACTCTCGGAAGTCCACATCATCGGCTGTGACGACGACCAAGCCAACATAGAATCCGCTTGATCCTCGGACCTCCTTCTGGACTCTCAGCTACACGGACGAACAAGCATTCTGTTCGACACCTCTGAAATAAGGTACTTTCCCTTCGGGCCAGCCTGCATAGCATGGAATTTTAATGATGGTTCTAAGCCACCATATATTACATGTTTCCAAAACCAACATTTTAGATGTGTCCATAGAATAAGCACTTTTGGCTGAAATGGGTCCCAAAAGAACTGTACAAACTTTGACTGTAATGACCCTAACTGCGTCACCTGAATGTTGGTTTCACCTTCATGGTAAAAAAAGGTCATAAATTCTCGTAACAAAGACCTTCACTTCATGGAGTGGTGCTGCGGAAACAAACATTTTCAATATATTTACAGTGATTCGCCACCACGGTGTCGAGAGACCCACGATATGCCCTGCTGTAGCCATCTGTGTAATGTGGCTAGATCACGTCTGCGTGATGTGAACTTTTCTGCCGTGTGGACATCTAATAACACAATAAATAAATAATTAATTACACATTTGATCGTATTTCCACGCAGGCTCCAACAATATACCATTTTATGTTGCTGTTTTTGTGTCGAGATATGTGGTTTGATTTTATAAACTCCTGAACCTACCGTTCTGAAATATAAGTTCAGATCCAGGATCCCTGGGTACATAATTTCGTGTTTGTTGTCTTCAGAGGAGACAATAGACGCATGTTGTCCCAGTTGTACTAAAACTCTAGCCACCATACTGGATTATACAAAGTACTTTCACTAGTAATGTTGGACAAAGAAGAGATACATGGAATTTACAAGGAATTTCTGCTCGTCTATGCTCCGCGCGAGATTAAAACCACCTTAAATTATCTACCACCTCAAAGAGTGGGTTGCTTGTTGTAACAGGGATGGAGTTCTGCATTTGGTGTAGAATTGTACTTCCAAGGAGGTTATTGAAGTGTTTGAGATATTAAAATGCCTTTATTTTGAAAAACCTCCTTACTTATCTGGTTTTAAAAATGTAATCATTCTTCCGAAAATATTTTTTTTTGTTTTGGTTTAACTATCGTAAACAAAGGGCACTGGTATGTGGAGTTTGGTAAAATCATTTCAATAAAGTTACATTTTTTTTTTAAAGAAATTATTTACATATTTAGGTGGAACTCTTTCTTCGCTTTTATTATTTACTTTGCCACGAAGGCCTAGAATATTTTATTTCTACACCCAGAAAATGTTTCACAGTACAGTCCGAGAGTAATGAATCCATTATCCGGTGGTTTGGTGATATAAGCAAGGCGCAAACGTGAACTTAACACCACTGCCTCAGGCGAAGGGCCCACGTCACACTGGAAACAGAGGAATCCGGGGACAGCCGAGGGGACCCCATCACTGCTCCTGGAAACAAATGCTACAACGACGCAGAACAACCTCGAACATCAAGTATGGTGAAGGAGAAAGGATAATAATATTAATTCAGAGTATTGGGGGCAGAAAATAACTTTTAACGGATATGATACTGTGCCTTCCAAACAAGATGATAAAATTAAACAAATATATGTATATATTAGATGTATCATCTATAATATAAAAATGAATCGCAAAATGTGTTGGTAAGCGCATAACTTAACAACGCCTGGACCAATTTGGCCAAATTTTTTTTTAATGTTCGTTGAAGTTCAAAGATGGTTTTTACCGCGAAAAAAATTCGAATAATTGCCGGAAAAACCCTAAAACCAGCCCTTTTCTTTTTCCCATACAAACTTTTGTAACTAAAACGAGCTTTATTGCTATTGTATAAAGTTCATATTGAATTACAAGCACTCACTGTTGTTTAAACAATGTTGGTATGTTCCTAACGTCAAAGAGTCAATTTGCACTTTATTACCTCTGTACAAAGTTCAATCATATCTATCAAAACAGTGTGCGTTGAAGCACAGATAAAAAAATAAAATAAATAAATAAAACGAAATCGAATAGTTCAATTTGGTCGGCTTCGCGATATGATTTCATTTGTTTTACTTTAAAATGCATCAGTTTTCAAGTCATTACATCAGTCCAACAAAAACCAGCGTTACCAAAAGTGTTTCATAAGTTTAAGTTTTTATTATTTCATTTCCCTATTTTAAATACGGCTTGAAGTATTTGACTCCAAGTCATATCAAATTTAAAAAAAAATTGAAACAACAACAAACTGTCAATGTCGGTGTTTTTTTTTTCTTGGATTTTAGATTACCTACCCTAATGAGTTTGCTTTTGTCAACTGATACACGAAACAAATTCTTAACCTATATAGTATTTTGTGCAGTGTTTATTTACCTATGATCGCTAATTATTGCATGTGACAAAATTAACTTCTATAATATAGATATGCCTCCTATTAGACGAAGCAATTTAGGTAGAAGAACCCGAAATGCTACAAACCAAGCTAATTACCGATCTAATCATGCTGCACAAGAACATAACGGCCGAAATGAACGTGAAAGAATTCGGATATCACAAACGCGTGAAGCGCAAGCGCGACATTCAACTAATAATCGCGCAAGTTTGAATCGAGTTGCTTTCAGGTACGATGTGTCAATTGACTACAGTAACTACCAATGTGTTTTTATTGGTTCCATGAACTCGGTTTGCTCACATTGTAAGGCATTGAAATATAAAAACGAAGCTAATGGATTGTGTTGCGCAAATGGTAAAGTGAAATTGATACCATTGGAACCACCACCAGAGCCACTGTGCTCATTGGTTTCAGGAATAGGAACAGATTCCATACACTTTTTGACAAATATTCAACAATATAACAATTGCTTTCGAATGACTTCATTTGGTTCAACAAATGTAGTTCGGGAAATTTTTATGCCAACTTTCAAGGTATGTATTATATCAATTAATCATAATTATTTTAGCGAACAATATGTTCTGTCACCTATGTTAAGATGTATCACTAATCATAATCATCACTTAGTCATCATATTATTTGTTGATTCATTTTTAGCAACACGTTTATTATTTTGAAACACAATATAATTATTTGATGATAGATATTAGTTACAACTAATTAGGAGACATATAATTTTTAAAAAAAAAAATGGTTGTCTGTAAAGTCGGTTTACGGACGATAGTTTAACGTGCAACGTCATAACAAAACATTGATGAAATGATTGATCCAGAAGAAAAGGAAATATCATATTCGGCCTGAGACTGAGCCGTAATAGGTTTTTGCAACCAAACCATTTAGGCATTAAAAATATTATATTCTTTGAGGAATTTTTTTTTTAATTTTTCAATCTTTTGCATGATAAAATCTACCTCTGCATACTTTTATGAATAAAATTGAATCATTTTTATTGAATTATCACTATTTTGTATGGATACAAAGGAGTGAAATGAAATGTGCAATTGAATTAATAAATTTACTTTTATTTGCATTCATTAATTCAAATATATTTATTACTTTTGAAATGTTGCGTGCGCCATATTTATTTTTAC
Organism: Bacillus rossius redtenbacheri; assembly: GCF_032445375.1. NCBI lineage: Eukaryota > Metazoa > Arthropoda > Insecta > Phasmatodea > Bacillidae > Bacillus > Bacillus rossius. The sequence continues at coordinate 15,889,512 of NW_026962010.1, forward strand.
AAGTACAAAAACGATTTCGCAGCTGCCGGGTATCGAACCGACAATCTTATTTTATGAGTTAGGTACGCTAACCACACGCCCACGAGGCAATACTAAGGTAACGTAGTTTCAAATGTCATATATATATATATATTTATAAAAACTTTGTTCACGGTAGGGGTATAATATTAACACGATTTTATAACAAATACGCATCCCAAATACACCTAACGTATTTATAATGTGTTACAATATTTTTTAAAACATTGTGCAAAAGATCCCGGGTGTAATTTGAATTATTATATGTGTAACTGTAAAACACCATTGTTGGTTCAAAACGTATTTGAATTTTCAACATTACTTTTAAATAACCGTACCGATTGTGCTTAAAATCGGTGGACGATCGTTAAATTACATAATATTAATAATTCAAACGACGAAAATATGATTGAAAAGTCAAATCGATGGTTGTTCCAATCGAGTGGAAGAGAGATGCCACGCATGCGTACAATGAGCAAACAGAACACATCCGTAGTGGGACATCCGTAGTGGGACACTTTTTCGTGCGTGCAGCCGGCGTTCATCGATTTATTAGACGTTGTCACGTCAAAAAAATATTTAAGTTTGATCACTGATAATCCATAAATTTATACCCCACATTGATTATTTATTTTATTTTATAGTGTTTGGTGCAAAAATAATATTTTTTTTTAATTTACAGATACAAGGCCAAATATATCACAGAGCCGGTTCACTGTTACCAGTGTCAGATAGCAACTAAAAATTCCTGCAAATTTATTTCATGGGCAATTCAGCACAAGAAATTAATATGCGTTGTGCACATAACAATTTAGTAAAGAGGTCTATTGTAGAACAATTACAAACTTTTTTTCATGAACACAATCAATTGATTATATTGTTTAAAACTGCCCTGGATCTGATGCCATCAGATAATCACAAAATTGTAATCAGAGCTGATAAAACACCTGCAGGTCAACATGCAAGACGTTTTAATGCACCAACTATTGATGAAGTTGCTATCGTTGTAGTTGGAGAAAACTTGGAATCCCGTGATATTTTTTTACATAGTCGGAATGATCAATTACAACGTATAAAAGAAACACACCGCTCATATGATGCACTGCAATATCCCCTTATATTTTGGCAAGGTGAAGATGGCTATTATTTCTCAATAAAAATGATAAATCCCATTACAGGTAATTAAAATATTAGTTTAGCTATGTCGATAATAACTTAGTAACTATATTATGTATTTTAATTTTATATTTCAATAATGTTAATTAAACAAAATTTATTTACAGGTTCCGAAACGAACAAAAAAGTCAGTTCAATGAACTATTATTCATACCGCCTAATGATTCGGGAAAACGAAGACAATCACATATTGAAATGTCGGCGATTATATCACAAATATATTGTTGACATGTATGTTAAAATTGAAACGGAGAGATTAACATTCATTAGGTTGAATCAGACCAAACTCCGATCTGAAGAGTATATTTACCTTCGAGATGCGATTAATACTGATGGAAATGCACAGAATGTTGGTCGGATGACTATTCTTCCAGAAACATACATCGGAAGCCCTCGACATATGCATGAATATGCTCAAGATACCATGTCGTATGTTCGTCATTATGGTACAGCAGATTTGTTCATCACATTTACATGCAATCCACAATGGATAGAAATCAAGCAGCAGTTATTCCCTGGGCAATCACCCATTGATCGTCATGATATTACAGCAAGAGTCTTTAGACAAAAATTGAAATCTTTAATGGATTTCATCGTAAAACATTATGTGTTTGGTGAGACACGCTGCTGGATGTATTCTGTGGAGTGGCAGAAACGAGGATTGCCACATGCACACATTTTGATTTGGTTGGTTGAAAAGATAAGGCCAAATGAAGTTGATGCAGTGATATCAGCAGAAATCCCTAATGTACAAGTAGATCCTGGATTGCATGAGGTAGTTATAAAAAATATGATACATGGTCCCTGTGGAACTCTTAATCAAAATTCACTATGTATGATGGATGGTAAATGTTCAAAACGATATCCACGGACATTAATATCAGAAACAATTACTGGTAATGACGGTTATCCACTGTATCGTCGACGATCGACAGCAGACAATGGAAGATCAACAATTGTCAAATTAAATCAACAAGATATTGAAATAGATAATCGTTGGATTGTCCCATATTCACCCATTTTATCAAAAACCTTCAAAGCACACATCAACGTTGAATCTTGCCATTCAGTGAAATCTATTAAATACATTTGCAAATATGTAACCAAAGGAAGTGATATGGCTGTGATTAGAATTGGTGGAGAGAATTCCAATGATGAAGTTACACAATACCAAATGGGCCGCTATGTTAGTAGTAATGAAGCAGTATGGCGAATATTTTATTTTCCTATTCATGAGAGACACCCTTCTGTTGTTCACTTAGCTGTGCATTTAGAAAATGGACAAAGAGTGTATTTTACAGCACAGAAAGCAGTACAAAGAGCTGCTCAGCCACCATCTACTACATTAACCAGTTTTTTTGAGACATGCCAAAACGATTATTTTGCACAAACATTGTTATATTCTGAAATGCCAAAATATTATACTTGGAATCATTCCTCAAGGAGATTTATAAGACGGAAACAAGGGAAACAAGTTCAAGGATACCCAGATGTGTATTCCACCGATGCCATTGGTCGAATTTATTCAGTACATCCAAGCAATGATGAATGTTTTTATTTACGACTACTATTAGTCAATGTACGTGGCCCAACATCATTCCAACATTTACGAACTGTTGATGGTGAATTGTGTGGATCTTACAGGGAAGCCTGTCAACATTTGCAATTGCTAGAAAATGACGCTCATTGGGATCCAACTCTCAATGATGCTGTAATATCATCACACGCTCATCAAATACGAACATTGTTTTCTATAATCTTATCTACATGCTTCCCATCAAACCCAATTGATTTGTGGATCAAGTACAAAGATAATATGTGTGATGATATTTTGTATCAAATACGAAATAGAATGGGATATCCAAATATACAAATCAGTGAAGAAATTTACAACGAAGCATTGATTTCAATTGAGGACATGTGCTTGATGATGTCAAAAAAACTATTAATTCAATTAGGCCTGGCCACACCCAATCGTCCAATGCATGATGCTTTTAACCAAGAGTTGAATCGAGAAAAAATGTATGATCGCAACACTTTAAAAGAATTAATTCAAACGAACCTTCCACTGTTGAATTAACAACAGCAGTATGTATTTGATAATCTTATGAAAGTAATAAATGATGAAACTGGAGGGATTTACTTCTTAGATGCACCTGCTGGTACAGGAAAAACTTTTTTGATTTCATTAATATTAGCAACGATTCGCTCACAAAATAAAATTGCACTTGCACTCGCTTCGTCGGGAATCGCAGCAACTTTGCTTGAAGGTGGTCGAACAGCCCATTCAGCATTAAAATTGCCATTAAATATGCAAAGCAATGAAACTCCTACCTGCAACATTTCTAAGAACTCTGCAATGGCAAAGGTCTTGCAGCAATGTAAATTAAATTTTTTGGGATGAATGCACGATGGCACATAAAAAATCTTTGGAGGCTTTAGACAGAACATTAAAAGATATACGGAGCAATCATAACCAATTTGGTGGTGCTATGATTTTATTAACAGGAAACATTGCCCGTGATTCCACGATCAACACCAGCTGATGAACTCAATGCATGTCTAAAGTCCTCCAATTTGTGGAAACATGTCAAAGTACTTCATTTAAGCAAGAATATGCGTGTCGAGTTGCAAAATGACCAATCTGGAAACATATTCTCTAAACAACTCATTGACATTGGTAATGGCAAATTTCCTATAGACATGTTGACTGGCTGCATTAACATTCCTCCAAGTTTTTGTCAGTTAACTCGATCAAAAGATGAATTTATTCAGAAGGTGTTTCCAGATGTTTCTCAAAATTACATAAACCATGATTGGTTGAGCGAACGAGCTATATTGGCTGCAAAAAACATAGATGTAAATGAATTAAATTTAAAAATACAAGAACAAATTACAGGCGAATTGAGGATATATAAATCAGTTGATTCCGCTACTAACCAAGATGATGTAGTGAAATATCCACCAGAATTTTTAAACTCGCTGGATTTGCCAGGATTGCCACCTCACAATCTTCAATTAAAGGTTGGATCGGTTGTTATAATGTTGCGAAATATCAACCAACCGCGTCTTTGCAACGGCACACGGTTGCAATAAAAAAATTACTAAACAACGTGATAGAAGCAACTATATTGAAAGGAAAATATAAAGGAAAGGACGTTCTCATACCTCGCATCCCAATGATTCGGAATGATGTGCCGTTTGACTTTAAACGACTACAGTTTCCAGTTCGGCTTGCTTTTGCTATGACCATAAACAAGTCCCAGGGGCAATCATTAAGTGTTTGTGGTATTAATCTGGAAAACCCATGTTTCTCACATGGTCAATTGTATGTTGCCTGTTTTCGTGTTGGAAAACCATCAGATTTGTTTGTCTATGCGCCAGATAATCAAACAAACAACATCGTATATCACAAAGCACTACAATGAAAATAAAACTTATTATGTTTCACATGGTCAACAATAAAGAGATTACTTATTTTTAAATGCTTATATATGTTTTATATAATTATATTTCTTATTTACAACGCCCTATCACCAGGGTGACGGTTCTGTTCAGGAGAATTTTTTGCCCCGACTATAATATATGTAGGAACAAAAAAATGTCACATTACAAATCATTTTGACAGGACTTTATTGCAATTTAATTAGGCAGTACGAAGTCTGCCGGGTCAGCTAGTAAATTCATAAATATGTATATCTAAACAACGGTTTGGTTCTTTCAATTTCAGTAAAAGGCGATCCAAAAATTCACCAAGGGAATTCTCTATATCTCGCGAACGTGTCAAGACAATTGATGGAGCCGAAAATATTTATTTCGTGAGAACGTGTTTTAATTTTTGGAACATTTGACACGCAGCCATTATTTTTTTCCGTATCGCTAACGGTTTTTGAGATATTCCTTAAAAATGGCACTTACAACCATTTGGCAAAATTTCTCGTGCCAAAATGTTAGCCCTAAAAAGGAGTAACTCAGGAACAAGTCTCAACTCCGCATCTCAAATAACGTAGAAACGGCAACTCGTGCTGTTTTTACATACCCCTTCGGTAACCCTAACTCCTCCGATGTAGGGGGAAGTGCGAAGGTGGGGGGGGGGAAGAGAGGAGGGGGGAGGTTCGAGAGAGTAAGGATTTTTGATGTGTTGAAAGCTTGGACGTTACCTTCGGTCCAGCTATTTTGTTTTTCCAGCCCCTGAAAATTTGGCTTTTTTATGAAAAAAACTTCCATGCTTGATTAATGAATAAATAGAACGAACGCTCAAATATCTAGTTTTCATGACGAAAATACAATTTATTATATTTCTGTATCAACTACACGATAAGTTTTTTTTATGTAGTTTTACCCCATTATTATTCAGAAATACAAAAAAACATTCGCTTGAGTTTAACTCGCGTTTTACAAGAAGACTCAGCCCTTTTTTTTAAATTCTATCTCTCTCTCTTCTCTTCTTTTCCCATTATGTTAGCCATTTATCTCTCCTTTCTTTTGCTCTTTCGTGTGACCCTCTCTTATCTTCGTCTGAAATCGTGATCGTCTCCTTCCAGTGCACTCTGCTTCAAATCCATCTTTCTCTTAGGTGCCATTTCTCTCCCACTTTTTACAAAAAACATCTCACTCCTTCTTCAATAATTCCAGTATATACAGCCTCTTGCCCCTTGGACCTTTCTCCTTTAGTTTTGCCCTTGAGATCAGTCTTAAATCCCTACCTCAGTGTTGTCGATAAAGTTTGATAGTACTAGTTAGATAGTTAGAAGGCATAGATACAATTTTTTTTTTAACTGGAATATTTACCTATATTTTTTTGTTTCTTTTCAGCTCCATAATAGCGTTTAAATTGGAAGACTGGTTTCTTCAGAACACAAATAATAGTATGGATAATTTTGATGTATTCTTACTATCTAGTTGTATTTAGTTTTTTCACGTCTTTAGACATAGTAAAAAATACTTTATTATGTTCTCTTTTCACTGTCAAAAATAAATGAACTGTTGAAATCACTCAGTATGAAGCATAATTTTAAATATGGTAAAGGGTTCTGCACATTGTGACGATGATCTATAAAATTGATTTATTTTTAATTTTCTTAATTATTTGCTTGTACTAGCAAAAAGCTTTTAAAAATAATTGATTCTGAGAGGATCTCTCTACCATACGACGAGAGAATAATTTTTTTTTCTAGTTATCAGATTTTTAGAGAAATTATATTTTTAATTTACTTCTGAAAACAAAGTTAATGCCTGAACAGCATCTCTTATACCGATAGCGATTAAATTTACTTATTAATATATTAATTTTATATATAATATAACAATAATAAATAATAAAAAATAAATGCAAACCGTTATATTGATGGAAACAAAGTACGTACACAATACTGTCACAAAAAGGCTAAAGAAAAATAGTGAAATAAGTAAAACGTAGTAGAAATATATATTAAAGTGTGTCTTTTATTATATCAGAAGTATTTCCAATATAAATATTATAAATTTAAATTCATGACCATTTCTTGTCCTTGAAAATTTGTGCTGTTTGTTACAGGGAAAATATAAACAGTGTATTGCATTTTTTTATATTAGGTATATTTTTTATATTTTCCTGTCAATTTTGTTCTCGTGAAAATTGTGGATGTAGAATGTTATGCTATTGTTTCAAGCTGGTGGTGTTAATTTAATACTGGCTTACCTACAGACAAGCATCGAACAGTCAATTTGCTAGTGAGGTGTCATATAAAGAAAAATATTCCAAACCATTCGTGATTGTGGAATATTTAATGTAATGTAAAGTCTTATATAAAAAATTCATGGTAAAAAACTATTTCCATCTACGTCAGAGTATTACATGCTAGTCATTAACGTTAGTTGCCCTCCCTTTTTTTCAACTCCAAATATACAGTATATACATAAAATAACGTCCCAGTATTCAATGGTATATTATAAAAGTTTAATTAAGACTATTTACAACAAATCACACATCAAACTGAAGATAAACTAACCTAGTATTTCTTGCAAATGTCCAACAGGTGTACCTTTATTTATATACGCCACAAATCCAATCTGAAGTCAAATTCTTCCTACAAGTCCGAGGTAATAGAAGCAATATCCTCTTAAATTCTGTGTCTCAACTCTGGCGAATCATTATGTATTGGCAGAACGTAGACACAGCATTTTATAAATCCGCAAAGGAAAAAATATCGCATGGCATTATGGCAGATGAACATGGAGGCCAGCGAAAAAGAGCTATTTCGTCTCGACCATTACGACCAATCTAACGGTCAACCACTTTTGTACAAATAAACTTTAAACGAAACTTACGTTCAACGGTCATTACATTTGACATATAGCCAATTACAGAACACAAATCGCTACACGCTCAGGAGTCGCCATTTTACGTAGGTGGCGTTGCAAGTGAAAAAAAAAACAACAAAGCAGTACATGCGCTTCGCTTAGCTAAAACTGTTTAAGTTACTCTTTAACTGTGACCTTGAACCAACACTCTACAACGGTTACTGTAGATACTATTTAAATGTAAAACTGGGACATTCTTTTATGGACATACTGTAGAATTAAGTAAGAAGGCAGAGTCGTGCAGCACTGAATTCTGAATTTTCTTTCTGTAAATACGGATTCAGATCCCGCACCAGCCATTGCGATGTTTCAAGTCTCATCTAGTTTACCTAAATTGTCCCATGCGGGTGTTGAATCTTTTACAGTGCATTTAAGAAGTTAGGAGGTAGGTAGTTGGAATTTTTTCCATCGATCACGTACAAAAATTAATTCATAAATGTTTTTGTACACACGTCTATGTCAGCTATAGGCCAGTAGTATACGAATATATGTCCAGGCACAGGGTTTAGGGTGTGGTGCCTGGTGACGGTCCACCATCTTGGATTTTGACGTCACGGCGGCAATCTTGGATGACCTTGACCTTGAACTTTGACCTTGACTTTTGACCTTCAAAATGAGCCTAAATTTGCCAAAATGTGCACAAAATTCCTCAAAATTCGCCAAGATTTCCATTTTTTTTTTTTTTAATTGCTAATTGTCAGGACTGAGGTTAGACACATAAAATATACAAAAGTTTATAATGGTAATTTCGATCTCTGGTCTTAATGTCAAATTCAACATTATACCACTGCACACACTTTTATTTTCACAAATGATTTATATTCAATAGTTATATCAGTGGTAAGCAAAATATCGTTATCAACAGGACCACTCAAATGTGAGTGTCCTCAATGTTATTAAAATCAATTTAAGAAATAAAATACTTCGTTTTCAAATACACAAATTACTGGTTTTAAATGGGCATTAATGTCTATAGTTTATGGTTACTCTTAGATTGTTCCAGCCTTATGTGTGTGGGCGGAGTCGAGGAGAGACCTCGCGGGTACGACAGGGGCGCCCTCCTTGCCCGCGGCGAAGACTTGAAGCTCCGGGTGCGGGGGTTGTGAGGTGACGTCACGTCGCGCGCGGTAATTTCCTGTGCCGTCGCTCCGACGTGTCGGGACCTGCGTCTGTCCCCCCTCCTGCCACCGTCGAGTCTCTCCTCGGGAGACGCTGGTTCCTCCGGTCGCCCTCGTAGGCAGCGCGGCTGACCCTGTCTTCAGCCGGCGTGTTTCCCCGGGGTGCTCCCATTTCCCTCTCCCACCCTCCCCCACGCCTTGTGTGCTTCTAACCTGAGCCTGTAGAGTGTTATACCGACCCTTTAACATTCAGTCATACCTTACTCTTCAATCCCTTGAACCGTACTAATATTAAATTTTATTTTTTCACTTAAGTAAAAAGTATTTCTTTAAATCATGAATGATCTTTGTTGCGCGTTGGGAGTAGAATTTCATTGCCGAATTTTAATAAAATTTTATTTTGTAAATAACTGTTTTAAACCTATTTTCTTTTCTTTTTTTCTCTCGCCTAACTAAAACTAAGTGTATTTGTTTGGGAGAGGTCTGGGACAGGGAAGAGTCTCGGTGTGTCCCAGGCCCAGGTATTTATGCTTAATCATGCTGGGTTTCAGCCGTGTAGAAAGCGTAGCCTGCATAGTGTGCTTTTTTCGTGGATTGGCCAGCCATTGCAGCAATTGATGCCATGGTTAACTCCCCTATCTTAACTCTAAACTATAGCTAGTTAAGTTGGACTGCGACCGTGTGTTTGGTCATGATAAGTTTCGTTACGTAGCCACTACATAATCCTGGACATTAAACGCGCTCGTTATTTCCTCTGTGAGGCGAACTAGCGCTTGCATTGTTGAGTGGGCACTTCGGAAACCAAACTGTTCGTTAGGCAGAACATTTTGTTCTCTCATATGCCTGTTTACTCGATGTAGCAGCATACACTCGGCTACTTTCAAAAGTGTGTTAAGTAGGCTAATCGGCATATCATATAGTTTTGTGCCAGAGTTTTATTTTCCTCTCTTTTATGAACAACAATGACATTTTATTCTATCCACTGTGAAGGAAAGCAGAAATTACCTGCGTTCTCGTTGGACGCAACACCAAAGAAAACAAACCAATAATGACATTACAAAATTCCAATGACCCAATCACACGCAGTACAGTGTTTCTGACGCAAAATGACAGGAGAATAGGTTGCGGACGGTGCAGAGAACTAGTTGGGCCCCGATGCTTAGAGCGGGCTTCACGTGGCGGCGTGCAGCTCAGGTTGAACCCCGCCATGCTGCAGGGATAGGCGGGACATGGCGGTAGGGACCCGCCTGTGCCTGACGTCACCCAGACTTTAGGGAGTATTTGGGCAGAGGGCAACTCAACTGGGTTTGAGCTTATTGTTGTGCACCGTGCTAACGTCCATATTCGCAACAAAAAAAAAGTGGTGTTCTTTCAAGTACATATTATTTTAATTACTTGTGTAAATCAGTATTAATTAACAATATTATTTGATTATTGTAAAAAATGTTAAAACTATTTCCATGCATGGAATATTAATTGTTTTTATTTTCACTTTTTGGCAATACGTTTATAATGCAAAGAATAATCGTGAGGTAGGTCCGTGCCGTTTAGCTTTCGCATCGCGGAGCGGCGGACCTGTTGTAATTGTTCATGCATTCGATGGCAGAACATTATCAATGCCTATGAATACATTGCAGTATATCTATGTAGCCTATTGGCAGAATCAATTGCCTTATATCTCAATGATTAGGTGATATTTGTAGAACTACAAAATTAATCTATTAGAATGCTCGATCACATCTAACCTATACCTAACATATAATTAAATTAAAAATTAATTTATTATACTCAATACTAGCTGATATTTACTAAACAAATTTTCTTCATGGTATGGGTATTTAAAAGAATAAGTTATATTTATGGCTAATTAATCAATATTGTTGTATAAATAATTATTTATATCCTGAGGTGTTAGTTTAAAATGAGTAATTATTTTGAAAGTTCATGTTTATTTATTTATTTTGTATTTTATCAAATTTCTAATAAATACAGAAAGTTTGGTTTCTTAAATAATTGAAAAATAAATGAAAGCCAAAAAAATACCGTTCTATGCTATCTCGTTATTAAATTGTACTAATGGTTTTTCTGAGTAATACTAAGAAATCTTATAAATGTGGTTGAGAATAAAAATATCTAAGTTTATTGATTGTTTAAACATGTGTAAATTGTACTTAGAATTGTTTTCATGCTATAGTAGGGGTTCTAAAAATCTTAATATAACATTCTACGGTGTGATTATTTCAACAGTGAGTAATATCCATTGTTAATTAATCATTATTGATTGATCAACAATTATTGATATCCTGAGCAGTTATTTTGAAATGAATAATAATTTTTTTAATTCATGTCTTCTTTCTCTCTTTCTCTCTACCGTTTTACATCTTACAATATACTTAAGAGTTGAGGTTTTAATTGCCAAAGAAGCATCACTTCTATCACATGTACTGAGTTACACAGGCATTTTTAGGTAGAGATCTAAGAAATATTACCTATTGTAACCGGCAAAATTTTTAAAAGGTTTTTCGTTTTATGATTCATAGACCCCAAAACCATCGTCAATTCAAAAGTTTATATACATGTATATAAGTAGTATAGGCATGGAGGACCGAGCGCAGGTTTCAGGCTCAGGTGTCGAGATGCCGACCGACCATCATGACGGCCCGGCGGCCATCTTGGATTATGACGTCGACGAACTGAGAGTCACACACATGGCAAGCTAGTTATATATTTTACACGCAACAGTCATGTGACACTTTGTAACCAATAAAATTTCAATTTCAACCTTCACAATAGACTTCCAAACAGTCGTGGCATCGGTATAACACGCCACACCGTTCGCATTGTAACAAACCTAACGATGTGTTCATTGGACAGTTCCAGTCTTCGTGTGTCTAGCACGCTGTGCTAGCATGAAGAACCTGCAACAGTATTTGCAAGCAGTTTCTTGTTTGCACTTAACTGGTCCCATGTATGTATTGCAATGTCAAGTTAGACCATCTATTCGTGAAATTAGCTTACTGCATTTTATGCAGCAAAGCAGTATTATTTGCAGGACATGGACAAGAAAGATAAATACGCAGCGTAAAAACAATCCATAATCCACCGATATCAATTTATGCACAAATATTTGACGTCGGCTGATTTTGAGATTTTTTTTTTTGTGAGTTTGTGTATTCATTTGTCCTGTCCATTATTGTGATATCTCTATGACTTAGGTACATGGAAAACAAATGATGGCGTATTCACATAAAAGTTTTTTTTTTTTTAAATAATCGTCGTCATTTCCAGCATTACTCAAAGAATGTACTTCAAAATTATTGTATTAATTATTAGGAAACAGTTTTCTTAACGAAAATGTGTAAAAATAAATACGTCAAGTTTTACACCAACTTTTGGGATATTTCTAGCGAGGTCCCTCCCAACGGTACACTTCGCGCTCAAACAAGTGACCAGCTTCAGCCCGAGGAACACTCTCGAAGCAGAGAAGGGTATCCGTGCGGACTGGGCGTCTCTGCCCTGCCATGTCCTCGACCCTCCACCAGAGACGGCGTGTCTGCCCGAGCAACAGGGCTTCGCCTTCCTGGCACAAGTGACCCACCTTGAAAAGTCCACTTTTTTTTCCTTCCCCCCAAGTAGATATGAGCATCTATATTGATATTATAATGCCCGGCTGTTCGGAGAAGAGAAGGGATTTTGCGAGAGCGGAGAGAGAGAGCGCGGCCTTTTGTTGGAGACGGGAGTGATCGGCCGGGGGAGAGACGAGTCAAGGTGGAGGAGGAGAAAGAAAACTTCAATATTCGTATCTCCGGACAGGAAAGGAGGCTGAGGTGTGTGTGCGTGCGTGCGTGCGTGCGCGGGCGGAAGACGGGCAGATAAATTGGAAGTGAATTATATTGACTGTGGGAACGGCGGCCGGGTTTATCCGCGGGGACGGGCCGTGGGCCGACCTCTGGACTCGATCCCATCACTCACCAGGTGGTGGGGGGAGAGGGGCGAATCTCGGGAGCGGGAAGTAGGTGGGGGGGGGGGGGCAGATACCTCCTGGTCGCGGACAGCTGACAGATGGAGGGATGGAAAGTCAAAAGAGGAAAAGCGCGTCGCTGGGAAACGCGCACGGGCTCGGTTTGGTTTCTAAGGCCGCGGAGAAGATTGGTGAAGGGGGGGGGGGGGGGGGGGGGTAAAGGAAGGTTTTTTATTTACGGCGGAAGGAAATTTTCGCGAACGCCCATACATCAGCCGGACGACCTTCGCAAGTCCCGCCGAATCTCCGGTCGCCGTGCGGCTGCTGCTGCTGCGTCGGATCCCCTTCGTCTTGTTCGGATGCGACCCGGTCTCGCCCCAGCTGGTCGCTCCACTCTCTCGCCTTCACTGTTCCTGCGCAATTACTGCAGCAGCCATCTGGCATTAGGACACAAATGTTTGCACCAAATGTATATGCTACGGGTAAAGTTAGAATAAGACATCTAGCATTCCCTGAGACATATATAAAAATGAGAGGTCACGCTAGTAATTATAATAATGAACATAAAACGCCAGATAAATATCGTGATAATGTTACAGGATAAGACCTCGAGTATAAAACTATTTTTTGGAACAAATTAATTATTTGCTACTGATAAATAATTTGGTACATATAAAATTAAATGGTATACACCCATTAAATAAGTATCTTGTCGATAAAAAATAAATATATGAACAAATGGCAACTGAAGCAGACTAGTTTAATTTTACTAAGGAAAAAATATTGGCGTTATGTATTATTATTTTCTTCTAAATTGTTGGTGGTCTTCAAATGGATAAACGTAATTACGCCTATGTAAATGTTAATTATTGTGGTGAAGGAATACATACAAACTTTAAAGTATATCTTGAGAAATTATTTTTTTATTTTTTTTTTACTATCGAACCTTATACGTATGCAGCTGCAGTAAGGTTAACACTTTTAATAATTTTCAGTTGGATTATAAAAAAAGACTACATAATTATATTCGTTACCTGATACGACTTCCAGAAATTTTCTACCTGGTTTTCCGTCCAATGTTTATTAGACTACAAAATCATTGTCACTCCTTAAGTAACCTGTTTATTTATATCTATATCACTTTTAATTAACTCGATGATTTTGGTTCAAATTACTTCTAGACTAATACATAAAATTAAATTATGGAAAATCTCGAGTCGCAATTATTAATGTTATTAGTGTTACGATTTAATAATGTGGGGAGAACTGGTTTAGTAAGGGATAGCCCAATTAAGTTTTATTAGGGTTTTATTAATTACTAATATTTACGTCACTAATAAATAATCTTAGTTAAAAATGTCAAACCACCAATTACTCGTACTTAAAAATTTTTACTCGCAAGTCACTCAATGTCTGTCCAGTTCCACAGTTCGCACTCCTCACTACAGTGGTTCACCCCTTACCTCGCACCTGTCCTCACACACAGTCTCGCGCCACTCAATTAACTCTCGATCCCGTCGCTCTGCATCGCGCCACTCTTTAGTGAGGGGGTCTCTCACTCTCTTCGCCGACGTCACACTTTCCCTAGCTCGCAGAATTCTCGGAACTCCAGAAGGGGGGGGGGGGTGTTTAGGTGTTCAACCCCCCCCCTTAGCATCAAATATTTAATTAATTTCTAATTCATCACTCAAACAAATTTCATATTAAAATTAATAAAATTTTTACCATTACAATATTTAATTTTAAGTACCGAAAACTGCTAAAATAGCACTATTTTACACCTTAAAATCCAAATTTTCCCGGGGGAGGACCCCCGGGCCCCCTCCCCGCTTTAATACGGGGGGGGGGGGGGGAGGCCATGCTTCCTAACAGCCCCCATACACAAATCCTGGCTACGCCACTGCTCGCGGGACTCGCTCGGAATCCGCTCGGAACTATCGCTGCACTATCGCCACCCTCCACGTGGAAACTCACCGCGGAACTCTGTCGCTGAACTACTCTCGCAGAGGCCGGTGTCGCTGCTTAAGCAGACCGTGGCGCCCTTCTAGAACCGACGAAAGTGGATGTGACGAGTCGCGTCATCGCGGGCCGACCCGATGCCCGAACAGTCGGGAAGGGGGGCGTCCATTATCACCACTCCGCGCGGTGGCCCGCAGAATTCCCAAGGCCGCTCAGCGACAGGCAGGACAATGCATGGGTTGCGGAGGGGGGAAATGAGTAGCGACGACCCTTGTAATCCGGCCAGGTGCGCGTGGAATGCCGTGTGTCAGCGGGTCGCACGTGGCCATGCATCAGGGCCGCCAGCCAGCTCCGAACCTGACATCGCTGTCTGGTCTCTCACGTTCGTAACAGTAGGATACATATGAAGGTTCTTTAAAAACTAAAAAAAAAATTACAACGTTATAAATACGAATAACTGCATCATTTTAAAGTTATGGTACTTCCTAAAAGAAGTAATGAAACCTTTGTTTAAAATCTTTTTGATAACACCAAACATAGTTTCAAGGATGGAAACAACAGCGGTTAAACGACAAAACATATCGTAACTCCCTTAGTAGGCACAATATTTTATCCATTTGAAGTTATTTTATACCTTAAAAATTTTTCTAAAACAATGTTTGATGAAATCAAACCTTACTTCAAGGGGTGGCCAAACAAAACAAAAAAAAATCACATTATTATCATATGCAAAAGTGCTGTAGATATTCTTAATGGTATCCAAATCCTTTGTAAGAAAGTGTTTGGATATCTGCAATCCTTATTGAAATGGCTGAATATATATTTTAATGATAAGCTAAAGGAAGTAACTGTCTTTGTCATTATCGTAGATGTTTTCACTAAAGGTACAGCACAGAAACTACCTACCTTCACCAGAACAAGGCGTTGAGCTCATGGCCATGTCATTTATGCCAAGAATATTCTAAAATATTTACCAAAAAGCGCGAATTATTTGATAGAAAACATTTTTGATGGTTGTAATATGTGAAAATGTTTGATATATATCCTTCCAGAGTATTTAAAACATACATAAAGGTATTTTTGTACTTTACGTTACTAGAAATTTATAAATCTATAAGTAATTTTAAAAATTTTTGAAGTTAAAAAATAAGTAATATTTAAACTATTAGGGTGGGAAAAAATACATTAAACTGTATGACTGTTTATATTATTTAGCACTTAATAAATAGTTTTAAAAATTTTGTTCGGTTAGTCTTTAACAATATAGCACTTTCTGGGTTGCTATTACGAAGTGTAGTCAGCAATAATAATATTATAAATAATACAAATACTGATACTACTAGGTGTAATGTATAGTTCATAAACTCTCTGAATTATTATCTGAACTAAACTGTCAGAAATAATTATAATATTTTAAATAATAAATATTTCTCTCTGGAAATTTATTACTTGGTTGAGTATAGACTCTTTGGTTAAATTTAAATATGATTCTGGGCGCCACCCTTATGTAGTGTGTTACATAAGAGAAAAAATATTAAAATAATTTCACACTCCAAATCTAGGGTTAGCATGAAAGTGGCAACATGTAAATTAAGGTCATTAAGGAAAAACAAACATATACACTGTAAAATAATAACAAGTTAACATAAGATTAAAACAAATAATCTTTAATCAAATAAAATATATATGCTTATTGGTTGGACCAGTGGTATACCATCATGTTTTCTTAAATAACTGGAGGTATGTTGCACACATGATAAAACACAACAAAAGTTCATACAATTCAAATTAATTATGTCTGTTGTTCTCAATCTAGAATCATATATTAGTGTGAAATAAAATAATAATGTTTATTTATTATGTTCGTAATTTAAGTTAATTTTATGTACCGCGGCTGAATTCAATGTGTAAATTGCGGTAGAGCATCGTGAGAACTCCGTCTCATTTCACCTCAGGGTGTTGAACTAATTAAAGTGTAGATCAGGATACGTAATTGGCTTTAACAAATGTTTATCTTAATAAATCTTTAACGTGTTCAGCATAAAATTCAATGTTTATGTGTTCGTCGGCAATATTAAATTACGTGTATGTAGAAAAAACAGTTCACTCAGGATAGCATCATGAGTCAGTATTTTACTCACGGTAATTCACTTCTAATTACACGTCATACAGGACGTGCCCTAATTACACAATATGTAACTTTTATTTAGACGACGATTTAAAACATCCTAGTTATAGGATGATCTACTTAGCTTGTAGATATTTCACATTTTCAGAGGATTGAAACCTGGGCTATCTAGCCAACGCCGTCGTTATTCCAAGACTTTTTTTTTCGTTAAATCAGTAATGACGCTTATCTTAAGTAACATGGCCTCTCATTGGCCGAGACATTCCGATTGTTGACTTAATTATCACATCAAAACAAAATACAGACACTTAACAATACAAATTAATATGCTAAAATGTCTTAAATTTAAAACTGGATTTTTCAACAATGAAAGTTTTGTTATGCAAATTATGTATAAAAAGTTCAATTTGCCGTTTAAGTCAATTGCTCCCTAGAGGGGTCTTGCTAATTGAGCTTCAAAGTCACTTGGGCTACGCCATAGAGTATGGTAGTCGTAGATACGTCCAAATACACAACAATAGAACAAAACATAAAAATGTCAACAAATAATAGTAATAATTAAAAAATGTTATTTATAATAAAAACAAAACACTTTCTGTGTGTGGGACAGTCATGTAACAGCACAGTCTGTAACGGTATCATTAAAAAACTATTGAACTGATTTTGATGAATATTGGCCAACTTAAACACTTACATATTTACTAAATCTAATCCCAAAGGGGGTGATCCTACAGTCGATGATGTTTGAATTTATTCGATCATCCTGTTTGGAAACGTCAAACACCATTAACGGAGCCTTGTTCTTGAAACAGTCGGGACTCAGTATCAGTGACTGCCTCCGCCCATAGTAAGCTTGCTGAAACTTGGCGTACATTTGATATGCGAGAAGAAATCTTCCACTTTCAAAGTCCATGTTCATGTCAACGTACGGATAACTTTCGCTGTTTAAAAATATTTTTACATTACGTATTTGACAGTTATCGAATACGGAGCGACTTACTCCTGAATTGAGCTGTCTTCCGGTCTGAAGCCCGACGATGATGTATCTTGGTTTTTCCGTAGCGAAGCTGGACTTTATTATCCAATTGATACGCTGACTATGAGGCAAGCCAAGATAAGTTCCAGGCTCCAGGATCGGAATGGCACATCGAAGTTCTTGCCATTTTCTATGTTCTTCAACATCTTTACTCGTTC
The DNA here is from genome assembly GCF_032445375.1 of Bacillus rossius redtenbacheri. Taxonomy (NCBI): domain Eukaryota; kingdom Metazoa; phylum Arthropoda; class Insecta; order Phasmatodea; family Bacillidae; genus Bacillus; species Bacillus rossius. The sequence continues at coordinate 15,907,408 of NW_026962010.1, forward strand.
AACGGTGCTCACTTGGATGTGGGGCAGCATCCACTCGATAGACTGTAGTGTTAGCGAGACATCTTGAGGGTTTTCTGCAGCGGCGACAATTGCATTAATGTGCGTGTTGGCTAGAAGCAGTACGAGCTCTTGTTTCGAATTAATGATTATATGCTTGTAGTCCTCGGCGAATCCAAAAATCATGGAAAGAGGAACACAAACTTCGAACTTCCCTTCGGCATAAACCGGAAGCTTATATTCATCCTCGAGAGCCCAACCGGCCATCTTTGCAGCAGACAGTTCATTTGGCGTGAGCGAAAGGTAATTTTTCATAGCAGATGTTATGCCTACATCTCTCGTCTGGTCTACCTCGACGCCATTGAGTACATATGTAATGCGTTCGATTAGGTGAAGAATACCATTGCAGGATATTGACGTCGTTGTCGGATGCGTACCATCCGTTTTTGTAAGCGTGCCTCTTATACGTAGAAATGACTGCGAAGGTAAAGTACAAATATCTTGGTGCTGTACAGCAATGCGTACTTCCGATGGTAGTGTGTACGGTCCGAGCAGGAAAGGCTGGTTCTCGTGCAATTCCATTTTCGTAATGCTGTCATCAAAAATGACCGTATCTTCCACGTTGAGGATTTCGTCTTCCATATTTATTCGGCACTTGTCCAATACTAAGAAGATACTTTATGTTGTCAGGTGTTAATTCACCGATGTCTGGTAGAGAACTGTTCTTATTCACGGCAATACGATTTCTGTTATAACTGTTCGGTGTTACGAACTTTATGCCCATCGCTTCAAGTGCAGACGTAATGTAATTTCTTCGTCTTGAAAATTCACCAATCGTCCTCGCTGGTCAACGATTCTGACGACGACTTCGTGTGCGCACTTCACGACGACTGGAACGTAAATGATACTTTGCGGTACTTCGACCAGTTTTTATCCTGGCGGGACCATCGGCGAAAACTCGTGCAGCATGTTGCTTAGTGTTCCGTTGAGATACGTTCCACTTGCCAAATTACAGTTTATTCTTATGACATTCACAGGCAAAATGTTTACTGCGCGCGTAGATTCGTACGTTCTTCCTGTATCATACACCTTTGATTCGAATCCGAGCATCGTACCTATGGTGCCAGGTTTCGTAAAGTCGACATTTTCACTACATGTTAGAATGCTTTTTTGAGTGTTTGGATTTCCACGCAGTTGAAAGTCTACTTCCTGTGGTAACATATCCCTGATGTAATTTGCAATGTCGTCAATTTCGTAAGAGCCAACAGGTAACCGTATTTCATGAGCGGTCCCATCGCTTTTCAGGAAGCAGATCTTGCAATTTTCTTCGTCGATATTCGGTATGGCATTATACGTTTGAAAATCTACGAGTCCGATACACCATTCTCCGTCTAAATCCAGAGGCGGGAAATGAACCGCCCGCAGCTCATATGCGTGTCCTGTCAAGGTAAGTGTTATCGACATGACTGATTGATTTTCGCTACTGTACATTTATTTTATAAAACAAATAATATTAATATATTTCGTACTTAATATTTGGTCAGAAATCTCAAGCACAAGTGACCACAGTTTGTTTGATTAGGCATATGTTCGGTTTCGTAATTGTAAAACAATGTAGTGGTTCGACCCAGGTACTGTCGCAGTTCGGGCGGAGGTCTCAAATTACCTCCACTGTCGTAGTAAGTAGCTTTTTTTCCCGACTTTACATAGGCCACCCAGTGCGTGCGGCGACCCGCCGACGTGTCTAAATTAACTATAGCGCGCTCGCGTGTTTTTGGGCTGGCTGGGCAAAGTGTCTCGCATAAACACGCCGCGGAAAAATGGTATTTTCAGTTTTAGAGCGTACCTGATCAAATCTATATTGGTGAGCGGACGTTTCGGCAAAGAACTTAGGATTTTTTCATTCGTTTCTTTCTCATGCCTCGACCTGCCTTGTGAGGTCGTAAGTACAGTCCTGCGCCGTTTTTTTTACCGATGGCAATGGCTTCCATGCTTGCATTATGTCACTGTGTTTCTTTTAACTGCTTGCGCTCATTCTTCGAAGTGTTGACTGCCCGCACTATACCGCTCGTTGCACCGATGAGGCCGCCGAGAGCACCCAATGCAGGCAAAAGCAAAGGAAGAAATCCTCCTATAATCTTCTTGTTGAGAGTCTGTAATTTTTGCTTGGCTTTTTGCACGCCTGCACCAGTCTTGCGTTTGGTCTTGCGTGAGTTAGTTTTTGACTTGATGGAGCTGGCTCGGCGAGCACCCAGTCCTAATTTGATCTTTGCCTTCATAATTTTGGAAACGCCCCACGCTGCGTTTTTCTCTCCTAGTCCCGCGTTCGGCGATTTACTTATATCTTCGGCTTCCTGTGCCAATATCTCGTCGGCCCGGTGTCTGGATTCCAGATCCTTGCTTAATGAATATGCGATATCGTGCTGCTTACACCTTTCGTCGAGAGAATTAATGCCCACGTCACCACGAGCTAACCTTTTCGCTAGTTTAGTGCCGGGGCCGCAGAATCTGTAGCCGGGAATGTGTAGCTCGAATGGTAGATTGTTTATCAGCGAGTTTACGAGTCCCGCACCGATGTGTTTTTTGTTCTTACCTCTTCGAGTCATTACGCACAACTGACCAGAAAGTATAAATGTGTTTGATTTTATACAATTTCGTCAGTACAATGCAAGTCGTCAAGCAAGAAGTGTGTTTGCCTGTGCACATTACGCAAGACGATGTATTTAGTGCGCGTGAATCACGACATGGTTTACTGTTGCCTTCTGCCGTACGTTGCATAATGGCGGGTCCATCCAACTGCGGCAAAACTTGCGTTCTGCTGAGTTTACTGGAGGAACCAAACGGACTTAGGTTCGAAAAAGTTTACTTGTATTCCAAGTCGTTGCAACAGCCAAAGTACCAGCGCCTAGCTACTGTTCTACGCTCGGTGGATGGTCTGGAGTATCTTCCATTTAATGATAATGCGGATTTGGTACCTCCAAACGAAACAAAAGCCAATTCCGTGTTTGTTTTCGACGATGTAATGTGCGAGAAGCAAGGCATAATACAAGAGTACTTTTCCATGGGCAGACACTCCAAGGTAGACTGCGTTTACCTGCGCCAGACGTACAGTCGTATTCCAAAACATCTCCTACGAGACAACGCGAATGTCATAGTGCTTTTTCGCATGGACGAACTTAATTTACGCCACGCTTATGACGATCACGTAAACACCGACATTACATTCCAGGAATTCAAAGTCATGTGCTCCTTGTGTTGGAAAGAAGAACACGGATTCCTAGTTATAGTCAAAGACTGGCCTCTATATAAGGGCAGGTAGAGACGTGGTTTCGATCAGTTTATCGTCAAACATGAGTCATAGCATTTCCAAATTCGGTCGTAGCAGCAGAAATACTGTATGTCACGACTCCGATATCCGCAAATACATTATACTACTCGGTCAAGAAATAAAACGAGCAAAAGACGAAATAATAGTGTACCTCGTAGCCATAGACCAGCGTGTGGAAGCCTCGGATTCTCGCATTCTCGACATGATTGAAGTATCGAATGCACAAAGACGTGACGATTTGAGGACTTTTCAAAGTAGTCTGAAAGCATCACTATCTCACTTGTCAACAAATTCGGATTTGGTCAAACACAAGAAAGAGGTTTCTGCGAACGAATAAAAAAGCATCCAGCGGTGTTCCTTCACCCAACTGCATGTGCTGTGAGAAGATCAAAAACTTGAAATTACGGGATTATGCAATACACAATTGTAGTAATAACTCTGAAAGCACTAAATATCAGTGCAACAGATGTTTAAGCAAGTTTATACTCTATGGAAGTTTAAAACGACACCCTCGGAATTGTGATAGACTGGCTGTACATTCATCGGAATCAAGCTGTATATTTTGTAACAAAACATTAGCAAAAATTCAAAGTGCACAACGACACGCAATATATCACTGTCCTTTTAATGAAGTCGATAATTCGTCTTTGTGTGAAAATTGTGGTTTACCAATATGTCGACCTGATAAACTGAATAGACATTTAAAGTCATGTAAAGGACTTACATCGTCCATTAAGAAGATTGTTTGAATCGAGGAATCCACAAAACTTTAGTAATTTGTCTGTGTTTTTTTGTGTACTTGTATTGTAGAATTTATGTAATAAAAGTTTTTTTAAAAGAACTTGCGGTGTTTTTATTTTCTCAAACCTGCCACTTTGGTGGTACTTTTTAAAATTAAAGCTGTTTTGTATCGGCCAGGGATCGAACCAAGGACCTTAGTATATCTAATTAATCATTATATAGATTACAAATTTATTTAATGAATTTTGAACTTTTTCCCGCATCTCTAGCATTAAAATTACGGATTTCCAATACGGTGGTCTTGATGTCTGATAGGATGATGGTAGTAGAGGATTTAAAGTATCTTTAAGAATGTTGAACATGGTTTATTGAAATTATTTTTTTACATAAAATTAAACATTATTGCATCGATCGGGTATCGAACAGAGGACAAAAATCGATCGAATCAATATTTAAATTAATTAGTGATTTATGTAATGGATTTTGGAACTTTTCCCGAATTTCTAGCTAAATAAGTACACAATTCCAAGATGGCGGCAAAATGACAAGATGGCGGGTGTCACAGCAGTAGTAATAAATGATTACTGCACTCTAGCGGATAAGAGTTAAACTAACATGGCATCAGCGCACTCTAGCCGACGATACAATGATGATGGCTTCCAGCAGACGAGGACAAGATGGCTGACATGACGTCATGCTAACTGGCGATATATATGCTATGAACAAAGTGGTGGGGGTTAGTCTGCCAGCACCCACCACGGGGGAAGGATCGGTCGCCATTTTTTGTTTTTACTCTCACGGGTTTCGAACCGAGGACTCCGAGATCCATGTCGTAAATGTATGTTTTTAAAAATATTTTTATTAAAAATTTTATTAATTGAATTTTTTTATACATTTTAAATTTTTTTCATTAAAATCGGATAATAAATACAAAAGTTAAAGATGGTGACCATAACGGAAATTGCAACGGTGACGTCATAATTCAAAATGGCGGAAAACACAACGCCGGAAAGTTCGCGAAAACAAAATGACGTCATCCAAAATGGCGGATCCAAGATGGCGGATCCAAGATGGCGGATCCAAAATGGCCACCGGGGTCAAGGTCAAATTTCAAGGTCCTACTTGTCCCGTTACGCTGTGTCCCGTTACACTCATCCAAGATGGCCGCCGTTACGTCACAATCCAAGATGGCGGACCGACAATCACAATCCACACTCCTACTCCTGGCGCCGGAGGAACTATTATATACTACTTAAGGTATTCTATAAAATAGTTTTATATAATAAATATCAAATTTATTTTAGTTCTTTATAAAGATTTATTTTTGAGATATGCTAGATGACAGGCACTTTTTTTCCTATTCGGCCTCTTTAGGTTAGCATCCTGCCCCAACAGCAAAATCCATCTCATTCATTAATCCTTTTTTTATCCAATGTGAAATTTTCAAAAACATTTATATGTTCCCATGACACATTCAGTTACTATGTTGTGTCCATAAAGAAATAAAAAAATACCTGCTTTAACTGTGCCAGGCTTCGTTCAACTTACATTATATATAAAATTTGAGCGGGGAAATTCTCGGAATATTACTAATCAGAGCGAATGCGTTACAGCCTTATTTGCTTTCGGGAGGTTTATTCATAGTTTTATAGGTAGCACAAATGAATGCGTGGCCCTTTTTTACACAGCACAGTCTGAACTGGTTATTTGATGAGTTTCACTTGGAGTATTCTGTACTAATGGGCATTCCTTTTGAAAATATATACATGACGAAGGCAGTAAAAAAAATAGATGAATAAAAAAATGCTTTTTGCTTGAACGCGATGTGCGTTCACGTCAGTCACGTAATAAAGTATTTCTGTTTGTCTGCGGGACGCTGCCGCTATTCGCAAGGGTCAGAGTCGCGAAACATGGCACGCGCCCTACTGAGGCCCGCTCACGGAGCAATACAGATAATGGCAGCGAAGCGAGCAGCACTTCGAAGCAGAGACGGCGCCTCAGCTCCTGCGCGCAGCGCCCCGGGCTCCAATCCGATAAAGTGCTCCTGCGCAGGAAACAATCATCATGCAACATCACTGCATGGCTCCGAGTCAAAACATCAGCAGCATCCCGCTCAACGTAAGCCGCTTCATTAGCGAGCTCGGGTCGCCTTTCGACGGTCGGTGGCTTCCGATGAGGAGTGGTGTCTTTGAATAAGCCTCCCACTTAACTGGCCGCAATCGTGGTGCAATTATGTTGATTGCGGCAATTGCGGGTTATTGCCGAGATGTTAGATCGAGAACATTGGACACGTCACGTCACGGTGTTCAGAAAGGTGCGGACTGTCATTCGCGCGTCCATTAAATGTCGATATGCCATTCTCAACATCAGTGACGGCTTCAAATACTTTGACTTCGTCCTCGAACACATTTGTATATCGACATGTCGTCCTCGACGTATTGACATCGACATGTCGGTCATAACGTTTCATACATAACTTTTCTTCAAGATTTTATAACATAAGTTACATTATATTTAATCCCCTCCCTATAAAAGAAATTCTATTTTCAAAACAAAAATTTTAATTAATTTTTTTGCTGTTAGTAAATTATGTTTAATCGTGATGTATTACAAGTATAAATGGTATTTACTTCATGATTTTGACGTCAACTTTTGCTTCGACACATTTCTAGTCGACCATTTGATACGTACACGTCGAGGCGGTACTGAGTTATTGCTCTCTACGTGTCTACAAATACTAAAATACCATTGACCCATCTAAATGATTGTTACATTACAATATTGACATCGGTTTGAAAATTAGTCTCACCTTCCTAATACCAGTGCATTGAATTCCGAGTGAAGTTGTGTTGTTTCAATGTAACCGTTCACAGTATGGACGTTAAAATAATGTCCGTCTTAGAAATCTGTAACTTAGTCAAGAACCACGGAAGATAAGTATGCTGATACGGAATACTTTATAACATATCAAACTATTTAACACAAGTATTATACAAAGAAGGTCGTAATTATATGATCTAGTTGAGTACGGATCTTACATAAGTGATGTTTGAATATGCTCTTGTTTTGAATTAAGAACTATCGGGGACAGAATGAAGTTTTCCAATTACAGAGCACTCTATTTGTAATTAAGAGATTTAAATTTATATACCAAAATGGTTGAAGAAAATCACTGATAAGAAGAGAAAATGCAAGTGGTCGTTAAGAAAACGAAGAAAGTTAAATTGTTATTTCTTCCTTTGAGAAAATATTTACATTTGGATAAAAAGTAGCCATAAAAATATATTTTATTGGTACAATATGTGCTTTATTTAATATTTAAATATGAATTCGAGCTAAAACCAAAGAAAATATAACTGTGAACCAACAGAGAGGACCAAAATTATTGTAATAACTTTAAATGAGCTCTTAAATTAAAAAAAAACTAAAAGATTTTTGTGTAAAATGAAAGGCGCCATAACTATTTAAGGAGAAAAAGTAATTTTTAAAACTAAATTATGATATATTCAAACAAAGCTTACGTAAAGTAGAATATGAAAGAAATCATTTATCATAATACAGTTAAATTTATAGCTATATGTATACAAAATATGTATTAAGAAGACAAACTAAAAACGTGTGTGATATGCATTGACGCTAATCTGTGAACTACTGATACCAACCAATCAGTTACATGGCGAGAACGTAAAATTTCGTTTAGTTTGTTGCACCTTTGTTGTTTTGCTCCTGATGTTTTGGAGTATTCTTAATGCTGTCGTGCTGTGAATTTATTGAAGGTTTTTCTTATATCATTTAAGAAAGTAATATGAAAGTAAATATTAAGAAACTCCACCAGAGAGATCAAGGAAGCGATATACAAATCCTGAAAGTAGTATATTATTGTAGGTCCGGCAACAGGGTCCAGGGTGTGGAGCGTGGAGCCGACCATCTTGAGTTGTGACGTCACGGTGGCCATATTTGTGTCAATTTCTTCATAACTCCTCAAAAATGACTCAAAATTCATAGACATTTCCCTACTTTGAGAAAAAATTCCAGTTTTGATGGAAAATTTACCGCTTTTTTCTCTAAAAACTGGAGAGGTCAAAATTATTCGGAGAGAGGCAATTTTTAATTAGAGAGGGGCAACATTCCTCAGTGAGTAGCAAAATTTCTGAGTAGCCCCATCAGAGGTCATGACCTTGACCTTAACCATAAACTTATAAACTTGAAATTCAGCAAAAAATAACAGAAATAAATCCTAAAAATATTTTAAAAAACGTTTACGTCAAATTTTTAGTTATCGAATTCATCTTAGTTCTCATTTCGATTCCAGGCGAAAGTAAAATGTCATTTATGTATAAGAAATTTTTTAAAATACTCAATTACATTTTAAATAAAATTTTAAAAAAATTCTTATGTATTATCCGCCATCTTGAATGATATCACATCCATCATCTTTAAAAACCATCATTATTATGCTAAAATATCATGAAAAATTTTATAATTCATTAAAAATTATTTGATTGAATTTTGATGATAAAATTTATAAAAAATTATGGGTTCGAACACGGTGAGGTCACTCAAATACAAATGGCGAAGTAGCAGGCAATAAGGGGAAAATAAAAAAAGAACAACAATTAAAACAAATTATACTTCAGCGTAAACAAACATCTTTACATATTTCCGTTGTAAAACTACATTTTCCACATAATAGTCATTTCCACATAGTCATAGATGACTACAAATTTGTAGATACTTACTAAAATCAGATATAACCAAATGATTAAATTTCAAATTTATGAATATTAGTTTGATAATAAAATAATTTTAAAAAACTTTAAAATAAAGTTAAAAAGTAACTGTCACTTTCTTAGTAAACAAAAAGTTCGTCTAACAAGTTGTGGTTACGAATCCTGCTTTTCCTTTACGACATTTGACGAGAATGTATAAAAATTATCAGATTTCATTGTATGATAAATTATTATTTGCAGATTAAGTAGGACTCACTGTTATTGAAAATGTGTATGGTATCCTGACGAGAAAGTCTCCGGGTTAAAGATTGTTACTGCGGGTGAGAAGCACCGGAAAAAAACGACCACGGTGACGACAGAAGGACGAATCAATTAAACCTTATATCTGCATGTAGTTAAAACTAGCGCTAGGGGCCTGGAGGCCTATGAAGTGAAGGAACTGGCCTCTGATTGGCTGGAGGTAGTGGTCGAGGGCTCGCTCCGCTGACCAAAAGAAAAAAAATAACAAAGGAGGCCGGTAATCTAACTTAAGGGTCATTGGAGGTCACTTGAGAAAGCAGCGCGCTCTGTCGGGGAACAGGCGAAACCGACTCGGGGTTAGTTCACAAAAGTCCTGCAAGAGGTATTAGGGTAAGCCCTGCCCTTACGGGACCAACTGGATTGCGCTCTGTCGGGCTAAAAGGGAAATAGAGAAATGTGTGGTGGCGGCCGATAGAGGCCTCGCTACTCACTGAACGCCACGAGATGGCGAAGAAGGACCTCTCGCCGTCCGGCGAGATGTCCTTGATTTCGAAGCCTGGTCAGTGCTCTCGGTGAAGTTCCTGGAAAAGATGATGGGGGATCTGCTAGTTCGTGAGATATGTTTTAGGGCGGGCGCCGACAGCCCTGGAACATTAGAAAGGTGCGTATTTGGAGTTGCTAACCTAAGCTGAGCTCTGGGAAGAGGGCCACCCTGGGAGGACACTAAGAAAAGCAATCTTGGTCATGTTGTCGTGTTCGTGGCCTGAAGCGGGAAGAAAAATGATGTATTACACTTGGCTGGCGAAATCACACCAGACTCTCGGTTGCGGAGCATGAAAATTACAGTGATTTTTAAACAGATGGATTACATAATTGATCAAAAAGGGGAAGAAATTTAAGTAATTTAAGTCTTCTGACGTGACAATGGAACCACAGCTAGAGACTTCTTACACAGTGGAATGGGGTGATACGGTGGTAAGTCACTCTAACTCGTGACCCAAAGATCGTGGTTTCAAATTCCGGCCTGACTTGGGCTCCCCGTGGATTCCCGAACTCGGTCCTCGCCAAAGCCAGTGGTCGATTCCTTTCCCGATATTCCCTGTCCGTGTCGCGTGTTTGCCGCATGTAATGACCTCGATGTTGACAGACGTTAAGGGCCTCGCCTACCTGGGCACACATACAGCGCGCAGACCTTCAGAAGGCACCACGGGATTAAAGCAACTGCTATAGCTATCCGCGAGAGGTCTATTTACGAAAAGCATTGAAGAATACTTTGATGACAGACGAGTAGTTTCGTTTCCGTGTTTATTAAATAAACTATTTTTATAAGTGTGAAAACGGTTAAAACGCATGTTTTTGGAATAAATATTTAACAATTAAACACCCGATACGGATTCTTCAAAGCACTCAAGGACCTTTTCATACACCTTCGTCTTCACTGCTACGCCATAAAATGTTACGGTTACCGCTCAAGTCTCAAAGTTGTCCTATACACGACGAGAAGACAGCGCGCTAGTTCAGATCCTTGCGCTAGAAGCACCAGCGAGCCTCACACTAACCGGCCTCACTAACATACATATACCTCTGACTATGTGGAGCCCAAACAATAAATATATAATTGAATCAATCGATTTCCAAAGACTATATCATGAACATGAATTACGATGGTCCCTTAGGGTAAAATTTTATATACGAATTATAAAGAAAAGTTGTTCTTAATATTTAACAAAATGCTCAATGTGTCCTCAACTGGACACAGGGCATTTGTATAAGTGTTAATAAAATTTAAAATTATTTCAGCTGTCTATGCAGCGGGTCATGCCAGTTCGCACACAGTTTCTGGAGGGGCGTCAAGTAGACGGAGTCATTGACAAAGCCCCAAAAGATAAAAGCATGTGTGCTGAGACCACATGACCTCGAAGGCAGTGACGTAACCAGGGGAGAGATCCATGGGGTCCGGACCCCTCCCTTCCCCGATTTAAAATTTAAAAAAAAAAAACACGCAAAGACAATATTTAAATAATTGCAACTTAGCTACATTAGGTTAGAGAAATATTATTTTAGAATCATTATTTTAATCCTTAGTGGGCTACAACAATGTAGTTTACTCCCAATACAGTCCCATACACAGAAGCAGCAGGAATTGTTCCCATGTAGTCTGTTTTTAATGCCGTTTGCACACGTGTTACTATAAGCATGTCCTTCATACAAACTGGACATGTGTGGTTAATGTATTTAGTATCATTATTGTATGTATTTTTGACTTGTTTTAACAAAATCATCCAATAGTTGACTTAATAAACAATTAAATAAAAACAAAAATATTAACTGTTCTGTTTTCTTTTCTCAAGAAAAATAATTTGTTAGTTTTCAATGTTTAAAGGTTGTAGTTCTAAAAGTCTTGTATACCCTGAGATTTTAGTGTGACATTCAATTTTATAATTTAAAATATCATAAAATGGTTATAGTGGAATCCTGGCTACGGCCCTGTTGAAGGCCAGAGGAGCAGAGCGCGATGGCCAATCCTCGCTCGGCATGCTCGCTGTTTAAACACTGGAGTGCCGCGCCGTGTGGACGTTCCATCACACAGACAGCCGCTCTCCTCAAACTCCTGGCACCTCGAAGCCAGCGGAACCAACTGTCGCGCCACCACGTCTATGTTTATCGCTTCGAATACGTTTGTCGTTTCTTATCGACTTTCTTTCATTCTCGACAGTGTGGTATTTGAATTATTCCTACGACGTCATTTCTCAATGTCTAAAATCGTTACAAACTATCGTGGGCTGAAGTCTTCAAGAAGGCGGACCAGCCTGTGACAGCATGCATTCGTATATATTCTGGTTCGTGAACATCGGGAGACTTGAAACGTAATGTTAATATTTATTTGCTTTTATACCTAACTGCTGTAATAACTTTCCAGACACAGCTCAGTATGTTGGTTTTGTGATTTCAATCCCATTAGGTAAGCTATGGCCTTTATTATTTTTCACTTACATATAATAAAAGTAAATAACATTAACATAAGCAACTTTGTTTATTTTCTGTAAGCACTTTAAGTATTGTGTGAGTATTGAAGTAACGAACTCTTTCTTTTCTTCTGCTACATGCCAATATGCCGTCTTTGATAACTATGGTTATAACAGAAGGTATTACAGAAATTATTCATCATGAAGGGTGAGCTTAGTAAACTAAAATGAAACAGTTTCACTAAAGTTTTACAAAAAATCCTGAAAGTCAAATATATATTACAATTAGTTAAAAAACGGTTTATGATTTAATTTACTTGGATGAATATATATCGACAAAAATTTTTAAAAACATGTAAAAATTAAGCATTTCTAGTTTGTTTTTTTTCAATATTAAATCTATTTTTACCACATTGTCTTTGACAAAGCAAACGCAAACTGAATCTCTGAATGATATTTTGTTCCAGTAAAATACCAAATAATTCCTTACATATCTAAACGTCCTCGATATACTTTTTTTTCGTGGTATCACAGTTTCCTCACTTACGACGTGTAGCTTTTAATAATCATAAACACCAAAAACACACTTTCATGGTGTAGTCACAGTTGTAAACTTGAATTGTTCAGTATGGGAGAGTGTCACCTACAGAGTTGATTGCTATAATTTAGCTTAGTTATAGCAAACAGCAAATTTATGAATCTAAAAACTACTCCATACTTTATCATTAATATTTTTGTTTCAAAGAATATAGTTTGTGTGTATAACTGAAGAAACATGTTAGAAGGTTTTCATACTTTATGTTGGCACTGTGACGATATTCACCTCCTCGAGTCGTTTCGAATAGGGGGGGGGGGGGGGGGGTTATCGAGAAACAAAACCTGAAGTTACCCGAGCGACAGTCGCGTCTAACGATTTCTTCCCTGGAACACAATTTTCTTGCTCTCAATATTTTTTTTCATTACAAGCGCCATCGGGTGGACTCGGATTCATGATGACTCGATGTATGATATAGGTTATAATTTGGGGGGGGGGGGCGGGCCAATATGACCGAGCTTACCATCATTTATGCTTGCTTTTTTTTAATAAACAATCATTTAATGATTATGCAAGTTTACAAAGGGTTTTGAGGAAAGATTTAGGACTAAACAATATATTAATTATTTCTATTTATTTATGTTTTCGGTTATTTTTATAACAGAACTGCGTTGATTTTTTATTATATAATAACACGTTGTTTTGAAAAACGTGCGTATTTAACATTTAATTGTATTCACGTTTATATTAATTTCCCTTTTCCCTTTACTTTTTTCTTTTTTACTTAATGTGTTACCTTTTTTTAGTAAAGATTTTTTTCCCTCTTGTCCCAACAACCCAACAAAAGTAAATTTTGTACAATGGAAAAGAATGTTGGTTTATTATTTTTGAGCTATAAAAAGGGTGTAATGATGTAAATACATTTTAAAAATTCGCTTTTTATGTAACGTTTACAAAACGAAGTCCAGATTTCTTGGTTTACTAGCAAATTTATCAATTACTTCTTCATCGCTTATTTTAATGTCTCTATGGATCGAAAGTAATGCTAATCCATTAAGCTTAGTTTCTGATGTGATATTTCTTATGTAAGTCTTCAATATTCTTAAGCTTGAGAAGCTTCTTTCTACGGTTGCGACAAACAGGCAGAACTGCTAGCAGTTTCAAGAGATTATAAATGTTAGGGAAGAAAGTCTTGTCACACTTTTCTAGAGAACTAATGGCTGTTTTGGGACGATTTTCTGATTTTTCCTGACTCCACTTTTCTTTCCACAACATAAACTCACTTTGCACGACCTCTCTATGTGACAAATCATCTTCGTAGAAATTGAAAGCAGCTTCCAATGAACATAAATCTGTTTTGATACAAAATTCTGGAAGTATTTGTTGTAAGAATGCAACTGTATCCTTGTGAGATTCAAAGCGTTCTTTCAGTGAATTACAAAAATCATCAAGGTAAGGTACATAAACAGCTCGTCTGACTGTCTGACTTTATCAGCAGAGCTGCTGTTGACACGCAAAATCTCAGAATGTAAAAGTTGGCTAAACATTCGATTTTTTTTTAAAATAGACAATGAAGGAAGCGAATAGGTATTAAGGAAAGAGCAGAATATTTTTTGTTGACATTGTCACATTTACTTCCGACATTTACTCATACTTATAACTACTTTGAGAAATTCCTTGTGAAAAGTTGTATGTTAAGATTTAGGCTTAAGTTTAATACATTACCAAATTACATAATACTATTAAGTTAGGTTACTGAATTCTTACAAGCTGTTTTGCTATATTTGTGTTGCACACATTTCAATACATCTCATAAGGTCCAGAACTTTATGTAACTTAGAAGGTAGAGAGTTAATGAATGATGTGGTTTCTACATTCACATGTCTCTAATTAAATTATTAGTAGTAAAGATCATAACAATGAAGCAAGTGTATGTCTAGCATACACTACTTTTAACAATGTGTATTCTGAACCAGCAACTGAGTGGTCATCTTTCTTTTGAAGTATTATACCAATGACAGCAATTTTATAGTGTTATGCAAGAAAACTTTGTAACTAGGAAATATGGAGTATGTTTTAAAGTGATAAAATGGCACTGAATCTTAATTGTTTGCATTATTGAATTCCTACATTAAAACTCAATTATTATTTTTTCATTAAATTTTCTTCAAAATCTTAATATGTGCAATTATCTGGTATCCATATATAGTTTACTATGGTTTTAATAAAAAAAATTTACAGTGTGTGTTGTTTTCTGAAACACCAAAATACAACAGAAAGTTTTGTAAATTATTATCTTTTGAATACACCTTTTGGGTCTCAAACCTAAATCTTTTTTATTTCATCAACGTACCTAGCAATTGTTTAAGCTAGTATTACCACACAAATTGTAGTTGAATTCATTGCAGCTGACTCTGGGTAATATTCCTTTTGTATATTGTTGACTGAACAATATATAACTTAAGCGAATTTTTAGGTTGTATTCTTTTACCTTTGCCTTAAGAATATCATGGCAAGACTGGCACAAGTTTGTCGCGACAAGCCTAAGTTTGTCGCGACAAGCCTGGCGCAGGCTTGTCGCAGCAAGCATTATGCAAGCTTGTCGTGGCAAGCCTGCCACAAGCTTGTCACAGCAAGCATTATGCAAGCTTGTCGCGGCAGGCCTGCTTCATGCTTGTCGCGGCAAGCCTGCCTCAAGCTTGTCGCGCAAGCCTGCTGCAAGCTTGTCGCGCAAGCCTGCCGCTCTTCTGTGCTGTAAGGGACGTTGTTGCGGGCTGTTTGAAGGCGACAAACTCTAGGAATCTCTTCTTTAATGTCCAGTTTTGTAGCGAATTCCTTTACTTGAGCATACAGGGATTTGAAGTTGTCATTGGCATTTTCCCTTTGCTTAGATAGCAGATCTAAGACGCTTGTAACATTTGCAATGGCTTGAGAAATATCTATGTTTTTTCTTTGAAGGTTCACAGATAAGTTATGTGTAGTTGACAGCATCTGGCTCCAAAAAAAATATTAACAAGAAATTTAAATTGACTGATAGAACTACTAAGAGCATGTGCCTTAGGTGCTGAGTCACTTGATTCTTCTTCTATTTTCAAAAGAGAGAGGAGAATTGGTTCTAAAATCTCTTTAAATAAAATCACTGAGTCGTGCCTTTCCACCCATCGTGTTTGACATAATGAGATAAGTTTCTTTTTTTCTGTTCAGGACAACAGTCAGATATCGTTGATTTCAATATTTCAGTTCTTTTGGCTTACATATGGAAGAATCCGCAGACTTCTTTGATAACGCCCATACAATTTCTTATAGAAGGAATTTTACTTGCATCTGACAAACACAAATTTAGACTATGTGAAGAACAATGTGTGTACAAAGCTAGTGGTAGTTTTCCTTTGATAGCAGCTTGTACCCCTCTGAATTGCCCTCTCATCGTGGCAGCGCCATCGTATCCTTGACCTCTCATTTTCTTTAAGTCAAGACCTAAATTTGACAAGGTCTCTAACACTGTGTTAGCTAAGCCTGCACTAGTAACGTCATAAACGGGGACAAAGGTTAGGAAATCTTCTCTAATATTGTATTACTGGTCTTCAACATACCGTACACAAAGAGAAAACTGTTATATTTGACCAATGTCAGTTGTTTCATCTGCTAAAACGGAATAAAAAAAATAGAATTCCTGACATTTTTCACAATTTGGGATTGGATTAAATGACCAAACGTGTTAATGATTTCGTTTTGAATAAAAGAACTAGTATACATGCTCCTCCCTCCACTGTTCATTAACTGGTCTTTTAGGTCATTATCGCCACTGTTTGCTCTTTATCTCAGCAGTGATCGAAAATTTCCATTATTTTCTGGCTCTTCTAGACTTATACGTCCACTGTCACGATGACCTCTTAGTGCGATTTGCTGTCTTCCACGAAATCTTATTGTTTGTATGATAGGGATCAGTCTTTCCCTGTTTTTTTTCAATATTTAATCTCCTTTGAACATTGACTTGATTTATAACACTCTCAGTTTTTTCTGTAACAATTGATTTTGTGTTTTCAGCAATCGAAACTGATGTTTTATGGTACGTGAAATTTTTATGTTTACGAAAAATTTCCTTGGCTTTTTTCAAATTACTAAAAGCCCTTGTTATTATTGCTCCTGTTTCTTGGTGATCTCCTTTTCCTACACTTTTGGAGTGTGAAAATATTACGCAATATTTACAAAAAGACCCTGATTTTTCTTCAGAGAAAGCTAACCACTCAATTTCTTCTATCCATTTCATTTGAAAAGATCTAGTATGATTTGAACTAGAAGAACTACTAGAAGTAGAAGGAAATTTGTATACAGGATGAGGTTTCCAAATATTTTCTACAAGCGTAATTTTTTCTTCATTCGTTAACGAACGAACGGAATTGCTTTGACTATAGTTTCCAACATCATATATATTTTTTCTTACATGCTTGAAGTCTTCCGCAGCTGGTGCTGGATCAACGGCACTAGTACTTGCGACACCAGAAGAAACATTGTTACTGGCACAGTCAACATCAGCACTGTCACTAACAGGTCTATTTACACTCTGTTTTTTTCGTAAAAAAGTTTTGAATAGAAGCTTGTCTCTTCATTATTAATGCATTTTACTTAAATAAAGATTAAAGATTCCAGAACAGGAACATCCAGATGATCGCAGATACATTCACTAACTCAATAAACACAGCTACAGATACAGATAAACCAACTTGACAGACAAGCAGATAAAGCATTATAACACACGGGCCAACAACATAAGAATGAACTATAGAAAAGGGAGGGCACAGAACGGAGAGTCCAATGTAAACAATTGAGGACAAGTTTCAGCGCTCCAAGCGGAAGCGCAGTGAAGTAACGCTTAGACAGCCCGTGCAAGAAAGGCACAAGTGAATGCTAATGTTTTCATTGGTTTATTTTTGCCGCACCTACTCACAAGCATTCGTTAACGCACAACATTTATTTTGTATGGTCTTTAATACTCTAAATTATGTTCCTATAAGAGGAGTAAAATAAATCTGACATTGCGTTTAGAAATGTGGCGACGGTACATAGCTTCTACAAAGTAAGTGGGCGCGCGACACTAGTCCGGCTGGCTGGCGCGACGGCGGCAGGCGGCATCATGACATGGCTTACCTCTTCATCCCCTGGACAATATACTCCCCTTGCCACCCCTCGTAAAACCTAAGCATACGTAAATTCGTGGTTCAATGTAACTTTAATTATTGGATTTGGAATCTTAAATGGTAAGAGTATCACCTGTCTAACAAAGTTCCACTTTGCCTGAAAAAACTTATGAACAACCACGAAACCACGAAACATTATAAGGGTCTAAAAAAAATACGTAATTCTAATAGTTTCATTTTCTTAAAAAATATTTGTGTAGTGCTTAATTAATGTTATCCTGCACTATAAACTTTAGTTATCAGCCTTACATGCAAAGTCTATTAATTTTTATTTTTTTCTTCTGATTTCGGGGGGGGGGGGTGCGGGCCCCCTTGGTTTCCCCCCCCCCCCCTTTTCCTATATACGCCCTTGAGTTTCACCAACGCCATTTTTTTGAAAGTTTTATCATTTTTAAATCGGGTGAATCATTTGGAAACCAAGTAAGTTCTCAAAACTCGAACCGTTCACTTGATTGAAGTTGAAACCCGTGACACGCGTCACGTATTATTGATTACGGGCATCGAAGACCCACACGATAATCTAACGGGAAAAATACACGCTAGCCGAACAAAGTAGTTTCTTCTTGGAAAGTGCGACAAGAATCTGCAACTAGCCTGGAATACTTGGAGGTTATCTTCGGTTCCCTGGAATCTTTCCCATGTAAATTCCTCGGCCGATAGCGCGGGGAACTCCTGGAACTTGGGCCAGCTGGAAAGAAGTTTGGTGGGAGGGGTGGAAACGTGAATCAGGAGATACGGAAGGAGACTTGGTCGCTAGGATGAGGTCGGGCGGACTCCCGCGAATCGCTCATGGAGATTAGGAAGCTCAGGGCGAGAGAAAGGGAGAGTGGCCAACTTCGGGGTGGTTTCAGCCCTTGAGCCTCGCTCTGATACCCCGCCTCAGGCGACTGGCGAGTGAGAGGGAGAAGGGGGGAGGCAGACACAGCAACACACTCCCTGTCAACCCGCTCCTGGGTGATCGCTGCCAGAAACGGCCCTGAGTCTAACGTCAAGGTCACGAAGGACGCAGCGCGTCCCGTAGTTGCCTCCAGTTTTAACGCTCGCCCCCACACGCCACGTTCGTTTTTAACGTGTAAACGTCTCAGCGCTCGGCATACGGCATTCGGTAGGTGTAACTTCGTCGATGGAAAGGTAGTCGTTTGGAACGGAAATGTGTAAACACGGTGCTGCCGTCTCTCGGAAATATTGGAAAGAGGGCGAACCCATGTGGTTCATTCGTATATATTAACTTTCGCGAACATCGAGGGATGTGCTACGCGTATTGCTGTTTCAAACTAAACTTTGTAATAGTACAACCATATGTTAATGCTTTACAACTTTTAAAAATACGCATTACAATTTTGACAATCCTTAGTTAACACAAATGTATAGGTAGCATAGAGTTCGTCATACTGTAAAGACACAAGAAATTATTAGCTTATATATATTAAATGCCATGAAAAATAAAATAAATTCGTGATGGAAAATTTACTATTAAATCTTAAATGTTGAATCAGCTCAATAAGGTTAAAGTTTGTTTCTAGGAAGTATTTATAGATTTATCTCTCTCGTTTATGCAAAAACATATAGACATACATATACTTAGTGTTGTAATATGTGTTTTAAAATATTTAAGGTTAATTTTTAAAAAAAAATACTTTAAAACTAGCGCCGCGTTTTAAATGCTTTATAAAACCAAAAAAAAAATTGTTATATATTTTTGACGTTCCAACACAATTTTACTGGCAAAAAAAATTATAAGTATCTTTTAAGTTGCGAATATATCTAGTTTATGACTGCTCAAGTTTACAAGTGTCCTAAGCGGCGTAAGAGTACTAGAAGCAAGCCGCCCTAAGCCGCTTAGGTCATAATCTTGACAATAAGGTTGTTATGGCCATATTTTTAAATTGTGTCGTCACCATAGCAATTTTCATTATGGACGCTATCTTGAAAATCCGTAACTATTATCTGATTTTAATTGGAAATTTTTTTAAATAATTAATAAAAATTATAACAAAAACATTCTACCTTCTGACTTATGACTTCATGGCCGCCATTGTTAAAATTCGTAATTATTTTACAAAAAAAATTAATTAATAAAACATTTTAATAAATAACGTACTTACGTCATGGAGTCCTGACTTAGAACCGCGTGAGAGTAAAACAAAAATGTCGACAGATCCTTCCTCCATGGAAGCCACCGACAGACTGACCTTCCACCACTGATGTCACGGTATATATAAATTGCCAGCTAGTATAACGTCACATTACCATCTTGTTTTCATTTGCTGGAGGCCACCATCTTGGATTATGACATAATAACCGCCATATTTTTTCATCTGCTGGAGGCCGCCATCTTATTGCATATGCTAGAGAGCGCTACTACCGTGTCAGTTTAAATTTTACCCACTAGAGTCAGTGATTACTTATTACTGTGACGCCCGAAATTTTTACATTTGGGCACCAAATTCGTAATTATTTAGGTATAAATTCGGGAAAAATTCCAAACTACATTTTTGTTTTAAGAAAAATCTCTTATTAAAATAATTATTGATCCGATTTTTTCCTGGTCTTGGTTCGATACTTAATCAATGCAAAAATTTAATTTTATGTAAAAAATATTAATTTTAAAAAATGGTGGAAAGTCCTTAGAGAAGCATAGGTTCCTAGTCTATCAGCCTCCAATATGCCGTTGATGACATATTGAACGCCATTTTGTAAATTCGTAATAATTATACCTAGAAATTCGGAAAAAATTATAAAAATCATCAAAATAGTAATCTATTAATGTATGATTGACTCGATCGATTGCCATCCTTCGTTTGTTTATTGGCCAGTGATAAGAGTAACTAAATCTTAAAATAAATTTTTAATTAGGTTTCCTATTACCTTTAATGGAGATTATTAATCATTCTCTCTACGAAAAACGACTCTATACAAAATACATGTACGACGAAAAGTTGTCCCTGTGCCTAGCATGAAGGTATAATTTTTCAGTACAAATTGTATTTATATTCCAATCGCCGGTGAGGAAAACACGATGTTATTTGTCATACAATCACTAAATACGGTGAAAATTTTTCAAAGTTTAATTTCTTTGCAGCCGTTAGGATCAATTGGTTGACGGTATTGTGAGTAACATGTACGTGCAGGGAGACCTTATCTCCAATATTCCACCTTAAAATTATATATTCACCGCTAGAAGTCCCATAGCGGCGCGAAGACTGCGCGTAAGGTAGGTGCCCGGCGCGTAGAGGCTGCGAGGTGTGCGATGCGCAGGCCAATGTCGCCCTTAGCGCCGCGCTTATTGGCGGTCCCGCGCCCGACCAGGCGGCCTCCTCGAATGTCTGGTTGCTTCACGTCTGCTCATCACTAAGTGCCACGTGTCCATTGTAGTGTAATTAAACACGCTGCTTTTTATCATGTTTTACTTGATGTACACTCCCATTGCACAAATCTTTCAAAGATGTTATCATGTTTGATCACCGTTTTCACACATAATAATATATTTAATTTTTAATCTCTTTTTTTTTAGGAGAAAAAATGTCCGTTTTATTTTGAGGGGTCTTTTATGACAGTATTCGAGGCTATGTTTCTAGTGATGCGTATGTATTACAAATTTACACCGTAAATAAGTTTTTGTGATTTTTTACAAAGAGAATCCTTGTAAACCCAGTTGCCAACGATATCGCTTGTAAAATTGCAAGGCAGAGCTTTGTAAAATTGTCAACGGTGCAAAGCTCTGTCTTGCAATTTTACAAGTGATATCGGTGGCAACTGAACTGCCTTGTAGAAGTACCGTGTGTGTTCAAGTATATCCAACGCTGCTGAGGAAAGTGGACCACGGCTAGCTGCGCCGGTTGGATCCGCGGACAGGCGCTGAGTGGTCAGAGGGTCGTGTTTCCCTCCATAAAGCTGACAGGCCGTCATGCAGGGATCGCCCCTGACGTGTCTGCCGGCACCGTGGCTGGGTGCCGCTGGAAGCCCCTATTGTGCGCGGACAGAGGACAGCCATCAGTCCGGAGGAGGCTGTGGGAGAGACAGCTCACCTTCAGGTGTCGCACTTCCACAAAGAGAGGAGTATTAAACATTACTTCTTCCCAGGACTCATAACATGAAATGTGTATTAATGTCATGATAAGGCATTTAATATGTATACATATCCCTTGCTATATTACGTTGTTAATGTCTGAAGTTAATAAATGTCCTTAACAAAAGGGTGAAATCAGCTCAAAACAGCAGAAGGGGAAGGGGTATTATTTCGAAATCCGACAGGAGTGAGGTTATTTTTTCAGAATTTAAAATCTTTCATGGGGTAGGATGGTCAATAGGATCATAAGATAATAAACTATGATAAAATGAGAATGTTTTTTATAGAATTTTTTTAAACTATATTTTTTAAGGGTTAGTTATAAATTTTATTTAACTACAAACCATTTATTTTTCTACTTCGGAACAGTGGGAAGCTGTCCTCCCTCCCCCTTTTCAACCCTTTCCATGATAAGCCCATGCTTCTGTATACAACAGTAGGAAGAAAATTATTGAATATTCATTTGGACGATGACATACGACGTAATAGTCACATAAATTCACGAATATTAACTATCAAAATTATCCAAAGCAATTTTTATTTTAACCATAAAATTAAATAATATATCTGTACTGCAAATTGTGTCCAATTGTTTTATAAGTTTACCCAGAGAGACAGCCTATTTTTTAGTTATTTTCCGTAGAATTAGATAAGTTGTATAGATATGTGACTAAATAATCAACATAAAATCGGTTAAACTCACCATTCGTTTCTTTGAACTATCCCATAAACAAATAAAATCTTTCTCAGTTCAAATTGCTGCTGTTTCAATGCTTTTACTAATGTGTTAGTTTGATTTTTTTTTTAATTTTGTCGTTTTGCTATAAAAGTCATAGAAGCACACGCATAAAGGTACCCCGACGCCCTTACACACGAAGCAATAAACGACGTCCATTATAAAGACTTAAATGCGGTAACCTTAAAACCAAACAAATAGAAAATATTTGGCTATAATAATGTAAAAAGAATTTTTTTTTAATCTTTATTTTTAAATTTCGTGTGCCTTCTTAATATCAGTTAATCTTTTTTCACAATCTGAAAATAAATTTAAACAGTGGTCAAACATAAGCTCACAGATACATAAGTTTAGTGGTTTTTTTAATGCTATTTAAGGTTAGGCTTCTTGCGATGAGGTGAGTAAGTGAATGACATTTTTTTTTTTTTACTTTAGTAACGGAAAACGATATCTTAAAGTCACAAATCGCAGGCTATAGGAAGAAGTTTTCTTTAGTGAATACCTTCCGTACATTTACATTAAATAATTATAATGAATATTAATATAAGATTACGGTGTTCAAGATTCCAGCCATTATTTAACAACGGCTGAAGATTCTGCCGTCGAAGGTGGCTTGAATACCAATTACACTTTTTTATCAATTTACTCTTTTATATCTAAAACTCTTTAAACGTCAACAAATAAGATAAACACAAAAAAAATTAGCAGTTCCGTACATTTTCAAAATTATTGGGTTCAAAAGTTTTCCAGTGAAGATTACTCATTCAGAGAAATTAACAGTTTCATATTCAGAGAATAATAATCCTTACACATGCCTATACGTGTGTCAGTTACGTCAATGCTCGCTCAATATGATTTTACTTAAGTTTAAAACTTGTATAAATGGTATTGAGATGTGGTGTTAAAATAATGAGCGGTAATTTCCCATACACATGTGACTGTAGTTAATGTTATTTTCTCTTAAACATAATGTTTCATTACGAGTTTCATTGTGCTGTGTAATTTAAAATAAACGATCTCTGAGGATAACTTTTACTTATGTATTTATATAGCGTTATAATGTGGTAAATTTTGATTTTCTTGTTAAAAAACTGTTCAGCTTTAAACTGATTGGACAGAACTACTCGCTAGAGGTTCCGAGAAAAATTATTTTATTAATAACATTTAGTAAACTTCGAAACTTCATTGACGTTAGACGTGTTTTATATACAGTCCAGTCGTAATAATCCAAATCGTCGTAACTACTCGAATTACTAGCTGAACTATCAAGAGTGTAATTGAGAAACTATATCAAGCTAGACCAATTTATTTATACAGTAAAAAGAAGAGTTTTTAATGGTATTTTGATAATCCCCTTGAGGATTTTGGAACTTGATTTCGACGAGCGAACATTTTATCCGGTGACTGAAGATATCGCAGCTTCGAAAATTTATGTCCTAAAATGGGTCCATCGAGAATATGTATAACAGAAGCTTTGCAGTGAAACTGTGGGGATAAGAATCTCAATACCCTACAGTCCAACGGCGTATAGTTCAACGACTAGTTTGAAGTGGTACTGAGTACTTCGAGAAATCCTGTGGTCATCGACGCCTTCGAGTTCGAGGTGACGACTATCTGAGGATCAACGAGGCAACGAGAGACGTCTACGACTTCCAGCTGAGTAGAACTTCAGAAGAACCCTCGCCGCCCGAACAGATAACATCCTTGTTGGAAAGGATTCCTGCTGGTGTGTCTATCGATATGAACTTATGCATGTACGATGGTTATGTCTGAGGAGTAGTGAAATTGTTCAATTTGTGTTGTGTTTATGATATTAGCATCCAATTTTATGTGTCCCTCTTAGATACTTGATTTGGCATAGCATTAACTTAACTTCCATTTAACTTATTTACATTCACTTAATGTTTCCAAATTTTATATCTGCTACGTCTATTGTAACTATAATTCTATAATTTTAAATCATCCCAGGCGATACCTGTATACCTGTTTCAGTTAAGTTTTCTCATTAGTGTTGTATCTATCGACTAGCCACCTTAATGATTTTTTATTGAATCGAGGTAATTACTTGTCCGTATAGTACTCATGAAATAGTTAAGGTTCTATTTGCTATAAAGGATTGATAATTTCCACTTTTATCTGGATGCTAGGGTAATTATTGATTAGAAATTATACTTTAGAAAAGACTATTTGTAAGTACCACATAAACAGACGTTCGACGAATGTATTGATAATGTTTGTATTCGATATTTTCAATGAAACATCCAATTTCATTATTTTCTGTATATTCAAACATTAAATAACAGGCTTTTCGAATGTATAGACGAGAGTTGTTTTGATTTAACTTTAACTATGTAATTGCGACCAAATTTAACTTGATTTACATGTTCTGCTAGGGTCATGAATGAAATTAATAAATGCCTATGAGATTGAAGTTAGAAAACAAGTTTTATCAATAATTTAATATTTTAATAGAATAATGAAATATTAGCATCAAGTTAGTGAAATAATAGATAGATTTATTGCAGTTTTTATAGATTGCATAATTTCACAGATTATTTTGACGTTTATACTTTGGGACATTTAATCTGTCATTATTTAGGCATTATTCAAACATAATCCTTTCAATAGTGAAATTATTTTCTAGGAAAAATGTTATTTTTAGTTAGTATGTAGTGTTAATATTCTTTGTTTGTAGAGTTCCATTATAATATAGGTCAACACCTTAAATTTTCAAAGTTTCTTGCAACATGACTAATAATTGCACGTCAATTTATTGCCTTGCGTGTAGAGGTGATAAGGCACTTGAATTTTGTGCTTGCATCACTCTTATCGATTCCTCTCTCTTGAGCCTCAGGCTTGCGAAATAAACGTCATCGATCTGGTGTCACGCCAAATTAGTGACGACTTACAAGACCGTTAAAGGTAACTGCAATTTCACACTAAATCTCGTCATCCCTACAAATACTCTCTCTAAGTACCTCGTGAATAAACTTATTGGCTATGTTTCCACTCCACTCAGGAAAACCGCCGGAGTTCTCTTTGAGGGAAATGCCTTTCCAAGTATTGAATCGCTCCGATTTCAGAAAGTGCTTTTGCTTTTCTCTCAAGGTGCGTAATTTAAGGGAAGTTTCAAGAAAAATTTTCTTGGATTAGTGTAATACTTGAGTTTATTTATGTTACCTAAAAGAGTAGTATTGGATGAATATTTTATTCCAGCTCTCAAAAAATAAAAGTAAGTCAGCAGCTAAATAATCAAACAATCAAGCATAATCACTGGAATTTTTAAAAAATATAATTCAGGGTTGTCAGTGTTTTGGCAAAACTCTTGACAGGGCTCTTTATTATGGCAATGAAGTGGTTTATTTCAGGAGCTACTACGCTATATATTGTGCTTGGGAACTACTACATTATATATTGTGCTCAGGAGATACTACACTATAGATAGGGCTCGGGGCTACTACACTGTAGATTGCGCTCAGATACTACTACACTATAGCTTTTTATCAGGAGCTACTACGCTATAAATTTATCTAGGTGCTACTGCACTATATATTGTGCTGCTCAGGAGCTACTACACAATAGGTAGTGCTCGGGGCTACTACTCTATAGATTTTTTTCAGGATCTACTACACAATATATTGCGTTCAGGGGCTAACTACAATACTGATTTTGGTCAGAGGCTACTATAATAAAATTATGGTCAGGGGCTACTATTGTAGATTGAGATCAGGAACTACTAGTATATGTGTATATATATATAGTGCTAAAGGGCTGCTACTCTATAGATTGTGCTCAGAAGCTACTACTCTGAAGCGTATGTAACTGGATGCAATCTCCGGTGAACCTCCAAATTTAATATAAGATGCTACCTAAAATTAATTAATAAGTTTTCTATATATTTCTGTCCATAGATGACTAATCGATGTTTCCAAACTGTTATGTAATATTTGTAAGTATTAAACTTATTCATTTCCATTAATGGCATAGATATTGTCATCTAAAATTAACATCTCATTGATTTTGGAACTCTGTTGTTGACTTTTATGTTTGTGCTTCCATGTTATTAATTTTATTAGTATCATTTATCAGGAATGTCAATTGTTTCTGTATGTTCGTTCTCTCACGAGAGATGTCTAAAAAATAAATAAATCACTTATATCATCCTCTCATACGTGTGGTCATAGACACGAGTGATAACAGTGTGTGTTTTACGGTTTACATGAAAGGCAGCCATAGTATGACTAACAAGACTTTCCAATAATTTTAAAACAGAGATAGAGTTATATAGTTCAACTCGGTGTGATTTTTAATGACGCCAAGTAGGATAGATAGTAACTTTTTGAATTAACTATAACAGCTAAACCACATAGTATGTACATTATTTTCATACTTATGTTTGAACTTTTGTTGGAAGTATAGGGCATTTAAGAAAATAAAAAAGAAAGATTAAAAAACTTTCAATTTATATATTACACTGTATTCTCAACTTCTCTCTGTGTTGTGACGTATTAAATTGTTACTGTTCGTTGCAGATGGAAACTTTTAAAGAAAAACTGATATCGGGAAAACTTTTAATGATATGATGAAGAAAGCAGCAAAAAATTGCAATATAGCGGTATGGAAATATACCATTTTTCTTTATTTTTTTAAGTGCACTGGCCCAATAAACATCTACTACGGCTTTGTGAAAAATGTATATTATTTCCTGGTAAAAGTGGAATAAGTCCATAAGAGTAGTTGATACTTCTTTATTGATGGAAAGATGAGATCCAGTATTTAGCGTCAGTTAAGTAAACATAAATCTGGTACCATATGAAAATTCAAAACTTAAAGTCACATGTTTTGCAGATATTTCCTCACAAATATTACAGCAATTTCAAGAGCCTCTCAGATATAAATTTGGTGAGCGAAAAAAGACCAAAAAAAGGTATTTTTCAGGAATATTTCAGAAATAGAGGTTTAGGGCAGAATCCACTTTAGGAGACTGACGTTTTTATAAAACAAGCAATAATTTGTGAAGTCATGCTTGTTCTTCTATCCTAACTTAAACTAGTGAAGAATTTATAAAGTTTTAAATAGTGCTCCATGATAAGAAGTAGTAAACTATATACTACTTTTGTGTTCCAATTCGTGGTTGATAAAGTAAAGACATAAGAAGCTGTACTAAATAACTGTGTTGATTCCACCGTACCGCGTATGGAACTATATTTCCCTAGTATTGATTTACTAAACTAACAGCTAATGCCCGGTATCCTTTGCTATGGCTCTTTCAATTTTTTTAATTTTTTTTTTTAAGAAGATACATATAAACATATAATCTCTATCTCTCTCTATTTGTCTCTATATATATCTCACTAGATTTCTCTATATATAAAATATATCTATCTCGCTATATATCTCTATACATTTCTATACATCTCTATATATCTCTACCACATTATTTCTCGATGTATCTATATTTGATCTAAATCTCAATTTATTTTCCTATCTATATCACTTTATCTCTCTATGTATCTATGTTATGATCTAAATCTCAATCTATTTCCTTATCTATATCTATATATATCTTCGCTGTATATCTTTATATCTTTATGTATTTGTATATATTCATTTATCTAACTCTCTATACCTATTTATATATCTCTATATCTATATGTCTGTATCATCCTATCTATATATTATCTTACAAAACAGACGATTAACACGTTTTTTTTTACCTATCTATATTTTATCTATCATTTTACCTGTTACAGGTGTGACATAGGTATATAAAAACACGCGTGAATTTAAATGCAACGTTCTGTCAAAATTTCAGAGAAATCGGTGAAGAACTTTCAGGGATTTAATATTTTGAATAAACGGAAATTTACATTTTTATTTATATAGATTTTCTGTGGGGTTCTCAGTTCCTTCACAGTCCTACCGGGCTCACTTATATATGTACGCTACATAGAACTGGTTACCCTGCTGCTACTTTCCTATTGAACCAAGGCTTGCCGCCACAATAACATGCATTAGTGATAAACTCGTGTATATTTAAGCCATTGTTACAAGAAACCTATATGAAGTTTCACACCAGTTTTAACCCATTGGCCATTACATATAATTTAATTTTGTAATAATATTGTCTCTTTATTCGAAGAAAAATCTTTTATGGTTAAGCATTCTAGGTTACGTAACATAGAATGATATTATCAAGTTTAGTAGCCAACCTTCGTAGTAAAGTAGATGCACGCCGGCTTTCGGTGTGAAGAGTTCTGAGCTAAAGACCCGGGGAAGAATGGGTGAACGTTTGTATAGTCTAAAATCGGTCTCAAATATGTGAACGTCAACGAAAGTGGTTAAGCAAACCGTCATCAGCGCACTAACATAATGCATCATAAGTGTCTCAGGTGTAGATTCAGATCACAAATATTTGTTTCTTTAATTTTCTTACGTAAATTACTATATATGTATTTTTAATAAATTATTTGTTGTAAACATATGTAAATAATTTATTTTGAAAGGAATTTTACGACGTTTAAAATTTTAATTTTCATAATTGCTCATTTTAAAAATTTTGCACTAGTGAATTTCAATTTTTAGGAGACTAAAACCAAGCAATATAACGTTTGTGCATATTTGTTTCACTGTTCATTAAAAATTATTTTTGTATATCAGTTTTATCTATCAATATTATAATTGTCTTCCAATATTTTATATAAAATTATTTCTCTTTTTTAACTTATTTTAAATTAATTTTAAGTAGCATTTTCATAAGGATTACCTTCAAATAGATGGGGGGGAGATTACAGGATATGACGTTTGATAAGAAAAATTATGCGGATTTAATGAAATTAAGGCAGGAAATGAGGTTGTGTCAAACGAACTTGGGAACCCTCGAAATAAATAAAAACATCACCTAATATTTCTGTCATATTTCAAAATAACCTTCAGCAGAACTGTTCAACAAATGTGCTCAGCTCCTTAATCGTTTGGTTGAACACAATTTAAAGTAAAATCACTTATTCACTATAAGCGTTGCAAATGGCAGAACACACATCTGGTTCAAATACTGGTCATGGTCAAAACTCGTTACCCAGACGATTTCCTTTCACGCGCTTATATTCAGCCACAATTTAAATCTCACTCAGGTTACATTCAAGAAGAATAATGTGTTTTCGACGTCTTGAAGGGACTAAAATAATGTGTACGGGTCTTCCAGTACTCGCCAGAGATGTGTAACATCTAACCTCGGTAACGAGCAAATTCATGTGTTCTCATGTTGCAGATACACTTGTTCTACGAAACTAGGTCACGAAATTTAACGTAGATTTATTTAAAATAATGCCTAGCGTGATAAATATATAAGCAAATTGTATTTTCAACCAATCTGGACGCGAATCACACGTAGTTTCCGCACCCGCCACTATAATTTGCTAGTGTAGCAGCTACGTCTACTGTTGAATCATTTTATGGGCATACCGAAATTTTAAATTTTAAAAATGAAAAGCATTGAGAAAAGCTTAAAATCATTGAAAAAATACTTTGGTCCTGATTTCCGACAAAAGATTTTATTAAAATACTGCCCATGTTGTTAAAATTTACTAAACAGTTAATACTGTAAGTTTCCCTTTGTCTTTGTGAACTTCGGTTCGTTCCATCTGCACTCAAATTTCCGTTTCTTGAATTCCGTTACACATTTCCGTTTACATCAAGAGCTAAGATGTTACACATTTACAAGGAAATAGAAAGAATAATAATGCGCGAGCGAAGTCGTACAAGATACGCCACTTATGCTGGACTCACAATAGCGCAATGAAAAGGAAGCTAAGTGAATAAAATATATCTATCGGTCAATCACGTTCAATGTCAGTGGGACAAAAATGGTGGACGTCACAGACTCCTCGCTTGGAAAGGTATTCTATTTGCATCGCGTCGCGGGTGTCACAATACCGAAATGAGCGTCAGAATATTTATATTCGAAAGATGGCTGAACAACTAAATTTTTAAAATTTTGCTGAGCATTTTACATATGTTCACCCACAGTGATTTTTCTGAATGAATTTAATATCTGAATTACATTAATTTATCTCAAACATTATATTTAAAAAAACATGTGAGCAAGTCGTTCTGTAATCGCCAGAGATGTGTAGCGTCTAACCTCGGTGTGTTCTAACGTTGCAAATGAACTTATAATGCGAATTTCGGACACTAAATAAAATCAGAATTCTTTTAAATAATGCCGAGCGTGATAAATATATACGAAAATTGTGTTTCCAACTGCATATCTTGACGCGAATCACACGTCGTTTCCGCATTCGCCGCTACGTTGACTATTGAACTATTCGATTTGCAGACCGAAATTTAAAATTATATAATGAAATGGCTCCAATAAAAGTGAAATAGATTTGAAAAATTACTAAACCCTGGGTTTGGACCTGATATTCGACAAGGGATGTCATAAAAATACTGCCCAGCTTGTAAAAATTCATTAAACAATTAATGCTATATAGTTTATTTTTGACTTTGTGAACTTTTTTCCACGCCATACGCCACAGATGGCAGCACCGTGGTTCCACATTTCCGTTTCATGCGACTTCTGTCTACTGAGAATACTGAAAATAAAAAGTCTGTGTTTGGACCAATGTATGTGGAATTGGCAAAAATCATCACACTTGGGCATCTGCATCGCCTGCATTGAAAAGTATATGAGATTCCAGCATCGAAGAAATGGCGCAAAGATACATTACTACATGAAGAACATGATGATAAGTTTCCTAAGATTAGTCACTAAGGATTTGATCTTCCTACAGAATTCTCTGATGGATTCACGGTTACTCAAGCTAAATAATTAAATAATATTACCAGAAACCATAGCAGCAACAACAGCTTTACAGGACATACGAAAAAATTAGAAGAATATGAAGATAGCAATGACGATGCACTGAGGCCAAAATGATGGAAACAGCATGTTAAACTAAATTATTTTGATCAAGCTAATGATGGTCACTGGAACGATGACGACTGTGACTTTGAGTCTGGTGTTAAAACGTAATAGATCTTAGAAATCTTACAAATAAACATTCCAGGAAGATGATAGCAGCAGCTGAGATCGATTACACATCATGGAAAGATCCTTACATATTGGTCGATCGTCTGAGACTATTGCTGGTTTTGCTTAGGGCAGGAAATTACTCACACCTAAACTAAGTAGTCTTTATGCTCAAGTAAATTAGGGAAGCTGGCTACATACAAACGAGACGTTTTGACTGCTTGTGCATAAAATTGAAAAATAAATACATTATTTGGATTTCAAACATTTATTGTATTTTTTTTCTTGTAATCTTATTTCCGAGATGAGTTCTCGTAGTTATCTACCAGTCGTATTCCTGCGATGATGTCACAGCCCCCCTCCCCCTACGATGAGATCATATCTCTGCGATGGTAAAGTATCCCTGTGCCTTATCCCTGCGACGAGATCGTACCTGTGACCAGATCGTCACCCTGTGCCATATCCCTGCGATGATATCGTATCCTTGTACCGTATCCCTCCGATGAGATCGTATCCCTACGATGTAATCGTATCCTTGTACCGTATCCCTCCGATCAGATCGTATTACTACGATGTAATCGTATCCCTGTGCCGTATCCATGCGACAATATCTTTACCCTGTGCCATATCCCTGCAATGAGATCGTATCACTGTGCCGTATTCTTGAGGAGAGATCGTATTCCCTGCGTCATATCCATGTGACGAGATCGTATTTCTGCATCGTATTCATCCTATGAGTCGTATCGCTGCGATGAGATCGTAATACTGTACCATATACCTGCGACGAAATCGTATCCCTGTGCTGTATCCGTGCGATGAGGTCGTATCCCTCCAGCAAGATTGTATCCCTGAAACGACATTGTATACCTATACACCTGCGACGAGAAAGTATTTCTGAGCATTATCCCTGCGACGAGATTGTATCCCTGTAATGAGGTCGTACTTTACCAAGTTTAATTTTCGTACTAAATTGTGTCCTTAACGTTAAATGTTCTTCCTTTTTTAACATGCTTCCTTTTTTTAATGTGCTTATATTTTGACGAATGTGGTTTCTTTTTAGAATGTGTTACCTTTTTTGAATATTCATCGACAAGACTGTAGTCAGGCCATGATTGACCTCGTGGTTCGGAGACGACTGGTCTAAACGCCTGAAATTGGACATGGCCTGTTTGAAATTTTCGTCGAGTATTGGTCGAAAAATACATCTTAGTTCGGAGACGCTTGGCCTATACGCCTAACATTGTTCAAGACCTGGTAGGAAATTATTCCGAGTGTCGAAAAATTATAATTCAATGGTAGGCCCAGTGACAACGTATTTATTTCGTCGGAGAGGTATCTTGTATAGTTTCGTTTTTCGTAGAGAGAATGATTTATAAACTCCACGAAATGTAATAGGAAACAGAATTTTATTATATTTGTAACTTTAGTTACCCTATTCACTGGTCGAGAATCGAACCAAGGATGTATATCGAACGAAAGAATCATTATTTTAATAAGTTTTTAATTGATTTTAGAAGTTTTCTTATTTATATTTCAATTAATACTTATTTTCAAGATGGTGGCCATATCGGCTTACTGGAGTATGGTAGATGAGGAACTTAGCCGCTTTTAGAATTTTGATCTTGATTTATTAAATAAGTGATTTTTATGTAAATTTAAATATATTGCATTCGTCATAGATTAAACCCTGTAATTTATTGAATCAATCAATATATTAATGAACAATTTTCTTAATGATTTTTAGAACTTTTTTTATTTTCTTGCTTAAAAAATACACACTCAATATGGCAGCCAAAACAGCATATGATGGCGAACATCCAAGCAATAAATAATTACTGAACTCTAGTGGGTAAATATTAAACTTATATGACGGCAGGGCTCTCTAGTAGAAGAAAACAATATGTTGGATCCAAGATGGCTGATGTAATATTCATTGGCATAAGTGGTGGCAGGTCAGTCTGCCAGTGACTTCCGCGGAGGTGGGATCAATCGCCATTTTTAATCGAATGACTTCACCGGGTTCGAATCGAAGACGTGATGTTTTTTTATTAAAATTTTATTAATAAAATTTTATCAATTTAAAGTTTT
The DNA here is from genome assembly GCF_032445375.1 of Bacillus rossius redtenbacheri. Taxonomy (NCBI): domain Eukaryota; kingdom Metazoa; phylum Arthropoda; class Insecta; order Phasmatodea; family Bacillidae; genus Bacillus; species Bacillus rossius. Next base: position 15,941,070 of record NW_026962010.1, read on the forward strand.
TTCCCATTTAAATTGTATAATATTTACGTATTTTCAAGATGGCGGCCAATACGACCAACAAGATTGCGGTTGGTACTAGAATACAAGATAGCGTGTGTTTCGTAAACAACATTTTTTTTATTTTATTTAAATTGTAATTAAAGATTTAAAAAAATATATTAATTAATTGGATGTTTATTTTCGCCGGGGATTGAACCAAGTACGGGAATGGATTGAAGTGGTCGGTGCGCGTCACTTGAATTTCGCGCCGCGCGGCGGACTTCGGCGCTCCTTCCCTTCCTACTTTCCCCCTCCTATCTGCGTCCAGTGCTGTGTTTTGTCTTCCCCTCGTGAGGTGTCCGCGCATGCGCGTGGCGCCCTCTTGCTTAATTAAAACTAGGTGTAATGCCTTGAAGGCTCTTCTTGTTCGTTAGCAGTCAGTCGGTGCTGGTCGTGAATTAAGCATGTAGTCTGATACTTGCTTTAGAGAGAGTGTGTGACAGCGGGGAGAATGCACGTAAGTGTTGTAAGGTGGTGACCCTTACAGTAATGTAAACGGTACTTGGTAATAGCTGTATTATAAATTCCATTTCGGCCGTCACCGTCTAAATTCAATTTGGCATTTATTGTTTCCCTTGATCGTTTTTGTATTAATACCATGCATAGTTTGTTTGACGTCTCTCCCCGTCTGGTCTACAGTCTTCGTTAGGACTTGTTTTTACGTAATGTATGTAATGTATTAATTTGTGAATTTTCCTTTTATATCATGCTTTATCATGCTTTACAGTAAGCTTATACCGCCTAGTGTAGGTTAGGCCGCGGTCGCCTGCATGTTCATTTGACGTTTTTTTGTATTCTCTAATGAGGCATGTCTGTGTTCACGACATTGTGTAAGCGTTAATACTTAATTGTAATATTTCTATCCATCAAGTATCTATCAAGTTTCTATTATGTATTAAGTATTTAATCCTAAAGAAAACATGGATATGTGTTCACGTGCCGTGGCATTTGTACCGCTAATTTTTCTTGCTATCAGTATTATTAAAAACCCAGTATTACTCTTGTATGTGAAAGAATGTTTTACGTGAGGCTTTTGCCCAGGATTAAACGACATGTATGTAAATTCATTCTTGCTAATTTAACCTTTGAATCCATCCTTGGCTATAATTGTTATATTACCTCTTTGAAAACCTTTTATTCAGCATAATTTATTCAGTATTTTTAGGATAGTGTTACACGCAGTTGAAGGTTCACGTGAATGTACTTCACCTGTTTACACTGTCCCATGAAGCTCATGGAAGCCTTCAACTGCGCAACTCTGCTGTGTTATGTTGACTATTAAAGCGTTTGTTTTTCTCTTTTGTCTTGCATGCACCATGGGGTCACCGGTCACGGGATGGGTGTATCGTCTACGCCGTGACGAGCTGGTTCAAATCCTCTCCGAGGAGGGCGTTTCCTTCGAGGAGGGCGCTACTGTTGCTGTTTTGAGGAGCCTACTCGTCCAGCATGTTCGTAACTCCTGGGAATCAGCTGATGAGGTACCGTCTCGGCAGTTCCCACCCCCTTCTGGCCCCGCCTTGAACTCAAAATTTAATACAAAAATATTTTTTTCTAACCTTAAGCTTCTTCCTCGGCTTGATAGCTGCGAGCCACGAGCTGTTTTGGATTTTTTAAGTGCGGCATCACGTCTTGAAGGGCTGAAATTAGTTAGTGAGGCAGAATTGTTAAAGGCCCTGCTGAGTCTTTGTGGAGCCGCATTTTTGCAATTACTTACTGACGCAATTACTCAGAATCTTTCTTTTGCTCAGTTCAAAAGCTCAGTTTTGCAATTTGCCTGTCCTCCACGTGTGCTTGAGAGCTGTAAACGGGACTTAGTATTTAGGTTTCAATTGCCTAACGAGCCCACTCTTCAGTTCATTAATTCCGTGGCCAATTATGCGGCCGTTCTTAATTTAAACCTCACAGAAACTGAGTTAGTACAAACTATATTAGGGAATGTCTCTCCGCTTGTGCTTCAACATAGCGCCATGCTTAGTCCTCCCACTACTTTGAATGCTTTACGCAAGTGGAGCTCTGAAGTGGAGAATCGCTTGCTCGCTGTTAGAAAATATAAGGAGGAATTCCCCATTTCATCTACATCGCGGTTTTATAAGCCTAAAAACTTAGAATTTCAGCCTGCTGTGAATGTTTATTCTCAGTCTGCTCGTGCTACGCGCGCGCCGCAGCTCGTTGATTGTGCGGTTAGTGTAACCGAGCCCCTTGTCGGCTCCGGCCGCGCTACCGACAGGCGCCCCCCTCCCACTAATGCGCCCGGCCTTAAGGCCAGCCGGTCTAGGTGTGCCAACTGCGGAAAGTTCGGTCACGCGGTGTCTGAGTGCACGCAGCCCGCTGTGAGCCGCGATTTACGCAAATGCTTTAGGTGCAACCGCGCAGGGCACTATAGGGATCAGTGTCCGGGAAACGGGCCCCGATCAGGGCGTATGAGCGGTCGCCGCGATCGTCGTCAGAGAAAAGCCGCCTTTCATAAATTTTACAATTTTGTTCATGTTAATTTGTTTAGTGATATTGTTCCGGCATTAGTGGATTCCGGAGCCACTCGTTCTTTGTTGAGTGCTGATTTTTTTGATTCCTTATGTAATAAATTACCTGCATTGCAGAGCCGTGTGACTACGTGCCCTGACGTCATTATTTGTGTAGCTAACGGAGAAGTAGTACGCGCTAACAGGACAGTTGAGCTTCACATCAAAATTGCCGGATTTTCCTGGAACTGGCATTTTTACATTATTCCTGGTTTGTGTCATTCACTTATCCTTGGTCTGGATTTTCTGGGTAAAACTCGTTGTTTGATTCACGTGGCTAATCAGCATCTTGTTTTTGGCTTTCACCCTTCATTAAAAATTAAATTAATTCCGCAGAATGCCGCCCCTGAAGTCATGTCTTGTCCTGACATGAGTGACATGACCTTCAGAGACTCTCTGATTTCGGATGTCTTCAGTCGTTATCCTGACGTAATAAACAGTCGTATAGGTAGGTGTGATGTATTGCCCTACAAGTTTTATTTGAAGGATCGCACGCCTGTTAAGGCCAAAGGCCACAGAGTATCACCCCCTAAACTACAAAAAATGAAGATTATTGTCGATCGCCTCATGGAAGCTGGGGTCATTGCCCCATCTATTTCTGATTTTAGCTCGCCTACTTTTCTAGTTCCTAAAAAGGAGGCTGGAGAATTTCGCTTGGTTCACAACTTCAAATCTCTAAATGATAAGGTCATTCAGGACTCTTACGAATTACCGACGGTAGAGTGCGCTCTACAACACCTAGGAGAGGCAGCCATTTTTTCCGTCATCGATTTGAACGCCAGTTTCCATCAAATCCTCCTGCATCCTGATTGCCGTAAATACACCGCATTTTCTACCCCTTGGGGACAATTTCAGTTCAATAGGGTGCCCATGGGCGTTTCTTTTGGTAGTCAGGCCATGAGCCGCGTGCTGGACCATATTCTTTCTGATTTGAAGTATAAATTTGTCTTTAACTATATTGATGATATTATTGTTTATAGCGCTAGCTTAGAAGAGCACAAACAACATCTAACTCAAGTGTTTGACCGTCTTCGAGCGGCTGGGTTAACTGTTAATCCTGACAAACTTCGTTTGGCCCAGGACCATGTTAAGTTCCTTGGTTACATTATTTCTAAGGGAAAGCTCATTATGGACCCTGACAAGGTTTTACCCATAGTTAATTTTCCGCCCCCTAAAAACGTCAAGGGAATTCAGAGATTCCTAGGCATGACAGGTTACTATGCACGCTTTATACCGGACTATGCTGCGGTCTGTGGTCCGTTGAATAAGTTGCGCAAGAAAAACACAGCCTTTGAATGGGGTGACGCGCAACAGAAAGCCTTTGATAATCTTAAGGCCCTTGTCTCTTCTCCTCCCGTTTTGATCCTTCCGGATTTTCAGCGTAGGTTCGCACTTCAGGTCGATGCGTCTAGTATTGCTCTAGGAGCCGTCTTAGGTCACCTCGAAAATGATAGATTACGCCCCATAGCTTATGCTAGCCGATCGTTGACAGACGGAGAAAGGCGTCTCGGCGTGTATGAGAAGGAGGCGCTTGCATGCTTGTTCGGCGTTGAGAAGTTCGCCTCGTACCTGGACTGTCAGGAATTTGACCTGTACACTGACAATCGGGCACTTAGCTGGTTATTTAACCACCCTAACCAGCTAGGAAAATTAGGGCGCTGGGTGTTACGGCTGTCCCGCTTTAACTTTAAGCTACACCATCTTAAGGGTAGTGACAATGTGGTCGCGGACACGTTGTCATGGATGTTTACCCCTGAGGAGTTTGACACCAGTGCCTTGCCAGTATCCTGTTCTGAGCCGATTAGTGCCGCGGTGTGCAAGGTCTTCCCAGAGTCTTTTCTTAGTATCCGTGATTGTCAGAAGGATGACCCGCTGTGTGTTCGCATACGCAGGGATTTGCATCATGGCACTGTTACGCCCTACGTAGAGGAACAAGGTGTAATTTATTACACAGGGAAATCTGGCAAGCAGAGGAAGGCAGTGGTCCCTGCCTCCCTTCGTCCGATGGTTCTTAAGTACTTTCATGACTCATTGTTGGGTGCTCACTTGGGTATCGAAAAAACGTTCCGCCGCATCAGCGCGCATCTGGCATGGCCCGAACTACGTGCAGACGTGCGTCACCACGTGAGGTCCTGTGTTGACTGCCAGGTTTCTAAACCCCCGCAATGTGCCAAGGTTGGCCTGTATTGTGCGGATCCCCCGGTTGCTCCATGGCACGTTCTGCATATGGATATTTTTGGCCCCCTTACACGCTCCAAAAAGGGAAATATTTGCATTCTAGTGGTTCTGGACATCTTTTCCAAATTTGTGTTACTACTCCCCTTAAAAAATATGAAGGCGACTAGTATTGTTAAAGCCTTAAGAGAGCAAGTGTGGAAATATTTTGGTGCTCCTGCTATGATAACCTGTGATAATGCCCGTTACTTCCGGTCTGTATTATTTAAGGATATGTGTTTTGAATGGGCTATTAAACCCATTTACAGTAGTCCCTATTGCCCCCAGGGTAATCAGTCTGAACGTGTAAACAAGGTGCTTAAAGCCACTCTAACTGCTTATTACAGGGATGACCAGTCATTGTGGGACAGTGACCTTGAATTCATCAACGTGGCGTTTAATTCTGCTGTCCATATGGCGACAGGGTTTCCCCCTTCCATCCCCTTCATGGGCCGTGAGTTGACCCATCCCTTGCTTAACTCCTGGGGACTGCCGCCTCTGGAACTCGCCTCTGACAGTGATTCCCTGGAGGCCATGCTTGACGATGTGAGTTGTAATCTTAAGAGGGCCCGCGAGGCTGTAGCCGCCTCTTATAATGCTACGCGGAGACCACATGGTTTTGCTGTTAATGACTTGGTTCTCTTAAAGAATTTTAAATTGCCAAAACTGGCTGATAATGTTAATTCAAAATTGATTTCTGCTTTTGTTGGGCCATTTGTGATTGATAGATTTTTGGGAGACAACACGGTCCTATTGCGTAACCCTTCTGGTTCTAGAAAATATAAAAAGGCCCATGTGGGTCAATTAAAGAAATTTCATCAATAACCTTTTTTTTTTTTTTATTTGGACATAGTTTTTTTTTTTTTGTTGTTGTTTGGGTGTTCGTGTTTCCTTCTCTTTCTTTTTTTTCCTTTCCTCCCACCGTTGCTCCTGCCACGCCCAGAAGAGGACTTCGCGCCGCAGCGCACCCGACGCTCCTCGCCCTGCCCGAGATAGCGTGACCGCAGCCGCCCGCCGGGTTCGTCGTGTCTGCAAGGTCACTTGCTTGCTGGGACGTTGGTCGCCGTCACGTCACCGATGAGGAGCGGTGGCATGGAGTCGCCGCCGTCTCCTGCCCGTGAGGGGCCGTGACGCGTGCGGAGACTGACTCTTCTGCAGCGGCCGCTTCAGATGGCCCTGCCTGCCAGGCGCCGAGCGTGGGCAGGCGGTGGGGACGCCCGCCGTTCTTGCCCTGGGTTCGCGCTGGGTGAAGGCATGCTGTTCCTGCTACTCTGGGATGAAGAAGATGCTGTCCGATATTGAATTTATTAGGGACGTCCCGTACTCTAAACTTTCTCTTCAACGCTGAAGAGTCTTTATTTCAGTGGAAACGCTGAAGAGTCTTTATTTCAGTGGAAACGCTGAAGACTCTTTATTTCTGTGGATACACTGATAATCCTTACTTGGTGTCCTACACGGAAACTATGCCAGTCATGAACTCACTTCAAGAAATTGTTATTTAGAAACATTGTTTGTATTTGTATACACATAGACATGTGTTGAACTCACTTCAAGAAATTGTTATTTAGAAACATTGTTTGTATTTGTACACACATGGAATTGTGTTGGCTTGACATTTGAGTTACTTCAAGAGTTGTGACCGGACCTGCAGTTCCTCGTGTCCTTGTGACTTGGTTGGCGAGGCTCGCGGTTGCGTTCGTCAAGGGTGGGGGAGTTGAAGTGGTCGGTGCGCGTCACTTGAATTTCGCGCCGCGCGGCGGACTTCGGCGCTCCTTCCCTTCCTACTTTCCCCCTCCTATCTGCGTCCAGTGCTGTGTTTTGTCTTCCCCTCGTGAGGTGTCCGCGCATGCGCGTGGCGCCCTCTTGCTTAATTAAAACTAGGTGTAATGCCTTGAAGGCTCTTCTTGTTCGTTAGCAGTCAGTCGGTGCTGGTCGTGAATTAAGCATGTAGTCTGATACTTGCTTTAGAGAGAGTGTGTGACAGCGGGGAGAATGCACGTAAGTGTTGTAAGGTGGTGACCCTTACAGTAATGTAAACGGTACTTGGTAATAGCTGTATTATAAATTCCATTTCGGCCGTCACCGTCTAAATTCAATTTGGCATTTATTGTTTCCCTTGATCGTTTTTGTATTAATACCATGCATAGTTTGTTTGACGTCTCTCCCCGTCTGGTCTACAGTCTTCGTTAGGACTTGTTTTTACGTAATGTATGTAATGTATTAATTTGTGAATTTTCCTTTTATATCATGCTTTATCATGCTTTACAGTAAGCTTATACCGCCTAGTGTAGGTTAGGCCGCGGTCGCCTGCATGTTCATTTGACGTTTTTTTGTATTCTCTAATGAGGCATGTCTGTGTTCACGACATTGTGTAAGCGTTAATACTTAATTGTAATATTTCTATCCATCAAGTATCTATCAAGTTTCTATTATGTATTAAGTATTTAATCCTAAAGAAAACATGGATATGTGTTCACGTGCCGTGGCATTTGTACCGCTAATTTTTCTTGCTATCAGTATTATTAAAAACCCAGTATTACTCTTGTATGTGAAAGAATGTTTTACGTGAGGCTTTTGCCCAGGATTAAACGACATGTATGTAAATTCATTCTTGCTAATTTAACCTTTGAATCCATCCTTGGCTATAATTGTTATATTACCTCTTTGAAAACCTTTTATTCAGCATAATTTATTCAGTATTTTTAGGATAGTGTTACACGCAGTTGAAGGTTCACGTGAATGTACTTCACCTGTTTACACTGTCCCATGAAGCTCATGGAAGCCTTCAGGATTAAAAAAACTAAACATTTAAAGTAAAAAAAAAATTTAAATTTTTGGAAATTTTTTCGGAATTATAGGTCAAACATTAAATAATTTCAAGTTTACGATCAAGCTCAAGGTAATGACGTCGGCAGCTTAGGGCGGCTTGCTTTTAGGAGTCTTAAGCCGTTTTTGGGAATTTTTGTTTTTTCTTAGGCAAATGTTTTTTGAGGCATTTTGAACTTCTAATTTTTGAATTTTCGATTAATAAAATGGGAAATTTTCCTTCAAAGTGGAATTTTCCATTAAAAAAAATGTAAGTTACTAGGAATTTTGAATAATTTTGAGTCATTTTTGAGGAATCTGGAAGGTCAAGGTCATCCAATATGGCCGCCGTGAAGTGGAGCGGTCGGTCTTTGACCCCCAACTTCAATCCACGACCCAGCTTCGTGTGCCCGGACATACTTTACTATACTACTGATAATCCTTCGCCTAAAGCTATGTCTGTTTCTTTCCTCAATGTGTGTTTCTGCCTCAGATGAACTAGCTGCCGGTGAGCAGTGAAGCGTGGTCACCGAATATGACCTTTAGAAGATTCCGTGGAACTCATTGAGCAACAATATCTGGCTGTGTGGAGGGTAGAGGTGATGCTATTGCAGTCATTTCCGTCTGCTAATGACACGTTCTAGTTGGTCAAGGTCAAACACAAAGGCTTTATGGAAAGAACAAAGGAACTAAGGAACTACACACTCGTCCTCTTATTTATGTCGAGACGAAAACTAACTGGGGAACAGTTTCATAATTATGACACTGTTTATCGTGACACTGAATTGTAAGTATAGCTTCGGTTCGGCCCTCTTGGTAATGAGGAAAAGAGTAAAAGTATTTATCACAAATGTGTTTTTAACTTAACCCTCCGAACTTCAAAATATACCGCATTCATTAAAGAGATTCTTCACCGCCTGAATCCAAGGTTTAAGCGTTCATAACAAAAAGGCTTATTTTATTATAACGCACGTAAGTTAGTCGCTGAAAATGATTCTCCGACAGGAAAATAACGTGATAATAACATAATAAAGGTCAAAATTTAGAGCTTCTTATCTATGAGTTGAGACAACTCAAAGACCATAAAATGTGACCCCGTTTCAACCTTTTTTTATTTGTAACCTTTACAAATATATATGTTTATGCATGTGTATGTGTGTGTGAGAGAGAAAGAGAGAGAAAGAGAGAGTGTGTGAGTGTGTGAGTGTGTGAGTGTGTGAGTGTGTGAGTGTGTGAGTGTGTGAGTGTGTGAGTGTGTGAGTGTGTGAGTGTGTGAGTGTGTGAGTGTGTGAGTGTGTGAGTGTGTGAGTGTGTGAGTGTGTGAGTGTGTGAGTGTGTGAGTGTGTGAGTGTGTGAGTGTGTGAGTGTGTGAGTGTGTGAGTGTGTGAGTGTGTGAGTGTGTGAGTGTGTGAGTGTGTGAGTGTGTGAGTGTGTGAGTGTGTGAGTGTGTGAGTGTGTGAGTGTGTGAGTGTGTGAGTGTGTGTGTGTAGGTGTGTGTGTAGGTGTGAGTGTAGGTGTGAGTGTAGGTGTGAGTGTAGGTGTGAGTGTAGGTGTGAGTGTAGGTGTGTGTGTAGGTGTGTGTGTAGGTGTGTGTGTAGGTGTGTGTGTAGGTGTGTGTGTAGGTGTGTGTGTAGGTGTGTGTGTAGGTGTGTGTGTAGGTGTGTGTGTAGGTGTGTGTGTAGGTGTGTGTGTAGGTGTGAGTGAGTGAGTGAGTGAGTGAGTGAGTGAGTGAGTGAGTGAGTGAGTGAGTGAGTGAGTGAGTGTGTGAGTGAGTGTGTGAGTGAGTGTGTGAGTGAGTGTGTGAGTGAGTGTGTGAGTGAGTGTGTGAGTGAGTGTGTGAGTGAGTGTGTGAGTGAGTGTGTGAGTGAGTGTGTGAGTGAGTGTGTGAGTGAGTGTGTGAGTGAGTGAGTGAGTGTGTGAGTGTGTGAGTGTGTGAGTGTGTGAGTGTGTGAGTGTGTGAGTGTGTGAGTGTGTGAGTGTGTGAGTGTGTGAGTGTGTGAGTGTGTGAGTGTGTGAGTGTGTGAGTGTGTGAGTGTGTGAGTGTGTGAGTGTGTGAGTGTGTGAGTGTGTGAGTGTGTGAGTGTGTGAGTGTGTGAGTGTGTGAGTGTGTGAGTGTGTGAGTGTGTGAGTGTGTGAGTGTGTGAGTGTGTGAGTGTGTGAGTGTGTGAGTGTGTGAGTGTGTGAGTGTGTGAGTGTGTGAGTGTGTGAGTGTGTGAGTGTGTGAGTGTGTGAGTGTGTGAGTGTGTGAGTGTGTGAGTGTGTGAGTGTGTGAGTGTGTGAGTGTGTGAGTGTGTGAGTGTGTGAGTGTGTGAGTGTGTGAGTGTGTGAGTGTGTGAGTGTGTGAGTGTGTGAGTGTGTGAGTGTGTGAGTGTGTGAGTGTGTGAGTGTGTGAGTGTGTGAGTGTGTGAGTGTGTGAGTGTGTGAGTGTGTGAGTGTGTGAGTGTGTGAGTGTGTGAGTGTGTGAGTGTGAGTGTGTGAGTGGGTGTGTGTGTTACTTAACGTAACTCTAAAAAATTTAATTATTAATTTAAACATAAAAACATGCTTTTAAAGGAACTCAATTATTTTAATGAATAGTCAAAAAAACTATTTGATAAAAACATATCCACAGTAATAGTTATCTGTCTCAAGATCACATTATGTTTGTATTGTAGTTATTTTATTTTGTGGATAGTAGTGACAAAGAAACAAGCTGCATTCATATCTCTTTGATATCTTGACATAATATTTGTTTATGGTAGCTGTGTGTGTGTTTGTATTGTTATATCATACCTGCGTGAGATACTGTACCATTTAAAAGTGCAATTAAAGTTTGTGATCCTTTAATGTCTGTGTGCGGGACAAGCTTGATAAAAGTTAGTTTGCTAGTGACGTAACTGGGCCAATGGCTACGACCCCTGTCTCTGCTGAGTTTTTCATTATAAGCTGTATCCAGTAGCAAACCGCGTTCTAGATTCTACGCAAAACAGCAAAAAAAATTATTGCGAAATAAGTTTGATCCCATTACAAAAAAAGTAAGATTAGCTTCCCTGTTACGGATATAGCATTCTTCTTACTTGAGATTGATGTTCAATTTAAAAAATAAAAATAGTACCCTGTGATTAAAAGAGAGATATTTTACGGTATCCCAACTTTTTAAAATCACAAAATTTTAAATACTGCATTATGTGTGCAATTAAAAAACTAAACTGTTACAAAACAAAATATATAATTTTATAAATTTTGTAAGATTTTTTTCAATAAAAAAAACTTTAAGGTATTAAGCCATTGCTGTTTACACGACATTTCATAGACAAATCTCAATATAATACACAAAAACACAGAAATAAAGCCAATATCAGCTGATTTTAAATAAGTTCTGTATAAGAAAAGCGAGAAAATGCGATAAATACCTTGCAACGTTAGTTAATCTGTTAAAGTGGTTAGTATGAGTTTTAAACTAAATAAAAAAATAACTTACGTAACACCATATGTCATGTTTCTGTCGAATAATGTATTGCATCAATGTTTGGGTAAAGTAGGTTTTATAATACTAAAGGGTATGATGGGCATCCGGCGCCTAGCTTCTGGCTGTGGTGTGTGGTGCCGACCACCATCTTGGAGTGTCACGTCACGGCGGCCATCTTGGACTCAAAAAATTTCAAAATTCCTCATAAAAGACTCAAAATTATTCCCTATTTCGAGGGGGAAAAATCCCATTTTGACATGACAACGTCTAATAAATCTATGAACGTCGGCTGCACGCGTGAAAAATTGTCCCGTTACGCACATTGTCCCGTTTCGCTGTGTCCCGTTACGCTCATTTTATATTGCTCTTTGCTAACCTGAACCTCCTAGAATTGCAACCGATTTCGTGGCGTGATTCTGTTTTCATGCATTTCAATGTTTCATTGCTCTTAGCTAACCCGTTCCTCCTAGCATTGCTGCAGTCCGTGGCGCAAATATATTATTTTTGACTGCATTTTGGTGTTGGGTAAGCCATTTTCCTTCACATCATCCTTGAAACACTCCCATTCGTTTCCTACTTTTCCTATCATCGTCCTATCCTTAACAGAATAACACAGATTGGAAGCATTTAAATAGCAAACATGTATAAAAGTTATAGTTAAAAAAAACTGTTCGTTAAAGTAATAAACATATTTGAAATAATGAGTGCAAATAAAATAAATGTATCAATTAAATTGTAGATTTCATTTCACTCCTTCTTTGTATCCATACAAAATAGTGATAATTCAATAAAAATTATTCAATTTTATTCATAAAAGTATGCAATCATTTCATCAATGTTTTGTTATGACGTCACGTTAAACTATTGTCCGTAAACCGACTTTACAGACAACCAATTTTTTTTAGGTAAAAGTTCACGTTTTATTCCTCAAAAATACCGAAATTAGAAAAACTTCAAATGTCTTTTGCCTTAGAAAAAAACCAAACTCTCGAAAGAGGCTTGAATTATTCGACGACAAGCCGCCTTGACCATAAACTCAAATCTTTAATTTTCAACAAAAAAATTTTGAAACAATTCCAAAAAAATATTTTGAAAATATGTTTACTTCTAACTATTAGTTACTTATCAATTTCGGTCAATGATTAGATTACTGCAAAATTAAACATGTAATTTATTTTAATACAATTTTTAATAATTTGTTAATTAATTTTTTTAATTGATTTTTTATTAATAATATTACGTGCCATTTTTAATTGTGACGTAATCGTTGCCATTATCGTTACGTCCACCATCTTGAAAATCCGTATTTTTTTTGCTAGAAATTCAGAAACAAAAATTAATATTATTAAAAAAATAATTAATTAAATTATATTAAAAATGTCCGCCATCTTGAATTAAGACCTCACAATTGTACCTTTAGTTACGGTCACCATTGTGGATTCTAGAAACGTAGCACTTTTCGGTACACCTGCTACCTTAGTTGTGTATGACATCATCGTTTTACGTTTCGTTACAACCACCATATTAGATTCTAGAAAGTTGCAATTTTCGTTACGGACGTCATTATGAAATCTTTTCTTATCCTAGAATCGGGAAAAATATTTAAATGAATAAAAAATTATTTGTAATAATGTAAATAAAAAACATTCCGCAATCTTGGATTATGATGTCACGGCCGCAATCTTCAAAATCCGTAATCACTATAAGAAAAATTTAATTCAAAAATAAATAAAATTTATAAAAAAAAATTATTTTCAATTTTTAATGAAATATTATTTTAAAAACTTACTTGCATCAAGGAAACCTCGGTTCGAACACAGTGAGGGCAAATAAAAATTGCTGACAGATCCTTCCCCCACAGAAGCCACCGACAGACTGACCTTCCACCACTGATGCCAAGGTTTATATACCTATAATTATATATATATGTATACACACATATATATATATATATATATATATCGCTGGATAGTCTGATGTCATGTCCGCCATTTTGTTTTTAGAGTGCACTAACAACATGTTAGTTTAATTTTTATCCGCTAGAGTGCAATCATCATTTATTATTACTGTGGCGCCTGTCATCTTGATATTTGGGCACCATCTTGGAAATCTCTAATTATTGACCTATAAATTCAGGAAAAATTCCAAAAATCATTAATAAATCACTTATTAAAATAATGATTAATTCAATTGATATCAATCCTTGGTTCGATTCCCGACTAGTGATAAGAGTAACTAAAACTTAAAATCAAATTTAATTATATTTCTAATTTAGTCCGGTCAATTCAGACATCCCAGGGTACAAAAATTCGCACCCAGCTGAAAATTGGTAGGATTTTTTCAAAACACCATTATAATTATCTACAATTTTTTTCAGGGCTAATTTTATGATAAAACTTACCGTTTTGCTGAAAATCGCGAAAAACCCGTTTTTGTAACCTTTGACCCCGAGTAAATTTTTTTTCCAGGTATCAGATCGATAAGGACTTTTTAGATTTCATTTATGATGGTGTTTTGAACAATTCTACCAATTTTCAGCTGGGTGAAAATTTTTGTAACTTCACTCCTATTTTTTGGTCTAATTTGACCGGACTATATTATACTTCATGGAGTTTATTAATGAATCTCTCTACGAAAAAAAGACTCTATAAATGAATACCTGTCCGACGAAATAAATAAATTGTCATATGCCTATCATGGAAGTCTATTTTATTTTTCAATGCATGAAATGCATTCCAACCAGTTCATGTACAATACTATACAAATAAGCCAAGCATTTTCGAAACACGAGACCAGGTCATGCACAATGTCAGACGTATAGACCAGACGTCTCCGAACCACAAATTATTTTTCTTCGTCGATAGCTAATATAACATATTTTGAGCAGTCAAGAATAAGTCTTCGAACTGTCAGACGTAAAATATCGATAAAAATTACAAATAATTATATTTCGATAAAATATTTCAACAGCGTGGACTGTATCACTACACAGGCTATTTGTAATTACGAAACTGCACTTATTATATGTAATACAAACTACACAAATTAAATACATTTTGTGAATTTTATTGAGAAATGTGAGATTAGTAGTGTCACGAGACGCAAACATGTTGTTCTATGTCCATGAATCTTACCATTTCAGAAACTTAACATTTAGGCATGCATTTAAATTCTTTCAAAATAATTACTTTCTTTTTATCGCCATTCGTTGTTTAAGAAAATTCTACAAACATTTGATTTTTTAAAGTGTCCTAAAACTTGGAATGTTCGTAAATATCTCATAATATTTCGTCTTCGACTTCACCGCTGCAAATACGGAGAAAACAATTATTACCTACACAGTTGCAGACATCATAGCGCTTTGTGAAAACGTATAGGCCCTAAAATCGGTCTACTTCTACATTCAATCTACGCGATGGGGCGATAAATGATTCATTAATCGTTTTATGGCTTATAGCAATTTTGTGTCTATTGACAATATTTACAATGACAGAAATGGAAAATTTAAAAAATAATGTAAATTTTTGGGCAGCTACATAAATTTCCCCAGATGTATTAACTGTTTAATGAATATTAATAATATATGTTTACTTTATAATATGTTTGGAGACTGGATTTTGTCTATTCTTAGGCCTATTCTTAGGACGCAAGTTTAAAAATACATATTTTCACCCATATCATAGTAAGGTGCTTATTCTGTGGTGAGCAGCGAAAAAATAGCAATAAATCGCTCCTTCTCCATCTAAGCAGCTAGCAAGACAAAATAAAAAAGAAATACTTTATAATGCATTTACTATGGCTAGGAGAACATCTACTGATGTTCTAAACTTTCTTGCTCCTTAATAAGTAAAGAGTCGAGACGGTTCTGATACACCTATCATTTCTGTTACGTCTTAAATCAGCAACTGATTTGCACACGATCTGTCAAAACTCTCACATGACACTAATACATTTATATATATTTATATTTAGTACATGACTATTAATTAATGTTAATTCTACAGGTCCCAAAATAAAACAAGCTTTAGGTGTTGTACCTGAATACTGCATTGGTATTCCGATGGTTATCAATTTATTCACTGAAAAGTAAATGAGTGGTACGCAAATAGAATGCAACAAATATTAAATGTCCATCCTTTACATCCTTACTAATATTATAAATGCTAATGTGAGTTTGTTTGTTTGTTTCGCTTTCACGCGGAAACTACTCAACCGATCATCGTGAAATTTTGTGCGCATATTTTCAATGGTATAGTAAAGGACATAGGACACTTTTTATAAATTAAAAAAATATATATTTTTGAAGGGCAAACAAAATTTATATTAGTACGTATGATCGTCCGACTGAGAGTTTCAGTAATTTGAATGAAATTTAACGCCATCTGGTGTTTCAATAAGTAAATTAAATAATTCACCAATTTAATACTGTAATACCAGCTGTCAATTCACTATTCAATTTTATTTTTCTGTCACCGCCAAGCAATACTTAAACTTTTTTAATTTTTGAGGTTAGGTGTGTGTTTATTTTCTTCCTTGATAGTTGTTTGGACGTTGATACTGAAGGTTATATTTTACTTTTAAGAGAAATTTGGAATTTAGTAGAAAATGATGTGGATCTTATTACCCAAGTTTTTCCGGACTTGCACAAATTTGAATAGTGATCAGTGGTTGTGCGCAAGAGCAATATTGGCGCCAAGAAATTATATCGTTAATAAAATCAACACTTATATTTTAAAAGAGGTGCAAGGGGAAATGAAGGAGTATTAATCAACAAATACAATAATCACTTGAACTTTCGGGTGTACCCTCACATAAACTTAAAATGAAACTAAATGTACAAGTCATGCTTATGCGAAATCTAGATGCTTTTTTACTATGTAATGGAACGAGACTTCGGATCATATATTGGGGCAGAATACACTTGGTGCCACCATTTTAACAGGCGTCTGTAAAGGGGAAAGTGTTATCATACCTCGAATTCCAATTATCCCCACTGATCTACAGTTCCAATTCAAAGAGTTCAGTTTCCCGTCAGGCTTAGTTTTGCTGTTACTATCAACAAAGCGCAAGGGCAAACATTGCAGGTAGCAGGGGTACATTTGTAAAAGCCGTGCTTTTCCCAAGGCCAACTATATGTAGCCTGTTTGCGTGTGTCGAATGCCCGAAATCTACACATGTTTGCTCCAGACGGAAAAACTTATAACACAGTATACTGGAGCATCCTATAATAATACTCTAATTTAAGCTTTTATAAAGAAAATAAAGAAAATTTATTTTACGTTAGTTCTTTGAATTTTTTAAAATGTTATTATTAAAATTATTTATTTTTTGTAGTAGTGAAACATATTTCCAGTTTTTTAAGCTAAATTCTATGTTAGAATTTTTAAACACTGATGATCCCAGTCACGTAATAAACAAAACAATCACCATACTATTTTATTTTCTTTGCAATGATCTTTGATACTTATTTAAGGATATCAACGTGAGCGAAGCCGCGGATAAAACCTAGTAGTGATATAATGACAACAGTGAAGTTCAGTAAATATTTCCTAAAAATTGAAAAGTAAAAGTCCCACGCTTGGCTAAGCACAATACATATAAGCGTTATTACTATAGTTTTTTTAATCATGATATATTTGGCTTATCATGTTGCAGTCATAAAATCATACAAATCTCAAGGAAATAAATTTGTAAAATTTTACATATGACTAAGAGACGGTCAATTCAGAGCAGACCGGCATGTAATAAACTGTTTTTGAACTTGTACAACATTTCTTTCGATAAGTAGGTTTATTTAAAATAAGAGTTATTGGTGTTTTTAACATTTCCATACAACATTGTTCACTTGAACCGGCGGGTGCACGGGGTGTGCCCCAGGCGGGTGGGGGGGGGGGACCTTGTGGTAGGCCCTGCCTGAGTCTCATTGCTGTGGGGAAGACTTCCCGGCTCTTACTCCCTGTCCACTCACACAATACAGGCCTCAGTAAAGACGCAATATTGCTATTAAATTAACATTATCCGTGATATGTTTTGTTTTCATGACTCTCAAAAAGGTAAGCAAATAAACTCTGTTAACAAGCTTTCTCGAACACCGAGGGCGCGACGATATACGTCATAGGCAGACATGAAGCTACAAATATAGTTCCACTTTAAAGTAAAAAAACTTGCTAAGTTAAGAATGGGTAAGCACGCAAAAGGTTATGCATTAATCTAACCACAAGAAACATATTTCAAACACAAACGTTGAATACATGCGCAAAGCCAAACTAGACGAAATGAATGAACAACATCGTGGCAAGAAATACAAATGCCAGAATAATACACACCTAAGTTAACATCTATTAAGAGAGAACTATATATAGCATAACAGGTAAGCGCTCGAGCAACTAAAAACTTACAAGTGAGAAACATGACTACGTCTTAATTCCTCTTTAAAAAACCAGTTAAAGACGTCATTTTGAATGCCTCGTGGTCTAGAAGGGATCGCACACATTAAGCAGACAAAATCGGTTGAAACAAACATTTACGAAACATAAACCGCTGGTTAAATAAATGTCTACCAACATCGTGTAGCATGGCAAGCTGTGGCCCGCATCGCTACGAGCAGGCGCGTGTTCACAATTGGCATTTCAAGTCAAGTGGAACCAGACTGACAGTGCGACCACTTGCACCATAAAAATAGGGAGAAGTCCCTCACAAGCGTGCAAAACTAGAAATACCCACGTTTATAAGGGAAGCCCAAGATGTACATCAAGTTCTGTCCCTGTCCGAACACGCCCGAATATTCACCTTCGGCCAACCTCGGGTTTATTTATATATATTTATATTTCTCTGTTTATTTTAATGTAGCTATACTAACCCAACTAACAGTCCATAGCGTTTTAAAGTGTTTTATCTCCTGCAGCGACTCGAACAGAGTTGCCAAGGGAGATAGGGTGGGTTTTAATCTTGCGAAGAAACTTAAACAGTTTTGTGTACAAGACGCTTTTATTGGTTATCAGATAGCACACGACAAACATGCAAACTTGGAACTGATACGTCGCCGTTTGCTTCAATAGCTGAAACAGGTTAACTGCAAACGGCTGACGATCTCTGTGAACACAAATTACACACTTTTAATTTGATGCAATAATCTCGTAATAACAAATAATAATACTGACGATTAGCGATTATGTTAGCAATGGCAACAAACAATATAATTTTGGTATTCTATTTTCTTTGAATTAATTTACTGTTACTTCCAAAATTCCAAACTATACTTAACTTTACTCAATTATACACAATCTTTATCTGACACACAATTTAAAACATACATTTGACTTATACTTAGACCAACGCCGCGAGTTTGGGTCCGCCCTCTATTTTTATTATATTTAACATTTATGTCAGATCCCTAGTGGCGCTTTTGCCTACACACTATTCAGGTGCGGCCAACTCGTCATCTTTCTATTTCCGTTTATCCGGCGTCTCAGTCTTGTCTCTATCGATTTACTACTCTATGTACAAAGTCAATTCCGGGTAAGTTCGCCAACGCTGCCTATAAACCCCTCTTCGCCGTGTGCGGACGACATCGATGTCAACTTCCACTCTCGTTGCGCCGACTCGCTCCTTCGCCACTCGCTGAGCGAGTGTCCCTAATCAAAAGTCTGCTCCCTTCACTATTTTCCTTCAGGGGGTATTCGCCCACCCCTGAGGACTTCAAATATGATTAGCAGCTTTTCACAAAATTACTCGCTGAGCGAGTTCCTACTCGCTCCTGGCGAGTATTGGTGGCGAGTCGTGGCGTCCGAGGTTAAGTCCGTTTCTTCGTAGTATGTCGTCTGCGGCTAAGTCCTGTTCCAGAGTGAAAAGTTAAAGTTCCACTTACGACTTTGTTGAAATTCGCCTAAGTCCCACCTCGGCTGCGGATGGAGGTGATTGACTCCGGAGGTGACGGCGCGGCCTCCGCAGGCAGAGTCCGGTTGGTGCCTCTGGATGCAGGGTGACTGTCTCTCGTGGCGGAGCAGCGATTCCCTTCTGCCTCGGTTGCGGATTCTTCTAAGTCGGCAGCGTCGTGGTGTAGCGAAGTTCCGGGCGTCGTGGGCGATGGCGGCAGCGTGACGATCTGTTGTCTTCTTCGGAGCGGTGGTAAGCTGAAGCCTCTGGCTGGCAGCCAGGCACATTCTGCTTGCTGCTTGCTAACAAACCCGTATTTATACCCGGCGAACCCAGAGTGATATCATCAAGTGCCAATCAGCACAGACTTGAAGTGACATCATCTAGAGCCAATCAGCGCTCACTGCGTTGTTGCTAAGGGCTCGGTCGCCTGTGAGTCTCGGGTTTCCTGGGGCCTAGGAGTTATGCAACCTCTTAGACTCCCGTGTAGTGCAGTTGTCCTGCCTTTTGGGGAATTCTCGTTAGGTAGGGTTTTCCTACCATAACAAGTGCTTTAATGTAGCTAACCTAACCAACCACTTTTAATATTTGAATTAATTTTTTCTGCGCAAAAATAAAACAAATCCCGAGGTTTGCCGAAGGCGAATATTCGGGCGTGTTCATGCAGGGACAGAGCTTGATGTACATCTTAGGCTTCTCCGTTTGTAATGCCTGGCAACTAAGCTCACATGATCCTGAAAACACGCTTTAACTCCCACGTCACAACTGCTAAAGAACATAATGCAACACACGCTATAGCAACCGCAGCGACACAGACCACGAACAAGAAAATGCAAAGAATCCTTAAACGAGTTAAAGTGAGCAGAGTAAAACAAGTTATCGTTTGTATTTCATTTCCGTACAAGTAAATTTATTGGGAACACGTTGTCTCTTCTTTCAACGCAAGATAATTTCCTGTTCAATTTATTTTGGTATTCAAAACTGGTGAGCTTTGCAGGCAGCACTGAAGTTATTCCACTGAAAGCAAATATCATCTAGCTGTATTTTCCGTTGGACCGAGATGTAAATTCTAATTTAATGGAGGGAAGTTTTCGTCGGGGAAAGTGAGGTAACGAAAGGCGACGAAGGTTGTTTGCAAAGTAGCAAATGCATTATTCTTGTTGAAGTTTACGGAGTGGTCGTTATTTCCCTATTTGCTTCTCACAAATCTTCTTAAGACCCGATACTTGTGCTTGCCTTTCTAGATTTTCCGCCCCATATTTGTACTGGAAACTAATTATCATTTTGGACTGATTTTAGTTTTAAACTTTTTAAACCCTGCGCTGGAGAGATTTTAACAAAATTTCATGAACTAGTTATATTATTTCCATCAGCAGAACAGGATTTTAACTCATACCGTGTGCTTAATGAAAGTGTTTAAGAAGAGCATATATGTGTGAGCATTCTGTCACCACAGTTTCTATTAGCCAGGTTTTAAATCGACCTCCCGATGACTGAGTGGTATTCTCGAGCCTCATTATCACACGTGTATCAAGCACACCTTTCCCTTAACCTCTTCGCCCCAAATCTTGGCTAACTTGAAACCTCCTTGGAGTGGACAACCTCTGAGGATTCTCCAATCTGCGTGGTACAGAAGAGGTTGTTTCAAAAGATACAGTTTTTAAGTGTCAGTTCTGATACCGGTTATTGGGGTGCTAAAGCGTGGTTTGAACCAAACTAAAAGTGTTTAAATCAGAACATAACAAATCGGTTCAGTGAAAATTAAAATTCCAATATTTTATTCCCAAAACATTAGCAATAATAATTAAATTGCATAAAATTTACATCCACGCTCACAAGTCAGGTCAGACAAAGAATTAGGAGCACGATCGTTCATTCAAAAATAAATGGAAAATATTATTCACTATTACGGTGTATTCGTAATTACGTGGGGCGTTTAAATACAAAGAACAAGAAATTTAGTATATACGCCTGGTTCAAAATTCAACTAGCCAACGCAATTTAAGCGTATAAAAATTTACTTGGGAATCATATTTCATTATTATGAGTAACAGTATCACAGGTGTACAAGTTGTACCACTTAGTAATAGCTTAACGTGCCCAATAATTGTAACAAACAATAGTAAACAGACAATTTTCAAAATAGTTACCGAAAAAAATTTACAAAGATGCGGTATGAAACGTCTTAAGAACAACAAGCGGAAGCATATGCACTAATAAATGCATTAAAATATTAGACTTAACACACCTATGAGCATTAATCAAGTGCATTAAGGCCGATATTGTAACTGTACTGCGGTACACAAAATCAATAAAAAATAACATTTACAATACGAGTGATTACACTATCGTGCATGCGCCAACCCAGTGTAGGTTAGCCTCCAACATGAAATATGGGGCCAGAGAAAACAGACACACTAGGACTGCCACAAGGCATGTCAAATAGAGAACGATTTTTCAGTTGTAACTCACGCGAACCAAGTAATGCAATACATGCAAATTAAGGGTATGCTATCAAGATATACCTTCTGGCCCAAGCATAAGAGCATTAAAACAATATCAGTCACTAAGTTAAAGCGCGTACGCAACACTCCGGTAGCTATCGTGGCATCAACTAGCAATCTTAAATATTTAGAGCACGAATTACAGTGCATCAAAACAACTACTGAAAAAAAAATTATATAGTGGCGGGCCAAAAAGTGAATTTTTAATAGAAAACATTAAACAGGGATTAGCACTTACATTGGAGGTTGCTGCCACCAAGAACCAAACAAACAAATAAACGAGTAATATTTACTTACGGACTGCACGCGGAGATCGCAGCAAGGAGACAAGGTGCGGGTGCGCGCAGAGCGCATGCGCAGACACACGTCAGGGGAGGTTACAAGCACTAATGACGTCAGGAGGGGGTTGGAGGGGAAAGAGGGGCAGTCGGTGGGGTACCCGGTGTCTTCGAATCTGCGCCGAGAAACTATAATGAAAATATTTTAAAATACTTATTAAACCACAAACACTGATCTTTCCAAAATTACTCGAAATTCTTGTATTAATTTTATGTATAGGTTATTTTATATTAGTGAAATAAAAACGAATTTTTTGTAGTTACATTTACTTTTCCACATATTTTAATTTTTTAATGCATCCTTTCTGTTAGCTGTTGGCACACGGCACTAGACAAACTGAACTCTTTCTTTGTTTCATAGTAAGTCACTATCACTTACCATTAATGTAGTTAAATGTTATACTTCAGGATCTAAGCCAGTAGTATTTTTGTCTTTGATTGTATGTGTGGTTTTAAGGTGTGCGGATATGTCATCATATGAAACCTATTATGAAATGTATGGTAGCATTTTCAAAAATTATTTTCATTTATAAATCTTATACTATAAGAGAGAAATTTTTAAATTTATTTTTAAAAATGTTTTTTTTTAACCGGCTCCAGCGTTTTTATTTAAATGTATCCAAAAGCTGTTTCGAGGACGATAAATCGACATCTGGTTGAATCAAACGACATTCATTTTTTGTTTTGTTTGCCGGTGTAGCTGGTGTATTTTAGTGAAACGAAGCTCTTGTATCATAAAGTTAAGATACAAACACATCATAAATCACACGAGAGAGTTGCACTAGAATATAGTTTATAACTTATCATTCTTAAAATAAAACCATAAGTATTAAATTACTTTCTTTTTTTTTTTAATTCAGAAAATTTTACATTCACTTAGGTATATTTGTATCACTTCTATCGTTCGCATGCTTCAGAGGAATGAATCTCGTAATACGACCACAAACCAACTATCCTTACTAGAAAACAAATCTTCCTGTGTCGGTACATTTAAAGTTTATTTTTACTTAAATTAGTTTTGTGTGATCACTGTTTTCACTTTCAACTTTTAACAATGGTACTCTAATTTTATATGTAGTTACACATCAGTTTTAAGCACATAGTAATTTAATTTAGTTTATTCTGTGAAAAGTTTGGTCAACTAAACGTTAGTATTAATATTTATTTAATCAGATTTTATTCATTAGAATTTAAATATGAAATAGCCACAGAAAGAGGTACAAAAAATTAAACAATTAGGAAATATTATTAAAGTTATGAAATCACGAATTGCAATTTTCAAAACCAATTTTCCATTTTCATGTCTTTTGGGAAATATTGTTTGCGATTAGGGTTATTTATATGTGACAGTGTTTTATATAGTTATTTTTGATTTTTTGATTTATCCAAGGTTATCTTGTTCAATATCTTATATATGTATATGTATATATATATATATATATATATATATATATATATATATAAAGGAATCAACAGTTACTTCATGAATATTTTCTAAAAAAATAAAAATAAGAAGAAAAAATTCCAATTTTTCCTGTTGTCCTACTTCTTTCTTTCTCAGAAAATATTCAAGAAGTATCTGTTGATTCCTTCATGTTTATATTTAACATCTGATGAACTTATATTTTTCGATGATTTAAGGGGGACAATATTTCATTCATTTACGTTTTATTTATTTTTTAATCTCCAAAATCTATTTTTAAAAATATTGATAAAACTTTGACAGGATATTTAGTTGAAATTTTTTCGGGAACAGAAAATTACAATTATTTGCAGTTTGATCTCCAAGAACACAACTTACATCTAATTTATTTTATGTAAAAATATTTGAAAATTTCTAGTGCAACAAATTCACATATGATGTGTCTCATTATGAAATATTGTATTCTTTTCATAGAAGAAAAAAGATTAAATTGTATATAGTAACATAAATTTAAAAATATTTATATCACAGCAAGCTACGCTTGGTTATTTCTAAAGATTTTATTTTAATAAGCGTAATAAACGTATATTTAGTTTGAACTCAGATAATGTCGTTGAACTCTACGGTTTTGTTTTGTGTTGGAGAAAATTACCTGTTATTCAGATTTTTTGTAACAAACTATTCTGATTAAATGTAAAACTTAAAAATTACCTAAGCGAAATTCTTTCAGGACTAAAATAAACTAAAACTTAACATTCCACATGCATCTGCTAAATTCTTAGATGAAATAACTGCAATCAAAAATCTTGAGCAATTTTTGAATAAAACATTTTCGTCGTAAGATGCGCGGGCGCTTCCGTGGCCGTGCCAAGTGGCCAACTTTAATGTGAATGTGATTTTCAGTTTGTTTAATAACTCTTATAAACTGGCCCACTTTTCGTGATATTTTTACTTAAAATTAATATATGAAGCTGTAAAAATACACTTACACTAGTGAAGACTTTTATGTCACATACATTTATACACAAAATTATTTTTTTGTGCAGCATGCATATTATAAAGCTGGATTTACAACATACACGTAGCGTACGTACGTAGGTACGAATAAAACTAATACACTGGGACACTGGTAGCATGCGTACGATAGTATCTCAACTCTCAACTGTCAAGTACGCTTGAACATCTCTCTTGGACTTTCTCTATTTCATTGATTGAGAAAGCGAATGCTGAGGCCAATATTACATTAAAAATGCTAAAGTAATCTAGTAAAATTAATGTAGTAGTATACGAATGTATTTTCTGGGACAGGATTCAGGCTGTGGTGACTGTGGTGACACCCGCCATCTTGGATTGTAACGTCACGGCGGCCATCTTTGACTCAAAATTCCTCAAAATTCCTCAAAATTGACTCAAAATAATTCAAAATTTCCCGTTTTCGAGGGAAAATTTCCCGTTTTCGAGGGGAAAATTCCCGTTTCGAGGTAAAATTAGGATTTCGAAAAACCACAAATGTCTTTTGCCTTAGAAAGAACACAAATTCCTGATATAGGCTTAAGCATCCTTAACTACAGCCTCCGATAGGCCTCTTTTAGGATTATGACGTCACCGTTGCAATTTTCGTTACGCCCGCCATCTTGAAAATCCGCAATTTTTATGTTAGAAAATCGGGAAAAATTTTAAAAATCATTAAAAAATTATTTAACCGAATAAATAATAAAAATCTTAAAAACCACTGTTGCAGTTATCGTTACGGTCGCCATCTTGGATTATATAAATGTTTAATATTTCGTTTCACCCGCCATCTTGGTTGAGTACCATGTCATTCTTACACTTTACGTTACGACCACCATATTGTATCCTATTAATGTTGCAATTATGGTTATGGTCGCCATCTTGAAATTTAGATGCCATCTTGGAAATCCGTAATTTTTATGTTAAAAAACCGGGAAAAATTCCAAAATTCATCAAAAAAGTAACTTAATAGAATTCTGATTGATTATATCGATTCCCGTCCTTGGTCCGAAACCGGTGAGGGCAAAAAATAAAAAAAAATCAGATCCTTCCTCCACAGAAGCCACCTTCAGACTGACCTACCACCACCAATAACAAGATATTTACCTTCAGCTGGTATGACGTCATGTCCGCCATCTTGTCTTTGTCCGCTGGAGGCATCCATCTTGTTTTAGTCTGCTAGAGTGTGCTGGCGACATGTTGATATAATTTTCTGTTCACCACACCTTTGACCTTGTCCTTGAACTTTGTCATTGACCTTGAACTTTGACCTTGAACTTTGACCTTGAACTTTGTCCTTGACCTTGAACTTTGACCTTGACCTTGAACTTTGACCTTGACCTTGAAATGTGACCTTGACCTTGAAATGTGACCTTGACCTTGAAATTTGACCTTGAACTTGAAATTTTAACTTGACCTTGTTATTTGACTTTGACCTTGACGACCATCATGGATCCGTCATTTTATGTTCACTACATGCTACCAGGAGCTACCACATGCTAGTGTTCATTACCGCCATCATGTTTTCGTCTGCTGGAGGACACCATCATGTGTGTACTCGTCTTACCATCATGCTAGTTTTATTCTAACCTGCTACAGTGCAGTAATCATTTATTATTACTGAGGTGCCCGCCATCTTGAAATTTGGGAGCCATCTTGAAATCATGTAATTATTTAGCTAGAAATGCGGGAAAAATTCCAAAAGTCTCCGATGAAATCAATTATTAATTTACAAATTAAATCGATGGATTCCTGTCCACGGTTCGATTCTTGACCAGTGACAGTTGTAACAAATTATTAAATAAATTTTATATTCTGTTTTCCATTACCGTTCGTGGTGTTTATTAATCATTCACTCTACGAAAAACAACTCAAGTCAATATACCTGACCAACGAATTAATACAGTGCCGATTATCCTATTATGAAAGTCTAATTTTTGAATGATCTGAATAACCTATAAGCCGTTCATGTAAAAAGCCACACATATAGATCAATTGCCTTCAGTCCATGAGACCGAGTCATGTCATTATCAGACGTATAGGCTAGTCATTTCAGGACCGCATGACCTTCGTCGTTAGCTAATTATATTCAATTAATCCATCGTGACATTTTTATACATTCTAAAGGACCAAGTAACCTTGAAAAATATTTTAGTAACACCAAGAGGTTTTAAACCTGTAAATATTCAATCACTACATTTTGTACTACGCGCAATCAACAAAAAGGAAGTACCGTCAACGAAAAGGCAGCACATTTGGAAGCACCGACAACGAAAAGGCAGCACATTTGGAAGCACCGACAACGAAAAGGCAGCACCGCCAACGAAAAGGAAGCACATTTGGAAGCACCGACAACGAAAAGGCAGCACCGCCAACGAAAAGGAAGCACCGCCAACGAAAAAGCTGCTCATTTGGAAGCACCGACAACGAAAAGGCAGCACATTTGGAAGCACCGACAACGAAAAGGCAGCACATTTGGAAGCACCGACAACGAAAAGGCAGCACCGCCAACGAAAAGGAAGCACATTTGGAAGCACCGACAACGAAAATGCAGCACCGCCAACGAAAAGGAAGCACATTTGGAAGCACCGACAACTATAAGGCAGCACCGCCAACGAAAAGGCAGCACCACCAACGAAAAAGCAGCTCATTTGGAAGCACCGACAACGAAAAGGCAGCACCGCCAACGAAAAGGAAGCACATTTGGAAGCACCACCAACGAAAAGACAGCACATTTGGAAGCACCGTCAACGAAAAGGCAGCACCATCGACGAAAAGGAAGCACATTTGGAAGCACAAGTTACGAGAACTAAGTTTTAGTTAGAAATCAGAATACAAGAAATAAAAACATTAAATTTTTATAATTCAAATTATTTATTTTATATCTGTACATTATACAAATGCAAGTAAAACAAGCCATTATTGTATGTAGCAAGCTTCCCTCAGTTCTTTGAGTATGAAGGATATTTCTTTGATGCACGAATAGTTTCCTGCACAAAGCGAGCCATGTAGAAGTCTTAGCCGGTCAACCAATATGTTTGGATCTTTCCATGATGTGTAATCAATCTCTTCTACCACCATTTTATTTGCTTGTTTATTATAAATATTATTATCTCTGGTGTATTCCGTTTTAACAACCTCAGGGTAACTTTCATTATCGAGATAGTGATCATCACAAGCTTGATCAGATTTATTTTATATATCTCGACGTTTCCATCGTTTCGGTCTCAGGACACCGACACAGTCTTCGATCTTGCCTGCTTTAGCTGCTTCATCACAGTCTATGTCTTTGTCAACAGCCTCAGAGTCGCTGTAGCAATCACCGTAGAAGGCATCATCTTCACCCAGATTACCGTAAGAATTCGATGCCGATGATGTCGAAGTGTCTTCATCGTCTTCATGCTTCCTTTTTAGGAGTCCATCATTTTTACAGAGTAGGAAAGATCTACTTGAATTCGGCTGGAATGTATTCTCACTTTTCACGTTAAGGATTCTTCCATGGTCTTCATTCTTCCATAAATCATCATCCTTCAATTTAAGTTTTTTGTCGAGATCGGAAGAGCCGCGTACATAATCTCTCCCAAGACAAGGAAAATTATTGTCGTAATGCAAATCGCTCTTCCTTAGCATAGTAGAGCCATCGTTGTCCTCTAGCTTGTACGCAGGCTTGGCGTTACAAGTTCTGTCATGTCTTTTTAAACTCTCTCTCCGCGTAAACGACTTGCTACATCTAACACAACTTATCATATTACGTAGTGGATTTTTAACACAGTCAATCTTCTCGTGTTGTCTTCCATTCTTTCTCAAGATAAATTCTTTGCTGCAAAACTTACACCTGTGTCCTTTCAATACAGCAACAGTCTCCGAATCAGGATTCATATTAGTTACTGAGACTATTGTCAGATGCAAACTGAGTGAATTAAATCAGATACATTACTTAAATAGAATTTTCTAAAGATTTCAACAGCAAGAATTAAGTTACCTCATACAAAAGAAATTGTTTCATGTGGTTTCGATTATTAGCATGAGATGTCGCCACGTGTTGTTTTGAGTCATAATTTATTTAGTTCTTTTATGTGGTATGCGGGATTCTGATTAAGTTGCGCAGCGTTTCGTTAACAAAAAAATTTTTTCATCGTTGCGTCTCAGTAAACAAACTATAAAAATAAAGAAAATTCACATACATAATTTATAGTATGATTTAAAAAAAATAATAATTTTAATTATTTTTCTAGTTTGTTTACTGAGACGCAACGATGAAAAAAAAAATTTTGTTAACGAAACGCTGCGCAACTTAATCAGCATCCCGCATACCACATAAAAGAACTAAATAAATTATGACTCAACACAACACGTGGCGACATCTCATGCTAATAATCGAAACCACATGAAACAATTTCTTTTGTATGAGGTAACTTAATTCTTGCTGTTGAAATATTTAGAAAATTCTATTTAAGTAATGTATCTGATTTAATTCACTCAGTTTGCATCTGACAATAGTCTCAGTAACTAATATGAATCCTGATTCAGAGACTGTTGCTGTATTGAAAGGACACAGGTGTAAGTTTTGCAGCAAAGAATTTATCTTGAGAAAGAATGGAAGACAACACGAGAAGAATGACTGAGTTAAAAATCCACTACGTAATATGATAAGTTGTGTTAGATGTAGCAAATCGTTTACGCGGAGAGAGAGCTTAAAAAGACATGACAGAACTTGTAACGCCAAGCCTGCGTACAAGCTAGAGGACAACGATGGCTCTACTATGCTAAGGAAGAGCGATTTGCATTACGACAAAAATTTTCCTTGTCTTGGGAGAGATTATGTACGCGGCTCTTCCGATCTCGACAAAAAACTTAAATTGAAGGATGATGATTTATGGAAGAATGAAGACCATGGAAGAATCATTAACGTGAAAAGTGAGAATACATTCCAGCCGAATTCAAGTAGATCTTTCCTATTCTGTAAAAATGATGGACTCCTAAAAAGGAAGCATGAAGACGATGAAGACACTTCGACATCATCGGCATCGAATTCTTACGGTAATCTGGGTGAAGATGATGCCTTCTACGGTGATTGCTACAGCGACTCTGAGGCTGTTGACAAAGACATAGACTGTGATGAAGCAGCTAAAGCAGGCAAGATCGAAGACTGTGTCGGTGTCCTGAGAACGAAACGAAGGAAACGTCGAGATATATTAAATAAATCTGATCAAGCTTGTGATGATCACTATCTCGATAATGAAAGTTACCCTGAGGTTGTTAAAACGGAATACACCAGAGATAATAATATTTATAATAAACAAGCAAGTAAAATGGTGGTAGAAGAGATTGATTACACATCATGGAAAGAGCCAAACATATTGGTTGACCGGCTAAGACTTCTACATGGCTCGCTTTGTGCAGGAAACTATTCGTGCATCAAAGAAATATCCTTCATACTCAAAGAACTGAGGGAAGCTTGCTACATACAATAATGGCTTGTTTTACTTGCATTTGTATAATGTACAGAAATAAAATAAATAATTTGAATTATAAAAATTTAATGTTTTTATTTCTTGTATTCTGATTTCTAACTAAAACTTAGTTCTCGTAACTTGTGCTTCCAAATGTGCTTCCTTTTCGTCGATGGTGCTGCCTTTTCGTTGACGGTGCTTCCAAATGTGCTGCCTTTTCGTTGTCGGTGCTTCCAAATGTGCTTCCTTTTCGTTGGCGGTGCTGCCTTTTCGTTGTCGGTGCTTCCAAATGTGCTGCTTTTTCGTTGGTGGTGCTGCCTTTTCGTTGGCGGTGCTGCCTTATAGTTGTCGGTGCTTCCAAATGTGCTTCCTTTTCGTTGGCGGTGCTGCCTTTTCGTTGTCGGTGCTTCCAAATGTGCTGCCTTTTTGTTGTCGGTGCTTCCAAATGTGCTGCCTTTTCGTTGACGGTACTTCCTTTTTGTTGATTGCGCGTAGTACAAAATGTAGTGATTGAATATTTACAGGTTTAAAACCTCTTGGTGTTACTAAAATATTTTTCAAGGTTACTTGGTCCTTTAGAATGTATAAAAATGTCACGATGGATTAATTGAATATAATTAGCTAACGACGAAGGTCATGCGGTCCTGAAATGACTAGCCTATACGTCTGATAATGACATGACTCGGTCTCATGGACTGAAGGCAATTGATCTATATGTGTGGCTTTTTACATGAACGGCTTATAGGTTATTCAGATCATTCAAAAATTAGACTTTCATAATAGGATAATCGGCACTGTATTAATTCGTTGGTCAGGTATATTGACTTGAGTTGTTTTTCGTAGAGTGAATGATTAATAAACACCACGAACGGTAATGGAAAACAGAATATAAAATTTATTTAATAATTTGTTACAACTGTCACTGGTCAAGAATCGAACCGTGGACAGGAATCCATCGATTTAATTTGTAAATTAATAATTGATTTCATCGGAGACTTTTGGAATTTTTCCCGCATTTCTAGCTAAATAATTACATGATTTCAAGATGGCTCCCAAATTTCAAGATGGCGGGCACCTCAGTAATAATAAATGATTACTGCACTGTAGCAGGTTAGAATAAAACTAGCATGATGGTAAGACGAGTACACACATGATGGTGTCCTCCAGCAGACGAAAACATGATGGCGGTAATGACCACTAGCATGTGGTAGCTCCTGGTAGCATGTAGTGAACATAAAATGACGGATCCATGATGGTCGTCAAGGTCAAAGTCAAATAACAAGGTCAAGGTCAAATTTCAAGTTCAAGGTCAAATTTCAAGGTGAAGGTCACATTTCAAGGTCAAGGTCACATTTCAAGGTCAAGGTCAAAGTTCAAGGTCAATGACAAAGTTCAAGGACAAGGTCAAAGGTGTGGTGAACAGAAAATTATATCAACATGTCGCCAGCACACTCTAGCAGACGAAAACAAGATGGATGCCTCCAGCGGACAAAGACAAGATGGCGGACATGACGTCATACCAGCTGAAGGTAAATACCTTGTTATTGGTGGTGGTAGGTCAGTCTGAAGGTGGCTTCTGTGGAGGATAGGATCTGATTTTTTTTATTTTTTTGCCCTCACCGGTTTCGAACCAAGGACGGGAATCGATATAATCAATCAGAATTCTATTAAGTTAATTTTTTGATGAATTTTGGAATTTTTCCCGAATTTTCTTACATAAAAATAACGGATTTCCAAGATTGCATCTAAATTTCAAGATGGCGACCATAACGATAATTGCAACATTAATAGGATACAATATCGTGGTCGTAACGTAAAGTGTAAGAATGACATGGTAATCAACCAAGATGGCGGGTGTAACGAACTATTCAACATTTATATAATCCAAGATGGCGACCGTAACGATAACTGCAACAGTGGTTTTTAAGATTTTTATTATTTATTCGGTTAAATAATTTTTTAATGATTTTTAAAAAATTTCCCGATTTTCTAACATAAAAATTGCGGATTTTCAAGATGGCGGGCGTAACGAAAATTGCAACGGTGACGTCATAATCCTAAAAGAGGCTTATCGGAGGCTGTAGTTAAGGATGCTTAAGCCTATATCAGGAATTTGTGTTCTTTCTAAGGCAAAAGACATTTGTGGTTTTTCGAAATCCTAATTTTTCCTCGAAACGGGAATTTTTCCCTCGAAAACGGGAAATTTTCCCTTGAAAACGGGAAATTTTGAATTATTTTGAGTCAATTTTGAGGAATTTTGAGGAATTTTGAGTCAAAGATGGCCGCCGTGACGTCACAATCCAAGATGGCGGGTGTCACCACAGTCACCACAGCCTGAATCCTGTCCCAGAAAATACATTCGTATACTACTTAATGTATCATCAAAGTTTTATTTTATTTTAATTTTTAAGAGAAAAACGAAATTTACCATATTCAAATTTACATGTCTGTAAACTTGAAGTTATCATTTAAATCGTGTTTAAATTTATTGTTTGAAATAGCTATTTGCGATACATCAATACGTCCGTAAGTCACAGTCGTAAGTCCTAGAAAACAATTAATCATTCCATTTATTAAACTTATTTTAAAACTAACTTACCGAAATAGTTTTTTACATACTTTATGTTATTTGTCCACGCGTTTGCCTGAATACTCAAAGAATGTTACTTACGTACGCTAAGTAGAAGTTGTAAATTATTCCAGTACTTAGTTTTGATACCTGGTTATCTGCAGCGCGTTGTGATGACATCTGTATTATTTACGGAGTATATAAGTTTGCAAATTCATAATATTGAAACCCGATTTCCCATTTCTTCGAACGCGGACACACGCAACGAAAATTAGCAACTCCTAACCTTTCTGTGGTACGTAAATTCGTGTAACAAATAGCAGCTCAGTATTATTTATCGTGATGGTAGCCATGTTTGTTTTTAATATGTTTGTTTGACTACAAGAATGGATGCACACAACTGAAATGTTATTAAAATGAAGGGTTTGATACTGTCATAGGTTGAAGTATGTGTATGTTCCTCCGAAGTAATTTTTCTCATCGCTTAAAAAAAATTTTGCGTACGTTACGTGACGTAATCGCCATTTTTTGTTTCAATGACTATCTTTGCCCTCCAAATTCAAGAGCATTAAAAGTTTTCATATTTCACAATACTTTACTACATTGGTAAAAAAAATTAGTTTTATCACGCGCAGCATTTAAACTTGGCTATGCTTGCGTTGATCATAAATTTGCCAAAATCATTGACATTCTTCGCCATTAATTACATTTATTTACACTGGGAAACAAGCAGATGGAAGACGAACAGCTGGTGCTTCCATGAGCTAACATATCCGTGTCATTGGATAACTGATCCGCCATGAAGGGGTAGTTTCCTCTATAATATTTTTTGTATAAGGTTATGGCTTGGTCCGTATTTAAATTTAAATTTTAAAGAGTATTTTACAACTCTAAGGGTATATTCATATTTCAACACTTGGGAAAACTGAGAGCATGTATGCAAGTAACGGACAGTTTTTAATTAACCTTTAGTGTGTAGTATTTTTTATCATTTATCTGTTTAATTTTGACAAAATCTTCAAACATAAATCTTTCATGGAATTTGAAATAACCAAATTTGTATACATTCATTAATGTTATTATTAAAATAAACCGTTTATTGACACAGGTTTACATAGTAGGGTT
The DNA here is from genome assembly GCF_032445375.1 of Bacillus rossius redtenbacheri. Classification (NCBI taxonomy): domain Eukaryota; kingdom Metazoa; phylum Arthropoda; class Insecta; order Phasmatodea; family Bacillidae; genus Bacillus; species Bacillus rossius. The sequence goes on from NW_026962010.1 coordinate 15,974,393, forward strand.
AATTAAAAACTAAATAACTAATGAATACATGTTCCACATTCATGATAGTGTTGAAGTATTGTTCTTTTTAATAAATAAACACTTTTGAATAAAAACACCAAATCGTACAGGAAAAATAAATTAGGAACTAACTTCCAAAAACTAAGCTTACTTGCTTGGGCAATACCCCGCTGTTCTCAGCAGAGCAGTAGTTTCGCTAAAATCCACGTGAATTATCTGGCGCTTCTAGCGATCCATTTATCGACTTGTGTTTTTCTTCTGTAGATGCCAGTAGTTACGAGAGTTCCCCCAACTAAGTTTAAGAATTCTCACGAGATGGCTCTGTAATTGGCGCCCTAGATACTTGAATATTCATATAATTAGTAAGAGGTTGCTGTGGATTTCAACTGGCATTCTTGGAAAATTTGCGTGATTTCTTGATATAACATTCAAATTGTCAAAGTCCGTGTTCGAACTACAGAGTAATGATCAAGAGCGTACGTATATTTTTATTTCGGGGAGAAAAGACCCCCTTAACCCGCTATTTACTTGCAAATTCTTTACTTTTTGGTGGTAATGATAAATTCTTTTAGAATTTCTGTTCAGCATATTTATATAATAATAAATGCGTTTGTTAATAAATAGTATTACAAGTGTATTTGTAAAAAAATATTTAAATGTAAAGCTATAGTTTGACGCAGCACATATTTAATGTGTACCAGACACGAGATATTGAATACACCGATGGCTTTAAAACTTACGGAATGCTATGGGTTTTTAAAACCTCGACATTGTGCTAACTGATTACGCATTAAAACCTTTTTTAAGAAAGCTATTAGTAAAGTCTAATTACTTTCTACGTAACTTCCGTGCTTTGTCGATCTAATCATTAGTGTGTGTGTGTGTGTGTGTGCGTGTGTGTGTGTGTGTGTGCGTGTGTGTGTGTGTGTGTGTGCGTGTGTGTGGTTCTAACTCCGCGTTTTGCGGGATGAGGTTTGTTTGGAGTTATTTTGTAAAAGTTAATTTATGTGTCAAATGCATTGACAAAACATTATTAACTTTATTGACCTATATAAGTAACTTACGTAATAATTCAAGTGCCATTGAGTTATTTCAGAATTGTTTACTTGATTATTTCGGAAACATTTATTCAAATCGGGATCAGCTGGGCAACAAAATAAAGCATCACCAGAGGCAATCAGTGGGGCTTTAGTCCATTTCATTTAAATTCTATCTTATTTTCACAATTCCTAATAATATTTATTTTATTTATTTCGTCTTCAATTTGGTGCAGTTAAGGCGTGTACGCCTTCTCTTAAACTGAACCATGAAACATAAACAACATACATATATATAAGTTATACCTAGAAATCAAACATAAAATTACATTCTAACAAATTACAAATTACAGCAATTACTGATGAACAATCTTCAATTTTACCATTCAAATTAAGTACTAACATAAACCATATAAAATAATGTTTTTAATATAAAAAATAAAATTCAATTACATGCAAGCCTAAATCATATTAAATATTGTTTTAATACAAAATATTAAAATATAATTAAATACTAACCTAAAACATATTAAGTATGGATTTACATAGAAATAAACATTAAAATATAATTAGAATTATTATGATGAGGAAATTCTCTCTCACACACACATTCATTCAATATTCCCTTGGTTACATGTCTAACTAAAAGAGCTATTTATTCTGCCAATAAATCTTGTGCAATTAAACGCCTGCATGTGCCATGTACCTAAGTAACGCAGCCCTGAAGACCACAGCCTTGCCGCGGTCCAGAGACACAACAAGCACGCATACACACACCTACACACACATAAACACGCACATAGTTCTTTAAATGGTTCGTGCGATGGCTAATGTTGATGTATTAAAATATTTTGGACCTACGCCATTGCAGTTTTGCAGTGTTTTCTTATGGAAAAAATTCTATAATTAAAAATAATAAATTAAAATGAAAACGTAAGCGCACCAAGAACAAGCCTAAATAAGCTGATGCCAAACATATGGACCCAATGATGAACTTTAACAGGTCTTAGGGACAACATGACGACGACCTGTTGTATGTTGTCTGCGTTGTCCAGGTTCGTTGTCTGTCTGCGTTTACTGTTCTTTGTTCTTGTTGGAACTGTCTCGTCGTTGTTAGCTCACTGTGTTCGTCTGTGCTGTTTATTTTTCCATGATTACGTTCCTTCCACGGAATACTTGTGCTGTCTCATATTTTACGTTTGAATGCTTTCGTCTGTGCCGTCGTCCTTGTGTTGTCTACAATATCTGCTAAGTTCATCGATGGATCCATCTGTTTGACTTCAGCTTATTTATGCTTGTTCCTGTGGAATTTCATTTTCATTTTTATTTCTTATTTATAATTCTTCAATTTTTTTTCATTAGAAACGGTGCAAAACTGCAATGGCGTTTGTTCAAAAATTTATATAAAACACATATAGTATAAGAAGAATACTTTTAAAATGAACTAAATACTGCTGTTTTTATAGGATTTGCATGCTACAAACAAAATTACTATAAAGTGATTTCTTAACGCGTTTCAATCACTTTGAAGACGTAAATTTAAAAAGGAACAAGTTATTTTTCTGCATCTTTTCTTTACCACTAGTTACATGTGTAGATGAAACATAACAGTATTTTCACGTAAGTATCATGCATCATTTTATCCTGTATATCTAAAAACCTTTTTTAAGGTCGTCATCATGCATCGAAGAAATATTAAATACAAGTTTTATACATACCTAGATAAATACGAATTTAGATTTAGTTTCACTATTCGTAGTTAAAGGTAATCTAGCTATAAACAAGTACCAACGACCCATTTGTAGAACCATGATTCAATACTTTTCAAATATAATGTTTTGCTTGTTTTCGTTTTTCAATTTTTATATAATAAGTGCTTATTATACTTTACAAAAATAGGGTACTTTCAATTATTTAAGTTTAAGCATGCTCTTTCTCTGTATAATATAAACTATTCGCGAAAATATTTAGTACTCAGGCTTGGTCATGTAGCCAATATATGTCTTTAAATTATGGATATAAAATCGGGCATTAACACGACAATAATTCAAGATCATTTGCCTGCTCTTGTACAGAGATACTAACATAAACATAAAGTACATGCCTTAACTAAATAAACAGTAAAACTTATATTTTCTTAGATACGTAACAAATTTTCTTTAAGAAATATATTATGGAATTTAATACTCTTCTATGCGGTGGTTTTGGATTTTCTCAAAAGGGTTGTATGCAACATAGCAGTACGAAAAAACAAAAAAAAATTACGGAGAGAAGTACGTTGAATAAATTGAAGTACGGGTGTTATGTCACACCAAAAAGCCTTAAGCGAGGTAACTTTCAAATTACACTGAACTCGCACGAAAACTGGCTTTTAACTCGGTATTCCTAAACAAATGCAAGTGATGGTTTGATTAACCTTTGCTTCTTCCCTTGATTTATAATCAAATGGCCTTTGGGATTAAAACATGTTAATACTTTACTAACAAAGTAAGGGGTTGTTCTATTTTACTCAATATTATCTGATTTGTAGGGAAGGATCACTAAAAAAAAATTATTAATGTGAAAAGTGGCGTGAGTTGTACTTTAACCCACCCTCTTTCTGTTCCATATCTGTGCGCGAAAAGCCCCTGACCCCTTATTGATTCCCAAATTTAAATATTACTGCTTTTTCTGCCTCAAAACATCTTAAAAACTAGTGACGGTATCTCCAGATTCATCTGCACCTATGCGGCGCCTGGAACTGCCCGAGTATGCAACCCCACAAGCAGTTCGAATATGCTGACAATCTGCCTTCCCGGCTGATGTGGGCGAAGGTGCCTCGCCTCGTCCTATGAAGTCATCTGCGCGCGCAGGGATTGGCAGAGACGGCCGAATGACGTCGTCGGGAGCTAGCCCTGTTGCCAGACTTTGCGAGGAGCCGTCAACGTGTTTACGAGGTGAGGAGGAGGAGGAGTCTTGCCACTTTCCTGACTGCGGGGCCGGCGGGGATGTGTGGGGGACATCGGCCGAAGCTATTTGCTAGAAGACTGTTGTTTCCTTTCTTTATCGAAGTTGTTCCCGGGATTGCGAGGCGCGGTGTCCGCGCTATCGCTGAAAGGATTTCGAGGGCTTCAGGCCCGAGAGAACAGAGACAAATATGGTTACGAGCTCTCGAGAAGATCAGATTCGCCACAGCCAACCAGAGTTCAGTTTAAGCTCCTGTTCGATACTGTTGGAATTCAGAAGATGATTTACAGTTTTTGACAATGACACTGACGATATAGTCTATGTACTTGTCGTTCTTGGAAATAATCCACATAGTTGCTCTGCTGGGCCTCCAGACCTAGTAAACGTCTCGTGGTCGAAGGAATTAGTCTCTTTACTTTAAATTATCTAGAGAACCAATCGCAGAATCGCCTTTGTACCAGGCGAAATTTAATCTAACAGAACGCGACACATTATGGAGGCATCAGACGAATTTTTTTTTTAAATTAACAATGGAGTCAAAACACTATCGAGGCTTTTGTAATGGCAGGCCAAAAATATTACAAAATCTTTTGTTTAGAGGGCCAGGTTTGTTTGGGTAGAGATGAAGTTCATTGTAGCCTGCTTCCCACAGAGAGCATGATGTCACTGTCCTGCAGTCGCCTGTCCTCTCAGCCAGTGTAGTAGTTCTCTGAAGCCCGCCAAATGCAAATTTGTGCTCTACTGCTCGCGCCTGTAACTTTGCAGGGTTTAGTTTCCATGCATATGTTCCTTAAACAAAAGTTGCTTGTTTTGCCATTTCCGGCCACACACGAATATTTTACCGGACTGGTCTTTTAAAACCGGTTTATTTCTGACCTTTGAAATGAGCAATCATATTGCCTACACTGTAAAAAAATGAAAAAATTACAAATACCTAGTGCTTAGTAATTTATTTTTTTGTTTTGTAATTTTTTAAGGACTTTTTTTCTTAAAGTGTTTAATTGTTTTGCAGGTTTCAGTTGAATACACGAATTTAATTTTTATTTCAATAACTAACGTGTTTAGTTACACATTTTAATGTAAATGTAAATTTAAACACAAAGTTATCAGTTAACCAACCTCTATTTTTCATCGGTACACCGTAATTGCATGTAGGCTACACGCTTCGTTAAAGTGCATAACATTTGTCAGTGTTAATTAATTAATCCGCAATTAAGATTAAGGTTAAGATGATGGACTGCCACCCAATAGATCGTAGGTTGGGTTGTTTGCCAGTTTTCTCAGGTTGTTGAAAGTTTTACTAGATAATTAAAATATGATAAAATATTTAAAATCACGGAAAATACTACATTGTTCTCATAAGGCTATAAACTACAAAAATATATAACATTTTTTTGGAAATAGTGGAAATTTACGTATTCAATGTTTGTGTAAATATATTTAAAAATTCGGTAAAATTAAGTGTGAATTGTAGTGTGTGCGTGCATATGCAAATTTGTATACCATGAGGTAAAATTACTTCTACATATGTAGCATATTTACCAAATAATATCAATATTAATTACTTTTATTTTTTGATAGTATTTTGAATTGAGGACTTGTGTAAAAGTACTCATTTTTAAGTGTAAATTTACACTCACAATAGATTAAAATACGGCTGCCACGTATATTATGTTTTAAAATAACGGTGTGCGTTATCACTTCCAAACTGCTCAGCTGGCGCTCAGCTATACACAGCGGATATGGAAACAAAAAAGGATAGGATTTTCTGGCCCATTCTTTTTAGAACTTTTTCTCTCTCTCCTCGCCGCCTTTTACTCATTCGTCCATTTTCCATCCGCAGTTTCAATCTGCCTCGCGAACGGACGGACGGACGGATAATAACATGAGACTCGCGGTGGATCTGGAATTTTCCATCGAGCGGCATTTGTTTCGCGTCCGCTTCTGGAGACAGCGGCCAGCAGCGAGAGCGGAGGAGCCCCCCGTCTGCCGCGGTCCGGGAGAGAGGCACAAGTTGGGACGACTGCCCCAGAGCTCGTCATATCACCGACACGATACACACTCACAATACTTCTGTGCCTTTACAAACCACTTGCCAAGAAATAGTTTGTGATACTACAAAAAAGACATTGTAAATATACAAAACATGGCTATGTTAATGTTTTTTTTTTTTTCATTTACTAAGATAATACTAAGTATTTAATACGAAAATTTGAGGATGATTATTTATTTTAATTGTTGTTTCATTCACGCATTTTTTTAATCAAGGAAAATATATTCGAATTTTAAATAATTGGACTTCATTTTGTTTTATTGTGCGTATTGTGTGCGCAGTTAATGCTGGAAAGCTATTCAGGAAGCGGTTAACAAATAACTTTAATTTTTGGAGGTACTGGGACAGCACAAAAAAATGCCCGGGTAAGAATACGAAATTAGTATTACTGTGAACACTATTTTGTAGTGATGCGGTTTTAGTTAGATTTCAAAGAAATACTGCTTATTGTAGCCGTTACTATTGTGCGACTTTCGGAAACATTATATATATATATATTTTTTTTTCATTTCATGGTCCATTGACCCAAAAACCATTGTCAACTCAAGAGTTTATTTATATATATACCTATCACAATTTTGTGCACACGATAACTGTCCCAATTTTTCACAAATCACTTCCAAACTGATACATAAAATCCAGTAGTGGAAAATTTCACTCGAATTCGTTAATGGGCAATATCCGACCAAAGACGTAGAAATGGGGAAGGGTTTTTTTTTTTTTTTTTTTTTTTTTGGAAAACAAAAATATTGCTGTAACTCCCATATGGAAAATATCATATCTATTTGAACAAATTATAACTCGTAGAAGTAATGCCAAAAACGTTTTTCTAAAAATCTTTTTGATAAAACTAACCATAACTGCAAGGGTTTTAAATAACAAGGGTTGGAGGGAAAAAATTGTAACTCCCTTCGTAGACACGGCATAAAATTTGTACGAATTTTTTATTAATGTTATAATTTGTATCTAAAGCTGTTTCATAAAAAAAAATTGATTAGACGAACCATTGCAGTAAGGGATATAAAAAATGAGGAGTAGAATTTTTAAAAAAATAAAACTTCCTTAGAAGGAACACTATCATATCCGTTCAAATTATGAGAATTTTGTAATTTTTATCTAAAACTTTTTCTGAAACAATTTTAACAATTTTTTTGATAAAATGAATCATTGTTGAAAGGGGTTGGAAAAATAATGGTGTTTTATTTTTAAAAAATTCATAATTTACGTACCATTTAAACTGTTAAATATGTACTGTTTTATTGTAAAACCTTAAATTATTATCTACAACTGTCGTTTAAAATAATTGTTGACACGACCATCCATTACTGCAAGGGGTAGAATAAACAAGGTTTGGAGAACAAGATAAAAATCATAACTCCTTTCGTAAGCACAACATCGAATTTGTACAAATTTTTTATTAATCTTATAATTTTTATCGAAAACTTTTGTCTGAAACAATTTTTGATAAGACGAACCGTTGATTCAGGGAGTTAAAATAATAAAGTTGTAGAATTTCAAAAAATTCATAATTTACGTGCCATGTACACTGTTAAATCCATTTTGTTTTATTGTAAAACCTATAATTATTATCTACAACACTCGTCTGAAATAATTGTTTATAAGAACAAACATTATTGCAAGGGGTAAAATTAACAAGGGTAGAAAGACAAAGAATATTTTTTTGATTACATATACGATCAAATCCATTATAATTTATTGTAAAACGCCTAAACTTTATCTAAAACCTTTGACTAAAATAATTTTTGATGAAAAGAACTATTACCGTCAAAATAGGGGTTGAAATTAAAAATTAAAACATTCTTCGTATCAAATTCTTCGGAATTTATTAATAACAATCTTAATGTTACCTTCAACGTTTATCCAAAAACATTTGTACGACTACGTATTAGTGCAATAAAATGAAAAATATCAAAAATAACTGCATAACTACGTTATTAGGCATCACATGAAATTACTTGGTCATGTCGTGATGGCTAAATTGCCTTGCGTGATGCGCACAGGCAAGCACACTTCTTGCTTGACGACTTGCATGGTACTCACGAAATTATATAAAAGCGAACTCATTTATATGTTTGTCTCAGTTGCGCTTAAAACCTCGAAGAGGTAAGAACAAAAATCAGATCGGCGTAGGTCTCGTAAACTTTCTGATTCATAAACTGTCTTTCGAGCTACACATTCCAGGCTACAGATTTTGTGGTTTAGGAACGTAACTAGCCAAACGAATAGCTCGAGGTGAAGTGAGCATTAATTCTCTCGACAAAAAATACAAGCAGCCCGATATTGCCTATTCATTCAGCAAGAATCTGGGGAAAAAGGCACCAGGCTTACGAGATAATGGCCCAGGAAGCCTAAGATATAAATAATTCGCCAGAAAAAGGACTTGGCGAGAAAATCGTGGCATGGGGCGTATCCAAAATCAAGGAGACCAAGACCAAATTAGGAATGAGTGCTCGTCGAACCATTCCCTGCAAGACTAAGCCCAAGACTGGTGCAGGCATGCAAAAAGCAAAGCAAAAAAGACCGATTCTCGACAAGAAGATTACTGAGGGATATCTACCGGTACATTTACCTGCATTGGGCTTCCTTGGTGGCCTCATCGGTGCTACTTCCAAGAAAGAGCGCAAGCAGTTGGAAGAAGCACAAAGACACAATACCAGCATGTAAACAATTATCATGGGTAAAAAGAAGGTGCAGGACTCTACTTACGACCCACATCGATACAGTTGTAACAGCAGAAACACTAGAGATAGCAGCACCAGAACCAGACAAAACATGCTTTCGTAGTCTGGCTATCCTGCTCCGTTCCGGCCACGTGCGATGACGCGCTGCCGTCTTATGGCTATACGTATGATGACGTGGAACAAGTCAGAGTGGTTTACCCCTTGCAAAAACACTCGGCACGCAACCTTACAAACACGTATGTATGGTGGTTCGTCTACCAACAAGCATGAATTACTCGATGGGTTTTTATAATAAAGTCTACAGGGGACATAATCACAGTTCTTTTCATTAATCATTAGTAGAGAGTTGCCAAATTCACTTTTTTTATGTGCTCGCAACACATAAACAAACCAAACTATTCCGCTCATTGAGTGCTGCCACATTCTACCGTTTCCTCGGGATAGCATATGGTTGGGTGGTACGTAGCCTATTGATTTTTATTATGTTATTACTATCTATCTGATTTCAGGGTAAGCCAAAGACTCGTGTGTTAAAGGAAATATTAATCAATTAAATAATCGTATCAACTTAAGACAATCTTCAAATTATAACGTTCATTTTTCACGTACTAACACATAAGCTGCTATCAAAGCGATAGTTTTAAATTTACTCTAGAAAGGGTTTCATGTCACGCATCGTGTAATTCGCTGTGTATTTTTTTTTTCTCCAAAGTTGTCTCGGAAGTGCGAAACACGTCACGTTTTATTGGTCGGTTAAGCCCGCGCGGACTCTCAGCACCGAGCTGGCGTTTCCGCTCGCTGGCCGCGCGTCTGTGTGAGGTATGGGGCTACGTCCGAGAGAGCGCGGTCAAATGGGGTCGGCCACCTGTTTCCCTGGGAGTTGTATTGGGCTTCTTTCCCACTGTTATTACGAACTGTGGCCCCGCTTCATACCGCTCCGCAGAGGAAGCCCATTGGTCTTCTTTATTTGTAATTCAACTGCCTCGCTTGAAGTGTTTCAGTGCTTACGGTATCGCAAGTGTTGGTGCGTTAAGCCTGATTCTGTCTAGCAAGTGACTCACCCTTGTCTTTCCGCACAGGGGACTGAATTTTTGCGCGTCGCTTCTCTATGGGTATTTAATCCTTTGCCGCATCAGTTTTACTGCGAACTGTGCGCTTCAGATAAAAATAATAGTGTTTGTAAAGGTCTGTAATTGAAATTAAACTAAGAAAAATAACCTGAGTAAATGTTGTTTATATTATTTAACATATATATATATTCTTATTGCTGGGAAGGCGGACCCCTATAATACGACCTTTTTCTATGACGTTTATACCTGAAATGAGAATTCAGACCTCTATATAATACGACCTTCTTCATCATTATATATTTAGTTCATGAGACAGATGTTTCGTTGTTAAAAGTGTTTTTTTATTTCGAGTGACCGCTTTCTATTTTCACTGCAATTCAATTTAAATCGTAATAAATGTACAGCTGCTGAATGGAGATAAAATTAAAATATATTAACTAGTTTTACTTCTACTTAAAATTTACTGTGAATAAACTTATATAACTTTAAAATATATAATAATATAATAAGTAGGCCTATAATATATTATCTAATATCTAAAAACTTACACATTTTAAAGATAAACATCTTAATTATTTTTCTACTTAAAATCGACTCTCAATAAATGAAGATATACAATAAGTATTTCATTTAATGCGTTTTTAATTACACAAATTAGGTAAGTATTATTAAATGAATATATAAAAAATATGTAAAATGTTATTAAATACAATGCATTAACTGATAAATAATGCAAATAATTCAAAATTCAAGGTAGTATTCACAGATATTCACCGTTGATCTCGCATTGTTGAGCCGTGCGCGCTCACCGCCCATCTATCGCAAAAACGGTTGAGCGCATGAAAAATGTTTCAAATAAAATTTGTCGAAACTTGTATGTTCTACAATTTTTATAATAGATGTTAACGTCATTGGAGCAATAGAAACAGAGATAATCGCGAAAACAAGCTTTTTTACCTTTGACCTTGAATAACTTACGACGCAGACACGAGCTATGAGAGACTTTTGAGACAGCTTTAAGAACACCAAAATGAAGGTACATACGAAAAAATTCAGCTTATTATCTCTCATTCCGAGGTTGGCCCTTTTTTGACGTGATAACGTCTTATAAATCTTAGAACGCCGGCTGCACGCACGAAAAATTGTCACGTTCCGCCTGAGGCTAGCGTGCAAGAACCGGCCAACCACCGTGCGAGAAAATCTTTTATAATATCAAACAGGTTAAGGCGGGCTTTTTAACTAATTGTTCGTGGTTATATTTAAAAAAAATATTTAAATAAAATTTGCAAAAACTGTAAATAATATTTGAAAATTAAAAAAGTATGCAATTTTTCATCAATGTTTTCTTATGACGTTATCACGTAAAATTATCGTCCGTAAACCGACTTTACAGACAATCCCCCCCTTTTTTTATGCTAAAGTGACTGGACTAAAACGATAGTGTGCCCTGGAGGTGGCTACTGAAACGTGTAGAAGTGTCTCCGGAAGACAGCGGCCAAGCGACTGGAAGGCCGGCGCCAGGGACGAGAGAACAACAAGTTGTTAGGCTCACACCTCATGAATACATCAGAACTCCACCTGGCAACTGGACCCGTTAGGGTGTACTCCTGGTTAGGATAAAAGATGGTTCTTTTACATGCAGGACACTGTTGCCAGTGTCTGACATGGGTTCCAAGAACCGGGAAATAGATTAGCCATTTCCATTCGCGGCATGACTGAGGGAACAACAGTGGATGTAGTGGGCGCCGGGGCGCTGGCACGCGGGCAGGTGGAGGCGGCCCCAGTAACTGTACAAGCACTGCCGGCGAGCAGGGATACTGTTAGGAGCGCGGCCCGCGTCCGGCCTGCTACAACCACTGGTCGCACTCAGGCCCGCGCGAGCCGCGTCACTGCGCGTGCGGCTTCAAACACTACTACACTCCTCTACACACGCGGTCATTTCACTCCAGGATGGACACACATTTCCTATGTGCGTGTGTGTGTGTAAATGTTCGTTTGTTCAAAATCTAAAATCTTCACAGATTTCTTTGAAATTATGACACAACGTTGCATTAGAATACGCGCGTGTTTTTATACACCTATGTCACACCTGTAACAGGTAAAAAGATAGATAAAATGTAGATAGGTAAAAACATAGATTTTTAATATTTTCATTGCTACAGAGTGACAAATAGAGATATAGAGATATTTAGATATAGGTATATAGAGGAGAGAGAAATGTAGAGGTAGATATAGATACATATAGTGATAGAGAGATAAGAAGAGAGAGATATATAAAGATATACATATATACATAGAGATATAGATAGTGAGTGAGATAGAAAATTAGAGGGATAATAGATGTTTTGTATGTGTGTAGATAGTTTATAAATTACAACAAAAAAAATTATTAGGGCATTGCAACGCATGCTGGGCATTAGCTAGTTATATATATATGTATATATATATATATATATATATAATGATTATTGGTCAATAACAAGATCACGTTCTTGGACAGCAAATTCTCATTGTTTTGTAACTGGCTCAGGGTCGTCCAGGGCGTGTCAAAAGCACTGAATCCAATCAACGTGAAGAAGATATGTGAGCGCTTCATGTCTACATACTTTGCCACCCAAATAGCCCGCATAATTATCTTTGCTCTACGAATGACAAACACCCAAAGATTATTTCGTAAATGCTTCGGGTAGCAAAGTGAACTTGAAACACATGAACATCTGCTTCACGTTGATGATTGTACTACAGAGCTATATGTAGGTGTTAGTGCCGGTTGTAACAAAAAAAATTTGTTGTCTGTAAAGTCGGTTTATGTACGATAGTTTAACGTGACAACGTCATAACAAAACATTGATGAAATTATTGCATACTTTTATGAATAAAATTGAATCATTTTTATTTCAATAATAAAAGAATAAATACTTGAAATTATACTAGTAATCAGATTTTTAAAATGCAAGAATAATTAACCTTTATGGCCGAAATTGTTGTTGTAATAAGCAATGAAAACCACATTAACTTTTCACTTCACTTAATAAACAGTCGACGAAACAGTTCACGTGTAGATGACTTGTAATTAATTTTAAAAACTGGCGTTTAGCTATAAAGTTTAAATATAATTATGAACAAGTTTTCATATAAATAAACTGTAATCAATTATCTATCATCAAGTATATGAATCACCATAATTTTTTAGTCAATTGTAACATAACCTATTATTACTGCACTCGCCGACAGCGTAACGGAACACAGCGTAACGTAATAATGATCGTAAAGGGACACAGCGTAACGGATCAATGAGCGTAACGGAACAATGTGCGTAACGGGACACTTTTTCGTGCGTGCAGCCGGCGTTCATCGATTTATTAGACATTGTCACGTCAAAAGAGAAGAATTAGTAATGGTTTCCTAATCAGTGTCACGTGTAACACGCTGATAATGTGTCCTTATTGACAAATGTGGATATAGTTAAGTTGAATCTGACCTGGTGCGGAATGAAACCGTGAAGTTAGCGTGGCCCTACATTCAAAAGAGACGCGCGAGGAAAGGGAAGGAAGCGAAGTGCGGTAACGGTAACAGTCCAGCGAACAGCTGATACTTGTCTATGTTCGATTTTGTGGATCCCAATATGGTGCCAGAAAATAGCACTTTTTTTATTTTTATTTTTTTTTTCTAGGTGAAAAGATAAGTCAGGAAAAATTGGCTTCTGGGAGAATAAACACACACCAAGGGTTTTGTGGAATGACGAGGGAGGGGGGTTATAAATACATCAGTCATCATACTAGGTGGTCTAGGCCTCTATTCATGCAATAAGCGGAAAACTTTATAGTATGAAAAAGTTTTTTTAGGGCATGGTTATTATTGTATTTTTCATCTCCGTTTCACAGTTACAATTGTCACCACAGTAGGAGGCATTAAATGTCAAGGGGATCTAATCCCCCCTGCCCCTCCTCCCAACTCCTTCCGAATATACACATATGCACATAGGCACGTCCACCATCGCAAAAACCCACGCCGGTAAAAATATTTTACCTTAAACTTACAAAAACACTTGCTACAAATTGTCCATGGATCTTCGTATATTTACAGATATCTTTTTAGTTTTACTGAAACATAGTTTACTAAAAAAAAATTTAAAAAAATGTTTCAAGCTGAAGCATTGCTCTTTTTCCATTCGAAAGTTAACACTGTTTGCGAAGGAAAGCAGAACTACCGGAATTTAATATCAGTGATCCTAAGATGCCCAGCTGGGAGAGAAGTGAGCGAATCAGGTATTGCCGATTAACAAGAGCAAAAAAAAAAATGTTTCTCATCTAGAAATCAGCCAACGGAAATATCAAACGTTGGCAGAGCAAACACGGGGCTTTGAACTTTAGCTTGACGCCAAACGAATTCCCAAATTTTTTTCCGGGGTCTCTAACCCTCACTAGAGACCGAAAAGGGGCGCGGCTTTCGTTGACTCATATGACAGACACCGTGGTCATCCATGCACTCGGGCAAATTAACACCTGCTCATTGACTACTGACTCCTGACGGCTGTTTTAACTGGGATGCCCGTGATTCGATGCTTGTTTTTGCTGAAGGGTTTTTCCATAGGCCCAGAGTCCCGTGGCCCGACCACTGAGGCAGTAGGAAAGGCACACGTGTTGATGTGGAGATGAACCCGCGGATGGTTCAGGTGCCTGGCGGCGGCGCGCTGGTGCGGGAGGTGGTGGTGGGGGGTGGCGGGAGGCGGCTGGCGGCGGCGGCCTGGATCCCCCGGCAGTGTGTGTCCGGAGCCCGACGAGACCAGCCGCTCCTCCTGCCCGCCCCTCGCCATGGATGTCCTCAGGCTCGCGGTGAGTGTCCGTCAGCCCTGCCTTCCAGGAGGTCACAGCCAGTGGCGCACCCGGGGGGGGGGGGGGGGTTTAAACCCACCTCCGAAAATGTGAAGGAAAAAATCTAGAATGGAAAAAGTAAAAACATTCCCAGTCCCAGCAAAATAGGTACGATGGTCAATGGGCAGCGCTCAATCTACCAAACTTTGTGAGATGTTTTCACGTCAGTGTATACATTATATTATGGTGTTAGTATTACATTTGTAGTCTGCTACCGTGAATTACTTTAATTTTTTTTTTTTTTGCAAATTAGTTTGTGTTATATAAAAACTAAGAATTGTTTGTGCGCTACGTTTATCTCAATTTTTGCATAATTTTGGACTTTTTAATGCATGCTATGATTCTCATGGTATTTAAATAATACTGATTTTGAGCGGACGAGACCCTGGGTTTGATAAAGGTATCTTTGTTTGATTCTTGTATAAAACAAAATTTATTACCGTACTAAAAATTATTCTTTTTTCTACCAGCAGTATATTCAATAATTAGATACAAAGCTTCTTAAATAGCACCAATTTTCACCTAGAAATCCAAATTTTCCCGGGAGATGACCCCCGGTTTTGAAACACCGGTGTTCCTTAAAAAAACAAACATCAACCCCCCCCCCCCCAAAAAAAAAAATTCCTCGGTGCGCCTCTGGTTACAGCGAGATGATTTCAGAAGGGTTAATGTGTATTCCTCAGTGGGCTAAAAGAATGTTTTTCCTCTCCATCACAGTCCGACATGCATCATACACAGAAGCCGCTGCATCTAAATTTTACGCCGGTTTGCACACGATATCTGTAAGCGTGTCTTGTTATACAAACTTGATTTGTGTGTTGCATTTATTTAATACCAGTAATTTATATATATATATATGTCTACGAATGGTTTTAAAGAAATACTCAAACATGTCATGTATGACAAAGTATTGAAGGTATTTAAATAAACACCAAAGTAATAAATTTTCAGTTTTCTATTTTCTAAAACAAAATCATCACTTAAATTTGTTTGTGTGTACATTCAAGTTTTAAAAGTCTGCTGCTTCCTGACATTGTATTTTTACATTCAGATTCCTTTTTAAAAGCCATTGTAAATAAAACATACTCATGAAATATTATATAACGGCACTGAAACTGTTTTGGGTTCAAGGGTTTTCCATTGGCTAAGGGTCCTCCAGATAAACTGTGTCTCAATCACCGAAGCAGCACAATGTTAAACGTTTTTGAAGTGAAACTTCTTTGGGCGCGATGGGAATAAATTTCAAGGCGGAATTTTAACGCAGCGTTTTCGTGAAACATTGTGAAACGTGTCTCACGCGAAAAGATGGAGAATAGGTTGCGGACGGTTCAGAGAACTAGCAGGGCCGTGATGCCTAGAGCGGGCTCCACGTGGCGGCGTGCGGCTCAGGTTGAACCCCGCCATGCTGCAGGGATAGGCGGGTCACGGCGGTAGGGACCCGCCTGCGTCTGACGCCACCCGACTTGCTGGCATCTAGTAAGGGAGTATCTGGGCAGAGGGCAACACAATGGGGTTTGAGATTATTTTGAAGTGAGTAATACTTTTTGTTAATTCATATTTGTTTAGAAAATTATCTTGTCGCTTTCTCTCTCTCCCCTTCTCCTGTTTTACCCCGTTTTACCACTTACGTATCGAGGTTTTAATTACCAAATAAGTATCACTTTTATCACGTGTACTGAGTTACACGAGCTCTTTTTTTTAACGGAGTAATATCTGCTGACGCATTGCATCCTAATTAGCATAGTTGCTTACGACTGGGACATTTTATGCAAATTTGGTTTTTATTGGGGTCACGTATTTTAGGGCGTTAAATAACCCATGAACCAATGATAGAAGCTTTTTAAATATACAATATTTCACATTATAATCTGCTGCCAAATAATAACGCGAAAATTTGCAGGTTTCTACCCATAGCTCGCAGATAAATTGTGGCACACCAGTGTTAGGGTAGTGGCCCCCACCACAAATGGACCCGCTATATTTTTAATCTGTGTTGTAATTTTCTTTCGCTATTTTAATGTTGTCCAAAAATTTTTTGTAGAATATACTCAAACGTCCTCTACGTTGGCTGCTCATTGGCCATCTACATGTGAGGCATGTTGATTTGGATGCGTGTGATTCGTAACTTCTGACTATTTCTCACTGGCTGAGTTCTTCAGATTTAAATGTTAACCCTTCCCAGATGCAGCAAAAAGGAAAGAGCGTTTCGATTCAAACCTACCACGAAATGAATGCTTGAAATTTCCCTGTCTCTAGTAATTGGTGAATACCGGAATAATTCACGAAGTTTTTCCATGGCGGGCAAAAATTCCAACCCGCATAAATTTTCACTGTGTCCGTTAACTGGCCCACACACAAAGCAGATTTCTAAACGTCTGTTACAAACCAGAAGCTTCAGAAGTGCCGCGTCACAGGCAACCAATACCAGCGCGTAGTCAGCAGCCAATGAGCAAACATCAGCCCGAGTGTACAGAAGAATGCGAAGTTGATCCTGTAGGTCACTGAACTGAGCCTATTAGGTATTACCAGTTCCCATTCTATAGAGTCCGGTAACAATCCGCATTTCTATTTCGCGCTAGGCTGGAGTCAAAACAATTTACTTTTGGTCTCTTTAGTGATTGTTCCACATTTAATGCTTTTGACTATGATTAGAGACCGGAAAATTTCGCGGGTTCAATGAACTTCAGGATAGACTCCAATATACTCTACACACTCGGAAAAATGCCAACTATACATTGGCTGCTGACTTGTGAGTCGTCTCGACTGGGTAACCTGTGATTCGACACATCTATGAATGAGGGTATCTAATTGGCCCTCAGACCTCCAGATTAACAGTGAACCAATGGTAGAAGCCGCATTAAAGTATAATTATTTGAATTTTAGCATAACACCAAATGAAACCGCGAATTTTTCAGGTCTCTAACTATGATCCATTGACGAACAATCAACCAAATAAATATCACAATCATGTGAAGCTCAGTTCATTGGGCATTAATTAAGCAAGTAGTACGTTATTTGCTCGAGTACAAGAGAATTGTTGAGTTAATCCTAGAGGTCATTGGTCCGCGTATTCTTCCAGTTCCTACCTCTTTATTGGTTAGTAGATGACCAATTAAGGTTACACTTCGCAATAGGCTAAAATTCAAGCAAAATTAACTTTGAGATGCTTCTAGCAAAAACATATTGAATGGAATCACGAAACACCAAATTCATACCTATCTCAAATAAGCAACCAATTAACCGGTGGAATTTTCCCGAGTATGAATAAGCAGGATTTAATATGGTTGGCTGTAATTTTTTAATCTAAATATGTACTGCACTGAGTTGTTTTTTTTTTGAGTGAGTCAGACATGTACTCATTAATAAAACTTTCTGGTTTACTGCGCTATTGTCACTCGCAAGTGCATGACCTGTATACAAATCATCCTAAACCGTTATTTATAACATGTCCATGTATAGCATGAAATATATGTATAGCACTTCCGAAAAAAAAAACTTACCGGTGACCCGATACAAACAGTCTTGAAGTATGGCGGATACATAGGGACTGGAAAAATTCGCTGATTCAATGACCTCCAGGATAGACTCCACGATCCTGTGCATACTCGGGCAAACTTCACCTGTTCTTTGGCTACTGACTTGTGAGGCGTCTCAATTGGGGGACTCGTGAATCTATATTGGTTTGCCTGAGGGTCTATAATTGGCCCACAGTCCCCCATATTAACAGTGAACCAATAGCAGAATTTGCATAAAAGTATAATTATTTGCATTTTAGCATATCGCGAAATGAATCCGCGAATTTTTCCGGTCTCTGCGGATACGATACAGGATAAAGGTTCCTACAACCATACATTTTTATCGGTGTGCAACGTTCGCCCACTGCTACCACCGCATAAGTTAACAAACAAGGAGATTTGTGTGTGAATACGTTCTTCGTCCTTCTCCTTTTCCACCATACATCCTCTGTAATAGAGAGTTCACTGTTTAGTAACTTTTTCCCTTTTGGAAATTAAGTTCATTGGTTCATTTATATCTCGATCAAGAAGCATATGAGCACATCAGCCGAGAACAAGTATTCTAAGTACAAGATTACACGGCACAGCTAAATTATTTTTAATGAATGTGTTTTGGCAGCCATATTTAAAAACATTTCCTTTAACGCAAAAAAATAATTGTTGAGTTCCACGGGAATCAACTGTTTACAGCTCGAATTGTTCGCAATGATAATGTTTATATTTCGGTGTTTGTCAGGATGCATCTTAGTTTCATGCTTAAAGCTACCATGCCACATAATTATTTTGCATTTTCATTCACTTACACCTGTTTTTTTTTATGACTCATGTTTAGTCATCCATGGTCTGTTGACGTTAAACCAGTCAATCGGAAGCAAGTTTAGAATATATGTCGTTGTGAAGTACCTACTTGCGTAATATGATTGGTTTGAATGAGAAATAATCCCAACTGTGACATTACTGATTCAAGCATGTTCACTCTGACATTTTTTTTTTTTGTAAATTGAACAGAAATATTCCTATAGAATTACAGGTTGTTATAATTTGTACATTTACATGAAAACAATTGTATCAGTACACAATAATGTTTGCAGTAATACTGGGTTAAGATAATTTTCTTACCTGGGCATTTATGCTTTGTGTTGTTCCAGTATCTCTAATAGTTAGTTATTTGTAAACCGTTCCCTGAATAGCTTTCCAGAGTTCCATTATTGAATATTCTATTACCTTTCCCGTGGTTTAAAAGAAAATTATTCTTGCATGAAACATCAATCAATGTATAAAATAATGCACAAATTTCTGTAAGAAATACTTAGTGTTATCTCGAAAAAACTTAATTCACATACACAAAAACACCATAGTAATGTGTTGTTTAAATATACAATATTTTCTTGTAGTGTTACAAACTGTTTATTGGCAACTGGTTTCCAAATGAATATTTTTTGACGTGACGTCTAATAAATCGATGAACGCCGGCTGCACGCACGAAAAAGTGTCCCTTTACGCACATTCTTCCGTTACGCTGTGTCCCGTTACGCTCATTGTACGCTTGCGTCGCATCTATCTCTCTTCCACTCGATTGGCATATGCGTCCGAGGAGAAGAAAGACAGCGGCAGTACACAACTTACATCTACACGTGAACTGTTTCGTCGACTGTTTATAAAGTGAAGTGAAAAGTTAATGTGGTTTTCATTGCTTATTACAACAACAATTTCGGTAATAAAGGTTAATTATTCTTGCATTTTAAAGATCTGATTACTTGTATAATTTCAAGTATTTATTCTTTTATTATTAAAATAAAAATGATTCAATTTTATTCATAAAAGTATGCAATCATTTCATCAATGTTTTGTTACGACGTTGTCACGTTAAACTATCGTCCGTAAACCGACTTTACAGACAAACCAATTTTTTTTCTTCTGTGTTGTAAAGACATCGTGCAAAGTGCAGCGCGGCCGGAGCCTGACCCCCGCTCGCCCGCGCGGCCGGGAGTCACGTGACTTCCCCCGCCGCGGCGGGTTCGCCGGCTCCGAGGCGCGGGCCAACGGGAACGGAGTCGCAACCTGTTGGCCGAGTGGCGACGAGTGTAGCGGAGGGAAGCGCTCCTAACGGCACCCGTGATCCCTGCTGGCGACCCGGCGCCCGATGAAGAAGACGGGTTGTTACGGCGCGCCGAAGCGCAGCGACTCTTAGGCCTCTGTCTGACGAGCGACCTGGGTGGCGCCACCTACATTCTCGCCACTCGCTGTGCGACCCGAGTGGCTGGCCAGTTGAAGAATAGACACCGAGGATTAGTTGTACATATGCATTTGGCTAGCAAGAAAAAGAAAAAAGGCGATATTGGGTACATCCAATGATAATTAGTACTACTTACCAAATTCGTTTTTCTCTTCATTCGACGCCGCTTCATTGTTAATCATAAACATGTTAATTAACTCTTCCCATGCTTTCTTCTTTTTGTCCCTACTCGAATATTCCGATGTACCAGCATCCCAAATAGCTGGGCGGAGTTGTACTTCGTGAATAAATGCCTCAACGTCGAGGTCCATAGTGAAGTGGTCGCTTCTCAGTGGTGTCGTGTGACAGGCTGCACTGACTGGGTGGCCGCCGCTTACAAGTGGCGTCCGGGTAGCGGACGGTCGACAGTCGCGAGCCACTTGATAGGTGGTACGACCCCGTCTGGCAGGTCCGTTCAAATATTGTTGTCGACTGGGTGGCGCCACCCAGGTCGCTCGTCTGACAGAGGCCTTAGACCCGTCGCACCTGGCACGGATATCCAGGAACAATACCACTGTCGTGTCTGCTGCTCCCACAATGCACGGGAACGTAACAAACGGCAACCAAGGATACTAAATATTATTTTTTTTTAATATATTATGTTTCGATATCATGTTACAGGCCGCATTCACACGTATGATCAAAATAAAAACAAAGTTATAATATAACACCAGATATTCTTGTACGTGAAACAATATTTAACGTATTTATAACATAAACAAACATGGCTACCATCGGAACAAAATACTCTGCTTCTAGTTGTCGCACGGAGCGACGTGAAAGGAGGAGCTCAGCATCGCTGAGATAATCCATGTGGGTCCGACTACGTCTGCGTGCTGTTGTGTAAACTATTGTTCCGTGAGATCCGTCTCCGTTTCCGTGATCCGTCTCCGTTTCCGTGTCACTGTAGAACGGGCCTGAAAGCTGAACCACGCACGGAACGCTACAGCCTGCACGCAACCAACACAAGAAAGTCACAGTCGTTTATAAAGCACGTTAAGTCGCACGACGTCGCTAACCCTATAACTAGGGACCGGAACAATTCGCTGGTTCATTTTGTGTTAAGCTAAAATTCAAATAATTATACCATAGTGCTGCTTCTGCCATTGGTCCACTGTTAATCTGGAGGACTGAGGGCCAATTAGAGACCCTCACTCATTGAAGTGTCGAATCACAGGCCACCCAGTCGAGACGACTTACAAGTGAGCAGCCAATGAACAGTTGGCATTTGCCCGAGTGTGTAGAGGATATTGGAGTCTATCCTGGAGGTAGGTCATTGAAGCCGCGAAATTTTTCCGGTCTCTACCTATAACTTAAAAAAATGTAAAACCGTATAAAACATATATTTACCCCAGTCTTCTTTTAATAACTCAAACTTTATCACTTTATCAGTGATTGGTTTTAAAATATGTAATTATTTTCCATCACTGTGAGGAAGTTTAGCAAGTGTAAACATGATGTTTAAAGGAAAAGAAGGCTGAGTTTTTGAAAGTCTTCGTGGCCGTCGAAAACGCAAGCCAAAACGCAAGAAAGTTGCGTTGCAGAATTGTGCTTTGCGCAGTTTACAAACCGGTACTTTGAATGTTATTTCTGAACATGTGGTGTGTTGCGTGCTGCCCTCTGGAGAGTGCGTGCCTCACTTCCCCGCAACTCTCCTCCAGCAGCCTGCTGCCGCTGCGTGAGGCACATGTCGCGTGCTGCTCTCGTCCCAGAGTTCAGGGTTCAGCCTCCGTGGTATCGATCTTCCGATGTTTCCCGAGATCACTTCAGGCATACGTTGGGATGGTTTTTACTGAAGGCCATGACCGATTCATTTCCCAATGATCCGTGAGTACAGACAATTTTTTTTTCTATACGTAACTATTTTAAGCACTCTGTTTAAAGGTGTGACAAACTTCAGGGAATTTATTCCATTAGCACAACGTAACATTGATTGCAAAAATGTCTGTGGTAGTTACTTCTGCCAGGTTTATTTTTCTTGTAGTTTTCTAACGCTCATCATTTCCCCGTTATTCTCACGCATAGATTAAAAAAAAATAATGATTATATGAACAACAGAAGGCTTTTCTTTTTGGTACCATGTATCTGTTTCTGAAACAAAATAATTTTATTAAAAGTTCAATTTATTTCCGGTGTGAAGACTCGTTTATTACAGAAATGCCTGCAGTCATGTCTCTGCTTGCTTTACTTACTGCAGTTGAACCGTGGATGCAACCAAGCAGGAGTAACGAAAATACTCCTCCATTCATCCGTTCCGTTGTTGCTTTCATTGTTTTATTTCGCTTTGGCCAAGAATGAAGAATGTGGAAGCTTGCAACCGTCAGGCATTATTTGCGAAAAAAATATGAACTCCCATTAGACTACAACAAGGTATCTCCTTTGCTATTGTCTGCGAGAAGTCGTTACTTTATTCTACCGGAACATTCAGGACGCGTTTGCTTCCGCACTGAACTACTGCAACAAACAATCCACTTGCAGCTACACATCTATTAGTAGACGAGCCCGTGGGAGATCGACCTTCACCCATCTGATAACCAGATGAGACCTATTTTTTATGAAATAGTTTTGATTTATAAACACGCCTATGATAGCTTGCCTATCAAAAAGTGTTCATGGCTATTTTTAATTAAATTAATTTTAATCAATTTTTTTTTCATCACCTTCACTCTTATGATAACCAAACCAATTTATTCTCAACAGATAGTTTTTAACATAGAGAATATGCCTTGGTAAGCTTGCCTACTGATTTTTGTTCATAGCTATCTGGCAAGCAGGTATGAACAGGTAAGTCAATTTAGATAACTTCATCGATATGATAACCAATACAAATTGGTATCAGAAGAAAAATAATTTAATTGCAAAAATAACAGTATAGGCTTGCCTGCAAAAAACCGTCCATAGAATATTATTGCTATGCTTTAAAGTTTTGAAATTGGAGCGATTAAATATGTGCGAGAAAGAAAGTAGATTGTCTGAAGTCCGTGTGATGGAACAGGACGCAACGTAGCAGCTGCGTGCGACCAGCCAAAAAAATTATCTATATGATATAAATAAATTCTCATATTAATAAAATTTTCATTCATATTCAGTTTATTAATTAATGAACACAAATTTCCCGGAACTCAAATTTACAGACAAAACAATTTTTTTTAGTTTTAAAACAATCAACATAATTAAAAAAATAAAACAATATTTACAAATATAAAATCTTTGAAAATCAACGTACCTTTTAAAAATGTATTTAAAGTTTTTTTACAAAAAGAAAAAATCAAGAAAGTTGCTAATCTGACATATTGATTCAAACAAAAATGTTTACTTACGTCATGATTTTGATACAAAATTCTTCTTTATATTTATTACTTAAAACAGTAACTTTATTGTAACACGTGTAGTGATAGACTAATCAAAAAAATCCAGCGATTCTTTAGTTAGCTGGATATTTCCATATTTAAAGTTATGTTTTTTACGAAAATACAACTTTAAGAAACATATCTCAAATGAATCATCATTAAAATCAATAATAGATTTTTTTAATTACACAAAAAACCATTTTTATCCATCTTTCTAAATTTAATAAAAAAGCACTGAGCACGTGTTGTCACAAAATATTTTTCTACAATAAACACAACTGTTTCTGCGAGTCCCGTGTCTGGGAGCATGCGCACTGGGTCACATCCACAGGCTGGTCGCGCGCAGCTGCTACGTTGCGTCCTGTTCCATCACACGGTCTTCGGACAATCTACTTTCTTTCTCGCACATATTTAATCGCTCCGATTTGATAACTTTAAAGGATGACAATAATATTCTATGAACGGGTTTTGCAGGCAATCCTATACTGTTATTTTTGTACCTAATTAAATTATCTTTCTTCTGATACCAATTTGTAGAGACCTGCAAAATTCGCGGATTCATTCGGTGATATGCTAGAATTCAAACACATACGCCTCTTAGATAATTTTGCTATTGGCTTACTGTTCATCTTGGTGAATCTCAACCAATTATGAACCCTCAAGCAAAGAAGGATCGAATCACAGACAAACCAGCTGAGACGACTTACAAGTCAACAACAAATGAACTTGCGTTATTTGCCCAGTGTACAGGAGAATGTGCAGTCTATCCTTAAGGCCATCGAAACTGAGAATTTTGCAGGTCACTACCAATTTGTATTGGTTATCATATCGGTGAAGTTATCTAAATTGACTTACCTGTTTATACCTGCTTGCCAGATAGCTATGAACAAAAATCAGTAGGCAAGCCTACCCAGGCATATTCTCTATGTTAAAAACTATCTGTTGAGACTAAATTTGTTTGGTTATCATAAGAGTGAATGCGATGGAAAAAAAAATTGATTAAAATTAATTTAATTAAAATCAGCCATGAACACTTATCGATAGGCAAGCTATCATAGGCGTGTTTATAAATCAAAAATATTTCATAAAAAATAGGTCTCATATGATTATCAGATGGGTGAAGGTCGATCTCCCACGGGCTCTTCTACTATATCATCTCCATCAAAAATTTAATTACTCCACTGGATAGCTAAAGGATCAAAGAATTATTTACGCTAAGTGAGGACTTTGGCGCATAGCGCGCGGTGGAGGAAGAAGTGCCGCCATTTTGAAGTCATTTTGCTGCGTTTCGAGATTTCCATTTAATATAACTTTTGACTCGGAGAAGCTAAGACGTACGTTTGGGTTTTTTATCGTCAGCTCTCGTCCAAATCTATCGATTGCGTGTAAAAAAACATTAAAGTTAAAATATTTACAGTGAATGTATATGGTTTTAAAATAATGTATCATGTCGGCATATACGCGACTTCTTAGTGTCCATACATAAAATAGCGTATTTTATATTTTGCATGGAAAATATTACCTGTTTACGTGCATGTATTCACGTACAACACACGGCCGTGTCCATGACACAGTCACACCCCATTTTTTTTTTGAAGTGGCAACGTCTAATAAATCGATGAACGCCGGCTGCACGCACGAAAAAGATAACTCATTGTCCCGTTACGCACATTGTCCCGCTACGCTTTGTTCCGTTATGCTCATTGTACGCTTGCGCCGTATCTATCTCTCTTCCACTCGATTGGAACAACCATCGATTTGACTTTTTCGAGGCATATTAAACTTGAAACACTCCCATTCGTTTCCTACTTTTCCTATCATCGTCCTATCATTAACAGTATAACACAGATTGGAAGAAGTTAAATAGCAAACATGTATAAACGTTATAGCTAAAATAATCTGTTCGTTAAAGTAATAAACATATTTGAATTAATTAGTGCAAATGAAATTAAAATTATCAAATAAATTGTAGATTTCATTTCACTCCTTTGTATCCATACAAAATAGTGACAATTCAATAAAAAATATTCAATTTTATTCATAAAAGTATGCAATCATTTCATTATGGTTTTGCTATGACTTTGTCACGTTAAACTGTCGTCCGTGAACCGACTTTACAGACAACCAATTTTTTTTATCATCGAGCTAGTGTCGGGATCTTCACGCGGAATACGCGTGCCCCAGGATGCAAGGCAGGCCTGGACTGCGCTGCGCCGCGGTGCTAGCACTGCCTCGCGCCAAGTCTAATGGCTACAGCTCGGTGCTCGCTCGCATGAGTGAAGCGGCGCGGTTCATTTGCTGCGAGTGCACGGAGCCGTCGAGCGGGAGAGCTTTCTCGTGTTCTCTCGCTCCGCTCAAACTTGTGAACTTGCTCAAAGAACACACAAATAAATATATATATTAGCGAGTCCTTCAGTACTCGCTAGAGATGCGTAGCCTCGATGAAGAGAAAATTATATCTTGTTCTCGTGTTGCAAATGCACTTATGATACGAAACTCGGACACGAAATTGAACCTAAAATTCTTTAAAATCAATCCGAGTTTGATACAACACGCAAATCGTATTTTCAACTAAATTTCAGTCTGGAAACGTAAAAAACATTTAGTTGCCGGAGCAGCTACGTTGTCTATCGAATCGACTCTGTAGAGATCAGCACACAGCCCATGGCCTTCATCTAAACTATAATGGTAAAATGGTATTGGTAGAGACCTGAAAAATTCGCGGTTTCATTTGGTGTTATGCTAAAATTCAAATAATTATACTTTAATGCGGCTTCTACCATTGGTTCACTGTTAATCTGGAGGTCTGAGGGCCAATTAGATACCCTCATTCATAGATGTGTCGAATCACAGGTTACCCAGTCGAGACGACTCACAAGTCAGCAGCCAATGTATAGTTGGCATTTTTCCGAGTGTGTAGAGTATATTGGAGTCTATCCTGAAGTTCATTGAACCCGCGAAATTTTCCGGTCTCTAGGTATTGGTTGAAAAAATCTGTGAGGCAATAAACAAATTTCAAGCTGTAAATCACAAAGATCCAACTTTGTATGTTCCCATATGACTAGAGAATTTTTTGCACATCTCAAAGACAACATGTTGAAACTCAAAATAGCTTTGGGAGTGTTCAACAGGGTATACCTTCAGATTCTCATGATTTTTGTTTTTTGAATATATTATTACTAAATGTATTATCTATTAGAAATAAAGTAAATGAACTAGAACTTCTTATAAATGAATACTCTGACATATCTTGTCTATGTCTATGTGAACATTGGTGCAGTGAGGATGAACTTTTCACATTGCATGTAACTAATTATGGTATTGGCAGTTATTTTTGTAGGTCAACCTTTAAATGTGGTTGTTCCTGTATATATGTTTCGAAAAACTTAAACTTTAAAAGAAGAACAGATCTGGAGTGCTTATCTGTAGAAAAAATAATTGAGGTTGCTGCCATTGAAATTACTGATGCATACAATAAGGTTTATATTGTATTGTGCATCTATCGATCTCCTAATAGTGCCATAAACTCTATTTTTGTTAAGCTTGATGAACTTCTTGCTAAAACTATTAAAATTGATCAATCTGTACTTCTTTGTGGTGATTTTAACATAAATATAAATAGTGCCTCAAATGATGTACAACAATATTTTGCTATTCTTCCACAACATGGAATGTTACTCTTAACTAATTTTGTAACAAGAGAATCTATTAACAGTTCAACCACAATAGATCATGTTATAATTAGTAAAAATATTAAGGGCGCCTCTCTAACACGAATAACAAACAGTCTTTCTGACCATTATGGTCAATTATTAAAACTAAATCATTTTAAATTTGTTTCTAAAAAATGTCTTATGTATATTAGAGACTACAGTGCTCTTCCATGGTTTTATTGTGATCTTCAACTTGAAAGCTGGGATCCTGTTTTTAAAGCCAAAACAGTTGATGATAAATTTAGGGTGTTTATGAATATTTTTTTTTTGAAATTTGAGCAGTATTTTACAAAAAACTAAAACATATAAATAAGTGTTCTGCTAGAATAAATAATGGTTGGATAACCACAGGTACAAAAATAGCAAGTAAAAATATAAAAAATCTCCATATGAGAAGTAAATACGATAAATCTCCATATTTTGTCAGCTATTACAGAAATTATAAAAAAATATATAAAAGAATTTTAAAAATTGCTAAACAAAATTATGTTGAAACTCTAATAAAAAATTCCAATAATAAATCAAAGACAATCTGGGGTATAATTAATAAGGTAACCAATAAATTAAAAACTTTGTATGAAACTCCACAGTTAGTTGGCTTAAAGGGTGCTCCAATTAAATCAGCCTCTTTCACAGCTAATTACATAAATAGTTTTTTCTGCAATGTTCCAAATATAGTTAGATCTAATTTACCTATTCAAAGCGTTTCACCCTCATATTGGCGAACAAAAGTATCTGAATTTACTATGTTTTTATATCCTGTAACATACTTAGAAATTATTGTATGTATAAAAAATCTTAAATCTAAAAAATCTTCTGGACTTGATGGAATCCCCATTAAAGTCATTAATGAATGCTCGGATGTTTTAGCTGCACCTCTTGTCCATATTTTAAACGAATCTTTTATACATGGTGTTTTTCCAAATGACTTAAAAATTGCTAAAGTTATCCCATTGTTAAAAAAAGGTAATCCCACATTAATTGAGAACTATAGACCAATCTCACTTCTTAGTTTCTTTTCTAAAATATTTGAGTCTATCATTAATAACAGATTGGTTAGCTATCTCACAAAATTTAACCTGCTATCTACATCCCAGCATGGTTTCTTAAAGGGAAAAAATACAGAGTCGGCTATTGGCGAGTTCGTTGATTTTGTCACAGAATGCAAGGACAGATCAGAGGATGTCGTTGGTATTTTTCTTGATCTGTCCAAAGCTTTTGACACCAGAGATCATAAATTACTTATTGAAAAATTATATAATTTGGGAATTAGAGGTGTAGTCAATAAATTGTTGAAGTCTTATCTCACAAACAGAATGCAGATAGTTCAAGTTACTAGAGTCAATAGTAACAACATATTAGAGTCTTATAATTCCCTACCTAAACTTATGAATGTAGGAGTTCCTCAAGGTAGCGTTTTAGGGCCACTTCTTTTTCTGGTCTATGTAAATGATCTAAGTTATCATTTTACCGATATTCCTATCATTTCTTTTGCAGATGATACTAATGTACTGATTAAAGCCAATCCAGCTTCCAAACTTGATGCTCTGGTTATGAATACCCTACATACATTAAACTCGGTTTACAAATAATAAACTGCTACTGAATTATGGTAAAACAAATTTTATTTATTTTTCCTCTAAATTAAAATCAAATAAACCAAATACTCTGTTAAAAAATACAAACTTAAGTTTTGTGGCACATTCACGATTCCTTGGACTTGAGATTGATGAATTTTTATCATGGGACAAACATATGTTTGGTTTGCTAAATAAATTAAACAGTATGTGTTATATGTTTAAAGTACTTTCTTATATAACTACCAAACAATGCCTATGGTCTGCCTACTTTGGCTATGTTTATTCTTTAATCAGCTATGGAATTATGTATTGGGGGAGTAATAGACATAATCTACAATCAGTTTTTATTATACAAAAAAATTAATCAGAATTATACTCCACATGAAACGTTTGGACAGTTGTCGTAACATTTATAAATCCTTAGGTCTTCTTACTGTACCCTGTATTTATATTTACAAAGTATTATTGTTTATTCATAAAAACAAATTAATTTAATTTAAAAAATACTAATATTCATGAGCATTTCACGCGAATTAATGCAGATTTTCATCTGCAAAGGGTTCACAAGAAAAAAACTTTAGTCAGTTAGAAATGTTGGTATTAGATTATTCAATAAATTACCATCAGTTCTAAAAAATATGGACCAATATAATTTATTTAAAAAGGAATTATTTCTTTATTTATCACATAAGGATTTTTATAATATAGATGACTATGAACAGGAGGTAGCTTCGTAATTTTTTAATTTTTTTTATGTATGACTTTTCTTTTATATCTAATTTCTTTTATATATAATATATAATATGTGCTTATTCATGGAAGAGCAGCTGTTATATTTTATTATTTTAATTTTTTAATGCTTTTAATACTGTTCCTGTACCTGTTTATGTGTTTGTATTTATGTTTATTTGTAATTTTTCTTTTGACATATTCTATACCATTGTATGGTCTATTGAATGAAATAAAAAATCAAATCAAATCAAAATCAAATCATTAGATTTTTTTAGAGCGAAATGTTAATCTTAATAATGAAAAATCTCCGTGAAAATAAATTAACAAAAACTTGAAAAAATAATATACTTTGGTTTTGGGCCGTATTTTCTACAAGTAATTTTATTAAAATACCCCAGCTTGTTAAAATTTAATAAACCGTTTATAATATAAAGTTTCCTTTTGGCTTTGCGAGTTTTGGTTCGCGCCATCCGCCACAGATGGCAGCACCGTGGTCACGGATATCCGTTCCATGCGACTTCCGTTCCATGCACAAAGTTACACCTGCCAAATTCCGTGTACCGAATTTCTAAGATGTAACACGTAACAAAATTGCTGTAATGCAAGACAAATGCACTCGGGAAAACCTTTTGCTTCATTTTATGCTTTATCATTGTTTTATTTTGTGAAAAAAATTATATTAGATATTAGCTTTTGTAGTTTAAAACGTTTATAAAAAAGTTCGAAATGTTAGAGGTTTTCTTGAAACAGGACACATTGATTAAATTTTCAGCTGTTGCTTTTTATCGTTAGTAATTAAGAACGAAATACTCTTATCGCTGTTACCTTTGGCTTTGTGATACTTTTTACGAGATTAAGATTAATCAACTGTTAAGTATATTTTATACTTATATATGTATACCTATATATTAAACTACTATTTGAATATTTCTATAGCTTTAAAATTATACATCTGTGCTGATTCTTAAATCTTTATTTTTTTAATTTTTACCCACGGAATGAGCAAAAAATTCGTGGCTGGCCTCAAATCTAAATATACGCATAATATTTATTACTGGTCTCCCAGTCACCAGGAAAGACTTTTTTGCACAATAAGTGAAAGTGATCCCTTACGGAATCATGCGTCATTAAAAAATGCTTTTAAAAGTATATGTTAAAAATATCATTAACCTCTGGAGATAACCATACAAAACTTTTGATAGTGATTTTGTTCAATGGATATATCACACCTATAAAAATTATGATGTAATATATCCAATCCACCATAAACTGTTAAAACTGGACTATTCATCCTCTTTTCACACACACGCGTGCTTACACACACACACACACAACTTATTTATTCATTTAAACAAGATATCAGAAATCTTTTTGAAATCTTTTTGTAGAAACTCTCCCATGCTCATCGTTTTCAAGAATTCAAATTTTAGAGATTCCTACGACAAATCTGTCTCCAACATGAACTTAATTTATTATTACGGTAATCTTGCCAACGGTGAAACTGGGAATATTTCTACAAGATGACCTCCTCTATTTAATATTTTTTTCGTGTTGTTTTTTTAGTAATTATGAGCCCTTTAATCCTTTGTTATAAATTACTTTTAGTCGAGAAACATCACTACTGGAGATAACATAATTCTGTATAAATCTTCTGTGAGTGAATAAGTTTAAGTACATACATCTCATTTAGTTATATTACCTTCCATTATTCATGAAACTTTTTTTCAGGTAGAGTTTTCAGACGATTAGTTTTAATCTTTAGTATGGCATGCTAACTAACTCATTTACCTATTTTCGATTCAGATTAAATACTAAAAATGGTGGCTGCTCTCAGTTTATCAATGAAACTTTATAGTATACTAATTTAGTTTTAAGTGTGGTAAAACGTTCGTCACACATGGTATAAGTTTGTTTTTTTTATTTCATAGTCAATAGTGGTTTATTAATAATCACAAAAAAATCTTTTGTTAAAAATCTGATAAACGTTGACGTAGTCACATTCTATAGAAAAGGTAGCCTTAATTCCCAACTCATAGTTTCATAAAGATTAACTTTCAAGCGTGCGTAATATTAAAATACCACAGTGTATATTGTTTATAGTATTTATATAACACAATTTTCATCCAATATAAACAAAATATGCAAATATTGCAGGTATTTAAAAACGTTCCTATAGTTCATCATTTTCCAGAAACCTCTTATTTTTGCCATTATCGAACAGAATACGTAGGTGCTAGAAGATTTATCACGGAAAAAATTAAGATTGTTAACATAATTTTTTTCAAGATATTGTTAGATTACCTCAAAAAATTTTATGAAATTAAAGTTTTTCAATTGTAAAATACAAATAAAATCATCAAAACATAATATTTCCATTACTGCATTAGATACAGGGCGTTATGGCAGAGGGAGCAGTAAATATGTATCCTTCCACCGGGGTTCCGGGCATATGTACGCTGTATTTCATAACTGATTACATCTGCGGCTTCGTGGCCCAGGTGAAGCCACCGAGAGGGTTCTTGGTTTCTAATAGGAGGGGTTAAATAAGTGGTGCGAGGTACAACAGGTGTGAAGGAAGGATGAACTAGAGTGAATCAGTGGTCCCAACAGACTTTGCGTTTGGGTGTAGGGGGTGGGGGTAAGGGGTCGTACCCGTTACCCGCAGATATCCACGTGAGGTAGAGGAAAGGGGACTTTGTTCCCCTCCCTTCCCCCCACCATATAACGTCCCCGGAAGGATGAACGGCCGACGGAGGAAAAACAAGGGTCTTAAAACTGGGCAGGCTCGTTAGTCCGCCGCCGAAGCGCATTCTAGCGAGGTGGCGCCCGTGCTTAATTAATGAGCTCACGTGGAGCCGCTTTGGGCTGGAAAACGGTGGGAGGAAGTGGAAATACCGCATCTCCCTCCCCCCCCCCCTCACCTTTTTTCCGCCCCCAAAAACAACTGTTAGATACAAAAACTTTAATTGCCTCTTCCGCGGCCCCTAAAAACGAGTTTTGGCAGTTTGGCGCGCAAGACGTGACGGGCGCTAGTCCGCGAGCTTTATGGCAACATTCATTACTGCAGCAAAGTGACTTCCGCGCAAAAACCGCTGTACGTTGAGCGCAAAACAGACGAGCGCTGCTAACCCATCACGTTGCGTGGAAGCGCTCTGGAATTGTCTCGTACTGCATGATCGAGAAAGCATCGCAAGAACTGCCAGCATCTCTGCCGCTCGGCGCATGCGCCGTATTATAGGCCTTGTTCCAAACTGCCGGCCTCGGTGCTCAAGTTGTTAGCCTCTGACTTAAAAACTCTAAGATGGTGTTTCTGATTTTTTTTTTTAATTTGGGTTTAGTTATTTTGTAACCAGCTCTCATCCTCCGAGGAAAAAGTGGAGGCACCAGAGTTCGTGCGAGGTTATAAGCTACGTGACCTACTTACAAAAAAATGTTTTCTGTACTTTTACAAAAGATTCCAGTTGCCTAGAAATAGTTTGTTATAGCTACTACCAGAAAGATATCTATCTTTGTTCAACACATGGCTACGATTATTTGTTTATACATGAAATAGGTTTTTCGAAATAATACTGAGTATTTCTTACAAAAATTGGTCCATGATTTTACATTTTAATTGATGTTTCATTCAAGCTTAATTATTTTAAAACACGTAAAATATAATCTAATATTCTACAATTGTATTTCATTGTATCATGCTTATTCTATGCGCAGTAAATACTACACAGCTCTTAAGGGAACGGTTAACAAATAGCTTTAACTATTGGAGGTACTGGGACCACTCAAAGCATACATTTCCAGATAATAATTCGAACCCAGTATTACTCCGAACACTATTTTGTATAGTGATACGGTTTTTTTTATGGAATTGTACAAATATACAAATTTCTGTATTATATAACATTTTAATTTCATAAATTAAACTAAAAATTTAAAAAATTACTATAAAATTTAGTAATGTTTGATTTGATTTATTGAAGTAGCTTGGCTTCTGGGTTGGAGCCGTGTCCTTGGCGAATAATTCACCGACGTTTCGGTCGATATTGCAGTCGCCATCATCAGGGAGCAGTTACCTACTAATTACCTACAGTAGGTAACTGCTCCCTGATGATGGCGACTGCAATGTGGACCGAAACGTCGGTGAATTATTCGCCAAGGACACGGCTACAACCCAGAAGCCGAGCTACTTCAGACAATGGCCGTGACAGCCTGCGAACATTATTTTGAAAATTTAATTTTTGAAATGAGAATAGATATTGATTGAAAAACATGTTGAGCGGAGAGTCAGTAAATGAGCTCGTGTGACTTGCACGGGACCAGTCCGTCAGGTGCTCGCTCCGATATCCCGGGGATCCGCCTCCCACGAAGCGAGCACTTCACAGGCCGCAGGGAGAGGTCAGTGCACTCCTACCCCTCCCTTCCAGTACACAGACGACAATCAGAATATAGAATAAAATAATCTTCTTTGGCATTTTAAAACCTCGACTCGTAAGTATGCCGTAAGGGGTAAAACGACAGAGAGAGAGAGAGAGAGAGAGAAAGAAGACAATTTTCAAAATAAATATTACTAACCGTTCAAATACTCACAACATAAAAAAAAAAGCTGTGGGTCTTACTGTTCCTTCAAAAAATTCTCCCGTTTGGAACACGCCAAATCTTTGAACGAACTACGAAATTCTTTACAGGTAGTGCTATCTATGTGGGAAATTCAGGGACTGTCCCAATAGCGCTCTCTACGCTGCTGGTTGAACAAGGAAGAACGCGAGCACGCTGGTAGCAAACATAAAATTCAGCTCGTTTGCAGCTGAATGTATAGGATACCTGTATCTATTTTCTCAAACTTTCGCATGCTCACATATATTCTCTGACTAATTATTTCGTTCATCTATCTCTCTCGGTTATATTTATTTTTGGGTGGGGACGAATCATCGCACAAAGAGGAGAACGAAAACGAGTCAAGCAATGTATGTAGCATAGTGCTCTCTTTATATATCTTAGGCAAATTACCTATGCTCTGTCATTTTCGCGACATAAACGTTTTACAACAACGTTTCACTAAAACGTTGCATTAAAATTCAGCCTTGAAATTTTACTCTCATCGCATCCATAGACGTTTCACTTCAAAAAATCACACAGAGATTATTTTGGAAGGATTTTTGTAATCCTTATAATCCTTAGTGGGCTTCAATAAATTATTTTTATCCCCATTACAGCCCAACATGGCTCATACACACAAGCAGCAGGAATTGTGTTTTTAATTAGTCTATATTTAATTCCGGTTTGCACACGTGATCCTTGAAGTATGTCTTTCCTACAAACTTTAAAAATTTGTGTTTTTTTTTTTTTTGTATTTTTACTTGTTTTAACGAAATAAACGAAGTATTTGGAAATAAGTAAATAAATCAGTTTCATTTTTTCAATAAAAGTTTATGGTTAATTTTCTATGTGTAAACATTGGAGTTGAAACAGTCTTCTGTTCCTATAGACTTAAGTGTGAAGATCTATTTTATTTTCGAATTCAGTTTTAAGGAAACTTGCTCATAGAAATATACCACAGACTTCCTCCTCCACGAGCTCCTGGCTACGACCCTAGCTAGAGGTCTGGCAACATGGCGCGCGGTCAGTGTGACGTCATCATCAGCGTGACGACTCGTTAGCACCGCCACAGCGGTCATTACTGCGGAAGAGCTCTCAGCTCGCTTTAATTCTCTTCACCTGTTGCGGCGGGCAGGTGCGCATCTCGGAACACATCTTCATAGTTGCCAACGAAAAAAAAATATATATACAAATTAAGATATACGTGATGGGCGAAGAGAGCAAACAAGCTTTGCGAGGTGTAGGTACTTTCACAGTCTGCTAGGTTGCCCGCCCTGCTGAAGTACAGGTGCAACTCGTTAATAATGTTGCCAGTCGTCCACCGCGTCTGCTTTGTTTCACACCGCTGCTTCTGCTTTCGTAATTGTATTACTTTAATGGCCGGTAGCGTGGGAATGACGTAATTCAAGCCTTGGCTTCTTTTCTAATTGGCGTGTAACGCTA
Organism: Bacillus rossius redtenbacheri; assembly: GCF_032445375.1. Lineage (NCBI taxonomy): Eukaryota > Metazoa > Arthropoda > Insecta > Phasmatodea > Bacillidae > Bacillus > Bacillus rossius. The sequence goes on from NW_026962010.1 coordinate 16,010,276, forward strand.
CAAAAAAAAGCGTGGACTACACGTAAATTAGAGCGGAAACGCACGCCAAGGGAAATATGTGCACGAGAATTATACGGTGGAAAAATAAATATTTTTTTGTTGTTGTTGTTTACTTAAACCACGAGGTGCGAGATGTTTCAGCAGAGTACCGAGCTCGAAGCCCCGTCGCTACAGGCAAACGCAGAACAGTTTACTGGGCTCGGGGGTTTATGGTAGACGCCTTCCTCGATTTGTCTGCATGCGTTCCGGTGTTACTGTGGGAACTTGTTTCACTCGTGATCGCCGTTAGATCTGAGACCTTCCTTGTGCATTCGACATTCTTTTTGACGTGACAACGTCTAATAAATCGATGAACGCCGGCTGCACGCACTAAAAAGTGTCCCGTTACGCACATTGTTCCGTTACGCTGTGTCCCGTTACGCTCATTGTACGCTTGCGCCGCATCTATCTCTCTTCCACTCGACAATTTATAAAGTGAAGCGAAAAGTTAATGTGGTTTTCATTGCTTATTACAACAACAATTTCGGCAATAAAAGTTAATTATTCTTGCATTTTAAAAATCTCATTACTAGTATAATTTCAAGTATTTATTTTTTATTATTAAAATAAAATGATTCAATTTTATTCATAAAGTATGCAATTATTTCATCAATGTTTTGTTATGACGTTGTCACATTAAACTATCGTCCGTAAACCGACTTTACAGACAACCAATTTTTTTTATATCCCTCTGTTTTCTTTTGATTCATTTTGCACGTTGCTGGAAGAAGTTATTACTTTTAAATTGATAACGGTTTCCTGTGTTTGTTTTTTTAAGTCCATTGAAACGATTGAAACAATATCCGGCAAACAGATGTGTTTCCGCTTCTAATGATAAAACTATCGACTCGACATTGAAATCAATTTTGAACAACGTTTCAGGCTTATAATATACGGTGAAGTTAATGGGTGCAGAATTATTTACATCAGTTTTTATTCCATAATTTCGTTTATTTCGGAGACACATTTACGATTAAGAGTATTTGGTTTCTGTAAAATGTTTTGATAATTAAAACGAGACTTTAACGCATATTTCAGCCTAACTTAAATTTAATTCAATAACTTGCTTCAGGTGATGAAATACAAAATCACATGTCCCTTCTGGACGCTAGAGCCTAGCCACAGAGTAAGTCAACTCACAGAAGCGGAACTGAGTTAGTGGAGTTTATTTTTATAGTGGGCGTACCCGGTTGCTTATTGGCTGCGAGGGACTGCCGCTATGGTCCTGCAGCCAACTGGCTTCTCCAGGCTGTGGAAGATCTGGCCAAGCAAGTTAGTTTCTGGGCAGCGAACGGCAAACTGCGTTCTGCCATGTTGCACTGAGTGAAATAAACAGAGCAGGTTCCGCAGAACAGTTCCATGATCAGTTTGAAACCTAGCAACTAACCAGCTTTAGTTGCAGCAAACACATGATAAAATGCCAAGAAATCATTTTTACTACTACCGCTCACCTTACAGGTAAGTGCATTGGATTTCTCTTCTTTCTTTGGAAGCAGCCTTAGTTTCTCTTTAACTTTTGGAAAGCCTTACGAATAAAAATGAAAATTTGCGTTGCAGGACGAGTTAGTGACGAATTTCTGCGGACAACATTTCGAGGCACCAATCGATGAGAAAATTTCTCAAAGAAGGTATTTTCACTCGGCCGTTTAGTTTCTTTCGTTATTTTTCGGGGGGGGGGGGGGGGATAATAATTAGACAACATGATATCGATTAAACCAAATAGCCTCAAAGCAATATCAAATATGGAATAATTAAATTCCTATATAAAGATAGAAACCAACATAAAATTAATTAAGCTCGGTCTTTATATAAACTGTGTAAACGAGTTAATACATTCTCTAAAGTATATGTCATGTAAAACTAACATCATTAATTTGAAACTTTAGAAATTAACATTTTTATTAATGTCCTCTATACGTGTCTCCATAATTCATGACGTACTAAGTCAAATCAAATGCTCATTGGGTACACTTTTGAAACCTGTTTGCTGAATTGCTGTGATTCGATACATCGTTTGCGAGAGAAATGGGGGTTTCATTGGCTCATTTTCCTTCAAATAAACTGTAATGAATCACAAAAGCAGCTCAGCAATAGTATAAATTTGTTTGAACTCTCACCTATGGTGAAACGAATTTTTTTAATTCTCTCCGTTTCTTACCAATATCAAGTACACAGTTGGTAAGTAGGTATTTTTGGGTGAATTAAATAATGGCGTAACGCAACTCCGACAAACATGAATGAATTTACATGTGGCATGTTAAAAGCACCATTTTCTGTGTTTTATGTATTCTTAGGGAATAGCATAAGTAGTTCGCATTTTTAGTAGATCTAAAATAGACTCAGCAGTTCTCTGCGTAATCGGAAAGAAGCTGCCTGATAAAAGACAGGATTTTTTGAGACGTCTCAACTAGGTTGCTTTTAATTCGATACTTCTTTGTTTGAAGGTTTTTTAACTGGCACAGAGCTATCCAGAAGCAACACAAGTGCTCTTTTTATTTTCAGGCTGTGAAGTCTAGACTGCAGGTCGTTGACCGCGCGGACTAGGAATTTAATATTCTTCGGAGACACGGGTGAGAACTAGTTCATGTAACTAGGATGCAAATTGCACGTTCCGGCGAATAGAAAACACATCACTCGTCTAGGTCAACGACCTGGACGTGAATGTGGAGCAAGTGGAATCAGTACACTGTAAATATATATATATATATATATATATATATATATATATATTAAAGGAACAGAAATATTCTTGTTATATTACAGGAATATATATATTTGTACATTTACATGAAAACAACTGAAACACTACAAAAATAGTGTTCGCAGTAATACTTTGTTCCGATTCTTACTCGGTAAGTTATGATTTGTTTTGTTCCAATAGATACCTCCAACAGTTAAAGTTATTATTTAAACCATTCCCTGAATAGCTTTCCAGTATTATCTAACTGAGCTCATAATAAGCAGGATACAAAAAATAAAGTTAAATTGTTTAATATTCGATTCTCTTTTTCATGGTTAAAAAAATATTAATTAAAATATAAAAATTGTTTGTCTGTAAATTCGGTTTACGGACGATATTTTAACGTGACGTCATAAAAAACATTGATGAAATTATTGCATAATTTATGAATAAAATTGAATCATTTTAATTGAATTATCACTATTTTGTATGGATATAAAGAAGGAGTGAAATGAAATCTACAATTTAATTGATAAATTTACTTTTATTTGCACTCCTTAATTCAAATATGTTTATTAATTTTACGAAGAGATTATTTTAACTATAACTTTTATACATGTTTGCTATTTAACTTCAAGATCGTCGAGAATGTTTTACGTTTTTTCGCAGTTACACATTTAACGACGAAGTTTGTTCGTCGTGAAATTAAACGTAAAATTTAATAAAAAATGTCCTTGCAATTAATAAAATAAGTATTAGTAAGTTTAAGAAAGAATATCGGCTTTAATCTCCAACCCAGACGCTCGTGGTGCGGTGGGGCCGAGATTAAAATTCGTCGAGAATATTTTACGTTTTTATGTCTTCCAGTGCTCAAAATTATATGCAATTGTGGCCCCGGGCACGAAATTGTATTTATAATTCATTAATAATAACGCCCCTCACGATAAACAAAGGAAAATATGTATTAATGAGTGCCTGGTTGCCGCGGAAGCGGCTAGATAGGGCGATTCGTTCGGTTCGCGTCAGTCACCGTAGATGACAGCACCGTAGGGGAATAATATTATTTAGTTTTTATAATACGATTTTATAACAAATACGCATCCCAAATACACCATTCTTATTTATAATGTGTTACAATATTTTTTTATAACATTGTGCAAAAGATCCCGGGTGTAATTTGAATTATTATGTGTAACTGTAAAACACCATTGTTCGTACAAAAACGCATTTGAATATTTAACATTACTTTAAAATAACCGTACCGATTGTGCTGAAAATCGCTGGACGATCGATTAATTACATAATATTAATAATTCAAACGACGAAAACATGATTGAAAAGTCAAATCGATGGTTGATCCAATCGAGTGGAAGAGAGATGCGGCGCAAGCGTACAATGAGCGTAACGGGACACATATTAGTGGGACAATGTGCGTTACGGGACACTTTTTCGTGCGTGCAGCCGGCGTTCATCGATTTATTAGACGTTGTCACGTCAAAATTATGCGGCAGTTTTTGCGGGTGCGGCATGGACGATCCGGTGGCCGGGGTCTGCTGGCTTCCCTGGCGGTGACCTCGGGCGAGCCTCTTCGCCCGCGCCGGTGTAACTGTGCGACCCACTTCCTCGTCCGTCTGCCGCCCGCAGATCGTCCCACATCCAGCGGCGCGGCCTAACACTCCTCACAACAATACACACAGCAAACTGAACCAAACTAACCTAGTCGTTCTTACACATGTTCAACGTGCTCATCTTTAGTTATACGTAGGGCCATGCATTTTTCGCGGGAAAAAAAATCTGAACATCTACTAGACTTAAACAAGGTATACCCGCACCAGCGGTTTCTTCCTTGTGATTGGCGTCCGTCCGCGAGAGAAGTCGTCGCCTTGTTTTACCGAGCCACTCATGACGCGTTTGATTTCGCACTGACTTAATGTGATTGGTGTTGTGACAATCGACATGTACCTGATAGAAACTCACCCAAACACGGACGGTGCTACATGGTTTTGACTTTCAGCTGGTCTCGGAATCTTTTCGCGAAATATGCGTGCCCCTAGTTATACGGCACTCATGCAACCTGAAGTCCAATTCTTCCCACGCTTTGGTTAACACGTCCGGGATAATGGAAGCAGTAGTCTCTACAATTATGTGTATCAACTCTGGCAAATCATTAGGTAGCGGCGGAACGTTAGTCACGATATTTTTTACAAAGCAACAAAGAAAAAAAATTAAATGACTTTATGCCAGCGAAAAAGAGCTCTGTCGTCTCGACTATTACGACCAATCCAACGGTCAGGGACTTTGACATTGAACCACACTCGCACAAAGGAATTCAAACGGGAAAGAGGCTCAATCCTGTTGCCAAATAAAGTTTACAGGTCCATCCTCTACACTTTACACTCAGTAGTCGTCATTTTGCGTAGGTGGCGCTCCAAGCGAGAAACAAAAAAAAAGCAGTACTCGTGCATGCGCTTATCTAAAACTGCTTCAGTTACTTTTTAATTGTGCCCTTTAACAAATTTACTACAACGCTTGCAGTTGATATTATTACAATTTATATCTGGGACATTATTTTATTTCGCCAGTTCATTCAACCACAAGTTAAACTACATACACTCGAGTGTTTTTTGTTTAAAGCACGCACTAAAGAACACTGTGATTTTTTTTGTAAATGGATCAGAAATACTCATAAAATTGGTAAATTTCTATATTTACATGAAAACAATTCTATCACTACAAAATATATTTCGCAGTAATACTGGGTTCGGATTGTTACGCGGTAAGTTGTGGTCTTCTAGCAGGTTACCTCTAATAGTTAAACCCTTCCTTGAAGAGCTTTCCATTATTAACTAGGCTGATAATAAGCATGACGCAACAAAATAAAGTTAACATTTTGATTATTCTATTCTTTTACATGGTTTTAAAAAATTATGATTGAATGAAACATCAATTAAAATATAAAATTATGTGCCAATATGCGTAAGAAATACTCAGTACATCTCCAAAAACGTGTTTCATATATGTAAAAATAACCATAGCCATGTGTTGTACAACGTTTCTTGTAGTATTCCCAACTATTTATTGGCAACTGGTTTCTAAAGGAATCTTAGGAATATTTTGTAAAAGTACAGAATTTTATTTTCTGTGTAGTCTCAACCCATAATAAACCAACAGCAATTCAGTGTTTTAGCTACATTTACGGCATTCAAGACGAAAATTTCTTATCTCAAGGACAGTAGCTTAGGAACTTTTGATTTAATTGAAACTTCTTTGGACGCGATGGAAGTAAAATTCCAAGGCCGAATTTTAATGCAACGTTTTCGTAAAACATTGTGCAACTTTTTTTCTTCTTAACCTAAATTAAAACTAAGTGTGTTGGGGAGGGTTCCGGGTTAGGGAAGTAGACTAAGGGCGGAATTCGTAGTGGTGATATAAGCAATACTTTAAAAAAGTACTGCTTACATGCATGCTTAAGTATGGCATTAAATTCATAGCGAACAAAAAGAGCACTGCTTATTAGGACTACTTCAAGTAATACTTCACGAAGCACTGCGTCAAATAAGTACTGCTCAATACGAATTCACAGTCATGAAATAAGTTTGCCTTGTTTCGCAAGTATTCATAATCAAATAAGCCACGCTTATTCATTGATATAAGTAATACTTCATGAAGTCGGCTATCTAGGTGACTCAAGTACCGGTACGGATTTGTTTGTTGTAAGGAATAGGTTATGTAAGGTATTAATTCCCGTTTATTTTTCCTTATATTAAATTAAAATTGAGAGAGTAAACAAATTCAATTTTGGGAAAAGAAACGAAACAAATAGTTGCCGCTTAGTTTTGTAAACAATACAGGCTACGTACATAACCTCTTATGCAGCTAGTGTGTTGTTTCGCTACCACGTGGTTAACTTCACCCGCTTATAGAACTAGAGCTGTAGCAAACCGTATGTATTCGGTACTGAGTAACGGGTGCGCCATCTAGTAACGAGTAACGAAACGTTACACACGGCTGCATCTCGTTACTCGCATTTTTCGTATGTTTTACGCATACGTGCGCATATTCGATGAATTTACGTTACAAAGAACGATGTTTGTTTATTAAGTCAAGTATAATTTGGAAATTCGTCGTCCAAGTTTTTAACTGTTTATTAAAGGTATTGTGTGTGTAGACAAAGTTTGAGATTGGAACAGAAACAACGTAAGAAAGTATTTTTTACAAATTAGAAATATGTATGTTTTTGTTTTTTATTATCGCGTATTTTCACGTTTTTTTGTTCTTATCGTAAAAGAAATAATATAAAAAAGCCGCTCTAATGAGATTTTATTGTTTCTTGGTTAACAAAAACAGTTAATTATCAAATATTGTTAATTGTTTATATTATATTTATTATTATTTACGCGACGTCATACTGTACGCGGCGTACAGTACGCGTACGCAATACGACTCGATTCTTTGCTGCAACATAACATAGCATATGCGGTATCAGAAGTAACGAGTAACGTAACGATACGATAATAACGAGTATAAATTGTTATAGTAACGAATACATACGGGTACGCTTTTTTTCGTTACTTTTACACCTCTATATAGATCACAGACACAAGTTGGCCAACATAATTTAACAACACAAACATTAAAAACATATTTATGTAGTTGTAAATTCGTTTTTAATACATGTTTATATTTATGTTATTGAAGTTCACTATCAAATAAAGTATAAATATCATCTTACATATTAATTTCATTATTTTAATCGCATATATGGTTTGAAACGTGGGCATTTTTATTTTCAAACAGGTAAAATATGTATTTACAGCAGTATATTTGCTTGCGTTACGTTGGCACAAAATTCGTCCTTTACTTTTTGAGATACTTCATCAAGTACAGCATGGCCAATATAAGTAGTGCTTGTTCAAGTATTTCTTCGTCAAGTATAGGTTTATGAATTCATTGCTGGAATAAGTACTACTTGAAGAATAAGCACTAATTTATAAAGTATTGCTTATTCGCCAAACAAGCCTTCGACTATGAATCCTGCCCTAAGTGCGTCTCAGGCCGAAGCCCATACGCTCTAATCATGCTGGGTGTAAGCCATGCAGGAGGGGTAGCATGTATCATGTGCTAGGAGGGGAATTGGCCAGCCATGGCAGCGATTGGCGCCATGACGAACTCCCCTCACTGACTATACTAGACTATAAACTAGATAAGTTGAGCCCAGGTAAAACCTGCATAGACACAGGGAAAACCCTGGGCTCTGACATGTGGGATGCAAAATTTTATGCATTAGGATATCAAGCAGGAGGCTTACGGGAAAACAGAAGGATGGATCTGGAAGAATAGTTGGATAGAGTAGAAAAGAGTCTACCAAACGGGGGGGGGGGGGGGGGTTGGGGGTTGGGACATTGCTGTCCGCATTGGTTTGGGTGGCACTGGTTGTTTCGGGGGCGACTTTAGTCGTTTCCCGCCGGGCTGCCAGCCAGCCCGCTTAAATTAAGAAGAAAGAAAATTATTTATTTAAGCTGTAATTCAAAATCTCATACCTTTCAGAACACAGCCGGCACTGGAGGTGAGGCCTGCCAGGCGAGCCATGCCATCAGACATGAGGGTCAGCACTAACACGACAGGCAGAGAACCCGAGGGGGTCAATTCATACACCTGCGTGCTTCGCACTATTTTTAATCATGCACTGTAGTTTGTTTATGGTGATTGTGTGTATTTTGGGGGGGAGGGAAGGTGTTTCGCATGTTTAACGCGAAATAAATTTTTAGTGTGATAACAGCTAAATACTTAATCTATTTATGACGAACTGCCAGCAATACCCGCCAGTCCGCAACCACGTGGTTGGGGTCCGGCCTCGGCCGTCATAGACGGCTGTGATTGGCCGGCTGCTCGGCCAATAGCGCATCGCTACGGGGGGCGATGCGCGAGGATTGATTTCGGGCGTTTTTATTTTTGTTTTATGTCGGGATCGTAATTTCCGAGTGAGGAAACATGCGGATTTAAACTGTTTACGCATTTATCGTAGAATGTTTGTGTTGTACGAATGTAAAAATCTTGCACAGTTTCCGATTCCGTTTCGCGATGCAGAGCTTGTACAGGACAGTATACTGGGGCGTCTGTAGCGATTCGAATAAATTTGTTTTGAATTCGCTGTAGTTTCAGAAAGTGTGTGCGAGCTGCAGTTACCCAAACAGGGGCTGCATATATTATGATGGGGCGGATAAGAGCTTTGTAAAGCAGCAAGCCATTTTTGACTGTGCTGCCGCGTCGCCTACTCATGACTGGGTATAGGGAGCTGATTCTTCTATCCTGCGCTTGTGTTCGTTTCGCGTCGATGTGATTGCACCGAAGCAGTTTCTCACGCGAAAATGATGGAGAATAGGTTGCGGACGGTGCAGAAAACTAGTGGGGCCGCGATGCCGTGGGCGGGCTCCACGTGGCTTAGTGCGGCTCAGGTTGAACCCTGCCGTGCTGCAGGGATAGGCGGGTCACGGCAGTAGGGACCCGCCTGCGCCTGACGCCACCCCGACTTGCTGGCATCTAGTAAGGGAGTATCTGGACAGAGGGCAATACAATGGGGTTTGATCTTAATTTGAAGTGAGTAATATTTTTTGTTAATTCATTGCTTAGAAAATTATCTTTAATATATGTGCCGTTTTACCCCGTTTTACCTCTTACGTGTCGAGGTTTGAATTCCCAAAGAAGTTTCACTTTTATCACGTGTACTGAGGTACACGCGCTCTTTTTATTACGAAAAAAATTATGTTCGCTCATTAAACTGCATTAAAGTTTGCCTGCGCTATTGATAGTTTCCGTGTTAATTGGTGGCCGTCTGCAAGAGAAGCCATTGTCCCTCTTCGGTTGGGCCATTCAGGACACATTTGCCCTGCACCGCATAGCAATGATCAGTGAACGTAAAAATTCGCAGATTCATTTCATGATATACTAAAATTCGAATACTGATACCTTTGCACTGCCTCAGCTACTGGTGCACTGTTAATCTGAAGGACTCTGGGTCAATTAGGGACCCTCAAACTGTATCGAACCACAAGTCATCCAGTGGATACGCATCACAAGCAAGCAGCCAGTGAACATGCGACGTGTTGCCCAAGTCTGCACAGAATCGTGGAGTCTATCCTGGAGGTCACTGAACCCGCGAATTTTTTTCCAGCCCCTAGGAATGATTTGTGTGCTGAAGGTAGGCATGAACTTGAAATAATTCCAGCCAAACGCGAAACACTGACAATGCTACAAAGTTTTAACAGTCAACTTGTCTGGAAATCTTCATGCGAAAAACGCATGGCCCCACTAATGACTTAATGAATAAGGTTGGAGCAACCACAGGCCATCATCGTTAGGGCCATGTATTATTTTGCAAAAAAAGAATGTGAGTTAGTATTTCAGTACTTGCCAATGATATTTCAAAGTCTTAACATCTGTAACGAAGAAATTCATGTGTTCTCATGTTGCAAATAAACTTATAATTAGAGACCGGAAAAATTCGCGAATTCATTTCGCGATAGGCTAAAATACAAATAGTTATACCTCAGTGCTGCCTCTGCTATTGGCTCACCACTCACCTGGGTGACTCTGGGCCAATGAGAAACACCCAACCAAAGCTTTATCGAATCACCGGCTGCTACGTTGGGACGTCTCACAAGACAGCAGCCAATGAGTAAGTGGCATTTAACCGAGTGTACGTAGAACGATGGAGTTCATCCTGGAGGTCATTGAACCCGCGAATGTTTCCGGTTCCTGCTTATAATACGAAACTCTGACATGAAATTTAACGCAGAAATCTTTAACTTAATGCCGTGCATGATAATTATACGAAAAGTATTCATTTTAGAGAGAAATTATAAAACAAATTTCCCTATTTTATTAATCTAACTATAATTGTGTTCAACAAGATGGTACTCAGGGCTAGGCGAACAACAGGGACATCGAACGCGTCGCGTGTGAATGCCTCAGCGCCGAGCCTGTGGAATTCTTTAGGCGCGTTGAGGGTGAAATACTAGTATGCACCAGAAATGCAATGAAATAAGAGCGCATTTCATAAAGGAAGTTTGGCACATTTCATAAAGTAAGTTTGACAGGATGAAAGTCCAATGCGCATGCATGCAGAAACGCATGCAGCCACGAGCTGAAGTCGTCAAGATGGCGGACCCACAAGTGGCAACACGCGCGCCCTTTCTTTTAACTTTTGCGAACATCGGGTGATGAACTGAGCTGTTTTTGTGTGCCAAAGAAAACTTTATGTTAGTGAAAATATTCTAGAATACATTTTCTTAACTTGAAAAATCCATAACAAGATATAATCACAACTTAAAAATTGCCTTTAATTCATTAGCCATGAAAATCATGTTGAAACAAACATGGCGTGAAAGATTTTTAGCATTTTGTTGGTTCTCTAAGGCATTATGAATGCAGCGCTATCTTTTAAGTTTTATTTCAAACTAAAAGTTGCCAAAAATTAACCTGAAATATTTTAAACATATATTATTACACTAAGTGCGTATACATCTATAAATAACGACAATAATGCCTAAACGACAGAAAGCAGTATGTAAAAATACTTTCTACAAACAAACCTTAACCTTATTGAGCTGATTAAACATTTAAGATTTAGTAGTAAATTTCCATCACGGAATTATTTTATTCGGCGTGGTGTTGAATATATGTAGGCTAAAAATATTTTTTGTCTCTACAGTATGATGAACACTGCGCTATCTCTACACTTCAATGTTGTCAAAATTGTAATGCCGAAATTTGAAAGTATTTTTTTAATTGTCATCATTTCTTTTTATGACTGTAAATTATAACAAGAAATATTTAATTATTGTTCTATAATAAAGTAGAATTGGCACACCATAACGCTTATTAAATCCTCCTATGTTCACGAAAGTGAATTTATACCGATGATTCACGCGGGGCCGCCATCTTGTCGAGATTTCTGAGACTTCCAAACATGGCAGCGCCGTGTTTACACATTTCCGTTCCACTCGGCTTCCCTTACATTCACGAAATTACTCCTGCCAAATGCCGTACACCGAGAGCTAAGATGTACACATCAAATATTTCAACGCTCATTAGACTGCAATAAGGTTTTGCCCGCGCCAGTGATTTCTTCCTTGTGATTGGTGACCGTCTGCAAGAGAAGCAGTTTCCTCATTCGACTGGGCCATTCAGGACGCGTTTGCTGTGATTCGTGTATCAACCGCCAAAATGTACTTGAAATACATCAACCAATCGCGAAACGCAGCCGATGCTACTGTGTTGAACATTTTTGGATTCACTTCTACAGTTCATTCCTGTAAATGACTATACTACATTCCAGTTAGACATAGACTATTTCAAACTGATTCATAATTATTGAGCACACGCCATCGCTAAAGACCTGCAAAATTCGCGGATTCAGTCACCTCCAGGATAGACTCTACTACACTCTACACACTCGGGAAAATGCCACCTGTTCATTGGCTGCTGACTTGTGAGTCGTCTCGACTGAGTGTCTGTGATTCGTCACTTCTTTGAGCGAGGGTCTCTAATTGGCCCTCATTACTCCAGATTAACAGTGAACCAGTGGTAGAAACAGCGCTAAGGTATAATTATTTGAATTGTAGCATTTCACGAAATGAATCCGCGAATTTTGCAGGTCTCTAGCCATCGCTGTCAAAGAAAAACTTCGAGAACGGACAAGAAAGATTAATACATAAACACAAGAAGAACAAGTCGATATCTGCTGATGTCAAATGTTACATGACAAGACGGCTCAGAGAATTCCATGGAAGTAGTTTGGATAGAAAATATTACAGCACATATGATATGGACTCAGTAGGCTTGAAACGACAAGGCAGTTGCAAATACAGAGAAACGACCACTCGGACAATACAGCGCCGACAGCACGGATGAACACTGTGTGTTCTCTACGACGCGACGGTGCAGTTGCGACGTTTCAAGAACTGTCATCTGCTCCTTTCTACCAGGCTAAAACAGGCCGCTCGCTGTCTTGCTCGTAGAGGCGGCTGAACACTTGGTGCCAGTGTGAGTGTCACCCTTAAGCGCTTCCTTGTGTCCCTCAAAATAACAAAAATAATTCCATAGGCAAGCGAGTCTCGTTGGGGGTTCGCAGGATTTAAGGTCAAGGTAGTAGACGTGCAAAATAACTTCTCTTCTGGACGGAGTCTCGCGGAAAACTTACCAATAGTTGCCAATAAAATGGACAGAACATACATGAACATGCTGTGAACATACCTGTTTTTAACTTGGGTTTGTTAAAAATATTATTCTTGTCTTTTTTTTTTCAAACACGTTGTTATTTTCCTGTTGACTGGAAATCATGTGCAAAAAGGTGTTTTCACTCATTTTCCATAATATTTAGCATTTTTGATGAACCTTAACGGGTATTACGGACAAAACATCGAGTTCGTCCGTGCTGTCGTTACTGTGTTGTCTATAAAACCTGTTTTATGTTTAACCTTGGGTTTATCTGTTTCACGTCAGCTGATTTAGGCTTGTTTTCTGTAGGTTTATGTTTTCATTTTTTTATTTTTTGACGTGACAACGTCTAACAAATCGATGAACGCCGGCTGCACGCACGAAAAAGTGTCCCGTAACGCACATTGTCCCGTTACGCTCATTGTACGCTTGCGCCGCATCTATCTATCTTCCACTCGATTGGAACAACCATCGATTTGACTTTTTCGAGGCACATTAAACTTGAAACACTCCCATTCGTTTCCTACTTTTCCTATCATCGTCCTTTAACAGAATAACACAGATTGGAAGAAGTTATATAGCAAACATGTATAAAAGTTATAGTTAAAATAATCTCTTCGTTAAAGTAATAAACATATTTGAATTAATGAGTGCAAATAAAAGAAAATTTATCAATTAAATTGTAGATTTCATTTCACTCCTTCTTTGTATCCATATCTACAAAATAGTGATGATTCAATAAAAATGACTCAATTTTATTCATAAAAGTATGCAATCATTTCATCAATGTTTTGTTATGACGTTGTCACGTTAAACTATCTTCCGTAAACCGACTTTACAGACAACCAATTTTTTATTTTGCATTTATGAGGGGGGGTTTTTTTTCCAGTGGCAAACAACGCAAACTGCATTGTCATATGCCCAAGAAACTGTGTCAAATCCTAATCGTCCGTTGCACGGTTTATCGAGAGAACGCAAGGAAGCCGCGGTGCTTGTGTCGCTCGAGGCGGCCCGCGGCGGGTCACGGACCGCGCGCTGCCCGCAGCCGGGTTCACGACCCGCCGTGACGTCACCTCCCGCGCAAGGCCGCGCTGCGGTCGCGTTCCTTCGGCGCGTGGGCGAGTCGCTGGCCTGCTTGCAGCGCCGCCATCACTCCGCGCAGTCACTCCGCCCTTCCCGACCTGCGGACACTTGCTCGGGCCTTTCCTGCAGCGCTCACCGGGTCACCGTCTCTTTGTACGGGTTATGACTAGCGGCAGGTATTATCTTTAAAAGATTTGTGCAATGGGAGTGCATGACTTGATGTAAGTTTTTGGACATACGCCATTGCTAAGAACTTTTTATGTTGAAGAAAAACTAATAAATAAAATAAATAAATAAAAATACCCAAAAAAGACAACAAAAAACACAAAATTAAGCAAACAATTGCTGTTGTCAACAAGGATATGAACACCACAAAATTTTCCGAAACAGGAATATGGTCAACAAACAAAGAAAAACAAAGAAAAAAGTACTACGAAAAAGAAAAAAAAAACACAAATGATTACAACACAAAAATATTGAACCCAAAATAATTCAGCACAACAGTTGAAACGAGACAAAAACACGACAAAACGAAAAGACAAACAAACACAATAGTTTTACCAAAACAGAAACAAGCGACGTTTCGGGAACTGATATCTGCTCCCGTCCTCAGGCAGAGACGCACATGGTACGGAAACACAGGTGCGACTCTGTGGTGTTCATATCCTTGTTGACAACAGCAATTGTTTGCTTAATTTTGTGTTTTTTTGTCTTTTTTGGGTATTTTTATTTATTTTATTTATTAGTTTTTCTTCAACAGAAAAAGTTCTTAGCAATGGCGTATGTCCAAAAACTTACATCAAGTCATGGGCAGAGTTTCCGAAATAAAAAAAATCTGAACGCATATTCCCAAACTTTTTCAACTGGCGACCCACATTTCCTTATAGGTAGAGACCGGAAAAATTCGCAGGTTCAATGACCTCCAGGGTAGACTCCAATATCCTCTACACACTCGGGCAAATGCCAACTGTTCATTGGCTGCTGACTTGTGAGTCGTCTCGACTGGGTGGCCTGTGATTCGACACTTCAATGAGTGAGGGTCTCTAATTGGCCCTCAGTCCTCCAGATTAACAGTGGACCAATGACAGAAGCAGCACTAAGGTATAATTATTTTAATTTTTAGCATAACACGAAATGAACCCGCGAATTTTTCAGGTCTCTACTTATAGGTAGGGGCGTACAGATTTCGCGAAAAGATTTCGAGACTAGCTGAAAGTTAAAACACTGTAGCATCGTATGTGTTTCTTGATTGGGTGAGTTTCTCCCAGGTACGTATCGATTGTAACAACACCAATCACAGTGATTGAGTGCGGAAGTAAACGCGTCCTTAGTGGCTCGGTCAAACAAGGCAACGACTTCTCTCGCAGACGGCCGCCAATCACAAGGAAGAAAACCACAAGTGCGGGTATACACCGGGAAATAATTTTGGCTCTACCTATATTGTATGGAATGTTTACCATCTAAATATATTTCTGTGCCTCGGAGGCATTTGGGGAAAATGCACTTTAAATCATAAAATTCGACACCGTTTGACGTTCTCTTCAATGAAATAAACACTAAGCTCTAAGATATCGAAAATTCCCATTTTTTAGGTAGAAAATAGTTGAGTAAATAAGTTAGGAACTCTTTAAAATTCTTTAAACTGCTCTCATTAAAATAAGGTTTTTGTGACATCGTGCCTTAGCCTCCGAAGTACAGGTTATTTTCTGTTAACTTTAATATCTCCTAAACAAATTAAACGAGCTACCATAAATTAATGGGAAATATTTTTCCGTTCTTAATTTAATATATTAGAGACATGCAGAATGTTGTATTATTTATGCGGTATTAAGATATGCTCCACAAACATCTGCACCGACAAACCATGTCTTTGACTGTAAGCTGTTGCCACTACCTTCCTTCCGTCTGGATTGCATTTGACTGGGTCACGTGAATTGTCATTTTCTTATTGGCTTCTTGCATTTTTGGATGCGTCAAAGACCCGCGAACGAATGATAATTTAATTCAAATATATAACAGCATCCACTTAAGACTGTCTCCAAATGTTAAAGCGAATTTTGCATGTCTCTAACATGGGCTAGTTGCACTGTAGTGCAACGCAAAACATACTATAAAAAATTTATTCCAGATATGTATTTTTAAATTACGAAAAATTTCAGAATGTTAAATGCGCTCTTCAATAATTTTTCAATAATTCAATTCTATCCAAACAAAAACGTTTAGCTGGAAGAATTAGTAATTAAGTGTACTTATTTACCGTCACACGAATCAACGACAACCTACTTAAAGATTCCGCCTTTGTTTTGTAAGTTACGATCGGTATGTATATAAACGTAGGCCTATTTGTTAAAAACTTAGTTATAAACATGTTTAAATATTTTTTTATTCAACGTGGAAAACCTAGTTAAATATGAACTGAAAACTATTTTTAAAATCTTTAAATTACTCAAGTGTTCTATTAAATATAACCTACAACGCGATTTTAAAAATGGCGAAGTTTCTTAACCTGCAAGTACGCGATAAGTACACAGATGCGTATACTTGCTCACAGACGTAATTCGCTCGTGATGTCAGTTCCGGGGTCACGTAGGTACACGGCCTAAGCAGTGACGTCACCGCAGCCTGTACACTCCACGCTAAACACGGGATAACAACACCTCTCAGAGGCAGTGGCGAGGCGGGACCAATGGCGCAGGCGTGCTCGGGGTCGCTCATTGGCCGGGCGGCACTGCGATAACAGTTACTTCCGCGTTCGACCGGCCGTTACACGCTGCGGGAGATCTCGTCTGGTCCGCCTGTCGGTTATTTCATTTTCTTGTCATTGCTATTTATTAAGGAAATTTATCCTTATTGATCTGTTGCATAGGTTTTTGGGTAGCAAATTATCTCACCAGATATTTATTAATCGTTATTTCCAAACTGTAAAGCGTCCAACATGCAAGCTATCATTATTTATTAAGAACACTTTTAGATGATATTTTTTTTTAGATTATGTTTGACGAAATTTGAGACGGTAAATAAGGTGCGAGAGAGTTACATAAATGAATTGAGACCAGAAGTAACGACAATGCACTGCGAAGTACAGACACGGCCCGACTGGGCAACTGGGGCGCCGGTCAAGGAACCCTTCCTGCCCCGCTAGCACCCAGCTGGCCGTGACCTTGAGCCGCGCGCTCCGCCTGCTCTGACGTCACTGGACACTGGAGGAGGTGTGCTCGCTCCAGGGCCGGCAAGCCGCCCCCCCCCCCCCCTCCCTTTTCCATCCACTCACCAGGCCTCGATGAAAATATAGGCAAAAGATAGATCATTTTATCCCATGATCAGATAGTTTTAAAATTTTGGATCTCTCATCGAAGTTATCTTACTAAAAATTTAAAAGTAACTTTTTTTTTCTACTTTACGAGCTTGCTTTGAAAAGTTGAATAGTTACTGAGCAATATTGGTTGAAAAGTGGTATTTGAGAATGTAAATCCAGAGACATTTACGACATTTACGTTCCACTTATAAAGTGGGATGTAATATATAATGTATGTAAAAGTATTACAGTTATTTAGTGTTATTTATAAAATATTAGAAAATAAAGTTATATCTAAAGACATCCAAGAGGTCACTTCCAGACACGCAATTTGTACAAATTTGGCTATATTTTTAAAGCAAATTATTGAACGTATGTTTTGCAACGAGCGGTACAGTCTGTTCGCGACATTCATTGACTCACTATGAGTAACACCAAATATTATAGAACCCAATACCGAGACTCGGCCTGTTTAGCATGGAGAAACATGGAAACGATGGACACTAGCGCTACCTTGCGAGAGTTGTATAGAACTTTGTTTATAAAAGTGGAGGGAAATTACATAATTAGATACTTATTACTACGATAAATATTATTGTTAAAAGCCTGTGTATAAATTCCAACCAAAAGAAAGTTTAACTATTCATAACATCTCTAATACATAATGCTTAATGGAAGCAGTGATACCTAAAAAAATTAATCAATATTTATTTTTTTAAATCGTGAAATATATCGCCTATCAGTTATTAAATTTTTACATGATCAACAGGCGTTTCAAACTCTTTGATACATTTGCAGGAATAACATTGCGGAGTGAAATAGGTTTACAAACATGTCGGTTTTGGGGAATTAATAGAACGATTTCACGTTCTTTTGCATTCGGTAATTATTACACCCACAAAAGCACATATTGTGCCAGTTTTGCCGTGCATATGATTAATTATCAGTATATCCCAACTGATTGAATACTCGCTGCGAGAAAACACACATTCGAAAATAGGCCAAATTATTGCAGATTTTCTTCATTGTCCAACTACTGATATGTTAACTAGACTCAGTGGCACCATAAAAATAATTCTTCGAATCTGGTTTCCACAAATATTCTCCAGTTGTAATATTTACCCAAATTCATAGCCATAACAAATCTCCTCCAATCCTAAGTATCTAACAACTCTCGCTGGAGCGCTAAACGCAGTGGTTTTCACGTATTTAGGAGATTGATTAAACATAATCCAGACGCTAAGTGCTCAATTTTTTTTTATATTTTATATATTATTTACAATAAAACTGATTTTCAACTGTAAATTCAAAGACGTATAGCCGAATTGGAAAGCTCTTTAGACAATAAGTCGTAAAGAGGTTTCCAACTATTTTGTCGTGCAGCCGAAGTTTTGTCGGTCGAATCCAGATTCTAAGTGATGTAGTACAGATGAGCACTGCTGCACCAAAGAACTGTCACGTAATTCTCGGCGTGTCCATGCAAGCTGTAGCTGACATCGGCTGATAGCGGCTTCATCCCCACGTGTTAATTGCTGTTGTTAGCTCCTGGGGTGTTCTGCGGCGACCTAGCAGTAGCACATGCTCGAGGCATGCTGGAGTAGTAGTGGTCAACGACAATGTAACTGAAAGACTGGAAACTCACCGTTGTTTTTCTGCACTAACTACACACCAATCAAATAACTTGATCGAAGGTTGCGTGATGATAGGATGTATTGAAAAAATCGATCGTCAACTTTTTTTTTAAGCACGAGTAGAGGCACTAGATAAATATCAATCTCGCATAGTCTACTATTAATAATAAATAATAATAATAATAATAATAATAATAATAATAATGCTCTGTACAATTTCAGAACGCTTAAATAATTAGGAGGGGAGGTTCCTCGTTTCTTTACATTATGGTCTATATTGTCACGATCCACTTTCGGAGGGGGGAGAGAATCGTAGCTCTTTACATAGAAACAACTCGCTTGGCATCAACTAGTCTTAACTTCATAAAATACTTTACTGTACCTAGGATCATAGGTTCGTCATCCCGTACAGGATGTCTGGTGAGAGCTGAACTAAGGAGATTTTGCAAAATAACATAATACTTAATTAAAATTATTTTATTCTTAAAGTCAAATACTCAACATCATTTTAAAGAACATTTAAATAGCGGGATTACAATTTAAAACAATAATCTCTTTACTTCCTTAACGATTGAACGACCTTACAAGAGAGAGAATGAGAGAACTTCACTAAACACTTCCCTAGTCCTTCCGAATACCTCAAATCATAATTAATACTTAAAATTAAAACAAAGATAAGTCCATACATTTTCCGAAAAGCCTTTCTTGATCGATTACTTTAAAAAAATAACGTAGGGGCCTCTCCTGCCCTTGAAATCCCGAACGAACATTACATTTTAAAAACTATGACGCGTGACCCCTGACGAGGGCCATAGCCTCCGCCCGAAAGCTTGACGACTACATTATGACCTAACTTAAATTAAACGACTCGTGGCCTCTGGCGTCGACCATAGCTTCCGCCCGAAAGCTTGAATTCCTACATCACGAACGAACTAACAACTCGTGACCACAGGTGAGACGCATAGCCTCCGCCTGAGTGAGCCCCGAGTCACCAATCACTTGCGCTTAAATTCGCGCGCCCTGCCGCGCCTAGCATAACAAAAGCTCGTTATTGAAGTCAAATTTACTAAACAACTAACTAGAACATCTGGGAAGACTACCCCCCCTCTACCCCAATGTGCAGGCCACACCGCGCGGCTTGTTACGACAGCGCGCCCCAGTAACTGCGGCCCGTGGCTGCGCCAGCGCGCGGCCAAACAAACAAACAAAATTCTGCAAGCCCGCAGCGCGCCGCGCCGGCCCCGTGCCCCAATTACATGGTCACGCCACTTGCGCTGACGAGTGAACAGAGCAGCCAGCCCAGAGTCCCGTCAGTAAAGTCCCTAAATTTGATTTCAACAACCCTGCAAAATTTCAACCCGCGACATAACCCTCCCCTCACAGAGCTCGAGCCCCATCGAGCTACCTCAAAATTACAAATTGTCTTTTTCCATTAAACCATAACTATAAATTCCTCATTTCACAAAAATAATAATTTTCTTAGTTCCTTGCTGTCTGAACATACATCTAGATTCTGCGTAAGATTTATTTTAAAACAACAAGTATTCATAAAATTAAATGTAAAACTTTTATCTGGTTTGTTCTCACAGGAACCTTCAGAGGCTCGAGTTCTCAATTCTAAAAAAATTGTTCTGTTAGTGAAGCTCTCTTTACAAATTAAATTACTGTTCTTAGTTTCTCAGTATTCGTTAAACAATGTGCAAATTCTTGATAATTATTATTATTTTTTTTTTTTCGGTTTCCGTTTATTACCATACTTCTTTCGTTCTTCAAAAAAAATTAAGTGTCCTTACAGTGTTTCAATTAATTAAACTCTTATCTCGTGAAGGTTGGTGCAACTCCTCGAAGTCAGTGTTGTCGAGAAGAGTAGCTCCCTGGGCTGGCCATCAGCAAACACCACTCAACTCCAACAGCTACTGGACTGGCTTCCAGGGCAGCTCACAACTTCTCCCCACATCTGCTTCGGAGTTGTGCCATCCTCATCACGAACAGATTACAATTCTGAAACATCATCAACAGGCATTACCATCACGCCTGACAAATACAAAACTAACTACTAAACTGCAATCGATGGGCAAGGATGCAAACACACAAAAAAATAAAATTAATTAATTCAACTGCTAACATAAAGTATCCCACCCTTAGCATAATCTAATCAGGCAAATAATTTGATAGGAAAAACTTAAGGAAGGGAAACATGACCTCCAATGATTTTCCCTAACTCTTGAGTCTTGATCTTCTCTATACAGCAAATAGTCCCCACGAAGTAACTGGGTTGAAGGTCAGTTCACATGACCCACCCATAACCTCTTCTACTCTTCTTTTCTTCTGGGGGCAACCACAATGCCCACCAATCTCTCTCCATGGTGCCGAACCAGCTATCCCATGAGAGTAAACAACGTAGTCAATAGAAGCGCAGAGGGGAAACACCAATCTCTGGCTTGTCGAGTCATAAAACTGCTTTATCTTCTTCTTCTTCTGAGTAAAAATATCTGACTAACCTTGCTTCTATTCTTCCAAACAGTAAAAGTTCATCAGGTATCTTCATGAAAGAAACATTCTAACTAATAATTCTTCATTTTTCTTCTTCTTTATTTCTGTTAGTTGTAATAGAAGGCCATGTTAGGGAGGTTATAGGGAAAAAGAGTGGCCAATTCCCACCCCATCACCCACCTAGATCATGACTAATTAACTTTTAAACTTTCTATTTCAAACAAATAAAAAAAAAACATTTTTTTTTATTCAAACTTTTAAACTATAATTACTTTTACTTCATAACCTCAAAAGCTAATCAATAATTCTAAATGAAATTGTGATTTACTGCATCCTTGTTCCATCCGATCTGTTTGTTTATAACCTTTCTTGTAAAGTATAAAATTTTCAAACATTACTAATTCAAAAAAAAATTAAATTCTGGTGTCCTTTGAGTTACAATTAACTTTACTATTTCTTAGCTTGAAATAATTTAAGTTTTCAGAACTATTTCATTGTCTAATTCACAACACTTAAAAATCAACTCAAAACAACAAATCATCAAAATCAATAAGATCATCTGACCTACCTATCAGTACTGTGAACTTGAACTGTTCGTACACATTTATAATAAGCTATTGTATTTAAATTCCAACCTAAATAAGGTTTAAAAAAAACTACTAATCCCTCTGTAAATTAAGAAAATTAACTTTAAAAATTAAACTTAAGGTATTAGTTCTTTTTGACAGCTACCACAACTCACTAGTTCCATTACATTACTATAACATAAAAAGTTCTGTAAATAATGTTTATAACAAAAAAAAACTCCAGTTACTGTCTTCCATAAAAAAAAATAAAACTTTACATGACCTTATTAATCTCCACTTGTAAGTCCATGGCTGCCAGCTTTCTCTTCTCTTGAATCTTCAGTCTTGGCTCTTGTTTCAGTGATCTTGTATCTTGTCTCTCGAACTCTTGTCATCTTGTAAACTGGACTGCTGCTCAGCTCATCTTAAGGAATCTGTAACAGTTTCAAAAATACATGTTAATTTAAATTACATAATTCCTGTTCTTTGGTCCTAAAAAAAAATTGTATTATTAGTACACATTACCCTGAAACAACATTATTATTCATTGTTTATTACTTAAAAAAAATGCTTTACCATAAAATCCTTTTTTGTTCTTTTCATTAGGCCTATTTATTTTCCTTCTTAATTAAATTCTGCTTCAAATGTTAATCCTAACTTAAGACCTACCATCTATTTATTATTCATTACCTACATTATTTATGTTACCCTAAAATTCCCATAAGTTTCTAATACTTCCTATCAAAGACATTCTCTCTAAAAAAAAATTTACTTGTGACTCTTAACTTAACAAACTTAAAAAAAACTTTTACACTAGACTTAACTTATTATTCATTCTTAGTTACTAAATTTCTATATGTAAACTTTAGTACTTACAAACAAAAACTGCCTATTTCTCTCTACCTCTTAATCTCTTTCAATTATTACAATAATAATGTTACCTTGCATCTTTAAACTTTCTTCTTTTCAATTAAATTAGACATCTCATAACAATAAAAATTCTGCCTATACTCTTCTTATGGGTGTACAAACCAACAACAAAATTTCAAATTCTCAAGTTTCCTTATATTTAAATTATGCAATGCACATAACCTCTGTGGTGCCTGTACCCTTTTAGGCCTACCACCTTCTCCTCTCACATCATGACAACTCTTATTCCTCGGGGTCTGTATTCACTGTTACAAATCAAATATCTCAAAAAAATTAAAAACAAATTTATTATTTTAAGAAAACAAAAATTTACATTGAATTTACTATGGAGCCTGGAAATCTTAATGTCTCACAGCAGCTAACATGACTAAATCCCATGGAACCCCAGGTTTACATAACCTGTGCCCAAAAATTTAAGCATACCAGGCTTTCTCTGCACTGGTTTTACAGCATCACACACTATTTAGGGCCCCTGATCTGCCATCAGTCCCAAGGAGTTTTCCCACAACCCCTCTCTACACAAGCGCCTACCGCATTCCTCTCAATTGGCTATCGGTTTTACGGCATTCTTTTGGGATCCGACCATCAAGTTAGGGCTAATCGAACACTAAACCTCCATACTTCCAAACTAATGTAAATCAATTAAATTTTCTCTGTAAATTCTAAAAATCAAAAAAAATTATTCCAACATGCCAAAGAAACTTCCAAAAAAAATTCATAATCTTATCTTCAAACCATTAAAATAAAAATAAATAGATTACTCTGTTTTCTCCTTAATAACTGTAAACTGTCAACAAATATCATGTCGTAAATTTTAACTATGCTTACTGACTCTTAATCATAAAATCTCATTTGTCCTAATTAATAAACAACCGATTTCCTTAAAATCTCACTGTATCTCTCACACTCAAACTTCACTGGCTGAATATCTCAATAAATTCAAAAACAATTATCTAAACTCTTAAAGAAACTCCTCCCCAATTATTCAAATTACTTCACCTTATTTTATTTCATTACTTAAAACACCTTACTCAAAAAAATTAATTAATTATCTAGCTATCTTCCATTATTATTTATTTACCGAACAAAACTTTCTCCTAAATTAATTTAGTAAAATTCAATTTCACATTAGGCAAGTACACTAACTCTCTACAGCAATGTTTCTCATTTCCCTCCTTCCTAACTGAATCCAATCTTACTTAACCTCCAGGGAATTTACCTCACAAAATAACCAAAAATTTCACTGTAGTGCCTATCTGCTATAGGCCCACTACACAGGGGGCTCTAACCCCACCAACAAACTTCATTGAAATGGTACCCTATCCCATACAGGATAGCCACTTCGGTACTACCAAGGGGAACTCCTGCCCCAAACTACTCACAACTCTCAGGATTCTCCTGACCCTTAATTCCGTAGTCAGCCCATCTCCTATGGTCTGCGCTACAATTCCCTTTCTTCCCAGGGACACAACGCCTCACCTTAGGGTCCCTCGCCCTAATGAAAACATTAATTTTGTCTCTCTGTTCTTTTGGAGTAAATTCCCTCTACACACAAAATCTAGCCTTCCCAGTTTTCTCAATGCTTATCGATTTTATAGTGTACCTCCTTAATAATGTTTACAAATCCCAAAAAAATATTTTTAAAACCGAGGTAGAATTTAACTAACAAAAACATAAACAACTTACAACGAAACACTTCTAGCCTATACATCATACACTTCTTAAATTAAATTACTTACATACTGAAAGTTCCTCTTCTTCTAAAACACACTTAAATTTAAATTTATTTAACCAATAGTCAATTTTCTTATCGCTAAGTTACCGTACAGCTGATCAAAACAAGGTCACGGCCGTCCACGTCTCTGTACGTGCTCGTGACGTCACCGAATTCCATCAGGTGCGCCAACCCTCGCTTGCGGTTCCTCCGTTCTCCGCTAGGTCTCAGCACCTCCCCGTCACGTGTTCATTCTGCCACGTCCACTGACGTGTCGTTCTGAAACAACTCTCAACATTTTTCTAATTAAAACAAAACATCACTATAAATTCTATAACTCTCTTTTACATAAACTCTCGTTTTCTCTTTAATTCCTTTCTAACGTTTATCCTTCCCTCGACTGATTTAATTCGTACGTCTCGTCTCCTACGCGCACGAAAACAAAACAAACTTCTCTTGAAAATAATTCCTATTTACGACAAAAAACTTTATTTTAAATTATAATTCTCTTAACCTACAATCTTAAAATTAATTTCAATTAAATTAAACCACTTGCATTATCTCTATTAATCATTTAAATTATAACGTATTCTCCTCACGTAAAAATCCCTGATAAACTCAACGACTTAAAACAACTTATCACTATAAACTTTATCCTTACAAGTATACTCAAATAATCATCTGTTACGTCAAAAAAAAATCTCAAAGACTTCCTCCACTTAGATTAAATTCCGTAATCCTCTCCTCAAGTAAACTCTTAATAACCTGCTATCAGAAGCTGAAACTAACTTAATAATAAACATAAAAATCTACCTCTCTCTCTCCAGAAATAGAACCTATCCGGCGAACTCTACCATTTCTGTCACGTGCACCTACCCGGCGCCTCCACCATTTCTGTCACGATCCACTTTCGGAGAGGGGAGAGAATCGTAGCTCTTTACATAGAAACAACTCGCTTGGCATCAACTAGTCTTAACTTCATAAAATACTTTACTGTACCTAGGATCATAGGTTCGTCATCCCGTACAGGATGTCTGGTGAGAGCTGAACTAAGGAGATTTTGCAAAATAACATAATACTTAATTAAAATTATTTTATTCTTAAAGTCAAATACTCAACATCATTTTAAAGAACATTTAAATAGCGGGATTACAATTTAAAACAATAATCTCTTTACTTCCTTAACGATTGAACGACCTTACAAGAGAGAGAATGAGAGAACTTCACTAAACACTTCCCTAGTCCTTCCGAATACCTCAAATCATAATTAATACTTAAAATTAAAACAAAGATAAGTCCATACTCACATTTTCCGAAAAGCCTTTCTTGATCGATTACTTTAAAAAAATAACGTAGGGGCCTCTCCTGCCCTTGAAATCCCGAACGAACATTACATTTTAAAAACTATGACGCGTGACCCCTGACGAGGGCCATAGCCTCCGCCCGAAAGCTTGACGACTACATTATGACCTAACTTAAATTAAACGACTCGTGGCCTCTGGCGTCGACCATAGCTTCCGCCCGAAAGCTTGAATTCCTACATCACGAACGAACTAACAACTCGTGACCACAGGTGAGACGCATAGCCTCCGCCTGAGTGAGCCCCGAGTCACCACTCACTTGCGCTTAAATTCGCGCGCCCTGCCGCGCCTACCATAACAAAAGCTCGTTATTGAAGTCAAATTTACTAAACAACTAACTAGAACATCTGGGAAGACTACCCCCCCTCTACCCCAATGTGCAGGCCACACCGCGCGGCTTGTTACGACAGCGCGCCCCAGTAACTGCGGCCCGTGGCTGCGCCAGCGCGCGGCCAAACAAACAAACAAAATTCTGCAAGCCCGCAGCGCGCCGCGCCGGCCCCGTGCCCCAATTACATGGTCACGCCACTTGCGCTGACGAGTGAACAGAGCAGCCAGCCCAGAGTCCCGTCAGTAAAGTCCCTAAATTTGATTTCAACAACCCTGCAAAATTTCAACCCGCGACAATATCATACCTGCCACTTTCATTTTCTGAAGTTATTATTGAAGCAAACAGGTAAAAAAACGTAAAAACACATATAACAAACATTAATATTTAATAATAAGAGCTTTTTATTAATATTTCTTATTTAATTTACATATTTAATTCATTCATTAATATGTTTAATTATAAGTAGGTATTATCGCTGTCTAGAACTATGTAGCTAGCTGCAGTAGTGTTTACTGCTCGAGGCAGCCTTGGGCCGGGTGAAGGCTGAAGAAAGCGGCCGGCACAGAGGAACGCAGGAACGCAGGAACAGTATCAGGTGGGGGGGGGGCGGTGACGCAGACACTCGCAAGCAGGTGGCTCGGTCGCTCACCGTTACTCGCCGCCCGGGGCGACCTCTGGTGACGTCACCGCCCCTCCGCATTCCGCGGCGCGCAAGTAGGTCAGGTTGGCCACCATGCGTCGCTAGTGAGCCGTCACAGTAGTACCAAAACAATGCATCATTATCATTTTCATTTCACATTTCTACAGGTAATTTGTTTTTGTAATGTTATTATTTTACTTTTATGTAACATGAATGATTAATTTCTACAGGTTATATCTTATAAAATACTATGGCTGTAGATTTAATCGTGTATTACTTAGTAGCTGTTTCTTTCTTTTCTTCATTATAATACTTTTATTTTAACTATATTCGTTTTTTTTTTTTTTTTTTTAACGTGTTATGGTTGAAAGCTTGGATATCCACTGGTGCCCTTCACGTTTGATTTTATTCCTTATTTTATATATATATATATATATATATATATATATATATATATATATATATATATAGTTTGTTTACGTCTTTGTTTTTATATTTAAATGGTACCAGCAGCGTAATTTGTATTGTGTCTGTCAGTTGGCGCTTGGTAAATAATTAACAAAATTAATAAAAATTAATATTTTATGGCATTTGCAGTGTAAAAGTGTATGTTAAAGGTATGCTTGACTTATTCGAAATTAATTTGCAGCATTATAAAATAATGCCTTACTGACTTCATTACACTTATTCCATACGGCCAATAAGGTAAATGACTTGACAAGTGAGATGTTCAATATTGTCAACGGCGTGTCCGTAGATTTTACATTACATTTCATGATACGGTGTTAATTTTTTTACAGGTGCTGCAAGGAACATTCAGGCTTCGATAGCTGATTATTCTTTTAGGATCAACAAAATAATTAAGTATACGTTATTAGCTAGTCTTGTGGTGTATTTGTATGTGTTTGTTTTATTTATTGGTTCACGAGAGTCATTCGTTGAAGTATGAACGTTCGCTGAAGTACTGGATACCACTCATGCTACACCAAAGAACTAATCGAAACGCTTTGGAATACCCCTCCTAACGGCTTGTTCGACATGTGACACCAAAAATGGCCGCCATGACGTCAGAATTCAAGATCGCGTTCGGCACCTCAACCAAACCCTGCACCTCACAAGAAACCCTGCCGCAGTATATATACATACATATATATTTATACTTCACTTAAGTGCTTTTTAAGAGTGCCATTACTTACAACGATAACAGACTTTTTTCCAACATTTAGAGCTACTAAAATTTATATTACTTATAATTTATAATATTTGCATTTCCGTATCAACTACATATACGCTTGCACTTTCGTAAAAACTAGCTATATAAAATTATTAACGCTACTTTTAAATACGTACTAACTGTGTTTATCTGCACTTCTACATTACTATTACAAAGAGGAAGTGTTTGTATGTAGTGGGTAATCTCTGTAACTACTAATCCGATTCTGACAATTAGTTCACTAATATGAAGCTACATTATCCCTGAGTGATAAAAGATTTTTTATTTTTAAAAAATTATTGAAAAATTAATAATAAAATATTAAATGCCAGTAAAAAATACACCATAGATATGTGTATACGTTAAATACATTCATATTAGGAAGAAATAAAGTTACACCACAGATATATGGAAGTGCGGATATAAAATGATGTGAATTAAATTCATATTTTTTATTTTTTTTCTCTTATCTTGCCATGGAGTAAACAAATTTTGGTGTGGACCAGTATTCAATATCAGTCACTATAGTATAAGTTTTAAACGCGCGCGCGCACACACACACACACACACACACACTAACACACACATATATATATATATATATATATATATATATATATATATATATATATTCATATGATGAAAAAAAAGGCTACATACAAATAATATATATATATATTATTTGTATGTAGCCTTTTTTTTCATCGTATGAATATTTCGTTGCATGCTGCTCACGAATCTTATAGTTTCACTCTAATATTTTTTTTCATAACGTGCCCAAGGAAGTATTACATAACCACACTTTTATATTTATATTTGAATAAACGCTCGAACACGGCTGGAGCACGCGGTGAGCTCCAACGGAATCACGTGTTGCACAATAACCGTAGCGCATGTGCAGTTGGAGGTATGTACCGCTACGGTTACCCTCGCTGCAGCTGTGTGCACCAGCCGCATGTAGTCCTCTGAAATTATTGTATTAACAAGTTACGTTCAATTTTTTTTTAATTTAATTATATGAATGCGGGGTTGTTATCATCTATATATATAAAAAATTCAGCCTCCGTATTTATGTGGTCGCAAAACTCGAGAAGTAGTCGATCAATTGTCTCGAAATTTTGACACACTGTTGCATTTTAATACGCGAGTGTTTTATAGTAGAAGTTTAAAAAAAATCTTAAATTTTCCTGGAAGTCCCGTCATTTTCAAAGTAAGAAGCATTAATTTTGATTTTATGGTGTTTGGTTAGAAATAAACATATAAGGTCTGAGTGTTTTTGGAAAAGAAAAAATATATGTTTTTTGATAGAATTTTTATAGGTTTTACTTACATTCTGCTGATATGTAGTTTAGAACCGAATTATCTCTGGAAAGTATAGCGAGAAAGGATATTAGACTCTTCACTGAATGAATATATTCTTTTTGAATGCACGCGCGAAAGAAAATAAAAAATATTTTAACTACCGTATTTTGTTTTCGCTTGCCATACTACGCATTTTACGAGTTGGCTCATAAGTCATCGGAAGTATTAGACGATACATTGAAAGACTAGAGAAATAATCAGGTTCAGTTTGGTGGTGCATTGATGTTATTATCCGATGACTTCAGATAAACGCTTTCAGTTATTCTTCGCTCAACACCAGTTGATGAATTAAATGCCTGTTTGAAATATTAAACTTTTTGGAGCAAAGTCAAAAAAAGAAAGCAATTAACCACTAATATGAGAGTTCAGCTTCAAACCGATTTAACAGCTGACATTTTTTCAAGACAATTACTCGAGGTACCTACATATCCAAAAACAGGAAAAATCACTTTTTCATTTAATTTTTTTAATATCGTGAATACAAAAGAATTAGTAGACAAGGTTTTCCAAAGCATCGAAACAAATTATCGAAATCACGCATGGTTAAGTAGAAGAGCCATTCTAGCGGCTAACAATGTTCATGACAACATCCGCCCTGGCTTCGCTTGCCCGACAGCCCAAGTAGCTAATGCATTAACTAAAATTAATACACACAACTCAATACATACAGTAAAAGTTTCACATATAACAAACTGGATCAGAAATTTGCGTGCCAATTATATTACTCCGAAACATCAATCAGCCAAAGTTATGCAATGGCATACGATTGGTAATTAAATAATTATGAACTATCTAATTGAAGCAACTATTCTGATTGGACCTTGTTACACTTCACTCTCTCTTAATGACTTGTGTAAGTGGTGGATCTTTTAGTTTCAAAAGGCTGAACAAAAGGAAAACAACAAGGTGTGATCTAGTCTAGGTAAAATATGTAATACCAGTGCGTTTAGTTGTTTTCAGTAAAAATAAATATGTTATATTTTTCGTCCGGTCATGAGTATGTAGTCCGAATTAATTTCAAAATTATTTAGCAATAGCATCATGCTATTGTTTAAATATAGAGTAGAATCTATATTTCGTAAGCATGATATGGATTATTTTT
Source organism: Bacillus rossius redtenbacheri (assembly GCF_032445375.1). Lineage (NCBI taxonomy): Eukaryota > Metazoa > Arthropoda > Insecta > Phasmatodea > Bacillidae > Bacillus > Bacillus rossius. The sequence continues at coordinate 16,040,934 of NW_026962010.1, forward strand.
CACATTTGCTTTAGAATTTTTGTGTAATGCATGAACATGTAAATTGTGTATTTATGCATGCATGCATGCTACTTACTCTCTTAAGACTGCTCAAGTTTCAAAAGTATTTCCAGCATTGTGAATATATTTTATAGTTTCTTGACATAAAACATAAAATTAGGTAAATCATAAAGTCTAATTAATAAAATACTAGGTCCTGAGAAAAAAAATTAGTGAATTATCTTATATTAATTTTGATAGCTTTAAATTGAGTATTTTAATACAACTACCTACTTCTGAAAGCTATTGCGAGGCTCAGAATTAATTACTAAAATAAAATAAGTACTTTGGAAAAAATTAAGAATATTTGTTTTAAGATGAGATAACATTGCTTTAAAATTATAGGTGGAACCAGGGTAGAAATTTATAATTATAACTTTACGGTATTTTTGGTAACTGTGATCGTTACCATGAGTATTGATTATAAATACTTATAGAAGAAGCCAAGTCATAATTAATTTTATCGCGCTGAAACCACCAATACGGCAGGCCGACAAAAAAAAATGACGTTCTAGTCGCCTCGCCAAGCAGATGGCGCCGTTGTACGGTGATCAGGGGCTTCACTTCCAGATATTCCTCTTTCTTTGTCCGAGCAGCAGATGAGATTCAGGGGGAAAAAAGATTTTTTTAATCAAAGAGAAACAACGGTGTTGTGAAGTGATGATTGTTTTCACTGCTCACCGCACAACGACGCAACTAGACTGGCGAGGCGTCCATGGCGCCTTCTCGTGCCGGGACGAGCTACTAGTTTTAAGCGCGATGAAAAACTTGTACAGCTTGGCTCGGCGTCATCTATTAGCACTTATGTTCGACGCTATTACAATAGAATTATTTAATAAAATTTATCTTATGCAATGTTGTGTTTCTATTTGGCTTAAAAAGATGAGAGAAAAAAATTGTTTTAATTATGTCAGTAGGAATAATATAATATATTTTAATTATTATTTTTTACAGATGCCATTGATGGTTACACGGTATGTCATGAGAAACATCAATAATGTACAAAAAAAGATGAATATGCGAATACACAGGAAAGAAGCGAAAATCAGCCGTATCAAAAGTTAAATGCACAGACAGCACAGAAAATTCCATGGAAGTTATTAGGTTTTAAAAATCACAGCAGAGACTAATACAGGGAGCTGGCAATCACGAGACAGCTACAGCAAGAACAGCAAATAAAGGCAAAATATAACCTTTGACAAAAGCGACAAACTGCGGTGTTAGAAACAACAGTAAATTTGCAGACTTTCATAGAAGAATTCACCTCAAATAATTGAAGAGATTCAGATACCTGGTTCTTCATATATACAATGTAATTTTTTGTAAAGGTTTTAATGTTTGCAAGCTAGCGGGGAGGTGTAAACATGGCAACATTGCGCGCCACTTGCTATGTACTGAAACATAACCTAACTCGCAGACAGTAGCTGTATCCGAATAGTGGCATAATGGATCCCTTATCTAAGGGATCCATAGATAGTGCATCGTAATGGACGCGGCCATCTTTGAGTTGTATCCGAATTCTCACAAGGGATGTCGATGCATCCTCTCATGCGTCCACTAATTCGAGATTTTTAGGGATGCGACTCTCGCATCCACTGATACGTCCATACATCAGTTAGCTTTGTTAATGTGAACATAACCCATAAAGAGCGAACGTGTGATACGAGATAGTTAATCAAAATGGATTTCACCACTGAAATATTCTATCACAATTTCCAAAGGGTGACCTAGCATTTCGTCGCCACACCAGACGTGCGTCGCTCCAGCGGCGATCCGACAGCGTGACGGCGTCTGTGGAGTCGGAGCGTCGACGGGCGTAGCGACGCTGCTTGGAGCGTCGGGCACCGGCGGACTCTGCTCTCACTCGCTCTGGAGGGGCTCGTACACCCGGCAGCGAGAACCTTCTAGAACAGTCTTCTAGGTAGTCGCAGCGATGGCCACCTCACTCCTTCGGGTATGACGTCGTCTCCGGGTGTCGACAATAGGAGGAACACTCTTTCCTTCACACAGAACCACTGCTTGCCTGGACGACAGACTGCTCTCCAGGCAAGCAAGTATTGCGGGTTGCAAGGCCCCGCAGGCGTCGAGTACAAGTTCTCATTAAATAATAACAACACAGGTAAACCGATTTTCGTAAGAAATGCACACTATTATCTCAAAAAACGTATGTCCTATATGCAAAAATAACCATAGCCATTCGTTGTACAAAGTTACATTATCGGTTTTGTGGTATTGTAAACTATCTTGGCAACAGATTGCAAAGTAATGTTTTGTAAATGTACAAACAATTTTTTTTTCTGTATGCAGCACCGTATTTTGATTTCCGAGGAATTTTTTTCGATATAAACAGGATAAACGCGCACATGGAAGCAGTATGTTTGTTTATGCACGAATGCTTCAGAAATTTTAAAACGTTCGGAGTAAAACATTATTCTGGAACTACACGTCTTTAACAACAGACGTGTAAAATAATATAATTGTAAATAAACGTGTGTATCTAGTTCTTATTAGCAATCCATACGTTAAATTGTTGGATTTTAGACACTGCAACTCAGTAAAGTGCATATAACTAGATAAACTATACAAGGAGCTGTAAAAAAGGTGAGTTAAATATCTGCAGATTCACAGTAGGTTTCCTTACAAATTTCTGAAATCATAGACTTTAAAGTCCTATTTTTTTTAACACACCGAGTGCAACAGAAAGTAAATATTCTGCTTTTAAAGTATGTTTACGTGTTGACTGTGTAGAAAAATACTGAATCACACTGATTTATTCAAGTTTTTATATGTCATTGAAAAGACGCTACTTTACCCATGCACTGTAGTTTCGAGTTAATTTTATTTTCTTCCCCAGAAGTCCAGGGATTTTAAGATTCGTGTCACCCTTAGCCTATACTGGCCGGATAATAACAAGATAATATCACATACTTGTCGTTTAAATTAATAGTTTTAGATACATATTGATACCATTTCAAAAACATGTATATTGATCAGATTTTGTGAATTTCGTATAAGTGAAAGTTTAGAATCTGAAAACAGAACACTTCTGTTTATATATATATATATAGATATATATATATATTTCTATATATATGCCCTACATATATTTCCAGATCAGTAGCAAGAAAGGCCGGTAAAATTAAACTAAGCTGTGTTTGTGTTTAAATTCTTTATTCAAACCAGTCATCATTTCTCTATTTTACTGTACCATTTCACCTGTTTAAAATTATAGTTTTAACGTGACACATTATCCTGCTATTCAAGAATATAATTCACATATTTATTGTTATATTTGGTTATCAATACTCATACCATTGTGGTGTGGAAATAGTGTACAATCAAGGCGCCCCGATAAAATGTATTGTTATAGCACAGATGAACACAGTAGGCATCCTAAGACAAAGCAGTTACGAATTTTCAGGGGCTTCTTTTAGCACTTTTAACCATTTTTATTGAAATTGATATATTTTACATAAATATAAAATTTCATGGATTAATCAAGTATCAAAGTAAGGACATGGATCCTTCGAATCAATCATTATATTATTTGCTGATATTTTTAATGAATTATGGAATTTTTCTCAAATTTATAGCTAAATAATTAAGAATTTTCAATATCGTGGCCAAGATGGCCGACAAGATGATGGGCGCGTAGGCAATAAATAACAAAAACTGCACTATATCGAGTGAAGATTAAACTAATATTGCAATAGTGGCCTCTAACTGACGAAAACCATTTGTCAGATTCAATATGGCTGCCTACAGCAGACGAAAACAAGATGGTGGATGTGACGTTCTAGTAGCTGACGCTATATATACGTTGACATTAGTATTGGAGGTCAATCTGCCGGTGGCTTCCGTGGAGGAAAGATACGTCGACATTTTTATTTTTGCCCTCACCAGGTTCGAAACGAAGATGATTCCATGGTGTAAGTGTGTTTTTTTTTTAAATTAAAATTGTATTATTAAATTTTTTTAATAAATTTAATTTTTGCCGATTTTTTGAATGAAAATTGCGAATTTTCAAGATGACGGACGTGGCGTTATAATTCAAGATGGCGGAATTTCTTTTTATTAACATTTGTTAAGTAATTTTTTTAATAATTTTAAAACTCTACCATAAAAATCAGATAATAATTACGGAATTCCAGGATGGCGGCCGTAACGATTATTGCAATGGCGACGACACAATTCAAAATGGCGGCCATAACATCCTAATTGACATGGTCATTACCTAAGCGTCTAAGCGCGGCTTGCTTTTAGGACTCTTAAGCCACTTTTAGGACATTTCAAGCAACTGGCATTTCCGAAGACTAAAATGGGTATTTTTACCTCAAAACGGAAATTTTTCCCTCGAAATAGGAAAAATTTTATTTTTCTCATTTTTGAGAAATTTTGTTGGATTTTTTTTTCTTTAAAAAACCTCTACATTTTCTCGGATTTTGGGGGAATTTTGAGGAATTTTGAGTCATTTTTGTCAATCCTGGGCCAATTTTGAAGGTTAATGTCAAGGTCAAAGATCAAAGTCCTACAATATGGCCACCGTGACGTCACATTCCAAGATGGCGGACATCGTCTCCGGCTCCACGCCCTAAACCCTGCCGCCGGAGCCCCCAATATATACAACTCGCCACATTTTTGTTCATTCGACATCCGTTCCATTCATGACATCACTCCTACCAAATGCCGTATACCAGGAGCTGAGATGTTTACGCATCAATAAAAAAATATATACTTTCAATACTTGCACGTTATAAAATATGGAATACTCTCAAGCTTTCCCTTGATTTCAAATTTTTTGATACCTCAATTTCATTCCTCGCATAACTTAAATTTTAAGTTTTAAATCTTTAAGAGGGAAATGATACGCCGTTTCATCGCGACTTGTATGTGTTTGAAGAGAAGCTGCATAATGAGCATCATTGCCACCCTCCTCTTCAACCATTCGGCTAACCTGCGGTGGACTCAGAGTAAGAGTATCACAAGGTGCTTGTCCAGATCTATGACATCTCTGGGTCCCCTCAGACACCCAGAGAGTCTGTGGTCCAGCCTCTACTAGCTGTCCGTGCTAGTGTCTCTCACTCGCCCGCCCTTCACCGGGCGTGCTCCGAGCTATCACAGCCACCAGCTGCCAGTACGAGACCTGTGGGACAAGTCTTCCTGTCCATCTGCGTGGCGTGCCGGAGTACCGCGCGGTACCTGCAGCCATATTGGTAGAACCCGTTGAAGACTACGTGCCGGTCCGTGGGTCACCGGCAGCCCACGCGGACTCCCTACAGATGCGCTGTTTCACCGCTGCATTGCCACGCCACCACGACCCGCCAACCTGCTGTGGTCCATCCAGTGCCACGGAGTGCACTAGCCAGTCCTGGGTCGGTGTAGCCACAGAACATACCAGTGCGACACTCTTACAGTAGAATTTTAAACCATGTTTCGCGCAACATGGGACGCTATCTTTCGGGTTGGCCCATAACTACTAGCCAAATAAAACTCAGACGAAGATTTGGTTTATAATATTAATTTAGTAGCTTTAAAACATATTGCTCAATAACAGAATTTTAAATTGTGCGGAAAACATTAATGCTGTTTTTGTAATAAAACATTATGTTCTACATAAATTAGTAGATGATGCAAAATATCGGTATGCCACACCCATAACATATGTGACTAAAAAAAATAAGATGAATTATTTTCACGGGTTTGTTTGCCTCATAATAGTGTATCACAATCAACACAGCTATGTTAGTAATATAGAGTTTCTTCCCCAAGAGTGTAGCTGAGCGGCGCGTGGTTGTTCGCAGATGTTTGTGCTGCTGGTTGCCGCTGGGCGCGCGCAGGCGCAGGAGGACCCTCCCCCTCCTGAGGGCTACCACGCCTTCGTGCAGTCGCCCAGCGCCGAGCCGCCGCGCGTCAGGCGCCCGCCCTACCTGCAGTCCGACTCCGAGTGCCCGGGTGAGTAGCTGACCCTCTCTCCCTCCCTCTCTCCCTCCCTCCCTCTCTCTCTCCTCCGACACTGTGTGCTCTCGATCCGTGCGGCCAGCTGCGAAGCTACGGGTGTGCGTATTGCTCATCTAGAAAATTAAAACAAAACTAATGTGCCAAAAACTCCCTCGGATTATCATTTCAAAATCATTTTGCTTCAATTTAAATTTACTTAGTTATCCTGTGCTGAGGGAGCCTGGGAAAGGACTGCCAGCAGCTTGGCAAAGTTTAAATGGGAGTGAGCCCTAGAAGGGAAAAGTTTAAATACGACAAATATTTAGGAGAAACAGTGTCCAGCCGACTCTGCTGGACCTGGTTTTCGTTCCCACCGTCCAGAACACGCCCTGGCGTAAAATTTCGTTCCTCCTGATTTTATCTGTCACGAACTCGCGTTTTGTTCTGTGCTTCCAAGCTTTTGCAATTTAAGTACACATAGAAACATATAAGACACGAGTTGGTTTTACTAACAAAATAATTGTTTATGGATTTGTTTCACAAAGTTACAAGTTTTTAACAACTGCAAAACAATAACATCCAGTCATCCCAAGTGCTTCAAACAGGCATTTCACATAGGTTTTTCAAAGTTGTCACTAATAAGTAAAAAATTCCAGTCGTGTGGTTCAGGTGTAGTTGGTACACATGCACCTAACTACATTTTTTTGCAACATGACCGCTCTTAACTAATGTGATTCAGAAACACGATCAACTTGTAACTTACGGCAACTGTAACTATTTACGTTATAAACTTGTACTTTGGTGAAACTTAGCCCAGGCAGTGTTACTAGTAATTTGTTCAAGAAGATTTTTTCTGCAAACCCTTAAAACAAGTGCATTCATTTGAAAGGGGATAGTATGTGATAAATGTTTTTGAAAAAAGTGTTCAAGCTAGGAAATAATTCTTGAGTGAATGAGAAAGTAGTACAGAACACTGCGAAGACCTCCAATGTTCTCTGCTGCGTGACTTGGTGGTTGTGAAGGTAAGACCTGTGCCTGTGATGGTCGGTGTGCGTGCAGGGGTGAGGAGCGGTCAGCGCTCCCTCAATAACCTGTGCGGGGACCTCAACAAGGGCTTCATCCCGCGCAACCCCATGGAGCAGCACATCCTCGGCTCGTCCTACCCCTTGTGAGTGCTGCTCTCCCACTGGAGCCGTCCACCCGTCACGGACACGCGGACAGTCGCGACTGCCGCGTGTGTGTGCGAGCAAGGACTGGTGGACTGACGACTGATGGCTTACTGATGGCTCGGGAGACCTCAGTCCGAACGGATGTGCGTGGGGAAAAGCATCTCGCCACTCCGAACTGTCAGTCCAAACAATCAGTCCGTCAGTTCATCAGCTTTTTGTACTGGCGAACATGTTTATTCGTACTTTTTGTATACTTTGCTATATTTCCCCCCCCCCTTTTTTTTTTCTTTGACGTGACAACGTCTAATAAATCGATGAATGCCGGCTGCACGCACGAAAAAAGTGTCCCGTTACGCGCATTGTCCCGTTACGCTGTGTCCCGTTACGCTCATTGTACGCTTGCGCCGCATCTATCTCTCTTCCACTTGATTGGAACAACCATCGATTTGACTTTTTCGTGGCACATTAAAATTCAAACACTCCCATTCGTTTCCTACTTTTCCTATCATCGTCCTATCCTTAACAGAATAAACACAGATTGGAAGAAGTTAAATAGCAAACATGTATAAAAGTTATAGTTGAAATAATCTCTTCGTTAAAGTAATAAACATATTTGAATCAATGAGTGCAAATAAAAGTAAATTTATAAATTAAATTGTAGATTTCGTTTCCCTCCTTCTTTCTATCCATACAAAATAGTGATAATTGAATAAAAATGATTCCATTTTATTCATAAAAGTATGCAATCATTTCATCAATATTTTGTTATGACTTTGTCACGTTAAACTATCGTCCGTAAACCGACTTTACAACAACCAATTTTTTTTTTACTGAAAGTGCAACTGCGACATCCAAAGTTTCTTCCATATTATACGATAAAACTATGCATCCAACAGCAACAGCAACCACAAGACTGGTCGTATGAGGGAAGGGCTTCAGTTTAGTCCAAACTTTCAATTTCGGGACTGTTCGGTTCGAACTGAGCACCTGGACTGATCGTTTGCCTCAGTTCAATACAATTTGTCATTTCGGGCTGACGAGTCCGAACTGGGAACTGGGCTGATCATGTGAGGGGACCTTTACTATACTGTTTATAAATAAAATTAATATATTTCTGTGGCTAGTCATTTTTAACGTAGCATTTTGGCGTTCAATATTTTTCTCGACAAGGTGTTAACAAGTTTTATGTTTGCGTGGAAAGGTAAACTGTAAAAAGCATATACCTGTTGAATCTGAATTTACTACACAAAGTTTGGCTGCAGGTTCGTCAAGGAAATATCAAATGTTCATATTTTCGCCTTGTGGTGTAAAGTGTTTTCTCTAGACTGTTGTTGTTGCGCCTTTGATGTTAGAGCTGACCAACTGGTTTAGCCTATTATAAATAGTAGTAAAGTATAGTTTTTATGTGCGAATGGAGAGTATAATTTGGCATACAATGTTAAAGTTAAAATATATATATATTAATATTTTAAATTATTAGAATTAAAATATAGTAAAAATATAAAATTTAAAAAATTAAGTTTAATAAATAAATAAAAATTATTTTTCATTGCAGTAGAGCTTTACAAACTTTAGGACTGGTGCTAGCAGTCAAAAAAATTATTTTTCGTTGAAATCATAAAAACGTTTTCCCCTTTATTTTGACAATGAATACACTGAAATAAAAAAACAGCATTGTGGCTACGACAAAGTATTTTTGTCAATGTAGACTCCGCAAAATATTTTGTGTTGATAAAAAAAAAAGCTTTCTGTATGTCCACTTAATATATACTACATATGAAACTTTTAAAAAATACTGCGAATCAGTGGAGTTTTACCGGAGAAGTGTTGGAAACTGCTCTGTCCAGAATATTTGTGTAAATATGTTAACATTATGTTGAGTGAAACTGCAGTGTAGTTAGTAGTTGGAGTGCGAGTGATGCGAGCGTGTGGCTGCCCGCAGCGAGCTGATCAAGAACAAGACGCTGCAGTTCTTCAGCAGGACGCTGCCCATCCTGAAGGCTGACGACACGCTGCCCAAGGTGGCGCGCTACCGCGGCCTGGAGTCCTCCGAGGCCTTCTCCGGCAACCACCTGGCCGACCCCGGGTGAGTGTCAGCTAGAGGTGGGTTGTTACAGCAATTTTCGGTATCTGTTCCAACCTGTTACTGATACAGTAATGTACCTAGTTACAAGTGTCTGATACTTTTGTATCAGAGCATTAGCGGTCCCAGGAAGCGACAAGGTATCAGCATTCTCGTTACAGGGTACACATCCTCCGTGCCGTCATCACCAGCGTAAAAAGGTATCGGTGTTTCTGATACATTATTCATCACGCCCGGTAATTCTCTACCTCTGTTACTCTCATTCCCGCCTGATACAGCCAGTATCAATCAGTTCAACATTCACTGCAGTTCGTCCTGGCCGTGTATTAATTACCACCATGTACATTGTTGCGGGCTGTCATGCTTTGTAGTTAGTATCTTTATAGTGAAATAAGGAATGGATAAGTGCAGGAAAAAGACTTCATTTGTTTGGAATTTTTTTACGGAAAATAATGAGTTTGCTAATTGTAATTTGTGTAAACAAAAACTGAGTTCTAAATCATCATCGACTAATCTGAAGAAACATTTGAAACGTAAACATTGATATAGTATGCTCACTAATGTACGTATCTGTTTTTTTTATTTATAATTTTTGATAAAATCGTAATCTTTTAATGCATGAAAACACTAGTTACTAATTGTTTTCGGGAAAAAAAAGTCCTAGTATTGATTACATCTGTTATTAGTGTCAACTGAGAATTTATTTGCATTTTCATAGCTGTTAGGTGCACAAATATAAATATTATATCTTGTATTAATGTACTTTTTAATATTAAAATTTCATTAGTTTTATTATTGAACGAGACTGTGCACGCACTGCGCACTGAGCGTACTTTTATGTGGGACAATAACCAAACGACTCGTAACAATTTCGCTTTGCGCCTCTCCTTCAACGCCTTCCCCTGCGCTTCCTCCCCTACATTATTTCCCTTCTTTATCCCTTATTCGTCGTTCCTGCTCCCTCCCCTTTCACAAGCTCCGCCCAAGTGACCGTCATCTGCGATCGGGTTCTGCGCACATTGGCCGTGGTGATGTTCCAGGCGAATTCTGAACTGATACTAAAGTACTTGATACTTTTCAAGTGTACTCGTTTGCCATTCCTGATACAGGCGCGTATCAGTGACAAAGTATCAGGTTGATACTTTTCGACCCACCTCTAGTGTCAGCACGCACTGCGCGCTTCGAACTTCGCGCTTCGCACTTCGCGCTTTACACTTCGCACTTCACACTTCACTTAAGGAAAAACCACGTGATTTGAAATCGTTTCAGAGAAGTGTCTGCTCAGGAAAAGCATTTAATAATACGTTGAGGGGAAGATAAATAGTTATGTTTCCGTAACTGGCTTCAAAAGGTCAATCTCAGCCGTTGTTGACCAGCCTGAACACTGAGCAAAAACAATGACGTGATGAATACGCAGGTTCAAACGAGAAAAAATATCATAAAACCCTTTTGGTAGAGGGCTTTGAATTCTTTAAAGGTACTTTAATTATCTGGAGACTTTCGTTAAAACTAAAATACTGGACCAACTTAAAAAAAAAAATTAAAATAGCTGGAATATCGGTTTATATCTTACAAAAGAGAAAAATATTTACGTACACATATCACATATATGTCACAGTGTCGTGCTTCACTGGTAGAAATGTGTGTGTCTAATAGTACATAAATGTAAGTAAATTTTATTTGGGAGTTTTCAGGTTTGAATCTGATCTACTGTAAGTTAGTTGGGTGTGGTGTTTCCCGAGTTGTTTGTCGTCGCGAATCTTAGAAACTTCCAGCGTAGTTCTGTAAATTGTCCTTCCGACTTCTACGTAATAATATAAATTTTCTATGATTCAAATGAATCGTGAAAGATGCTTGTAAGTTAAAACGAAGCACTCTTTCAGAGCCAGGCAGGGACGTTCTTTTCATCATCCGGTGTTATTGTGTTACTGAGACCCACGCACTAGTAGAGTCGACCGATTTGCTTGCACTATAAAACTGGAAAAAAACGAGTGATGTGTTGCTGTCAATTCCAGATCGTCCGGCTCGCCCAAGCACCGCAAGAAGAGGGAAGACGTGTCCTTGAGCAAGGAAGAAGCCAAGGAAGAACCAGAGACGGACATGGAGAAGGCGTCGAATCGGGAGGCCAGGAAGTTCTGCGACAACGGAGGAGTGTGCGTGACCACATGGCCAGGCCTCTGTCCCCGACACACCACTCAAAGAAAGACGTCGCATCACCAGGGTATCTGTGCAAGCATCTGGCCGACCGTCGGCCTCTGGCTGTCGTGACTCCAAAAACATACCATTTTACTGTACAAACTGAACCAAAACCAAGTCATAAATCTAAAAATCGTACATATGATGCTTGCAAGATAACCGGGTGTTGCAATACTTTTTTTTTAGTAGTGTGTGTGACATGCGTGAGAAATGAGTTTTCTAGACACGGTGGTGAAGTGATCACATTACTATCCTCTCGCTTGTTCCACCTGGGTGACACGGGTTTGTTTCCCGACAGGTCAACTCTTGGACTTTACGAGTTGGTTGTCATTGGAAGTGCATTACCGTCGGTTCCTTATCACATGTTCTTAACTCTCATTCGCCTAAAATTATCTCGGTATTAACAAGAGATCAAAACTTAACCATAAAAACCAGCAGATTCAAGAGTTATACTCCAGCAGAAGGCTGAACTGTGCGGAATTTTAACGCAATGAAATCTAAGTCGTGTTTATTTTGTCTTGTGTGTACAGTATTCAGTTACTCAGTATATAGATATTGGAAAGTTTCACGGCTTCAATTACCTCTAGGATAGTCTTCACAATCCTCTATAAGTAATCGGGCAAATGTTGCCTGCTCATTAACCAGTGACTTGAGAGGCACAGTGACTGGGATAGCGATGTTTTATTTGAACATCGCCCATTGTTTCCTGGGATAAACTGGCCTGATCCCAAAAACAGCATAAAAGTGTTTAGTTATATCATATAAACAAATAATTAATTTCATTCTATGCCAACATGTAGATCCATTATTATTTCGTATATTTATTCCGTGCTAAACTCAACTTTCCTGTGAATAATTGTAGAGTGTTCATTGATTGATAACAAAGTTATTGCTGGTTGCAAGCGATGGAGTAACCTTTTATACTTCATTATAACTGGCTCGTGGTCATCAAAAGTACTGTAATCCACTCATCAACTTGAAGATTTATGTTTGTTTTAAGTCTTCATTGCTACCCAGTGATACCGCGAAAAGTATCGTGGCTCTATTAAGTGTCAATCAATAATGAAAGTTTTGCAGAGTAGCCTGTCGCCAAATGATGGCGCGAAAGTAGCATGTTTTAACCGCAATCCCTGTGCGGTCACAGGCTGTGCATGCTGTACAAGGCGTTCAACGGCGAGTCCCCGGCGGCAGGGACCCCGGGGGCGGCAGGGACTCCGGGGACGGCAGGGACTCCGGGGGCGGCGGAGCGGCGCGACGGCATGGCCGAGGCGCGCCGCCCCCAGCACGAGCCGCCGGCGCCGCCCACGCCCTGCCCCGCCAAGGTGGACTACGCCACCCCCGTGTTCGCCAAGAACTACCAGGGCGTGTGGCGCTACGTGGTGCAGATCCCCTACGAGGGCTACTTCACGCAGACCATCGAGGTCACCCGCTGCCTGTAGGTGTTCTTCAGTACCTAGTGCCCAGTGCCTGTTCCTCAGTACCTAGTGCCCAGTAGCTGTTCATCAGTACCTAGTGCCCAGTACCTGTTCCTTAGTACCTAGTGCCCAGTAGCTGTTCATCAGTACCTAGTGCCCAGTACCTGTTCCTCAGTACCTAGTGCCCAGTAGCTGTTCATCAGTACCTAGTGCCCAGTACCTGTTCCTCAGTACCTAGTGCCCAGTACCTGTTCCTCAGTACCTAGTGCCCAGTGCCTGTTCCTCAATACCTAGTGCCCAGTAGCTGTTCATCAGTACCTAGTGCCCAGTACCTGTACCTCAGTGCCTAGTGCCCAGTACCTGTTCCTCAGTACCTGAGCCCAGTACCTGTTCCTCAATACCTAGTGCCCAGTACCTGTTCCTCAGTACCTAGTGCCCAGTACCTGTTCCTCAGTACCTAGTGCCCAGTAGCTGTTCATCAGTACCTAGTGCCCAGTACCTGTTCCTCAGTACCTAGTGCCCAGTACCTGTTCCTCACGACCTGGTTCCCAGTACCTGTTCCTCAGTACCTAGTGCCCACTACCTGTTCCTCAGTACCTAGTGTCCAGTATCTGTACTTAGTACCTAGTATCCAGTACCTGTTCCTCAGTACCTAGAGCCCAGTACCTGTACCCAGTACCTAGTGCCCAGTACCTGTTCCTCAGTACCTAGTGCCCAGTACCTGTTCCTCAGTACCTAGTGCCCAGTGCCTGTTCCTCAGTACCTAGTGCCCAGTACCTATTCCTCAGTACCTAGTGCCGAGTACTTATTGTCCAGTACCTGTTCCGTAGTACTAGTATACACTACCTGTTCAACATGAATATAGGTCCGGAAATGCTTATTTTAGTAGCTGGAGCAGTTATCGCGAGCAATGAGACTCTTGTAAAGTGAAATGCCATGATGGTGGGAGCAGACATTTTTCGCGAAAAGATTCTTAAATCTGCATAAAGTTAAAAACACATTAGCATTGACTGTGTTTATTGATTGGGAAAATTTATTTTAAATACATGTCAAGTGTTACAACACCAATCACAGTAATTCAGTGCGGAAGCAAACTCGTCCTGAGTGGCTCCGTCAAATAAGGTAACGACTTCTCTTGCAGACGACCTCCAATCACAAGGAAGGCACCGCTTGTTGCAGTATAATGGGCGTTCAGATTTTTTTCTCAAAAATTGCCTGCCCCTACCTCCATGGCATTAAATTTTACAATAGTCTAATTGGTTACGATTACTGCTCCAGTGACTAAAAGAACATTTCCGGAACTATGATCATGTCTCATTTTTTTTTGCTTCCGTTTTACGTACCGTAGCTTTGACTTGCACTTTAGACTATTTGTGGTTACGGCTTCATTTGCATGGAATTTGAAATGAGCTGCATGACCGTCGAGGGTACTTGGAAAGCTAGGAAGACGTTGCAAAATGACAAGACTAAGAAGTGATTTGAGTATTTAAAGAGCTTTTCCAAAGACACTTAACTAGACCAATTAGCCAATCAAAAAATATTGACGATATAACTTCACTTCGTAATCATTTACGAAAATCAGTTTTCAGTATAATATTATTATCGTATCTTCGTAACTGCTTGGTATATCACAATAACATAAAGACTAAAACAATCCTGGTGTTATTATGTAAAGATTATATGAATTTTTATGACAATATCATTAGCAGTTTATAAGTAAAATCATTTCGTATCGATAGACACTAATCATTTGTTTGCGTTATTTCGTTTCGGTTTAGAATTTGTAAACAGAAGAATTATTTAATAAGAAATATTACGGAAACCACAGCAAGGCACTACGATGGGGGTTTTAATTGTTCTTTCGATAGAGCATGCGCAGCAGGGGTTGTGTGAGGAGGTGTCGGGAGATGATTTTATTTATTTATTTTTATTTATTTAAGTATTGTGATATGAACACAGACAGTCTAGGATGTGCACACATAAAAATATAACAACAAACAATATAAACCATGCAATAGAAACAAACACACTGAACCAAAAATAACACTTAAATAATTTAAAAATATGATATAAATAATAAATATTTAAGACAACAACAACGCATTGTAAAAAACACTAAATAACACAAAAATAAATATATTTAAGTCAAAATAATTTAATTAAAGTTGGTGTTGCAAAAGACAAACACAACCAAGTATTTTAAACTAAGTTAAAGGAAACGTGAATTTGGAAATATTCGTACGAATATAGCACAAAGTAAATGTAATATTTATATATAACATAAGACCAAATTACTACAGCATATCCAAGAAAAAATCCCTTTCGGCACAAACAAAAAATGTAGGTAATATTTAAGGTTTTACAATAAAACAACGGATTTCACAGAGTAGGCCTACATGGTACGTAAAATATGAATTTTTTTTAATATTCTCCATCTTTATTTTTTCAACCACCTGCAGGTGGAAATTTTAGATAAATTTTTAAGATTTACACATAATTCGAACGGATTTCATAGTGTGCCTAATAAGGGAGTTCTGATTTTTTTTTATTCTACCACTTATTTTCCCCCTTGCAGCAATGGTTCATCTAATCATAAATTGTTTTTGACAAAAGTTTTAGTTAATAATTATAATATTAATACATAATTTGTACAAATTCGATGTTCTGCCTACGAACCGAGTTATGAATTTTTTTTTTGCCCGCCAACATTTGTTTTTTCAACCCCTTGCAGTTATGGTTGATCGTATCAAAAACGTATTCAGACAAAGGATTTTGGCATTACTCCTATGAGTTATGAAACGCTTAAACGGATGTGATATTTGCAATATTACAAAAGTTAGAACGATTATTTTATTTTTATTTTTTTTTATTTTTTTTATTTTTAACCTTTCCCATTTCTGCCCCTTTAGTCGGATTTTGCCCATTAAAGAACTCGACTGAGATTTTCCACTACTACATTTTATGTATCAGTTTGGAAGTGATTTGAGAAAAATTGCGATAATTATCTTGCCCATATAATTGTGATATATATGTATAAACTCTTGAGTTTACGATGGTTTTGTGGTCTATGGACCATGAAACGAAAACTATATTAAAAAAATTCCGGAAGTCGCAAGTAGTATAGGAATGGCGGAACTAGATCTGGCGCTGGCGCGTGGAGCCGGAGCCGGTGTCCGCCATCTTGGATTGTGACGTCACGGCGGCCATCTTGTGTCAAAATTCTCCAAAATTGGGCAAAATTTACCCAAAATTCCTCAAAAATCTTCAAAATTTCCATTTATGTGGAAAAAAATTCCGCCAAAAAATCTCAAATAATTCCACAATTCAAAAATTAGGATTTCGAAAATCCTCAAAAGTCGCTTTGCCCTAGAAAAAACGAAAACTCCTGAAAGTGGCTTAAGCATCCTTAGAGCTAGCCGCTTTAAGCCGCCAAGGTCATGACCTTGAAAATTAGGATGCCATGGTAGCCATATTGGATGATGACGTCACCGTTGCAATTTTCGTTACGGTCGCCATCTTTAAAATCTTCATTTATTATCCGATTTTAATGAAAAAAATTTTAAAATTTATTAAAAAATTCATTTAATAAAATTTTAATAAAAAATATTTAAAAATCATACATTAACGACACGGAGCTCGGAGTCCGCGGTTCGAACCCGACGAGTGCAAAAAAAAAATAAAAATGGCGACCGATCCTTCCCCCGTGGTGACTTTTGGCAGACTAACTCCCACCACTTTTCTTAAAGCATATATATCGTCACCTAGTATGACGTCATGTCCGCCATCTTGTCTTCGTCTGCTGGTAGCCATCATCATCTTGTTTTCGTCGGCGAGAGTGCGCTGACGCTATGTTAGTTTAGTTCTTATCCGCTAGAGTGCAGTAATCATTTATTGCTGTGTCACCCGCCATCTTGTCATTTGGCCACCATCTTGGAATCGTGTAATTATTTAGCTAGAAATTCGTAAAAAATTCCAAAATTCATTAAATAAATCACTCATTAATTTACATATTGATTCGATCGATTCCCGTCCTTGGTTCGATACCCGATCGATGCAATAATGTTTAATTTGATGTAAAAAAATAATAATTTCATTATTCCATGTTCAACATTCTTAAAGAGACATTAAAACCTTTACTGTCATCATCCTATAAGCCACCAACACCAACATATTAGTAATTCATAATTTTAATGCTAGAGATTCGGGAAAAAGTTCAGATATCATTAAATAAATTTCCAATCAATGTACTGATTAATTAGATCAACTTAGGTCCTTGGTACGATTCTGGACGATGAAAAAAATATCAATTTAACATAATAGTAACAGGTTCGAGGAATTAAACACCACAAGTTCTTTCACAAACATAATATTTATTACATAATTTCTATTCTACTACAGGATCACTTACGAAAGCCAGCAAATTTACAATCATTTAGTTCCGCAGCGGTGTGAAATGACTAATTCTTAGCTCCAATCGGTTTATACTAGACAGAGTCCAGCCAGAACCTTTACAGATTTCTCCAATAAATAATAAAGGCATTATTTCTATTGCTTCATTCCTATATGTAATCCCTGTTAGGGTATAATAGGAGATTTATCAATCTAGTAATATTTTATCTTCAAATCATATAATCTTTATATTAACTTATTTTCAAAAGGTTTATCGGGGTTAGTGAGAGATTATATTGACTTGTCCCCATAGTTAATGTTATATGCATATTATATATCTTCATGTAAGATTAATTTCCTCTATCCAAATAAATGTTAAAGTAAACATAATAAATAATATTAAACAAAAATTTTCTTCTTTCTTCAGAATCTTCTGAATATATACCATCACCAAAAATTATAATAAATATTTTCTTCACCTAAAATGGGTTTTAGACTATTATATTTATCACATCTTGAAAGTGAACAAATTTTCCTTCTTGCTTCAAACCTTAATTATATTCCATAACCAGAACTAAGTTTTCTTCATCTATATTTAGAGTTTATCTTCATAATGTTTATCACATAAATCAACTGGAGAGAAATTCCTCTAAAATTTTCTTACAGTCAATCTTCATCGCTGTCCGTTTCCACAGATGCATACCACCGGTCAAATTCTTCTAACCGTTTCCCCATTTCTGTTACTAGGTTTCTCCAAATTTCAAAAGAATTCTTATTATGGATAAGACTTCGAAGATCTTGAAAGTCATATCCTAGTGTCAGTAATTCTTGAGTATAGTTTTCTCTGATATCTTCTGTCTTCTTACATTGATTTAAAACATGCAGTACTGTATCTTCTACTTCACAAATCTGACAAAGAGGTGACTGTACTAATCCAAGTGAATAGAGTTTTGATTTAAAATTTCCGTGGCCACTGAGAAATTGCGATACATAATAGTCCGGTGTGATCCACCGACATTTAAGTCTTGCGTTAATGTCAGGTATAATATTGTACGTATGTCTTCCTGTTGTTGAGGAGTCCCAAGCTTCCTGCCATCTTGATATAACATTCCGCCGAAGTTCCTTCTTCTCTGCCACAGAGATCTTCCTATCCCTATTTAACTGGGATACTTGCCCACGTTCATATATAACTAGGTCAATGGGTATGAGTCCGGCTATAACTAGGAGTGCATCTGTTGAAATTGTTCTATAAGATTTAGTTATAGCAATAAGTACAGTTCGTTGGCTGGATAATAAAGTTCTTCGAGGATGAACTTGACAAGCAATGCGACTCCAAGCACCAGCTGCATATGTTAAAATACTCACATAAACTCCTTTATAAATAATCTCTAGGGTCTTATAGTTTAAGCCCCAATTAACAGGTGTAGTAGATCGTAATCGGTGGAATAATATTGCAGATTTCTTCGTTATGTACTTGATATGCTCGTGGAATCGGAATCCAGTCCCAATCTGTACTCCCAAATATTTAACAAGTTGTTTAATTCTTACAACACGTCCCTCGTAGCGAACTGTGGGAGGTCTA
Organism: Bacillus rossius redtenbacheri; assembly: GCF_032445375.1. NCBI lineage: Eukaryota > Metazoa > Arthropoda > Insecta > Phasmatodea > Bacillidae > Bacillus > Bacillus rossius. Next base: position 16,059,744 of record NW_026962010.1, read on the forward strand.
TTAACACTAAGTTTACCCTTGAGTAAAATACCTTCCATTTTTTCTGGAGCAATCTTTAGTTTAGAAGCAGTTGCCCATTGGTGAACAATACCTAAAGCCTCTTCAGACTTCTTTTCTAACATGAATCTTGAATTAGCAGGGATTAATAAATATCCATCATCGGCATAGCCGTATATGACACAATCTTCTGGTAACTCTTCTCTAAGAAGTGGATCAAATAGCACATTCCAAAGAAGTGGACCAAGGACTGAGCCTTGAGGACAGCCTTTGGTTAATGTCTTATTATATACTACGTGTCCCTGTTGACATGTACATTCTCTATCACATAAGAAATCAAGTATCACTTTATAAATGTTTGAGGGACACCTCAGTTGCTTCAATCGAAACATAATCTGGGGCCACCAAGCATTGTCGAAGGCCCCAGATATGTCGATTGTTATTCCCATTATATATTCATAAGAACTTGATTCAACTGTAGAAAGCACATCCATCAGAGCCAGCTCTGTACTTTTGCCTCTGCGAAATCCATATTGGCGATTATGTAAACCATGAACTTTCTCCAAGTAAGCATGTAGTCTTTTACTTATTAGGCGCTCATATATTTTACCCAAAATGGGTAACATAGTAAGAGGCCTGTAAGATTTAACCAGCGAAGGGTCCTTCCCATATCCTTTGTATATAACTTTCAATAAACCCTTTTTCCAGGCACTGGGGAAAACTTCTTGGAGCAAGGCCCTATTATACATTTTCAACAATACATCTTCCATTCTAGTATATACTCTCCAGAGCATTTCTACAGTTACATTATCCAGTCCAGGTGCTTTCTTCGGCTTTAGCTCCTTTATAATTTTCCTTAACTCCTGTATTGTAAACTCAGGTATGGGAAGAGTAGCAGGAACTTGATTCATTTCTTCCCTCTTCTGTTTGCATAATTCATCCTCGTCTGCAGAACAATCATCCGGTAGAAGTCCATCCAGAATAATTTTTAAATTCTTTGATATAGAGCATATCTGTAATCCATCAACAACAAGGCCTGGTATTTCTGTAGGAAGCTTATTCTTCTCAGCACATAGTCGATATATTACACCCCAAGGATCTTCATTTCCTTTCTTGGTAACTAAATTAAGCCAAGATGATCTTCTTTTTTCTCTAATTAACATCTTGTATTTTTTCTTCGTATCTTTATAATTTTCTTTAAGTGTGTGCATTACTTCATAAGTCCACATCTGTTTCAATTTTCTTCTTAAATTTTTAAGTTTGATCCTTAGTTTCTCAAGTTCATCATCCCACCAGGGATGTTCAGGGCTTTTGGGGTGCAAAACTTTAGAATATTTTTCAAATAGTTCAATTATTAATGCAGTTACATTATGAACAAATAATTCTATATCGTCAGGAGTATCTTCCAGTAATATTTGCGATCTTCTGCATAAATCCTTATCAAATAACCGCCAGTTAATAGCTCTATGAGAGTATCTTTTCCTATAGGCTTGATATATTACATCTTCAGCATCCAGGTTTATTTGAAATAGAATTAATCGATGATCACTACTACTCTCCTGGCATACAGTCCACTCCGAAATCTTAGGATAAGTCCTTCTGTCGCAAATAGTTACATCAATATAAGTCTCAGTATCCCATGCCGGTGAAACATATGTAGGGAGTGTGCCAACTCTATTTAATACTTCTAGTTCATTTGCAATAAGTAGATTGTTAACTTCTTCTCCCTTATCATCTGTAATAGGAGAGTTCCATAATGCAGATTTGGCATTTAAATCAGCAGAGAATAATACTCTAGATTTCTTAAGTACATCCATTATCTTCTGCCAATGTTCCAGATGTACTGATATATCATCTGAAAATTTAAAATATGAAGAAACCAGATTAATCTTAAAGATTCCACAATCGACTAATAAACATACATGGTATTGATTTGTCAGTCCTCCAGAACCTTTACAGACATAGTCCACCTCTTCTTGACAGAGTTTCTGGATACCGTTTTTAACAGTTTGCTTCACATCGTTAGAACTGTAAATTACTGCAGCCGATGTCTTGAATGCACACTTCTTCACTTTGTCATCGAACGGATATGGCTTTCCATATATACAGTCCAACCACAAGTTATATTTCAAAGGTCCGTTTGTTGCTACATCATCAGTAAGCTGATTGATTATCTTCTGTCTGATATCGTCAAGAAAATTACAAATGTCCTTCGACTCACCGAACGTATTTAGATAATAGTAGTCTTTCAACGTTCCACGAAATGCAGACTGCGCCAAGTAGAAGCCATTATCGTTCACTTGTAATGCTCCGAACACAGTCTTAGGTTTAGTTCCATGTTCAGACGTCATAACAATCGGTTGCTGGGCATCTGTTCTTTTGGTTGTACGCTTTCGTGTCTCCAATCTAAAGCGAGGAGTCGAAATGTCGGCAGGTAGTTCAACAGTAGGAGCACAGACTCCACCTTTACATTTTTTCGCATGATGTCGCAAACTGTCAATTCTAGTAAACCATTTAAGGCACTCATCACATCGAAACTTCATGCGAGAAGGATTCTTCGTACATTTGCTCCGCTCATGTCTTCGTGCATCATGGGAAAATGCGAACGACGTATCACAGTAGCTGCAAGGATACCGTGGTGATGAAGACGATCCTTTCAGACCCGATCCAGATCCAGACGTTGCAACAGTAGTACCATTTCCAGGCATTCTCTTATGCACATCGATGCATCGTTGTTGCGACGAAACCTTTACTTTCTGCCGCACAGCAGGACCTTTGCATGCCTTCATGTGCGTTTTCATATTATCTTTTCTGGCAAACTGCTTATGACATTTCTCACAAACAAACATTTTACGATATAGGTTCTTGACACATTCGCTCCTCTCGTGTCGTCGAGCATTGCTGCTGTTTGAGAAAATCTTGTCACAGTAACAACACCGATGTTCGTTAGTTGTTGTCGATTCGGCATCCATTGAAGCCTCCATCGAGGGCGAAACGAAGTTCGTCGAGTTTTCCTGCACAGCCAGCACTACCGGCATTAAAGTCTCTTCTGCTGGTGGTATCGCGTCTGATGAAGTCTCCTCCAGTGTTGTCGCCGTGGTTGTCAACGGAATCTGCTCCTTCTCCGTCGTAGCTGTCGTCAAGGTTCCCGTAGTCGACGGTACAACCTCCATCGAGTTCGACGTTAAAGACGGTAAAGATGCCATCGAGGTCTCAGGAACAGATAATTGACACGACTTATGCACCAGAAGAAACAAACTAGACGATCCTTACACCGCCGACGTCAGTAACAAACTGGGCGATCTACTGTCTAGGACTCGCTTATATACATGCACCGTATGGAATAATACGCTAGTCAAATCAAGAACCATGTACAATAATACTAGAGTCAAATCTACAAAATTAAAAAAGAGGATCATTTGATCGAAAAAAAAATTCGATCTCTCCAATATACGCCAGGCTCCAAGAGCTACAATTCACGTCATCAGATCCATCTACATTTTGCTCCTATGCTTCAATTGACCATTAGCTGCAAGTTCTCCAACAGCTCCATCAGCTCCAACACGTAATGTACGCAATGTACGCGCAATACATGCAATTTACGTACAATAAATGTAATGATCACACAGTACACACAGGAAACGGAACGTACACACAGTACACACAGAAAACGGAACGTACACACAGTACACACAGGAAACTGAACGTACACACAGTACACACAGGAAACAGAACGTACACACAGTACACACAGGAAACGGAATGTACACACAGTACACACAGGAAACGGAACGTACACGCAATTTACGCAAAGTACACGCAATGTACGCAATGTACACAATATATATGCAATGTACACACAATGACTACGCTTCGTTCGCGCAGGACAAGCATTTAATGAAAACGAAGCACGTTTGGACGGAAATTCTATAAAACGAAAGCTCATTTAACGAAAAGGAGGCACATTCTCTCGTTCATTCAACTTGGTAGGATACGATCGTCAATGATAAGTTAGGATATAATCTCTCCAACAGTCTATGAATCCAACAGTTTATATTTCCATTAGCCATCGACTCCAACAGTCATTGGCTCCAACAGTCATTGGCTCCAACAGTCATTGGCTCCAACAGTCATTGCCTCCAACAGTCATTGGCTCCAACGGCCTTTTGGTTCATCAGCTCCAATGATATTTGGTTAGAATGCTACGACTCTAAGAGACTATGAGACTACAATTCTACGAGTGTACAAGACTCCTCCAACTACCTTCAAGTGTACAAAGCTCCAACTACTTCAGCAGCATTATGTTATAAGATTACATGACTGCTTGTTTACATAGCTACAAGTCAACGAGGCTACTTGGCTACGTAGATACAAGTATACGAGGCTCCAAGCCATCATGACTACGCGACTACGAGCCATGAGGTAACGAGACTACGTGACTACGGGTATTCAAGCCTTCGAGACTGCGAGGCTACAGAGCTACGAAGCTTCTAGAACATAAGTTTACGAGACTGCGAGAATACAGGACTACAAGTGTACACGAGTACTTGACTACTTCTTAGCTTCATCAGCTCCAAATGGCTCCAACAGGTCCAACAGCCTCCAAATGCTTAACACAGCTCCAAAAAAAGGCTCCAAATGCTCCAATAGCCTCCAAATGCTTGACAGCTCCAAATGTCTCCAGCAGCTCCAAATGCTCCAACAGCTCCAAAAAAAAGGCTCCAAATGCTTAACACAGCTCCAAATGGCTCCAAATGCTTGACAGCTCCAAATGCATAACACAGCTCCAAATGGCTCCAAATGCTCCAAACGGCCTCCAAATGCATAACACAGCTCCAAATGGCTCCAAATGCTCCAAACGGCCTCCAAATGCTTGACAGCTCCAAATGTCTCCAGCAGCTCCAAATGCTCCAACAGCTCCAAAAAAAGGCTCCAAATGCTCCAACAGCCTCCAAATGCTTAACACAGCTCCAAATGGCTCCAAATGCTTGGCAGCTCCAAATGCTCCAAATGGCTCCAAATGCTCCAAACAGCCTCCAAATGCTTGACAGCTCCAAAAGGCTCCAAATGCTTAACACAGCTCCAAATGCTTCAAAAGGCTCCAATTATCGCATCTGTCTTCGTCGGCATTTTCTCTTTTGCTCCCACTGCTCCAACAGCATTATGTTATATGATTCCATGGATACTTTGTTACGTAGCTACAGGTCTACGAGGTTCCAATGCATCATGTTTACGAAGCTTCCAGAACACAAGGTTACGAGACTGCGAGGCTACAGGACTACGAAGCTTCCAGGACACGAGGCTACATGGCTACGAGACTACATGACTCTAACTGATTACAATAGCACCACTCAGTGGTGAGAGTTAGGTTATCTAATGCAAAGCAAATTGATGCAAGTAGTTCTGGCTGTCATCAACAGATGTAGCCACGTGTTGCTTGCAGGTGAATATTAATTAGTTATTTTATGTGGGATGCGGGATGCTCACTAACGATCGCAAAAGAAGGAGGGCTTCGCTAGACACCAAGGAGAAGGAAGTTCGTCCATCCTGTTAGTGCTTCTTAGATTTCTCAGAGATTATTTGACTGAATAATGATATATTTTTTTTTTAAATTTCCACCTGATAAAAATTTACAAGTGCTGATTTATTGGCAGAATTTCAATAATTAAATGCAACCTTGAATAAAAAATGACATGACTCATTAAGTAAAAAATTCTTCATGCAGAGATCAATTCCTCATCAGTAACCAGAAGCACTCGGAGAAAACCATCAGATGTCTAGTCAGGAATAATCAGGAGGACACGGAGAAAACCATCATAAAATTAGCAAGAATAATCAGCAGCACACGGAGAAAACCAACAAAATATTGACAAGAATAATCAGGAGCACACGGAGAAAACCACCAAAATATTGACAAGAATAATCAGGAGCACACGGAGAAAACCGCCGAAAGTTTTCTTTGATATCATAAAATTTCAGGAAAAAATAGTAATAAAAAATTAAAAAAAATAAAATAAAAAAAATACATAAACAGATTCTGCTAGCTTGTGAACTTCTCATTGTTGAACAATGATAGAGTTCTAGTACAAGCCAGAATTTTATGTATTTTTTTTATTTTATTTTTTTTAATTTTTTATTACTATTTTTTCCTGAAATTTTATGATATCAAAGAAAACTTTCGGCGGTTTTCTCCGTGTGCTCCTGATTATTCTTGTCAATATTTTGGTGGTTTTCTCCGTGTGCTCCTGATTATTCTTGTCAATATTTTGTTGGTTTTCTCCGTGTGCTGCTGATTATTCTTGCTAATTTTATGATGGTTTTCTCCGTGTCCTCCTGATTATTCCTGACTAGACATCTGATGGTTTTCTCCGAGTGCTTCTGGTTACTGATGAGGAATTGATCTCTGCATGAAGAATTTTTTACTTAATGAGTCATGTCATTTTTTATTCAAGGTTGCATTTAATTATTGAAATTCTGCCAATAAATCAGCACTTGTAAATTTTTATCAGGTGGAAATTTAAAAAAAAAATATATCATTATTCAGTCAAATAATCTCTGAGAAATCTAAGAAGCACTAACAGGATGGACGAACTTCCTTCTCCTTGGTGTCTAGCGAAGCCCTCCTTCTTTTGCGATCGTTAGTGAGCATCCCGCATCCCACATAAAATAACTAATTAATATTCACCTGCAAGCAACACGTGGCTACATCTGTTGATGACAGCCAGAACTACTTGCATCAATTTGCTTTGCATTAGATAACCTAACTCTCACCACTGAGTGGTGCTATTGTAATCAGTTAGAGTCATGTAGTCTCGTAGCCATGTAGCCTCGTGTCCTGGAAGCTTCGTAGTCCTGTAGCCTCGCAGTCTCGTAACCTTGTGTTCTGGAAGCTTCGTAAACATGATGCATTGGAACCTCGTAGACCTGTAGCTACGTAACAAAGTATCCATGGAATCATATAACATAATGCTGTTGGAGCAGTGGGAGCAAAAGAGAAAATGCCGACGAAGACAGATGCGATAATTGGAGCCTTTTGAAGCATTTGGAGCTGTGTTAAGCATTTGGAGCCTTTTGGAGCTGTCAAGCATTTGGAGGCTGTTTGGAGCATTTGGAGCCATTTGGAGCATTTGGAGCTGCCAAGCATTTGGAGCCATTTGGAGCTGTGTTAAGCATTTGGAGGCTGTTGGAGCATTTGGAGCCTTTTTTTGGAGCTGTTGGAGCATTTGGAGCTGCTGGAGACATTTGGAGCTGTCAAGCATTTGGAGGCCGTTTGGAGCATTTGGAGCCATTTGGAGCTGTGTTATGCATTTGGAGGCCGTTTGGAGCATTTGGAGCCATTTGGAGCTGTGTTATGCATTTGGAGCTGTCAAGCATTTGGAGCCATTTGGAGCTGTGTTAAGCATTTGGAGCCTTTTTTTTTGGAGCTGTTGGAGCATTTGGAGCTGCTGGAGACATTTGGAGCTGTCAAGCATTTGGAGGCTATTGGAGCATTTGGAGCCTTTTTTTGGAGCTGTGTTAAGCATTTGGAGGCTGTTGGACCTGTTGGAGCCATTTGGAGCTGATGAAGCTAAGAAGTAGTCAAGTACTCGTGTACACTTGTAGTCCTGTATTCTCGCAGTCTCGTAAACTTATGTTCTAGAAGCTTCGTAGCTCTGTAGCCTCGCAGTCTCGTAAGCTTGAATACCCGTAGTCACGTAGTCTCGTTACCTCATGGCTCGTAGTCGCGTAGTCATGATGGCTTGGAGCCTCGTATACTTGTATCTACGTAGCCAAGTAGCCTCGTTGACTTGTAGCTATGTAAACAAGCAGTCATGTAATCTTATAACATAATGCTGCTGAAGTAGTTGGAGCTTTGTACACTTGAAGGTAGTTGGAGGAGTCTTGTACACTCGTAGAATTGTAGTCTCATAGTCTCTTAGAGTCGTAGCATTCTAACCAAATATCATTGGAGCTGATGAACCAAAAGGCCGTTGGAGCCAATGACTGTTGGAGGCAATGACTGTTGGAGCCAATGACTGTTGGAGCCAATGACTGTTGGAGCCAATGACTGTTGGAGTCGATGGCTAATGGAAATATAAACTGTTGGATTCATAGACTGTTGGAGAGATTATATCCTAACTTATCATTGACGATCGTATCCTACCAAGTTGAATGAACGAGAGAATGTGCCTCCTTTTCGTTAAATGAGCTTTCGTTTTATAGAATTTCCGTCCAAACGTGCTTCGTTTTCATTAAATGCTTGTCCTGCGCGAACGAAGCGTAGTCATTGTGTGTACATTGCATATATATTGTGTACATTGCGTACATTGCGTGTACTTTGCGTAAATTGCGTGTACGTTCCGTTTCCTGTGTGTACTGTGTGTACATTCCGTTTCCTGTGTGTACTGTGTGTACGTTCTGTTTCCTGTGTGTACTGTGTGTACGTTCAGTTTCCTGTGTGTACTGTGTGTACGTTCCGTTTTCTGTGTGTACTGTGTGTACGTTCCGTTTCCTGTGTGTACTGTGTGATCATTACATTTATTGTACGTAAATTGCATGTATTGCGCGTACATTGCGTACATTACGTGTTGGAGCTGATGGAGCTGTTGGAGAACTTGCAGCTAATGGTCAATTGAAGCATAGGAGCAAAATGTAGATGGATCTGATGACGTGAATTGTAGCTCTTGGAGCCTGGCGTATATTGGAGAGATCGAATTTTTTTTTCGATCAAATGATCCTCTTTTTTAATTTTGTAGATTTGACTCTAGTATTATTGTACATGGTTCTTGATTTGACTAGCGTATTATTCCATACGGTGCATGTATATAAGCGAGTCCTAGACAGTAGATCGCCCAGTTTGTTACTGACGTCGGCGGTGTAAGGATCGTCTAGTTTGTTTCTTCTGGTGCATAAGTCGTGTCAATTATCTGTTCTTGAGACCTCGATGGCATCTTTACCGTCTTTAACGTCGAACTCGATGGAGGTTGTACCGTCGACTACGGGAACCTTGACGACAGCTACGACGGAGAAGGAGCAGATTCCGTTGACAACCACGGCGACAACACTGGAGGAGACTTCATCAGACGCGATACCACCAGCAGAAGAGACTTTAATGCCGGTAGTGCTGGCTGTGCAGGAAAACTCGACGAACTTCGTTTCGCCCTCGATGGAGGCTTCAATGGATGCCGAATCGACAACAACTAACGAACATCGGTGTTGTTACTGTGACAAGATTTTCTCAAACAGCAGCAATGCTCGACGACACGAGAGGAGCGAATGTGTCAAGAACCTATATCGTAAAATGTTTGTTTGTGAGAAATGTCATAAGCAGTTTGCCAGAAAAGATAATATGAAAACGCACATGAAGGCATGCAAAGGTCCTGCTGTGCGGCAGAAAGTAAAGGTTTCGTCGCAACAACGATGCATCGATGTGCATAAGAGAATGCCTGGAAATGGTACTACTGTTGCAACGTCTGGATCTGGATCGGGTCTGAAAGGATCGTCTTCATCACCACGGTATCCTTGCAGCTACTGTGATACGTCGTTCGCATTTTCCCATGATGCACGAAGACATGAGCGGAGCAAATGTACGAAGAATCCTTCTTGCATGAAGTTTCGATGTGATGAGTGCCTTAAATGGTTTACTAGAATTGACAGTTTGCGACATCATGCGAAAAAATGTAAAGGTGGAGTCTGTGCTCCTACTGTTGAACTACCTGCCGACATTTCGACTCCTCGCTTTAGATTGGAGACACGAAAGCGTACAACCAAAAGAACAGATGCCCAGCAACCGATTGTTATGACGTCTGAACATGGAACTAAACCTAAGACTGTGTTCGGAGCAATACAAGTGAACGATAATGGCTTCTACTTGGCGCAGTCTGCATTTCGTGGAACGTTGAAAGACTACTATTATCTAAATACGTTCGGTGAGTCGAAGGACATTTGTAATTTTCTTGACGATATCAGACAGAAGATAATCAATCAGCTTACTGATGATGTAGCAACAAACGGACCTTTGAAATATAACTTGTGGTTGGACTGTATATATGGAAAGCCATATCCGTTCGATGACAAAGTGAAGAAGTGTGCATTCAAGACATCGGCTGCAGTAATTTACAGTTCTAACGATGTGAAGCAAACTGTTAAAAACGGTATCCAGAAACTCTGTCAAGAAGAGGTGGACAATGTCTGTAAAGGTTCTGGCTGGACTCTGTCTAGTATAAACCGATTGGAGCTAAGAATTAGTCATTTCACACCGCTGCGGAACTAAATGATTGTAAATTTGCTGGCTTTCGTAAGTGATCCTGTAGTAGAATAGAAATTATGTAATAAATATTATGTTTGTGAAAGAACTTGTGGTGTTTAATTCCTCGAACCTGTTACTATTATGTTAAATTGATATTTTTTTCATCGTCCAGAATCGTACCAAGGACCTAAGTTGATCTAATTAATCAGTACATTGATTGGAAATTTATTTAATGATATCTGAACTTTTTCCCGAATCTCTAGCATTAAAATTATGAATTACTAATATGTTGGTGTTGGTGGCTTATAGGATGATGACAGTAAAGGTTTTAATGTCTCTTTAAGAATGTTGAACATGGAATAATGAAATTATTATTTTTTTACATCAAATTAAACATTATTGCATCGATCGGGTATCGAACCAAGGACGGGAATCGATCGAATCAATATGTAAATTAATGAGTGATTTATTTAATGAATTTTGGAATTTTTTACGAATTTCTAGCTAAATAATTACACGATTCCAAGATGGTGGCCAAATGACAAGATGGCGGGTGACACAGCAATAAATGATTACTGCACTCTAGCGGATAAGAACTAAACTAACATAGCGTCAGCGCACTCTCGCCGACGAAAACAAGATGATGATGGCTACCAGCAGACGAAGACAAGATGGCGGACATGACGTCATACTAGGTGACGATATATATGCTTTAAGAAAAGTGGTGGGAGTTAGTCTGCCAAAAGTCACCACGGGGGAAGGATCGGTCGCCATTTTTATTTTTTTTTTTGCACTCGTCGGGTTCGAACCGCGGACTCCGAGCTCCGTGTCGTTAATGTATGATTTTTAAATATTTTTTATTAAAATTTTATTAAATGAATTTTTTAATAAATTTTAAAATTTTTTTCATTAAAATCGGATAATAAATGAAGATTTTAAAGATGGCGACCGTAACGAAAATTGCAACGGTGACGTCATCATCCAATATGGCTACCATGGCATCCTAATTTTCAAGGTCATGACCTTGGCGGCTTAAAGCGGCTAGCTCTAAGGATGCTTAAGCCACTTTCAGGAGTTTTCGTTTTTTCTAGGGCAAAGCGACTTTTGAGGATTTTCGAAATCCTAATTTTTGAATTGTGGAATTATTTGAGATTTTTTGGCGGAATTTTTTTCCACATAAATGGAAATTTTGAAGATTTTTGAGGAATTTTGGGTAAATTTTGCCCAATTTTGGAGAATTTTGACACATTTTGAGGATCAAATTCAAGGTCAAGGTCAAAGGTCAAGGTCACAACCATCCAAGATGGCCGCCGTGACGTCACAATCCAAGATGGCGGACACCGGCTCCGGCTCCACGCGCCAGCGCCAGATCTAGTTCCGCCATTCCTATACTACTGTCGCACCATGATAACGGCTGCAATAAGTAGTATTTCTTTTAAATATACCTAATAGACAACAGCCTTATGTTATAACAAACACATACCATGTCCCACCGTAAGTTCACGTTGCACATTTGCAATTACGTTACTATAGTCAAAAGAAATTACATGATCCGCTACGTTCGTTATACCAAGTGATTCTAAAAAAAACATTAACAAGAATAAGCCAGAGCAATTTTTTTTCCTAACCTAACTAAAAACTAAGTGTGTTTGGAAAGGGTCTGGGTTAGGGAAAGACTCTAAGTGCGTCTCAGGCCGAAGCCTCTACGCTCTAATCATGCATGGTTTAAGCCATGCGAGAGAGGAAGCATGCATCATGTGCTAGGAGGGGGATTGGCCAGCCATGGCAGCGATTGGCGCCATGACTAACTCCCCTCACTGACTATTCTGGACTAAAAACTAGATAATTTGGGCCTAGGTAAAACCTGCATAGACACAGGGAAAAGCCAGAGCAGTAGGCCGCAAGGGCTTGTATAGCAGAACGTAAAGCCAAGTGCGCATGCGCGCTAGCAAAGTGTGGAGGGGTCAACAAGGCAGAAGGGGCTGGTAAAAGAGGGGGTGAAGTTTGAGGGGGGGGGGGGGTTGTGTAATCGATGTCCGCGCCGCGCAAAGTGTCTCGTCGATGTAATTATATTACAGGGGAGAGAGCCATTCTTTCGCGCTGCAAGCGAGGAAACAACAAAGCATTATCCGCGCATGCGCTTATCCAAAATCTTTGCGAGGTACATACTCTTTAATTGTGACCGTCAATCAAAACTCTACCATGCTTACAGTTGATGCCGTTATATGTTATAACCGGGACATTGTTTCACGGGCATGCTGTAGTTGGCGGTAAGCCGGGGGGAAAAGGGAAGGAGGGGAAAGTGGGAAAGTGGGAAGGAGGGGAAAGAGGGAAAGTGGGAAGGATTGGAAGAGGGAAGGAGGGGAAAGAGGAAAGTGGGAAGGAGTGGAAAGAGGAAAGGAGAGGAAAGTGGGAAGGAGGGGAAAGTGGGAAGGAGAGGAAAGTGGGAAGGAGGGAAGGCGGGGGAAGAGGAGAAGAGTGAAGGAGGGTAAAGAGCGACGCGCGTGCCCGCAGGCAGAGCCGCTGCTACTACATGGAGGGCGGCTGCATGGCCTCGCCTCGCTGGACCAGCCTGCTGGTGGCGGAGATCTTCTACCCGGACACCTTCCTGCCGTCCTCGGGGGCTCGCTGGCCGGCCCGCCGCCCCCCCGTGCCCGCCGAGGGCCCGCCGCCCGTGCACGACTTCAACAACTACCAGCAGTACCTGCGCAAGAGGGCGGGCGAGGAGGCCGCCGCCGGCTCCAGCCCGCCGCCCCCCGCCGCCCCCGGCGCCCCCGACGCCACCGCCCCGCACTGCGACGGCGTCGACGAGCTGGGCTGCTTCCAGGTGCGAGCTGCCCCCTCCTGCCCCCATCCCTCCCTCAGCGGCGACACTTCATGCATTCAGTTCTCAAGTTGTACACGCGTCTCTGGGCACGTTGTGAAAATATTACCGGAATGAATTTTTAAGATGCGCGCGCACCAGGCCACAAATTATTGACAGAATAAAAATAAAAGGTTACGTACAAATAAAAATTATATAAGTGCATTTAAATCATATGATTTAGTGATTGATATTAGATACTAGTACATATAATTAAAAACATTTATTTCAAAAATTAGTGACAAATTGTGTTTATAAAGATTTTCGTGTTTTTTTTATATAAGTATGGTTTTGTTCCCATATGTATAATTTGTTTACATTTAAATTTTAAATTATTACATTATTATTTTATAAATAATTAAAACTAAAAATTTAAATGAACATTTGACATATTTATTGATTCACATTATTAATTAATATTTATCTAGATTATTTTCCTCACTTAAATAATAAATTTTGTACACGTATTTAAATTAATATCGAAAACTAAGTATTTATTTTAAAATTTTAATTTAATTTATAATTTACAACCATATTGATTATCACTCCAGTCCTTTTTTATTTTATTTTTATTAAGTTTTTGCATGCAAAATTAAAGTTTATTTTTAAACGCCAAGTCAGTATAATTTCTAAAACGCGTACATAAGTACATAATTGCGCACTCATTTGTTTTATAATATTACTTAGTGTCAAACATGAATGATTAACTTTCTTTTTAACAGATTTTTAACCACTGCGGTTAATTTTTTATCTTAATCTCCGTATAATGATTTTTTTAAAAAAAAGTGAAAATATAGTTATTTTCATGGTGGTAATGTTGGTACCAATTTTATTAAACAGATACGTGAATCATACTGGGCATACCGCCTGAGATCAATCAGAACGACGATGACAATGCCGGTCTAGAATCTATAGTACATTCTCTAATAAACTCTAATAAACTCTCATCTCTAAACACAATGTACAGTTTTGTAACTAATAATTTATTTCGTCTGAACAAAAACACTTTACGGTACAGGAAATAGCGTTCACAAAGGTAAGCTTGTGTTTCAGAGATACTGATCTATTTATATACACGTACGATGCATTTTACTATTAATGATTATCATATGACAAAAAATTTATGTAATATGTATGTTAAATACTATTTGATTCAATATATTAAGTATAATTATAGATTTGTTAAAAATAATTATGTAAGATTAAAATTCGAACAGCAGCAATATTACAGAAACTTCATATTTAATTATTGATACATACGTAATATACTTTTCCCCCCTCCCTTTTATGATGTTCCTATAGCTACAGCTATTTTATACTGACATTAAATCAATTTATCTCTGAGAAATGATTTTGTGATGCTAGGTAATCGGTAATTATTTTGTATTTGTGCCGATTCTTAATAAAGGTACGGTAACTCTCTCATTACTTTCAGTAACATTGGTCGAATGAATTTGGGTATTTGTGATATCACTGATAACGTCATCTTTTTTTAAGGCAAGATGGAGCTAGTTTCCACCAAACATTTGGGACGTTTTTTATTTCATTGGACTTACAATCACGCTATTATATAATATTGTATAACTATACAAACTTAACGCACATCTGTGCTTTACCCGAGATTCGAATCGAGAAACCCTCGCGTGAAAGTTAACGCTTCAACCAATTTTGAAACAGAGGCTGGCTGTTAATAACACAGAAAAAGTCCATTATTTGTAGATGTGTGATGGACTCGGCCAACAAGAAAAGTTATAAACTTCAGACGTTTCCGTCACAGCGAAATTTAAAATTGGCGAATATGGGAGATAAAATATTTTATGAAGGTAAACTAGTTTCGTATGAAAGTTTTCTTTCGGTAATGTAATTTAATTTATGTTGAACAAGTCTCTTACTTTGCCTTAATTTTGTTGGATGAATTTTCGTACGCGCCCCTTAATCATGATAACAACGCAAATCGTCTTTATGCTTCCATATTGCGTCACACTTGTCACAACATTCTCTTAAGTTAAATATTGGACAAGAATAAAAGTGACAGGGTTTTTGCAGATGTACCTACAAAAGATGGCTGGTGTTTCCCACATTGTATTCTTATTGCTCGTTTAGGACTAAATTCAGGCTAACAAAGGTTTCTTTTTATACAGCATTATATTTCTACTTCCCTTGAGCTGAGCCGTGAGATGTGTGCATGATACATCGCTTTGGTTATATTTTTTGTGTTTTTACCGAAAATCGTAACTATAAATGTATTCAATTTTATATACGCATTGAGTGTTGCTGTGTATAAAAATAGTATGGGGCGAGTACTTGGAATTATTGAATATTTTGTGCTAACCCAAAAATTATCTAGAAAGCAGGGTATTATTTTTTTTTCTTCAGAATGATAAAGAGTCAGGTTAGTTAATTGTTGGTTATCTTTGGGTTATAAAGCAAAGTCACCAGAAAAAATTAGCATCCTAGATTATTTTATGTCCAAATAACTATAAATATTTATGTTCTTTTGTTTTTCTAAATTATAGTAATTTCTCAACCAGTAGACGTATTCAGCTTATCACTCGAACACAATTTTCATTCACACATTTTCATCAACAACCGGCACTACCGAAGTTGTCCTAGCTAAAGATCGTGTCTTTTTTGGACGTACCCAAACGTGTTCGTAACTGAGCAGGTGTGAAAAAAAAAATGTTCGGTGAATTCTTTTGCTGCCCCGAAAGCTATTGAAAACCCAGTATAAGAAAATATGTAAGCGTTCGGTTATTCCTAACTGAACACATGAGATAGTACAGAAAATAGTAAATTCGATGGAGGTGTTAGTTTATGTAGTGGGTGTCTGTTCCAAAGATGATGTCACGTGGGTCAGCAGATCCCCGCGCCGGCCTTTTTACACGCTTTATATTAGCTTCGCCTGTATGTTTGTGACCGACTCCTTTGCACTCGATTTTGACCCACTTTAAACGGACAGATTTAATCTAAACTTCGTACACTTATCGAGGACCGGTGACAATACACTAATTTAATACGTTTATCTCATTATCCTGATTAGGATTCACAGGATTAAATAATTTCCTCACCCTGCCTCTGTGTGAGAGCATCTGAGACAACCGTGCAGTCGGCACGATGTATTTTATTTAATAAAAGCGTGGGGTACTTTTTAAGATATTATCAATATGATACTAATCCTTCTACTCATATCTGTCAATAAAATAATTATAACTATTGACGCCATGCACCCCACGCTTTTTTTTAAATAAAATACATTTTTTTTATTTTACACTATTTTTAATTCAAATTTATAAAAATTTATTTTCTATTTTTTAGTTATATTTTCTATAAAAACGTGTTTTTTTTTAGTTTTTTAAAGCTATTATTTATTCAAGTGTCGGTTCCTTGGGCGCGATGAGAGTTACATTGCAAAGTCGAATTTTAATGCAACTCTTTCGTTAAACGTTGTTGGGAAAAGATTCTGACGCAAAAAGGACAGAGAATAGGTACTTGGCTAAAGAGATATAAAAGCTGCATCCGTATACCAGCCTAATGGATCCCTTAGCTAAGTGAGCCAATAGAAAAGCATCGCAGTGCACGCGGCCATGTTTTTGGTGCTTCCGAATCCTCACAAGGGATGCATCGGCATCCCTACCATGAGTCCACTAAAATCCAGGTTTCTAGGGATGCGATCACTAAAGCGCAATCACTGATGCGTCCCTACAGCCATTTGCTTCGTAGCCGTGTTTTATTCATTTTTAGCTTCCTTGTGTGTCTAGTTTCTGTTAAAAATGGATTATTAATGAGAATAAAAGAGAGAATGCAATAGTTATTAGCATGTATTTCAAAGTGCTGGTCAGTACTGTTTAGATTTCAATTGAGTGTTCATGATTTCTTACTATAAAAACTTTCAAACATTTCACTGACTCGTGTGATGACGCGAGTTCACCAGAATTCGATCATTAGCATTTATAAAACTAACTCGAGTGTACTTCCTGATAAGGTTCCTCCCCACCATGTTTTCTGGCTCATCAAGTCTACGGCTGGCTCGCAATTGGTTAGCAAACCAAATAGTAGCTGTATAATAGCTAATACTAAACGTTTGTATGGTGGCTTTAAAGGAACTCGCTAGGAGTAATTGTAAAAACATAGACATGATTCGTTATAAGTATAAACTGTTTTGCTGTCCAGGTGGGGGAAGTCCTCATCGTGACATCAATTACTAACGTGGCAAAGATTGGACGCACAAACTCCCTGAAGGTCCTGTCACACTTTCAAATTTTTGCTTCCAACACCTTCCAATATGTTGTGTCAAATTAATTTGGAGGTTAATGACGTCACTAGTGCAGCCATGTTTGTTTGACAGGTTGGATGACTTGAATTTCCATCAAAGATTTTGCATATATGGTGGGTTCTAAAATATGTTGGGTGTTGGACGCAATCGGCCAATCAAAATCGTGCCTGGCGAAAACGGAAATGACATCCGTTTACGTCACAACGGTTCTTTAAAATGGCGAAGATTACATGGGCGGTTAAAGAGGTTATAAAAGTTAAATAATTAAAATAATTTTAATATGAATGTTGCGAGCAAAAACATGTTATGTGTAAAAATGTAATAGTTTGTATAGCTATAACTTAAAAAAAAATCATTGAACGTTTATTTCATTGTGAAACTAATATTATTGTGATTTGAATTTATATATGTTTTAAAACATTTAAAAATTCTCAAATGAAATGACAAATTCAAAAATTCGGTCCAGCACTGTGATGCATTATTTAAGTTCAAGAATTGAGATCAAAAATGAAAAGTTTGAATTTAGCTCAGACCAAAAATATGTTTTTGCTAGTGTGACATGATTTAAAAACATATTTGAGGTTATCTGTCCAAATGTATTTGATGGAGAAAATAGGAAGCCATTATCCCGGCCAATGCTTCCCCTCCGACTCTGGAGAGTGTGCAAGTGCACGTGCTGCAAGAGGCGCCTCGTGCTTGCAGGTGCGGCTGTACTACGACTGGTTCCTCGTGCCGGGCAGCTGCAAGTGCTGGCGGCCGGACTACTTCTCCAGGTACATCAGGCGGAAGGTGGTGTCGCCCGAGCTGTGAGCCGGCCTCTGCCGCAGCCGCGCCGCTGCTCTTCGCTGACGAGAAGCCTAAAATGTACATCAAGTTCTGTCCCTGCCCGAACACGCCCGAATATTCACCTTCGGCCAACCTCGGGATTTGTTTTATTTTTGCACAGGTAAAATGAATTCAAATATTGAAAGTGGTCGGTTAGGTTAGTTACATTAAAACACTTTAAAACACTATCGACGGTTAGTTAGGTTAGTATAGCTACATTAAAACAAACAGAGAAATATAAATACATATAAATGAACCCGAGGTTGGCCGAAGGTGAATATTAGGGCGTGTTCGGACAGGGACAGAACTTGATGTACATCTTAGGCTTCCCGCCAAGTCGCTGCTCTTCGCTGACGCGCGACACTCCGAGAACGCTCCGCGGTGCCTCGACACTAGCGCTGTCGAGGCTGGTGGCGAAGCTCGCAGATCAAGTAACAACTTCCAGCTCTTGAAACTACGACTTCGCGCTCAATTCTGCTAATGCCGGATCAGGCCTGATTAGCTTCCATTTAGAAAACCTCACGTTTATTCTTTTTTTACACCTCAATATATTTAGCTGAATGTATTTAAAACGTAACCCATTTACCTC
This sequence comes from Bacillus rossius redtenbacheri, assembly GCF_032445375.1. NCBI lineage: Eukaryota > Metazoa > Arthropoda > Insecta > Phasmatodea > Bacillidae > Bacillus > Bacillus rossius. The sequence goes on from NW_026962010.1 coordinate 16,078,519, forward strand.
AGCATGCTAGGCTCGTATCCTGTCCAGCACATGATGTGGCAGTAACAGGAAATAAAAGATGTGATGACAATTTTATCGACAATTTACCTTGTTATTCTATGGTAGAATATATTTTATTTTATTGTGAAATATTCAGATTCTTCCAAATTTAGTTGCCATGCGCTGTTTCCAATACATATGTAATTTTTTTCTGGTATTCAAAAACAAATATTTGAAACTTTGTAAGTTATTGTAATGTTTAATTATAGATGGAGACTATTTTGCAATATTTGTAAAGCAATTAAATATTTAAATATATAACTGTATTTTTCTACAGATTAGCTCCATGCCGAATTTCCCAGTGTCATTATTTTAACTATAGTACCAGAAGCGAAATATTTTTGTACATTGTATGTACTATTTATTCATTGTATATTATGTATATATTTATATATATACATAATTGTCAGTGTGATATTAGCTAAAGTAATTTTAGTGATCGTCTATGGCGAAGTTCATAAAATCCTCAAAAATCTGCTACTGTTTTATATAAAATAAGCGCTTTAGAAAATTTGGTGACTTTTATCACTGGACTTGCAAACGCAATAGTATGAGTACCATAATAAGTGTCAAGAATCACTTAACTGTTTTTTTTTATTTTATATACGTACGTGTGATTATTGATGTATTATTTAAAATATTCGAGCCTGTATCAGGCAGCCAGTCCTTTCCAAATGTTTTCCTATTAGGGAGAAGGGTAATAAACAGAATGATAAAATTGTTATAGAAGTTTTTCATGATACAGCACAACAACATAAGTGCTCAAACAGTTTGAAATTGCATAATTTGTTTAGTAATTTTCTACATTCACTTGATTTGAATAACTAAGCTAGAACTTACGGGAATGTATTTTTCATAACTGTTCAGAATGAAAACATATAGATGTGCTTGAGATCTTTAAATATTAATGATAACCTAAAGTATTTAAATTTCCTGTAACAGATTTGTGAGTTCTGCAAACATTGTAAATATAGTTATATTGTATTTTTAATGTTAAGACCAAGCAGTGATATGCACATTCATCGAGCTTTTTTTAAAAACAAATACTTGTTTTGGTTTATTGTAAAAACCACGAAAAACTTAATTTTTTTATTAAATAAATTGAACCTTTGTTTTGTTATGTAAGTGCTTTTTTTATAATTTACAAGAAAAAAATCTTTGATTAGAAGTATAGTAAATACATCAGTATTATTCAGTACAGTAGATAATAGCATGAGTTTATTTTTGAAAAAATTTATAACTTTAGAAACATTTGTAGGTGGTACGTATGTTTAAAACTTTTCTCGGTTTATTATTTATTGTATATATTTATTTTTGTAATAATCTTATCAGTATTCTAATCAATGTTTCTGACTGAAAATGCTTTTATATTAAAAAATATTTAAGAAATAGATGTACATTAATTTTTATTTTTTAAATTGCATAACAGTAGCTTTATTTTAGTGATTATTTCTGTGTTACAAAAAATTGTACATAAACAATGTAAAGACTGTTGTAATAAATTTATTTTACTGGCAAACAACTTGCTACGTATACTTCTACAATATGATATGAGTAAATGAAGCATATATTTATTAGATGCATTTATTACGTCAACTTATTTAAATGTATAATATCATATACTAGCTGCCACCCGGCTTCGCACGGCTATACTAATGGAAAAAAAAATTAAGCCACATCTCCCATTTACAGTAATGATAAATAAAAAAAATTCAGTGAAAATTTATTACAATGCTGTATAATGTACTGGAGAGAAAATGAATAGCACCGATGGTTTCCCGACTCGTGCGCGCAACGTACAACTGATGTACCCGTACTTCGCTACGGCAGTCTACAGGCAGATCACTCTTGCGCCGCTCATTATACATGCCCCTCCTTGTGGGTACGCCACTGCCGCGCGATGCCCGTTGCCATGGAGACGCAGAAGGCATGAACAATGCAAAATCCTGTTCTCATGCAGACAAAGTACCCACTGTTGCCTGGTTTTAACCACCCATGGGATCTAATTTTCGGAAAATGTCATCCTGCGTAACATAAGGCACATAACTGTGAAGTTTCAAGTCTGTAATATATATATACTTGAAAAAAAGGACAATAAAAAAACAAATTAAACACAGAGAGAGGAAAAAAATAATAGTTTAGGCTTGCGATTTAAAGTGATAAAAAGTATTTAAATACTAATTGAACTCTTATGAGGGTACTGATTGCTTCGTTGTTAATATCACACGGGTGTTTTTTTACTTGTATGGGAAAATTAAGAATGATAAGGCATCTAGTGCGTGCCAACAATGTTAATAGGCAATAGGAAATAAACTTCTATGCGCCTGCGGCATTGTCAACACACACTTCGTACGTGTACTGCATGTTGCATCTAACCCCCTCCAACGCATTTGATTCTAAATTGGACTTTTAGTAAGGATCACTAATGTTATTGATAATATAATATAGCCTATAGCCTTCCTCGATAAATGTACTATCCAACACTGAAAGAATTTTTCAAATCGGACCAGTGGTTCCTGATATTAGCGCTTTCAAACAAACAAACAAACAAAAAAATCTTCAGCTTTATAATATTAGTATAGATATGCATTACAAAAATACATGTTTCCCAATTTATCAAATTAGGCTACTTAGAGAAAAACTATGAATTATAGTCATTAGCTGCAAAGTAGTTTTTATACATAAATAATATCACTAACTAGATTGTGTAGCTTGTAAGTAGCGACTATGCAGATTATTTTTAGTGATAGGTACCGTATTTGATAACGTTGAACTATTTCGACTTTTAATACGCTAGGCTGAAGACTAGTTAATGGGCGACTACACGCGAAGCATAAACGGGATAGCAACTAGGGCTGTCCCGTTTACCTGTACAATCGAACCTGTTACTTGCCCTAGTTGCTATCCCTTTTACTCTACCCCTGTAGACGGTATTTTACTGACACAATTTTGTGACATTGATGTTTCAGCAAATATTTGCTTTTCTCTAATTTATACTTAATATTTAAATATTTTAATACATTGTGAAATATATAGGTATTATGAAACGTTCCATTCTTCTTTGTTATTCAAAAAATTCTTAGATTTATATTCGATGACCTTAGTTTTACTCATAGCAAAAAGTATAGTTAAATATCTTTAGATTTGTAGTTAGTTATTTTCACCGCTATTCAAAGAAGTTTTCAAGAGAAAACTTACTCTTTAACTATCCAGTATTTGTGGATTCACTGAGAAACACGAAGACTGAAAGGTCCCCTAAACTAGTTATTATCTACATTAAAAGTAACAATTATGCAACCACAATTTTCTATGGTGTGGGTGTGAATTTATTCACGCACATTTATTCTTGATTTACTTTTAAACACTGAGAAGGGCTGGTTGGTTATCCAACCCTCCCCGCTTTTCTAATAGTGTCGTATTTCAAACATCAGCGTGAAGTACACAAGTCATGATGACAGCCTTCAAAAGGAACTCTGGAAATACACGAGCCCTTGCGTCTGGCATTACACTTAATGATAATATAGGGAAGTCTGACGTTATCTTCGCTGTATGCCTGTTGTTACTTATCCCAACGAACTTCGAGTATCGTAACAATTAAACGTGGCACACACTATATGTATCACCTTAGCGCTCGGATGAGAATCCACCTATTAGGGATTTCAGACAGAAATATTTGGGAGTCCCAAGAAATAACCGAATATAGTTTCAACAGAACTGTAGCAAAGCTTTGGTACACATTTAGTTGTTCTTAAATCCACCCGAAATATTTCGGGAACTGAATCCTTATGAAAACTGAGATAGTTTCATAATGCCTAAGCCTTAAACAGCTTATGGGATCCCCGCCCCCCTCTGGAGCGGCTCAGATCAACTGCTTAATGAAGCGACCCCAAGCAGCCATTGCTGGCTGTCCGACAGGGATGTCATCATCGCCTAGCGGACCCAGGGGCCGAGTACCCGAACTTGGCATCGAACCCCGAGGCCCGCAATGGAGTACCAGGTCGCTTATTGCGACTCCTAACCTCCTGATTTGAGTCTTAAAAATATAGTTTTGACGGATTTGTGAATAAACTGAATTTTAAAATTTTTGCTGCGAAGAAATGATGAGACTGAAAATGGGCAATTTAATTTATTTTAATTTCGTGGGAGGTGAATTTATTTTTATTGTAATCTCGAGTGTGGTCCAGCCCTACTTTTAGTTAAAAAAGGGGGGAGGGGTAATTTAGAATCTAGCCAAGCTGGTTTCTTTGTTGTTTATTTATTTTTAAATTAATTGGTTGGCAAAAGCTGGATATGAACTATTGTGTTTAGCTAGGTGTTGTTGTTCTTGTGGCGAGATTCCTAAGACGGTGGGCCACTGACCCCCGCCCTCTAACGGGAGAAAGGGCTAGGTCGGTGGGGACGATACCCCTCGACCCACGGCTGGCTCGCTGTGTACCTGGGGCAGCTCAGTGCTGCAGCTAGCATCTCTGCCAACTGCAGCGTCACGCTCTAGCATGATTGGCTGCAGCTCGGTGCGGCCCCAGGCCCTGGGGAGCTGCGGCCTGGCGTGAGCTGGCTCAGCTGCTAGGTGTCGATCCTGGCCTCCATGAGTCGAGTGGCCTCTTCTGAGGTAGCAGAAGCCACTCGGTGGAGGCCGGTGGGGCGCCCTGTTGCCCAGCACTTGGTCGGCTAGTGGCCGGCCTCGCGCAGTGCAGTCTCCACTTCTTCAGTCGGCACCCCGGCCCCTCCGCCGCCCCGGAGGACGATGTCGTGGCGGCCGCTGGCGTCTCTCTTCAGCAGGCTGTCCTCGTGGTTCCCGCGCAGCTGAGGCCTCCTCCCTCTTCTTGGCAGGGGCGGCCTGCGTCGCTGTGAGGACTCTCTGTGTCGGCAGCTGTTGTTGGTGAGCTGTGACGTCTGTACGAGCAGTCCTGGTACCTTTCTCTGCAGTAGGAACGGCTGTTTGTGTGCCCGAGTGTTTCCACTCGGTTGGAGCGGGCGTCTGACACGAGGCGTGTCGGAGCCTCGTTGGCTGGTCTGACTGGGTGCTGCTATTGCGCACCTCTGTAGTGGACTCAGTTGACTGGAGTGAGCTGTCGTTTTTGTTTTTGTTCTTGAGCCTTGCCTGTTCCTCGGGGAAGCCTTCTTTTCACAAAAGAAAGAGCCAAACCACCTATCGTGCATCTTCGGTTTTTTTTTTTTTTTTGTTCATTGTAGATAAATATGGCGGTGTTGATAAAAGGATACTAATGGTCAATTAGGTTAGGTTAGCTACATTATAAATACTTTAAAACATTGTGGACGGTTGATTTGGTTAGGATAGCTACATTAAAGATACAGAAAAAAAAAAGCGAGCGTGAACTTAGGGGAACTTCGGGTGTGGCTCTCTCGTCTGTGAAATGAAGGCTTCCCTGTTCCTCGCATTGAACAACATCCCAGTACGTGCACCACGAGAGGTACTCCACCGGGTCTGTTGCGATGCGAACGGCCGCTATGTATGCGGTCTCTGGAGTCTCGTACTCTTTGGAGCCTTTCCATAAAGTATGCCTCCCGCAGATACACCAGCGCTTCTGTGCTGCCTGGTGCGCTGTGTGTCGCCACTGCCTCAGCTTCAACTTGGTGATCTTCGTCGTCGTAGCCTTCCACGTAGGCGAGAATTTGCTCGCGCAGTTTCTCCGGCTCGATGGTGTCGCTCCAAGTGACCTTGGTACAGAAGGCTGGAAAGCCAATGTCCGCAGGCATATGGGCCTCGTACATGCCCTCGAAGAACGGTGACAAGTGTACTGCACCGCGATCGGATTGGCGACATATCCATGCCGAAGTCTGCCTCTTGCTCTAGGCTAGAGTCGCGCTGCTCTAGGTGCTTGTGGTCGAGTTTCTTGCCCCTCTTCCTTCTGCGCGGGTTTGGCATCTTGACTGGAGTGAAGAGAGAGCTCATCCGCTCAGGCTGGCAGCTAGAGCGCGAATGTCCCCCTCTGGAGCAGCGACATGGACGGTCGGACACTCCCAGTACTCCAATCAGACCGCACGAGTCAGACAAGCCATTGTGTTAATAGGCAAATAACTAATAAGTGCAGTGTGAATGTTTACCCGTAATTCTTCTTTTAAATTTTTAAGTTAATCCATACTGTTAATTGTGTTTCCTAAGGTCAAAATAGCAAATGGAGCGGTCAAAGCAAGCGACAGACGATCTCCATTTTGACTCATGTTTTAAAACTATTTATTTGTATTAAAATTTTCTACTGCATTTTTAGGCCTTTAGTCACTTAATATGTCAGCCAATTTTTTATCCAAGTAATTTTCTCAGTGTTTAGTTATTAAGTTTCAAGTAAAATTAGTTTTAGTTCTTTTATGTAGTTTGGCGGGAGGCAGCTCTGTTCCCCCCTCTCTCGCCACTACCACCATGCGGCAGTCTTTAGTCTCCAACAGTCCGCGGACCAGGGCAGATGCATTGTCCCGCGGGGGTGTCATTCCCCGTTTCTCTCACTGACTACAGTACTTCTAGTAGGTAATTATAGTTTTTTTATCCTAGAAATTTCTGCTTTTTCCTTTATGTGCGTCCCCGGACCATTTACGGTGCAGGGCTTAACCCGGCCGTCATTAGCGTCATTAGTCGAGCATACATCTGCTAACATCAACAGACTTTGTAATTACTAACATAATTTCGCGGCTCACCATAGCCAGCTAGAAACTATAGTTACTCCATCAGTTTAATGGTACTGCCGACACCAGTAATCACCCGTGCAAGACTGTCACCAGTTCTCATCTTAAGTAACATGAAGTGCAACATGTATATTTTAACTCTCAATAACATCACGTAAATATTAACGTATAATTTTCTGTCTCATCTAGTGTATTTGTAACTTTGCCAGCCACCACTCTTACAGTATGATGCAAACGCAAAACTTGAACTGCTTCATGTTCGATTAGTGTATTAGTTTATGTTATTGAATTTAACGTATCATTTGCCAATTTTTAAGTGCGCCTTTGTCCTGTCGGCGCAATACCGACACTGTGTACTGCTGCCAGCCTAAACAGCAATAAAACTATGTGTGTTCCAAACGCTTCTATCATTCAGAGACCCTTTTCAGCTTGGCCTACAACGCAGTGTGTCTAGTGTTTATTTTAAATGTTAATTAAACCTCAACCTCCGAGCCTAGCGGGCCATGCTGGGGCCGACGACCTACAAAACATCAGCAGTTAGCTGCAAGAGTTAGTCTGGCAACCTCCCGGAACAAAGAAACCTCTTTCATGCCAATCCCCACAAGGCCCACCCCGGGTCTCGAACCCGCAGACCGTGGGTGATGGTAAAATAATATGACCGTATATAATTATCATATTGACATGATGGCACAAGAATTACAAACTAAAATTTCACATAATGATAGCTTCACTCCAGAATATATTAGTCTCGTAGCGTTAACTTCTACAATTGGACATTTCAATTGCTTTAAAGAGGAAGGCTTCATAAGACTATGAAGCCACCTGGAATATGCAGAAATACCATGGAAAATGAAACATGGATTGGTTTTTAATGGTGTCCATCGTTTCACAAAACTTTTGATTCAAGTAATTCATGAAAGTGAATTTATGGTTTGAACCGTTAAGTTTTAAAATACATTCATAATTCTGGAATTTAAATACACGCCAGCAATTAGCAATGTCCTTCATAACTGCTTACCATGCAATATTGCCCAAAGTTAACAGGTGTAAAGATGTAATGGCTCATTTATCAACAGATAATTGGCAAACAGCATATATTTTGCTCTTCGCATGGGTAAACACCAAGAACCTTGCATCTAGATCTAGCAACAAATATGATCAAATTCATGTTCTAATGGCCTTCAGATGTTTCTCCAGCAGAAGAAGAATTCCTCATACAGTCTATTCTGACCATAAAAAGATTTCAAGCTGTCACCAAAGAACTAGTAGATTTAAACAATGTTTTCACTGGCCGATGTAAATGTAGGCATTTTTTCTCATAAATGTATAATGAAATTTTGTCGCTTCGTGAGTGGCATTGTGGAGAGGATAATGAGAGTATGTAGTAGGCACTACAAAGCGATGTCTGAGGAAGGTGCTGGACAAATCACAAATCTTGAGAAAACATTAGTAAATGTGTTAGTGGAGACCGAAGCCATGATCAATTAAGGCCCATAATACAAGATGATTGCAACATCTTAATGCCTATATACCTTTTAAATGGAGGGCTTCTGATACTATTGCTAACTGGTCAGGAACAACAATACTTTGAAAGGGAATCTAAGATGATAAAAAAGGACTGGAATACTTTCTAAATCGGCAGACAAATTATACCCCCTTGACCTGAGTTTAAACATATAAGAAAGATTGATATGTCAAATTATATATATGTTATATAGCTACGATGTGCCAACACCCAAAAAACAAGGGCACATTGTATGTGCAAGATCTGGTCACAACAGCGAGATCAAGACCCTGATACCCAGGTCAAAAATGGACCAACTATTGACAGTGCAAAAGATAATCCCATTGGAGATCGACCAGGATAGGGAAGGATGTGGTAAATATGTTTAATTATAAGCTCCTTCCTCGCCATTTAGTTAGCAAAATAATATTTTGGACTTTATTAGTTCAAAAGAATAAATTACTCGAATAAAATAAAACAAATAGGAACAGTAAGTAACCGATTATATCTAATTTTATATTAACCTGTGAGCATGTTCGCCTCTGTGCACTTCTGTCCTCACATGCCTTGAGGTTTTGTGCTCATCTCCATATCCTTCTCTGCTCAGTGTAACTAATTCTCTAAACTGTGTTTGCATTCTATGCTTCATGGAATACTCTTTGCTTTGGCATGCCCTGCCCTGCTTTGTCTGGTCCTCATCTCCCCTGAGTACCTCTGCCTCTCTTGTAGCCTGTATGTATATACCCAACACGCCATTTTCTTTACTGTCGCTGCATGGCAACGATATCGTACAATCCCAACTGAACTACTTTTATTTGATATCCCTTAGACTTATTTGCCCTGATCAGCTATACATTAGTCCATAGCTGTAATTAACATCCCTGTACTACTTTACACAGATATAATCTGCGATTGCTGGTCAATAACAAGCAAGCTTTGCTGTGAGCTACCATTAACAGTCTTCCTGCAAAAGCATGTTTTTTTTTTTCTAATAAAATATATCCCTTATTGTCTCCAACTTCAACCACCACATCCTCCTGAAACTATTCAATCCCTAATTAATTGAATACCTGCTAAAAATCCACTTTCAGATACAAGAAAAAATAGTATTTATTATGGTTTCCTCTCAAATGTTCACATGAACGATAACTATTTTCGTATTAGCATAGTCAGCTCTTGAATAAGACATTCTGAGTTTATATGTAGCTAGATGTGTCACTACAGTTTTGACTTGTAAAGGAATATCTACAGGACAGAAGAAGACTCTTCGAGGTAGGTACCCAGGAAAGAATGGCTCTTCTTTTAAAGATTGTGATGTTCTTTGAATTCGTATTTGATGTGCTCGTGATTATCCTGGCGTTTCGTTGCTCATTGATGGAGTTCCAAATTTCAGCACGCACAGCAGCACTGATCAGAGAAGTAAAGTCTTATGAATCAGCCCGGTAGATGCCAGTATTGTCCACTCAAATACTATCACCCCTAACCAAACAAACTTTTCGTTTTCAATTATTTTACGTCCAGTGGAAACAAGTAGTTGCGTGTGGTTCAATGCGAGCGTAAATATATTTAAATAATTAGTGTGCGTGTGCGTTTGTAAAATATTTTTCTGTGCCTTACGCAGGAATTTTTCTGAGGTACCTAGCTATGTTATAAAGTTTCCCTTTGTTCTAAGACTTGAACTGTGAAAATGTGACTGTGTTATTTGACGCGTACAGCAAACATGTACGATTTTTAAAAATCGCCATAATGAATTCCGTACAAACAATTTTAGCGAACAGAAAAATTATGTACGAGGACAAGTTAACAATTAAAAATTTAGGTCCTGATCAGCCACATATAGAAATAACTACGGAAACAGTCACAAAAACGTATTTTCAGATGTAAATTTAACAAGAACATTTACACAAAACACAAGTGGCTATGCGGCTGTGTAAAATCAAATGCTCTGTTTTGTTTTCCGTGCCTGATTTTAAGTGCAGAAGTTAGCGCGTGGACAAAGTCAGGTTATAAGTACCTCGTACATTTGGGCTCACAAAAATGCCAAAATTGAACTTACATTGTTAGGTAGAATAAACATCAGTACACAACTAGACAGTGCTTACAGAGAGTCTGTTAAAAACATAATGAAAAAGTGGACAGGAACAGATATATTGTCGGTAGACTGATAGATTGTGTAAAATTTTGTGGAGCGTTTGAACTGGCGTTACGAGGCCATTATGAAAGTGAAACTTCTGAAAATCCTGGTGTCTTCAGGAGCCTTGTTAATTTTGTAAGCTCGGTCGGCATTGCAATGAAAGAACACTTAGAAAATGCCACTGTGTTTAAAGGTACCGTCAGTTGGGGTAACATTGGCCCTTTGAGGGTAACTTTGGCCCAAGACAAAAAAAAATGTTAAACCATGTTACAACTCTTCCAAATATTTATTAGATGCGATGATACATATATATATATATATATAACTGACCGCGCGCGAGAAAATATTATCTCCCATGCGCTCTTAAGATCGCCGCACATATGCCTGCCAGCTACAACCTCACGTAAGTGTAGACTAGAATTTAGGATCACGCTCATTAAGCCCTCCTAAGACAATTAACTTTCGGTGCTGGCTGTCTTCAGCAAACAAGTAATCACGTCCCCGCGAGACTGCTGCGGCAAAATCACAGTTTTATGTTAGTGTCGTCTTTTGTTTTGTAATAATCAGTGGCGTGTATTCAATAGACGCTAGGTAAGCAGTGCTTACCCTGTTGTTATGTTGCTTGGCGTAATTTAATAATTTTTGCTATCTGGTAATTTCATCTCGTGTGCCAATGCGATCCGATCACCGTAGCGGGCGCGTCAGGTAGCATGTCACCCGGTTGTCATAGTTACGTGAAAGCCGGGTGGTTGAGGAGGCATGGCGGAGGGGGGGAAAGGGTTCGCATATCTTCGTGAGACTACTTCGGTAATGTTCGCTCAAGGCCCGCTCTAGACAGAGCAGCTGGCCTTAGCCCTTAAGCTGTGTATGCGTGCGTCGGAAAGCAGAAGTTGTGTTGTCGTCCCCAGGCTGTGGCTCCTTCCCGATCCCCGACGTGCGACTATGAATTTAGGTTGGAATTATTGTTGCCGACTAACTCAGTGAGAGGTGGGGGTTCGTGCCTACTGTGGCCGGGACCGGGAGCTGGGGAGAGGGGGAGGTGATGAACAGGGCAGGAGTATGGGAGTGGAGATCGAACCAGGAAACGTCCGCTGTTCGTCTACAAGATGCTTTATTTAGCCCTTTTCCCTGAGCGCGCCTGACCCACAACGATGTTACGGGACACGTCCCCCGCCGCGCCGGGAGCGAACGCAAATTGCAGGTCAACCACGAAGGTGCACTACTCCGCGACTGAGGATGTCGAACGTGGGAGCTAACCGAAACGACGGTAGCGACGCTAGCAACGCGCGTGGCAGAGGGCCTACGGACTCGCGGAGTGTAGCGATACAGGACCTCCCTCGACGGCAGCCAAGCGGCGACTGACGACTCCCCGCCCCGCGCGGCCGCTGCGCCGCGCGAGAGGAGGAGGGGGGAAGGGGGGAAAGCGGCACGGAGGGTCGCGTGTCCACTGCGGGCCAGGCGCGGCCCCTGTACAAAGCTACACGATTCAAACAAAACACATAACTACCCTATTTGCATACATAATTACAAGTTCAGTTATTACAAATAATTATACAAAGATATCCGTCCTTGAGCGGTCCAGAAGCGAAGTTAGGGCGCACGCGGGTGCGTCCCTAGCACGGAGCACTCACTGCACTGCACAGAGGGGTTAGGGGGAAATAGCCCCCCTCAGGTACCCGGCGGTGGGCAGAAACGGCCTCTAAGTCTATGAGGGCACGACGACTGTCGTCATATGCCCCCCCTCTCCCCGAGGCCGCTCTGCCCACCGACGTCGGCTCAGGCCGGCAGGCGCTGTCGAGTCTGGTTGTTAGTTCGGTCAGGTGTGTGCTCATCGCTCGTCTGAGGTCGAGCGAACCGCGGCAGCAGCTGCATGACGCTGCAGCGCAGTCCACCCCTGTCCGTCCGTCGTAGGTCGCGGTACTTGTACTGCCCCTCCCACTCATAGTCCTGGAGATAGCGAGGGGCCGTCACGCAGCGCGTGGACCGGCGTACCTCGGGCCCGTCTCCCGCGTGCACCACCATCGTCGTCTCCTCAGGGGGCATGTCAAGCACCACGAGCTGCGCCCGGTCCACGTCACTCTCCCCGCTGAGGAGTCGCACCGTCACTTCGTCGGCCATCGTGTCGCTCGTAGTCACCGGCCCGCCCCCCGGCCGGCGCTCGCACGGGCGGGTGCACCCCCGTCGGCGTCTCGTACCATGGTCAGGGGGGGTCACTGTCGGGTCGTTCAGGTCGACCGGGTCCCCGGGGACGGTGTCGTCGGCGGACACCTCCTCGATGGTGACGTCTGATCTGCGCGTTCCGTCATCGTCGTCGTCCCGGAATATCGTGTCCACGAGGCGCTCCAGCTCGTCCAGGCTCGCACCCCGTGGTCTCCCTCCGTCTGACGCGTCAGATGTCATCGCTCCCCCCTTTGGCTCCTGAATTAGGCCGACGCCCCCCACCTGGTCACCCTCAGGGATCGCCTGGTACTGCAAGGCCCGGTCAGGCTCTTCCGCTGGGTCGTCGGCAGGTACGGGGGTCGGTAGGTCGTCATCGTCGGTCGAGTCCCCCAGTCGGAGTTTGTCCCTGTGAACCTTCGTCGTGCGCCCATCAGCGCGATGGACGAGGTACGTCGTGCTCCCCAAACGAGCGACCACCTCCTGCGGCCCCGTCCACTTGGGCGCGAGTCCAGCGCAGAATCCCTGTCGCCCGACGACAGATGGTGGCACCGGACGTAAACCCACTGTCCTGTCTCGAGCCGACCAGGGGGCCGGGTCGTCTGGGGTGTTCGTCGTGCCAGGAAGAGCTCCTGGTGTCGTCGGGCATCGTCACGTAGCTCGTCAACAGGTGTCACGTCGGTGTCGGCGAGTGCTTGCGCCTCCCCGGGCAGGGCGAGGTTGCGCCCCTGCACCAGTTCAGCAGGGGAATGGCCCGTGACCACGTTCGTCCGTCGGCGCAGGCAGTACAGCAACGTCGGCAGGTGCAGGTCCCACTTGGTGTGGTCCTCGACCAACCGTATGCGAAGCTGAGTCTTTATGTCCTGGTTCCGCCTCTCGGTCGGATTCGCGCGCGGGTGGTAGGTGGGCGTCGTGCGATGCTCCACCCCCCACCGCTCACAGGACATTCGCCAGTGTCTCCCCACGAACTGCGCCCCGTTGTCCGTCAGCAGGACCGCGGGGTACCCATATCGTGGGAAGAACTCGCGCTCAAGCAGGGCAATCACGGTGCCGGCCTTCACGTTTGGCACTGCGAACGCCTCCGCCCAGCGGGTGAAGACGTCCGTGACCACCACGATAAAGCGCCGGCCGCGGGACGTGCGAGGATACGGCCCCATAATATCCACCGCCACAGTGTGGAAGGGATCCCGGGGCCGTCGTGGGACCTGCTGCTCCTCGCCGTCGGGTCTCCGGGACTTCCGCTCCTGGCAACGCTGGCAGGCCCTGACATAACGACGTACCTCCGCCGCGTCCCCCGGCCAGCGGAATGTCCGTCGGATCTCCCGCAGTGTCTGCTCCGCGCCGGGATGTCCAGCCAGGGGGTGGTCGTGCAGGTACCACAGGGCCCACCGCCTGGCCTCTGGCGGCACGTGGGTCCGCCACCTGCCCGACTTGTGCGGCCCCCTGGTCTGGAGCACGCCGTCAAGACCCCGGTGGCCCGGTACCTCTTTCTCCCCGCACTCGGCCAGCCGGGACTGGGTGTCTGGGTCCCGGAGCTGCTCCGCCCGCACCCGCGAAAGCAGGTCGGCTAGCGTCTCCGGTGGCGTGTCTGGTTCGGCGACAGCGGGGCCGGGCAGCGCATACAACTCGCACGGCCGCGGCCCCGGGTTCTCGACGACGGGCTCGTGAATCGGGGGAAGCACCTCCTCCCAGCCCTGGTCGTCGCGGAACACACTCGTGGGATCCGGATTCCTGGACAGCTCGTCGGCCAGCTGATTTTCCAGTCCCGGGACGTGTTCCACCGAGAACGAGAACTCCTGAATCAGCATGGACCAGCGAGTGAACTTGGACTTCCGGCCCTGAGCGGAGTCCAACCAGCGAAGGCACTGGCTGTCGGTCCTAAGCGTGAACGAGCGGCCTTCGAGGTGGTGCCGATAGCGCTGAAGAGCCCAGACGACTGCCAGGCACTCCTGCTCGTTCACGTGGTACCTCCTCTCAGCCGGCCCAAACTTCGCACTGGCGTACTCAATCACACGCCGGACACCGTCGCCGTCCACCTGGTACAGCACCGCACCCATCCCCTCCTGACTGGCGTCCGTCTGGACGAAGATGGGTTGGTCAGGTTTCAGTCGCCACAGCGTGTGACAGTTCCGGAAACGGTCTTTGACCTGGCGCAGGGCCTTGTCCGCGGCGGGCGTCCACCGGAACTTGGCCTTCGGCGACAACAGGTCAGTCATCGGGGCCGTGATCGTCGCGAAGTCAGGCACAAAAGACCGCAGCCAGTTCAGCAGTCCCAATAGCTTTTGGAGCTGCTTCCTGGTCTTCGGCGCCTGCTTCTCCTCGATGAGTTCCAGCTGGGCAGGACGTGGACAGCACCCCTCCGCCGTCACCAGGTGCCCCAGGAACACGATCTCCTCAGCCCCGATGTGACACTTGTTCGGGGCACAAGTCAGTCCATGTCTGGCCAGCCTTTCCAGGACCAGCGCCAGGTGGTGCGCATGGTCCTCCCACGTCCCAGAATAGACGATGACGTCGTCCAGATAGGCACTGGCGAAGATGCCGATGTACCCGTCCAGGACGCGCACCATCATAGACTGGAACGTGGCCGGGGCGTCCATGAGCCCGAACGGCATGGCACAGAACTGGTACCCGCCGACCGTCAGGCGCAGTGAACGCCGTCTTCGGACGGTCCGAAGACGGCGTTCACTGCGCCAGACGGTCGGCGGGGCATACCGGCACCTGCCAGTAGCCCGACTTCAGGTCCAGCGTCGTGAAAATCTTTGCGTCCCCCAGCCCGGCCAAGGCGTCAGTGATGTTGATCTGCGGGGGGGGAGCGGGAATCGTCAGTCTGTTGACGGCCTTAAAGTTTACGCAGAAGCGTAAACTCCCGTCCTTCTTAGTGGCCAGCACCACCCTCGAGTTGTATGGGGAGGTGCTGGGCTCGATGACCCCGTCGCGCAGCATCTCGTCCACCTGGGACTGGATCGCCTCGCGCTACCGGGGCCCGAACCCATGCACCCTCTCAAACGGCGGGCGGTGCGGTACCATAGGGATACTGTGCTCTGTCATCGTCGTGCGCCTTAACCGGTCCGCCGCCGCAAATACCTGAGGTCGGGACTCAAGGGCCCGACTGATGGCGTCAGCATTATCTGCCGGGACGTTGTGCCAGAGGTCCTCCAGGCGGGTGACTGACTGAGGAGGGGGAGGGGGGCTCTGGTGGATGCCGTACACCGTCCAGCGCCCGCGGGTGCCGAAGTGCATCCGTCCGGCCCGCACCTCCACAGCGGCGTCGACCTCGTGCAGCCATGGTGCTCCCAAGATCAGCCCCTCGCGCAGGTCGGGGACCACCCAGGCCTCGATGCGACTGACATGACCAACGATGTTCAGTGTTACCTGGGTTGTGCCCCTCGCCGTCGTGCTGATGTCCCTGATGGCCAGCTGCACCTGCTCCGGGCGCGGTACCACCTCCTCCTCGGGGACCAGGTGAGCCGCGACGAAGGATCGGCTGGCTGCGGTGTCCACCAGGGCCAGCATCTCCCGGTCGTCGGCACGAACTGGTATCCGCAGCAGCTCTGGTTCCTCGGGTCCGACTCGCCCCAAGTGGACCGGCACCTGGTCCACCTCGCTCGCGAGTCTCATGTCATCCGGACGTGGGGAGCCCAGAAGGGGCTCCGCTGGCAGCTCCGGCACTAGTGCGTCGTCCCCTCGGTGAGCTCCTCCGCCGGCGGCAGGCCGCCGGAGAGACACATCCGGCTCCTGGGCGGCTGGTGGCGAGGCCGCGGGAGTCGGGGTGGCACTCCTCTGTCCCGATGGCGACCCCGGCACGGGAGCGTTTGGCTCAGACCGCGCCCGATCCCCGCCGTCGTCCGACGGCGCTCGGTCCTGCTCCGCAGGCGGCGTCCGAGTCTCCGACGGATGCCATAATCGGTGGATTAGTTCTGTCGCTGGTTCCGCTGGTAGTTGACGCCCCGGGGCGCGGCGCCCAGCCGTCTGTCCGCCCCCGGCCCCGCGTTTCCCACCGACGGCGCGCCTCCCTCGCGCGCTCCCTCCAGCGCGGCCTTTGTGGGGCACAAGCGGTGCCAGTGTCGCTCCTCTGTCGGGCAGTAACGGCAGCGTGGTGGCCGCTCATCGCTCTCCTCCCGACCCGTCTGGCGCCACGACAGGTCTGAGGGGGCCGGCTGTGATGAGCCCCCTCCTCGTGATGGTCCTGCTGCGTCTCTCTGCTGCGGGGGTGGGCGGACGTAAGGCACGACAGCACGTGCGTCCTCTAGTGGCAAGGGTGCGGGAGGCGGTGCTGCATGCCGGGAGTGTACCGGGCCGCGCGTGTACTGCGCGGCCTTGAGGTCCTCTTCTATGTCCCGTGCTAGTGCGAGGAAACTGTCCAGGCTTCCCCCGGCTGCCCCCCGCAGAAACTGGCGTAACTCCGGTGTTAGCAGCTCGACAATACTGGACAGCATGTCCCCAAACCGGCTGCCCGTCGCGAGGCGTCTGTGGAGGCGGAGCTTTTCGTGCACGAAGGCTTCCACGCTCTCGCCGCGGGTCTGAGCATGACAAAACAGTTCGCGCTGGCATCGCGCGCGCGCGCGAGAGTCGTTGAACCGCGACTCGAGGCGGTGAGTAAAGTCGCTCCAGTCCATGTCGTATTCGCCCGTCTGCTGCCACCAGGCATGGGCTTCGCCTCGCAATTGGCCGCTGACGCGCTCCGTCCACTCGTCAGCCGCGACGCTGTAGCGCGTCAGTTTGTCCTGACACACACGTGTGAATAAACACGGGTCCTCGTGTGTCTGCCCCGCGAACTCTGGAAGAGTGATTGGTCCTCTTGCGATGCGGGAGATCGGCAACACTTGTCCGTGAACCGCCTTGCTTGTGCGTTCCTCGCACCCTTCGCACATAAACAGGCCGTCCCGAAAGTTCAAAAACTCTCGTGCGTCAGTGCATGCACGATGTTTCATGACGCCGCATTGGTGACAGCGTGCGGTCTCGTCGGGGCGCCCGTGACACTGTACTGCTGCGCATCGCGCACTAGCTCTGTCCTCTACACTGTCCGCCTGGTGTTCGGCTTTGATGCGTTGCTGGTACATGCAGTATAGGTAACAATATTCCTCGGCCGGGCAGATGGCCGCGCGCGGTTTCCGGCAGTCCCGGCATAGGTCCTCCATGTTAATAGTTATGTGCGCGCCGTCTTGCATTACGCGATTCGTGGTTCCGACCCGGACGGCGGGCCGTAGCGTCGGCGGCGGGCGGGACAAGTCGGGAGGGAGGGTGAAGAAACTGCCCCTTGTTTGGAGAGCACTACCCGAAAAAAAAAAAAAAAGCGGGGGAAGAGCGTGCGGCCAAGTCACTGAAATGCCGCACTTTCACCTCGCAAACAAAGGGTGCGGGTTCCGCCGCCCCCTTCCGTTAGGCCGCCCCCTTCCGTTAGGCCACCCCTATCGCTTTCCCTAGCGAAGCCGGGCGCGAGTCCTGCCGTACGTACTCACTACTCCAGCCTCCGCCGAGCTACTCAACGAATTAGGCGAATTTTAGTTACACCTTGGCCCCACGTTGGGCGCCATATGTCGTCCCCAGGCCGTGGCTCCTTCCCGATCCCCGACGTGCGACTATGAATTTAGGTTGGAATTATTGTTGCCGACTAACTCAGTGAGAGGTGGGGGTTCGTGCCTACTGTGGCCGGGACCGGGAGCTGGGGAGAGGGGGAGGTGATGAACAGGGCAGGAGTATGGGAGTGGAGATCGAACCAGGAAACGTCCGCTGTTCGTCTACAAGATGCTTTATTTAGCCCTTTTCCCTGAGCGCGCCTGACCCACAACGATGTTACAGGACACGTCCCCCACCGCGCCAGGAGCGAACGCAAATTGCAGGTCAACCACGAAGGTGCACTACTCCGCGACTGAGGATGTCGAACGTGGGAGCTAACCGAAACGACGGTAGCGACGCTAGCAACGCGCGTGGCAGAGGGCCTACGGACTCGCGGAGCGTAGCGATACAGGACCTCCCTCGACGGCAGCCAAGCGGCGACTGACGACTCCCCGCCCCGCGCGGCCGCTGCGCCGCGCGAGAGGAGGAGGGGGGAAGGGGGGAAAGCGGCACGGAGGGTCGCGTGTCCACTGCGGGCCAGGCGCGGCCCCTGTACAAAGCTACACGATTCAAACAAAACACATAACTACCCTATTTGCATACATAATTACAAGTTCAGTTATTACAAATAATTATACAAAGATATCCGTCCTTGAGCGGTCCAGAAGCGAAGTTAGGGCGCACGCGGGTGCGTCCCTAGCACGGAGCACTCACTGCACTGCACAGAGGGGTTAGGGGGAAATAGCCCCCCTCAGGTACCCGGCGGTGGGCAGAAACGGCCTCTAAGTCTATGAGGGCACGACGACTGTCGTCAGTGTTGTGTCGTGCAACAAACAAATACCGGTACAAATTTTACTTTACAACTTATAAGGCAAGTTTTCATTGCGCAACAGTGTCCGTTTTAAGAACATTTTATTCTGTTTTGGTGTTTACTGTTTTCGTTTTAAGTGCTAGCCAGTGAGAATGTAAACTTCATCTGCGACTGCCGTCCATGTGCCAACAAGGTTAGCTGTGAGTTTCGCAGCGTATGCTGTCCGGGATGGAGCATGACTCTCAACCCGGCCCCAGCCGAGAACACAGCCACTGCGTTGTTTGCAATTTTTTGAGTACTGATTTTAATTATTTTTCTTTTGAAGATAAAAAAAAGTGTTTGGCAGTGGGGAGACCGACTCCTGATTTAAACATAAAAACAACAGGAAAATCTTTTGTTAGACATTTTAATTGTAATTTATATTCGAAAAATGAGTGGTTAACAGGCTGCCCATTACTTGGAAAACTTTTTTGCTGGCCAAGTGCATTTTATATTTCTACCAGGAAAATTGCAAAAATAGCCCCATTTTGCACCTAGAAATCCAAATTTTTCCGGGTGGAGGGCCCTCGGACCCCCCCATCTTAAGGTCGGGGATGGGTGAGACAGCTTACCCACACAATAACTCCACCACACGCCACTGGTAATAATCGTGTGTTAGTGTAATAGTACAACAGCTCAGACGCCACATAACGAATTATCATAGCTTTTGTAGTGGTTCTGCCACCGTGCAGTGTATGTGTAGGGAGTACAGCATACCCATGCGTACCACTGGAGAAGTCCGTGGATTAAAAGCCAATTTAATGTAAACTGTGTCGTGTTACAGCAGGTAAACATGCTCTGTGTAAGTACCATTTATGTTACATTGGGTAACCACACTAAATGATACTATTTATGTTACAGCCTTGTTCATTAATAACTATGTTTGTTACTTTGAGGCAGTGTAGTTAAATCAGTTTAAGTATATAAATAATAGTGTTTACATTATACTCTGCTGTAACGGTGGATCTTTAAGTTTCACAAGGATATGAGGAATGAACAGAAAAAAAGGTGTGATTCCGTATGAAAATAATTACTCCATACTTATTAAAGGAAACTTATAACAGATATTAAAAGTGTTACAATACAATTTCAATTATAT
This sequence comes from Bacillus rossius redtenbacheri, assembly GCF_032445375.1. Taxonomy (NCBI): domain Eukaryota; kingdom Metazoa; phylum Arthropoda; class Insecta; order Phasmatodea; family Bacillidae; genus Bacillus; species Bacillus rossius. Next base: position 16,098,497 of record NW_026962010.1, read on the forward strand.
AATTAAAGAGCTCTCAGATATATTTAAAATACGTATGGGCCGGACCTAAATTCATTATTAAATGTTTCACTTAATATAAATAAACTCAATTAAATTAAAAAAGAAATACAAAGCAGTATAACAATCCCAATACTGATTGTGAAAGTCCAGAACGGATGTTTTATAGTTAATTTCTTCGAACTTAGCAAATTAAAGAAAGTTCCAAAAAGGGTTCATAGATGCTAGAGCACCGGAGGTCGGTGGTTCGCTTCCAGTAGTTCAGTAGTCAACCTGGTGCCAGGGCGCCTGTATTTTGAAGAGGAAGAGTGTGGAAAATACCAAGCCTGCATCCAGGCTCTTGGACCCTGTCTGTGAACAGTCCGAATCAAACATGATCAGAACTAGTACACAGACAGCAAACTGGGCAGAAAATGCCCGCAAAAGATAAGGGGAGGTTGGGGAATAACACTGATAGTAACTCACCAGACAGGGAAGTTGGCTTCTAGTTTCTGCAGCGTCGCAAGTCCGGATCTGGAGCCCGCAGATGGCGCGGACGTTTTCCATAATTTAAAAAAGAAATTATTTAAAAGAAATAACTATTATTCTGATTACTGTACAGACGAACTAAACTACTTAAAGAAATTTACAGGGATAGCATCCCTTGTCTAATAGACTACATCGTCGGTTGCGGCTGGATGGAAGTCTTGTAGTGCGTCTCGTCGATCAGCTGATAATCTCAAACAGTCCGTCTGGAATCACGACGCGAAGTGTCCACAGAGGAGCGCGTATCGTAATTAAAAGTAATGCTCAAACCGAAGTTGGTGGGGGGAGGCTACGGCGTCCGGACCGAAAGGTTCAAAAGTTCCCCGAGTGGGAATCATAAAAAACTCTGACTTCGATATCTTGAAGTTGGTAGCACTGGTCGATTTTAGCGCTGCCTGTTGAGGGGTGTCTGAAACAAATAGGGATCGACTCGCCCGAGACGTTTGCTACAGCCTGGGGCTAATGGCGTAGTCGGTGCTGCTCTCTGGCGACCTACAGGGGAAGGTAGATGGGAGGTTAGCAAAGTCGTCACTAGATGTCGCGGGTGTCAGCTCCACGAGCTGGCGACAAGAAAATAAGTTACTATTTCAGCCGCTAGATGTCGTGTGTGATCCATCTTTGCACATATTTTTTTCTATGGCAAGTCTTCCTTGAAGTCGGTCACTGCCTGGCGGGTTCACGTCAGGACAATGATCCTGGGCCAAATTCTCAGAACTGAGGGGGGTGGGGGTGGACAAAAAACGCAACTAGGCTGGGAACGAGCATCCTAACGTGACTTTCGAGGAGAGAACCTAAGACGTATGCGTGATGGTTAAAGCTATGGTAAGGTCGTCTCTGAGAAATGGTAATAACTCGTCCAGAGCTGTTGTATGCAGTTTTAGTCATGCAGGAAAATAATATTACAAACCCCGGATGTGACTGCAAGCGGGAGAAATGTCAAACGGGCTGCTAATGTCTTAATTATACTAGCAAAAGACCAGATTGGTCCCTGCGAAAGGGTGCCTCGGATCACTGGTGCAAAGTTTAACTAAGTAGCGTACACCAGCCTAACAAAGTGTAAATCACCCTTTTGTAACCAAATTATATCGAAAATAAAATTTCCAAAAATAATTTAAAATTATAATAATTTAAAAAAAAACGTGCCGACATACCTAATTTCTGGCACAGTCGTCTACGATTATTCCGCACCATTCCATCCTCCACACGGCCGAGCGGCTTCACAGCCAAGTAGGGAATGTCAGGGTAGATTTCCAGCTGCGTACCTGGCGGGGCACGCGGAGGCAGAGTACCCACGACCCATCACCAACGGCCTAGTGTCCCACTAGCTTGGAGGTGCCCCCCCCCCCCCCCACAACGGACAAAAGTAGCACCACGACGCTTATAGCACCCGTCAGGTATTTCCCGGGCCTTCTACAGAGGCCGGGTGACGGCAGTTTTAAACATTAATTAATAACTCATAGGTGCTCCTATTATAAGAAACGAAACATCATCTTTTGAGTATATTATCTTATATGATGTTTCTTTTTGCTGTTTATCTCATCTGTGCGTTAAAGCCTCCTCTAATGTATGTATGGTCACAACACTGTGTGGTCACTCTGTGTTTCACATTTATATAGTTTCTAACTCATGGCAATTTTACAATGACTTAGAATAAATTATATTAGCATTATGTACAAAAAATAGTATTTATATTTTAAAGTTTAATAATAGTGATTCTGATTTGTGTACGAATTCTAGGTTACGTGCCAAAAAAGAGTATTTTTTTAAATTCAATCGTAACTATATGTATTACCGCCTTCCCCGCTGCCTGTTTTGAAATTACGTTAATTAAAAAGGTTTTAAAGAATTTTGATCTCAAAGGCGGGGTTCCTGGCCTCGTGGCTTCAGGCAGGGATGCGTCGGCAAAGGGCTCCGCGGGCTGTTATGGCCTCCCAGGACGCCGTATTAGAGAAAACACACACGTACGTTTAACAGATTTATTACATCGCACACGTTACACTTCTCTACGTCACATATGGCACTCTCACGCGACTGGCCGCATCATCGTCGACCTCCACTCAGCCTACACCACCCTCAATTGGCGGTACTCTTTACGGTCGCTCGGTAGCCCGGCGGCTAGTACTTTAAGAGGGGTAGGTAACATGGCGAGTTATGAGACGAATGCTCGGGAGAGCGGTAAGCCCGTTTCTGCACACGTGGAAGTTTGTGCGGGACGTAACACGAGGTACACTAACGTCTGGTTATACAAGTTCACTTAACAAAGAAATATTACACTAGAGTCACTAAGGGCTAGTCCCGAGTTTGGGGCAACATTCAAGTGTCCCACTCAGGTGGTCACACAAAGGCGGCTAATCCGCGTGGTGGCGAGGGCCACTTTATTCTGGGGACAAGCGCGGCAGAATCCGGTGGGATATCTCGTCCACGACCGTTGCACGTCCCAGGTGATGAATCGTTATTAAACTCTGTTTCGCGTTTGGCACTATGCCGCCCCGCGTGGGCTATGAACTAGTTCCCCAAGGGGTTTTTTAATAGCATGAGGCACAGGCGCCACGACGGACCGCCTAAACAATTACACTTACGTAGCACTGGAAAGACTCTCTGGCGAGTCACACATTTTAACGAAAGACCGCACGAAATATCGTACGGCCGGTTCGGGCCGACCGGGGAGCTGTTGAAAAAGATTTGAAGATAGTTACCTATTGCTGTTAATGTGGATATGGCGCGAAAGATGAGTGCTCCCCATGCGCGGGGCTGCCAACCCAGGTGAGAGCTAGATCGCTACTGCCTATTCTCCCTGGCCACCGGGCCACGGAGGGGGAAAAATCCGCGGGAAACTGCGGAGCGGGGGAAGATGATTCCGGCCAGTTTTGTAAACGATATTGGTTTACAAAATGATTAGTTATTTAACAATAATTATTGCCTATTTTAAAAGTTTTAGTTTTTGATTGTTTTATCAAATGCATGTACCCAAACTACCTAGTTGCGCAGTGCCACACCCGGCCAGGCGCTTTGCACACGTAGGAGGCCGTGACTGACGTCACGCCGTTCGGAGCACTGCACTACATTGCACGCACGGGCGTGTTCGTGGCACGGCACTGATCAGGTGTTGAGGACACATAACGGCCTGTGCTCTCAGAGGGAGCACCGACGGCGGCGTCAGTATGATATTTCAAACAATTAAATACACCATTTATAAACTGAACAAATAATCAATCAGCAAAGATTCCTAACTAAAATGCAAATACCAAAACCCTTGTTTGTTTTTTTTACCTTTATGATACCTAGAAATACATAAATCTAGCTTATATATCTTGGCTGCCCATGATGGCTGCGATCTCGCCTCGTTTCATAGGCTGGAATTAACGACCTCTAATTTAATCATAAACTGGATATTCGCAATATTACTTAACCATGTGCACATCAGCGTAATTTAAGTGTAAAATTCGTAATTTTTTTAATCGTCATACCACTGTAATTTATTTTGTGGTCTCCAGTAGAACACCAACAACCCACTGGAAGTTTGATATACATTGCTGGTTCCATAGTATATCTGTCATAGATAAAGCCCTTCTATCTAATATGATAGATTATTTGTATTTAATTAAATATTACGTTATATTAAAAGAATATAAGTTGCTATTTTTGTTATTATTTTATTTAATGATTGTATTATATTATTAATACAAATATGTAACATTTTATAATAATTTAAACAATAATATAAGTTTATTATAATATAGGCTATACAGTGTTGGCCAGTGGCCACAACATAAACCAGTACGTTCAACCAGGAAGGAATAAAGAAATCATGTTGTGATTGTGTCACATCGGGAATGCGTATTTTGCTTATTATGCTTAAAATTAGTTGACAAGTGTTGATTGTGAATTGTGCTATTACCTTTTTTTTTTTACTCTAAAGTAGAAATGAGTTATTTAAGTGAACTTTCGCAATCCCAAGAATACTTAAGTTTTCGAAGTAGCATACCGCTGCGCAAAATAGTCGTTGATTCTGACAGTTCAAAGGTAGTATAGTATAGTATAGTATTGTAGTTTTATTGTCCAAGTCGACTAAAAAAATATACAATTATATTGTACATGTAATATAGGACTCGTCAAAAAGGTAAATCTGTATTGTACGGATTAGCGCCAAAAAAAATCGTACAAATATGAAATAACTTTCATTATATGCTATCTTACGTCCTCTTTTCAGAACCGCCTGCGGAGATTAAAAATTCCAATTACTTTTGGAGATATCGAATTTTTTAATATTCATTTTTTGGCGATTTTTTTTAAAAAAAAATTTTAAAAATCCGAAAATACCTTTATTCTGTGCTCTTTAACTTCCTCTTTTCATTAAACCCGGCGGAGATCAGAAATTCCAAAAAATACTTTAGGAGATATGGAATTTTTTAATTTTCGTGATGTGCACTGATGCGGCGTTCAACGGGAAGCCTACGATTCACACATCCTTCTGGACATACCCGAGTACTCACGTTGGCAAGCCTTCTTTTCTTAAAATTAGCAAGAAGTAATTAAAAATACTTTAAAACACTGTGGATGGTTGGTTATATTAGGTAAGTAAGTATAGCTACATTAAAAAAACTGTAAAATCATTTTATGGTTGCTTAGCAAATAACTTTTTAATATGTAGCTACCCAGCGCTAGGAAACCGTTTACATGATTTCACAGTATTTTTAATGTAGCTATCCTAACCAAATCAACCATCCACAATGTTTTGAAGTATTTATAATGTAGCTAACATAACCTAATTGACCATTAGTTTTCATGAGTTGCATATTTATTTACAATAAACAAAAAAAAAACCGAAGATGCACGATCGGGCGTTTGCCTCTCGTCTGTTGAAAGAAGGCTTGCCAACGTGAGTATTCGGGTATGTCCAGAAGGATGAGTGAATCGTAGGCTTCCCGCGTTCCACCATTGTTGCTTGTTTACAAGTATGATTTTTTTTTTTTTTTCGCGACGTAGTTGAACGACTACATCACGTAAAAAGAAAATTACGTGAGTTCCTACTGTTCATCCTTTTTCCCGGTTTGTTAGGTCAGGTCAGCTACATTATAAATACTTTAAAAGTAAATAACCATTAAAATTAATTTTATTATTTTTAATGTCCGTTCAGTTTCAAAGTATTTAAGTTATACTGTAGCTGACCTGACTAATCTACCTTTGTCCCGTTTTGTTAGGTCAGGTCAGTTACATTATAAATATTTAAAACTATACAAGTAAAATTAATTAATATTATTTTTAATTTCCGTTTATTTTGAAGTATTTATCATGTAACTAACCTTACCTAATGGAAAATTTCTGTTATTTAGGCATTCACGCACACACGGCAAAATATAAAATGGCGTCTGTTGAATGATTACATAGGGCTTGTATTGCAAAATAAGAACGGCGATATCTCCGAAAGTAATTGGAATTTTTTATCTCCGCAGGCGGTTTTGAAAAGAGGACGTAAAAGAGCATATAATGAAAGTTATTTCATATTTGTACGATTTTTTTTGGCGCTAATCCGTACAATACAGATTTACCGTCAAAAATATTAAACATTATGAATACACACAAGTACAATCATATACACATAAACAAAAATAATAATAAAAAACAAATAATGTACATCATATCATAATAATAATAATAATAATAATAATATTAATACATTTTAAGCATAGTTTTGCTTCCATAAAATCATTAATAGAATAAAAACTGAATTCCAACAGAAAATCTTTCAGTTTTTTTTAAATGCACAAAGTTGGTTTTCTGATTTAAAATGTGGTGGAATTTTGTTATAAAGACATATAGCAGAGTATCTCGGATTGTTTGCAAAACATTTTGTATGATGTAATAATATGAAAATTATTTTTTGTTCTAGTCAAATAATTATGTAAATTGAAATTCTGCAGTTCATTCAACTGTGAATGAGCAAATATTAAGTAATTCATAAATATATAACGATGGTAATGTTAATACACCTAAGCTTGAGGTATGATAATTTACATGGATTATTATACATACAAATCTTTTCTGTATTTGAAAAATTTTAGATGAGCTCGTGGAATTACTCCAAAGTATTATTCCATATTGTAAGTGAGGTTCAACATCAACACAACCAAAATAAATAATTTTTAAAGCATTTAGATTAGTCAGTTTTGAAAATGTTCTCATAGCAAATAATATTGAGCTCATTTTTTTAGCTAAGCAATATGAGATTTCCAATTTAAGTTCTTGTCAATATATATACCTAGTATTTTGGTTGAATTTGATTGAGATATATTATCACCATTAATCGATACAGTTTGGTCTTGCAAATTGTATAAGTTATTAAGTTTAAAATGCAGCCACGTTGTTTTTGTGTTATTAGAATTAATTCATTAGCCTTAAACCAATCTATGATGTCCCTAGTTAAAATTTTGATATTTGCAATTAAACTTAAAGGGTTATCTCCATGTATAGATATATTAGTGTCGTCAGCATATAATACAATTTTCCCACTCTTAACATTTTTAGGCAAATCGTTAACGTATATAAGAAAAAGCAAAGGTCCTACTACAGAACCCTGAGGAACACCAACAGATATGTTTTGCCTATCTGAATAACATTATATTTTATGTTGGTTAAGGGATCTATATGTTGTACTACGACTACTAGTGAACGCTGAGACAAGTTAGATGTTAACCAATTAAGCGCTGTACCTCTTACACCATATGTGCTTAACTTTTTAATTAATATGTTATGGTTTACACTATCAAAAGCCTTACTTAGGTCACAAAATAGCCCAACAGGATGATTCCTTTTGTCTAGGTCCATAGTTATATTGCCGATAAATTCATGAAGTGTAGTTTGGTACATAAATGTAGGTATATAGTTGTCAGTCTAGTAAGGGTCCTAATTCTGTCTGCTGAACGTGACACACAATTAGAATACATACTTACAGACACATTTTTTTTTTTTTTTTAAATTAACTCTAATATAGACCATTCTATAAAGGATACAGTGATTATATTTTTGGAAGGAGCGTCTTTTCTAAGCCCATTCTACAATATTACGGAATCGGAGACGGATTACGTAAACGGAGACATATTACGTAAAGGTAGATGGTTTTCACAGAATGGAATATCTACAATGGCCCGCATGCGGTCACAGGCCCGTACGGATTAGCTCAGCAACGCTCAGCTCTTCGGTTTACGTTAAGGCGGAATTACAATATCCCGTCACCTCCGTCCATCCAACTTTGCTCTATTTTAAAACATTGTGGATGGTTGATTTGGTTAGGATAGCTACATTAAAAATACTGCGAAATCATGTAAATGGTTTCCTAGCGCTGGATAACTACATATTAAAAAGTTATTTGCTAAGCAACCATGAAAGGATTTTACAGTTTTTTTAATGTAGCTATACTTACCTAATATAACCAACCATCCACAATGTTTTAAAGTATTTTTAATTACTTCTTGCTAATTTTAAGAAAAGAAGGCTTGCCAACGTGAGTATTCGGGTATGTCCAGAAAGATGAGTGAATCGTAGGCTTCCCGCTGAATGCCGCATCAGTGCACAGCATGAAAATTAAAAAATTCCATATCTCCTAAAGTATTTAGAATTTCTGATCTCCGCCGGGTTTAATGAAAAGAGGAAGTTAAAGAGTACAGAATAAAGGTATTTTTGGAATTTTAAATTTTTTTTTAACAAATATTGCCCAAATATGAAAATTAAAAATATTCGATATCTCCTAAAGTATTTGGAATTTCTTATCTCCGCAGGCGGTTATGAAAAGAGGACGTAAAAGAGCATATAATGAAAGTTATTTTATATTTGTACGATTTTTTTTTGGCGCTAATCCGTACACTACATATTTACCACCATGGTATTTCTTAAAACAGTGTTTTTAAATTTGCATGGAATATCTAGAAAAATGAAAAACTCGATAGTGGGTCGGGCTTTGAAGACATTAGACTGATTCAGGGATCGCTCCCCCTTTTCTTTGTTAACCCGGCACTCTTAGCTGCTTGCCCTGCCGCCCCAGGGCCCCCATGGTCATGGATACGGATACACCGTACATGCATAAGGGAAAGTCATTAGAGTTTTGGCTGTGATCAGAGTCTGAGGCTACCCATCCCAGCATAGTCACCTCCTCGGCCCCCTAGCTCACTCAGCTAACCAGACAAGTGGTTGTGTCCATACCATTTGACGCAGCATTGCTGATGCCTACCCCCTTCTACCACATCATTCTGGGACCCCTCAAAAAACCCAGAATACCCATGGTTCGTGGAGACCTATCCAACCTCTCCTAGCTGTCCAGGCTATTAACCGAGCTGTATTATCGCTCACTGCATCGGCTCTTCATTAGGCTAGGGAACCCCAATTCCGATCCTGCCCTAAGCGATAAGGGCACCACCACCAAGTACAAGTCCTACCCAATCAGATCCAGGGCCTTAGAGGAAACCTCAACAAGGATCCTTTCACTCCCAAGGAAACCTCCCATACTACTACCAACTTTGGTGTCTACTGGGCATAGACCGTTCGCCTACAGCTACTCCACTGGATCGACCTCATCTCTTCGGATGATCCTCCGACCTGCCGTAGCTCGGCCCGGCGGGTTTACAGCCGATTCAGGCACGGACATGCCAGGACTCTTCAAATGGTGACCACGAAAGCCTTGGCTAGGACTAACCGACTGTACCACTGCCAGCAATAACTCCGACACCTCAAGAGCAATCACCTTCCCCGCAGAGTCGGACCCACACCCGCTGGGCTATGAAGACAGAGAATATTACCATCTCCTAGTTTAGGTGCTCTTCTGATATATATATACATATATATATTGTTACGATTTACTGCGGGTTCGTAAAGGATAGCCCAATTAAAGTTTTTTATCACACACAGTTTTATTTATTGCCACTACTTATGTCACTTACAAATAATCTAAAAATGCCAATTAATCAATTGACTTAAAAATTTTGCTTCCCCAGTCACTCGTTTTCACACACCGCACACCTCGCTGGGCCACACCTCTGGCGCAACTCTCGCCACAGCACCCCTCGTGGATCTCCGCCACGGGTTTCCGTCGCCGAACTCCGCCGTTGCCGACACTTGCTTTCACCGAGGATCCGCTCAACGTCTCGCTCGGAACTTCGCTCGGGACTCCGCCGCGCCCGCGACACTATTGCGCGGAAACTCCGCAGCGGGAAAACTCCCGACTACTGAACTCACTCACTCTCTGCCCTGGAACCTTCGTCCAAGGACTTCGCCACTCTGCCGCACCTGCGGCACTATCGCCTCGGAAGCTTCGCTGCGGGAAGGCTCACGCCTGAACACTCTCTCTGAACTCCACTGACTCACTCACTATCTGCCCTGTGTCCTCGGGCATATATATATATAGGCCCCGGCGCAATTCCAGAACTCACGAGAGCAGCCGGGGCCAGTCGCGTCATACCGCGCCGACACGACGGTAGAAATCTCTCGAAACACGTGTCGGCGGCTCGCATAACTCCCAGCTGTCCGGTGTCAGTTACGTGTCAAAGGCAGGGTGCCGTGCGGGGAGTGGAGGGAAGGAGGGATGAAAGCAACAATCCTTGTTATCTTCCAGGCGCGCGCGGTGCATCTCATATTGCGGCAGCCGCCAGCCAGCTTTGCACCTGCACGTGTCCCGGCCTTGCTCACATTCGTAACAATATTGTTAAGAGTGGGGAAAACTGGTTTGTAAGGATAGCCAATTTATTTATTTATTTTTCTGATGTTTATAATACTAATGAAATCACCACACTTAATGTCTGTTCATAAATCACTGAGTATCTGTCAAGTCCACAGTTCACACACCTCACTGGAGCTAGGCTCAGGAGTGGTTCGCCCCTTGCCTCGCACCTGTCCACGCCCATAGTCTTGCACTTCTTTGTCACACACGCATGGTCCCGTCGCTCCGCGTTCGCACCGCTCGCGGGGGGGGGGGGGGGGGGGTGGTCCTCGTCTTCTTCACCGAAGTCGCGCGTCACTCAAATCGCACTTTCAGAACTCCCACAGAGACTGGCGTTGCTGCTTTCGTACCCGTTGGCTGTCTTTCTAGAACTGACTGGAGTGGTTGTGATGTGTCGTGTCATCCCGGGCCGACCTGACACTAAGCATCCAGAACAGCGACGCGTTATTCACGCCACGCCACGTGGTAGCCTCAGTAAGCCCACAGAATTCCCAGGCCTCAGAGGGAGGGATGACGGTGACAAGGAAGGAAGACGAGGGAGCAGGGGTTGGCGAGGCCGGGCTGCTCTAATCCCCGAATGTGTGCACGCATGACATCAGGGGCCGTGCAGGACCACCAGGCAGTTCAGGTACCTGGCGCACACCACTGCTTCGCCTCCCGCATTCGTAACACACATACATTAAAATTGTTTTTGTATACTACTAGGTAATGTTCCTTACCTATTCCCTAAAATGTAATTTTCTTAGTATTGTGCTCTAATGAAGAAAAAAAATTCGGTTTTCTTTAACTAACCTGTAACACATTGTTTACAAAGTCACTCGAGATACCTAGAAAAACTCAATTGTGGGGATGGCTATGAAGACCAGCGAAATTATTTTGTAAAAACGCTTAAAAATCAGGACATTTTATGAAAATTTATAATAATTTATAAAAAAATTACAAAGGAAGCATTGTAAATAATATTCAATATTATTTACTGGATTTTGCGTACAAAACATAATAAATTTTGTTGTGTGTTCACCCTTCATAAATACTGAATCTTGTAGAATTTTCTCAGGGAAAAAAGCTAATTGCATAAATCCCCTTCATTCACCTCAAAGGTGTTTTTAAATTGCACTAGATTCAAAGAAATTCAATAATGGGCAGGGCCATGAAGTAGAAAATTATTTGTGAGGTAAAACCAGTTCAATAGAGACATTGGAAACAAATAAAGGTGGACAACAATCTGAGCTCAAGCCGTAACATACGGACATCAAAGTACCTGTCATTTAGAAAACAGTTTCAGGTACGTTATATTCCTAAGAATCTCTGGAGAACCACAGGATCAAGTTAAAGCGGGTATCAGGTGTACAATATGGCCGCAACTTGAATTTCTTAGATCATTTTGCAATTTAAATAAAAATAGGATTGTGTTAAAAAAAAAAAAATACAGGAATGAATATCACCCAGATGGTTAGATATTAAAGCAGTGAAATAATGTCACTTCTCATCAACATTTAACGCGCAAGAAGGCTGAATACCGTTAGTCGTAACAACTACCGACCTGACAGTGCTGGCTGAGAGGTTGTATCACTTGTCTCCTACCAAAGTGATGCGAGTTCTGCTCCCTAGCAGGGTCAGCCATGAAATTTCATGAGCCAAGGGAAACATGGCAAATTTTGCAGTGCGCAGATGGATTTTTCTCAGAGTACTCAGACATCTACTGCATTTTTTTTTTTTTTTGCTATTCACTGCATCATTTAACTAACCCTCAGTGCTACACTTTAAAATGAGCATAGTGTGCCTGTAAATGTTCTATCTGAAATATACGCTTGATAATTTTATATACTTTTTCTTTGTTAGCTATCAACCAAAATAATTTTAGTGAAAGGATGACTCATTACTAATTACAGTTTTTCTTCTCCAAATGTTTGTTGAATACATTTTTATTATTTTTTGACAATATTATTTTAATTGTGTGGTATTTAAAAACTTCCGAATAAATGCTATTTTTCTTCATTCCCGGTTACTTGGAAAGATCCAACTTGAATTTGTCCACTGGCTGGATGCAAGAAGGCTAGTTCAAAATCTAAAAGGGTCACACAATAGTTGGGTTTGATACCCAGCGAAGCATCACAAGTAGGAAACATGGTGCGGTGAGATTGTGGATTTTCTCTGGGGTCCTCCCGTTTCTCGCGCCCATATATTCCATAAAACCTCCTCTCTCATGTCATCACACCTCACTGTCATTGGTCACCAGGGCCTGTGAAGGGTTTGGGGAGAGGGGGTAATCCCCATGGCCCGGGCTCCAGCGGAGGCCTGGAATGGAATTCGTAGGAAACCTTACAAGTAATGCAATATATGCAATAATTATTAGTGTTTTTAGATTTTTTTAAATTGTGGATATTGAAAAGTTATACGTTAATAATAGGGAGGTTGTCTGACTAAACTATTTGCCCCCAGGCTCTTAGCTTCTCTTGATGGCCCTTCTAATGATCTCATTGTCAATAAGACTATGGTATAGATCATGATTTCGTCCTTGAATTGTATTTTACACTTGAGATTGTGTAAAATTTTCATATCATCTTACCTACTGTAGTTATTCCCATTGTTTATCAAGTTGCAAGAATGACATCCTCTAATTCATTACCTGACGAGGGGAACAAGTGTCCCTCCAAAGTGTCGCTTCATTTCACACGAAATAGATAACTTAAAACTAAATAAGGAAATGTTTTGAGAAAAACTCAACAAACAGGCTAAAAGCATTCAAGATTTATAACAATCAGTGTAATTTTTTGTTACAGGGTTGGAAACTGTATGACTCCGGTCCAAAAAGTGTCAAGACACCTTTAGTTTGTTTGCCCCCAGTTAGTGGGACCGCTGATGTTTTCTTTAAGCAACTTCTACCCCTTAGTGCTAAAGGAATTCGGGTTATAGCGGTAAGGTATTCTACTTCCAGTCCTATGTTTAGATTGTAATGTGAAATTGTTAAATCACTGTATTTACTTTACAAATGTTCACAGCATGGTGATGAAATAAGTGACAAGGAAACATTTTAAGTTATAACTTAGCTCAACTCAGTTTCCTTTACCAAAGAAGGAGCTAACTGCAATATCTCATTTAAATGCAAGGAGTTAGCTCATGCAACAAAACTCATTAACTTCGACAGAATATTTTACAATTTGAGAGGGCCTTCAAGGCAATGAGAACTTTGAAATTATAGTGTGGTGCTTCGAACCACTTGTTTACTGACTTAGGGCTCAAAAGGCAGAAATCAAACCTATTAGTGTACAGGGTTTGTCCATAAAGTAATATGACTGGCTGCTCCTCGGAGCTCAAGTCGCCGTGAGGGCAGTCCCCAGCGGGGAGATTTGTGGTGGGGGGTCAAAACTAAGCAATGGACCTAATGGAAGTACCTCCAAGCTCTGACGTAGTGGGGATCACACGTGGCGCATAGGCTGTATTTTAGTTTTTTCTACGACAGAATAAGTCCAAAATGGAGCGTTCGCTGGAGCAGCGCTACGTGATTAAATTTTGCTTTTGCCTGGGCAAAACCGCTTCCAAGACGCTTGCTTTGGTTAAGGAGGCTTACAAAGACGATGCCTTGTCAAGGGCCTAGGTTTTTCGGTGGTTCAGTGAGTTCAAGAATGGACGGGAGACAGTTGAAGACTTGGAGCAATCTGGACGACCTTAAACAAGTGGTTTGGATGAAAATGTGGCCAAGATAAAAAAATCTCCTGGACTCCGATCATTGTTTGAGTTTAAGATTAATTGACGAAAACCTAAACATGTTGAAAACAACAGTTCACAAAATTATTTCTCAAAATTTGAACATGCCGAATATTTGCGCGAAAATGGTGCCAAAAATGTTGAGTCACGAACAAAAACAACGAGGAATTAACGTTTCCCATGAGATGTTTGAGCAGTTGGAAAGTGAACCAGACTAGACAACGTAACAACAGGCAATGAATCATGGGTGTTCCAGTATGGCCCCGAAACCAAGGGCCAAAGTTCGGAGTAGCACACCTCAATCTTCCCGCACCCCAAGGAAAGGAGAATGTTAAAGGTAAAGACAATGTTCATTGTCTTTTCTGACAAGCGTGGGATGGACCACAAAGAATTTGTATCTCCGGGACAAACCGCCAATGTCTTTTTCTACAAAGAAGTCCTTGCGCACCTGCACAGAGCTGTCAAACGGAAACGACCGGAGCTGGCAGATTGCTGGAACCTCCCCAACGACAACGCTCCAGCCCACACCACCTTCATTTGAGCATCGACCTGGCCCGGTTAGGGGTTGCAACCTTGCGGCAGCCACCGTACAGCCCGGATGTGAGCCCACCAGACTTCATCCTGTTCCTAAAGCTCAAGAGAATCATGAAAGATCACAGTTTCGAAGATGTTCCCACCATCCAACGTGCTGTAACAGACTCTGGAAGAGGTTGTGGCAGCTGACTTCCAGGGAGCCTTATCAGCGTGGGAATCACGTTGACAAAGTGTGTACCAATGCCCAAGGAGACTTTTGAAGAATTTTAAAAATATGTACCGATCACTTACCAGACCTAGTCTCATTACTTTATGGACAAATCCTGTAGCGCATTGGGCCACTGAGATACCTTTTTACTGTAAGTACCTACTGATGTTACTTACAGTATTTGGTTTATTTCTGCTGCTGTATTTGTGTTTCGCCACTGATTTCAATTTAATTCTGTGTGTACGTATTTTATTTGTATTGGTTTTTGAACTCTCCCAGTTCATTGTAAGTTTGTTATGATTTCAGTTATGTTGATTATTATTTGAGTGTCATCATTTTTACTTCCTGATGAATTTTTTCAGTGTTATGTATAATTAGGGACTTCAAGTATTTTTATTTGTGATTCCTACCTTCTTTATAACTCAGTTTAATTTAACAAGATTGTGTTCTAACCTCCATCATCTTTGCATATTTTTCTCTAACTGCACGCATAGACTGTGTTTCTTGTGTTTGCTTATTGGATTGATTTTGGTAACTAAGGAGTGGCGTATAAAAAGAGGATTTACGTGGAAGCATTCGCCACGCCTGAATTGCTGCATGCATGTGGTCATTGGCATATCTTAAAAATTTAAAACATTTTTATGGACATAACTATTGCTGGTTTTTACTGTATGTCATAGAGAAACCACAAGAATGGGCAAGGAAAATGAATACATAAACACACAAAAAAAAAAGCCAAAATCAGCCAATGTCAAATGTGTGAATGCTTAGACAGCACCGAGAATTCTATAATCTGATACGTTCAAGTATTTCTATGTGATGGTTTATTTTTTTCATTTTTGAAAACCTGTAGACGCTTCCCCCACTGCCTATCATCTAATCTTCAAAATCTAAGAGGTCCACACGACGCTCAAGCAAATCCCCATTTAGCCTCATTGGCACCCATATTACAAGATACGTAGCGCTATAAATCTGTCATCCAACGTTACAACTAAAGTGTGACACATCTATTAACATTAGATATAGAGAGACCTGTCAGATTAGTTACTTCAGATTGATGACAAAGTGAGGGTAGTTCCCTTGCAAAGTTAATGTGTTTTTATTTATGTTTATTTTAATTTTAAATTTTTCTCGTACTGTAAAGTTTAAACTTTTTTTTAATATATCATTATTTCTAAAATATATCATTCTCGTTCCAAAATTAGGTAAATCTGTATTGTACGGATTAGCACCAAAAAAAATCGTACAAATATGAAATAACTTTCATTATATGCTATCTTACGTCCTCTTTTCAGAACCGCCTGCGGAGATAAAAAATTCCAATTACTTTTGGAGATATCGAATTTTTTAATATTCATTTTTTGGCGATTTTTTTTTAAAAAAAATTTAAAAATCCGAAAATACCTTTATTCTGTGCTCTTTAACTTCCTCTTTTCATTAAACCCGGCGGAGATCAGAAATTCCAAATACTTTAGGAGATATTGAATTTTTTAATTTCCTTTTGTGCACTGCTGCGGCGTTGAGAGGGAAGCCTACGATTCACACATCTTTCTGGACATACCCGAATACTCACGTTGGCAAGCCTTCTTTTCTTAAAATTAGCAAGAAGTAATTAAAAATACTTTAAAACATTGTATATGGTTGGTTATATTAGGTAAGTATAGCTACATTAAAAAAACTGTAAAATCATTTTATGGTTGCTTAGCAAATAACATTTTAATATGTAGCTATCCAGCACTAGGAAACCGTTTACATGATTTCACAGTATTTTTAATGTAGCTATCCTAACCAAATCAACCATCCACAATGTTTTGAAGTATTTATAATGTAGCTAACAACCTAATTGACCATTAGTTTTCATGAGTTGCATATTTATTTACAATAAACAAAAAAAAAAAAAACCGAAGATGCACGATCGGGCGTTTGCCTCTCGTCTGTTGAAAGGCTTGCCAACGTGAGTATTCGGGTATGTCCAGAAGGATGAGTGAATCGTAGGCTTCCCGCGTTTCACCATTGTTGCTTGTTTACAAGAATGATTTTTTTTTTTTTTTTTCGCGACGTAGTTGAACGACTACATCACGTAAAAAGAAAATTACGTGAGTTCCTACTGTTCATCCTTTTTCCCGGTTTGTTAGGTCAGGTCAGCTACATTATAAATACTTTATAACTAAACAACCATTAAAATTAATTTTTATTATTTTTAATGACCGTTCAGTTTCAAAGTATTTATACTGTAGCTGACCTGACCTAATCTACCTTTGTCCCGTTTTGTTAGGTCAGGTCAGTTACATTATAAATACTTAAAACTATACAAGTAAAATTAATTGATATTATTATTAATTTCCGTTTATTTTGAAGTATTTATCATGTAACTAACCTTACATAATGGAAAAATTCTGTTATTTAGGCATTCACGCACACACGGCAAAATATAAAATGGCGTCTGTTGAATGATTACATAGGGCTTGTATTGCAAAATAAGAACGGCGATATCTCCAAAAGTAATTGGAATTTTTAATCTCCGCAGGCAGTTTTGAAAATAGGACGTAAAAGAGCATATAATGAAAGTTATTTCATATTTGTACGATTTTTTTTGGCGCTAATCCGTACAATACAGATTTACCCAAAATTAAATTTGGTAGACTGTTACTAACTTAGAGTATTAACCTTTTTTTTTTTCACACAAATTAAAATTGATTGTTTTTAGTTTTAATAAAAAAAGTTTATAAACTTTTTAATTTTTTTTTTTTTTCCTACATTGCTCATATGGCATCTCAAATTGTAGCTATTTTCAAGAGCTTTTAAATGAGCCCTTCTCAAGTTTTCTTGTTATAATAGTTATAAAAAAACAAAAGCAATTTTAGTGAACCAATGTTAACCAAAAATATCAGTATTTTTTTAATTTTTTATAATTAAAAAAAATATATATTCACGCAAAATATTTAGATGATACATATTTTTAAATTACTTGGAACAATGTAAGTACCAAAATCTAAGACAATGAGGTTAAATTTTTATATTTTTATTGTCGATTTGACAGGAAATTGCCCATTGCCATCTCAAATAGAAACTCAAATCGGTGAATTTAGGTAGACTACACTCAGGCAGAAAAATATTGAACCATAACCATGTAAACTGTTTACATTCTAGTAACTTAATATGTTTTGTAATTGTTTCTCGTGACGTGTCTTGCTGTATTTAAATTCTTCTAATATGCAATACCGTGTTAATTATTTTTAACAGCATGGTGATAACAGGCCACTGTCATTCACATCACTTGCCTCCCGCCAAGGGGATCTGAGTTTGATTCCCAGTGGGGTCTGACTCACATTTTTTACAAGTGGGGAACATGGCAGATGTTGCAGTGAGTGGGTTTTCTTGGAGTTCTTGTTTCCCCCACCCATTCATTCCATCATTGCTTCATCATCTCACCACCTTTCATCGTCTCTAGTGACCTCGATGACGATGTGTTGACATGAACGGCTGTGCCTAACTAGACCATCTCTTTGTTTGTAAAAAAATTAGTTTCTGTTTAAAGCCAGGTGAAAACTTTCATACGAATGCATGGTATTGTACACGTGTATATCCTGTATAGTATTATACTTATAAATGGATGTTCATCAAGTTCCTCAAAAGTCATATTTTACAAAATAGTTGTGAAGTATCCTGGGGGTTTTAATGAACACTAAAGATTGATAGTTAAATGTGTCACTTTTTGAAGTGAAACTTCTAATGCAACTTCCAACGAGGTTGCGTTAAACGTTTAACGCTACCATGGAGGGGGTATGATAGCACTGTTGCGTTAAACGTTCAACGCTCCTGGGGAGGGGGAATAGAAAGAGACAGAGCGAGAGTGAATGCATGGCACTGGAACGCATGCGCGAGCGTTAGCAACGAGTAGCGTCCAATATTCCAACGCAAGAGGGAGAGAGAAAGAAAGATACACAAAGGTAGAAAATAGGAGAGAGAAAGAGAGTGAGTCGGTAGATCCCAAGCACATACGCGTGGTATTCTTGCTATGCATTGTAAGCAATGTTAATAAAGTTTGTCTTAAAGAAACAATATGATTTCACTAAAAATCAATTTCTACCCCATCCTATTTTCATTTCCACATTACGAAGTTTCACTTCTTCCGCACGGAAGGACTCCACGCACTATTTTTTTTTGTTTGTACAACTGTTTCACATGCTTCTCAAAGTCTTCATGGTTAAGAATTTTGACTAGTGGAATTCATTAGGCACACACAATTTCATTTTGCAGGCAGAACATCCTGTGTACTGGGATGTCGGAGAATGGTGTGAAGGATTTAAGAAACTTCTTGACTACTTGGGCCTGGCGAAAGTACATTTGTTTGGAGCTTCCCTAGGTAAGCAGTATAGATAAATATTTTTTGATCAAAACCATAGGCAATACTTTTTTTTTTTATGTCCTTGCTTTTTCTAAAGCTGTACTTAGAAAGCCAATTTTGTAGAAGCACAGGATTGGAAATAATTTGATATTACTTTTATGCGTTAAACTGTGCTTAGGTTTTTTTTAGGTAGATTTCAACTAAATACTACCTATTGATGCTGTTACCATGGTGCAACTTCCAGAACATTTTTATATAGTTTTCCGTTTCATGGTCCATAGACCCCAAAACCATTGTCAACTCAAAAGTGTGTGTGTGTGTGTGTGTACATACAAACACACACACACATATATATCACAATTTTTTGGACGCAATAACTGCCGCAATTTTCCATAAATCACTTCCAAACTGATACATAAAATCTAGTAGTGGTAAAGCTCGGTCGAGTTCGTTAATGGGCAACATCTGACCAAAGGGATAGAAATGGGGAAGGTTTTTTTGAAAAACAGAAACATCTCTGTAACTCTCATAATATGTCAAATATCACATTCGTTTGAAAGTATTATAACTCGTAAGAGTAATACCAAACACTTTTGTCTGAATAAGTTTTTGATACAACCAATCATAACTGCAAGGGGTTGAAAAACAAGGGTTGAAGGACCAAAAAATCATAACTCCTTTGTAGGCACAACATTGAATAATGTACAAATTTTTTGTAAGTCTTATAATTTTTTATCTTAAACTTTTGTCTGAAACCATTTTTGATTAGATGAACCATTGCTGCATGGGGTTGAAAAAACGAGGGGTAGTATTTTAAGAAAATGTGCGCATGAAGTCCACTTTATATAAAATAATTAAATTTCTTGCTTATTAGTTATAGATAAAGATAAATCAATAATTTTTTTTAATAGAAGAGATAATAATTGAGAATAATAAGGACGTGGGTATGATCTCAAATGAAATAACTCTTTTCCACACAAATAAATAAATTGTAGATTCTTTGAATAAAATAAGTACTAAAATGTTTTTCTTGTTTATTTTCAACAAACTTTGATTTTAAATAATTCTTAAACTTGAAGCTTGCCAATAATTAGGTAGTTTATGCAGCTTAACTAATTGTCCGAATGACGTGAGGAGTCTGATGTAGGTATCTGGCATGTGAAAGGACCACATGGTATACGAATAGGACGTAGCTCAACGCTACTTTGTTTAGCCACAGTTACCCACAGCTTCACCCCTATCTAGAAATATTCATGCCTCTTAGTTGAACTTAGCATATTAACACACTCGTGGGCTCGTAACTATAATACGGTGTGTGATTTAGTTAATCAAATAATAATTCGTAACAAATAATTATCCATGTCAAACTAAAGTGTAAAAAGCATTATACCAGCAGAAATATTTAGTTACACAGCTAACATAATGAACTTGGTGCAAATTTAATTTGTAACTGTAAGTTTTAGTGGTTAATTTAATGCCTACCAGTCTTTGTAACAGTTATTTTTATATTTTGTATAGAAATTTAATTTTTAAATGCCAGAGACGATCTTGAGATAATCATCATTTTTTGAATTGTTTTCCTCTTATCTTCCTAGCCCGCTTAAGGAAGTTTTAAAACCATATCTTCATTTTCAAACTTTATTATTATGTAAGTGAAAGAATTAGAAGTTCACCTAATATTTTTTATTTTAAAGTATGATCAGTGTCATGTCTTTTGAAGTCCTGTAGAGCACCTTTTAGCTACAAATTACTTTAAGAATTAGATTTGTAAAAATGTTTCCATTGCCAGCATGCCTTTCAAATGTAAACTTGTAATAAAATAAATTTAACTGTTGGACAATAATGTTTCAATCTTCGTGACTTTTGTGTCAGGGTTGGTGATCACATTGTCTGGAGTGCAGTTTCTAAGAGCTTGTAATGTAAGCATCCATGCAGTGAACCACATCTTCAAGTTCGATGGCAGTGTTGGTTAGTGAGTGCATGATCATCATGTTAATTTGAGTGTACTTTTACACGCTTCATAACAACATGAGACTGCAGAAGTAACAAAAGCTAGAACACGGGCAAATAAAACGTGTGAGACCAAGGATCTACCCAGGGTGGGCAAGTTGGGAAAAATTTAAATAAGGAGAAAGAAGCTGTAGTTTGAGAAGATTTTAAACTAATCCTAACACGGTATTAAAAAAAAAATTGTTTAGTAAATAGTAGTCTTGTGTTATTTTAAATTATTGTATTGCAACATGGACTCCACCTCAATGAAAGAGATTGAATACTAAAAAAATCCCCCACCTCACCCCCTTCTGATGAATTCTAAAAAATACTCCTCCCTCCCCCTATTCCTAGGCCCCTTCTGTTTTTATCTGGATGTGGCCTTAGGTGAAGCAACACCCACAAATAAAACCTACAGGAAGAAACAAAATGATGCAGAACTACACATCAATAGTGTTCTGGTTGTCTTAATAGTGATATCACTGCTAAGATCTAGGTTGATTTTGGACTGTGAACATTTCTATCGCAAGATATATTGTGGCGCCCTCAGAGGGGTAACAAGAGGAAGGTTTGATTAGAGCAAACATTAAAACAGTGTTGTGAGAATACACAAAATGTTTATTGAAATTTTTGCTGAGTCAAATAAACGACCACTCATGTATTCTTTAAGTTTATTACAGCTGTGTGTGATTACTGTATTCTTTAAGGTTATTACAGCTGTGTGTGATTACTGGGAGTACTCCACAAACTCAAACTATAAACAAAGAAATGTCACCAATGTTAACAGAGAGTCTAACTTTGTCATGAATACAAACAAATTATTGAACCAATTATAAAATCAAAACTTATATTGGCTCCTCATCGTAAAAGTGAGAGAATTGTTATTAAAACACTGAAGTGAAAAAGTTCAATTAATACAATAGTAAAAAATTTCAAGTAACCTCCAATAAGTCTTACTGGAGCCTTAAAGAAACTTGGTGAATATGGCTGTGAGAAAACAAAGAATTTCCATTAAAAGATTATTTATAAGACAGATACAATTAACCTAACTCCTTAATTAATAATTACTGAAACATTAATATTCTGCAAGTTCATTACACCTAACACTTGTTATAATGCATCCTACATCTACAACTAGCTCATATTAGATCGGTTTCACAAAAATGACACAAAGGTAAACCCATCAGTTAAGCGGTTGATGACTCGTTGGACACTCGCCTTATTAAAGATTGTAGAAAGTGAGGGTCCACTCCAGGACCCCACTGCAGCAAGTCGTCTCGTAGTAGTGGTGTCTGCCATGTAGCACACTCCTCCCTAACAACGCTTAACACGGACTTCGGTGGCACGGACCAAGAGCAGAACACCAAGTTCCGAAGATGAATTCTACAGCTGGGCGAAAGAGCAGCCACACCTGGCTCTTCACGACTTGTTGACACTTGTGATCTGACACACTTGTAATGAAAAATCACCATAATGCAAACACCTCCACATTGTTTCCATTCCAAAGCTCTGACAGTGACATAAACTCATCACACTTCACCAGTTTCAACTTCGTCAAAAACCCAAGTCCACAGTCATATTTAAAAGTCAAAATCGGGTTATTATTGCACTGCCCTTTTATGTCAGCCACTGCCCCAGTCACACACTAAGTCCTCTTTATAACCTCTGGTGACATAAACTCTTCCACTCGCACTCGCTCGACAAGTAAAAAAAAGTTGTCTGTGAGTATTTTTGTATCTTGGCGGCAACTTTCTCTCACCCAAAGGTCGTAATCCCACCGAGTGGTTTTCCAGTAATTACTCGCTCAGTGAGTAGTAACTCACTCCTTGAGTCACATCAACAAGTCTCTGAATGTGTAACCAGTTACCTATTCTTGCAGCTATCTCCTGTTGGCACCTCAACAGTGATCAGGCTAAGTCCGAATTCACTTGCAAAAAAATTGAAGTCCAGCCTACCCACTTCTGAGGCTAAGTCCCAACATGCTGCTGGATGTAGTGTCGGGAAGAGTGACGTTCCTCGTTGATGAGGTGACGTAGATGTGTGTGAGAGCTTTCTCTTCCACCACTCCAAAGGCTCTGAGCACTGCAGACCAACCCTGGCCTTTTATATACTCATTAGGCTCTTATCCAATTCATTGTCGAACCGTCCAGAAGCATGGAGTTACCTCCCCGCCTCCAGGGGAGGAAGGAGGGGTGATGAGGTCAGGGGACAATTCACGTGTTCCCCCTCCACCCACATGGCTTGAGAGAGCCTTGATGTAGCTGCAGATGATGCCTGCCGGTGTGGTAGGCCACCAGATATACCTCGCTGTTCTGCTGGTGGTGTCACATTCTGGGGCTAACTTCCAAATCATTGTCTAAATTATGATTGCGTTGTGTACGGTGGAAACTAACTGCAGCATAAATGTTAACATAAGTGTTTGATGAACAGGTGGGTTTCTGGCCCAGAAGTTTGCAGAGTACACTGCGGTGTGCCCTCGTGTGGCAAGCCTCATCCTCTGCAACACTTTCACCGACACGGCCGTGTTCAGCTACAGCGAGTCAGCAGTTGTGTGAGTACCATTGGTCTATCGACAGTGAAAGGTCTTTAAGGCTCCCACCTACTTGGGCACACATACAGGTGCGCAGAGTTTCAGAAGAAACCACGTCATTCTTAAACTGCTCAAGATATCCGATTGGTGTCTGTTTACGAATAGCATTTAAGAATGTAGTGAGGGCAGATGAGTAGTTCTAGTTTTAACTATATTTTTAGAAAGAGTGAAAATGGCTAAAAGGCATGTTTTCTGAATAATTTTTAGACATGAAACACTCAGTGCAGAATCTTGAAATCTCTCGAGGGACTTGCAGTACTCGCCTCACTAACACAAATGCACCCCTGGCTAGGCGTGTCCATTAGTCCAGCATGTTCGCTTCGCAACCACGACCGTGCCAGATCATTGAACATCAATAAAGTTTTAACAGAAATAACAAAGAAAAATTAACATACAGTACAATGGTATAATGTAATAAGTTGTTCGATAGAAAGAAAAAATACAGGTGAGCCTTGTCCTCCTTCAAAAAGATTATTATGGACATATGCCTGTGAAATTTAAAATATAACCTGATAGAAAACAGAAAACGCAAGTAGTGATACAACCTGGCAGCCCATGTTATCAGCCGGAATCCAACCAAAATATTGGTTGCAGTTGTGTCAGGAAACACGGACATTGGTTTAACGTTTAACGTCTATGTCAGCTATTTGCTCTTAGTGTAATGGATTGAAATGAAAACGAGACATTGACTGCGTACTAAAACTTTTAATACAAAACAGACACTGAATGGTACATAATTTTTTTATTTCAGTTAATATTAGACAACAATTTTGTTTTAATTGGCCTGTGATATAAAGAATAAGATACATAAGACATAATATCAACATTAATGTGTCTTCGACAAATGAGTGGGTACTATCTTCACTCGATAAATCCATTAGTACATACAACAGCGGTAAAGGTTCTTGCAGTGTTGGCTTCATTCTCCGAGCGTGCCTTGGCAGCTTTGCGACGCTCCCGAAACAGTCTCGCTCGCTCTGCACCAGACATAGGGGTACCTGGGCATGGCACATTGCCTCCTCTTTCCAACAGTAGACGTAATTTATATTTTCAGCTGGTTCTTGCATGGACTGAGACACATTTTGTATTTTAATATTTGATACAGGTTTACTTTACATTTTTACGTATAAATATCATCCAAAATACACTATTTTTATCTTAAATTGATCAATCTAAAAAGGCTCAATACACAAACACACGAATCACCGTGCTGTCATGTCCGAGTCGTAAGCTACACTAAATAGAAAGGGGAGAGAGATAGCCAGTTTTGATCAATCTGCGTGGTTCCCGTTCCCCGTGAACCCATCTGCCTGTGATGTAAACTCAAGGTCGCATCAGCAAGCTGACTATATTCGTTAAATAATGACACCACACTTACGTTTTTAAGTCTAATAGTTAGGGAATTATTAAGGCAAGATGATTCAAACCTTTTTGATATGGTACAAAGTTTAATAGTTAGGAAATTATTAAGGCAAGATGATACAGACCTTTTTGTTATGGTACAAAGTCTAATAGGGAATTATTAAGGCAAGACAATACAGACATTCTTGTTACGGTAAAAATTTCTGTTCTGGTACCCGTATATTTAGGTGATTTTAAAGATGTTTCATGTCAAAGTATCTTAACATGAGCAGTCCAATTGGTGCCGATTACAGAACATGTCGAACCATAGAACACTGGATTGAAGACCTTTCACAGTATTTACAGTTGTATTTTTGTGGTTAGAATAATATTTGTACATAAAGCATAGCTTGTGATTTCCTTTATTTTTTTTCTTTTAGATTTTGGATGTTGCCATCTTTGATCCTGAAAAAAATGGTGATGGGAAACTTCAACACTGGCAAAGTTGACACTCTCATTGCTGATTCTATTGATTTCATGGTAGAGAGGGTAAGAGTCCTTTTTCTTGAATAAAATATAAAATAGCCTTTTTAAAATATATATGGAAAGTTTGTCTCTGTACTTTCTCTGTTACATTTGGTTTGAATAGAACATATCTCCTTCAGAAAAAACAATGAAATATATTACTAACTGATACTTACAAAACAGTACCTTATTATGGTTTTTAAAAAAAATGAACCTTTTACTTGATTGTTAAGAAAATATTTACTTATTATTCAATACTTAAGAAATGTTGTATAGTGTTTCTTTTAAATTTTGCAAGATAAATTTTGAGTCAGTGTTTTTATTGACGACCAAAGTGTGTTTAGTAATATTAATTAATTTTGCTAAAAAAATTATTCTGAATAATCATTTTTAAAAGCTATATTTTCAAATTTAGCATATTAAAATGAATTTTACATCACAATAAAAACTTCAGTTGAAATTGGTGGCGGTGTTTTTTGTCACTGGTAATAATATAGGTTTTAAAACATTAACAAATATGTACATGAAAACATGAATATGGCCTTTGTGTTCACAGTACCAGAAAACAAATTTTAATATTGCAACTTTGAGATACATCATTTAACTATTTTATCAACCATACTACATCCCAGGTAATCATTTATAACTGGCTGGATAAAGGGGAAGTTCTTGTTTAATGTATAGTATTGAGAAGTATAGTAGACATCTCTGAAATACAGTAACGGTTTTACTGCTTATTTTGTTTTTTTATGAGCTTTGTTTTCAAAAGACTTAAGTTAGTTCATGTGAAATCCAACAAATCGTAGTCTGTCAAATAGATTGGAATGTGTGTTGCAATGTTAAACAGTTAAGCAGTTACGAGCGAAGTGAGAGCGAGAGTGTTCTTGATAGCGTGGCTCCTGGTGGTTCCCTCAGCTGGAGAGCCTGAGCCAGCAGGAACTGGCCTCCAGGCTGACGATGAACTGCATCAACTGCTACGTGGAGCCGCAGAAGATCATCACGCTGCCCATCACCATCCTGGATGTGTTCGACGAGTACGCCCTGTCCAACACGGTGCGGGAGGAGATGTACAAGTGCTACCCGACCGCCAAGCTGGCGCACCTCAAGTCGGGCGGCAACTTCCCCTACCTCAGCCGCAGCGACGAGGTCAACCTGCATCTGCAGGTGGGTGGTTGCATCTCCCTGCAGCCTGGAGCGTCAAACCACCAGAAGAAAAATACACATCTAAATCTTGAACTTTTGAAAAAAAATTATTCAAAATTTGAAACAACCATCTGTCTGGATGGTGTGCCAGTTGTGAGCATGCATGAGCATACCTGAGCAGTAAGAGTACATGCTTGGTAAGAGGCAGCACATGCTGAAAACATGCTTATTAATGCACAGAGGTGTTCATGATTCCAACCCGGTCTGTAAACATTTTAACCTTTTTTTATGTGCATGAATATTTTGGTCGTTTCAGAAGTGTCTTAAAACAATCGTCTAAGTATAGGCGAAGTATTGCATGAACTACCGTAAAAGTCTGGCCACACATATTCCGATAGCAGACCTACTAATTGTACACTGTACTGTATAAGTGCATGCCGATAAGATTACGGGCATTTGGCATGAAGGCAACTTCATTGTGGGCAGCACAATAAAAGCTAAAAGTAGAAGAAGAGGTTATAAGTAGAGTTTAGAATAGTGTAGAAACTGTGGAAACTGCTGGAGGACAGACTGAATGTTTTCCGCTAAAGAAACACTGTGAAGCAGGTAGTGTACTGTCCCTCTTCCTGTTTGTTATTGCAGGGTATTCACGTTTTCTGCAAAGTCAGGGAATTTGTCAGAGAAAGTCAAGAAATTTACTTAGAATTTGGAAAGTTATGAAAATTCCCCAGTGGTAGTAATTTGAGGGGAATATGTCATGATCCAATTTGCTATCACCGAGACAGAGAATTTTTTTCTAGGTGGTGTTTTAGTGCATATTCAAACATACTATGAAATGGTATATGCAAGTTTCTGTTAAATATAAAATAAATAAAGTGGAGAAAGATTTTGGCCAGCTATGGAGATGGTGGAGGTTGAATTGTTTTTCCCCCCTTTTTTTCCTTTCAGAAAGTAGCAAATAGGTAAATTAACTAGAAAATTAGTCTGGGATATTTGAAATTTTGGTTATGGAAAAGTCAGGGAAAATTTATCACAGATTTGTGTGGGTAATGATGTAGTGGATGATTGGCATTTACAGAAAAAAGAGAGAGCTTTGCTGTTTGCAGATAATGAGATGTTATGGGGATGAATCGAGAAAGATGTACAACCTTAGGTGATGTGTGAGCGAAGTAGTGGTAATAATTCAAAGGTAAGATAACGGCAGTAAGAGTTAAAAATTATGGTATGTAGTCTTAACAACGAGAGATATGTTAGTATATGTACCTGGGAAGCATTCTTATAGTATGATAGTAGATGGAAAGAAGTAATAATACAAACACTGCAATAAGAAAATACGTAGAGGTTGTACATGTGATCAGATCACCATCCCAACAAGGCTATAAGGGTTTATTTATCTGATGGGTCACATCTGTAGCAGAATTTTTGTAATCTGATGGGTTTTCTCCAGGTACTCCTGTTTTCTTACCCTTGCATTCCATCTCTACTTCGCCCTCAAGTTCTCTAATGACTATGTCAACAAGACATTAAACACTAATTCATTTATTATGCTCTATTGCACTTTTAACTAAATTTATTAATGTTGTTAAAAATAGACTGCTTGTTGCTCATTGCAATGAATCTTCGTTCGTACAACTATTCCACTCCTAGTTCGCTCTTAAGTGAATTCTGAAATAAAACTTTTGTATCATTGCGTGAGGTCAGCACGTAATATGTGTAACCTGACTTCAACAGACAAGAATCTAATGTTTTGTTGGTTGATTTTCGAGAGGTGAGGTTTTTTCTGTAGATGTAGTAATGATGTTTAATCAATTCGAGACTCTGTTGAAAGATGTTTTTCCTACTATAGTTAATTTTTTTCTAGTAAAAATTACTTTTTTTAATCTATCATTTAGAGGAAAAATGTGCACCGTACTGTAATCGTGAAAAATCACCATACAGAAGTTAGTGCTCATTCACAATAATTCAAGGCTGTGGTATAATGCAAGTTGTAATTGAATTTTACATATTACATACAATTTGTCAATGCAATGTTCTTAATACACTTAATTAACTAACTGAAAGTGCCGTATTAACGTGACCTAGTTTTATAGTAGACATATCAGAGTCCTTATTTACATAGCGCAACATTTTCTTCATAGTAGGATAACTGTTTTTTAAATAAAAAATAAACAATTAACTTTACACATTATAGCCGTTTCACAAACTTTTAACATTTTCAACACAGGATGCGCACGTCATTATTTTTCCTGGTACCACAAGTTTTTTAGTCTCCATTTTTTTTTTTTTTTCCATATAGACATTTGAATTATTATGTATCTATTGATTTTGCAATAATTTTCATGTGTGTTTCAAAAATGTAAAAACAATATTTTTGCATGCACTTTGTAAAGGTTTCCCTTCTCTGTGCCATGAACACTCGTCAGACTGTGCCATTTCACCACACTCAGGTGTGTACGCACCCACACTATCTCAATATCAGGTTCCGACTGCGAATGGAAGTCCGGGAGTTCACCACGGTCACATAGATTAGATAGGTCTGGAAACTTACCTTTATTCTCCATCTGCTTAGTGAAGCTCGCGGCGGCCTGAAAACTAAGGGCGCTAGTAGTAACAGAACCCATTATTAATATTGTCTTAAATGGGAGTTTCGTTACAAAAGTAGGTATATTTTTTAAAAACTATGTTTCATTTTAAACATTGATTACAGTTTAGGCTTTTTGATTTATTTGGGAGCTTTTTAGGAGTAAAATGTATAGCAATAACTTGTAACTTGGCCGCAATTGTCAGTTAACCATAAGAAAGCATTTTGAAATTATAGGTGTGTATTTAAATTGAGAATATTTGTTTGCTATAAATTTTAATCTTCAAGCAGGTGTCATTATTTCAAATGTGATTTTTAATACAGTAATTCTTTTTAATCTTTTAAACAGGATTTGTACTTTTTTAAAAAAAAATAATGTTGAAATTATAAATTTTCCTATTAGAAATAGGTTTTCTACCTTCCAACATGGTTTTAGAGCTGGTATGACCACTGCTACCAATCTTATTTTCTAAAACCTATTTATAACGAAGTCACGAACAGGGGCCAGGTGAATACTTGCTACTTCGATCATGCAAAAGCTTATGATTCTGTAAACCATGTTATTTTACTTAGGAAACTGTCTAACTTTGGTTTAAGTGACAATTTTGTAAAATGGTCTGTTTGACTTTTACCTATTATAATTACCTGTATGTAATTCTCAATTCTTTGGTGTTTTCCATTGCACATTAATGTTCCCCACTACTGTGCCGTTCTGTGTCATAGGACCTAATCATGATTTGACCGTCCAACAGATACATTTACGACAGTTCGACGAGACAAACCTCTCCGCAGCGGAGCCCGGGTCCTGTCTGGACCCCATTCCTGTCGCAAGGTAGAACTTGGTTACGGTCGACACGTGAAGCTGTTGCCATTATTACTCAGCAAAACTTGGTAGAAAAAGAGACGTTGCATCAACCAGTTTTGAACGTACCTGTTTTTGAGATATACCTCTCAATGGATGGCCTACGCCTTGATGGAGTTTTTACTACAATCATTCATACTCGTGTAAGTGCCAGCCACAACTAGACAGCAAGTATGAATGTTTGTTACTTAATTCAGGTATATTGTGCTTGTAAGAGAGGTATGGTGTTGAATTGTTCTCAATGTGTATGTGTTAGGATTTAATGTAGTTTTATTTAGCAGAACTTAGTAAATATGTATGTAGGAATTATGCTTTCCACACAAGTTACAGTTAATTTTCTCATGTGTGTTATAGAAAACTGGCATTTTACTAGTCATTAACTCATGTGTTTTTATAAAAAATAATTATTTTTAATAGAATGGTTTTTTTGTGTTTAATGCTGCAGTTATTTTTTTATTGGTGAACTTTTGTATAACTATTTGGTATAGGATATATTTACATTGTTTTGTTTTGAAAAGGATTTTTTTCTTAATGTATGGTTACTTTGATGTGCAGTCAAAACATATTCTGACTTGATAATTCACGTTAATAATAAGCCTCAAAGGAATTGGTTTTTGTTATGTTAATGTCTAGACTGTTTTGATTATTGCTATAATTTTCGTATGGATTTTTGTTAAGTAATAATAAGAGTATGTTAGTATGCTGTTAAAAGAAGTTATGAATGTAGTTGTTGGTGCATTCCAAGAACCAAGGTTAATTATAGTTATTCTTGAGATTATTTCAACTGGTGATATTTGAAACTATTGTGTGTGCAATAATGCAATTTGTGCCTTTGCCAAGAACACTTTGTCACATGGCTCCAGAAGTTGTTTTGTATCTTGATTTGGTTCGCCATGAGGGCGCCTGTCATCAAGTGCAGTTTTGTTCTAGTTCTCTATGTTCCTTGTAAACATGTAACATACTCCCTTTGATATTCACTTCACCCCTACTAGTTTCGTGGAAGAACTTTCAAAGACTATCAGGGTAAGTACTACTTCACTAAGAGTGTGATGCAACCATAGCTGCACTTGTGTATATGTACTATTTATGTTGCTAGAGTGATACTTATTCTTTCTTATACATATTATGTATTCCAGAGCATTTCTTTGTGTGATATAACAATGTGTACATGGCAAAATATTTTTAAAATGTACGATTTAGTAAGATCAAATAATGGTTTAAAATGTATAACTGGAAATTGTGTAAAAATTGTTTTACGCTTGGAGTAATTCATCCTACTGGAAGGGAGCATTGATGGCTGTTGTGAATTCTTTGATATTGAAGGTGGCAGTTACTTAATACACCAAAACCATCTCTGGGACTAATTACATTTGCATAGTTAGCAGTTCCTCGTGGTCTGGCCGAGATGTGATAGCGTGTCACACTCACGTCCAACAGCAAAGGAGTTGCTATGTACTAAGCTTTATCTGAGATCTCCAGAGTTAGAAATTATGTAATTCTCCCGCACATGTTTCTCACTTTGATTGAGATGTATTGTGGAAATAAGCCAATGACATTTGTTTTGTTCAGCGGGAACTGTTGTTCTAAACACTACACATGACCAGAGATTAGGGAAATATACAGATGGAGCATAAGGTCCATTTATAGATGAGAAAAGTGGGGGGAGGGGGGATTTCAGTGTACTACACGTACCAGTATGGCAGCCATTTGTTTACAAATATCAGCTCTACCTTTATTGGAGATTAAATTGGAGAAAAATGTCAACTCCTATCATTACTTTCGTGTTTTGGACTTTTAATATGTATAAACATATTAACCGGCAATATTTTGATCTAATTTTCTTCCAAACAGCTAACTACAGATGTTAATAAAAGTAGTCTAGAACAGATGATACAAATATAAACATCCGCCATATTGGTATGTGAAAATCAGATAAAATGTGGGGGGGGAGGGGGGCAGAGGAGAAATGGCTTCACGTCTGATGGCTAATGCTCCATCTGTATCCTTTCCTAATCTCTGAACATGACCCATTGTGCATCTGCACAACATCGCCAAGCCATGTTAACTAGCAACCAGACCACCAGAGGGATAGTAGTGGAGGTTTGTCTAGGGCCTGCAATACTTTTATTTGGCGTTAGATAATGGGTTACTTATTCACCACAATGCACCTAAATGAAACACTTGAAACTTACTACGTAACATCCTATTTTTTTCATACAACATTTATCACCAGCCAATCAGAATCTTGCAAGAAAATTAAAAGATAACTATGCTTTGATACTGGCATGTCAATTACCTATATCATGGGGGGAAGAGAGAAAAAAAGGAAATATATTTACTTGCCAATATTATGTACACATTTAATTATTTTGTTATACTTTGCACACGTTTATGATCCCAATTAAAAATTTAAGTATAAATTTTAGCCTTAGTGCCATTACTTAAAATCTAAAAAAAAAAATTAGGTTTATATGACCAATGTAATTGTACTCAATTGTCTGTCAATATGATTACTTTCCATCTCCTATGCAGTTTTCTCATTGATTCATTGAAGATGCTAACATATGTCATAGTTGCAGGTTATAGTTTAGCATTGGAGAATATTATTAACAGATATAAACACTATGACTTAGTTTGACTTGCATGTGCAGTGCCTTAATTTGATAACAGTTTATCATACTGAGCAAAACTATAAGAGAATAGATGAATAAATGAGATATGTTCTAACTAATTAATGGCAGGAATGAAGCAGGAAGAGAATAGAGTATCATTTAAGGAACAACGGTACAAAAATCAAAAGTGGTTGCAGCATTTTTCCCAGCTAACTAGACTACAGTTGCCAACAACAATTCATAATGATGTTTTTGAAAATGAAAATTTATCAGCAATGTGAGATGCTTGGATATCAAATTCACTCTCAAATATAATAGGATTAGAGTTTTGTGCCCACACCGACTGATCAATTTCGTAAGGCTGTGTTCAAGTGATCAATGGTGTTATTTTTTCTCGTGTGTTTTAGTGGGGTAGTAGGTTTTTTTTTTTTTTTTTTTTTTTTTTTTTACTGCTTGTACTTATCATTCAGCACAAATTTTTGCTATGCCCTTAACATTGCAGTTGTAAGGCCATATTGCATAGTAAAGATCTGTTTTTTTATTTAGTTTATCTGTTAAATTTAAATGAGTTTAATAAAGTGTTTGACCGTATATCACATGGTCACTCACACATTGTAAAAAATGATACTGCTAGTTAATCCACTTAAAAATATCCCATATCGGGGTCTGTTATCAAACAATACCGCCAGACTGACATTTACTGAAATGTCAGGCTGTTTATTTGACATTGTAAGACGCCGAATTTGAGAATGTTAAGGTGGAAAACTGTCATGTTGAAGATTGTGAAAGGTGCCAAATGACTGTAATCACTGAGCATCCTGCTGCAAACCATGGGTTCTGTCCCAAGCCCTGACATAACTAAACTCTAATTTATGTTGTCTCTGCTTCTGTGCTTGGAATTATTATTGGATGAAAATTTTTCACAAACCAACCCTCTTATAATTTTCCATGATGAGAATTTCTGACCCAAGTTGATATAATTCTGTGTTGATTATGCCACTCCCACCTCATCCCAAACACATTTTCCTTCAGAGGAAGATAGCGTTGCCCAATTGTTAGCAGGCGAACTAAGCTCAGTAGTTCGAATTCAATTCCAAGTGAAACGATCTAAATCTAAACGGCGTGAAAAGGTTCTTTATGGGGGATTATCAAACCTCCAGGGGTAACCTGAACATGCTTGCGAAAGGTCTGTGTGATAATCTACCGCGTGG
This sequence comes from Bacillus rossius redtenbacheri, assembly GCF_032445375.1. Taxonomy (NCBI): domain Eukaryota; kingdom Metazoa; phylum Arthropoda; class Insecta; order Phasmatodea; family Bacillidae; genus Bacillus; species Bacillus rossius. The sequence goes on from NW_026962010.1 coordinate 16,132,377, forward strand.
TGTATGGAAACGCGTGGATACATTATACTTGCTTGAAACTAACAAGAATTCGCTGTGTAAAGAAACGTGAGTTGTAAGATTTGGGGAATTCGACTTTGTGCAAGGACCGTACCCTAAAATCACAAGACCGCCTAGTTATGTTTCCCGCATAACAAGTGGGCTACCTACCAAGAGTTTAGTATCATAGGACTGTAGCCAGAAATTAATTCTGACATTACATCTGGCAATACCAGGTCTAAAAATATACAACAAAACTAAGGAATTCTTAGTGAGATGATTCTAGAGTATCGGATTGTCCGCTATTCCTGTGGCAGCGTGTATAATTTTAAGTGTGGCTGTCACAATAATTACAGTCCTTTTTTTTATAGGCATAGTACTGGTTTTCAGAAAGAAAAATAATTTTTACATTTATTCTTCTATTTCATTCATATTAGAATTTTGATGCTAGTGTATTAACTTGCTTTTTGGTGTTATTTTGGTTTTATCACAATTCACCATATAATCTTATACCTAGTGATGGGCCAGTATAATTCTTTAAAAACTAATATTATAAAGATTTTATGTTGAAGGGAACAGATGCAAAGAAAAATAGAAGAAATGTATTAAATTTTACACAGGCAACTCTAAAGTTTACTAGATCTGTGTGTGTTAGTCTGTTTGAACACAATAGTTAATGCTTTTATTTATTGTAGATTGTTCAGTTTTGACACTCAAGACCAAGATTTGGATTCAACAGGTAGATTCAAGGTACTCTTAGTGATTTGAATACGGGATTCAGGACCCATCACTAGCTGTTAGATTGCATGTTGATAAGCAAGGTTGTGCGACTTTCAAGAACATCTCTTAAATGAAGTAGTAAACTTATTTTATAGTTTTCATTACTGTCTCATAAGCTTTGTCATCTTGTATGCTGGAAACCATGGTGAAAATTTAAACTCACAAAGTTGATTAAACAAAGTTAACCAAAAGTGTTAAATTTTCATGTGTATTTAAGGTGTGTAATAATGAAAAAAAAAAAAAGTTCTCTTTAAAGTGGCAATATTTTTAACAGCTCTGCTTCACATGCTATGGTGTTGTTTTCCTCATTATTACTATTTTTTATGTAAGGACTATTTCTGGAATTTCAACAAAATACTAACTTTGCATTTATTGGTGTCACTAATCCATATTTTCAACAGATATTTACTAAGGGTTTTGCAGGAAGTCCATAAAATAATGTCCAAGTTTCAATGGTATATCATAACAGTTTTCTTTAGACTATTTACAACAAATCATGCATCAAATCAAAGGTAAACAAACCTGGTTTTTCTTACAAATGTTCAATGTGTGCACCTTTAGTTATATGCCACACATCCAATGTAAAGTCCAATTCTTCCCACACTTTGGTTAACACGTCCGGAGTAATGGAAGCAATAGTCTCTTAAATTGTGTCTCAACTGTGGCAAATAATTAGGTAGCTGCAGAATGTAGACACCAGCTTTTATAAAGCTCCAAGAAAAAAAATTAAACTGTGTTATGTCAGGTAAATGTTGTCACTCTTCCACTGTGATGGCTGAGCCCAAGCTGAAAAATACCTGTATATACTCAGCTGTGTGTGTCCCAGCTAGATTAATTATTAAAAGTAATAATTAACATATTTCACATGTAAGAGAGAACAAGAATAAAATATAGTACATAAAAATAAATTGAATAAAATCTAGTGTATTGTGTTGAGTGCTGCAAAACTATAAATGCTAGTTGTTATTCTTAGGTATGAAATTAAACTGTTACAGTCTTAAAATGACATGTGCAATATTTCCTTCCTAAAATTAATTATATTTAGGCAAATTAACTGGTGAATCTTTATTGTATTTTTACTATCATATTAGGACATCAGATATAGGATCTGATAGCAACACCAGATTTAATGTGTACGGTCCTGTGTTGGATAATACAGGAACCTATAATAATGTGATATCAATACGATGATTCACTACACTGTTGTAATTGTAGACACTCAGGTAATCTGCGAGGTGGGAACTCAGCGGCACAGGACCTCCAGGTCTTAAGCGCAGTCAGGTACTAGCTGAAAAGACAATTCAGAAGTTACAACTGGAGCTATCGTAGGCATTGATTCCTCAGCTTCCGTAGTCTTCGGGAGCTGTAAAATGTTAAGACTTGGAATGCTTTCACCCAAGTTGACCAAATCGGGGTTAGCAACTGAAGCACACCAACCAATTCTGCAAGCAGTAGGAAAGAATTTAGCGTGACGCGGAAGCTTTGTCACTGCACAGCATTCCCCCCCCACATGTTTAGCAAGAAGAATATTGCCAACATCCTGAAAAAGACAATTTCAGATGACAAAACCACCACTCGTGGTATCATGGAAGTCTTCCTATCATCCACACGGGATTCTAGGGACTCAGAATAGCGCCACGTGCGGATGAAGCCTTCACCGATGTGTATTTGCTGTTGGCCATCATCATTTTTCCTAATGCTTCCCTTTCAAATTTCATTCCAACACCAAAGAGCAAGCGTGCAAACACAAACACTAGATGACTGGTAGACCAATATATTAAGTGTTTTAAATTAGGTTAATAGAAAAATAAATCATATGAATAAATATATGAAATTATTGATGCATAAGGAATTAAATAGAAGATAAAAATTAAATGAACTAACTGTCATGTGGTGTTTCTCCTTACGTGACTGTCCCAATATATATGATTTTGCATAAGTTTCTCAATAAAAACAATTAATGCATACATAACTTAAGTACAAATAATAACAATACTGTTATATTTTCTAATTATTACAATGTGGAGGCCAGCAAAAAAGAGCTCTCATCTCAACCGATACAACCGTCAGGGACTTCCGACAATTAAACTTTAAACAAAGTGCACATTTAACTGTAATTACAGATTTGCTCGTAGCAAGTTGCAGAACGCAAAATGCTTTACACTCAGGAGTCGCCATTTTTTGTAAGATGGCGCTGCAAGCGAGGAAACCACAAAGCCGTGCTCGCTCATGCTCTTATCTAAAACTGTTGTTACCCTTCGATTGAGACCTTGAACCAACTTACTTACAGTTGATACTGTTAAAATATATAACTGGGACATTCTTGGATGGACGTGCTGTGTATTGGATGTAAAAATTTGCACAAGTGATAATTATTACACTAGTGAATAGCTGTTAAAAATATTGACACAGAAAATTACATGGAAGGCATCATGTTCAAATTTCTGAAAGAGCCCTTAAATGGTAATTATAATAAAATTTAAAAAAAAAACATTACCTGAGAGACGGAGCCTTAACTTTATTGAGAATTATGGTTGGTATATTACGGTAGTTACCGAATTGTGCTCTATTGACTTTAGTGTGGCCGTAAGGTAGATAAGTGAAGTATATTGAGATTTCCTTGAGCCTGTAGTGGAGTATGTGCTGATATTGGTGTTATTTACAGTTGTGAGCCAAAGAGAATATGTATTACCATCTTGTAATGTGGCAACTGTGTTGTATGCTTTGGGCCGTGTTCAGATGGAGGACTTATTTTTGATGGTGTAAATGTTCTTATCACTTTAAAAATGAGAATGTGCTTTAAATATTCTGTCAGCTGTAATTCTATGTGTAAAGACATAGATTTAAACCCCCTCCCCCCAACCACATTAATTAATGTATTGGAACCACAAGTATGACCATTGTAATTTCACATCTTCCATAACTATTGATAGAAAAACCACTTTGAACACGGCTACCTTGATGTATAATTGGTGCTGTTTTGATGTAATAGTCTTTTTGACAAACTGATAAAGTGGCTGTGTATTAAGTAGTTGATGTACATGGCACTTGAGAATTGTATTATTGTTCATTTTCCCCCTTTTCATATTATTAATACATTTTAGCCTATCCAATGTATCTTTTTGTATGTGCAACTACAAATGAAATTCTCAATTATTGAGCAGTTTAATTATTATGTTAATTTGCATTTACATGTAATTTTTCTAAAAAGTTATTTTGTAAGGTTTATATCAATGTGTATATACTGTATATTAAATACTTTCTCAATTTTCAGTTCTAGACTTTTCTTGAAATTAACTTCAAATTATTATTTTAGTCCCAAGAATAGGTATAAATATTTTTCAACTTATTACTACATAGAACGGTACACTAAGTACAAGTAATATGGGACAGTAGTTATAAATAGATATATACCGTGAAAATTGTTTAGAACTTTCCTGCACAATATGATTCCCTATCTCATACGGTCCTTCCATTTCTCCATGTTATGTGGGTTATTTATTTCATTGTAAGATGTTCTGTGTAATATTTGTTTCCTGTATAAAATGATAGGTTGTTTTTTTAATTATTATTAAAAGTTAAAATTCTTTAGGACACGTTTTCAAACTTTTACAATCTTGATTTGCTCCATGTCTGCTGCTGCTGTGTAGCGCATATAAAAATGAGGCTAGCACTGGTTGACATTGTGCTAGTTAGGTTGATGCCTGTAGAGTGTGTGCACGAAGTCGATTATTGGTATCGATAACTCGCCCGTGTGGTTGGTATCATGTTTTGTTAGGTTGATGACCATAGAGTGCACACACTGTTTTTTGCCGAGTAGTATCATTAGTGCTGCTGTGCACTGATGTTACGGTTTTTTTTTTTAATTTAAAGGTAAGCCAAAAAATATGTCCAGAGGCAGCAATATTTCATTCACATGTAAGAAAAGGAAGAGTGGAAATATGAAAAGATTGAAAAACCATTGCTTCAATGTTTCAAACAGCTGCATGCACAAAACATCCCATTGAGTGCCATGATTTTAAAAGCAAAAGCCGAACAATTTGTTTCGACACTTAATATTGAATTCAAAGCCTCAAATGGTTGGCTTGACCGATTTAAGAATATAACTGTTGTTTATCTGGCAATAAGTGGAGAATCTGAGATAGTGAGTAGAGTATCAATATATTCATGGAAAGTATTATTGCCTCAAATTCTGAGTACAAACTGAATGATATTTTCAATGTGATGAGTTCTACCCCTTTTTCCAAATGCTGCCTGACGAGTCATTTTTTGAAAGGAGAGGCTGGCTGACTGTTCTTGAGAGTACCATCATGAATGGGTCCGAGAAGCTTCCACTTTTTGTAATTGGGAAGGCCCAAAATCCACTATGTTTTCAAAATGTGAAAACTTTACCATGTACGTACAAAATAACAAAACAGCATCAATGACTTCGGCGTCTTTGAAAAATACTTGCAGTCCCTCGATGCCAAAATGGGATTAAAGAACAGTGTTTGTGGATCACTGCCCTGCCCATCCGAAGAATGTAGCAAACTTGAAGTATGTGAAAATACAGTTTCTTCCTGCTAATTCCACATCAGTGCTGCAACCCACGGATCAGGGAATGATCAAGGTACTAAAGCAGTGTTACCGCAAGACTGGTGTGTCATCTAATAACAAAAATTAATCGTGCAACACCCAACTCTCCACCATAAAAAGTGTCCATTTTAGATGCACTGCTTTTCCTTGCTGCTTATTGGGATTCGTTGGACCCAACCATCATTGCCAACTGCTTTAAAAAAGTGGGCTTTGGAGGAGACATTGTAGCACCAACTGATGAGGGTGCATGCAATAATGCATAGAAAAGTTTGCAAGGCAAATAAAAAATCATGTGTAGTTTTGACGACTATGTTGAAGCTGACAGTGACGTTCTGCCTTGTGAGCCTCGGTGCTTAAGGCCGTTCAAGGGACTCGGTCAAGTTGTTAAAGGCAATGTTATATAAGCATTTGTCATACATATGCAACAAGTATGCATTTGGTGCATGTATAGTAACATTTCGGAACCAAAACTGCTGTAATTATAATTTTTATTACAAATTTTATATCGTAAATGATTTCATACAATTAGAGTTAATTTTCTTTTTTTTTTTTTTTTTTTAGTAATGACTAAGGATAAATTGTTTTCAAATGTTTTCAATATCATTCTCAGAAATTTTCAATTGGTTAGAGCAAGGAGATTTATTTCTACAATATTAAGCATTATTAACATTTGAACAGAAAAAAAGTAGGGTTGTAGTCTACAAACAAAATAAAATTAGTTTAGGGATATTATGGATTCATACTTTCAGAGGCTATAGCCTAGACTATTTACTTTATTCTGATATGTGGTTTATATATTTACGATGAAAAATACAGCAATGGGGTATGAATAACTGTAGATGCGCGTCGCTCCCGCGGGAGATACCGACTTCGTCTTTCTTTCCAGCGCGACCCTCGTCTCCGCGTGACCGTTCGCTGGCACTCAAGGCGTCATTTTTTGTAACTACGTCGAGGAGCTCTAACCAGCCTCGCCGCGTACGGCAAAGAAACATTTTCGCGCGCATTTTGTGTTGATTACTTTCGTAAGTGAATTTGTTATTCGTGTAACTTCCGTGCTTCATGCCGAAGTCTAAACCACCACCGAGCCGCTCTCGTAAACAAATAATAGTTTAAAAAACTAAAAAACACGCTTTATATAGAAAACCAAACTAAAAAATAGAAAATAAATTTTAATAAATTTGAATTAAGAATAGTGTAAAAAAAATTTAATAAATATAAAATAATAATAGTGTATGTAAGAAAAAATGTATTTTATTTAAAAAAAACCCTGGGGTGCTTTTTGAGATATTATCAAAATAATAATCCTACTCATAAATGTCAATAAAATATTTATAACTATTGACACCATGCACCCCACGCTTTTTTTTTTTTTTTTAATAAAATACATTTTTTTCTTACATACACTATTATTAATTTATATTTATTTAAAAAATTTACACTATTCTTAATTCAAATTTATTAAAATTTATTTTCTATTTTTTAGTTAGGTTTTCTATATAAAGCGTGTTTTTTTAGTTTTTTAAACTATCATTTATTTACGAGAGCGGCTCGGTGGTAAGGCGACTCCAGAGACAGCTGATAGCGCTGCAGTGTTGCCAACGTACTTGCTTCTCAATCCTCTTGCTCCGCAGGCAGAAGTGCGCCAAGGCTTTCACCGTTGCCCCTATCAAAGGGGTCGCAATGTCACAGCTACATCTCTCGCAGGGCCGGTAGCAGCGGGGCACAACAAACTAGCTCACTGAGAAACCGCAGCACTTGTAGAACTAGTGAATTATAGTTGTTTTCAGTTTAAAACTATGAGTATTGTAAGCTTGTTCGTAGTTTAAGTATGAGTTAAGTTTTTAAATTTAATGTTCTTCGATTTCGTGCTACGATTTAGAATGTTATTTAAAGAAGAAAAAAATTGTTATATGGTAATGCAAACGGTTGTATGAGACATGAAACTTCCTAGTTCGTAGTTCCACTGTGACTGCATTTATGTACCTACGTCTAACGATTTTTACATATGTGTGTGTGTGTGTGTGTGTGTGTGTATATATATATATATATATATATGACTCAGAAAAATTTTCGGTAGGTTACTCTTTGCTCAATAATTACACAAATCATAAAACGACGGAAAAAAAAGTTGTAATTAACATCTGCGAGCTAGTTTTTTGAATGTTGGCTTACTGAATTTATTCGCTGCGCCAACTTGATATTTTCTGTCACGAGGTTAAAAAATATATATATTATGTTTATGGTGCTAAGACCTTGCCCCAGCAATGATAGTTATAGGCTATGCACGTGACTTGCATTACAAGCACAGCACGTCCCCAGAAAGTCATGGCCTGAATTTTATCTCGTATTTACAGATGTTTGTTGTTAAAACAGCAACGAATATCACAAAAGAGGAGCAATTGTCGGTATTTCTTTCGATGGAAGTTGAACCTAGAATTTTAGTATTAGCTAGCCTGTTAACATTTGAAGCACATGCATGTACGTAACTTCAGTACCTATGAACATACATTACTTATCTATGCTATGTCAAATACACAATGTAATACATATTATGAAAATTATAGTAACACGTAACGCACAAGAAAATAGAATACTAGTATTTTAAATAACATTTTTCCTTCGGTGCTTATTATTCTTCCTAAATTATTTACAAAATTATTATCGTTCATGGCACCTACTCTCTTCTCCACATGTCTCTCTTTGAAATATTTTCGTGTATTTTTCAGTTGAACCAGGATATCATAAAACTTGCCTTTCTTACCAAACAATATTGTCTTGTCTCTGATGAGAATCGGTGTCCAAAGAGTAGGTACTTCCGAATAGTGCTCGCGGAGATCCTTTACCCCTCGAGAGAGGTTTCTGCCATCTCTGATACGTTCCGAAATTCTCTGAAGATGTAGATGCATCCTTTTTGCATGCGCAAATAAATGGTGAGAAACTCGCTTCCTCTACTGTGCCTATGTGTTCTACAGCAACTAGTGTTCATCGCCATTTTTGTTTTGATATATACATAAAATTCATTATAGAAATATATACGTTCATGACTTATCAACTCTGACGATATTTTGCAAGATTAGTTGTCTTATTCAAATAATACAGTTTTATTATTCAAATAAATACGGACCACCTAATTTGTACCATAAACGACAAACTAAAATTGGCATGACACAATGAAAACGTTACAGTACACAACTTCAACGTATTTAATACACATTTCTGAATTTAAAATTATTTGTGTTTTTTAACCTAACTCAGGATTCTCTAGTTACTAATCTATCTGTGGAATTTGTCACATCACATTACACTACAAGAGATTGTTTGCTATCGGCAATAACCATAATTTTTTGTATGTCCATGAGTCCGGGCATGGTGGGAAATTTGCCCGAAGTCGATTGCCCCCCTTAATTGGAAGGGGGTTCAAAACCCCAAAAAATTTTAAATTTCGAAAATTGATTTTAACCTACTTCTAATTGTTACACAGAGATGTGGGCATTATATGACTGTTGGACAAAAAACAATTGAATTTTTTTAAATATTTAGTTTATTCAATGATAAAAGCTTTTTTTTTAAGTTTTTTTAATTATAAGTTTATTTTTAAATACCAGAATACTTAAATCCTGATTGTCTGTATGGGCAACTAGTCTTTTGGTGCCATAATTGCATGTTTAAGTCACAGTTGGACATTCGCCAACACCAAATCCCAATTCAAACTAAGCAATTTACTGAATAGATTCAGTGCCCAACAAAATGTGCCTCGACAAAAATATATTGCAAATAAATTTACTTCAACATGCAAAGTTTTACAACTAAAGAAATGTACAGAAAATTCACAAATAAAGATACGTTGTCATTTCATGCCTGTCCATGTCGCATATGTCTTGCTGTTTATGTCAATTTTTGTTTTGTAGTTCCCCACAATTGTCAAATTAATAATTTGTAATTCTATCGCACAACTATCAGATCCTTAACAAATGACTTGAATAAATCATAATCACAGACGAGCTGTTAATGTGAAGTGTAGTTTCTCCAAGCACATGTATGGAAGCTGTTTCCTACATCAAGCACTGCTTACGTGAATGACTACGAGCTAGTACTGCGTGAATCTGGCTGCTGTACCCAAAAGTCATCCGTGTTATTCCAGCTGTCCAGAACAATGGACAATATGAATTAGATAAGTGTGGAGGAATGAATGCAAGGGTAAAATCGGAGTTCCTGAGAAAACCCACCAACAAGGTCCGCAATGTTTAAAATGCGAATACATCTTATTTGACTTCGCCGGTAGTCAAAATCACTTTCCAGCGTAAGGAGATTGGCGCTTTGTGCAAATAACAACGTGGACCTCTTATATTTTCCCACTTGTTCACAAGTAATGTATTAATGTCGTTTAGTGCTATTCAGATAATTTATTTGTTACCGTTTCTTTTCATACAGGTCGAATGGAGTACAAGACACAGATGAAAATTACAAATTACAGACAGAAGATGTCCTATTATTGTCGGATGTGTCTTTGTTGCCGGATGATGTCACTTTACTGCCGGCAAATATTCCATCCCTGCGTGAAGATACATTGCTACCAGAGGATGCACCATCATTAACTCAAAGTAATCCTGCTACGAAAGAAAATTTAACCTCTCCTGATGACAACAGCAATGGCAACATTCATTTCTGTTCCGAGGAATCAGAGAGCGACCTCCCTGATCTTATCATCGAGAAGGATAATGATTATGTCCCTTGGGACATTCCAGGAAATATGTAGATGCGTAAACATTGCGCATTTTATGAAACAAATAGTTTTAATAGAAAGACACCGAAATAAGTGCACCATGGGGAAATTTGTTGTAAAATCAGAAAGATGTGGACTGTATTCAACCTGGACATTCGCATGTGAATGAAACCAAAACTGTCACTTCACATGACGAGATTCAGGCTGAAGAAATAAATGATGCCGTAGTGTGGGGTGCCTTGTCGATTGGTATAGGTCACAGTCAAGTGGAAGAATTACTATCAGTTATGGATATTCCATGCATGTCCTGTGAAAATTTTGTAATGCAGAAAGAGAAAATCGGGCAGGTATAACTTTTGCAGGACTACTTATATTTATTTTAAGTTATCCGATACTAGAGTAAATTAAGTCTGTTTTCTTTTTAGTATATTAAATGTTACCAATCTCCACTATGTTTCAGGCGTGGGAAAAACATGTGACTTATAAATTTAAAAAAAAAGCAGGAGACGAAGTAAAGAAAATAGCAGAACAGAAAGGACATTTTCTGAATGGCATTCCCTACATAGCAGTAGAAGGTGACGGTGTATGGGGGAAAAGAACCTATGGGCATGGCTATAATTCATCAACAGGTGTTGTGAGTAAAGTAACATTAATGAAAACTGTAAATAACAATTTTATATAGTTAATCAAATGTCCAGATTGGTAGAAAATCTCAATGTTACCTATAAAAACAGTAAAATAGTAATCAAATTGTAAGAATTCAACAGGCAAACTAGTGAAACGTGGTTTATGTACGTCCTTCGTGGTGGTTTCTGATTCCATGAATATCATTGTGACCGGCTTAACTGTGACTATCATGTAATTGATTATGATCATAATTGCAGTTCTGAAAGTGTACACAAAATTGTACCAATGAAATCCGAGATATGACTATTTAGGCACAGTAGCAGCCGCTATAGATCTGGGATAGAAAATATCGAATGCGATTGCTCCCAAGGAGTTTGGGAGTTGTGGGAATCTCAATTCTCTTAATTAAGATTTTGTTATGGCTCCTATGAACACAGACTTCTTAATGACAATGCAATCATGATAACACACCTGGTATGACAGTACATAATAAAAATGGTTTACATTGCCATGTACTGACAGGTAAGTGAACTCACCGCGCACTAAGGAATGAGGTAAAAGAAATTACAGTAAAACCTCCATTAACGAATATTCTATTTAACGAAAAACCCCATACAACGAAATAAAATTTTGGTCCCGCCGAACCGCCATAAGATCAATGCTGTTTTAACCTCTAAATACCGAATTTTATTTGTTCCGAAATAGTGAAATTCCCTTTACAACGAACTGCCGCTATTGAAAAAACACGCAAAAATAAACATCTCCTACAAGACATCCACTAATTTTTTTGCATTCACTGCTTAAAAATACGTGCGTATAACCTTAAAATAATAAGCAACATCGCGGAAGGCAATAAATAAACAAAGCATCATGGATAACACACGTCGTGTATACATGCCACACTTTGTTCAAAATGGCGGGTACATTTAGCGCTAGTGGCGGAAACCTCTCGTACCATCGCTCTGGCAAGACGAACTAGTGTATTTTGCGTTTCTATGGTTAAAGATGCACACACGCAAATATTTTTAACTATGGTGTAGTACAATTTCCGTTTTTTCAGTTTACACTGTTGTTTATTTATTTCCACACGTAGTTACGGAAAACAACACGTTACTACTGTAAAATGAATTCTAATCCTAAAAAGCGGCGACAGATTAACGTTAAAATAAAATTAGAAATTTTAAATGCAGTTGATGAAAGTGGAAAAAAAAGTGATATAGCTAAACGTTTCGACATCCCGGCGTCTACCCTTTCGACCATATTATCCAACCGGGAACAGATCGAAAACAACGCTTCTCTGGTAGGGACAAATCGAAAACGTGTGAAAGTATGTAAAAATGATGATTTGGACAAGATACTTTTTGACTTGTTAATGGAGGCTAGGGCATCAAACATCAACAAAGGCATGCCAGGAAGCACTGGGGATGGGAATTGATAATTTCTAAGCAATGGTTGGCCATTAAACAAGTGTATTCTATGTACTTTTTCATGTTTAATTCCTCATATCGTATTAAACAGTCAGAAAGACAGTTCTAGCCATTTATGTGGAGCTTTATGGTGACTAGAAATATATCGTGCGAAACCTCCATTTATCAAACCCCTTTACAACAAACACTACAAATTTTGGTCCCTTGAGATTTGTTAAATAGAGGTTTCACTGTATAAAGCATTGGGATACTGAAAAAAGTGAGGGAAAAGTTTTCAGGCGCTGTACAGGATGAGACGTTATTTATATGCTAACTATGCAGAGAGAAATCTTAAAGTCAAAAGAATAGGGAAACATTAACACATGGGCCTATCTTGACTTATGAGGGAGTTATGCACCCTAAGAGGAGGAGATGGAAAACGTGTGATTGAATGATAAATTTCTCCCTTGGCCTGTTAACTTCGTTGAAAGTACCTATTAATTTTTTGATTATGAGCGCCAATAATACCATTGGGATGCATACAAAACCGGTGTAAAAATTCGCTTGTAAGTTCTCTGAAATGTTGCACCAGTCTTTCATGTGTGACGACGAACCTAAATCAGTATCTTGTTAGTGTTCCGAGCATGTAAATTGTCGCTACAATTGGCGCCAAATTTAAACCTTGTTCACTATATGCGCCTGCCAGTGGCGGTATAATACTACACTAGAAAGGACTGATACGAGAGTCCCGTAGGTTACGTCAATATTGCTTAGTTACAGACAACCAAATTGGGAGTAGCAAAATTCAGCCAACTAAATTATTTTGGCCGGCGCACAGTGGCTGTATTGACTCTACACGATGCCAAAATTTCTCCCTGGATTACCCGATCACAACAACACTTATTTGATATTCAATAACATTAAGTTTGGCGTAAGGAAATACAGATTTTTATAAAAATTAAGAGAAAATTACAATAGGCCAGAAAATTACAATAGGCCAGAATGTATAAAAGAGAAGTTGGGCGCGGCGGTGAATTTAATTCGGCTATTTTCCACCATCTTTTAAGGACTCCAGAAGAAAATTTTACAGTCAAAAGTAATTCTCATAAACAAATACAGAATCTTTACTAAAACCTTTGAGCTTAGATTGCAAAGGTGTCAGAGCCGTGCACTACGTAGGTCATGCCACTCCATAAATGACCCCAGTGTATGTAGACACGTTCACGGGATGCAGAGCTGTTTACAAACCTATAATAATGAATCCACTGTAGTTTTTATTGTCGATTAGAGTCTGGTGCCTTCCGAGTTTACTTACACCAATTGGCTTTGTAGACCAAAGCCGTCATTTGACGCGAATACAAAAAAAAAATGTTTCATCCCTTGATTCTTTGATGTCTCGCCTACGTCATGAGATGAGAAGCTCCGTTAGCCTCGGTAATACTCAAATTGTAAGACTAGTTTTACATTGAAATTAAAAGGAAAAATAATGCTTTTTAATTTTTATTATTATTAACAAATAAGTAACTTTTATAAAAATGTTTCATTAGATTTGATTTTTTTTTTAAATATTAACGCCAAAGACATCACAATTTACTAAGAATGACATATTATCAAGTGAAATACACTGATATTGTTGATAGTTTCTGCCATGACCTGTTTCTTAAAACAATAACCTTCTTTTAAAAACATGTGGTTTTTAGTTATCCAAAGAAAACACAAATCATCTCACATTGTAATAGTTCTTAGAATGTAATTTTTTTATAACACTAATTAGACCATTTCAGTACATTTGTATTACTTTGCAGGCCATTCTTATCGGACTGGAAACGCAGAAGATACTTTACCTGGGCATCAGAAATAAATACTGTAGTATATGTTCGATGGCCAAATCAAGGCAGAAAACTATCCCAGATAATGTTTGCTATAAAAACCATACCGGTCCTTCCACAGTCATGGAGAAAGATTTGATATGCGAAGGGTTTATTCTGGGGGACTTTCATTGTGCAATTACAAGGAAAACAATTGCTAGCGCAGACATTACTTATCGCTGTCTAATGTGCAATATAATAATTAGGTACGAAGTTTTAGTGAGGTCTTCTTTACCTCATACATACTGTGCGTGTATCAATCTTCTTACTTGGAAGAATTTGTTTCATTTTAAATGTTAAAAGTTAATGTAATCACTTTAAATAAAATTCTTCAACTTGCTTTCTAACGTTATAAGACTATATCATACGGGCAATGCTCTAAACAAAGTGTGCTCTTAAATATCCAACAGTACAAAATTTTACCCACTATTAATTTCTTCATAAGAGCAGTCATTTGTAGAAGATAAAAAAAGGCTACATTAAGTGTGTTAGCATATTTTAGAATGTTTAAATCATATTGCAATATATTATCTTGCAAACGGTTGCCAATTACAAGGAAACAATCGCTATCGCTGTCTGTGCAATTTAATAATTATGTATGAAGTTTTAGTGGGGTCTTCTTTACCTCATACATTTGCCATATAATTCACACGCATATCATTCCAAATAGTTTGATTTTCTTTTCATACGTTAACGGAATATATTTTAGACCAACAGAAATTATAAGTATGGAGATAATTCTCACATATTGCGCATCCACAAGTGAAATATATATACTTTTATATATATTGATGTTAAAACAAAAAAAAAAGATAACAGCAGTTTTAATAATTTGGATCATGTTTAGCAGCAAGCTACAATATATACAAATATTTTCAGACATAATTTTTAGATAATATTTAGGTTTAAAAATCTTTTAAATTGTTTTGTTATAATAATGAATATTTTTGATTTTCAAACCATATTTGTTCCAACCTCTTTCGCTGACAGTGGTTGTTATAAAAAAAACCTTGCAGACAAAAGTACTACTCTTAGGATGTACAATCAATTCTAACCCCTTGGTACAATTCTCCTATTAACGAATTTGATCGAGATTTTTCTTCACTAGATTCTATGTATCAGACTGGAAGTAATTAGTACAATATTACGCAGTATTATGCCCATTATAAAGTTACATACAAAAAAAATAAAATTTATGTTTACACTTTTGAGTTGACAAAGAGATGTCAGGGTCATGAAAAAAAATAACGTAACAATTTTCCAGAATTCTCAACATGGTAACCACTACAAAATGTAAAACTTTATAAGTAATATAATTAATAAAGATATTCATTGCTTCAAAATCTGACGAAGAGACAAAAATTTAGCCAAATAATGTTTTCAAGTTATTTTTATATATGTAGATGAAGCGTCCTTGCTGACGTCACGCGCCGAACCCGACAGCGGACACCCTGCACCCGGCGAGGAGTGAGATCTGAGCTGTCTGCCACTTCCTCCCCCCACCACTACCAACGCGCCTGGCGAGGAATGAGATCTGAGCTGACTGCCACTTCCTCCCCCAGCCCCCTGGGATGGCCCACAAGCCGGCGCGACTACCTGCTGCAAACAGTTAGCCATTCCTCCGCTAGGAGAGCCAGGGGCGATTTTCTTTCGCGCGTCGCCCTACCCGCTGTACGGAGCCGAGCGACACAACCTTCCCCTTTGAAGCCTTCCTCTCGACTGAATACCCAGCGGCGCGACCCTGAGTCTTATACAGCGCTCTTAGGGGGTTCAGTGATCAGTTTTTATGCTATTGTGAGTGATGTATCAGTTTAAAGTCATTCCGAAGTGGGGACGATTTTTCGACCACTTGAACAGCCTTAAGCGATAGCGCCGATAGCAAGCAGCAGCAACAATGACGTAATTGCAGTAGAAGACCACAAAAACCAATGTGTTTTGAAAGGTGCATCTGGACGGACTGTGGGATTTCATTCAAGGAACTGCAAATGTGCAAGACAATATTTTGCAAAGTGTCTGTCTGGCACATTGAAAATTTCATAATGCATCAAACTGAGAACTCTTAAGCAGACACCACTGGATTATTTTTTTTCGAAAAATTTTAATTTAGAATACATATGTATTATTGTACATTTTTTGTAGACATTATTCAGTATCAGTTTCTTTCAATAAGTAATTTAATCTTTGTTTTGTCATAGTCTTGACCCCTTTTTTAATAAGAAATTACCATTTAAAAATTTGTTCATTTATACTAATAGTAAACTATGAAAGAGAGGAAATTGTCATTTTTTCCAGTTAAGAAGTTTTCCCTGCTATGAAGTTTTTTTTAGACAGTCACATCAAAAAGTCTTAACAGTTTTTCATTTTAC
Organism: Bacillus rossius redtenbacheri; assembly: GCF_032445375.1. Taxonomy (NCBI): domain Eukaryota; kingdom Metazoa; phylum Arthropoda; class Insecta; order Phasmatodea; family Bacillidae; genus Bacillus; species Bacillus rossius. The sequence continues at coordinate 16,148,719 of NW_026962010.1, forward strand.
TAAAATTTTTAGTAAAGTTTATAAATTCATAACGCTACTAATCAACATTGTTAAATTTTTGTATAAAGAGAACCATGTTTGTCTGAAATGACCTACCACCCACACAAAGTGGCAAATAGTGAAGAACTTTTTGAGGTTTGATGCAAAGTTGGAATTCTTTAGCTTTTCATGGTTTTATAGTCTTTTTTCCCCGACCCTTTAAACAAGGTTGGTGACTTATCTTGATACCAGTGGACGTGTATGCCAGTTGAGGGTGTCGTTTTAATTTTTAAAAAAATTTGTGCGTGTACTTAGGTACGTGCGTGAGAAGTTATACTTCTTTGGCATCATTAAAAAATAGTTTTTAATTGCATGCAAATAATTCTCCATGGTAACATTATTCTCCATGGTAGCGTTAAACGTTTAACGCAACCTTGTTGGAAGTCGCATTAGAAGTATAACTTCAATAAGTGTAAGACTACAAAAGTAAATTGACATATCTAAGATATGTTTCACTGCAGCAAAACACTGAAAATGGGTAACATGTGCTTATCTTCTTAAAGACTGTGTGCCACCTGATTTTGAAGCTTTGTTTGGCAACTATGGATTACTTTGGTGTTGAAAGAAGTATTATAGTCTCCACAGATTTCAACATCCCTAGTCATGACTTCTCTCTGCAGTCCTGATATGTCTCCCCCAGCCTCCCTGCAGTCCTTGTCATCCCCCTCCCCCCTCAGCAGTCCTGATTTGTCTCTCCCAGACTATTTTTACTTGCTTAAAAGGAGCCCTGAAAGGAAAGCATTGGTAAACGGTTGAAAACATCCAGGCTCATGTTACATCGGTTCTAAAGAACAACAATTCCAGAAGTGTATCGCCACAGGAGGGTGCATTTCAAACACTACTAATTGTACTAATATGTTCAGAATTTTTTTTTTGTTTGGTTACATTACTTATGGAATGCACCGTATATTAAAACAAGCACATCATAAAAAATTGTAAATTAAATATTTTTTAATAAAACTTCCCATTCTTGTACAAGATGTTAGCTCAATTTTACATGATCTCTTTTTAACATCTCAATTTGTAGAGGACTGGTTGTCTTTCTGGTTAAGAGGAACCGAGGTCTTTACAGGAGCGCAGATAACATTTAGCCACAATTCACTTTTTTTTTCCTTTTGTGGTTTTGCATGGACGTAAAATTTATTCTGTTGGTGAGTTACTCATCTCTATGTTTATCTCAGAAGAAACAGAGGTTGGGTGGTATGCTGAGAAGTTTTTGAGCTGTTTAAAATCATGTGGGTCAAAAACTAAAAAATTTTTGTTTGTTAGTTAGTATGACATACTTTTTTTTTAATTTATAGTTTGTTTTTTTATTTGATTTAAATAAAGAGTAGAAAAACATAAAATTGATAAAGCACATGTTCCTTCTTTTTATATCCAATACTTTCTTGCTTGCACTGGAAGGCAACTTTTTTTCTCTGTTTCTTGGGGGGAATAGTTGACAGACACAGCTGTCAAGATAATCACCGGTGCAGTTACTACAGAAGAGGGGGTGAGAGTGTGATTGTGTCTATATATTTATTATATATTACTGACCACAAAGAATTCCTTTTAAAAAGTCTCACACACACACAGCCACTATTAAAGGGATACAGTAAGAAAGTGTCCCAACATTTGCCTGACCAATTTGTACGACCAAACCAGGATTTGAACCTGGGAACTCTGGGATGTGCATTCTATTCTAACTACAAGAGACAAGATTTTATGGCTTTATTTTTAGACCTATTTCATTTATAAACCATATTTCAGTGTTAATGTTTTTATTTATGAATTCTGTTTATTCATGAAGATAGAATATTATGACACAAATGTTTTGTGATACTTATTTCACTACAACAGTGTCATTTTCACTGATGATGCACTTGGAACAATAAACATAAATCTGAAAGTACTCATTTGAAAAATGTAACAACATAGTAATGAAAAAATTTAGTTACTAATAACAGTTCCAATTTACTTACTAAATAATTTTTTTAAAAAAATTCATGTTGAATACATTACATTCATTGAATTTAATGTTTTAAATATTACATTTTTGTGATTTCAGTTACGTTTCGATTAAAAATGTTGATTAATTTCATGACAGTAGTTGCATTTTGGTGCTTTAAGTTGTATTAGCTTACATTTTGGTGTTATGTGGTGTATTAACATGTTTTCAGTGTTATTTCGGTTTTATCGCAATTCGCAGTATAATATTGTCCCTACACACCACTCTCACCTCACTCCATGGGTATTTACCACAGGTCTAAGCAAAGTCTGCATACATTATTTGTCTATAAACATTATATTTCTATGCTCATAACCTGAAAAATAAATAGACATAAGTTGCACTGTTTGTATAAATTTTAGGAAAATAATTACACACTTTTTTTATTTGCCACAACTGAGTTCTCATGTCAACAACAAATCTTGGGTAAAGGTAAGAAAACTAAGCTCTTGACAAACTTTAAATAAAAAAAAATTAGAAAGAAAAACATCATTTCAATGCTCCCGTTCCGGTCTCTCATTGTACATTGTGAAAAAAGCGAACTTGCTCGGGGCAAATGCACAAGGAACAAAGAACATCCAGAAATTCAAACATTGGATTTTACTATCTCCTGCGTCGGCTCGGCGCGTCATCTTCTTCCGTGTCGCTGAAGTATTCCGCGAGGTCGTCGTCCGCACGCTGGCCTGCGTCTGCGCTGATGGCTGGAGTGCCGTGCGATGCCTCCTTCCCCGCGGTGGGACCCACGCCCGCGTCCTGAGCTGCGGCCGTCCCTCCCTTGGCAAGTCTCTGGTAGATCATCATGGCCTGCATGCGGACAGAGACCACATCCACAATCTGCTATCCCTGCTTGCAGCCATGCTTCAAGTTTCACACCACTAGTTTGGCAGATTAAAGAAAATAGCACATTTAAGGCATTCAAAAATGTTTTCAAACTAAACATTTGGAATCACCTGTTCGTAACCAAACTAATTTTACTTATCACAGTTAAAATACTACCTAATATAACTATTACATTGTCTCACCTAATTTACACATACTTTTCTCATTGGCTGAAAGAAACCACAAAGAAGTTACAGTAAATCCCTGTAAAGAAGTTTATTCAAGGAACTTAGAAATTAAGATTTATTAGCACAGAAATTTTATTAAAAGGGAAAAATTGTATGTATTTATAGGTTCAGCGCTAATTTTTTTTTTGTTACTTACTATTTAGGAAGTTTACTTACAAGGGTTTTGCTGTATTTAAAAGAGCATAGCTGTAATGCACTACATATTTTTATACTATTCATTAATAGTTTTAAATGACACTTTTGTAATGTAAAATGAAAGAAAAGAAGCTATTCAGAAGGAAATTTTGTAGTTCTATATAATGACAAAACAAAAATATATTGGCAAAGAACTTAAAAATGTAACCTCTCTTAATGCAAATCACCATTCACTGATGGCTCAATGTGAACAAAGCTTCACTAACTAAAAAATACTGAAGAAGAACAGATTGGGCACAAACGACATATAATAAAAAAGTACAAAAGGATGTAAAGAGTACAGGAGAGGTGTAGCTTAAAACCGGGGAGAGAATTTGGTACATACACTACCAGAATCATCAACTAAATTAATTCACTATTACTATTTTAATTGTTTTATTTGTGGCAATGGTTCTTCATAATACATCCAGAAAGTATGATGATACCCAAATACCATAAAATAAAAAGCTGTGTTTGTTGGAGTACAAGGACCAATTTCACCACAAGCTACATATTTATATTAAGCTGTGTTCAAGAGCACTTTAGCTACATAATCACAAATTGCATTTCACCAACAAGTTCCTCGGAGTTAAGGCTTTACTTGCCCAATTTCGAGTGATTACCTACTTACACAAAGTTTAATTAGACATAAAAAAGGTCTTACAATTGTATCAGGTACTATTTAAAAACAATAAATATATTGTTACGACCTATATGGGAAGAACTGGGTTCATAAGGGATAGGAGATAGCACAATTAAGTTTGATTACAGTTTTATTAATTACTACAATCTAAATTACTAATAACTAAAAGTACTTAAAAATGTTTATTCACATTTACTCAATACCTGTATATGTTTACACGTAGGTTCACAGTGGTAGTAACATGCAACCATTCGGAAAAAAAAAATTGGTTGTCTGTAAAGTCGGTTGATGGACGATAGTTTCACGTGACGTCATAACAAAACATTGATGAAATGATGGCATACTTTTAGGAATAAAATTGAATCATTTTTATTGAATTATCACTATTTTGTACGGATACAAAGGAGTGAAATGAAATCTACAATTTAATTGATAAATTTACTTTTATTTGCACTCATTAATTCAAATATGTTTAATACTTTAACGAAGAGATTATTTCAACTATAACTTTTATACATGTTTGCTATTTAACTTCTTCCAATCTGTGTTATTCTGTTAAGGATAGGACGATGATGGGAAACGTAGGAAACAAATGGGAGTGTTTAAAGTTTAATGCGCCTCGAAAAAGTCAAATCGATGGTTGTTCCAATCGAGTGGAAGAGAGATAGATGCAGCGCAAGCGTACAATGAGCGTAACGGGACAATGAGCGTAACGGGACAATGTGCGTTACGGGACACTTTTTCGTGCGTGCAGCCGGCGTTCATCGATTTATTAAACGCTGTCACGTCATAATCTGTACACTAGTGGCTCCATCAGAACGTGCGGAAGCGAAGAATGAAGGATTGCATCCTGACCGGGCGCACAGTGACGAGGCACCGACCTGGGAGACGATGCCGGTGACGTCGCCGGCATTGCTGGGGAGGATGAGGGTGTTGTTGGTGCGAGCCAGCTGCTGGAACGCCTGCACGTACTGCTCTGCCACGTTCAGGGACGCCGCGTCCCGACCGTCCTGCAACACACCCCGGGGCAGCCGCCCTTCTCACGGCTTTCCTCCAGCACCTGGCACTGCCCAGGCCGATCTCAGTGAAGGGGACTTCTTCCGAAGTCAGATGTAGACAGTAATTGTCTCCTTCGGGTCTCACTACTGAGAAGGATAGGAAGTTGCCGAACCTTACTGTACGACCGTGTTACGGACATAGAGAAATGACACACGCTCACTGTTTGTATGTCTATGACCTATGATTCTCTGTTATAAAAATGAATTTACCCAAGGCGATAGGTTCAACAGTACACAAGCTGATGCACTGCAGCGCCATATATTAGAGAGTTACGAAAAAAATATAGCATAAAAACTTTCTCCGTGAAAAAACACTTTAATGTGCCAACTTTCAAAATGATGTGTCAAACGGTGTCCGCGTTTATCAATCTCAGATATATATATATACATACCAACATTCATTTTTATATGTATAGATTTCATTAAAAATTTTACTATGTTAATAAAAATAAAGCTAACCATTTTGGTTACATCAGAGCCAATAAAACCAAATTAAAAATTCAATATTAAACACTGATCATTTAATATTATATAAAATTAGTATTCCTGAAAGAAAATATTAATTCTGTTATAAAAGTATTTTTCTTGAACATAATTTAGTAGCTCTTGTACGAGAGCAGCAATTTACAGCAAACTTTTGCGAAAAAACAGCATTGGAATAAACCATAAAGGCACAACTAGAATTACTTCAACAGCTGCAAGAAATAAAAACTGTTTACACATGACAATATTAATTACTAAAATAAGCAAATACAATTCTCACCAATATTTTTGTAAGTTGAGCATTATACATAAAACATGTTCTCAGTTTTAAATTCTTTATAGAGAAACTTTCAATCATAGTGTATTTTGTGTGAAAAATCAAAGTAATAATTTTCTGTAATGGCATATGTTTATTTTTACCCTGTCACTGGAAATCTTCAGGTGTTAAAGTAAACAGAAAGCATAAAAGAAGAAAGAAAGTAAATTGAGCTGTAAATTCCTTCCCTTCTGACTAAAACCCTACCAACCCATAGTTTATCTTTTCAGATGTCACATTCCTCATTTCCTTGTGAAGGTTTGCCAGTAAACAGCACTCAAAAATGGTATGTGTGAAGCAGTTTGTAGGCACAATGAGTTTTTCAAATAAGCTCTTTTCAACTTAACAAACAGATAATTCCCCACAGCTTTCAAAAATTCACTGTTTCTCATGGATTTCCTGGCACCAAAAAAATTTGCGGCTGATTCACGGTTTCCCAATTTTTCTAGTCAGGTGGCCACCCTGATACATGTCTGTGCAGCAAGGCAGCAGCAGGACATTGCTAGCAAACACACGTAGTGAGGGATGGAAGAAACTCTGAACACACTATACTAGTGCTTAAATGAACATCTATTCTGCTGATCAATTTTCACAATCCTGCCAAACACGAGCAATTTATAGCCAATACTTTTGCCGAGTTTAAAAACTGTCATAATGTTCACACTCGCACCATGTTACCACCAGGATGTCTACAAATACCTGGTGAATCAAACTCAGGACCTTAAAAACATTTACATCAAGTGATTTATATAAATATATTAATTAATCATCTATAAACCTATCCCTCACTTAGCACGACTAATTCCGTAATTCGTTCCTAAAAATGCTTGTGTTATTCGAAAGCGCGTATTCTGAAGTATTAGTTTCCATAAATAGCAACGCTAATTTATTTAATGTGTTCCAAAATTGTGTAGGAAAATATACTTTACGTAATATAAATAGTAAATACATAGAATAACACTCAACGATAAGTATGTCACACCATTAATCTTTATATGCCTCCCACTTTGTATGACAAATACGACACCGCGTAACTTTATCGTCAGTAGGCTGGCTGACTTGCCTGCCTGAGCATGACCTTTAACTCACATCGCGTACATTTCCATGAACATTACAAACCATCCTTGACTGACAGTGAAACCAATATTACTGTCCAGATAATTACATTTTAATATTTCAAAAATTAAAGTGCTTATTCGTGTATCACCACCTGGTTCACACCAATCCTGTCAGGCCAATGATTATTTTTTTCATTGCAACATTCATTTAACAACCTTTTCCACGTGAATCATCTGTTAATTTCTGTTCCGATATCTAATGTAAAATATATTCCCACTAGTACAACCAACAGCATCAGACTTATATAAACTTTTGGTAAGAGTCCTTATTTCGTATGATTGTGCACAGTTGACTTTGCTTAAAACTAAGTGCAACTAACATAAGCGTGGCTTTCATGACAATCTGCGTGCCGTAATACTTCTAATTTTGTCTTAAATACTTGAACACGATGCATTATGAGTGATCAAGCACGTACAGTTACCAGCAGCTGAATGGGCAGACGCTGCTTTTGTTTGTGTGAATTTCCTGTCACTGGCTAGACTGAGTTCACGGCCCGGTTTGTGGCCAGGCGACAACGGTACGGCACGGTGGCAAACGTGCGGACTTAAAAACATTTTTGCTCCTTTACACTCCATAGCTGGAATTTAACTTGCCATAGCTGATGTTTGTACAACAGCCGATAGCGTAGACAGACCTGCACGCACATCTCTTCCCCTCTTGTTTAGCTAACTGTATCCCACGGCACATCTGTTGTTTACAGAAGTTGAAACAGACTTCGTGGCTCGACTTTTTTGCCTGCCGAGATTTTGTGGTAACTGAAATTTACAGACGTGCTATTCAAGACTGGGGCAGTAAAATTCACATCGCGCTAAATCAATCCGTGCAATCTGAAGACGTGCTAAGTGAGGGATATGTGTATTAATTAATAATCAAAATTAAACATAAAACAAAATAGACCTTTAAGTTTCATCAATGCACCAATATTTAAGTTAGAAACCAAAAACATTTTCAGAGAAAAATTTCAAAGTAGCGTAAATGTAAAGTCTTAAACTATTTATATTTAATATGCTATCATAAACTAAACAGAAGCACAAAAAAAAACAAAATACATTCTAGCAAAAGGCTGCTGAAAATTAAAGCTTCCAAGACTTCCAGCACCATTAATTTTATTTTTTTTACTTTTTTTCTGACTTTCATTAACTATACACATCCTGACCACATAAATAACCCACTGACAGACACACAGAGCATACCCAACTACAAAACTCTGTAGGTTTTGGGCGTTTCAACCACATCTGAGCTGTAACTTTCACATCCATCCTGGCAGATATTGCAGTAATGACCCACCAAACTTCAGTAGTAAATTTTTTTATGACCATAACCAAATATTTTTATGCCAGCTCAAGTCCCTTCACAGTTCTGTGGTCCCCATGGCATGTGTATAGGTGCCGCAATATGGCAGAAAAATATATGCTTCAAGACGACACTTTTTATCGCAAAATGGTCACATGTATCGCAACTGCAGCAAGGTTGTCTAGTGCCATGGCCAAATTGAAAACATGGACAAACCTCAGATTTAAAACAAGTCAGATTGTAAAGACGAAGGAAAATTGAAGACAATGACGAAAGCATTATGAAAACCATTGAGAGTTTCTGTGGGCTTCCTGCCCCTACATGCCCTAGAGTGGACCAGGAACAGGGGCACCCACCTTTGAGACGAGGGAGCGCGCCACCAGCTGCAGGCCCTTGGCACGAGCGTCCGCCACGGCCAGCATGGCCTGGGCCTCCCCGCTGGCCTTGTTGATCTGCTCCTGCTTCTCCGCCTCTGCGACACGACAGACACGACACAGCAGCGGCGTGAGAACCCACCGTGCGCTCAAGCCAAGCGCTTCACTGCTACAACACATGGCGCTGTTGTCACACCAGAAGCATGTGAGGTACTGCAAACAGTCCAGCTGTTTACAGTTTTATTTTATTGTCAGAACTATTATTATAAATTAATTTTTTTTTTTTTATTAACTGACTTAAATGTGTAGGAGTTTCATTAACTCCAGTTGGAAATACTTCTCACAGTTTCCTTGTGCCTTGGTTGCTACAACAAACCAACTTAGGAGGGCTTCGAAAATTAGAATAGAAAGGTTAACTGAATGACGCCGTTGCTGGAGATTTGAAGACACGCAACTACTGTGATTTAGCTAACAGTCATCGGCAAAGTGCTAGTTACAGGAAATTATGATTTTTCGAGTATCAGAATAAGGGAGTATTGACGCCCCAATAAGTCTTCCACATCGGTCACAACCGTTTAAGAGTGCGACGAGATGACTGTGCTGCTGAACTTGGTTCTTACTATACATATTATCAATGGTGAGACTATTCCAAATCTTAAGACTTTTCAGCAGCCACAGAAATCGCTGATTTCTGATGTCGTTCCAGTTCCAGCATCCATAGCAGTAGTTGTTCTTTGCAGCTATCCGTATATGTCCCTGCCATCGGAGAGACTACCCAGAGGTACGAAGGAAGCAGAGCATCTTCTCTACCGTCACATAGCAGCTAGTCGCTTGGGATTTGTGTGTGTTCTGTCTTGACTGACATCAATTATATCTAGAGACATTTAACGTCATCAATATTGGCTCGTAATACTACTGAAGGGTTGGCTTACAAATTAACATAAAAATTAACATGTAGTTTTGCACAATTACGATTACAATTGTGAGGTGCGAGTGAAAATCATTACAGGAAACAGTACCTGTTGTAGTGAGTCTTGCTGTGACAGCATTAACATTGTATTTGCAAAGAAGTTACCATAAAAACATTACGATAGCCAAAAAAAAATCTTTCATTACACAAATTTATTGTAAAATAAAACCTGCAGTGCTACAAATTTCCTAATAAAAGTAAAAAATGTCTGTTGTCATATAATAAAATACATAATCTATTCATCTATAAAATATTATGGAAGAGTCACTCTATGCCACTGGTTATTTGCTACAGGCTCATCTGTGTTGATGTCCAGGACGGACTGATTTATGGTATTACAGTAGAACCCTGTTATAATGAATCTGAAGGGAGTAGTTAATATGTTCACTATAGAGGGGAAACTTTATATCTGGGAAAACTTTTATATTTGCAATACATACTCAAAAGCATAATCTTAACTACACATAGGCCTAAGCCAAGAAAAGAATGAATGAAAATACTCAAAGCAAGTTTTATGAGCAAATGCAGATATTTTTAATACACTACACATGTACAAACTTTCTATTAATGGTTCTTCATCGGCGTATTTTCCTTTTTTCAGGCGTTTAATACTCTGTGACGTATTCGCAGCTTGAGAAAGAAGATTGTTCAGCTTGTTTAATATTGTATTTAATGTGGATGTTGCAATTCCCAGTTCCTTTGATATTAACACGTGCGGGACAGTGGGGTTGGAGTCTACCTTTTTAATAATGTCCAGTTTATCTCGCACAGATAATGCCTTACGTTTTTTAACGCGTTTTTCACCCGTTTCTATGTACGTATTTCTTATTGAAGCACATTTGCAGCTTAATAACACGAAATTCTTTTTATCGTCAAAAGTAAATAAACGAAAAATAACGAGTCTGGCGCATCAAAGATCACTACGTATCATTTAGTATCGCAGTTGCTAAAGCTGGAACGAAAATTTAAAAATTTATTACTTTCTATGGAAAAATTTAGTCCACAGAGTTCTATCTAGTGGTAGTCTTACGAACCTTACTCGATCAAAATGTCCGAAATGTAAACGATAAATATGAGACGTAAAAATATTGAATTTACCAATTTACTGCTATAATGTACATACGTATTTGTGTGGCGGTAATTTATGTTAGATTTTGATAACTTATTAAATGTACACGCGTTCGCCCATTCTTTAACTATGCAGGGAAAACTATTTTTTATTTTCACCAAACTGAGCACCATTTCTGGCTACACGTAGCCTACCGAGGCCACTAGATTACGACTTGTTTATAATATGAACAGTGGACAATCGAGTAGCATATTGCGGAGAAAAACGTTAATGTGATCCAGAATAGATGTTTTGTGAAAATACTTGTAATTATTATATGAAAATATTTCAGATAAATGTGCATTATGTCGGCAAAATTTGTTCGTGGTACACGGGAAAACGTATCAACATTGACAAAAGTTGTGCGCTATGTCCAATAAATTAATACATAACCTCACATCATTTTGCCGGGACCGAGACGGAAATTCACAATAAACGGGAATTCATTATAGGCGGGTTCGCTATAAACGGGTTCTACTGTATAGTGTATTATATTGTTGTATTGGGCGCGGGACTACTCACCAGATGCGAGGATCCTCGCTTGCCGTTTGCCCTCCGCAACATTGATGTCAGCTTCTCGTACACCTTCAGACTCCAGGATGGCAGCCCTCTTCTTGCGCTCTGCTTCCACCTGCATCTGCATTGCCTCCTGCACTCGCGAAGGCAGCTTGATGTCACCTGCACAATGCATCAACTGATAAAAGTGATAAGGGATCATGATTCAAAAAAAAAAATTTCATTTCATAGCGCACAGGCTGAGTAAAATAATGTGAAATATTCTTCGAGCAAACTAACTAACTCAGGCTACAAAAGATTGGCTAGACTAAACTAAAAAATTAGTGCCTCAACTAACAATACACATTTAATAAGCCTCTTTTATTTGGCATCTACATAGCTGAAAAAAATAATTGGAACGTCAATTAGCAAAATAAATATTTAATTGTGAATACTGCTTTTCTTAATTTCAGTGGTAAGTTAAACCCAACTTTTGCAAATCTAAATCTCAAATTGATTCCTAAATAAGTGCCTAAAATCAGAATCTATATCTCAAGAGTTTGGAATTAAATATTGGAATATGAGCAAAAATTGCACACAAACAGAATTTCTGGAAGAAAAAAAATTCAACCATTAAAATTTACTTTAAAAATTAATAATCAGCTAATTTTAATATTCAGGATAAATCATTTACTTTTTTCCACTCATGTTCTCTGAAGAGTTAACCAAACATTCATAGAATGTTGTATGTAGCTGATGGCATTTTCAAACATTATTTCTTTGATAGATTCTGTAGAGATAAATAACATTGTCCTTGTCAACCACACAAATGCAAGGGTTTGAATGTATGAATTTCACTTCTTCAAACTAAAAAAAAACTAAATAATTAAAAAGAGTGGAGATATGGTCATGACAAAAACAAAAATGGAGTAAGATGCATTGAATAAGAGGGTGTTGAGTTGGAACAGTGGAAACTAATAAGCATCTATGAAGTATATTGGATGGAGAAGGCAAAAACAAGGAGGAAATAGTGACGCAAGAAACAAAAAGGAGATACATTCTACAGGCAGATGAGAGAGTTGATGTGGAAGAAGCAGGTAGCATTAAAATGCAAGCAAGTGTTGTACAAGTGCCCACAGTCACGTACTGATGAGACACTTGGACTGTGGAAAAGATAGATGCTGGGGAGATCAGAGCAGCAGGAATGAAGTTCTTGAGGAGTATGTTGGCAGTTACGAGAATGACAAAAGAGAGGCTGCCGAGGAAAATGAAGTTGAAGAGGAAGATGGAGGCATTTTACTTTGCTGACCTGGCTACAAGCTAAATGTAGTTGAGAATTATGATTTTGATAATGACTTCTTCAAATATTTTCCTTTATATCTTTTTAAGTGAATATCAAATGTTTCGAATATTGATAATCTTTATCTACGGACACGTGCACTAATGCTAACTATTATTATGAAACTTACGAATTTCATACCGCAGACAAGTGATCCCCCACGCAGCACTGGCTTTGTTTATAGACTCCACAATGTTAACATTCAAATTCTCTCGTTCTCTGAAAACATTGTCCAAGGATATCTTGCCCAGCTCGGATCTGAAACGAATACAAAGTCCTAAAGAGAATGCTCTGGAATTGATCACGGCCACAGAATGTTGTTGTAACTATTTTTTTTTATTTGTCATAATACCTAAAAATACGTATGTTTCCAAAATGAAACAAAGTATAAATAATGACCAATTTGACAAAAAAAATGTACAACTGAAATGTCATCCACCCGATGAAACTAACTGGTAGAGTTACAAGTTTTCAGCCACTCACCGCATCGTCGTCTGGGCAAGCTGGGTGATAGCAAACTCTGGATCTTCAACGCCATAACTCGCAAGATATGGATTGATTATCCTCAAGTAAAGAACTCCATCAATGTTCAGGTTAACATTGTCTGGAAAAAAACTGGTACTTATGTAATTTAGAAGTAAGGCAATTAAAAACAGTATACAAATATGATAAATATTTAGAAATGAATTTATATTTCTTTCTTTAAATTCCTTTTTTTTTCCTGCAATAATGCCATTTAGCGATTGTAGCATTTCCTATATCAACAACTTGGAACACCTCTACTTGGAACAAATGGGCTACAATGATGACAGTAAGACACTATTAGTACTGACATTAAAATAATTGTACATTCTTAATCCAACAAAGTATTTAAAATATGTACTCACAAAACTACCGTATTTACTCGCACATAGGTCGCCATCGCAGATAGGTCGCACCCATAATTTGAGGTCTTGAATTTGGTATTTAAGATTCCCCCCATATAGGTCGCACCGGTAATTCATTACCGCGCCGTGCGCCGTGCGCGGAGAAAGGTCATTGTACTCGATCAGCTGCTGTTACGGCGCGCCTGCTGGCTCTCATTGTTCACTGAGCTGCGCATGCGCAGTATAAATCACTCTACGCTCCGCCCAGACTCGTGACATTCCATCAGCAGCCAGCCAATAGATGCGAGCTTAGAGGAAAAAAATATAAGCTCCACCTCCCGTGTACCAGTTTTATCCAGTTCTAATACCAGTTTATTGGTATACGCACCAGTTTTCTCGCTGCCGTGACATGTTCAAGTTTACGTCCATCTTGATGTCTTGATAACAGTAATTAATTAATTACAATCCCCAGAAATAAATTGTTAGTTTAAAAAATATGCGTCAACTGTACAATACTTCAGAAATTATAAAAAAAGTATAAAACAGTTACCAAGACTCCGCTCATTTTATCTTGTGAAGTTTGTCTCGTACCAGTATTTCAGCAAGTCGTGACGTAAATACAGTACGAGAAATTAACAATCAGCCACGTTCATACATTCGTGAGTTTACCTTTTTCCCTCGTGCATTTTAGATCTTCTTCTGCTATAATTACTCGGACTTTTACACGCCTAGGCTTAAATTATTACATGTTTAGAAATAAAAGCAACTTTTCATGTTATAAAATATGTATTTTTTCGATTTTAAATGTTCATTGCCGACTATAAACGTTACGTTTCTCGCTATGTTTTTAGGCCTACTAGCTAATCTTATCTACTCTTAAAGTACCCACGGTATTTTCTGGTTTTTTATGGTTGTTACGTGACGTAAATAGCGGGATGGATTTGATTTTTGTGTCGTAATTTGCGTGAAAGTATTGTATTGGACTAAATGGGAACTAAACGGGACCTGAAGAATATAGTGCAAATAACGGGAAAACGTAAATAACGGTAACGTAAATAAGGGGTTTCGCTGTATGTGTACATCGTAAATAAATTTGCCTATACCTATATAAACTTCTTATTCGCATTTTAAAGCAAAATATTGCAAAAAAAAATTCCTCAAAAATTTTTAAAAAATTTTTCTTCACATATAGGTTGCACTTCATTTTTTCCCCATCAAATCTGGTAAAATTGCCGCGACCTATATGCGAGTAAATACGGTATTACATCACACAATTACGTAGTATATTTCACTCAAATAAAGTTAGATACCAGTTTCAATGTTTTCTAAATGCCAGGTAGCACAGTGCAACTGAACAATCATCTTAATTTGAATGTCAACTCAACTGCATAAACTTTCATGACACAATTTTTACGCTACGCATTTCTAAGCACTTACCAACTGTTATGGCACTCTGCTTAGGAACATCTATTGCTATTTCCTTCAAGCTTTGTACGTACTTCACTGTATCTATTATGGGCAGTAGTATGTTAAGTCCAGGCTCTAATATCCTGTGAAATTTACCCATCCTTTCCACCACCCAAGCCTGAAACATTCATTGCAACATCACAAATGACTACACTAATCATACATGTAGTGGTATTCACTAACCCACAATGTGGTTTACACAGCACGGCAATACAATTGTCCATCTCACATTTATTTTCCTTCCTTTTTTTCTTTATAAATTATATATAGGTGCTGGGAATGCAACTAAAATGTAATTAATTACTAGCCTGTCTCTCTACAACTTGGAAATATTTTGGTTTTAAAACAGTGATTATTTACACTTTGCATTACTGAAATAAAATACTCTTTCATTATTGACAAGACTATTATTTTGTAATTATAAATATATTGTGGGTTAAAGTTCCATATCATGTATTCAAGTTTATCCAAGTTCATCCTGATGACAAGATCCCCTATACATCAGTCCAATGGTACATGATGCTTGCTGCTTTAATTTAATAAGTCGAAAGATCCTGGACATAACAAAAACTCAAATATCACAATACGAACAAATTACGTCAGGTATTTTAAAAAAAATTTTTCTTCTTTCTGATACTTTTTGCGATCATAATTCATCGTCATATTAGATGTTTTTGTTATGTCCAGTATTATTCGACGTACTAAATTAAAATAATCATTGTGTACCACAGGATCGATATATACAGGACCATGTCATCAGGATGAAGGGATAAACTAGGATACTGTAGGTACGTGATACGGAACTTTTACCCATTTCAACAGGAAGTGTTGAGTCTTTAAAAAGTTCACTATCCACCCCCTCCCCAGAGAACTGCTTCTCGGAGAGCCACGCTGGAGGAACAGGCACGCACCTCCTGCTGTGGGACGAACATGACGACAGTGTTGAGTGGCGTGGAAGATCTGCATCGCACAGGTACCACCGAACCCCAAATAAAAGGGCTGTTCTCCAACTGGTTGATTGGACCAAAAACCTGTAAACAAAACTCAGAAAAATAAACCTCACACAACAAAAATGAACCTTGCATATGTATTTCACAAAACCAAGAATACAACTATTTTATTTAATGACCCCAGAAGCAAGCATCAGTAGAACCACAAAAATATTTATATCGCTACAACACATTGCTCCCAAAAACTGTATAACACTGATAATGGCAAATAGAATAGAAATTGACACAGAGAATATTGATGTTGCTAGTACTGACATCGCAAATGTCAATATAGGAAATGAATATAGAACCTTTTGGTTTTTGTGGGTTATAATCTGAAAAAATAAGATGATTGGGTTACATACCCAGACTAAGAAAAATTTATAATGGAATATTAAAGACAAAGGCTTCCAACACATTCCTATACCACTTACAACACTGTGTGTTGAATTTTTCATACCTACAAAAGTCTGTAGAAAAAAAAAAAGGTTTCAACCTTTTTTTTTACTGTCCAAACAACACACGTTATACTTGAAGCTATTGAACCAAAAAGTATATAAACATGAAATGGCTCTTAAATGCTACACATAGGTAATGACCCTTTTAATAAATCATGAGCAGTTTGTAAATGGCATGTTAACACCTGGAGCTCTGTGTGTGTGTGTGTGTGTGTGTGTGTATATACTGTAACGCCCCTCGTGCCTCAAAATTGAATTATTTTAAATTAATTAAAAAGAGCCTTGGAAACTTGCTGGGTAAGAAATATAAGAAAAATAAGTTTATTGACCAGAGGTGGCACGAGGTGGAGAACAAGACAATTTGGAACTCCCTGACACAAGCAACTTGGGGAGCTGGTGGATCGTTTACGGGAAGACGGTATATCATAAATAAATTAACACTACACAAGTAGCTTGGTCTATAGGTTCCCTGTTTTATTTAAAAAAGGTAATTAATGAATTCCGTTTTCATTTGATTTGGCATTTAACAGTTTCCCAATTAATATATTAATTATATACTTAAGTTTTTCGAGATCGGGCCGGATAACGTCGGGTCGCGGAAACCTCTCTTCTAACGTGACCCGCAGTGGAGGTGCAGGACCACGAGCTGGGAGCAATTTGTCTCTCCAGCACTTCGACCCTGTCTGAAACCCAA
Source organism: Bacillus rossius redtenbacheri (assembly GCF_032445375.1). Classification (NCBI taxonomy): domain Eukaryota; kingdom Metazoa; phylum Arthropoda; class Insecta; order Phasmatodea; family Bacillidae; genus Bacillus; species Bacillus rossius. Next base: position 16,165,658 of record NW_026962010.1, read on the forward strand.
ATCAAATTCAAAACGAATTAGACTTGCTTCCAGACAGTTCTACACCGTCGGCGCAAAAGGCCAACAAACGGGAATGTGGGGGAAAGGCCGGATAACTCACCAAACAGGGTGTAGAGTTCGGAGCTCACTAGGTGTCTCGCGCCGACATCAGGATGCCGCGGACCGAGAAGTCAGGATGCGCGGACAAAACCAGAATTTTTAGAATTAAATAAGAATAAATAAAAATTTAACTACGCATGACTTTTCTAAAAACTACCTCTGCCTGGCTACTGTACAAACGGGATCACATCCCTTAAGCAAGCTGACTACATTCTCATGCACTTGAAAATCACCGTTCCCGCAAAAAGCCTCTTAGCGCAGAGGACGTAGAGGAGACGTGGTCAGTAGCCGAGGTCAGAGGGCTGAGTGCCCCGCAATCGGACAAAGCACCTAATTAAATCGGGCGGTAAGGCCCCGGGTCAAAGGAGGGGATAGGTTCGTTTCTAGGCCGAAAATTTCCGAAGGAGTCCGAGGCGGGCGTGACAACAACACGACATGCGCGCTCTCTACCGGACCGAAACGAAAGCAACGAACAATCGACTTCTCCGGGCCGCGAGAGGAAAGCATAGTGCCTTATGGTACCGCGACGCTGCTTTCTAGCGGCGTAAGGGGGAACTACTTTAGGCGGTGAGCTGACTTGCCACCAGGTGTCATGAGGGCAAGCTCTGCACGCTGGCGAACAGCCCCGCGGTTACTTTTTTCTCCGCTAGATGTCAGGGATGTGTCTGTCGGACCCGGGAGAAGGTTTTTGCATCAGGTCATCGTCCCGTCCGGTCACTGCTCCTAGCTTGATTTCTCAGAACTAAAGTGTGGTGGAGAGAGAGAAAGGGGGGGCAGAAGTAGCCACTAAGGTGGGAACGCAGCTCCACTGGAGACTGCTTCGTGACGAGACATGCTATTCTCAGCAGGCCTCTACAAGGTAGCAGCTTGCTGCCCAGGAGCTGCTCAAAGCAGTTTTGGTCATGCAGGGAATTAAAATTACAAACTCGGGACGTGACTGCAGGCGAGAGAAATTTCAACCGGGCTGACCATGTCCACATTAGACAGCAAAATATCAGATTGGCCCCCTGGGAAGGGGCTTCGGTCCACTGGCACAAAGTTTAAATCCGTGGCGTACACCGGCCTAACAAAAAGTAAATCACCCCCATTAACAACCAGATAAATTTAAAAAAATAGAAACCCCAAAAAATTTTAAAATTATAGAAAAAATTAAAAAAAGTGACGAAATGCCTAATTTCCGGCACAATACACACACACACACACACACACACATGTACCTAATTAATGGATGTCGCTGCATTTCATAATGTAAAGTAAAATATTCGAAAATATATGTTTCACACCCTACACACATCCTTAAATATAGGGATTGTTTCTTAATTCCTAATAGTCTGTAAAAAATTATGGTTTATAGCTTACATTACTACACCAAAATCAGAGGTCGTGGCTTCTGGGAATGAAAAGTAAATAAAAACTGAAAATATGTTCTTCAAGTACTAGAGAAATCACTAAATTTACCCTGAAAACATGATTTCTTAATTCCTACTGGTTCATGAAAAATAACAGTTTAAAGCTTTTTGCAAAGCTGCCGCCATTCAATGTTTACCTGGGATTGTACATCTCTTTGTTTAGCACAACTTAGCCAACTATGGAGAGATAAAAATACACTAATTTTTCCGTTTCTTATATGGAAGTTTATCCCTGGATCCAGAAGGTTTGATCCTGTTGGCTTGATCCTGTGGTACATGATGCTTGCTGTTTTAATTCAGTACATTGATAGATCCTGTATGTTTAATCCTGTGGTACATGATGCTATCTGTTTTAATTCATTACATCCAAAGATCCTAATGTAATAAGCCTGTTGGCCTGATCCTACGGTACATGATGCTTGTCATATAATACTTAATTATGCTGTAAGTCGAATAAAAGGGAATTTTTTACAACCTACAATCATAATTCTTTCTTATTTCACTATTTCTTTAATGTGCAGGATCTTCCGACATACCTAACAAAAACAGCAAGCATCATGTACCACAGGATCATGCCAACAGGTTCATACCATTAGGATCTTTATACGTACTGAATTAAAACAGAAAGCATCACCCATGTACCACAGGATCAAGTCAACAGGATCATGCCATCAGGATTAAACCTTTAGGATCCAGGGATAACTTGGATAGGTATATAAAACACATAGCGATTAAGAACACAGAATATATGATGGCTATAATCAAAGAATTCCCTGGAAAGACTGCAAAATTCAATGTATCAGCTACTTCAGTACCACAACGTGTATTCCTTGCACAGAAAAACAACGTTAACAATTAAATTCAAATTTTTGGCTTCCATTAGACTCATTTGCTGCAACGTGACTCAAAATAGTACGTACTTTAAGTGCAATGTAACAAAACAAAAACTTTTTTTACATATTCTAATAAAACAACATACATGAAACACAAGCATTAAAAATTCCTTACAACTACAATACAATTGTTATTTTAACAAATTTCATTAATACAACACCAACTACGTTGACGATGACGTCGACCCACGTGTCGACCCAGCTCTCACAGCCCGTTATGCCACGCCAACGCCTTCTCCTGCCGTGTGTCGTGTGCGCGCCGAATAGTGCAGTGTGACTAGGGCGAGGGGGGTGGGGGGGGGGGGAGAGATTCTCGCACCACAAGAATCAACGGTAAAAGACGAACTTCCTTGAAGGAATGGACGCTGTATTTACAGCAGGACAAATCTTGTAAATATTTATTAACATTATTTTATTGTAATTATTTAATTTTATCATTTGAAGTGTTTATGTGTTGTTTTATCATTGTTCACTGGGCGACTACGTCACACCCGTCGCGGGACGCGGGGAGGGGGAAGGGATGAGCCGCCGCGCGCCGCGCCGGAGCGCGGAGGGGAGTTAGTCATTTCCAGGCAGGCACAAGGAGCGGTCGCGTCACGAGAGGAATCGTGCCTCGAGACGGTCGCCGAGCCTTGAGCCAACCAGCAGTAAGTGGACGTCGGCGTCGCGATGCAGGCATAGCGGCAGCTTAGTCAGTATCCGAATTTCAACTTGTTCATATTTATGCGGCGAGGATTAGTAGCATGTACAGACCTGCCAACAATCAAATTTAAAAAATCATGAGGTCCTCGATAAAGATTTTCAGGCCCATACATACAGGTTAGATATAAAAAACAATCAATGAGACTCTTTAAATTTAAGTGACATACCTGTACATATGTTACATGGCCTCTGCTTCAAAATTTATTTCAACAAATTATAGGTTGCAGATTTAATTTAGTTGAACATAATTTAGCGCTGTCGTGTAGTGATAATGCAGGGCCGCAACTAAAAAAGATGTAAAATAACATTCTGCTCGTGTAACACTATTATCACTGTTCACAGCCAAATTAATTTTTTTATTGGAAGCAATACACTTCACGTGTTAGTTGTGTTTTTTTGTAGCGACATGTTTCACAATGTCTCCTCTTCCACTATGCGAGATAGAAAAATCAGCACGGCACACGCTACAAAATGCAAAATTGCTTCCTTTACGTGACTCGAGTATTGATGGAAACTCGTTACTGAAAGCTTTCGTAAAACTTGTTTTGTAAAATCTTGGGGCCCCGAAAAATCGTGAGGAAACACTATTTTGGCGTGAGGGCATGAGATGGACCTTAAAATCGTGAGCCTCACACCAAAATCTTGAGAGTTGGCAGGTCTGCATGTACGTTGTATATATCATCTTACGGGGCAATTTAGGTCTGAGTATAATAGCTTGTAGCATAGTGTGTCAGTGTCGCACCACATTTCCGGGTGTCTCTGAACTATCGGACGTAATATGCTGCAGATTAGCCTGAACGTAACACCGAGTATCCGGTCAGGAGAAGAACCTATGGTCGCCGCGCGCGAAACTAGACTGTCGCAGGCGGGGCTGGGACAGCCCCATGAACATGTACCCTGTATTAATAAATCGGGTGTGCGTCACAGACTGGTGGTGAATAATTATACATCTTAGCTTGTCCCTCCTTGGCCACACTGGCCGAACCCCACTCTACCTAGTACAACTGAGCAACCGGGCGTCGAACGAGGGAGGGCGAGCAGAACGACAACGAATGTTCTGCTAAATAAAATTTTTAAAAACCCACACAGGTAGACATTAACAATGAATGTCTGCATTTACATGAATACATAGGTGTTGTAATGTAAATTGTAAATCTATTTTTTCACAAACCAGTAGGAATTAAGAAACCTTCCGTGCAGGGTTAATTCAGGAACGTCTCTAGTATATGGAAAAGATATATTTCTATTTATCGTGTGTTAACAATGCATGGCGGCGGTAGTGTACGGCACACTTACTATAAAATTTTAATTTTTTTTACAAACTAGCAGAAATAACGAAACCATTCCCGGGAAGTAAATTTAGGAACGTATGTACCTAGTGTGTAAAAACTATGATTTTCTATTTATTTTATTTCCGTTCTAAAAAGCCGCGAAGTCCGTTAATTACCAATATTAAAACTCCACAGCTGTGACGAGTTTAATAGAACAGTTAGGTAAAAGTATAGAGAAATTCTTGTGAACACCACCGGAAATTATCAAAATAATTTACATTACCTTTGGATTTGAAATATGACTTGAACATAACCTAAGCCTTGAAAGCATATTTTAAAAATTACTTTCTGTGACTGTACTTAAAAATAATAAATCAAATACACCGAACGCTAAAATTATGTTTCAATTAATATGACACGGTATTATTAAATAATAAAGTCACAAACAATCGGCATAAATATAAAACGATACCATCGCCGTTCGCTACATACAGTACATCACAGAGAGTAAATAATTCAAACAACAGTAGCCAATACTACATTTTAAGCTATTTCCAAACTTTTTGTTTTACCGAAAGGGAAAGGTTAATAAAATATTAATTGGCATTTTTATTCAGTTAACTAATTACCAAATACTGCAATAGGTTACTGTAGCAAAATAAAAACTTTTTAAAAAATAAAATACTACAGATAAGTTTGCTCTAAACCAACAATAAAATGTCAATCAACATATGAAAGACAATAAGAATTCAATAGTTTCATATATTTACATGATAATTAATTTAAATGTATAATTTGTGTTCTTTATTTTATTTTTAAGAAAAAATGCAAAATTTGTTGATATCCTAAAAATGTTTTCATTGTTTAATATACAATTAAGACTTGTTCCTCCGAAAGCCATAAAGCCCGGCCTCCCCCGCCAGTATTAAACCAGGTTGACGTCGTCTGGCCGACGACCACCCCAGAGCCCGACCTGCACCTGCCAGTATACGCTCCCGCTAACGGAAAACACCCCTGGCCATGGCCCACCCGAGTCAGGCGAGCCGAACAGCAATTAAAGGCAAAACCGCGGAAACCTGAGTAGACAAGAGAAGAACCGTACCCATTCCTCCTGAAACATTAAATTAGGATTTTAGCGACAGTAAAATCTCTTCCAGACACACCCGTTTGGAGTCTAGCGTAATGAGGTCACGCCTGGCGCGAGAGAGACCGAGCCTCCCTCGGACGCCATGCCAGTTCGGCAGTTCAGCGCAGCTCATGGACCGGGGCGGACCTACGTCCCACGGAGAGGCAACATCCTTTGTCTACACTGAAAGTAACGTCCGGTAAATATAGTCACTAATTAACAAAACCCCTTTTATTACTTAACCTCTCCGTGAGTACCCGGTCCCTTTTTTCGGTCCAGGACCTAATCCGGCCGCATCAATTTAAAGACACCCCGCACCACACTTGGTCAACGGGGCTGCTCTTCAGCATACGGCACGGGCCGTCTCCCGCAACGTACAGAACTTTATTTAAGGTCACGCGCACGGCGCTGACCACAAACCCGCAAGGGAACTTGGACAAACTTAATTGCGGTGCGTGTTTCACCACAGTGGGCACAACACCCGCGCCGAGACATTTGCATACGGGATTGGCCGTCTCCAATCGCCCGCCCCCTTAATTCAGTGTATTTTTGTATCCCGTATTTTGTACTGCTAACTTACGTTACCCGAGTAACGAGTGCCACGTAACTTGTGCGCACCCCCTTAATTCAGTGTATTTTGTGTCCCGTACTTTGTATTGCTAACTTACGTTACCCGAGTAACGAGTGCCACGTAACCTGTGCGCGCCCCCTTAATTCAGTGTATTTTGTGTCCCGCCCTTGTGTTACGAAATTACGTTACCTGCGTACCCAGTGAGACGTCTGAGACGTAACAGCGTCCGAGGCCACGTAACGCGGAACACAAACAATACGGTGCCACGGAATAACGAATAAACCCCCCCCCCCCCCGGGGACCACTGTAGAGTGTTGCATTGTGTACGACTCGTTCCTATGAATAAAAGGTACGACACCACCACCTCAACTCCAAGCCTCTTATTTAAAATCATCTCACGCAACACCGTTGCCGGCCCTAGTGGGCCACGCAGGGGCACATACATCCACGACCCCAAATTCACGACTAGAAACGAGCTAGTCTGGCGCCCACCCGGACAACACAGATCAAGAAGCGCCTTTTCCCACTAGGAGCCACACCGGGACGACGCATGACGCATGACGCCGACCGTCCCACCGCAGTCTGTCACGACGTCACGAACCCGCCGCGTGTCGGAGACAACTCACGACGCCAGGATGGCCTCGCCACCGCACCTGACCACCGTCACCGTGCCGCGAAGGACCATTCCGACGCAACCCGCATCATCTCCGACGCCCGCCTCATCCGGGACACCACCAGACTCGACAACGACACGTCGCGCCACACCGTCGCCACCGCCTAGCTACAACGTCATGCAGCCGTCCTCACTGCCACATGAGTACGCGGTCTCAAAAGGGACGCTGGACAAGGCAATGCCCAGGGCCACGACGCCGAGACGCCTGTGCGAGGCCCCGCCGCCTGGATTCGCCCCGCGGTGCCCGCCTGGCTTCGAGGCTCAGGCGCCACGACGCCACCCCTCGGCCTGCCTGCCACAGCAGCCGCCGAGGCGACGCGCACTCTGTGCTCCAGAGGCGCCACGACGCCGCCCCTCGGACAGTCTGCCACAGCAGCTGCCGAAGCGACGCGCACTCTGTGCTCCAGAGGCGCCACGACGCCGCCCCTCGGACAGCCTGCCACAGCAGCCGCCGAGGCGACGCGCGCTCAAGCCGCCAGAGGCGCCACGACGCCACCCCTCGGCCGGCCTGCCACAGCAGCCGCCGAGGCGACGCGCACTCTGTGCTCCAGAGGCGCCACGACGCCGCCCCTCGGACAGTCTGCCACAGCAGCTGCCGAAGCGACGCGCACTCTGTGCTCCAGAGGCGCCACGACGCCACCCCTCGGACAGTCTGCCACAGCAGCCGCCGAGGCGACGCGCGCTCAAGACGCCAGAGGCGCCACGACGCCGCCCCTCGGTCAGCCTGCCACAGCAGCCGCCGAGGCGACGCGCGCTCAAGCCGCCAGAGGCGCCACGACGCCGCCCCTCGGTCAGCCTGCCACAGCAGCCGCCGAGGCGACGCGCGCTCAAGCCGCCAGAGGCGCCACGACGCCACCCCTCGGACAGTCTGCCACAGCAGCTGCCGAAGCGACGCGCACTCTGTGCTCCAGAGGCGCCACGACGCCGCCCCTCGGTCAGCCTGCCACAGCAGCCGCCGAGGCGACGCGCGCTCAAGCCGCCAGAGGCGCCACGACGCCGCCCCTCGGTCAGCCTGCCACAGCAGCCGCCGAGGCGACGCGCGCTCAAGCCGCCAGAGGCGCCACGACGCCGCCCCTCGGTCAGCCTGCCACAGCAGCCGCCGAGGCGACGCGCGCTCAAGTCGCCACAGGCGCCGCGCCACAACACCGTGACGTCAGCACGGCTACCGGGTCGCCTGAGCTCCCTGCATCTGCCTGACGCAATGCAGGTCGACGCCACGGCACCTAGACGCCCGACCGCCCCACCACCGCACGTGACCGTCACTCGGCCGATGACACCTGTCATCCGTCTGGCAAGACGAGCCGCGAAACGCCCGCATGTCAGCAAGGCTGAGCCGGGCCGTGCCGAGCGCCGCCCGCGCTTGCTGCCCGCCTGCCGAGAGCCACCTGACCTTGGTCGCCGCCGCCCCTGCCGACCGGCACCCTGGCCACCACCGCACCGCCGCTCGCTGCGAGACACCGCAGCCACACTCGGAACCACTGTCACCCCCCGAGAACGAGTCCGGGGAGGTGCTTAGGGCACAACCGCACAACGACCACGCCGACACCACCCTCATGATGATGGAACTGGACGACGGGGACGAGGAGGCCTCTACTCCAAACCCGCCCGGCACACCGGAACGGGAGAGGAGGCTGTACCCATCCACGCCGTACCAGACGCTGAGGGTCAACGTCAACAGGCCACCTCGACGAGTCGACCCCCGGATGTTCGGCGTGGGACGACCCGGGACAGGTGCTCGGGCCCTACCAACTGCGGCCACCGCGAGCACCACCCGGGTGGGGCTGTTGCCGGAGCTAGGAGGCGCCACGACGCCGCCCCCGGCACGCCTGCCACGACGGAAACCGGGGCGGCGCGCACGCTGGCCCAGTCGGCCACGATCACCAGGTCCAGTGCGCTGACCCTATCAGCCGCTGACCCCGCCCAGGCGCCACGACGCCGCCCCCGGCATGCCTGCCACGACGGCAACCGGGGCGGCGCGCACGCTGGCCCAGTCGGCCACGATCACCAGGTCCAGTGCGCTGACCCTATCAGCCGCTGACCCCACACAGGCGCCACGACGCCGCCCCCGGCACGCCTGCCACGACGGCAACCAGGGCGGCACGCACGCTGGCCCAGACGGCCACGATCACCAGGTCCAGTGCGCTGACCCTATCAGCCGCTGACCCCACACAGGCACCACTACGCCGCCCCCGGCACGCCTGCCACGACGGCAACCGGGGCAGCGCGCACGCTGGCCCAGTCGGCCACGATCACCAGGTCCAGTTCGCTGACCCTATCAGCCGCTGACCCCGCCCAGGTGCCACGACGCCGCCCCCGGCACGCCTGCCACGACGGCAACCGGGGTGGAGCGCACGCTGGCCCAGTCGGCCACGATCACCAGGTCCAGTGCGCTGACCCTATCAGCCGCTGACCCCGCACAGGCGCCGCGACGCCGCCCCCGGCACGCCTGCCACGACGGCAACCGGGGCGGCGCGCACGCTGGCTCAGTCGGCTACGATCACCAGGTCCAGTACGCGGAGCCAACCAGCTGCTGAGCCGCGAACCACGCCGGGATGGAGCGGCCGGAGCTAGGGGTGGCCCCATGTTAGCGGGACCATAAGCGGCGCAAGGTCGGGCTTCACAGGGGGGGGGGGGGGCGTTTGACGTCGTCTGGCCGACGACCACCCCAGAGCCCGACCTGCACCCGCCAGTATACGCTCCCGCTAACGGAACACACCCCTGGCCATGGCCCACCCGAGTCAGGCGAGCCGAACAGCAATTAAAGGCAAAACCGCGGAAACCTGAGTAGACAAGAGAAGAACCGTACCCATTCCTCCTGAAACATTAAATTAGGATTTTAGCGACAATAAAATCTCTTCCAGACACACCCGTTTGGAGTCTAGCGTAATGAGGTCACGCCTGGCGCGAGAGAGACCGAGCCTCCCTCGGACGCCATGCCAGTTCGGCAGTTCAGCGCAGCTCACGGACCGGGGCGGACCTACGTCCCACGGAGAGGCAACATCCTTTGTCTACACTGAAAGTAACGTCCGGTAAATATAGTCACTAATTAACAAAACCCCTTTTATTACTTAACCTCTCCGTGAGTACCCGGTCCCTTTTTTCGGTCCAGGACCTAATCCGGCCGCATCAATTTAAAGACACCCCGCACCACACTTGGTCAACGGGGCTGCTCTTCAGCATACGGCACGGGCCGTCTCCCGCAACGTACAGAACTTTATTTAAGGTCACGCGCACGGCGCTGACCACAAACCCGCAAGGGAACTTGGACAAACTTAATTGCGGTGCGTGTTTCACCACAGTGGGCACAACACCCGCGCCGAGACATTTGCATACGGGATTGGCCGTCTCCAATCGCCCGCCCCCTTAATTCAGTGTATTTTTGTATCCCGTATTTTGTACTGCTAACTTACGTTACCCGAGTAACGAGTGCCACGTAACTTGTGCGCACCCCCTTAATTCAGTGTATTTTGTGTCCCGTACTTTGTATTGCTAACTTACGTTACCCGAGTAACGAGTGCCACGTAACCTGTGCGCGCCCCCTTAATTCAGTGTATTTTGTGTCCCGCCCTTGTGTTACGAAATTACGTTACCTGCGTACCCAGTGAGACGTCTGAGACGTAACAGCGTCCGAGGCCACGTAACGCGGAACACAAACAATACGGTGCCACGGAATAACGAATAAACCCCCCCCCCCCCCCCCCGGGGACCACTGTAGAGTGTTGCATTGTGTACGACTCGTTCCTATGAATAAAAGGTACGACACCACCACCTCAACTCCACGCCTCTTATTTAAAATCATCTCACGCAACACCGTTGCCGGCCCTAGTGGGCCACGCAGGGGCACATACATCCACGACCCCAAATTCACGACTAGAAACGAGCTAGTCTGGCGCCCACCCGGACAACACAGATCAAGAAGCGCCTTTTCCCACTAGGAGCCACACCGGGACTCGAGCCCGAGACCCCGGACGACGGCAACGTTAACGGAAAGCACCCCTAGCACATTTCACGTGAGTTAAGCGAGCCGCCGACGCCGGTGAGTGCCTTCCCAGATACGTCCATATGCCAACACCACCAAACAGTTCTCACACATCATAAATTGCTGTGATTAATTAAATAATTTTTAATTATTAGAACAACACTTAACAGTGAAAGTGTATCGTAGGGGTGCAGTGGTTTCCCCAGTAACACCGCAATTAATAAACGTCCGGAACGTCCCTTGTGGCCTTCCGCCAATAATTAACCACAGTGTTAACCAACCTAATTTACCTCCCTGTTTTTACTTGTAAATAGCCACTGGAGTAGTCAACAAGTAACAGACAGTCTCCAGCTTGACTTTTTATTTTCAAATATAATTAATCTAAATTAGAAAGTTTGGCGCATTTTGATGCTTCCTCCCCTCCCAAGCCAGGACAAAGCGGCATTAGAGTTTTACTCACGGGCTGGGGCGGACGTGTGATCCTGCAGGGAGACTTCAACTTTTTGTGCTTCTGTTTCGTCATTCTGGTAACTATTATAATTCGCTAAAACCTTTTCCTCCATTTTATCCCCGCATGCCCCCGTGCCCTTTTCCGGTGCCGGGCTTACCCCGGCCGCTTTAATTTTTGCTCGTCGCGGAACAAAGGTTCGCGAAGCAGTCATCTTATGGTCCGGTCCGACTCCTGCGAACAGAACTTCACGTAATTCGTAGAGCATACGCCTGCCGACTGCAATCTTAAAGACTTTACCATTTAATATTATCTTCGTGGTCCCGCGACTCACACAGGTAAGCCCGGGCACGAATCTATCTACAGCTTATCACGGAAGTGGCCGTTAATCCACCCAAACTCTTTGTCAACCCATAAATCAATGTAGGGACATTGTTTGCAAGTGCCGCGTCGTAAAATCCATGTAATACGTAATTAATTATCAGTGCGAGTGTATGTAGTGCCAACGTGTTTTTTTTTGTCCAGTGTAATTGTGTAACTGGTGCCCCCATCCACACTATGTGAGATGCGAGATTAAAAAACCAGCACCTAAATACCGTTTCTTTATTTCGCAAACACCTCCTGAACAATTAGGAAACAGTCCTCTATACTGTTTAGGGCCAGTGCTTATTAGAAGTAGGGACTCCCTCCCACCATCAACAGCCGTCGATCCCAGTGGAACATGCAGGGGCAAAAACCCACGACCACCTCGGTTAATCCTCAGAATAACCTGGCGCCCGCCGGAGATTTCCTTTAGAGTCACTGAAAACCACTAGGACCACCCCGGGTCTCGATCCCGAGACTGCGGGTGACGGCAGACTTTAAAAACACTTTTACATATGTTATAAGTTAATCTATATATTTAAATCTTTACTTTAATTCTATAATAAATGATATTTATTAAGTGGCTTCCTGGATTCCACACTCAAACTATGACACCAATCGTTCTCCATAGGGACTGTACAAACGTGGTGAAAGTCTGTGGGCAGTATTGCTTGAAAATTTTCTTTCCTGGCACCAAATATCTCTCGGGAAGAGCAATCTCTCGTAGGGAATTAAGTCGTAAACCATTCGACACATGTGACATACTGAAGGACGTCCCGAGAGCTGGAGAAAGATGGTGGTATGCATGCTAGCCTCGACAAGTTGGCCCTTATGTTCCACACATATGGACATGCCCCTGTCTAGACTATGCACGTTCTCATGTGGAGGAATAGTAGTACTCACCCATTTTGTAAGGTTGCATCCAATTTAATAACAACACCCAAATGTAATCAGAAATTCAACTCTAAAAATCCTACAAAATCATCGATAAAATAGTAATTTTGATACTTTACAAGGTACTTTCTCACAGCCCGAAGCATGTGGCCGACACATGTCCTGGCCGGAGAAAGCCTGTTAGGGACATACTAGAGTCATCTGGTCCCATAATGGGTTACCTGTTTGTGTGACTGACAAGGCGATGTGGTTAACTGATGGGTTGAGAGGGGGGTATTTATTACACTATTCAAAAAAAAAAACACACAGCTATATCTGCACAGAGCACCAGGTATGACAAAAGAAAAGATTGAAAGAAATATTTGAAATACCATTGTTTAAATATCAGTAATAAAAAAAGGTTTTTCTTCCAGGATTCCATGAGGCTGTAACTGCCCTCGCCAGAGAGTCATGCAGGACTGCTGAACTGCTCGCAAGGACTACAAAGGCACCATAGTTCCGGAGGAGCAGAAGTGATGTCAACAGCAACACTTATTTTAAAATAATTTATGCCAATCTGCATTTAAATTGCTGTAAAATAACACATTAATCACACTTGAATTATTAATGCCACCTGACTTTGCACTGGCCTTGCCCGGCCATGAAATAAGAGAGTGCGCTCCTACAGTTTCAGATGTTCCTGGGAGCTGGGGACCTATTTTTAACACTGTCGAAATAATTCTTCTAGCAGAATTGTAATTACAAAAATTCTCTCCATAGTAATTGTCCATAAAAGTTAATATTTTATAATGACTTCAGTGTGACATCGTTCCGGGCTGCGCTCTTCTGAGCCCGATGTGACACCACCTCTCCCCTTACACGCTGCGAGCCCCCTTCTTCCACCACCACCCTCTACGACCACCCGCCGAAGTGTGTGTGTGTGCGAGCGTGTGTTGGCCCGCGCCGATGTGACGTCAGTGCTCCGCTCCCGAAGGTTGCCAAGCGAGGGCGAACGTGCAGTGAGTCGCGAGTGCTGCGAGAGGAAGGAGCTTTATGCACCTGTCGTCGTTCTCGGAGATATTTTGAGTGCTACAGGGGGAAACGGGCCTCGCCACACACGGGCTATGTCACGGCCCTGAGAAAAGAGTAGCCGGGTCCACATGCCCATTATACATGTGGTGGCGCCCTAGGATCCGACGAACACTTCAACCCCCAATGCGGTAGCAAGTGAATATAGAAATCTGTCGTCCCTTCGACCTTAAGTCCCACGGACCCCGACGAAACTCGCCCTGTGAAAGTCGTTTTTCCCCGAGTAGCTCCAGCCGGAGAGTGGCGAGTTCAGGCCTAATGTGGACGGGACCGGAAGAGCCAGGACAGGGAAAGAAGTTCAGGAGATGTTGGAGATGTTGACGAAGGTGATAGGAAAAAGACATCTTGCCCGGTTTCGTAGACGAGATTTATTAAGGGAAAGCCTATCGCAGCCTGGCCGACCACGTCGTGAGACGGACGTTTCTTCCACGCCGCGAACCAGACTCCCTAATTACAATAATAAATAAAATGCGGTGCTGTAGGGCAGCTGATGACAGCCCCGTGATTTGATAAGCTGATCGCGATACTCGACCGTACGTGACGTGTTCGTGACGAGTGACTTCTCGCGGAGCGGAGCGACACAGGTCTGCTCCACGCAGCAGCTAGAAAGCGACTGAGTTCTCCGCCCGCCCGCGCGCGCCGCTACATAACATAACACAAATACGTGGCCGTCCGTGAGCGGTCCTTAATCAGACTTAGGGCGCATGGGGATGTGTTCCTGATTTAAACACTACACCACACTGAACTGTACTGCACCACCTGTAATGCAAGAGAGGGCGCTGACGAGGCATAACGGCCCGAAGGAGCCAGGGAGACACTTGGGTCGACGTCAAATCTTTATGTACACATTCGTAATTGTTATGCTAAAGCAAGAAACACTGCTTAAAATGTATTTTCACCTCAAAGTGTACACATATATATGTTACACGTTGGACCAAATTTAGCAGAAACTATAGACGAAAATATGTCTCATATATAATAAGAATTTTATAACTACCTAGAAAAACACATAAATCTTACTACCACTCAGGGGTCCCTTGACTGATAACAGGGTGAACTTAGTGATGCGGAAGTAATTTGCAATAATTTAAATATGAGATTGTCCAGGAGAGCACCAGGTTAGCCTGGAAGTCTAACCCAAGGGTTAGGGACGTATTCCAAGACACAAAAATAAGTGTTTAGGTGTTGAATATGCAATACCTGTACCCTAACCTTATTCCAAGTGCACGATAGGACACGGCCAGTCCCTTATTTTTAGGGCACTGATTTTTGGTGTCCTATCTGTTGCCGATTTGATCCATAACTGTATATATATTTTTTCCTTTTTAATGAACTTTAACGGAATTTTTACGATTGCAATTTCCCCCCTCTAATATCTTAAAAAAACAGCAAACATAAATACGGCCAAAAGTTCATTGTTTATTCTTGCACAAACAAAATTAAATATTTTATTTCACATTATAATTCCATAGTTTTAATAAATAAGCTAAAATTACGATGGATTCCAAGAAGTACAACTGTTTATAGCCTCGCACAATTCCTCGTTTATTAAAACGGCTGCCGATATGATACCTTACAGGGGTTCAGTTAGGACACATTTTGGAATATTGCCCAAGAGTTAGGGTACGGCAGTTGCCCAACAAGGCAGTGCATATTCGCTACCTTACTCAAACGTCTTGGAATACCGCCCTTAGTGTGAGTTACCGGCCCCAGTGGGGCTCACTAAGCTCGTTGGCTGCGCCTGTTGTTGAAGACTCTACTAACTAACAACATCCTTGAGCACTCCTTTTTTCGCGTTTGTAGTTGATTCCTAAGCAGGTTGACCGCGAACTACAAATTTTTGTGTGTGTGATTTTATTCACAGAGTCGAGGGACAGGTACTAACCCTGAAATGGTATGCTACAAATTACACTGGAAACACCGTTAACACATGTTCCATTTCATGTTACTCGTCTACACGCTCTGGTGGCAGTCCCACTATAGAAAGATTGTGATCCAAATCAGTTAGCCCTGAACTCTTTTTATAACTTCACTACATAGTCGCATAGCAAAGGAAAAGTTATGGCAGGAGGGTGGTGCCCTGCACCGCAATCTGGTCCACGTACTCGTGGTTAATTAAGTAACAAAGGTTTTGGTTGATTTAATAAAAGTTACCGGCACGAAGATCTCAGTGATATAAGCATTGCAGTTTTCCCCTCTTGACTGTCACCTCTGCCTTGTACCGCGAACTCCTCAAGTCTCCCGCAAGAAAGGAGCGCCAGGAGAAGGGAGGGACATTGCCCTCGCATGCCACATCCATAAATCACTAATAAATATTTTACTTAAAACTTAAAGGCTGAACATTGTCGACGTTAGGGCCATTCCCGTGGTTCGGAGTCGCTGCCCAGCTGCTCCGGTAGAGAGAGTACGTGCCACGTGGCAAGGGAACTACCCTAACTCGGGTGAAATAAAAAAGTTTCTGACGTTAAGTTGTGTTTACTGCACACGTCACACACTGTACATGGGCTGTCACGGCTCCCATCTGTGACAGTCCATCAGGGCGAGGCCCAGCTCCACACACTTGGAGCGCGACACGACACTACCAGTGACCTGACTGGCGGTGACATGACAGTGACGCGACTAACAGTGGCGTGAATGATGGTGACGTGACTGGCAGTAACGCGAATGACGATGACACGAAAGACTGTGAAGTAACTGCCGACGCAAACGACGGTGACGTGACTGACAATACGAATGACGGTGACATGACCGACAAAGAGGCGAAAGATGGGGACATGACAACGGTGACACGACTGACAGTGTGCGTTCGACTCTCACTCACCACTTCGCGACCGCACTCTCTCATCCCACTCAGGCGACTAACTCCACCCACGCTCCGCGACGTCTCAGCGGCCTCCCCCCTTGCCGCGCGCACATGAATCCCCACTCTTCCCTTCGTGTGCGAGTGCGTGGAGCCCACATGGTCACAGGCGAGGAGACGCGACTCAGTCGCCCGGGAAACACATCTACAGGTACACAACAACACAAATATATATTTACACACTCACATTATTACATAAACAAAAACCTTATGAAAATACACATCACTGTGACGCCACTCTCGCTGCCTGTCTAAGTTTCATTAAGTAATTATTAACGTTGGAAAAGATTTCAGGGGTTTTAACGGGGGTTCGGCCTCGTGGCTGCAGCCAGGAGCGTGTCGCGGTTCGAACCTACCTGGGCTGTTCAGGCCACCCAGGACGCCTTGTAAATAACTGGTAAACGAATTGACACGACACTGCACTTTATTCAGAACCGATACACTCGTTGGTCCAGGTACTGGCCGCGTCTGTTGTCTGACCGCTGCGACACGCTTATCTCTATGCGTAAACGGTGCGCGCGACCAGGATAGGTTGCAAAGTGGTATAAACGGAATGATACAGTGGCCGATTATCAACGTGAAAGATGCGGCGGATAGTCGCGGAGCTACTGTGTTGCAACAACTTATGCAGACATTTACGTTATCATGGAGAATAGCACATATGTTCAAAGTTATTTGCAATCTAACCTGTGGCGAAATATTAAAGTCCCGAAAAGTACGTAAACCCGGTAAGCTGGAGACATACACGTCACAGTCACTTTCTAATTGGAAATTATTCGGTTAGATTGCACATTACAAGTTACACATTTATAGACGATGAAAGTTAAGAGGCGAAAGTTAGCGATTAAGAACTCGACACACGTTGCTAAGAGTCTTCGATGATAACAATTAATTGGCTGTGAAGCCGAAACTGCATAACACAATTACGCTGTCCTTAATCTCTGGACACAAAATTACGTAGAAAATGCAAGGCTCCCTGTTGGGATAAATTTAATTAGTTACGAGTCGCACGAAATATCTTGCGACTGGGTGGGGTCGGCGCAGAGCTGGTAAAAGGATTTTAAAAACTTACACTATTGCTGAAACGTGGATGTAACGCGAAAGCTGATGGCTCTGCGTTCGCGGAGCGTCCGACCCCTGCGAGCTCCCGACGGTAACTGAGCGCGAGACCGCCCTGCGGCCTCGCGCCTAAACACGTGGAGCGCGGGAAAACAGATCCGGCCAGTTTTGGGCTTAAAAGACGTGTTACACAATATATGATTATAAAACAATTGGACATAATTTCCCTTGGACTAGTTATCTTTTAATTATTATTATTTAGTTGTTTTTGATTTAAAAGAATAATTACATATTTAATTCGGCGCATTGCCACACCAGGCTGGGCGCTGTCGTCGCTTTGGTGTTCGTCGCAGCGGACTTTCATACACTTGGCGGACATCACGCTCGGGCGTGTTCGGCGCACTTAAGAGTAAGTGTTGTTGTGACATAACGACCTTTGCGGACCAGAGGGAGCACCGGCGGTTTTCCGTCAACATGTTAACGTCATCACTGCATAAGCCGTTGCAGCATATCAGCTCCGCGATAATTGCCGCATCATTCACGTCAGTAACGGCTGCAGGATAAATCATTACATACAAGTTTGCCATGTATCCTGTTCGCGCGCATCGTCTACGTATAGAGACTCGCGTGCAGCGATGGTCAGACAACAGACGCGGCCAGGCATTGGACAAGCAGGTGTAACGGTCTTAATAAAGTGCAGTGTTTTTTCAATCAGTTTACCGTTTATTTACAAGGCGTCCTCGGTGGCCTAAACAGCCCGGGAAGTGTTAAAACCGCGACGCACTCCTGCCTGCAGCCACGAGGCCGAATCCCCGTTTTTGCCCCCTGAGATCATTTTCAGATTAATAATTACTCAAAAACTTAAACAGGCTGTGGGAGTGGCGTCAGGACAGCAAATTGGTACTCACCACTATTCAACTTACCTCCCGGCAATCCAGAGCCACACCTGTGATGTAGACTGCCATGTGGCGCAGCGTGCAACAAATCCACTCTTTAGTACCTACTTCGCCTCGCACCATAGGGAACATTGGCAGGCTCACATTTACAAGACTGTTTGACTCCAACATGGTCTTTCAAGTAATTCAGGGAAACAAATGTGTGCCTGCCTCAACGTTTTAGACCAGGAGCAAGTTCCAACACCCGCAGTATCGGGCTTGAAACCTGTGTGGGACTCGTGAGTGCTGGCTGAATTGATGTTTTGATTATCCAGGATGGCATGAGGCTAGCTCGTGTATCCAACAGAATTGATGTATTTTGTGGGTTGTCAAGCCCATCGTGGTTCACTAGGATATTAGGCTTTAGGAATAACTAGCTACATCACAGATGCACAATCCCTCTCCAACCTTGTAAGTTTATTCCTGACTATAATTGATAATGATTGGTACCTAAATTACTAAAGACGATATGCATGACACACTAGTTTTATTCACACATATAATTTTACAGTTGTGGCTCATGCTGACAAGTTTGACGTCATACTTCCTGCGGTAATAAAGCCCGGTCCCCACCCTGTCAACACTGGATCACTCTGACGGAATGCACCACTTGCGTGCCAGGCAGTAGGCAGAACGCAGCCTAGGGCGGACACTCTGTCCGACGGAGAAAAAAAAAAGTGTCCTGATTAGGATGACGACTACATTCGCGATTGTTCTACACAGCGCATGTTAATGGCGACAAACATTAATAGTGTGTTGTGGCATCCCCCCACCAGTTTAACATCTATCACAATAAGCAAAAGGTAATTGTCTAGGAGAATAATTATGCTTACGGTGTAAGAACAGTGCACATGAACAGGCTTTATTTGGAAGCTCATGTAAACCGGTAAAATGGTTTCGCTGCCCAAAGTTAATAAATTAATAACCACAGCGAGTCCAGTGATCCACGCTGGGGCCAACGACCCATGAAACACAACGGCTAGCCTGGTGCCCTCTCATAAAAATAAAAATAAATAATCCCTGCCAGCAATCACTGGGCTAATCCTGGGTTTCGAACCCGTGATTTCGGGTGATGGCAACTTACATTGTTGACCCTTAAGAGACACAAATATATTATACTGTTCCCAGCAGTAGTCTTAATTAAAATCTGAGTGATGGCGGCCAATCCTGTAAGTTTACATAATATACAACTATGGATCGGGATTTGATGTTAGAGCCATGAATTTATATTACTTTCGTTAGTGACTTCGTTGATGCCAGGAGATGTATGAGAGACTTATTAAATAATCTAACGATGGAGTCGGCCAGTCCCATACATGATAAATCTCGTGGTACGGTCATTTGGTGACATAATTTTAAGACTTCTGAGTTTGGCCCTGTAGCACAAAGTGACCCGAGACTGGTGGGGAGTGATCAAAAAAGTTTTAGGTTTGATAATATAATTACCAGATTGAAAATATCAGTCATACAAGATTGAAGGCTCCCCATGAAAAGAGCATCTGCCCAAAACCAAGGTCTGACAAGGACTATTGTAAAGTAATTGTGCAGTGGAGGGGACAGCATTACTGCGCCAGTATCGCCCTCCAAATAAATGTCAAAGGTTTCGTGAAAATTTACAGACTTAACACATTTCAATTCCTTCATATTTATTACTGTGCCTATGTTAAATAGATGGCTAAAGGATCGAAATGGTGTAATTAATTATGATGTGAATCAAGTTGGAGACTGGTTTTTTGTTTGTTGTAACTACTCCATCTGCTAATATTTGGGTTACTTATAATTATGTGACACATTTAGATGATAATAAGAATAAATTAAAGCCCAAGGATGTTCTGAAAGCACAGTGACCTTAAGAGGCTAACATACTTGTCTCACATCGCACTTTCCCACTTGGCTTGATATTAATTTGTTTACTTGGCTACTGAATTGTTTAGTCGACAAGTTATAAGGAGTGGTTACAAAAAAAAACTGAGTAAGCAGTTTGCATATTTGTGCTGGGGTTTACACTTGACTTTCTTGGACTGTGCGAGCAGTGTGCCTTCCACCATCGGGGGCTGCTACTGATGGGGTGTGGACTGGGCTTTTCTGCCACAGGAAGTACGACTTCAATATAAATAACCATTTGACACCGGTCCGGCTGCCTCCCCGTCAAAGCTATATCAGGTTTTTGCGGAATGGGTCTCGGAGTTTGGGTTCGGCCAAGTGGTGGGAGGCAGGGACGTGTCCGTAGAGGTGATCCTTGGGCTGTTTAGGCTACCCAAGACGCCTTACACTACAAAAGATACACTCCGCTACGTGAAGTGTGGTTTTTATTACACATCAACCTCTACATGGTGCTATCCATCCCCTGGCCGCGACTGTTCGGGGTTAGAGAGCTCCGCGCGTGTACGGCTGTTCGGCGATGACCCCGCTTATAATGAAGAGAGGGGGAGTTTTGAGAGAACAGTACGTGGCGGACGTTGCTGCTAAGACCTGCGCAGTGATGCACGGCCAGTGGTGTTGTAACTCACGATCTAGATGAGGTTGCGGAATTGGCGCGAAGGTGGCCTCTCAGCGTTGCGCGATGACGACCAGCCTCTCCGAGCTCCCGGTGGATACTGACTCGCTCGTGTAGCACGGCGCTACAGCAGTCCTGCCAATTGCGCGCCAGAAGCGCAGCGCACGGGAAACAGTTGTGATAAGTTTAGGACCTATTCGCACGTTGAACAATTGCCTTAATAAATAAAAACATTTGATGAAATATACATTACATAGTTTATGTCTGTGAGAGAAAACATGTACCCTTGAATGCTATAGTCCGGCGGAAGCACATTGCCACACCCGGCGGAGTGCTTCCGCCGAGGTGGCCGGTAGTGGTGCTAGCTGCGGGTCGTTCGGTGCACTCACACTCGTTGCACCATGTTGCACGTGCGGGCGTGTTCGTGGCACACGGCTTTGAGAGGCGTCGGAGAGGCATCGCGGCCTGTGCGACTAAGAGGCGCACTATCGGCTGGCGTCACATTTTCTCGAGGAGAGTGTGAAGTACTGTGCATTTATACATGCAAGTTCATGTGGGCGCTGCAGAAAATCTAAACATGATTATTATATGTTGTTTAAGTACTGTTTATCCCTGATCGTTATCCTTTTCCATGAGTATCCGCAGAGTGACTAGCCTAGCTAATGGCATATTTACGGGCCTGCAAGACATGGGTCAATGAGGGTTCAGGCTAATCTGCGTAGCATCGTTTCTTCAGTGCAGGTGACATTTGACGCCGTCCCCGCTACCTCTGATTATTTAGACACGATTTTGTTAGGTTCGTGTTCTCAGGGAAGGTTCGGCCTTGTGGCTAGAGGTAGGGGTCAACACAGTAGGGCCCCCCGAGCTGTTAAGGCCACTCGGGACGCCTGAATAATAACACAAAACTTCTTCAGATAGTTGGTGAATTTAATACAGCACAGCCCAATACATGGTGCTGCCCGTTCTGGCCGTAACAGTTTGCCCGACGCGACTAGTCACACGCGCAGCTCACTTCCTCAGTGGCGGCTCACGATTCTTATGCGCGTGAGGGGCAGACTCGTATACGTGACGCGAAAGTTACAAAAGACACTCTGACATGGCACACGATATTTTGAAGCACAATACACTACACTAATACCTAGCTCTGGATAAACTGGGCTAGCAACACGTAGGCCCGTGTCTCCGGCGACTCTACGTGGTGTCTAGGTGTGTCCCAGGGACTGAATCGTTATTAAGTTTGGTGGCGCACTGCCGTACGACGGTGATACACAAGCCCTGACATGACGAATTACACTTATGCGAACAACTATTCCACTAACATATTACACTTGATAAACTGGGCTAGCAGCACGTAGGCCCGTGTCTCCGGCGACTCTACGTGGTGTCGAGGTGTGTCCCAGGGACTGAATCGTTATTAAGTTTGATGGCACGTGTCGCCTGCTGGCTGCCCCGTGCGGGCCAAAACTAAATAGCCTGTAGGCTAGGTTGGGTGTGAAGCGCCGACATAAAACCACATACTCTCCCCACAGTACTTACGTATGACGTGGAACACTCATCTCGGAGCACTGATTGAATTAAGTTAAGTACCTCACAGTAAATTTAGGCCGACCGCGGAACTGTACAAAAGGTTGAAAAGAAATTACACTATGGAAAACTACATGTCGGTGAATGCAAAATTTGAAGGTTCCGCGTTGCGCGCAGGCTGCCGGCCTGGTTGAGCTCTCGAAGGACACTCCTGTGTCGCCGCGCGCGACCCCCCTCCCCCGCCAGCCCTCCCGCGGAAACGTGTGAATTTCGCGGGAAACTGAACCGGCCAGGTTCGGGACAAATCGCACAGTGAAACATGATTTAGCAAAGACTGAATTATTAATTACTGAAAAATAATGTTTAATAAAAACCTGTGGAAAACATAATTAAAATAATTTGTTGTAGTGCGGCGGGAGGATATGCCACACCCGGCCGGATCCTTCCGCCGGCGCAGCACTCGTTGCACGGCGTTCGCCTCGTCGCACGCACTGCACTTTGCTGCGCGCACGGGCGCGTTTGGTGCACACGCTTTTGCGAGACGTTGATGAGGCATAGCGGTCTATGCGACAGAGGAGCATTGGCGGTCGGCGTCAAATGCCCCCCCTTCTCTGAGACCGCTATGTGCATCAACGCCTCGCTTCACACGCTGAGCACTTCACTGACGTTCGCCGCACTGCGAGCCCTACACTACGCGGCGGAGTGGATGGTGTGTTGTGATGTAAACATTCTGCCCTGAATACCTCTCCCACTCAATGAATGCTAAGGGGTTATGCCCTGACCCGTGTCCTTTCCCCCCCTGGGACTGGGCAGCGACGTGCGCCTCTTCTAGCTCAATATGGTGACAAGTGGGTGGGGGGGTCAGCGTGGTCGGGGTGTGGCAGGGTGGTGGAATGGATGACGTGGGCGGGGGGGATGATAGGGGTCCGGCCACGAGTGTTAGCACCCCTTGATCGCCCCTTACGGGCCGCGCCCGGGTGGAGTAGCTCGACGGGGACCTGGACCACTCGTAATCCGCCAGGTAGGCCGGGGGTCGGCGGGCCCTCTGTGGTCGTGTGGTGGGGACTGTGCTGGTAGGGGTCTCCACTGGGCAGAGTGTGGTAGGTTCCCTCGTGTCCGGTTGGGTGGTCGGGCAGCTCGCCTCCACGGCGGGGACAGGAGCGAACTCTACCGGCTCGCTGTCGTCCGCGCAGCACGTCCTGACCGGGGCCCGACGTCTGCGGGTGGGGCG
Source organism: Bacillus rossius redtenbacheri (assembly GCF_032445375.1). Classification (NCBI taxonomy): domain Eukaryota; kingdom Metazoa; phylum Arthropoda; class Insecta; order Phasmatodea; family Bacillidae; genus Bacillus; species Bacillus rossius. The sequence goes on from NW_026962010.1 coordinate 16,189,260, forward strand.
CCTATCCCTACTGTCCGGCTCCTCCTCCCCCTCCTCGGGCTCGTCCATGGACACCCGGAACGTGGCGTCCGCCAGGCTGAGGTCCAGCGGCCACAGTGGCTCGTCGTCCTCCTCCTCACAGACCTCCTCCCCCTCCTCGTCAGGAAACCAGACCAACGGATTCCCCACCTCCTCGGGGACGTGCGGAACTGTGGCCGGCGGCACCGGGGACCTGCTCGGGGTGTCCCGGAGGTCGGGTTGGTTGCATTCATGTGCCTGATCGGGGCTACCCCCGTCTGTATCGCCCGTGTGCATGTCCCCCCGGGTGGTGGGTTCAGGTGCTGCTCCTTCCCAAGGCGTATCTGTGGCTTCCTGGAGTGTGGGGGATGGTGAAGAGGGGGTCGTTGGGCCAACTCTGACCCCGTGCGCGACTACGCGCAGGTCGTCCCGGTGCACTTTAGCGGGCCGCCCCCTTGGCGTCCGGACCGCAGAGGATGAGGGGCCCGTCCTCCACAGGACCTCCCGCGGCTCCGACCATCGGGGCGCCAACCCCGCACAAAAGTTACGCGCCCCGGACGACAAGTGGTGCTGCCTGACATACACCAGCTGACCTGGCTGGATCGGGGGTGGGGGGTGACTACTCATGGGTGTGTGGGCCGCCAGGAATTGGGCCTGCCTTTGTCTGGCGTGCTCCCTCCCCTCCTCATGATTGGGGCGCGCCACCGTGCCCATGGCGACATCGGCCACCCTTCTTTCCCCGGGCAACGCCAAGTTCTTCCTGTACAGGAGTTCGGCAGGTGAATGACCGGTGACTGCGTTTGTGCGGCGCCTGAGGCAATACAACAGCTTCGGCAGGTGGACGTCCCATTTGGAGTGGTCGTCCCCCAACCTCAGCCGCAGCTGCGCCTTGACCTCCTGGTTCCGCCTCTCAGTGGGGTTGGCCTGGGGATGGTAAATGGGGGTGGTGTGGTGGTCGAGACCCCAACGGCGACAGTCAGCTCTCCAGCGCCTCCCGCTGAACTGACAGCCGTTGTCCGTCAACAGCACGCGCGCGAAACCATACCGCGGGAATATCTCGTGGTCCAGCAGGGCGGCTATGGTTCCGGCGTGCACGTTGGACACCGGGAAGGCCTCGACCCACCGGGTGAAAATGTCTGTGATGACGACCAAGAACCTCCTTCCCCGGGTGGTCCGTGGGTAGGGCCCCATTATGTCCAGGGCCAGGGTGTGAATCGGGTCGCGGGGCCGTCGGGGGCGCTGCTGCTCCATTCCGTCAGACTGCCTCGTCTTCCTCTGCTGGCACTGCTGGCAGCGCCGCACCAGGTCCCGTACGTCCCGCGTCACACCCGGCCAATGGAAGGTCTTACGGATGTCTAACTGGGTTTGGTGCGCACCTGGGTGTCCCGCCAGCTCGTGCGTGTGGTGGAAGTCCATTACCTGCTCGCGGGCGCCGAGCGGCACATGAAGGCGCCAGGCGTCCATGTCCCCTGGTACTCGGGTCTCCAACACCCCGTCTACGTACCTGTGGCAGGGGTGAACCTGCTCCCCACATGACCGCACCTCGGCCTGTGTGGGGTCGTCTGTCCGCTGGGCCTGTTTCACGAATTCCACTAATTCGCTCAGGGTCTCCACAGGCAAGACGGCGGGATGATCAGGGGCCCTTGGGATGTGAAATAAAGTTGCGGGCGCCTCCCCTGGAGTGACTGGCGGCGCGACTCCCCCTGGAGGCAACAGCCCCTCCCAGTCCTGGTCATCCTGAAACGTGTTGTGTGGGTCGGGGTGGCGCGACAACTCGTCGGCGAACTGGTTGTCCCATCCAGGGACGTGCTCGACCGCGAAGTCGAAGTTCTGGAGCATCAACGCCCACCTTGTGAACTTCGACTTGCGGCCCTGGGCGGAGTCCAGCCAGCGGAGACACTGGCTGTCCGTCCGCAGCGTAAACCGGCGGCCCTCCAGGTGGTGGCGGTAGCGGCGCATAGCCCAAATGACGGCCATGCACTCCTGCTCGTTCACATGGTACCGCCGTTCGGGCTGGCCGAACTTGGCGCTGGCGTACTCCACCACCCGGCGCACGCCTTTGTCCCCCACCTGGTATAGGACGGCCCCCATCCCCTCCTGACTGGCGTCTGTCTGAAGGAACAGGGGAAGGTCAGGCTGCAGACGGGCGAGCTGGTGGCACTCGCGGAACTGCCGTTTCACCGCGTCCAGGGCGGCGTCCGCCTCGCTGGTGCACTGAAACCTGAGCTTGGGTGACAGCAAGTCCGTCATCGGGGCGGTGACGCTGGCAAAATGCGGAATGAACGAGCGCAGCCAGTTGAGAAGGCCCATCAACTTCTGCAGCTGCTTGCGGGTTCGTGGGGCGGGTTTGGACTCAATAAGGTTCAGGTGCTTTGGCAGAGGGCGGCAACCCTCCGCATCCACCATGTGCCCTAGGTACTCCAGTTCAGCCGCGCCCACGTGGCATTTCTGGGGGGCGCACGTGAGGCCGTGTCTGGCCAGCCGCTCAAGGACCAGGCCGAGGTGCCAGGCGTGGTCCTCCCACGACCGTGACCAGATGATGACGTCATCCAGGTACGCGGCGGCGAACTCGCCCGCGTACCCGTCTAACACACGCACCATCATGGCCTGGAAGGTCGCGGGGGCGTCCATCAGCCCGAACGGCATGGCACAGAACTGGAAACGCCGGCCGTCAGGGGCAGTGAACGCGGTCTTCGGGCGGTCCTCTGGACGTACCGGCACCTGCCAGTACCCGGACTTGAGGTCCAGGGACGTGAAGATGCGGGCGTCGCCCAGCCCTGCCAAAGCGTCTGTTATGTTGATGAGCGGTGGTGGGGCGGGTATGGTTACTGAATTGACTGGTTTGAAATTCACACAAAAACGCATGGAGCCATCTTTCTTGTTCGCCATGACAATCTGGCAGTTGTATGGCGACTCACTGGGTTCGATGACTCCATCTTGTAACATTTCCGTGATCTGGGTCTGGATGACGTGCCTTTCAGTGGGTCCGAACCCGTATGGTTTTACGAACTGGGGTTGGTGAGGTCGGGTGGGGATGGTGTGTTCCGTGGTTGTGGTACGGCGGAGCATATCTGTGGCCGCAAACACCTGTGGCTGTTGAGACAAGACATTGTTTATGAGCTCTACATGGGCAGCGGGCACACCGTTCCTCAAGTCCGCGAGCGTGATGGGTGTCCCCTGCTCGGCGGGTGGCCGATAGCCCAGGCTGTAAACTATGCGCCGCTCGTGGTGGCCAACGTGCAACCTCCCCTCCCTGACTTCCACAGTGGCGTCCTCCTGCGCCAGCCAAGGCAGACCTAGGATCAGCGTCTCCCGTAGTCCCTCTACTACTAGTGCTGTTGTATGACTAACATGGTCCCTGATGGAGAGGGTGATGTTCGAGCGGCCGACAATACGCGCTGTCGCCCCCTGCGTCGCTAACTGCACCTCCTCCGCCCCTGAGTCAATGTCCCGTACGCTCGAGCATTGAGCCGACACATACGTGTGGCTGGCGGCCGTGTCGACAAGAGCATGCACTGGCTATCCATCCATCCTGACGGGAATCCGGAGTAAATGCCCCGCCCCAGGTCCCAACTGCCCTAATTGGAACAACTCACCACACTGCTCCCGGGGCGCTGCCGCTGCCGTCAGGCGGTCCGCAGGTGCTGCCGGTGTCGCCGGGGCCACCTGGTGTCCGGTACTGCTCGCCGACGACCCGGTGCAGGCCGCTGACGAGTCGGGTGGGCGGCGCCCGTCCGTCCTGACGGGGCGTGCCGGTGTGTCAGCGGACACCACAGGTGCTGCCGGTGTCGCCGGGGACACCTGGTGTCCGGTGTGGCTCGCCGACGACCCGGTGCGGGCCGCTGACGAGTCGGGTGCACCGCGCCCGTCCGTCCTGACGGGGCGTGCCGGTGTATCAGCGGACACCGCAGGTGCTGCCGGTGTCGCTGGGGACACCTGGTGTCCGGTGCGGCTCGCCGACGACCCGGTGCGGGCCGCTGACGAGTCGGGTGCGCCGCGCCCGTCCGTCCTGACGGGGCGTGCCGGTGTGTCAGCGGACACCGCAGGTGCTGCCGGTGTCGCCGGGGCCACCTGGTGTCCGGTGCGGCTCGCCGACGACCCGGTGCAGGCCACTGACGAGTCGGGTGCGCCGCGCCCGTCCGTCCTGACGGGGCGCGCCGGGGTGACAGTGGAGGCGGGGCTAGAGTTCCAGGGACAGTGGCCAGCCATGGCACTACCCCCTAGCGGGCGTTTCCCGACGTGGGACCGCCCGCCCCACTGGCTTGCCAGACAGCTGCCCGCGTGGGACAGACGTCGTGCCAGTGGTACCGCTCCTCACGGCAGTACTTGCAGCGCGGAGCCCCCTGGTTTGGTGCCTCGGTGTTCTCCCTGGGTGCGGCACGTCGGGACGGCTGCTCCCCCTGTTGCCTCGGCACTGGCTCCACGTACGGTACCAGAGCCCTGGAGTCCCCGGGGGCCGCTAACATCAGTGGCGACGCTCCTGTCCGTCGGGTGGGCGGCTCGCGGCTGCGGCGGACAACTTGCACGTCGCGCTCCACCTCGTTCGCCAACCGCACGAACGTCTCCAGTCCCTTGTCGGTGGCGGCCCTAAGGAATGGCCGCAGTTCGGGCAGCATCAGCTGGACGACTACTCCTAGCATGCTGCTGTCGTCCTCCCCTTCCGCCAGCCGTCGGTGGAGCCGCGCCTTAGACCTGATGAAGGCCTCCGCGCTCTCCCCCGCCTCCTGAGGCCGGCAGAACAGTGACTGTTGACACCGGGCCCGGGCACGGGCGTCGTTGAAACGCTCCTCCAGTCCGTTGGCGAAGTCGCCCCACTCCATGCCGTATTCTCCGGCTGTGGTCCACCAGTCAAGGGCACACCCCCTCAGCTGATCGCACGCCTTCTCCGTCCACTCATCTGTAGGAACCGCGTATCGTGCCAGCCTGTCTCGGCACGTCCGTAGGAACTTTGCGGGGTCCTCGTGCTCCTGCCCTCCGAACTCCGGCAGTTTGAGGGTGCCGCCGGGGCGCGGTGCGATAGGGGCCGCCGGCATCGCTGACAGTCTGTCCAGCGCGAGTTCGCACGTGCGGCACATGAACAGCCCATTCCTGAAGTTGAGGAACTCCCGGGCCTCGGTGCACGCGCGGTGCCTCACGGTGCCGCACTGGTGGCAGAACGCCACCTCATCGGGCCGCCGATGACATCCCCTCGCGCCGCACTTAATTGTCGACGTCGGCCCTGGTTTCCTGTCGTCAAAGTCTGTTTTGTGCTTCCTCTCTGTGTCGCAGGTACAGGTGGCGAAAATCCCTGCCGCGGCATGATTTAATGGCAACCCTGGCAGAAGGCATGCGTGGCATACCCCTTCCATGTCTGTTCTTACCGCTCCGTCACGGCTCATGTTCGTGCTCATGTTCGGCGCGTAGCCGCTGCGCAGCTGCGCCACCTGATCCGTGTGTGAGGTGCGCGGACTTCCGCTCCCACAGCCGTTATCTCGCCTGGCGCGTCACTTGATGCGCGTCTGGCGTGTAACTTGACGCGCGCCTATCGCCAGGTGCCCGCTCCTTTGGCTGTCTGCGCGTCGCGTCCGTTTCCGCGCGATTCCTGACTTCCTACGCGAGCCCTTACTGGTACACTAATTTGAAGCACAAAATTTGAAAAATTTGAGAAAAAAAAATTTTAAAAATTTGAAACAAAATTTGGAAATTAATTTTTTAGAAAATGAAAGCCACACTAGTCGGGCGCCAATTTGACGCCGTCCCCGCTACCTCTGATTATTTAGACGCGATTTTGTTAGGTTCGTGTTCTCAGGGAAGGTTCGGCCTTGTGGCTAGAGGTAGGGGTCAACGCAGTAGGGCCCCCCGAGCTGTTGAGGCCACTCGGGACGCCTGAATAATAACACAAAACTTCTTCAGATAGTTGGTGAATTTAATACAGCACAGCCTAATACATGGTGCTGCCCGTTCTGGCCGTAACGGTTTGCCCGACGCGACTAGTCACACGTGCAGCTCACTTCCTCAGTGGCGGCTCACGATTCTTATGCGCGTGAGGGGCAGACTCGTATACGTGACGCGAAAGTTACAAAAGACACTCTGACATGGCACACGATATTTTGAAGCACAATACAGTACACTAATACCTAGCTCTGGATAAACTGGGCTAGCAACACGTAGGCCCGTGTCTCCGGCGACTCTACGTGGTGTCTAGGTGTGTCCCAGGGACTGAATCGTTATTAAGTTTGGTGGCGCACTGCCGTACGATGGTGATACACAAGCCCTGACATGACGAATTACACTTATGCGAACAACTATTCCACTAACATATTACACTTGATAAACTGGGCTAGCAGCACGTAGGCCCGTGTCTCCGGCGACTCTACGTGGTGTCGAGGTGTGTCCCAGGGACTGAATCGTTATTAAGTTTGATGGCACGTGTCGCCTGCTGGCTGCCCCATGCGGGCCAAAACTAAGTAGCCTGTAGGCTAGGTTGGGCGTGAAGCGCCGACGTAAAACCACATACTCTCCCCACAGTACTTACGTATGACGTGGAACACTCATCTCGGAGCACTGATTGAATTAAGTTAAGTACCTCATGGTAAATTTAGGCCGACCGCGGAACTGTACAAAAGGTTGAAAAGAAATTACTCTATGGAAAACTACATGTCGGTGAATGCAAAGTTTGAAGGTTCCGCGTTGCGCGCAGGCTGCCGGCCTGGTTGAGCTCTCGAAGGACACTCCTGTGTCGCCGCGCGCGACCCCCCTCCCCCGCCAGCCCTCCCGCGGAAACGTGTGAATTTCGCGGGAAACTGAACCGGCCAGGTTCGGGACAAATCGCACAGTGAAACATGATTTAGCAAAGACTGAATTATTAATTACTGAAAAATAATGTTTAATAAAAACCTGTGGAAAACATAATTAAAATAATTTGTTGTAGTGCGGCGGGAGGATATGCCACACCCGGCTGGATCCTTCCGCCGGCGCAGCACTCGTTGCACGGCGTTCGCCTAGTCGCACGCACTGCACTTTGCTGCGCGCACGGGCGCGTTCGGTGCACACGCTTTTGCGAGACGTTGATGAGGCATAGCGGTCTATGCGACAGAGGAGCATTGGCGGTCGGCGTCACATTCCTTTGTTAAGTAACACGTTCCGAATGGTCCACGACTCACCTTCTTGTGAGAAGGTGCTGATAGTGACAGAGTTGGCACCGGGTAACATTATATAACCACGACACTACCGAAAGAGGTACACCACATCTCCACACTTGCAGAATACCGGCTCCCAACAACGCAATGTAACAGCCCGACATTTTTATTATTTTTTTAATTTTTTAATTTTAGTCATTTTAACCACTTTTTCTTAAGTGCGAGAAGATAATTTTTACAATTATTGAGTTTAATAAAGATTTTGTATAATAATGGGGAAAAAATGAAGTAAACACCAAATAATATTTACAATAATTAGTTATTTTTAGCGAAAGCCTCTAAACACTTTTTTTTATAATGGTTTGATGCTTCAAACAGAAGAACATGGCGATGTTGGTATCTTTGTTTGAGAGCTAAATAATGCGATTGTCTGGAGTTCTGTTAGTAAATGACGATTTTTCTGATATTGGAAAGTTTTTGCGTGTTAAAGTTTTAACCAACAAGCTAAACATGGAAAAACATCATCCAAATTTGTTGTGATTGTGTGTGTTATTGCGTCGTTTGCCGGCGGGTAGCCACTGTATAAAGGTACGCTTTTGCCGGGGTTCTTTATTTATTTTGCTACTGAAATATTTTAATTTTTTTTCTTTTTTGAAAGCGTTTTTAGTTTTTATTGGTATTTGACATTTATAATTGAATGAGTCAAAACAAAACAATTATTACGCAGGTCCATATACCGAAGTTGAACTTATGTGCTGATATTTGAAGTCACATAAACATTTATTACTTTTGTAGTTGGTTTTTGCATTTCTTAATCATGCTATTCGTAATTGGCATGTTACAGATAAACATTTTAAGGACTTTTTAAGCGAATGGTATCAAGGTTTAGGGTTATGTCACAATATTGAACTGATGCTCAAAGCACATTTTTTGTTAGCCATGTCTATTTCGTTTTATAGATGTGATAGCTATACTTGTTAGTGTCTCTTCCTAAAAAACAAATTTGGAAAAATGTTTGTGTGATACAAATGTTGCTGAGTCTATTCCTCTTCGGAAGAGTGTTTTTGATTTCCTTCTACAAATTGTGAAATTCTGTACAATTTAGATAAAGCTACGAAAATCATGAAAATTGTCTGTTATAACGGCGGTAATATCGGACGTCCCGGCTTTTTAGAATAGAAAGAAAAAAAATTGTAAACATGGGTTTTCACACACTACACTCGTCCCTAAAATTAATTTACTAGTTTGTGAAAAATAATATGTTATAGCTTACATTACTATACCAGTATCGGACGTCACTGCTTCGGGGAATGACAAGTAAAGAAAAATGAGAAATATGTTTTACAAGTACTAGAGATGCCCCTAAATGTACCCTGAAAACATGGTTTCTTAATTTCTACTGGTTCAGGAAAAATTACGGATTAAAGCTTACATTAGAATACCTGTGTTTTCACACTGCCGCCACCATGTTTTGGTAGTGGTATGCAATTTAATTGAATAAAATTGATAATGCCATCTGCACTGGTGTCATTTTCACCCATTCATTCATACGGGACAAGCACGGGAGTTGGGTGAAGAATATTCACATGCTTGTTTTTTACTAAATTTTTTCCTAAGGAAAATTACATGTTGGGTATCATGAAGTATTCTAGATTTCTACCTGTTCTGGAATACAACATAAGAATCCTCCCAATTAAGATATAACACAATACCTAAAATATATTATGGTATGATCTTGTAATTAGAATCACAAAATCTTTGTAGAATGGTTGAAATTATAGTTTGTGCACACTAAAAATTTTAATATATTTCTTAATAGCATTGCATACCAAAATCTTTTATCATTCTAGTCTTTAATATGAGACATAGTATTTTCCAATTTAACAACTTTTTCTTCACTTATCCACCTTAAACCTCTAATTTACCGCTGTCCCCCATAAAAAAATTAAAGGTACTGAAGTCGTAGACACAACCACACCATACACTAAACCAAATACACACACATACAAAATTTCTCTGTTATATCCACTGTTTCTGATACAAGTATTTCTTAGAATTGTTAACGATACATACTTAAATTCAGTTTAACAACAATTTACAGATTCCGCTTGCCTCAAACATGTCTGCACTACTGAAACAAATCTAAATTACTTAATCCTCATTCACTTTCATTGATGTTCTGATGTACTTTGTCACTTACATTGAAAAAAATTCAGTATTTTAAATTCATGCTGTTTTGAACATTCTTTTCAGTCATATCCTGCTATAGAATGTCAATTGCATTAACCTCCTGTTATTCAGTATTCATTCACAGAAATACTGTTTTATTTTTGTTGTATTTTTGTTGTTCATTAAAACTTGTCAACAACTGCACCTTGACGTCCATAATTAATAGGGCCTAGTGACTCCTATAACGAGTAGATATCTGTAAAATATAAAACATGTACGCGGGATCAGCACCAATCCCACACATTTCCAGCGGGATGGCAGTCTCTAGCCACTGATGTTCGTTAGCTCCAAGTCATGCCCAGGTGGTTGTAAGTCAGCGCAGCTCTGCTTCTTGGCCGTGGTAGTTCACTGCAGCATGTTCACTTCAAAACTGTTATGTATTTTTAGCAGGGTTGGAAAAAAACCCAGACTTTTTTTGAAAACAAATCCAACCCATCTGTGTTTTATAGTGTTTTAATGAAAAAACCCTTGTTTTATTGAAATAATTTTTAGATTTTTTTTTTAACGTGTTGGCAAGTAGTGTTTTACACATATGTATCATGCTTTGTGGTTGCACCATAATTTTTATTAGCAAAATTATGTAATTTGAGAATAATTTTAAACAGGATAATTTGAGAGTTTTTACTTAACTTCAAATACAAATATGGTTTTTAATATTTTTATAGTCAATTATTTGTTCATCAAGAAACACAATGTCCTACTTTGAAATCAATACTGTAACTATACCTAGAAATATGATCAGACAATGATGACTGGTTGGAGTGGAGATGTGAGAGTCACTGATAACACTCCAGGTTGCCAGACTCATGTGTCATCGGTCATCTTATATTTCCTTTTGTTTGTGTGGTTTAGTGATAAAGTTTTTGTAGTTATCACCTTTCACCTTCTCCTGTTGCTAGTTTATTTCTAGACTCCAGTCAGTCAGCAGCTGGAGCCTGTTGGTGTTGGATCATTCAGTACTAGTTGGTGCCATATTTTTTGTTATGTTTTGGTGTACACTGGTAGGTTCAGGTTAAAATAAAATGCAGTTTGTAACAAATTCGGGAAGGAAAAGTGCAACAGAATGGTCTGAAGTGCTGAAAATTAATGGCAGTAGTAATGTTAAGTGTAAACATTTCTGGGGGGGGGGGGGGGGGGGGTATAAAGAATTCGTGTTCATCTTTCTAAATGTTAAAGTTCTAATTCTTCAGCAGTCCTTGAGCTAAATAGTGAGTTTGTGGATGATGTAGGGTTAAGTTCTACTTCAAATCAATCAAGTACTGCTCATCCTATGGAATTGCAGTATTCTAGGTTGAGTGAAGGTAGTGCAACTGTCCCCCCACTGATGCTGTCACCATTTTCAACATCTACAGCTTCCGGAACTTCCTGCTCCTCATCCTTGCAGAAAGGACAGAAAATTCAAGCAAAGGTTACAGATTTTACTCAGGTTACTACCCCTGTTCAGCCAAAGTTTTTGGACAAATCCAATGCAAAATTTTTTTACTCGAGCCAACATTGCTTTTAAAGCAGCAGATACCACTGCATTTAAAGAAATGATACAGGGTCTGCGCCCTGGCTATAAACCACCTAATCAACGACATTTGGCCAATGAGCAGTTTTGAAATTAACAAAAAACCCACTTCAATAAAACCCGCCCGGGTTTTTTCAAGTGGGTTTTATCGAAAAAAAACCCAACCCAAAACCTGCGGGCTGGGCCCGCTGCCAACTCTGATTTTTAGCAATATTGTATTGGGTAGGAAAGAATTCAGAAAAATTCTTATGATAGAGTTCACATAACAAATTTCTAATTTCTAATACGTATCGTAATAAACCTATGTGAATCAGAATGGTAGAGAGATGCAATTTAAAACATGTTAGCCCTAGCATATATTAGTACAGTGTTGTGTACTAACGTTCTTTTTTTTTTCTTTCAGATCTTACTGTTGGAGGAGTGTAATGTCAGGATTGCAAGGAAAAGTAAGAGGTATGAAATTTCAACTGCCATTGGTGTGGACTTTGATAGTAGCCTAAATTATGCTGGATTGACAGTTTAACCATTTTAAAAACCTTAAAAATTAAGATTTGCTTGATACATTTAGTTTTTTTTATAGATTTTTTTTTAACACGAAAAGTACATTGTATGAATGAGGTCTGTGGAAAGGCAAAAATCACTTCAACAGCGGTGTTCATAAAATATTGGAAACCCTTTAAAAGACTCAGCAGACAGCTGGCTGAAATGCTGAGGGAAATTTGCAATTTTAGGGGTGGTGTAGCTGTTAAAGAGATAGCTCTAAGCTGGTGTTGAGGGAGATTGCTTTTTGGCAGGCTCTAAGCAAACTGAGAGGAAGGCTGTTAAAAAGATCTTCTGTGCGGTTGGTCATTGCGAATGATTACATCCGAGGTTCGCCATTGTGTTCATGCAGCATGCGGTGCAACAGACTGTATCTGTGTGTAGCTGTTGTGTTGACACACCCGTTCATTACTTGCATCTAAAACAGACACCCTCGGCCAAAAACAGTGGTTTCTTCGGGCTCGCCTCGTATAACTGGGCTTCTTGTGACGTTTGATTGTTTGTAGCAATACCTCTGTTCCAAGTCATTTCACTTAACTATGTAGACTCGCTCACTGGCTGACTGCCAGGTACTCAACATTTCTCCGTAAGCAGGAAATATTCACATGTGCTCTTGAAGAGGAACATTTGCTGTTCATTAGACATTGCAACTCATGATCATGTGAATATAATATTGTAATTTCACTTCACTGAGCTTAGGAGTTCCTCTGTTGGTGCTTATGTTCTTAAGTAGTACACTTTTTATTCTATTTTTTCTATTTTATAATAACTGAAAGGGTACTCAACTGAGTACTGTTGATAGCCTCAAAACTGTTTAATATTTTGAGCGCGGTGTCGTAAGTTTGGACTTGTTGTTAAGCTGACATTTTCGTATTCATACTTTTTCAATATAATTTTTCTCCTTGGAAAGCTTTCTCAGTCACACTTTAAGAATCATAATTTCTCAATTTGTGGTTGGTTTATGGCAGAGAAGCAGTGTCAGAAAGAAGGCAGAATAGAAAACCAAAATACAACGTACTTCTTATTTCCATTATGTGCTTTACAAGGGATTTACTAAATCATCTTAGCAAGGGGAAACTGTCCATCAGTAAAATCCAAGTTAAAGGTACAGTAAGCAGAACTGTGGTACCGTAAAACTGTCTTGACTCGGACAGGGGTTGTTGACCCGGACAGCATGCAGACTATTTTTAAAATATTAACTACCAACTCACCAGATGTGCTATAAAGATGATCATGGCATTGAAATGTGCTTAAAAACACAAGATAAACTGCATTACAAGTATGAGAAGCATTGCTGTATTTTTTGTCTCGTCACTTGCAGGAATACCAATAGTTCACTTCTTAAAAAAATATATATTTTTGTCCAACTAAGGTTTATAAGATTTGATATTTATTGACAAAGATGTTATAGTTAATATAATTTTGTTCAAGATTTTGATAGTTAAAAGCTTATTTCAATAATTAAAATAAATGATATTCGAGGAAACGTTATAATATAATATAGTAATTTACACCTTCCCTCCTCCCAGATCCAGTGTCCTCCCCTCAAGTTCGTTCCACTCTCGCCCCATCCTCACAAGGAATACCTGTCTTCCTCTCTGTCCATCTCCATTCTCTCTGAATCTTCCACTCATGATCCCTCCTTCCTCGATACAGCCCTCTGTGCTACCTAGCTCCCAGCTTTCCCCTGCCCCCCTCCCCCCCACGAATTACCTTATTCATTCTCACCAGCCTTTCCACCTTCCTCCTTTCTTGCAGTGTGCCCCACCCCAGCTCCTTCATCATCACCGATGGTCTGTGAGTTTCCCCCATCCTGCCTTCGCCTTCCCTTCTCCTCCACATATTCGTTACCCATCTCGCTGCCTTGCGCTGCACCCTCTCCAACTCCTCAATTTCCTTCTCCACATAGGGGTCCCATACCGCCGCGGCATACTCCAACACTGGCCGTACCAATGTCACGTACGCCTTTTCCTTTACATTCCTACCTGTCGTTTTCAGTGTCCTGCTAAGCAGCCCTAACCCCATTCTGCCCTTCGTCACCACTTTCTTGACCTGCTTTCCCCACCCCAAGTCGTTCTGCAGGATCACTGCCAGGTATTTATACTCCTCAGCTTCCTGGATCACCTGTCCCTTCCAGCAGTACACTTTTCCCTCCACCCTTCTCTTCCTCGTGAACCTCACCACCTTTGTTTTCCCTACATTTATACCCATTTCGTTTTCCCTCGACCAGCACTCCAGTTTCTGCAAGTCCTCTGCCAGGTGCGCCCCTTCCCCCACAGTTTCATAGAGCACACAATCGTCCGCAAACAACCGCAGCCTACTTTTCAACCCCTCCCCTACATCATTCATCATGATCAGGAAGAGCAGGGGTCCCATGACACTGCCTTGTGGTACCCCTGACATCACATTTCCCTCTTCTGACCATTCCTTACCCACTCTCACTCGCTGGATCCTGTCCCTCAAGAAGTCCCCTGTCCAATTTACCACCCTCCTGTCCTCTATCAACCCCTCCACCTTTTCCATTACCCTCCTGTGCGGCAGTTTTAAACTGGACACTTCAACAGAGTGAGATTCGGACCTGTGAACTCTAGGCATTATCAGGTCTGCTAGCGCACTTCCTGCCAAATACCGCAATATATACATTTAGAGGTGAGTGCAGTGTCTGTCTGTCAACCAATGTTTACTTGAGTCGTGTTTTTAAGTTTTATTTAATAAACTTATTGCTGTTAGTGTCATTAATTAGCGTTAAATGAGTGAAAATGAGTGAACGATATGAACATTTGCAAAAAGTCGTTCAGGAAATTAAAGAAAAAAAAATCACTTAGAGCAGCTGCAAAGAAATATTCTTTACCAAAATACACTTTAAGTGATCATGTTTCTGGAAAATACAAAGGCCCTCACGGCAAACAGCCAATATTTTCAGAAGCTGAAGAAAGGGTTTTTGCTGCCCATGCAGCTAAAGTAGCAGAATGGGGTTTTACTTTCACTCGACTCGACATACGCCTTGCTGTGAAAATGTATTTGGAGAAGGAAGGCCGTCAGGTTCCTGTTTTTAAAAACAACTTTCCTGGAGAAGAATGGGTTAATGGATTTTTGTCCAGAAATCCAGATCTTAGATTATGCATGAGTAGAAACATCACCCATAGGCGAGCAATGATCAGCCATGATCAGGTTTCAAAATACTTTGATAACCTTAAAGTGACTATTGGTGACACACCGTCAGCCAACATACTAAACTATGATGAAACCAACCTGAGTGATGACCCTGGCTCATCAATATGTATTTTTAAACGGGGTACAAAATACCCAGAGCGGATTCTGAACAGCTCAAAAAGCTGTATCTCCCTCATGTTCGCTGGAACAGCGAGTGGGAATTTATTGCCTCCTTATGTCTGTTACAAGGCAGAAAGAATGTATGACACTTGGTTGTCAGGAGGTCCACCTGGGGCTCGTTACAACCGGTCAAAATCCAGATGGATTGACGAGGATACATTTTTGGACTGGTTTAAAACCATTGTTTTGCCTTGGGCAAAGTCTTGTGAAGGTAACAGAGTTGTCATTGGTGACAACCTTTCAACACACTTCTCTGAAGACATACTGAATCTTTGTGAGTCAAACAAAATCAAATTTGTTTGTCTTCCCCCCAATGCAACACACTTGTTGCAACCCCTTGACGTAGCTTTTTTTAGACCGTTGAAGGGAGCTTGGAGACAGATTCTCCTAGAATGGAAACTGCAAGCAGACCGCAGACTGAGCAATCTACCCAAGCAGTTGTTCCCTCTATTGAAAAAGCTCTGCGAGGCAATATCGCCTAATAAGTAAAAAAACTTAGAAGCTGGGTTTCGAGCCTGTGGAATTAGTCCACTTAACGCCGAACATGTTTTGAGGAAACTGGTAAAGAAACCAGAAACCCAAGTTGAGGAGTCTCCTACTAAGAAGCCAAGGCAGCTAGTAGGAGAGGTAGTAATTGACTTTTTGTCTACTCTCCACCATGACACTGGTGACAACAAACTAACAGGAAGAAAAAAGTCAATGTTGCTCCAGGACTCAGCATTTCAGCTGAAGATATCGAGGTTGCAGATCCAAAACCTTAATCCAGCAGTGTAAAATCGAAGATTGCAAAGCCAAACAAAGAGAGGAAGAAAATTAGAAAGCGGCTGAGGGAATTGTCTTCATCTAGTGAGGAAGGGCACTTCTCTCTGAAAGTCTCTTCTAACAAGTTTCTTTTATCGAACACTAAGAAGTTCCTGATGACGAACTTGTCTTCAAGAATCCAAGTGTTGGTGACTGGTTGTTGGTGAAATTTGCCAGCAAGAGAAGTGTGAAATACTTTGTGGGGCTGGTGGAAGAAATTGTTCCTGATGGACTCTTCATGCGATTCGCCCGAAACATGGACACAAATAATTTCGTTTTTAAGTGGGCAGAGCCAGAGGACAAAAGTGTCATTAACTACGAGTAAGTTGAGCACAGTCTGGGACTGCCAGCTTTATACTACAAAAACGACCGCTTGGTGTCCTTCAAATTTAAATACTCATTTGATGGCTATATTGTCAATTGAAACTGCAGTTGTTTCCTAGCATTATAATGTGATGTTTTTTTTTTCTATTCATTACACCTATCCCTCACTTAGCACGTCTTCAGATTGCACGGATTCATTTAGCGCGATGTGAATTTTACTGACCCAGTCTTGAATAGCACGTCTGTAAATTTCAGTTAGCACAAAATTTCTGCAGGCAACAAAAAAAGTCGGGCACGATGCCACAAAGTCTGTTTCAACTTCTGTAAACAACAGATGTACCGTGGCATACAGTTAGCCAAAATAGGGGGACGAGATGCGCACGCAGATCGATTGTTGTACAAACATCAGCTATGGCAAGTTAAATTGCGGCTATGGAGTGTAAAGGACCAAATGTTTTTACGCCCGCGTGTATGCCGCAGTGCCATACCGTTGTCGCCTAGCCACAGACGAGGCCGTGAACTCAGTCTAGCCAGTGGCAGGTAATTCACACAAACAAAAGCAACGTCTGCCCATTCAGCTGCCGGTAACTGTAGGTGCTTGATCACTCATAATGCATCGTGTTCAAGTATTTGAGACAAACCTAGAATTATTACGGTCCGCAGATTGTCAAAAGGCCACGCTTATGTTGGTCGCACTTTAGTTTTAAGCAAGTTAACTGTGCGCACAATCGTGCGAAATAAGGACTCTTACCGAAAGTTTATATAAGTCTGATGCTGTTGGTTGTACTAGCGGGGATATATTTGACATTAGATACCGGAACAGAAATGAAAAGATGATTCACATGGAAAAGGCTGTTAAATGAATGTTGCAATAAAAAAAAAATCATTGGCCTGACAGGATTGGTGTGAGCCAGGTGGTGACATGCGAATAAGCACTTTAAATTTTGAAAAATTATAATGTAACTATCCGGACAGTAATATCTGTTTCACTGTCAGTAAAGGATGGTTTGGAAAGGTACGTGACGTAAGTTAAAGGTAATGCCCGGGCGGGCAAGTCAGCCAGCCGACTGACGATAAAGTACATAACCACGTATCTCCCGTTACGCGGTGTCGTATTTGTCATACAAAGTGCGATGGTAGGCATATAAAGATAAATGGTGTGACATATTTATAGTTGAGTGTTATTCAACACATTTATATTACGTAAAGTATATTTTCCTACACAATTTTGGAACACATTAAATAAATTAGCCATGCTACTTATGGAAACTAATGCTTCAGAATACGCGATTTCGATAACACGAGCATTTTTAGGAACACATTAGTCGTTCTAAGTGAGGGATAGGTGTATTATGTTTGTTTTCATGTGTGGTACAAGCAAGCTTTTATTACTCTATGCCCCCTCATATCGTAAGCATTAGTCTGAAACCCATAAAAAATTATGTAAACAGTTTGGTTTACGTATTAGCGGGTCCGAGTGCGGACATAGAAGGCAAGTTTCTTTTTTATAATGTTATTAAGGTCAGTGTCCGAGTCAACACCGTTTTACATGGTTGACCCGGACACATTTGTTTATTATTTTATTCTTTAACGTAACATTTAAAGAGGTTAAATAAGGCTGAGATTTAATAAATGAACTACTCTTCAATTAATGGTAAAGGTTGTATTTGATTATCTTAACCTGTAACCTACCTATGACCCAAAAACCATAAAAAAGTGTCCGAGTCAAGGCTGTTTTACGGTAGTTAAAAAAAAGTTTAATGGGGCATTAAAGAAAATGCATCTGTGCCCTCAGCTTACAAAAAGTTTACAATAAACCTAAACAGTATGTTGCATGCACAGAAAAACAAAATAAATAAATAACGCTGTAGGCGTATTTATTTAAATTATGTAAGCTTTACATCACACAACTCACGGACATAAAAACTTAAACCTAACCACGCTCTGCTACCACTGTTTACCAGTGCTTCCTATTTCTTGATGCATAGAATGATGCATAAACATTAAATATTCTGAAAGGCATGCTGGTAAAAAAAAATGAAGCAGGTTACTACTAAAAAGTTCCACTTGTAGAACAAATTTTGATAATGTAGACAGTACCTTACTCATCTACAGGCTGTTGATCGTAAGGGTTGAAAGATTAATTTTAAGAATTAAAGTACCTAACACTTATATGAAGTGTGGTATCTTCAGTACAGTTTTATTAAATGTTTCTTTTATAAACTTTCCAGGAAAAAAATGAAATGTTTGTAAACCAGAATGAACAACATCTTCCCAACACATTTTGTCACATATACTTATAACTTATTAAAAAGTCTTAATCAAAAATAAAAAGTAATGCTTATGGTAAAATAAAGAAAAAAAGAAGAAAAATGGCAGGTGAACAATTATTAATTCAAATTATTTGGCTTTTAAATTACATTTTTGATATTTTTATTATATCTTCCAGTTATTATGGAATTAACATTACTGAAATATGCTAGATTTTGATGTCCTGATCCTATTGGTTTCAGAGATTTATAATGCACAAGTTTTATCTGTGAAATTAATAAGGTAGAGTTAACTGGTTGGATAACATTCCATTTTGGTATTTATCTGCTGTCAGCCAGCTGCAGAGGTGATCAAGACTTAGAGGTCTAGCAACTCAGTGCCACTGGAAAGGGGCATGATTTGAGATACCTAGCACAGCTTGGATGAACAGGGTGTCAGCTTCATCTCACGGGAGGGAATTTCGGACCACAGGTGGAACTGGAATCCCACTACAAAAGGCAGCGGTGATTACATGGCAAAATTCCCAAACAAACACAAATGGATAAGCTGATCAGGGAAATTTATGTTACAAGTAGGTAGTAGAAGATAATGTACCTCCAGGCGGTGGGGCGAATCAGACATAAAATGTGATAGGAAACACATTTAAATGGCCGAAAATTAGGCAGCAGCTAGTGAGTAGTGACCATGTCCTAGGCTTACTGACTACATGTCAATAGAAGCAGAAATTTGCCAAGTTCACCAGCTAACTATGTAGCCTATGGACAGGAAGATACCGTTTACATGAACATCACACCAAGACTGACTTGCAGGGGGCAGAAGACATACTTAGTTAAAGAGGCACCTTGGATGCAGTACATAAGTAAAAGGAGGAAAGGAGGGGTAGTGGTGTCCTATGCCTCGCCGGGAGATGGCGCTTGGGGTGAGAAACCAAGGAACAAAAGTGCTGAAAATTTAATGGGAGGAGGTGTTGAGAGTAGTTGGCACCCAGGGCTTAGAAGTAGGCATAGGACAGGAGTAAGTAGTGCTAAAAATGACTGCTTGATGTCGCACAAGGGGCAGCGCGACACGTGCGAGCACAAACGTTGGGCATCCAAAAGAGGGAGGGGGTGGGTCTGGATGCCTTGAAACTCGCCTGTTTGGTGACAAGGGGTTCAGAGAGGAGCTACTGTCTTAGGGCAGCAGCGGGTGGAGGGGGCATGCACACGGCGGTAGGAACGACTGTGCTGTACTCACCATGCGTGACGAAGGCTCAGATGTAACTGACACTGCGACGTGTCTAAAGACACGGTGCGCGTGCAGGATAACAGCCTTGTACGTGCGCTGAGTCAGAGGTAACCGTGACATGCTGCCAATGACGCTTGGGGAAAGGGGCTGAGGGGAAACGCGGCGGCCGACCTCCACTGAGAACCAAGCAGTGGTCGGGCTGCTGACCGGGAAACAAAATAAAAAGCTCCATACAAAAATATGTAAGTTAACTAGTTAGCGGCACAGTAATATAAAAAAAAATGTAAGTAGTTTCAAAATATATACACATAAAGCATTAATAGTAACTAATATAATTAAAATATCATGCAAAGATAAAATTGTTACAAAAAATTAAATCAAAAACTAAACAAATATTCTAAATAAGTTTAAGAACATCACTATTGTAAACCTAAAAATGTTTTAAAAGTAATATACACATTAAAATGTAATTGGTATTGAGAAAAAACATTGTTTAGACAAAAGTCTGTTTCTTTATTTTATAAAATTTTAACATAATTATGTGATGCAAAAGAATCACTCCAGAAAAAGATTTATTTTATATTTATTGTGGTGGAAACAGGAGCTGCACTCTAACTGGTAGCTAAGAACTGTTGGAATTTAGTTCTTCTATCAGGTGCTTCAATGCCAACCAATTTCATGTTAATGAAGTAAAAAAAAAAATATCTGGAGCCCATAAGACCATAAAGCAAAGAAGGTGTGCTGCTATGACTGTTTAGGATAAATCAGTTTCAAGGGAACTGAAGCTGCATTGCTATTGGTAGAGGTGGGTTGTTACATAAATTTTCGGTTTCTGTTCCATCCTGCTACTGATACACAAATGTTCTAGTTACAAGTAGCTGATACTTCTGTATCAGCTACAGCAGTAGGGGTCCCAGGAAGCAACAAGGTATCAGCATTCTCGTTACAGGTTACACATCCTCCGTGCCATCACCATCGTAAAAAGGTATCGGTTTTCTCTTTCCACGTTCTTCGTTTTCTCAATCTACATTCTTCATAGTCGTAAAAAGGTATCAGTTTTCTCATTCTACATTCTTCGTAGTCGAAAAAAGGTATCAGTGTTCTCTTCCTACGCCTTTCGTAATCGGAGTCTTCAATCTTTGCAAGGAGCACGCACTGCGCACTGAGCGTACTGTGATGAGAAGCCTAAAATGTACATCAAGCTCTGTCCCTGCCCGAACACGCCCGAATATTCACCTTCAGCCAACCTCGGGATTTGTTTTATTTTTGCGTAGGGAAAATGAATTCAAATATTAAAAGTGGTCGGTTAGGTTAGCTACATTAAAACACTTTAAAACACTATGGACGGTTAGTTAGGTTAATATAGCTACATTAAAATAAACAGAGAAATATAAATATATATAAATAAACCTGAGGTTGGCCGAACGTGAATTTTCGGGCGTGTTCGGGCAGGGACAGAACTTGATGTACATCTTAGGCTTCCCCTCCTTCAACGCCTTTCCCTGCGCTTCCACCCCTACATTCCTTCCCTTTTTTATCCCTTATTCGTTGTGCTGCTCCCTCCCCTTTCACAAGCTCCGCCCAAGTGACAGTCATCTGCGATCGGGTTCTGCGCACATTGGCCGTGGTGTTGTTTCAGGCGAATTCTAAACTGATACTAAAGTACTTGATACTTTAATAGTGTACTTGTTTGCAGTTCTTGATACAGGCGTGTATCAGTTACAAAGTAGCAGGTTGATACTCTGCAACCCACCTCTACCTATTGGTGTATCGAGAGAGTTTTCTGAAAGCTGCTCTGCCATTGGTGGCATGGGAGCAATTGCAGTCTATGAACTCCTGCATGAGACTGCAACCAATGATATTGCTTCTCTGATCACAGATTCTTTGTGCGATGAATTGCGGTTTGTGACTGCAATTGTTTTTGATATCTATGACCAAATCACAGGTTGCAATTTTGCAACCTATCTCTACTAGTTTTGTGAAACACAGTCTAATGTTGTTGAAATGAAATAGTTTGTGTTCCCCAGTTTCCTGTAGGCTTGTTCCTTGTTGGAGGGGGAGGGTTGCCAGCAGTAGCAGTGTGTGTCTCCCGACAGGTCCAGGGAGGCCCCCGAAGAACAAGAGCTCGTGCACCTGGTGCGGGGAAACAAAACAGCCCCTGAAGTACGTGTACCCCACGCAGCACGGCAAGAAGGAGTTCTGCTCGGAAACTTGCCTCTCCGAGTTCCGTAAAGCCTACATCAAGGCAAGTGATCTCCACTGGCTCCGCGTGGCGGTCCCAGCCGTTAATTTAAATTGTCTTTAGCACAATACGATTTCCCGTCCAATAGGTCAAATGTTTCGGTTCTGCTATTTTTCAATTAGCTACACATATTTTTTTTCCATGTAAGATGTTGCCCATAAACTTCTATTTCTGTATAAAATGATGAATTTTTTAGTTTAAACCAATTATTCATTTGAACATTACTGTTTACTTATTTAATTAACAAAAATAAGTTGTCCAATGTGTAAATTTTCTTTTAAAGGCGTTTTCAAACGTAATAACCTTCATCTGTTCGTCTTCGTCACCACTGTGTACTGCGTATAAAAATCTAGTCAGTGCTAGTTGGCATCATTCATGTTTGGTTACGTTGATTCCCATATAGAGTGCACACACATAGTCGAATATCAATATTGATGGCTTACAGATTGCATGCAATGTGTGCGCTCTGAATAGTGCCAAGTAAACTACACTTGATGGCCCACACTCTTTCATGGTTAGTGTGTACAATGACGATAGTTATGCATTAGTTCCAGCTCACTGTTTTCTTATGTCTTTTTAAAGTTGAATTAAGTTTTTTTTTAATGACTTATTAATTTATATTTGAGTGCTTTTGTATACTCTACTTTTTAATTAAACATACTTTCCATGCAATAGGTTATTTTTTTATGAATAACTTTACCTCAACAAAAATTATTTTCTAGCATAAGGCCACATCCCTACTTTTCCAACTTGATTTTAGTATAAAATTTCCAACGATTATACGATAAATCGCTGTATTTAATTTCTAATTTAACTGTTTGAGAGATTTTTTTTGGGTTTTCAAAGGTGCAGCTTTGTTGAAATATAATAGATGATTGTGAATTACATTAAATTTATTTTTTAATTAGGAGTCTGGATGAATACTTATTTCACTTTTTAGTTTAATGCTGGTTGTCTCAAAATATTTGCCCCAATATGTTGTTACTATGTGGCAAAAACTTGACTAATCCATCTTGGTTTCCAGTTTTCCTTCCTAAGGGCACATGTTACTGTCAGCATGTATTTTGCCGCAGGGTGCCTGTCTGGAATGTGACAATGTTATCCGAGGCGCGCCGGTGCGTCTGGAGCATGAGAACGCCTCTTCTAAGGATTTCTGCAGCACATTCTGCCTCAACAAGCACACGAAAAAAGAGCAGGCAGAGCAGAAACGCGGTGTGTACCTGTTTCTTTTCATTTGCTCCCCATACTTTTGATGTTTGTATCGTTTGTTTTTAGTGAAATGTGGCTGGGAGTTTTATAGAAACACCCTTCTTTTTAAGAGTTAATATTTTGTAACAATAAACATTTTCTTGTATAGAACAATACACAAAAGAACACTTAATTTTTTTACCTCATTCAGTTATAAATTTTTATGAAATTTTACCCCAATTTTCTGTACAGTGATTATACTAGGAGTGTTAGTAAAAATTAATTTTTCTAGTTTTTTATTTACTAGAAAAGTTTTTCTCAACCTAACTTTTGCACATATTGTCACAAACATCTTCAGGAAATATTCAACTGGAGAAGAATTCCTCTTAGGATGCTGGTCTGACAACCCCTGGAGGGGAACAACACAGGAGTTTAAAATGGCTCCCTCGGGTCCTTAGAAGTCACTGAAAGTCAGGAATTTGGAAAGTGGCGAAACTTTATAAAAAAAAATTTTGTTAGAAAAAAGTTTAGTTCTGGAGGAAACTTTTTGCCTTGTTCGCATCAATAAAAAAACTTCCAAGCCAGCCATGTATACTATTTTATTGTGTTTCAAAATCTAATATAGAGTAAGGAAGCTTGCAGTAAGTACCTAAGGAATTTGTTTTGAGTTTGCATATTTATCTTTTATAGGTATTTGGTTTATCATTTTGGTTTAATTAGTCAGGAATTTTACCACTTGTCAGAAAGTTTATGTTAAGGCAGGGATTTTAATTAGTTTGAATATTTTATATTCTATGTATTATAAATGTTAATGTTAATGTGAGAACAACCAAAAATTGGCTTGCAGTACATGCTCAGCAGGTGAACTTCAGTTTGTACGTTTACTTGTTACTTTGTAGTAGGAATTGAGTATTATTGACATCTGAGCTTTGAGTTTATACTATGCATTTTTTGTTTGGTAAATACAGCATCTACATGCATTGTTTATGATCAGCTATTGGCTATTGTAAATTTGTATTTCAGACAATTGCACTTCAAACCCACATCGATTTTATTTTGATTGCTTTCTTGACAAAAAGATCCAAAACAAAATCCAGATGACTCAGAAATAAGTTAAAGAAAAACTGCTTTGAAATAAAAGCAGAATTGATGATACAAGAATGCAATTTGCTACTAGTGGAATATAGAAAATTTAAGGAAAGCTTTGGAGAGTAGGCACACATCTGGTCTTGAATGGGCTCACCTGTAGTTCCACTCAGTCTTGTGCCATTACATAATTTCTGCGAATTCAGATTCCACAGAAAAATGATAGATGAGCCAACTTTCATATTGAGGGAGTGCAGTGGCATTCCTGGCACATTTAACGAAATCAAATATTTTCTAGGAGGCATCAACAATACAATAGCCATTGCCAGGAGATAAAGAATGCCTCAACAATGCAATAGCAATTGCCATGGAGATGAAGGAATCATCAACAATGCAATTGCCATGGAGATTATCAGGAAAAAGTGGTCTAAAATGTAATTTAAAAAAAGATGCTAAACACTCTTAGAATTGATGGTAATCCAAGGGCTAACGCGAGTGGAAGGCTGTGTGTGGTTGTGGAGAAAACTAAAAATTTACAAAAATACCTCTTTACTTTTATGTACGTATATATTGATATTGATTTATGAAAACCAGACATTATAATTTTTTAAGGAACAAGTATAAATACAATTTTTTTTGTAAACATCTTAGCTCTTTGTGTACTGCATTTGGTAGGAGTAATTTCATGAATGGAACAGAAGTTGAATGGAACAGAAATGTGTCACTAAAGTGCTGCCATCTGTGGAAGTCTCAGAAATCTCAAAAAGATGGCGGACCCGTGTTATTCATCCGTACATATTGGTTTTGTGAACATCGCTAAATTGACTCCATGCATAGGTTTTAAAAAATCAATTTTTTAATAGTACAAATATCTTTTAATTATTTATGTTATAAATAATTAGCATAAAAATAAATTATGATAACTTCAAAATACACTAGAATCCTTGCATTTCATCCCTTAGTTAAATTTGGAATGCAGCTTCGTCATACTGTAGAGAGACAACAATTAGCCTGCACATATTTGACGCCATGTTTAATTAAAGAATTCCGTTATTAAATTTTGACTGTTAAATCTGAAATGTTGAATAAACTAAATAATGTTATGTTTGTTTGAAGGATGTATTTAGAGTCAGATTTCTCTCATTCAAGCACACTAAAATATACATACATATAGTTAGTGTTATAATATGGGTTTTAAAATGTTTCAGCTTAATATTGTTTTGGTGTATCTGTTGGACTGTAGCTTTTAGTTTGAAAAATACTTAAAAAGATTGCGCCGGGTGAGTATAGAGAACCAGCAAAATATTAAATTTCTATGATGCCATGTTTGTTCCAAGACAATTTTTGTGGATAGTAAATTATAGGTATTTTTTTAAGTTGTAGTTATGACTATTCAAGTTTACAAAATGTATTCTAAGATAGTTTCACTACCATAAAGTTTCTATTGCCAAACCAATACGCTTAGTACATCCTCCGATGTTCCAAAGTTTAATATGAATGGGTGCATGTTGTCACACCTGGGTCCGCCATCTTGACGACTTCGGCTCAAGGCTTCATCAGTTTTTGAATGCATGCATACTGGACTTTGAACATGTTAAATTTCTGTTGTGTAATGAGTGCTTATTTCATTGCATTTCTGGTGCATACTAAAGAAGTATAACCTCAAAAACTCAGGTGATGATAGTTCCCTGTCTAGGGGGAAATGTCACAGGTTCAGGGTTGAGGCATTTAAAAGCAACATGTTCGGTACTCCTGTTCGGCTAGCCTTGAATCGCAGTACCGCTCTGACTACTTACCACCTCTTCCTTTACTTATCACTTACACGTCTCTGCAAGCACTTGCAGTCACCACTCGGTGGCATAGTGCTTACATTTATTAATTCTAATTGTTTACCTTTTACGTCTATTAAATAATGATAGAGCGGGGTGACAAGCGGTAAGAGACTGGGCTTGCATTTCAGAGACTTTGTATTTCAATCCCAAATTATACATCCTGTTTTACTTTTGTTTTTGTTTCCTGAAATCACCCAATTTAAATTCAGGGTTGGTTCTTTAGTATAGACCATGACCAATATATTGTCCAAAATCCCTGATTTTTGGTGTGTAACAACTTAGCTCTCAGTATATGGCATTTGATGGGAGTAATTTTTGTGAATGGAGGGGAAGTCGCATGCACAGAAATGTGCAACCACGGTGTTGTCATCTGTGGTGGATGGCACGAATCAAAGTACACAAAGCCAGTGGCAACTTTATAGTTTTAACGGTTTAGTGAATTTTGACAAAATGGGCAGTATTTTAATAAAATTCCTTGTCAAAAATCATGTACAAAGTCGGGGTTAAGTATTTTTTAAAATCTTTATCGCTTTTATCGGAGCAGTTTCATTATATAGTTTAACCTTTCGCTCTGCAAATTGAATGATTCGGTGGTTGATGTAGTTGCTCCGGCAGCAAATTCTAGCGGCGGGTGCGTAAAATAATTGCGATTTACATCAAAAAATGTAGTTAACACAATTTTTATATGTTTTTATCACGCTCTTCATTATTTTAAAGAATTCTACATTAAATTTGGTGTCCGAATTTCATATTATAAGTTTATTTGCAACATGAGAACACAGGAAATTGATCGTTGTGAGGGTTAGATGTTTACACACTACTGGTGACTACTGAAAGACTTGCTCACAACCTTTTTTACTACAAACACTTTTTTACACAGGTGTTGTATGGTCTCAGTATTGTATTCCTTATTCAAACTTTTGTCCTGTTGGTCTGAAAGAATATTATATGTTGAAAGTATCATTGCAGGGCATTACATTGGAGCATTCAATCCACCCACAACAAATATCAGTCTCTCTGTAAACAATCAATTGTGATAAATGGTTTAAGACAGGATTATTAATTGATTTCTCTTTACTTAGTTAATTTATGAATTACTGTATAATACTAAATTTCCGAGATTGAACTGTTTCACCATTTAAAGTTAACAGTTTAAAAATAATACTGCTGATTTTTTAATCACAGATAATCTGCATTGTATGCAAAAATTTTCATTCATCTGTATTTATTAGTTTGTATGTATTTCAATGCTTATTTTAAAGTGTACAGTTTAAATTAGACAAAAAGTAATAAATTTATGTTTTATATTATTTGTTTTTGTGTGCATCAAAAATGCCAAAAGTTAACAAGTAGTAATTAATAGGTTTTCGAGTCATTCCGTGTGAAATCACCAAGTTGAGGTTGCTCGACTATTTTTAAAAAAATTAATATTTTTACCACATATAACCTTATCAATGGGTAGTTCAAAACCATATTCATTTTATTTTTGTGTGCCACCATTTTCAGTAGAGGCTTGTATATCTTCCCAAGTGCGTGCTCTAACAGTGGTTTGCAGTGGTTTCAATAAAAGGTCATTGTTGACATTGTATTAAAGATAGAAGGTTCTGGTCTTCACTGAAGTAAAGTAAACATTGTATGGTTACCAAAAATGTCTAGAAATAAAGATATAATTTTGTTTAACCTTATGTGAAATGACCTTGAAATTTGTCAAAAATGTTATAAAAATTCCATTTTGAACATTTTTTTAAAGTGACTTGGAGTTGGAACCACAGGGCAAATATTTTTTTGCAATAAGTATGGATGGCAGACTTTCCAGAAA
Source organism: Bacillus rossius redtenbacheri (assembly GCF_032445375.1). Classification (NCBI taxonomy): domain Eukaryota; kingdom Metazoa; phylum Arthropoda; class Insecta; order Phasmatodea; family Bacillidae; genus Bacillus; species Bacillus rossius. The sequence continues at coordinate 16,216,774 of NW_026962010.1, forward strand.
AAATGAGATAATGTGTGGGTTTAAACTCCTTCCTGGTTTTCTGTTGCATTAAACTTCTAAAATTTTCATTTTTTTGAGTTTTTCAAGGTCAAATATCTCAAAAGGGGGACCAGGTAAAATTTTTCTGTTTCCACTATTTAGTACACCTACTGGTACTTAACAAATTCTGCAAGTTTCATTTTGTGGTTCAAACAGGTGTAGAAGTTACAGGCTTTGAAACTTGGGTAAAAAGTTGCATTTTACGTAGAAAATAAAAATTAACAGTGGCTCATGTTCACATAGTCTTTTAGTGATTTTACCTTTAAGTTAAAACAATTTGTAGTGCTAATAATAAAAAACATAAAACTCACCCTATTACATTATCCAGATTTGCAAACCACAAAAAAAAATGTCAGCTGCAACAGATTTATTTTACAAGTTTGACCCGCAGTTTCTGAGAGAGTTCTATATTTTTCTCTTCAGTTATATTAAATGTTCTACCTGTTATAGTAGTGAACTCTGTAGGTTTCAAAATGTCTAGAACATTCTTCATCTCCACCCATAAAACATCATCTTTTGTTTTACTGAAGCTTGTAGATGGACCACCTGGTGTGTAGAAGACCACCTTGATATCACTGTTTTCTTGAGAAACCTCACAAACTCTACCAATATACCATCTGTTATCATAAACACACACAACAATGTCGTTTACTGAGATGTCACTAATGTTAAAAACACCAGTAGTGCCATCAATTGGATATTCTTTGTGTTTCGTATCAAACGATGCTGAAATGATGCTGTATTGTATTGTTGATGTGTTCTTCGGTTTAAAACAATGTTGATCTCTAGTGCTTAAAATTCTTTTAGCATTATCAAACCTGCTTTTTAAGTGAAGATCTGCCTCCTGAACTTCTCTTTCTCCCACAAACACAAAATTTATTCCTTTTATGTTTTCCACACAAAATTGAAACATACTCATTGGTGTTATGATATGGCCTTCTTTCGGTCGCTGTAAACTTGTCTTAGCCACCAGTCGCTTGACAGTTCCACCAATACCATCACAAGGCCCCTTTCCATGACTTGTTGCAAAGAAATGCCACTCTGCTTCTAATCCAAAATCTTCTTTATGCTTGCACAAGTTAGAAAAATTGAACCTGTTCTTGTATTGAGCAGCCGATCCATCAGAAAAATAGGCAACTCGATTCAAATTAGGAATAAGGGACTTAACAAAGTGTATCAACTTTGTTTGGAATGTGTACACAGCAACTGTGTTATGATTCATACAGTCACTTATAACACAAAGGCTCTTAGTACACAAATTCTTAGCATCATCTCTGTAGTACACACAGAAGGGATGAATTGTGGCCTGAGAATTCATCCAATGATAACTCTGGATCTCATCTTGGATGATAAATGTATAGTTTTCTGAGAAATCCAGAATTATTACACATTCATCACTTTGTAGATTCTCTTTCTTACTTTTCAGAAATTGTGATTGACTCTGCGAGATGAAATGGTGTTTCTTCAATGCCATTAGTTTACTAACAAATTTCTCTTTGAATTCAGCATGTGGTTCTACAATCGTTACAAGGTTGCAATGGTCTGCTACTATCCACTGACTGTATGTGATATCGTCATCATCACTGACACCCTGCAATAGTTCATCTACTTTCAGGTTTCCTACTTCAGGACAATTTGGGCACTCTCCAAACATACAATCTTCACTATTTAAATCACACACAATATTTTCAAGAAGGACCTTCCAGTCATCTGTTTTTACTGCCATAGTCATTAGTTTGAAATTTTGGTGAATTGAACATACACAAACAGAATGAGTGCCACTAGCTCCTGCAAGGATGCACCACTTGGGACGCAGAATACAGAATGTAGAAAACCCAACCTTTACAGATTGATGCTCTTCTCTAAACTTTTGGTATAGTTCTTTTAAATTACACAGAATTAAACGTTTTTGCTTTAGTTCTTTCTTCCCATCATCAAGACGAACCGATTTTGTATCCTTCATTCCAGGACAGATTCTACTAACTTCATCGTTTTCATAAAATTGAACAACGAGATCTCTAGTTTCTTGAGGCAATTCTTTCCCTTTTTTCTTAGATGTGAGCTGTGGAATAACACCACGTTCCTTAACAATTTCACGTGTTCTTCTAACCAGATATTCGCTTACATCTAACTCATGTGCAGTTCTTTTCATTGACCAGCTTTTTGGCACTACACTAATGACTTGTATTTTCTCATTGTTGGATGTACAGGTCTTAATTCTTTTCTTGAGATTTTCAATATGAATTTCCATGTCTTTTATTGCAGTATCAGCTATTTCTTCATCATCCTCATCTTGAGACTCACAGGTGATGGTAAAAGTGTCGCTTAATTTTTTCTTAATTGCACAAGAAAATTTGCTCACAGTTCGTCTAACTTCTAGATGTTTTTTTGTATCACTAAGTTTAATAATTTTAGTTGGGGAAACTCCTAAAGCAGAGCCAGCTTGATTGATAGACTCTACAACAATTTCAGGTGCGGTGAATAGTTCTTCGTTATCACAGTTGCTAGTACTAGTACCTAAATTCCCCTCAACATTACTTGAAAGTTTTTTATGACAAGAGCAACAAACAGATTTGCCAGGAATCAGTAATGGCCATCTTTCAGACAACTCTACAGTTATTTCCCTTAACTGTTTTTTGATAACTTTTTTATGGTATGAAAATGGATCGCAACACGAATTTCCAAAAAGATGATTATACTTGTCCAGATATTTTTTTTCGTGGAAAGTACACACATTAACAATGTTATGTAACTTACTTCTTTTCTTAAGAAGGTCAATTTGCGATTTAGTGAAGTCTGATGATAATTTTAGGTAATACTTGCCATATGAATCATTTTCACAATCTTCATGTGTAAAAGTACCCAAAGAACACTCCATACTTCTGGTAGATAGTTCTACGTAGTCACTTTGAGACAGAAACTGCAGGTAACAACTAAGTAGCTCACTTCAATGCAGAATTGTAACACATACCAGCAATACTTGTGTGGAGCCAAATAAACAATATTAGAGTAGACAGCACATACAAAACCACAGAACACAAACACATCTTTACTCCTTGGCAGCAGACACAAGACTAAAGTGGTTGGCTGCAATGCACATATATTCAACTTGTCACAACTTGCTCTTTGGATGGTTACATCAGGTTTGCTTGTCACAACTTGTCCATTCATGCCTCCTTACAAAATGATTTATTTTTAACTTTCCATATGTTACAACTCAAAGCCTTATATTATATTTGCACTTCATAAGAAATAAAATAAACATTAATAACTGTTACACAATTTGATTACAGTCAAGTAATTAGAGCTAAAATATTACAACTTTTTACCTAAGTTTCAAAGCCTTTAACTTCTACACCTGTTTGAACCACAAAATGAAACTTGCAGAATTTGTTAAGTACCAGTAGGTGTACTAAATAGTGGAAACAGAAAAATTTTACCTGGTCCCCCTTTTGAGATATTTGACCTTGAAAAACTCAAAAAATGAAAATTTTAGAAGTTTAATGCAACAGAAAACCAGGAAGGAGTTTAAACCCACACATTATCTCATTTTTTCTGGAAAGTCTGCCATCCATACTTATTGCAAAAAAATATTTGCCCTGTGGTTCCAACTCCAAGTCACTTTAAAAAAATGTTCAAAATGAAATTTTTATAAAAATTTTGACAAATTTCAAGGTCATTTCACATAAGGTTAAAAAAAATTATATCTTTATTTCTAGACATTTTTGGTAACCATACAATGTTTACTTTACTTCAGTGAAGACCAGAACCTTCTATCTTTAATACAATGTCAACAATGACCTTTTATTGAAACCACTGCAAACCACTGTTAGAGCACGCACTTGGGAAGATAAACAAGCCTCTACTGAAAATGGTGGCACACAAAAATAAAATGAATATGGTTTTGAACTACCCATTGATAAGGTTATATGTGGTAAAAAAATTATTTTTTTAAAAATAGTCGAGCAACTATTTAATTAAACATTTGGTGATTTCACACGGAATGACCCTTTCATAAGTAAGGAAATAGTTGTGCCAAACCTTTGCATCTGTCAAAGATAGTGATTAGATTATTGTAGCTACTGCTGGCTCATTTTAAAGTTATATTTAAATCACTAGTTTTATTTACAGTATATAACTTTGTGTAGGCAGGCAAGCACTAAGTTTTATTAGCTTGCAAGAATTGAAATACCTTTAAAGGTTTGTACAGAAGTGTATTATATAGCTATGATGGAAAAAGTTTTTTATTTGAAAAATGTTACATTTTTCTGATTCAAAAATTATGATAAAACTAGCAGTAGGACTTACTGATAATTTATATTCTTTGTTTTTTACTTATTGCAGTAATTTTTACACTTAGACCAGAAATTTAATTGTCTTATCAGTTGTTAAAAATATTTTGTATTTCCTGAGGACTGTTTGGATTTTAGTGTTTAGTTGATAGTCTGAATTTTAGCACTTCATGCGACTTATTCGTATAAATCAGTGTAATAATGTAATGACGTTGCAGTTTCTGGCAATGAGATGTGTGGTCTCGCCTCGAATCAAATACCTGCTGTTCCAGCAGGACAAATGGACATCTATTCCACTTTTGACTGGGACGCCTATTTGAAAGATACTAACAGCATTGCAGCTCCGCCAGAATACTTCAAACAGGTAAAGGCTATGTTCTGTGCCAGGGTTTTTTGATTCAGTGGTTTAAACCATGGATTAAACCAAGTGGTTTTTATAAAAAAAAAACAAATGTTTTTTTTAAAAGAATGTATTTTTATATAGAATATTTCAATACTTTTAATGAAAGGTCTAATTATACTTTAATAACAACAATAGTTCTTCATTGTTTCTTGTGATTTACAGGAACATAAAATCTATCTAATCAAGATCTTATCATTTAAATTATCTGAATAAGTTGTAAATTTTACCCACCTAAATACTCCTATAAAATTAATTTAATTAGTGAATTAGTCAAAGTAAAAAAAAAATAGGAAATATATAAATGTATTATTTTAAAAAAAATTATGTTCTGTAGGAATTCCCCAACTTTACTGTAAATTCCTATTCGGGGGAAACACCCATTCTATGGAGAATCCTCTGCCATTGAGGATATACCCTTTCTTTGGTTCAGTCCCAGTCATATGTGCAGATTTGCTGGATTTAAGTTCTTTGATGTTACAACTTTTCTGGTTCAACATGAGGGACTGAAAGCGAGATGTTGTATGGCTTTCATTTCAACATGCTGAGAACAAAAATAATTAAGGTAGTAAAAAAAAGCGGGTTCAAACAAAAGACACCTGGTTTAAACAAAAAAAAACATGAAGTTGCAGGTGCGTGACCTCTCGACCAATCACAGCTCGGCCCTTACAAAACCATATCAGTATACAAATACATGCACCTCGTAGTGAGGCTTTTATGACTGATATTACACCAAGAAGAAGCCATGAAAGTTAGTGAAATTTTCAACCAATCACAAAAATACCTTAAAAAATTACCAGCCAATACGGGCGCATAGCAACAGCGGCCTGACACCTTCCAACGTTTTTTCTCACAGTTACTAAACTTTCTATCTCACTCTCATCTCCTTTGAATGCAACAGGCAAAACTATTGCATTAGCTAAGGGGGTGTTCATTTATTATTTGTCCCACTTGGAAATTTGAAACTGTAATGCACTTAATAAAAAAAATTAGCATGCCAATATGGGACTATAACATGTTTATCTGCAATCTTCAAACTGTCTCTGAGAATTGTACTGAGAAGAATTAGTTACTGACTCGGAAGCAAGACCAAAGCCTGTATTCTGCTAAACAAATCTGGTGATTGACAACGTATGTGTGTGACATCGATAAGCATGAAGACTCCCTCTTAAACAGGTCACGTTGTTTATCACTAATATACTAAGGAGTTATAGAATTTACCATTCCAATCTTATTACAGTATTTAAATATTTTAACTAAAGCAATCATTGTATCTAATATAAATTATTCATGTAAATAATACGTACTACAGTAAACTCCCGGTATATCGCGCCCCGATAGATCGCGGAATCTGGTATATCGCGGGTCAAACCATGTCCCCCAATCAGAAATGAATAATAATAATAATAATAATAACAACACAGTAGAACCTCGTTAATTTGTGATGGTCGGGACCGAGATAATCACGGATTATCGAATTTCACGGACTAGCGATTAAAAGCCCGGAAGGTCTTGTCAAGCTTCTCAGACACCGGCGTGCAGCTGGGTTAAGGCCAAGGTCATGTGACGTAACATCTACCGAGGCTTACTGCGCCTTGGCAGCAGATGGATAAAAAATAGTAAACTTTCCATTATTCGTGTTAATTGGGACCCGCCGATGCCCGGATAATTAAAATCCTGTAAAAAAAAAAGTAATAAACCCGGATAATCCGTTCAGGGTAAGGACCGTCTTCTAATTAGTTTCGGCTTAAAAAAATACGGCACTGCCTAGCCATTAGTTCACGGTCATTTACAACAGCCGAAGAGAGAAAGATAAGATCGTGCTGAACTTGCACACATAAATTTTGGGAAGCCCCCCCCCCCTTACCCTCACCACACTTCGTCCAGCCGAATGCCAGCCAGACACGTCACTCGCCTGCCGTGCGTTGGCGGGTGGAAACAAACAAAGGGAGACGGGAAGCAGAAGTCAGGACATCCCCCTCAAGTTTAAAGAGTGACAAATGTGACAGCTGAAAGGGGGACGACACAAAGGGTCGGTACAAACAGCGTTGCAGAGTTTGGCGGCCCACGCGATGGCTTGTAGTGTTTGCTGGCCGCCGGCCCGCATGACGTTAATTTTAAGCGCTGACAATTTTTACTTCTCTTTTTTTTCCTGCACTTTTAAATCGTCCCGGATTATCCGATTCCCGAATTAGCGCGTCACGGATTAACGAGTTTCTACTGTAATAATAATGGAATAAATGGTTGACAGCCGATTAGGATAATTTTGCGTTGTAACTCACAAACTAAGCATCGGGCAGAAAAAAGCCTAGGCGTAGAAAATGTCCGCAGTGAAATTCTAAACAAGATATCTCCGTACATTATTCTTCTATCTTGTAGTGTTTTCAAATTATGGTCCAATCCAGCCCAGTGTTATTTTCTGAAACACTAGTTCTTAACATTTTTTTTAACCCACAAATAAAGCATCGGACTGGGGACCCGATAAAACCCACCGTCCAGCGACATTATCCAGCGTGACTCGGCTGGGGATTGATTTTGGATAGGTTTGGTTGACGGCAAGCGCTGGGAGGGGAGAGGCGAGCCGAGAATATGCGACTCAGGGGGGGGTCACTTCATAGGGCATAACAATCACATTTTTCTAGTTGCTATACAGTTTTATCCAACATCTGAGCACAAAAATTATAATCAAAATACCACGTTGATTAAGTAATTATTACTTTTGTTTTTAACATTTTATCAAATTTATGGCATAAATTGGTATTGTTGAAATGAAAATAATATATTTACTTAAAAGAAAATAAAAAAGTTTTCGTTGGCATGTTCAACCACTTGTTTACCCAACAACACCATAATTAATGGCGTCGGCATTGAATTAAGCAATATTAGGTTCAATAAAAAATTTCTAAGGAAATTTTGTTTCAATCATGTTGAAATAGTAATCTCGTTAAATAATAATGATTGCATGAACTACTTTATAAATCACTGTTATCAAACATGCCTGATTCGGCTACGTGTTGTGTTAACTACTGCTACAACAAGAGAAGAGATGATAATAATTAACTTTACTTTAAGTTTACGCTTGACGAAACTAGGTATGTGTAAATTATTAAAATGAAACAAAATAAAAGTTTTGTGTAATTACCAAATAGTGATGAGCATTTTGTTTTCATGCCCTACAGAATTTCCTCTTTTTAGGTAGTGTGTAGTCGCACATTGAGGATAAGCACACAATACATTAATACTTAGGTATTGTTCTAAATGTCAATGAGTCTCAAATTCTGCTCAAACTTGCTGCTTATGTACTTTAATTAGTCTAAATGTTTTGTATGAATTTTATTTTTAGGTCGAGAGGGAGGTGTGGGTAAAAATTTTGTATTGCGTATCCAAGTCTATCCCTTGATACTAATGGCATGGCATAATCCTGAATACATTGATCCTGTGGTAATGATGCTTGCTGTTTTAACATTAATTAAAACAGCAAGCATCATGTGCCACTGGATAAATCATACATGATCATGCCAACAGGATCAAAGGATAAACTTGGATACGTGATACGGAACAATTACCGGGGTGAGGGTTGCGATAAAATGAAGTGTTTTAAATTTTTATGTTGAAATAAAGGTTTTTTTTCCGTAACAATTGCTATACACCTGTCTTCAAGAAGTGAAGATACGAGAAAGATTTGTACTTTCACCTAATCTATAAATAATTAGATGCCATTGGTAACAGCTTCATTTCAGTTTTTGTGGAATAATTGTACATCTTAGGCAGTTAAATTTGCCAGAAATACACATTGCTTATGTTAATGATTAAATACTTCTGCACGTTTTTTTTATGCATTAGTTTTGTTTGCGATTTGTAATGCAATTCGGTAGGTACCTACGAAAATCCTAACCTTAACTTCAATCAACATGATTCTACTAGAACAGATGTTATTTCTTGGACATAAAAAAAGGCAGCAATTTATTATAATCCGAAAATATGTTACATGTTATGCATTTTAACAAATGTTATGCTACGTAAACAAAACATTTTTAACCGAAATGAGGTTAAGCAAACACTGTCCCGAAGGTAAGAAATTTACTTATTGTTTTAAAAATATTGCTCTCCTAAATCATTATATGTTACGTTTACCGATATTTAGTTAAATGATTTGCTTATAAGGGGAAAAAAAATAAAATCAATATTTTTATAAATATTAATGCATGCTCGAAACAAGTCACAAGCTCGCCAACATTCAGTTGAAGCTGGAAATTTCCCTACTATTCAAATTAGTGTTTTAAGCATATTAACTGCAAATTGTACTTTCTAGGATCAATGTTGTATTTAAATTAAAGTTTACTTATAATTTGAAACGTAAATCTTACTCCAGAAGGAACTTTATCTCGGTTTTAAGCCATTGCAACTTCGTTTTAATGTTTGTCAAGTTTGTGTTTTTGTATAGCAACTAGGGCATTTCTGAATAAAAAAAAGTAGAACTGCAATAGCATTGAGTGTCCACTCTGTACTAGTACTTTATTTACTCTATGATGCGACCAAGACACCCGGGTAGACGGGAGGAGTGGAATATAAGCGCCAGTGATGAGAGGGGCGATTAAGCCGAAAGGGGGGAAGTCTGGTGACCTTGAGTAGTTCACTCATTTCCGTCTGCACACTTCTCGTGGTCACGTGTGTTGACAAGCGGAAACATATAAATGTTTTGTTACAACTTGAACCTACAGACGTAATATTATTCGTTGTATTATACACGTTCATCTTTTTACTTTGGTATAATGTTTTAACATTAAATAGTAAAGTAAATCAGCTAGCGTATTTTTAATCTTTGCCGAGGAATTCCCAGTGGTTCAATACTTACGTGAACCATACTGTACCACTTTTGCCGTGAGGTAGTAAACAAGCCCCGGAAATGTTTAGGTGTAGCGGCCTCCCGACCTTTAACCAGAGGCTGGGGAATATAACACTTGCCGATCCGAGCCACACACACTCAGCAACTCGACACAGCGTTTGATGGAATAAGTAAAGACAACGTTTAACAGACTTTTTAATACGGCGCCACTGATTGCGCTAAAATTATTTTGGCGCAATTTTTGTATCCCACATGTGACCATTTATAATTTACTGTAAGCATGGATAACAAAGTTTAACCACTTTACACGATAGACGATTATTTATTTTATATTGTACGAATGCTAGAATCGTTTTTCACGTATCTGCTGCATACTTCTGCAAAAGACACGCTATCTGTAAGTACGTAAATCTAGAATTTTTATTTTGTCAATCAAACTCTGTACTTTGCGATTCATATTCGGTTTGAAGTATTACTATGGCCTTTCTATTTAGAAGACTTTGACCACAGAATCGTGTGTAACCGCACACTCTGCACTTACTTTGTTACGGACACTCAGACGAAGCAGATACTGTGGCTGACACCACAAGACTGGCAGCAGCTTGTGTGCCACACGTGTGTATGGCGGCGTGTGGCGCGCTCGTAGGCAGTGCGACAAACTGTGCGCGGCATGCGGAAAAATAAAAAATAAAATTCAACATTTAATATTTATCTTTAAAATTTATTATTTTTATTTTTTCACCCGCGTTTAGTGAAAACTGCGGATGCAAAGTCCGCACAAAGGCGGGCCGTCTATACTGTGCGTGCTTGCCGACCTATTAGAACACAGGTGGTGTTTTATGCCTTTTGACCTTGGTCACATCGAAACATCGCGGTTATGCAACAACGCGGGTAAAAGTTATGTCCCCCGACAACCGCGTTAAATAGGGAGTGTACTGTACTAATATATATTGTTAAATAAAAAAAAAACTAAGTTGGCTAGTTGTAGCAGACCAGTGTATGAAATTCTTATCTCCCAAAAGGTACTTTAATAGGTGTATTGGTACAGACAGAAACAAATAATGTCTTTGGTGAAAAATATGCAATGAATAATGACTTAAAAAAATAAGTTACATTTATAATTGTATAGAAAAATATGTATGACTATTTGTAGTTGGAATGATAATGCAAATAAGAACAATTTACATCTCAATTACACAATACCTTAAAAGTATGTTACATACCATGTTAGTCCAAGTTAATATCTTCATTAAGCTTTCAAAAAGAAATATTATAGAACCTCATTTATTCACCAATAAGTAATTCTAGGATGATCCCTATGATGAAGTGATTTCTTATCGAAAGTAGTAGTTTATGTAGCGCTAGAACACCTGTGAAACGTTTTGTATAGTCAGCTTTCGTCAGCAACAGTTCGTGAAGGGCTGAAACACACAAAGAAAATGTAGTTTCCGAAACTAGTTGTCATCGGCAACGGCAGTTCATGCAGGGCCGAAACATACGTAGAATATGTAGCTTGCGAAACTAGGGCCAGAACACACGTTGAATACGTAGTTCAGGTAACCATTCTTCATCAGCTGACTGGACATGTGGGTGACTATGACTTCTCTTTTGTAGATTCTTGAAGTTATTGGTGTAGAATACTTTATACGAAGTATGGATTAAAATAACTCCTTAAAATGGATACAATAAGTTCTTGCTATAATCCAAATAAATTCAACTTCTTTACTCTATGATACGCTGAATTAACTCAAAGAGAATATAAGTCTCTTTTTCATCAGGGGTATCAAATCATACTCATTTCCAAAAGTTTCAGAACTGATAACATTCGTAACTGAAAAACTGTGTTTGGCATATAGCAAATATTTAAGTTTTAAAACATTGAACAAAATTTTTTTTTTACCACTATGGATATAATTAAAACTTTTTCATAGAGCAGGATGATTTAAAATAGACTTTATTACTTTTACCAAACAAATTATTGTTCTATGAAATTGCTAAGAAAATAAACATTTCAGTTTTGTGGGATGTAACTCCACACAGCTTTCAGACAAAGAACCAGGGCAAAAATAAAGTACAAAGGAAAATATTGTTAATACTTAAAAAATATGTTAAATCACATAAAATAAAAATGTAAATTTACAACCAAAAAAGGAGAAAAAAAACCTAGGGGCTTTTTTATTACATAGCAAGAAAATAGTCAGAATAACTTGAAAATCATGAAATAATGTAAATTATGATTATAAAGTGTATAGCAAAAACACAAATACTTCTTAAAAGGCATGAAAAGATTTTATTTAAATGATATCAGCAAACCTGGTCAATGTATTGAACATGATGAAACAACATAATAAATTGTTACTTAAACCGTTTAACAAGTGGAGAGGGTGATATACAAGTAAAACAAAAGTCGTAAACCGTAGGAAACATGAGTATTGTTATGCATACTAACAAACTCTTTACATAAAAATTATTTCCAAATTACTTGCCAAACCATTTTCTGTCACTCAAATAACATTTTTTTTTTTACGAAACTGCAATTTACCAAATAAATGTTACTTATCCATGTTTGGCATAAGCCAGGAAATAAAACTGTGTTTAGTATCGCTGTTCGGATTCACATCTCCCAAGCCTGGAAGATATTTAATTTATTGATGTCTGAAAACCAATTGCTCAAACAAAAAATTACATGACAGCCTTTTTGTAAGTAACAGTGGTGGGTATGCAGTATCCAACCCCATCAATCTGGCAGCCAGTCTGGCTGTCTTATCAAGTTTGTTTCAATGGATAACCACACAGCACGAACTTTGCTAGACGAGAAGCAACCTGCAGTGGAATTATTGAAAGTGTTGTTAACTGTGGGCCAGTGGAATTGAGTTTCAAGTTTGTTTACTATTTTCCTTTGCTGCGACTAAAGCAATTTCTTTATTTATTTTCTGATTTGCTAAAATGCTGAGAAGATTTTTGTTGTTCGCAGTGTAACAAGTACAACTGCCCCAAAATAACTGTAGTTTCAATTTGCACTGTTTTGAAGTAACGTTGCCAATAAATTACTGCATTTTTTGAAGCAGCGCAGTCATAGTCTTTTTTTATCAATCTTAACTTTTTTTTAAATTTAGGCGTGTACACAAAAGGCAACGAAACTTGTGTAACATTAAAAAAATTGCAACAAATAAATATGAGAGAACCAATAACCATAGTTTACCCTTTTGTTTACAGCTATTCACTTCCGTTGTTGCCTAATTACTTGCCTAATTTAAATGGTGGAATGGTTTATATTACACAGAAATACTGTGTGTTCAGCTAATGTTTATAAAATGCCATCTTGCAAGTCAGGAGCAGCTCTGGCGAGAAAGGCCAGACATTGTCAAGGTTGGTTTAGCTCATGCCTACCAGGATGTGCTAGTGGCCAGTGGCACGGTTAGAAATGCATATAGTCATGCTTTAGTTAACACCAGTGTCAGCAATTATGTTTACAGGTAAAATAATCTTTCTTGTTTATAGAAAATGTTATGTTTATTCTTCTTTAATCATATCAGACAGTGAAACAGATCTTCTGTATTAATGAAATAATGATTATGCAACTCAGAAATTTTATACCAAAGGTCTAGTATGTATATAATGCGGCCTGTAGTTTTTTTACATTGTAATGTAATTTTATCTTTGCATATTCTCAAAAATTTTATTCTAACATATTTTGAATGTATTTAGATGTATAAGTAATACTGTAAATAAAATTTAATCGCAGCAGTACCTTGATTAAAATGGTAGTCAACGAACACTCTTCAGTAGTTGGTAAAAAATTATTTTGATTTACAGGCTCTCTCATAAAAAAATAATAATTTGATAGTGCTCTATTTTCATGGATATAATTTGGACATTACTTTGAAAGGTGGGTATACCATTAAATAAGTCCAGTTTACAAATGTCTGGAATAAAGAATGTATGTAGTGGGTTTTGTTTCCTGTTGTTGTTTAGTAATAAAGTTATTTTTTTTTTTTAAATATAAATCTCACCATAAAAAATAAAATAACTCAACAACTAAGCCATAATTAATGGCTAATAATGAAAAAAAAAAAACAACTAATAACTAGTTGAATACTTACGTACAAAGTCTGACTTAAAAATGTAAATTTCATAAATGTGTCGTTCATGTTGAGACTGTTATTTCAGAATCTTTCTTCGCCGGTGAATGAGTTTGCATCAGGAATGAAGCTGGAGGCTTTGGACCCCAGAAACCTGACCTCCACGTGCATAGCGACCGTGGTCGGCATACTGGGGCCGCGGCTGCGGTTGCGCCTCGATGGAAGTGACAACAAGAATGATTTCTGGCGCCTCGTGGACTCAAACGAAATCCACCCCATCGGCCACTGCGAGAAGCACGGTGGAATGCTCCAGCCGCCCCTGGGTAGGTGCACAGCTTGCGCTCCTCTGCCAAGCATACCGACTTCTTTATTCACTTAACTGCTGTAATTACTCGCTTGATCTTTCTTGTCTAGTGAGAACAACAGTGAACTTGAAAGAATAGATTTTACTTGTTTTAAGGTCCCCCCACACATCAGTCCATCTCCCAGTTCCGACTGGTCAGTCCAAACTGCAGTTGGGAAGCCTTCCCCACACACAGTCAGTTTTGTGGCTGCTGTTGGATGTATCGTTTCATCGTAGATTATGGAAGAAACTTTGCATGCTGCTGTTTCACTTTAAGTTATAAAAAAGGGGGGAAAATAGTAAAGCAACCAAATATATAAACAAAGATGTCTGCCACGACACTCAGCTGATGGACTGATAAGACTGATTTTTTGGACTGACAATTTGGACTGGTGAGACGCTGTTCCCACAAACTGCAGTTCGGACTGAGGGTTCTAGATTCCTCAGTTTAGTTCTAGGAAAGCCATCAGTTCATAAGTCCACTGTCTTTGGTTGCACATGATAGTTCCGACTGATAAGTCCGGACTGATCGTGTGTGGTGGTCAAGTTACTTAAGTTTCATTTTTCATTTAGTGTTGTAACTATTGAGAATGCCTACATATTATTTATTATTGTTATTTTGCAGGTATTTTTTTTCCAATATTAATTATAATTATTGTAATGTTTCATGCTAAAGTTATAGTGTTATAGTGAGCTACCTATCAATAGGAGTGTTAATTAATGCATATTTTTAGTTTTAACTTTTCCTAGTTTGTCCATTATATTTATTTTTATAATTTGATCATTCCTTTTTGTGCAAAGTCTGCCCTAGGCACACATTTCTTCTTGAATTTACACCTGAACACAGTTTGCGAGGTAGAAAGTATTCCATCAAATATTACTTGGAGCACTTTTTCTCTTTGGTGCCTTACCCATTTTGAATTGGAAGTTATAAGCAATATTGTTATTGCACGGGTTGCTGTTACTTAAACACGACGCAATTGTTTCCTGGGGCGCACCACATGTATTACTGGGCATGTGGACCCGACTACTCCTATCTCAGGGCCGTGACGTTGCCCATGTGTGACTCGGCTCGCAACCCCCTATACTACTTGCAATCTAACCTGCCAGCCCACTCTAAGCGGTGGGCACGCTCTCTCACTCGACACAAATGATGGTCGCCAGTGGGCTCTTAAGGCGAGGTTGTGTTTCCAAATGTTAATGCTCGTAGCTCAGAAATTAATCCATTAATTGTGAAGTATTGATATTTGTTTGAGGGTCGTACATTTTACTTAAATTGAAACTCCAGTAATTTTCAAAGGTTAATCAATACAAATATATTGTAATTCAACTTTGTATGAAAATATGTTTTTATGTTTTTCTTGAACATTCAAAGTAAAGATTGTAACAACCCAGATTACAGCCTTCCCCATGCAATCCAGTAATAATAATTTGTTATAAATTTTTGTCATATTTCAGGTTTGATTATCAAATGATGTAAAGTTTTTCCTTTTAGAAGTTATTGTGAACGTAATTCACCAGGTTTATTGTTTTTATTTTTATAATTCATAAGTTTGTTTTTCAAGTAATTTTTTTTTTTTTTGCTGGCTTCTTTGTGTGGGAAGACGTGCTGATGTAATTCTCCTTCGTTATTTCCACGACGGAGGCTTTGTTTCACACGCTAGGCGTTTGAGTCACAGTCACGGGAGTGTGAGAGTGAGAGACAAAATTGCTGGGTCGTGGGAACAAAAGTAAAAATTTAGTGGAAGTTTCTGTTGCCATGCGCTGCGATTGGCTGAGAATTACGTCAGCGAGCCCAGGACACTGCCTGCACAAAGGGAAGGAAGGCTGTAGTTAGTCATTGTCCGAGCACCGGGCTATGAGGTCGTGGTCGGGTGATGGCTCGAAGAACATAGTAATGTTCGTTCGTTAAAGTACAACTTTGCGACTACGGTCCGCGCGACGCCTAATAACCTTTCTTTAGGACATTTTGATAAATTAGAAATTTCTTTTTTTTTTGACCATAGTCATTGGCAAAGCCCACAGCCGTTGCTGCCCGGAACTTATCCGGGCAATGTAATGTAATTCGTAAGAAGAGTCTACGTGTTTTATTTTTTCTGTATGTAGATTTAAATATTTTTTTTTGTGTTCTGTTGTGCGGAAGATATTGTGATTTCTACATGAATAAAAAAAAAGGTAGTACACTAAACATTGCATATGAATTACTTTGTGACCTGCTACCAACCTGCATGTTTACTCATCACCTTAAGTTTGAGCTAGCAGGAAATGGTGAGTGGTAACAAAGTTTTGTTTTAATTGAAATAATATTTTTTTTATTATTTTTTATATTTCAATTATTGCATTATTTATAGTAATTCAAATTTAATTTTGATATTCTAGGTTGCATACGTTCATAATGTTGTTTTGTAGTTAATACTGCATACATCACATATTACTAGAGCCAAGATTATATGGTTTTATGCGAAATCGCGAATTTTCACGCGAAATTCATCCCAAACCGCGAAAAATGCGAAATGTTTTCTAACCACAAATAAACACCTCAATATTGATTTAAATAGTTAACTACCGACTATTGGTTGATTGACAAAAATTCCATATCTGTTTGTAGAAGAAATGGTCGTCATCCAACTGCAGTGTGGTGGTCATTTAACGCGTTAATTATTTATCTTAAAAAATTACAAGATATCACAAAAATTGAGGATTTCACGAAGAAAAAAAAGATCGTTATCGGAGTTAGGTTAGGGTTTTTAAACGCATCTAGCCACTAAGAGATCACGCAATATTAACAACTGACGATCGTAAACTAAAATTAACAAGTTAACAAACACAACAACGTGAAAAATCTCAGCGCCTTGTTTGCTGTATCCTTTGAAAAATACACGTGAACAAAAACTGCATTCATTAAATAAATACGTATGAAAATAAAATAAAAGCAAACATTGATATTTAATGAAATTTCACTGTAACACATTTTTGTGTGCTTGTTGAATAAGCAGTTTACCGTGAAGCCTTCATTTTCATTTCACACTTCACAGGCGAGAGAGCCAAAATCGTAACATAATCAAAGTTTTCCGATCGCTAATGAAAAAGCACCATATTGCAAGGATTTATTTATTTTACGGTCATTAAATATTTTAAATAACGCTTACCTACCCAACCCTCCCGGAAAATAAATAAAAACATTTATTTCACTGACCTGACATAACCTAACCTTTTACTTCGGGTTGAGTATATGGCTCTCTCGCCTGTAAAAAGTAGGCTTCCCGCGGTTTATTTTTTCGCTACAACTTCAGTAAATATTTTTTTTTGGTACCTCCGGGCTTTGTTTACAAATGACGTGCATAAATGAAAGCTAAATTTCTTAATCATGCCGAAAAATAAAGCTACTGCGGCATCACGTGCTGACGAGTTTAAGAATGAGGGATTATATGTCAGTGACGGAAAAATACTTTTCTGTAAATATTGTAATTGCCGTTTGGAGCATGAACGTAATGACACGGTAAACAAGCACATAATTAGCGACAAACATGTAAAAGCTAAACGATCCCCATGCACTTTGAAACGACAGCTTTCTATCCCAGAAGCAGGAGTGACGCAAATATGCGCAAAAAAACAAAAGGAAGATTTTGTTCTCGAAACTGTTGAAGCCTTTGTAGCTGCAGGTATTCCTCTTGAGAAACTTGACAACAGCAAGCTGACTGCATGGATGCAGAAGCATGTAAGTGGTGCTGGTGATCTTCCAACAGCGGATTGGATGAGGAAAAAGTACATTCCCCTACTTAGAGAGAAAAAAGAAGTGGAAATCAAGCAGCAGCTCTTGGGGCAAGATGTGGTCATACTCGCAGATGAAACCACTGACAAGAGTAATAATTGTGTTTTCAACATCTTGTTTAAAATTCTGAAACCAGGTGCTGAACAAGATGTTATCTTAGGGGCTTGTTGTGTCCTTGATGCAGCAAATGCTGTTTGTTGTTCTCGGGCAGTGATTGATGTATGCTCCAAATATGAAGTCAAGGAAGAAAACATAATTGCGTATGTTACAGATAGTGCCAGGTACATGACAAAATCTGCTGGCACCCTTTAAGGTGTATTTGGTGACCACATGTACCACATACAATGTTGGGCCCATAAAGTAAACATTCTTGGGCAGATCTGGCAAAACAACTTGGAAGAACTGAACCTCTTCGTTTGTAAGGTAAAGATGGCCTTTCTTAACACCAGAAAGAGGAGGCATGCATACCTTCAATTTCTTCTCCAGAAACATGGAGAAATCAAGGCTCTGGTCAAGTTATTCCCCATGCCAGTTGTTACACGTTGGAACACATGGTTTGAATCTGTATCATACCTCGCACTCCATCTGCACGACATTGTGGAATTCTTTGAGCAGCTTAGCGAAGATAACTCTGGTGTTAAATATATCAAGGGACTCCAGAAGGAAGAGTTACAATGTCTTGAGGCCACTCTTACATTTGTGGCTCAAAACTGTAACACCTTTGTAGAGCTAATTAATTTTCTTGAAGGAACAAAGTATCCTACTGCTCATCAGTTGTGCACAAAATTGAGTAAACTGCAAACTACTCTTGATGTCTTGGCTAAGGGAATATTTCCTGAAAATGTTGAAGACATTTTGGCTGAAATGAAAACTGTCAACTCTGCAGCCCTTAAAGAGCAGTTCAAGAACACAGCTAAACTCAGTCTTATAAAACTGATTGATCTGGTGAACACTGATCCATCTCGTCAACTATTTCTGGGAATCAGCGCGCTAATGAATCCTCAAAATGTAGGAAACATTCGTGTGGAGGAAAAAGAATTCCAGAAACATATTGGGAACCTACCTTTCCTTTGCAAGGTGCAGAAGACCTCTGTAGCGACAGGCTACATAACACTCCAAAACCTGGTTTCCCAAGAGCAGAAGAAACCGCATGTGAACTACATAGACATGGTGGACATACTATGTAAAATGAAAGCCGATTATTATCCTGAATTTGCAGCTTCTGCTTTAAAGTTAATATGGATACCTGCAACAAATGTGGACTCAGAAAGATCTTTTTCTAAGTATTCTGTAGTTGTAAGTGACAGAAGAAGATCTCTAAAACCAGTGAATGCTGAACTGCTGTCAATGGTGGCTTTTTCCGGAGCTTAATTATATTGCATTTATAGAACAAAATTTTAACTGTAGTTTCTATTTTAGTTAATTTAGACTCTCTCCTGAACTCAGGAACAGTACTTACCTGCATAAGAATACTGAATATTTTAGTTGTTAATTTTTTATGTACTCTCAACATAGTATTGTTTAATGTGCATATTTTAAGTCTCTAACCACGAATTATTGAAGCATTTGATCAAGGCAGCTCTGCTAGGTGTGTACATGTTATTACATGTGTTTTAATTTTTTATGACGATAAAGACGAAATCCACAATTCTTAATGACGAAAAGTCCTTTTTCATAACACCATAAAATCTTGGCTCTACATATTACACATCACACTATATTCATCGCCTTCTCATAACACTAGTTTTGAGAACACATGCTGTGGACTGGGACATGCACCTTGGTAAAAGTGGCTGCCTATAGCCCGGGCTGGGCCAGCTTTCCTCCACAGAGTTATTCTGGTGTCAAAAGTTGCAGGCATACGGTGTTAAATTTTGAGTTTAAGTGGTGTATTGACTGGCAAAACAAGGAAATAGGTGCAGCATCGTTACCGTCATTCAATGTTATAGTCTAGACGGGTGTTGTAAGCCGGTAATGCTGAAGGCAGCGTGTTGTGAAGGTTTCAGGATGAATGCTTCGTCGTGGCCCATGTTCCTCCTGAAGACCCTGAACAACGCGGAGATGGCGCACGCCAAGATGTTCAAGAAGGAGCCGGCGACTCCCAGCAAGAACTTGTTCCAGGTGGGCATGAAGCTGGAGGCTGTCGACAAGAAGAACCCTCAGCTCATCTGCACCGCCACCATCGGTACGTCCCTGACACACTTTAGCCGAGATACAATCTTCCGTAGAACAGCCGGTGGTAAGACAGTTTAAGACTGAATACTACTTTTTTTTTGTACATAGTTTTAAAATTTAAAAGCATTGTTACATTACAAGGGGAACCCAAAAAATTATCACATTTTTGTCATAAAAAATTGATTAACTTTTTTTTGCAAAAATCCTTCAGTCACCTTCAAAGTACTCTTCATTAGATACAATGTACTTGTCAAGTCTTTTTTACCACTGTTTGAAGCACCTCTGGAATTCTTAAACTTTGATATTCTCCAGTGCCCTTTGCAAAGCATTTTTTACCACCTCCAAATCATCAAAATGCTTCCTTTTAGATTTTTGTTCATTCTTGGGAACAGAAATAAGTCGCACGGTGCTAGGTCTGGTGAATACGTAGGGTGAGGAAAGACAGACCGCCCCTGAGAGGCCAAATAGCGGTTCACTCGTAAGGCCGTGTGTGCAGGGGCGTTGTAATGAAGGAACCAGTCATCTGATCGCCAAAGTTCCGCTCGTTTCCTTTGCACATCTTCTTGAAAACATCTTAAAACTTCCAAATTTAAGTGCTGGTTAACAGTCTGGCCAGGGGGAACAAATTCTAGGTGCACATTTCCACGAACATCATAAAAGACAGTGATCATCGTCTTAACATTCAACCTTGCTTGTCTTGCTTTTTTTGGTCTGGGGGAGTTGGGAGTCTTCCACTGACCTGATGCTTGCTTGGTTTTTGGGTCATACCTGTAACACCAACTCTCGTTACCTGTAATGATTTTTGTCAAAAAGTCTGGATTTTTTTTAATCTCTTTTTTTTTTCAAGTCCTCAAATTCAATCAAATGATTTTTTGATCCTGTTCGAGAAGGCGAGGAACAAATTTAGCGGCAACACGTCTCATTTACAAATCCTTGGTTCAAATCTGCTAGCATGAGCTCCAGCTCACTTTTGTAAAATTTCATCAATCATGAAACAACGATCCTCTTTGATTTTTTTGACAGATGTTTTCAACATTTTAATCATTTTGAGATGTTGAAGAGCACCCAAAACAAGCATGGTCTTCAACACATGTCACCACATTTAAAGCTCCCAAACCACTCAAAAACTTTTGTGCAGTTCATAGCTTCCTTGTTGAAAGCCTGTTCAAGCATTTGGTAAGCTTCTATTACCAATTTATCAAGCAGGAAACCAAATTTCAAATACACTCTATGTTCTTTTAAATCTGCCATAACGAATTCTTAGGATCTGCCATAATGAATTCACAGGCGGAACATGAGAACAGTAAGAGAAAAACAATACTACGATCAAATGTTAACCCACAAACTGACACCATCAAGCGGGAGAACTCTCTACTACGTTTACGAATGGCAGTGCGCTCTCAGTCCCTTTTTTTTTATCCCACCTCTTACAACAGTTATCTCTAATTTTGTTTCATGAAATTATTATTTTATTTTCGTAGTACTAATTTTGTATGGACAGTTTCCTTTGACATTGCTCACTAACACATGATATTCATGTGGCAATGGTCTCTGTTTTGATCACATGCCCTGGTATGTCTATGTTTATGAGTACCAAGTTTATGTTTATATCTGAGTGTTTAGGATCACGTTACAATATTGGAGGTCCATCACCTGACTGGAGATAATTTTTTTATTTATAATTTTAGTGGTAAGTTATTTATCCAAATTTTTTTCATAACAAGGCATAAATTTTATCTTCTGAATTTTTTTTACGTCATTACAACTGATAGATACTAATAATAGGGCTCCAGTTTAACAACTGAAAGGAAATGACTCATTATTGCATATGGACAACTAAAACAGACCTTAAAAACATTAAAATTTATTTGGCTTAAAACTGTAAGCACTAAGTAGTTTGGGGTATAAAAGGAAAAGTGCCTCAAGCCTATTTGGTGGTTTGCTTCTTCCTTTTTCCAGGCGCTATCAAAGGTGATATGATACACGTGACGTTCGACGGTTGGAA
The DNA here is from genome assembly GCF_032445375.1 of Bacillus rossius redtenbacheri. NCBI lineage: Eukaryota > Metazoa > Arthropoda > Insecta > Phasmatodea > Bacillidae > Bacillus > Bacillus rossius. The sequence continues at coordinate 16,238,728 of NW_026962010.1, forward strand.
AGGAGCGTTCGACTACTGGTGTAGGTATGACTCAAGAGACATCTTTCCTGTTAGTTGGTGCGCGAGGAGTGGCCACCCCTTGCAGCCGCCTGGTCAGAAACGTGAGTACCAGCCTCTGAAATGAGACACACTGTTGCCTTTCAAAGTGTGTAGCATGGGAATATTTTTGGTTAGCAAGTTATCGATGATACATTTAAAATGGTAAAGGTTAAAGATATATGAAATTAATGTTTTCAGTTACTAAAAGTAAATGGTGTAGAAATGGAATAAATATCACTAAGTTAGGTCATGAAAATTACCTTGTTTTATCGCAAAATCGTAGCACATTTTATACTAAAATCAAGTTTGAAAAGTAGGAGTGCGACGTTTATGCGAAAAAAAAATTTTTTTGTTTGGTAAAGTTATTTATAAAAACAATACCCATTTATGGAAAGTAAATTTAATTAAAAAGTGAAGTACAAGAGCACGCCACACAATTTAAATTAATAACCTTTCTTCAACTTTAAATAGAAAAACAAAATCTGTGACCCGAATGCGAGTCTGAACTAACTCATAACTATTGTCGTACTACACACCACCGTGTGTGGGCCATCAAATGTAGTTGACTCGGCACTCAACAGAGCGCGCGTGTTGCATGAATCAGTGAGATATCAATATTCGACTACGTGTGCGCGCTCTATACGGGAAGCAACAAAACCAAACATGAATGATGCCAACTAGCGCTGGCTACATTTTTATAAGCGGTACACTGCGGCGACGCAGACGAAAAGATAAAGGTTATAACGTTTAAAAAGTCTAGAAAAGAAAATTTACACATCAGACAACTTCGTATTTCCGTTAATTAAATAAGTAAGTTGTGTTGTCTGAATAAATATTAGATTTCTACTTTAAAATACATTGTTTTATATGGAAAAGATTACTACACAAAGCGCTCCGAATCTAATAGCGGGACCAAATCATCATGTGACATTTACATGAGAGTTTTTTTTAAATCCAAATTTTGACGCCCTAAAATATGGGTGCGACGATTATGCGCATGCGACGATTATGCGATAAAAGAGGGTAAATGGACTGCAAATCAATACCAAAGACACAATTAAAAATGATTCACACTAGTTGGCAGTAAGTTTGTTTCATTGCTTAACTTACCACCATGATGATCGAAGATCAGCTGTTGCTTCATTACAGGCAGCCTACCTATAAACTTGGCGCTGCTCACCACCAATGTGGGAAGTTTAAAATTCACACATCTCTAAGACTGTACACTAAAATTTACTCACACTAATATTTACACATCAAAAATACCGTCGTCCTTGAAATGTCTCATAAACACTGGTATGGTAGCTTCACGATGGTGTGCTTCAGCAGTCCATTAGCAGTACAAACGGTAATTACTCTAGATGCATCATCCTTTTCAGGGTAAAGTTCCGAGATGCGCCCAAAGAGCCACTTTAGAGGTGGGAGCCGTTCTTCCTTGATGAGCACAAGCTGGTTGGAAGTGAAAGTGGTCCTCTACTCAGTCCACTTCTGCTGCTGTTGTAGTGCATGCAGCTGGTCACTGTGCAGATGATGCCAGAAGTCTTGCTGAAGGAGTTCGACAAGTTGCCAATGCTGTTAATTCAGTTAATCTGAATGATGTCCCGTAGGTTGGGCTCTGCCAATGTGACTAATGGCTCTTAAAGTTAGAAAAAAAATTGGGAGTCAAGAGCACTGCTGTCATTAGGATCGTCACTCAAGGGGCAGGGGTTCGAGTACATCGTAGCTTCCACTTGTACTGGAAGGGTGTAAAGCTCTTCAAACATAAGCATGTGGTGGCAGATCACCTTCCTCGTGAGTCTTTCCGGCCTCCTTCAAACCACCCAATTGAGCAGCAGGTGGATTAAAATTCCATGACACCAAGCATGGATATTGTGTCAGTGACGGCCTTTTGGTTTGAGGAGGAGAACAACGGGAGCTGCTGTAGTTCCTCAAGACAATTGTGCGTTCCAAAAAAGGTAGTTCTGTGAGCATTGTAAATATCAGAAGCTCTCCCACGCCTGGCAAGGAAGTGCTTGTAGGCTCCAATAAAGGTGTCTGTGAACATGTCTGATGCCAGTTCTGCATGAGCAGCCTTGGCAGCACAACACACAAAAATACAGAGGTACATCTTCAGATCCTTTGCCCCATGGACGTGAGCAATCTTAACCAGAAAGGTGCCTGTGTAGTTGACCCCTCTCTTAGCAAATGGTTTTACTTGTTGCGCTCTCATGGCTGGAAGATCGCCCATGATATGGGAGCTAGGCAGTGGTCTTTGCTTGAAGCATGGGATACATTGATTTTAGCAATGATATATGGCCTCTTTATCTGCGAGAATCCTGAATTGCTTCCTAAGAATCCCTCTAAGGGCCTGAACTCTGGGTGTTGCACGAAGAGATGTGGACTGAAATAATTAGCGGATGCAACATTTGTAAACAGCTATAGTTCGATTGAAAACGAGTCGCGATAGTAACCAACGTCCACTCACCACCATGTTGATTGTCAGACTGTCGACTGTCCTCTTCCGGTGCGCAGGTGCACCAACCTACTTCCTGGCCACTCCAGAGTGACCAACCACAATGCCCTGCAGGGCGGGAAGTTTAAAATGTTCAAAGTTTATACACTACACTAAACAGTCTCAAACTATATACACAAGTCGGAACATCCCGGCCACCTTGAAGTAACGAGGTTACTTCAATACATCACATGGCAGGGGGCAGAGCTTCACTGCCGGGCGTTTAGCTGTCCCTTTACTGGTACGCACGGTGGCCACGCGGGGAACCCCATCTGCACCAGGGTGAAGCTCAATGATGCGACCAAGTTGCCACTGTAGCGGGGGCAGACGGTCATCCTTCACCAACACCATCTGGTCTGGTATAAGGCAAGATCCTGAGACCTGCCATTTTACCCGCTGCTGTAGAGTGTGAAGGTAGTCTACTCCAACGACGCCAGAAGTTTTGATGAATTTGTTTAACCAACAACCAACGCTGGGCAGGTGGCAGGGGCGTATCTGGAAGCACGCGCTCAGGGGCTGCTACCAACGGTGCAAATGTCAAAAAATGTCCAGGAGTCAAGGCACTGAGGTCATGGGGGTCAGAGCTCACAGGGCAAAGTGGCCTCGAATTCAATACTGCCTCCACTTGAACTAGAACAGTATAGAGTTCTTCAAAGGTTAACACCTGATCACCAATGACCCTTCTCAACTGGGTCTTTGCCGACTTAACCCCAGCTTCCCACAGACCACCAAAGTGGGGGGCAGCAGGCGGAATGAAGTGCCAGGATGTACCATAGGATGAGAAAGTGTCTGTCACAACAGCTTGATGATCTGAAGAGCCTAGCAGCTGCTGCAACTCTGTCAGATGGTTGCTTGCCCCAACAAAATTCGTTCCACAATCACTAAATATATCGGAAACCCTACCTCTCCGACCGATAAAACGCTTATAGGCAGCCAAAAAGGCACTAGTGGATAGGTCTGACACTAGCTCCAAGTGTACGTCCTTTGTAGCACAACACACAAACAAACATAAATAGGCTTTCTGACGAGGTGCTTTCCGCAGACAACTGGACTTAATAACAAAAGGCCCTGCATAATCAACTCCTGTTCTAAGAAACTGCTTGACCTGTTGAACTCGCATAGCAGGGAGGTTGCCCATCGCTGGTTGACAGGACACTGGCTTGGCCCGAAAACATCGGATACAATGCCGCACGCAGTGAGAGATGGTCTGCTTGTCACCTAGGATCCAGTATTGCTCTCTGAGGATTCCCTGCAGAGCCTGCAGTCCAGGGTGGCCATTTTGGTTATGGCAGTGCCTAATGATCAGCTCTGTCAAGAAGTGTTTTTTCGGAAGTAAGAGGGGATGTTTCTGACCAAACGGCAAACTAGAATGATGTAATCTACCCCCTACTCTCAACAACCCAGACCTGTTCAGGAAGGGGGCAAGTTTCCGAAGCTGTGGTGATAGGCGTTGACCCTTCTGCAGGGCAGATAAGTCCTTATCGAACACAACAGACTGGACATGACGAATACACAATTGTAGAGCCTTATCCAACTCTGCAGTCGTCAGATTCCCCGTCATACGAGATGCCACTGAAACTCTAATGTTATGACTGAAACGAAGAACGTAGGCAAGTACCCGCAGAAGTTTGGTTAAACGACTGCATCGTGAGATAATGGCAGCTAGGTCTTCGGTACAAGGAACAACCATAAGGGCATGAAGCCTGTGCTCTTGCAACACAACTGGATCAAGCGACTCATTGGTTGTCAGACCAGATGGCCACAACTCTTCTGGCTCTCGCAACCATGGTGGCCCAGACCACCACAATGGATGTGTGATTAACTGAGCGGGCAGCAAACCTCGGGAGGCACAATCTGCACGGTTTTGCTCGGACTTAACATGCTTCCAAATTGTTGCAGAAGTAAGGTTCTGTATCTCGCTAACTCGTTTGGCGACGAAAGTCTTAAGCTGATGGGGCGATGTGTGCAACCATGCGATTACCACCTGAGAGTCCGTCCAGGCCACTACTGATGACGGGTTGACCTCTGCATACAATTTGGTAACATGGTGCAGCAGACGGGCCAGTAACAGTGCCCCACACAGCTCAAGACGAGGCAGAGACACAACTTTCACTGGCGCCACCTTTGATTTCGCAGCGATGAGATGTGTAGTAACTTCTAATCCTGGTCCACTGACACGTAAGTATAATACCGCAGCATAGCCAACCTCAGAACTGTCACAAAAGCCATGAAATTGGTATGAGCAACCTTGGGGTCCCTTAACGAGTCTCGGAATGGCGAGGGATGACAATACAGGAAGTTCACGATTGAACTGATTCCAAGAGTGTACAATATCCAATGATGGTACATCATCCCAGTCCAGCTGCTTCAACCAAAGTGTTTGGATCAGATGTTTTGAAAACATGAGCAGCGGAGTAAGCCATCCAAGTGGGTCAAAGATTCGGGCGACAGCCGACAGGATGTTTCGTTTGGTCGCAGGATTGGTGCAACGTTGTGTCTTATACGAAAAGGTATCAGCGGTTTGATTCCAATCCACCCCAAGAACCTTCACAGCATACCCGTTTCCATTGTCCAACGACAGAGATTGCGACATCTCTACGTCTTCAGGAGGCAGCCAATCTAGAAGCGCCGGATGATTGCTGACAAATTTCCGTAACTGAAAACCTCCGCTGGCCAATAAGTCTATCACCTCCCATTGAAGCGTTAGCGCCGACTCAAGGGAGTGGGAGCCAGTGACCACATCGTCAACATACACATCAGTAGTCAAAACCTTTGATGCCAATGGATACTTCTCTTTCTCATCATCAGCCAACTGTTGTAAGGTACGAAGTGCCAAGAAGGGAGCCGGAGCAACTCCATAGGTAACTGTTTTCAAGCGAAAATCTTGAATGGGATCCTTATCCGAGAAACACCACACAATTCGTTGGAGATCCCAGCAGTCTGAATGTATTTGTATTTGGCGATACATCTGCTTGATGTCCACAGTGAAGACAATGGTATGTAGTCTGAAGGATAACATGACATTTATAATCTCCTTTTGAAGTTTAGGACCTGTCAGCAAGGCATCGTTCAATGAGGTTCCCGACGAATCCTTCGCCGATGCGTCAAAAACTACTCTTGAGTTTTGTTGTTGAGCTATCTGGTTTGACCACACAGTGATGCGGGAGATAGTACATTTGCGACGATGTGCCCGCAGGTGACTTGATAGCCTCCATGTGTCCCTTATCCAAATAATCTTGCATGAAATCACAATAGAGCTGATGTAATTTTGGATCCTTCTGAAGGCGAGTCTCCACACGAAGCAAACGGTTAACTGCCTGTGGCCTACTGATCCCAAACTTTTGTGTTTCAGAACGAAATGGCAAGGACACAGTGTATCTGCCTAAGTGATCTCATGAGTGGGTGCACACAAAATGCTCTTCACATTGAATGTCCTCTGGTGACTGATGTTTAGTGGGGGGAAACTCCTCTAGTTCCCAGAACCGGTTCATAATGTCGGGTAATGCCGGAACGGTGAGAAGAGAGACACAAAAGGCCTTAGCAGTGGGACACTGGCACTCTACAGGACCCATCAAGACCCATCCCATGAGCGACTCCAAGGCTGCAGGGTAGCCCTCGTGTTTGCCCCCTGTTAGAAGACGAGGGAGTAAATCAGCACCGATGAGCAGATCGATCGGACCAGGTGTATCAAAGGTCGGGTCAGCAAGTTTGAGATGACTCACGGCCTTACGTACCTCCGAGGACAATGGCGTACTGGGCAACTGATTCGTTATCCTCGGAAGCACAAATACATCAATAGCAAAGTGAATATCACTATCAATGGGTGAGATTACAACTGAGGTGTACGATTTGGCAACAGTAACCGGGGTGTTGGACAACCCATGTACCGATAAGCCAGTTCTTCGACGAGGTAATCCTAATGTTTGAAGACAGTGTTCAGAAATGAAACTAGCCTGGCTGGCCGTATCCAGTAATGCACGAACGGCAACACGTGCTCCAGACGCAGTAAAAACATGTACCTGAGCAGTAGATAACAGAATTGTCTTAGATGCCAGCTTCATTACTGGAGTAACAGCAGAAACTATTGCACTGGATTCTTCATGGGTAGACAGGGTAGTATCCACATTATCTTCAGCTCCATTAGGCTCGGCAGCTCGATTGAAGTGTAACAACGAATGGTGCCGCACTCCACAGCGGCGACAAGCAGATTTTGAGGGACAATGCTTGGCCTGATGAGAAGCGGCCAGACAGTTTATGCAGAGCCTATGTTCCTTCACAACAGTGTAACGATCTGCAGGGTCTTGCTGCAAAAACTGTGAACATGAATACAGGTTGTGCGGAGCTCCGCACACAACGCACACCTGCTGGGAACTCACCAAACACTTAGACGTCTGCATGCGACTAGGCGTCCCTCTAGGCAGTGGTTGTGGCTTCCACCTGTGTGCCGGTACGGATCTAGAGTTAGGTCGGGATGAACATACTGCCTCATGCGCATTGCAGTGCTTCTCAAGGAATGCTATGAAGTCACCGAGGGTGGGGAATTCATTAGATAAAGTCATTTCCCACTTAGTGCGCAACACATTGTCTAAACATTTACAAAGAATTGGAAGCAGTATCAAATTCCAGTGATCGACTGGGACATTCATGGCCTTCAAAGCAGAAATGTTTTCGGTAATAACCGATAACAGATGTCTTAAGGATTTAGGATTGTCTAGTGATGCAACTGGTGCTTGTAACAATGCCTCAACGTGTATGCTCACAGCAAGACGCTTGTTTTCGTAGTGGTTAGTCAACAAATCCCACGCCACACGGAAGTTGGCAGCTGTCATGGGCAGCGCCTGAACCATCCCAAGTGCCTCACCCTGTAAGGAGGTTTTCAGGTACGCAAGTTGTTCAATTGGGGAAACATCATGATTGTTGATAATAAGTGTGGAGAACAAATTGGCAAAATTCAGCCATTGCCTCTGGTCACCATCAAAACTAGGCAGTGTTATCTTAGGAAGTGCTACACGAGGACTGGTGCTCGGACCGGTCGGGGGCGGCGAGTCACTGGAAGATGGACCTGACAAGCTGTCAAATACGGCTATCACATCAAAATATTTAGCTTCAAATTCATTCATGCGAGCAGCATGGTCGTCCAAATTGAACTCGTCTAGAGTGTCAGATGCGGCCTCAACTGTGACATAGTCTGCATCAAAATGATCGCGGAGCTGAGCAAGGTCTCGTACCGTGGCCAAAAACAAGCCCTGCTTGGCTGGGTCAATGCGTACGACTTGTGCAAGATCATGAGCTCTCTTCATGCGACCTTCCGTCAACTTAAGTCTAACTATTGCCGCCCGTACGGCCGCCATCGTGACAAAGACGTCACGAGACTTAATATGTGAGGTTAGGGCACCACTACAACTGAAAACTATAACCTCTACAAATAATTACGAAAATCTCAAGCACAGAACAGCGGAACGACGCAAGGTACCTGGGAGTCCCATACCAGCAAAGCAAACAATAAACAGATGCCCATTCCAGAACAACTAAGTGGATAATCAGCCTTAAGAGTCCACAGCAACGACGACTAAATTAACACAAAGACTTGACGGAGCACTGAGAGCATCACCATACAATAAAGGAGACTTGCGATGTGCTAATTTTGCCGGTATCCCACGACGACGACACACCATGTGCGCGATCGCACCATATCAAAACGTACTAAGTGGTCTGTAAACATCCAACGAAAACTCACTTAGGTATGACGTGGATAACGGACAAATCACTTGCACCACAAAACAAGAACACGAAATGCAACGAAACAAAGTAACGAAACTTATCGCCGAGACGAAACAACAGCGCGAGTACCGAACTGTACCGCATGGGCCGAGACAAAGCGAGATTACACCACCAAATTACGACGAATCCCGGAACAGATCCGGCCCGGAGGACCAATAATGTTGCACGAAGAGATGTGGACTAAAATAATTAGCGGATGCAACATTTGTAAACAGCTATAGTTCGATTGAAAACGAGTCGCGATAGTAACCAACGTCCACTCACCACCATGTTGATTGTCAGACTGTCGACTGTCCTCTTCCGGTGCGCAGGTGCACCAACCTACTTCCTGGCCACTCCAGAGTGACCAACCACAATGCCCTGCAGGGCGGGAAGTTTAAAATGTTCAAAGTTTATACACTACACTAAACAGTCTCAAACTATATACACAAGTCGGAACACTGGGATTATATATTTTCTCATGGTAGTAACTTATAATGAGATCAGTCAACATGTTGCCTTTGGAAGCTCCGGGTGCTTTTGGTCGAAAGGAATACTGGAGTCAGCCCACCCTTATCAAGTAATTTTTGTCAAAAAATAGTATCAGTTTTCGAAGTTAAAGGAAAGTGCAACGTTTCTTTTTCAGGGCACTTATATAACTTTGGAATGACTGGACAGCACAGAATTAAAGCCAGAATTGTAAGGACTGATTTGGTTCATCAGGAGGCAACATTGTCAATCTGGAGTTCTGTCTGTGAAACACAACAATTGTGGATAAACACAATACATAACACATGATAGGCAAGATAGCCTGGTTAGCTGATTGAAACAAAGTAACAGCTGAGTGAGATCATCAAAAGACATAACAGTGGCCAATGAAATAGTCTACTTGTGCAGTCTCCGGCGATTTGGAAGTGTTGGTGAGTCGCTTGGCCACGATGGACCAGTGCATCACAAGTGCATACCTGCCAGCCCTCCCGCTTTAGGCGGGAGACTCACGATTTTATACCCTTTCTCCCGCCCTCCTGATTTGTCATTAAAATCTCCCGTTTTTTAGTTCTGTTTCTCTTTAAGTTTTTAATCCAATAAATTTATAGAATTAATATGTTTGTACCATTATTCCGTACAATTGTATAGTAACTACGGTTCATACCATAACGTGTAGTTATTTTAATAGCCTAAATGCCCACAATTGTCGCCTAAAACTCTTGGTTAAGCGTACATCTAAGAAAGAAACGTAGTTATTTACGATAATTATGGGAGCTGTTTCGGTACACGTTCGTCATTGGTGTTTGTTAGCCAACCAGAAAAAGCAAAAAGGTTTGTTTTCCAAAATGGCGTGTTTTGTCAACATTGTAAACTGTGTTTTCGGTGGTGTTTTGAAATAAAGACGGACTGGATTAATAATGAGTTTATGATACCACTGTTTACATTCGTGCCCAAATTCGCTTCGGTTTGTTAGCCGGCTATGTGTGAATTGTTTGTTTGTCTCCGAACAAATTTACCTTTGTTCGCGTCTGTGCTCACAGAATAAGTGTAGTCTTCGAATTAATTCAACGGTGTATTCAAAAAAATATTATTTTGTGGAAGCAGTTGCGTGATGAGTATTTTGTACGCGTTTAGTTGTAGGCCTACTCCGCAATAGGGATTTAATAGAAATGGCCTACAGTGAAGTATCTTGTTGTGTACAAGAAGAGATTTAGTGACGAATTTCCGTGCATTTTGCAATCGAGGAAAGGTGAACATGCTGCATTTTTTTCTTTGTGTCGTGATTTGTCCGTCAAAATAAACAAAATTTCACCCCCCCCCCTTCCGCGTTTTATTGGGGGCAACAAGCATTGTTTACTCCACTAAAAAACCTCCCGCTTTTTGACTGGCCAAAGTTGGCAGGTATGCAAGTGATGCTTCAACAGTTGAGTGGTGAGAATGCCACGGGTGGCCCAGTTAGCAGGATTGAACTGGAACATGTTTCCAGCGGATGGGACAAGTGAGGTCTTGGAGTTTGCTTACCCTGTTTGCCACTTATGTCTTCAACTGATGAGGAGAGGAATTAATCCACGCTAAGACCACTTTTTGAATCAATCCAGGCAGTTACAGATGACACAGGCAAGGTTTCCAAGTAAGGCTGTGTACGTGAGCCAACAGGAGAGCTGTACGAAGCTCAAGCGAGACAAATGTTTATACATTGACTGGTGCAGACCTAGGATTTGCCTATTAGCAGAAAGATTTTGGTCCGATCACTAGGGCACACCGGGCACAGTAACACCGCTGCCTCATAACCAATCTCAGAACTGTTTGAGAACCCATGGAACTGATAGGTAGAGCTTTCTGGATCTTAAATAAATCTAGGAAGGGCATTGGAGGACAGAAGAGGAAGATCCTGGCTAAAGTGATCCCACTACTCAACAATATTGGGGGGGGGGGGGGGGGGGTGTCCGTAACCACAAGCACTGTAATAAATGCTTAGCAAATATCAGAAGTGGATCAAGCCATTCTAGGGGATCAAATATCCTGGCTACTGTGGCAAGACAAGACTGGATGGAGTAACCATGGATTATGATATAGAAGGTGTCAGAGACAGGATTCCCTTGCAGTGCCAAGATATTAACAACTTTGATGTCTGATTTGTCATCAGCTACCTCGATAGTAACGAAATCTGCCTCAAACCTTTCATGAACTTGGTGAAAGTCATGAACCATAGCATAGCACATCTGTATTTACCTGCAGAAGAGTTGCCCCTGAGTATGGGTCTCAGCTATAATTTGGGTCATAAAACTAAAACTTTTTTGCCATAAGGGTTGCCCTCAAGTATGAGTAGCACCATATATCTTTTACAACTCTTTTTGTCTGCTTTCTGTGCTACTCGCCTCTCCCCTACTTATTTACGACCCCTCCTAATAACAAAATACTGTTGTACTTTTTTAAACGAGACCTCTTCCAAAACAGAAAAAAAAAGGCAGCAAGCTACCCTTTATTGTTAGTTTCTTATATTAAAATTGGCATGCACGTTACAGTCAGCAAGAAATTTGTGTGGGAACTGAAGAACGTAAAAAACTGGGCTGTGAAGTTTGGTTTTCAAAGCACTAACGATGGCTGTAGTTTTTTCATGGAATGCTGCATTTGGAAACTGATTCACTGACATTTACATGTAAAGGAAAGGGAGGGAGAGTGAACCGTCATCACCGCTACATGGCCACACACACTCACAAACTAGCTGGTTTATTTGTACAGTTCCCCTCCTCCAGCAGTGTGCCAGCCCAGCAGTCACATGACTCGCCGGTGCCAGCTGTGGCTGGGCGACCGGGCAGACGTAGCACACTCACTCACTCACACACTGCTCATTTATACTTACTTGTAACATACTTATTAAAAACCAACACACGAGAGTTATTTACACACATACTCGAGCCACACCACAATTATAAAAATTTTTTACCCACAGTTATAAATTCACATAATAATCACACTACAATTTTTTTAACTAAAAATTGGCATAAAATATGCTATCCATATGCAGGGAAATACGGTGAGTTTAGTTTAGACGAATTATCACTAATGCACTGATAGAGGTAGAAGACATGTTTGATACGAGCCTTAGCCATTTAAATACGAACAAGTGCCGAATGTGTATCTGCCATGTTACACAAGATAAAGGAGGCCTAGAGTCTCAAAAATAGGAGCAAATGCTGAGTATGTATAAACCAAAGTAAGCAATGATGAAACAGCTCTGAATCATGATTTGGACGAAATACAACAAAGATGCAGCCAAGTTTCGACACGAGAATCAGAACCATAACCTGTAAAGGCCAGAGAACATTAGAAACAAGTGTGGACACTATGAATGAAATCTAAAACCACAACCACTTGGGACAAAACCAAATCACCCATAATTATTAACAATTATCTCTTTAAGCCACCCTTCTAAACCATGATGTTGCAGGAAACGGTTATCTTACACAAAAAACACTTTGCATGAAGCTCGACTGTTCACAGTGTGCACAAGAAGCAAAGTTTATTTCTTTTAAAAAAAAAAAAAAAAAAAAAGGAACGATCCATCCCGGAAGTCCAAATGTTTTGTCATGAAACGTAAATGGACTGCAAATCAGTTACCACATACACAATTAACAATGATCACACCGATCGGCAGCAAATATGCTGCATTGCATAACTTGCCACCATGATGATTAAAAATCAGCTGTTTCTTCATTACCAGAAGCCACAGGGCTGCCCACCTTGGCTGGCAGCCAACTTGAAAACTTCTGCTGCTGTTGGTTAGCAGCATGGGAAGGTTAAAAATCACACGTCTCCAACACTATACACTAAAATGAACACACACTAATTAATATTTACATGCTTAAACATTCTGAGGTACATAATTATGTATGATTACAATAGTACAGGTTTTTGTAAAAGACAAGACATAAAAACAATTATAATGACATTCTCAAAATGAGTTATTTTATTGTTGTTGTTGTATATTTTTTGGCTTTTTCAAAGTCTGTACTAAAACTATGTAAAATTATCATGTTGACATGTTGGTATGTTAAAGTTTATAAAAATTCTTCATTGAAGTTTGGTGAGGTAAACAGCTGGTAGTGCCATTATGTGTAGTGAAATTTCCCAGGATCTGAAAGTAATTTGATATATATTAAAAATTATTATTATTATTGTGGCATCTAGAATTTTAAATTTATTTTAAAGTGTGGTTCACCTTTGAGGATACGTATCGCACTGTGAATATAAATGTGGATGAGTAATGTCAATTTTGCCATTTCAATCCTGCTCTGACCACTGTGCAGATAAAAAAAATTAATTCATTTTTCATATAAAAACCATATATACTCATGCTCTACCTAATTTTACTTACTTCCATTCAAGTTGTTAATACATCTCTTATTAATTATTTTTTTATAATTAATGGATTTCAGACACATTGTATTATATTTTGATGTGATGCATTAATACTTATTTATGTACTGGAACATACAACTAGCAACAACTCCTCATCCGATGGCTTGTCTGTGTTCACACTCCGTCATGATGTTGGTCGCGAGAGTGCGGACGGGGGGCGCGTGCTTGCAGCTGCCTATGGCTCGAGCCGGTTCAAGGCGCGGGTGTGCAACGTGGCTCCCCCCGTGGCCCCGGAGACGGCCCAGCAGCTGTCCCCCGCGCCCGGCGCCGTGTCGCCCTCCTGCGTGCCCGCCATGACGGCCACCAGCACCACCGTGGAGCCCGTCACCTCCAGCGAGCAGAAACCTGCCGACGAGTGTGAGTGCCCGTTGTGTTCCCCCCGTGACATCGCGAGAATGATGATAGGTAGAGACCCGGAAATTTCGCGAATTCCTCTGGCCTCGGGGTAGAATTCAAAGTCATAGGTGTGTTGAACCGATGTCTGCTTATCCATCGGTTGATTTCTTAGCGAGAACAGTTTTATACTTGTTAATTGGCACTAGCTGATTCGCTTACTTCTCTCCTAGCCGGGGATCGTTGGCTCACGGTCGTAGAGGGGCGTGTCCCAACTACTGCTGTCCAATCACGAACACAGTGCGAGAGTGTGAAGGTTTGCGTTCTAGCTTGCGACTAAATGAATGCGCGAAATTTCCGTATCTCTAATGATAGGAAGGTAAGTATGAATTAGAATCACTGTCGTTAAAAACGGTCACTTTCATAAATAAAATCATTTAAAACGGTTTCTACACTGCGCACACTCCAATGTTTTTGGCGTCCAACCGATATGGTGCAACAACGAACTGAAGGAAAAGTAACAGCTTCACACACTTACCATATTATGCGTTCGTGGCCACCCCCTGGGTATTCTGGCATTTAAAATACAGTAAAACCCTTATTTCATGCAGTTTGGTGTACAGGCGACACTTCTATTTGTGGTAGGAGTTGGCATGGGTTGGGTAAATTCTTCGATGCCATGATTCTGTAAATTCTCATTGGGGTTATGTTATTCAGGGTGTTTACTTTTATATTTTTGGTCAAAGTGCATTAGATATTTGCTTCTTTTTTCTTTTTTTTTCCCACACATATTCAGTTGTTCTCACATTATAAATTAGAGCCTCATGGAAATCAACATTGTTGCTGTTTCCACTGAATACCTGTAGTGTAAATGTTTTGAGTACCATTAAGAAATACAAAACCTCAGTATAGTGTTTACGGGAATACCAAAGAAAAATAATATACAGTAGAATTGTATTCAAAACACAGTGAAATAAGTTGATCTATAGAAGGAAAAAAAATTATGGAAATGTACTCATGAAATGCTAAATGTAAGTCTCCATAAAACAAGAAACAATGTTCTGAAATGAAAACTGACAATAATGATAAACTCTTGAGTGAACCAAATGCACCGGTAGCGCCGAATACAATCTGGCTGTCTAGGTAAAAGAACGGAATCCACCAAATAAAATTTCTGAACATGAGCGGCTTGATGGTGCCGATACCAGAATGTGTAGAACTATAGAATAGAGAGTTAGACCTTTAACTTATCTGTTGTTTCGCTGGTACATACAGTGAAACCTTATTAATACAATATCAGTTAATCCAAATTACTCGTGTTAGTTCATTTCTATAATACAAAATACCAGATAATATGTAATTTGAAGTTCCATTGTAGCCCAAAACTAGTTTTGTGTATATTTAAGGTCTGATAGTAGAAAGCATTAAAGTGAAACTCCATATTTGAGTTCTTAGTATTTACATTTCTTGCAATTAATGAAATTTTCTGTAGGTCCCATTTACATGTCATTAAATACAATGCAATACTTTTACTCAAAACTATGCAGCAAAAATTACTTTCTTCCTGCTATTCATGTCTCATTTTTCTACCTAAACACCTGGCTTTTATTTACATAAAACTCATTTAAGACTTTTGCACACAATACAATTTCCCATCAACTATGATAAAATGTTTCAATCCCACCATTTTCTCCATAAGATTTACAATGTACATTATTATTCCTGACATTTAAGTTGTCCATAAACATTTTTTTTTCACACGTGTGTGTATGTGTGTGTGTGTATATATATAATTATATTTGTTTAGTTTTATATATATATATATATATATTTAAAGTTGAAATCCATTAGTCGGTAGGAAATTACAGTTTACTTATTTAATAACAGGAATACGAAACTGTCCAAAGTGAAAATTTTCTTTCAGGCACGTTTTCAATTATCTGTTCCTTCCCCACAAGAGGGCTAGTTTGCATCATGATTGGTTAGGTTGATGATTGTATAGAGTGTGCACACGTAGTTGAGTATCAATATCAATAGCTCACTGATTGCATTCAGCACGCGGACTCTGTCTCTTGCCAAGTGAACTAATTTTTAAAGGCCCATACTCTTTCTTGGTTAGTGTGTACTACAACGATAGTTATCGATACGTTATATTAGTTCTGTGTCGCATTTGTGTCATAGTTTTTGCTGTCAGTTTGTTTTAATTGATACAAAATTTTTTTTCTTAAAATCTAAAATTGAGATTAAAATTAAACACAAAATTAGAGTATTTGTTTGATATGTAAATTCTCATTTGAAAACTTTTTTCACATCAGATTTTTGTACATGTTTATTTAACCTTGTAAACAAATAAGATTTAATCAAAAATAAATTTAAACTTTTTGTGGTTTTTATGTCATTTATTTTGGGCAAGGCTTGAATATTTATGGTCTATTAGTAGGCTATTAAACATTATTTTTATTTTTCTTTAATACATTCAGGTAATGAGATGCCGTAAAATGGGATGAGTATGAACAGTGGGGTCCTGCAATACTGACACTGAAACAATTAAAGCCTTTAACCAGTTGTGTGGCTTTGTGGCTTTGTTCAAAGTGTGTTTTAAAAAAAAGAGAAGCAAACAAAATACCGTGTTTTATCGCATAATCGTCACACATTTTATACTAAAACCAAGTTCAAAAAGTAGGGGTGCGACGTTTATGCGAAAAAAAAAAAATTTTTTTGTTAGGTAAAGTTATTCATAAAAACAAAACCCATTCATGGAAAGTATGTTTATTTAAAAAGTGGAGTATATAAAAGCATGCCGAACAATTTAAATTAATAAGTCATACAACCAAAACCTTTCTTCAACTTTAAATAGAAAAAACAAAATGTGAATGCGAGACTGAGCTATCACATAACTATCATGGTAGTACACACTACGAAAGAGTGCGGGCCAACATATGTAGTTAACTCAGATCTCGACAGAGAGCGCACATTGCATGCAATTGACGAGATATCAGTATTGATATTCAACTACATGTGCGCGCTCTATACGGGAAGCAACATAACCAAACATGAATGATGCCAACTAGCACTGGCTACATTTTTATAAGTGGTACACCGCGGTGTTGCAGACGAACAGATAGAGTTTATGACGTTTAAAAACGTCTTTAAAAGAAAATGTACACATCAGACAACTTCGTATTTCTGTTAATTAATTAAGTAAGTGGTAATGTCCGAATAAATATTAGAATTATACTTTAAGACCAATTTTTTTTTTTTACTGAAATCATCTCTGCTTTAACAATGACAAAATTTTAATATGTGACATAAAGAAATATGGCATAAACACTGTTGAAACAAATAGGGCATGCAAGTGAAACATGTGTAATAAAACAAAGCACTTTAAAACTGTAAATCTTAAGAAGAAATTACATTAAAATTGCAATGAAATATATAAATGAGTGACAATATTGCTGAATGAGGAAATAGACTGTATTTTTACTGTCAGGATCTGAACGCCAGCAGTGATTGACCTATTTCATGGTTTAAAGTTAATTTAAAAATATTTGAATTGAAACATAAAAATTTGGGCTACAGCAAACCTGTTTCCTGTGTTGTTGAATCGTTTTCAATAACCAAGTATTGGCCCAGCAAATATTATTAATATTTTTAGTTTAGCATTAAGGAATAATAATAATATAAATGATAATAACAATAAGCACAACAATGATTGTTGTTTTTATTATAATTGCTTTTATAAGAACAGAAACCGGAACCGAACCGAGGTACTTGACGTAAAATTGTATCGGAATCAAATTGGTATATAAATACCTTAACCACACAGACCTATTAATTTAATTAACATATATTTTTATGTATTGGCCCAGCAAATATTATTAATATTTTTAGTTTAGCATTAAGGAATAATAATAATATAAATGATAATAACAATAAGCACAACAATGATTGTTGTTTTTATTATAATTGCTTTTATAAGAACAGAAACCGGAACCGAACCGAGGTACTTGACGTAAAATTGTATCGGAATCAAATTGGTATATAAATACCTTAACCACACAGACCTATTAATTTAATTAACATATATTTTTATGGGAGAAATGTATGTGATTAGCACTCTGTTTTGCTGACAAGAATTAGATCATTACTCTGATGGGCGAGTGTTGAACGAAAGGGTAACTAACCTGGCCGTGGTTTCAGATGCCGTGTTCGTGAACCACAGCTGCAAGTGCGGGCCGTACCTGGACCCGCGCAAGGTCTCCGCGCTGCCGATGATGTTCAGCGGCAAGTCGGTCCACAGGCTGGCCCGGGACTGTGTCCAGGGACTTGTGGACGCCGCGCTCGACCAGAAGCACGTCTTCAGCCTGCTGAGGCGCGGCCAGGGCCAGGTCGTCATCACCGGTGTGTGTACCAGCCTGATGATGGGAACAGATCTGGGTTCCCGAAATACAGCAACTGTCTTCTCTTAGGAAGACCACTGTGTCGTTTGTGATGTCGCCGTCATTTTGTCAGAATACTGTTCAATTTCATCACTGAGTTCAACATGAGCATTGCTGTAATGTCACTGTATTTTCCAAATTATCTGTTTAATATCATCGTTTGGTTCCTCTGTCTGTCACTGTGTTGTCCACGGTTATTGTTTTGTGTGTACTCAGTTCTTTTTTTTTTTTTGCTAATGTGTTTGTCTGTGCTCAAACATTGTTCTAATTCCTTCTACATAATCCTTTTGTTGTCTAAAATTTAACATTTGACATCTGCTGATTTTTGTTATGTTTTCTGTGTATTTGTGTATTTATGTTTCTTTGTCTGTTCTTCAGCCTTTTTGTCTATGAGGCAGTAATTTAAAGCAAACAAAAAATTTCACGCTTCCAGTATTTTACTCACTTTTGAACATCATAGTTTTTTACAGAGTTATTTCAACTTATGAAGTTTCCTCCTATAACTATAACTGTACTGCCATTAAGCTAAAAAAATTTCATAATTGTTCGCAGCATCATTTGACCACAAGACAGAGAGCACAGAGCTTCCTCCATTCGAGAAGTTGTCAGACCTGTGGGACTTGCTGGAAATCTTGTTCGACGAGATGATGTGCTGCGAGAACATCTACACGTCGCAGCTGCTGTCCGAGGGATGCCCCAAGTGCAGCAAGCACCTGGTCACACCAGCAGTCAAGAAAGGTAGCACTCCCTTTGTTAACAATTGTGTTGGGTCAGCTAATTCCTGTTGAGAGGTTTCTTGAGGTACATAGAAATTTAAATTTAGAAAATAAGAAATTTTCTTAAGTCAGTTTTTTTAAGAGAGTTTTACTGTATCTTTACTTAAACTCAAAACAAGGCTATAAATGTTAATCCCAGTTGTAACAGTAAAATACTTTATTCATATTAGTGATGTGTTGGTCTCTCACTTGCTAAGTAAGCTTCTTAATTCCCATTGTCAAAGTACGCTCTGTGACTCATGTTTGAATGAGGAGATCTGCCTGACTGCTGAGCTATTCTTTGCGAAATCTAAATTCTGGTTAAAGTCAACGAAGGGTTTTGTAAAAAAACATGTCACTTCCCTTCAAGTCACCAATGAATAGAAACTACTATATGCATGCGTGAAAGTAATGGGTAGTACATCTTTTAATCTCCCTACCATTCCTACTGGCCCAGTGCTAGTCTATAATGTGGAGGGCAGGAAGTGTCATAGAAGTTTTTGTACAGAGGACCTAAACTTTTTTTTTGTCCTCTTGTTATTAGGAGAAAGGGATGATCATTTCAAGTAAGAATAGACCTGTGGACAAAATAACACTGGCTCTACATATTCTTTTAAATAAATTGCCAAGTTTTTTTATAATTGTCTGCTTCTTATGAACTGCATGATTTGCTACCACTAATGCAGCCCTACATCATTTTTAACTTAATCAACAAATCATGTGTGTGTGTGTATCCTCTTTTTACATAGGGTGACCGCAGACTGGGAAAACCGGGGAAATTTAGGGAATTTGTAATACAAAAGAGAAAACCTCGATTTTTTTGATGGGTCAGGAATTTTTTGAGATAAGCTTGTTTCAGCATTGTAATGGTTTCTTCAATGTCCATTTTTTATAAAATGTCTGCATCATTTTCAAAATTGTGTCTCCATATTACCATATTCACCCAATAATCCACGCAGAATTTCTCTTAAATTGTGTGTTTAAAAGCATATTGTGCAGCTTATTAACAACACTGCATAGCAAGAGTTTGTTCAGGCTCCGATGTTGATTAACCTGCTGTTGGTTTAATTACAACAGATATCTTGCGTGTGGTTAGAAAGTACATATATCCTCTTTTATCGCATAATCGTCGCACCAATATTTTAGGCGTCAAAATTTTGATAAAATAACCTCTCGCGTAAACGTAGCAGTATGTTTTTGGTCCGGCTATTAGATTCCAAGCGCTTTGTGTAGATATATTTTTCATGTAAAACAATGTATTTTATAGTAGAAATCAAATAGTTATTTGTAAATTACCTATTATTTAATTTACGTAAATACGAAGTTGTCTGATGTGTAAATTTTCTTTCAAAGACGTTTTTAAACGTTATAACTTTTTCTGTTCGTCTGCATCACCGCAGTGTACCACTTATAAAAATGTAGCCAGCTCTAGTTAGCATCATTCATGTTTAGTTATGTTGCTTCCCGTATAGAGTGCGCACATGTAGTCGATTATCGATATCTCGCCAATTGCATGCAACGCGTGCGCTCTGTCGCGTGCCGAGTTAACTACATTTGATAGCCCGCGCTCTTTCGTGATGTGCACTACGACGATAATTATGCATTCCGTCTCACATTTGTGTCACAGTTTTTGTTTTTCTATTTAAAGTTGAACAAAATGTTTTTGCATGGCTTATTAATTTAAATTGTTTGGTGTGCTTTTGTATACTCTACTTTTTAAATAAACGTACTTTCCATGAATAGGTTTTGTTTTAATGAATAACTTTACCTAACAAAAAAATGTTTTTTCACATAAACGTCGCAGCCCTACTTTGCAAACTTTTTAAGTGTTTAGCTCATGATTTCCTTTAGCTTACTATTTCCTTTTTTGGATAAGCCACTGTCATTTGAAAACATTGCCTCTACGTGAAATGATATAACTAATGCCAAAAAAAGGAGGGATATAAATATGTTTTCACACTCTGTCTGTTCTCTTTATGTGTATTAATTTATTTTAGTTCTAATTGCAGACAAAAAAAAAAAATTGGTTGTCTGTAAAGTAGGTTTACGGACGATAGTTTAACGTGACGTCATAACAAAACATTGATGAAATGATTGATCCAGAAGAAAATGAAATATATTCGGCCTGGGACTGAGCCGTAATAGGTGTTTGCAACCAAACCATTTAGGCATTACAAAGAATATATTCTTTGAGGAAAAAATTTTTTTTAATTTTTCTATCTTTTTTATGATAAAATCTACCTCTGCATACTTTTATGAATAAAATTGAATCATTTTTATTGAATTATCACTATTTTGTATGGATACAAAAAAGGAGTTAAAAAATGTACAATTTAATTAATAAATTTACTTTTATTTGCATTCATTAATTCAAATATATTTATTACTTTTGAAATGTTGTGTGCGCCGTATTTATTTTTACAAGCACAAAAAAAAATTAGCAGCAGCCGGAATTTGAATCGACAACCTTTGGATTGGTAGTCAGCTATGCTAACCGCACAGCCATGAGGCCATATTAGAAACAATTGTTTCAGATGTTATAAATTAATAATATTCCACGCACGATATTTGTTTGAATTTCTTTTAACTAGCATATTCTCTGTTGGACTCGAAATATTTACACGCTCGTGGGCTCATCACTATATTACGGTGTGTGATTTAGTTGATCAAATAATAACTCATGACGAATAATTACCAATGTCAAACTAAAGCGTGAAAAGTATCATACCAGCAATAAATATTTAGTTACACAGCTAAAACAATACTCATACAACACTGTTTAAATATACTGATTTACACTAGTAATTAAAATAATACATACTTGTAAGAACGCCATTTCCTTGCGAATATACTCCCGTGGCGCGGTGCACAACAATAACCTCGAACCAGTACGCCGCCACATGCCGGCCGAGTTCTCTGTACCGTCCGCAACATACCAGAGAGATGCCACGCATGTAGTGGTAGTGGGACATCCGTAGTGGAACAATTTTCGTACATGCAGCCAGCGTTCATCGATTTATTAGACGTCACGTTAAAAAAAGGATTCCCGTTATTTTTATGCATGTTTAGTGCACAGCGCACTAGAATTCTGCATGAGAATCTGGAAGGATATTTAATGGCAGCCAGATAACTCACTGTGAAAGTACAGCATTATCTGTGTGCCATGCAACACATGTAAAAGTACTGTAGTCCTTGCTGACATGACACCAGGTGAGGTGACCACAAGTTCCGCGAGAGCTGTTCCTTCGCTAGGAGAGACACGTTCAATTATCTTCCGCTTGTTACCCTTCCGCTGCCCAGGAGACAAGCATTACACACTCAGCCCCCAGCGGCGTGACTTTTGAGTCTTACACAGTGCTGTGATGATGTAATCTGACCACTTGAACAGCCTTAACAGTTTCAGATAAACTATCGTGTTGTACGTTTGACACAAGATTTATTATCCGATTTTCAGATTTTTGTAAAGCATTTCTGTATGAAAAAATATATACGTATATAGTTATAGTTACTGGGCACATGCACAAGAGTATAAAAGACAGTTGTGTGGTGTTAGTAAGTGCGGGTGTGGAGAGGTGTTGCTTCCGGGCAGAGTGCGAGACTCCGGTCGGGGAGGCCAGCTTGAAGCGACGCTGGTCGGAGAGCTCGGACGCCAGCAGCAGGATGGGCCCCAGCCCCAGCAGCGTGGGCACCGCCCCCACGGCCAAGCAGCCCCGCAAGTCCGTCCCAGGTAGGTCACCGTATTTAATCGCATAATGTCCGCACATTTCATTTTAAATACTTGAAATGGAATTTTTTTAAATCCGCATAAAGTCCGCACCAGACAAAGTAACCTTGGCCACCCCTGAAAGGCACAGTAACGGGATGGAAATTTACCGACGCTGTTAACAATGCTTTGACCTTGAGTTGTTCATTTCTCCGAAGTGGTCGCTGAGAGGGTTTGTGGCGTGGTGAAACCGTCCGGACTCAGAAACTCGCACTCCACTGCGCAGCTGCCTGCCATGTCACGCGAGTTGCAAGGGGATGGGCTATATATAGCAAAAGCCAGTACACATCAACTCACACTACGTCACAAAGTAGGGGAGGTAGCGGAGAAGTGGTGGGGGTACATGCGTAAGGTTTCACCTTCTCAATACTCTCACCACGATTCGTTGGGAGAGGGAAAGGGAAAGGTCACTGGATGTAAGAGCGCACACGCGAGTGAGAGAAGAAAAAAAAATGAGTGGCATCTTCCACTAATCACCGGCACCCAATTATCTCGACACCTGTCACATTTCTCACGTCCGCTGCGGAGGGTCGCCAGTCACCAGCGCTCTGCGAAGTAATGTGCCGCCGTTAATATTTTTCAACTGGGCCGAGGGAAGGGTGCCAATTTTACGAAGCAGCGATTTTACTAACGCAATTCGCAGAACCGTGAGCATACGTAAAATCAGGGTACTAGTAAACTAATTATGAGAAAACAATTTTTTTACTCTACACGAAACATGTAAAATTTTGAGGAAAAATTTTTTTTTCTGACTTTACCTCATAATGTCCGCACCCCATTTTTTTGTCATAAATGTAGCCAAATTACTGCGGACATTATGCATTATGCATTATGCATTGGCATTTGAATTTTAACTAATAAACTTATCACTACTCAAAATTACACACAACACATTATAACAATATTTAGATAGTTTACCTTATTTACATACATACCACATTTACAATTGGGGTTTATTGTATTTCCTACATTAGGAAATTATATTTTTCGTCTATTTTTTATGACTGTGATATGCACATGTCCATATACATTCATCTATAATGAATCTTAGGTTATATAAGTACCTCATACTTTGGTACATGTATATGGCAACACTGTTGCATGAAAACTGCTAGTATTCTTTCTGTTCACTAATTAGTACATCAAGAATGCACTGTTATGGTTTCTTATCATATTAATCTGATTTAAAGTTTCACTATATCAAATGTATTTAATGTCTTTAAAATAAATTATAGCAACCAAGTATACATGTTTCCTATTGTTTCTAGCAAGCTATCTACTTTAAATTTCACACAAGTGACACAGTAAATAATGGTTACTCATTGGTTCATAAAATTAACCAAGGTACATGAATGTATGGGTGGATGTGTGAGTTGTACATGACTATACATATATGAGAGATAGAAAAATTCTCTAGTGGCGCAACAAACGAGGGGCCCGGAAAGAGAAGTTTGTAGTGTTTCTGATACATTAGTGTTTTAGCATAAATAATAATGAGTAAGGGAGATCAGTCACCATATTTCTTGCGGGACAAATCAAACATTATGTTTCAAGAGGGGGAAAGAGAACACACTGCAGTGTAGTGACAGGTCGGATGAGCCCAGTAGTATAGAACATATGACTGAGAGTCAGCCATAGGGAATTACCAAGTATTACGCCTGTGGAGCGACAGATGGGTGTTCTGGCATATACACCGTTAATTACACCATCTGTTCTGGTCACTGCAAATGTAGGTAATAACCCCATGGATTTGAATGCATTCATACAGCTGATAATAATAAAGCTGGAAGCACAGGGATAGGTTTTGATATCGTTTTAAGAGTGACTGTGTTTCTTATTCCAACTTTCATTGTAGTATTTTTCCTTTCTAGTGTCACGTTCACGTTTGTCGTCTGCGTTTCCATTCAAGCGTGACTTACGCACGTGTTGCACTGTGGTGAAACATTTTTGGTCGGTAAATTGGTAGTAGTTGTTGTTAGACTGCGTAACGTCGCGCAATTTACGCTGTGTCAGAAGTAGGTCAGTGGACGCACGGCTGTGTCCAAATTTTCACTCTTCAGTTCGTCAAATTTACACAAAACAATTTCACTGCATTTATTAATTCTTCCATACTTGAGGCTTTAGGCTTGAGAACTTCCCACGAAGAAAGAATGTTCATAAATTTCTGCAGCTTTAGAGGGTTTTTTTTTTAGACTGTGACCTAAACATGTTTAAATTAACATCTCATACTGGTTCTAAAGTATTATCATTATCTAGGGGTTGTTTAAACCCCCAGGAAATTAGGTTGACCAATTAACGAAGAGTTAATTGTTAATACTTCACGTTATTATTAATGAGAGCAACACTGTAAACAAACAGATCACGGAGCACATGCCAGACACGTTCGATGGCAACGAACTCACAGCCCGCGAAACAATTTTTAATTAATACAAACCAGTATTGCAAGAATTGAAAATACTGGGGATGGAATAAGTTTATAAATAAAACTTCCCTACCATGTATACTATTGAATCCACGTATTTATGTTTAACTTTCTAAATGCTTTCTAAAACTCTTGTTAAACTAAATTTTTACCCAGCCAATTATTAATGCAACAGGTGGAAATAACAAGGTTTGAAGTAAAAAGAAAATCATTACTTTTTAAAATATATATACTATCAAATACATTATAATTTATTAAATAAATCCTAAACTTTATCTAATTCTTTTGACGGAAACAATTTTTGATGAAATTAATTATTACCATAAAAACAGGGGTTAAAATAAAAAAAAACTCAAAACTCTCTTAGCATGAAACTCGTTCAAATTTATTTTAAACCATCGTAATATTTTATTAAACCTTTTTGCAAAGCAAATTTTTATACGATCACATTATTAGTGCAAAAAATGAAAAATAGTGTTTGATGGTCAAAAAAATTCAATAATTACCTTAGTTGGCATAATATGACATTCATTCTAAGCTATTCAATGCTGCATGCTTTGAGTTAAAATCATTCATAATATTTTTGCTGCATTGAAAATGAGAAAAAGTTAGATCATTTTTTAATATTTGAGAACCTAAATATGTAATGTACATTAAGGTCTTAGAATGTTCCAGAATTAAGTACCTACATACAAAATTACGAAAGAAATACCCTTTTACTTGAATTTTTACACACTAGAGAAAATAAAACATGACTTTCTAAGATCACAATCCACCCTTATAATGCATAATATGTAAATTTTAAAAATAAGTACAATCGAACATTTCCATATAGGAGAGTATCGGTTTAATTTTATCCTAAATATATACAGGAAAAATGCAAACTGGGGACAGAGAGTAGTGTATAATAGTATGTTTTGGGACAATCTATTTTGTATGGGATGACGGCTCTGTGGCTCCAACTTCCCCATTTCTACCCCTTTGGTCTGATATTGCACATTAACGAACTCAAACAAGATTTTCCATGATTTTATTTTATGTATGTATTAGTTTGGAAGTGATTTGTGAAAAATTACAGCAGTTTTCATGTCCATAAAAAAGTTATTTATTTTGTGTTTGTGTGTGTGGTTTTTTGTATGGTTTTGGGTGTGTCGGTGTGGTGTTTTTGGTGTGGGTGGTGGGTGTGTGTTTTGTGGTGTTGTTTGGGTGGTGCTGTTGGTGTGTGTTGTGTGGTTTTGCTGTGTGTTGTGTGGTGTTGGTGTTTTTGGTGTGATGTTATTGGTGTGGTGGTTTTTTGTATGGTGTGATATTGTGTGGGGTTTTTTTTTTTTTTTTTTTTTTTTTTTGTGGTGTGTGTAAAAACACTTCAGTTAACAATGGTTTTGGGGTCTATGGGCCGTGAAACACAAATATATATTTAAAAACTTCTGGAATTTGCTCTTTGGTAATGCCTACAATGGGTAGTATTTCTTTGAAATCTACCTAAAAGAAAGCCAATCTGTGCAAGATTAATATTTAAAAAAAACTTAAGAAAGGTTTTTGTAGTTTCTAAACATTTCCAGAGCTTCGTATTCTTGGAATCTCCGCCATAATCACGAAGGCTTGTGTGTCATTACGAACAAAATTTTACTAAATGTCCTATAATATTTTGGGAAACTATTCACTAAACGTGACCTAATGTATGTTTTGGCAATTAAATAAAAAAAAGCCTAATTTGTGCAGAATAATCATACGTAATAATATTTTTTGCTTAGACTTCTGTCTTTATTTTTGGGTTCTAAATACGGATAAGTGCAATTATTTTTGTTTATTTTGGGGGTGGCAGTTAAGCAAGGCAGGAATTTGATGCTAGCACACAGCACTGAATAAAGCAGTCGATTGTGCTGTCAAGCATTACTGGTTTTCCTAAATATTATTGATTTGGATATATAGCTACGGAACTACAGAGTTTTATTTATTTATTACGGAAACAGAAAAACTTAATGGCACGTTATTCATACAGGTATAGTGTGTATCAGCGTGTCATACGATAAATGCTGCTCATGTTCAAGTAATAAGGTAAACTTATGTAATTAAAGTACTTTACATAGACATAAATCTTGTAACATATTTTAGATTTTTAATTATTTTAGTGGTTTGCAAAGCTGCGTAGTTTTAAAAATATTTATTGAATTAATTAACTTGTTACTTTATTTGAGCGAGTGTTGATTATTTTGTAATCTGGTATCGTGTCGCACTTGTTTCATTGAATGTGTGGTGATGGAGTGTGCTCGTTGCAGCGGAGCTGGAGGCTGCGACGTCCACCACTCCCCCGGAGCACTCTGAGTCCCCACCAAAGATGCCGGCCGACCCCGCAGAGTGGTCCATCGAGGATGTCATCAGACACATCGCGTACGTGGACCCTGCTCTGGGGGTTCACGCAGACCTCTTCAGAAAGCACGTGAGTTCCTCCCAGTGCTGTGTGTTTTCTCGGGTACATGTAATGAAGTGGAATTGCACATGCAAAGATATTGCAATAAATCTTGTTGCGACCAAGTTCCAAAATCATAGCTACTGTGTTTTATTGCATAATTTACGCACGTGCATAATCGTCGCACTGATATTTTAGGGCGTCAAAATTTGGATTTAAAAAAAAACTCTCACGTAAGTAAGTGTTGCATGATGTTTTTGGTCCCGCAACTGAATTCCAATTGCTTTGTGTAGGAATTTTTTTCTGCATAAAACAATGTATTTTAAAGTAGAAATCTAATATTTATTCGGACATTACCACTTTTTTAATTAACGGAAATACGAAGTTGTCTGATGTGTAAATGTTCTTTGAAAGACGTTTTAAACGTTATAACTTTGATTTGTTCGTATGCGTCGCTGCGGTGTACCGCTTATAAAATGTAGCCAGTGCTAGTTAGCATCATTTATGTTTGGTTATGTTGCATCCCATATAGAACGTGCACACGTAGTCCAATATCGATATCTCGCAGATTGCATGCAATGCGCTCTCTCTTTCGAGTGCCGAGTTAACTACATTTGATGGCCCGCACTCTTTTGTGGTGTGTACTACGACGCTAGTTACGCGTTAGTTCAGGCTCACATTCAGGTCACATATTTTGATTTAGTATTTAAAGTTGAAGAAAGGTTTTTGTTGCATGACTTGTTAATTTAAATTGTTTGGCATGCTTTTGTTTACTCTACTTTTTAAATTTTGAATTTAAATTTCTTTTCATGGATGGGTTTTGTTTTTATGAATAACTTTACCTAACAAAAAAATATTTTCCGCATAATGGTCTCACCTCTACTTTTCAAACTTGATTTTAGTATAAAATGTTCGACAATTATGCGATAAAACACAGTACTTCACGTTTTTATGAATGAGATGTTACATTTGATCATAATTTTTATTACAGAGTCAAATGTTAAAATTATAGAATTTCAAGATTTTTCATCCTTATTATTACTTTAATTGCTGTGAAATTTGCAAAGCTGATCATAAATTATAATTAAAATATTACATGGGCACACCATTTCATAACCTGTGCCAGCACCAACATGTGATCAGAGTTGGTCAAATGTGTTTGTTTTGTTTGAAGCTGGTGATGATGGTTTCTTTAAAAGTAACATCCAACTAATGTTGTAGTTTACTTCTATTGGAGGTTGGTGGGTATTAAAAAGTTTTGAATTCAATTTTAATAATTTGATACTCAATCTGACATTTAAGATTTTTATTATTTTTTTCTTTTGCATTATTCGTATAAAACAAAGATAGTTTATTCAAATTTTCATTTGATTTCTGCAAAATAGTACATACATGCTTTTTATGTGTAGCTAATAATCTGTAATTATAATTTATTTATTTCTTTTACATTTTCCTGTGTTATGCATAAAATTTTCTTGGACTCCTGTGGAGTGTGAAAAACATGTTTTAATCCTGTAAGTAATTTAAAATGAGACTCAGAAAGTGAATAAAGAGGCCTGACTGTGAGCTGCAGAGGCGTGTGACGGGCGGAGGTGGCGTGTGGTGTGTGCCGGCAGGAGATAGACGGCAAGGCTCTCCTGCTGCTCAACTCCGACATGATGATGAAGTACATGGGCCTGAAGCTCGGCCCGGCCCTCAAGATATGCAACCTGGTGAACAGGATCAAGGGCCGCAAGCACCTCATGTTATGACAGTGAGAAGGCCTGCCTGGGGCGAGGCTGTCTTTACTCTTTGTGATATATGCAGTGGGACTGTGACTGATTTTCACTGGGGCGTCTGTTGTTTGCTGTTCGAGGGACGGTTTTTTTTTTCTTCGTATATTTTTGGTTTGTTTGTTTTAAGTTGTATCCAAGCATTGTGTTACACAAATAGTGGCTGTAGTTTCCTTGGCTTTATTTTTACATGTCTGAACTGCAGAGTTAAAATATGTTGACATGCATATAATGAATTTAGAAGCCGAGGGTTTTGAGTGTTGGGTTTTCAAAATCGCCTGAAGTTTTTGCAAAAAAAAAAAAAAGTTATTTCGTCATAGTTCCAGGGCATTAACAATACTTCTAGGCAAAAGTTAGCTTTGGATCAGAGGTCCCATATGTATGTGGAATGATTTCATAAGTTTATTTAAAACTCTACGGACATTTTGTGATGGAATGTTTTTGTATTGCCAAGTTGTGCCATGTCTTGGGTGTCTCAAGGGTGAAAGTGAAAGTGTTTTTGCTAGGGACGTGTACTATTGCAACTTATTTTAACTGAGCCTTGTATCATGTTTATTTTTGTGCAAAATGATTTCCACTTACCATTTTAACAGCTTTTAGGTATGTGCTTTTTTTGATTATGGCTTTTGAGTGGTACACGTATTATATATGCCATGTTTTCATCTCTTTCAGATATTAGACTCTACACTAGATAAACATTGATTACTTTGTCATATATTAGGTATTGAAAATTAAATTTCTTTAGATGGTACTTTTGAAACCAACATATTGTTTCAAAGCTGTAATCAAGTCACATATACTTGCATTTGGGTAGGTGTTTAATTTATTGAATATGCATTTTTCTTTCGCTGCATTGCAGTTAATGCTTTCAATCAGTCGACCAATTCTGGCATTCAGTAAAGCTGCTTACACTGCGTACATTCTACGATATCCCAGGAAGCTGTGGCATGTGTGTGGAGGAGTTATTGTGGTTCAGTGCAAACTGAATATTGCACTCTCAGGTCTTTGGAGTAGATTTTACACTTTTTACATCTTCCTATGCATACCATGTTCTTACATGTATGCAGATTTTGTCTTGATACAGTCTGATCTAATATTATATTCCATCACGTGTCTGTGTAAAAGGTACGCCGATGATTGATTCACAGTCATGGCACTCAAGCAGATTATGAAAGAAGCGAGAAAGCAGATTTTGGGGTGTGCGAGACTTTTTTTATTTGAATCGAAGTCGAAGACGAAGGTCTAATTCTTTACCAAAGGTTAATTCAAAGGTAAAGATCACTTAAATATTTTACTACGCTAAGAAAAATCTATATATATAACTTTTGAGTGCTTTTGTAGGTGTTTTGTACACTAAATAAAAACAAGTAGGAAACAGCACAGTGACTAATTGCCACTGCTTGTAAATAAAAGCAAAAATTACAAAACAAAAATTACTTTTATAATACCAAAATTGACTTATGTAGCGACATGAAACTGTAAACAAAATACAGTTATTTTCTTTGACTAAGCATCTTTTCAAAACTCTTTAAAACCAGGCCATTATGAAATTTCTGAAACTCCAGGACAAATTTTTTATTTAATGTACCTGTAGTATACATATACAACACCCAATAAACATACAAATTCTTCAATTTATGTACAAGTAATCTTGCTGTCCCGCCCTCTCATTTCGTACGTACAGTTTACATGAATTAAACAGTTTTTACAGTTATGTACTCCTAATAGAATCAATCTTACTCTTCTATACATAAGTGTGCAACTGTGGTCTTGTTTTAGCAAACCCTTAATAAGATGCCCAAAATAGTTGCTGTGCAAGGATTTGCCTTTGTTAACAGCTCTGTATCACCCTCAGAAGGGGAATATGGAGTGCGAGATAGAGGGGAAAGTGTCTCTGGTTAGGACGAATAATTTTGAGAAATTTATGTTCTTTTCCTATTGCTAGGTCTGAGAAACTTAAAGATATTGTGTAGGAGATAAAATGAAAAAGGTAAGACAACAGCAAGTACATTACAAAATTATTGTATCCAACTTTTTTTTGTTTTATTTTTTTATTTAACTTATACTCTTGTTCACGATTAGTTGAGACTATTGAATGGTTCTTCGGCAAACATTCAGCTTTTCAGAGTTTACTATTGACACTAGGCTAGCTAATGTTGAATAATATTTATTTATTTTGTTAAGTTTTATGGCATGCTGAAATTAATTTTTCAGTTGGAAAAATTTTTGAGTAGGAAAGAAATATTTTCCCAGGGAACTGGAACAGGATCTGCAAAAAAAAATAGTGGAACATTTCTGTATATTCAATATATTTCCTGAAATGTTCTTTGTAAAATTAAGTATTTTGGTTGGTTAGAATATCTTCAACTTGAGTCTTCTAGGTGTTCAAGGTTCACACTGTTAGTCAAAATCTAAATTTTTAAACACAACAAATTTGTACATATGTTTTGATGTGAATGTAAAAATTTGAGGCCCAGTTTGCAAGGAAAACTTTGTGTGGAGATACAGACTAACTAGAATATGCTAAGCAAATAATATCTGTAAAGTTAAGTAGTTAGCAGCAATTCATTTTCATCTGTTTCTTCAGAAAAGTAAAACGTTTGGAAGTGGGTTGAACATGAATGTACTGAGTAGCTCTAATAATTTAAATCTTTTTTTTTCATTTAATGTTGGGTCCAACACTTATGGATTATATTTTTTGGTTTGTTTTAATTAAAGTGTAGGAAAACTGTAGAAACTTTAGCCTAACATATTTCCGTCCTCTGTCCAGTGTGTGCATGCTTGGATTAAAAGGAGAAAATGTTTTCTTGCAGCTTTTTTGAAAACCTATAAAAGAGCAGGGAAGATAAAAACATTTCCTGGGAAGGAGGGAGGGTAATTATTTCATATTTTATCCGTGGATTGGGAAGAGGGGGGGGGGGGGGGGCTTTTGGGTGTTTTCTGTGTATTTTCTACTAGATCAATACAAGTTTACTTTGCCACGTTTTGAACAAAAAAAACAGATAACACCATGGGGCGGCACAGCGTTGTGTGCTGTTTTTCAGACAGGTATAATGTCTTATCGTTTACTTACAGTTGTAATATATTTTTAACTGTTCCCGGTAAAGATTAAGTAAGATGTGGTATGTCTAATGAACCATACTGGATCAAACTTTTTTTTATTATTTTCTTCACAATTTACATCACTGAATGTAGTGGAAAATAAAAACCCTCAACATGAATAATTCTTAAAAAAATTCCAAAAATTCCAGGAATTTTTTTTCCTGCCTGACAGGGGGGAAAAACCCTGTTAATTCCAAAAAATTTCCTGAATTTCAGAATTCTGCACATATAACAATATCTAGGTGCCCAAGTCTTTGTTCGCTGGAGCACCTGCCAAAAATGTCTCACCTTATCTTGAACAGAGTGTAGTAAAACCTGTGCATTTTTTTTATACAATGCCTGCGTGCTTGTATGCAAAGCGTAGTGTTACTTTTATTAATGCTCCGTGCGATGTAATTTGACTATATATACTATATGTATGTATAGTAGGCAGGTGAAGAGAAATGTCAATAACCGGCAGGACTGGTTCTCTTTGCGGAAAACCTTAGCGGATGTTATGGCCCCTAACTACGGTGGCGTTAAATACGCATTCTACTCTAAGGAAAAAATTCCTTCGAATCCTAAGACGAAGAAGAAAATCCTTCCATTCGACTTCGACTTTCTGAAGCTTCATACACCCCTAGTGCAGATACTGAGGAAGTATTCCCATTTCTAACACTTGTTGCAGTGGCATAGAATGTATTCAACTGTGTTGGTTATCTTCAAGACAAATAGTAGACAGTTTAAAACTATCAGTTGCACTATGATCGTGCTGTACCTGCTCCAGGGATTGTAGCATCTTGGATTGTTTTTCAAAGACCAAAATTTTTTGTTGGCTGTGAACAAGATTGTGATTGATGAAAAAAGCAGTTGTAGTCAATAAAAACAGGTTACTTCAGTTGACATATCACAGCAGTCTGATTGGTATGAGGCTCCTCCTTATATTTTAAGTTAAACTATGATGAAACAAGAGCTTGAAATGTGTTTCAGAGTTATTTGCGTGTTTGATGGCAATAAAATAAAGGTTACTGTGATTTTGAAACCACCTTAACCCACAATTCCTGCACTTTGCCTCTTGTCATGATGGCACTCTTGCCTGGAGACAGTTTTTATGTCTAGATTTAGGAAAGTCACTGTCTTATGAAATGGCAGTAAAGGTTATTTCAGCGATACTTGTATCAGCATGCTCAAGAATGGTGTTTTAGGCGTTATCAAGCTTCAGTTCACAATGCATGTTCTGGGAAACCAAGTTGTCTGGACTCAACATCGTTAACTCAACATTGTTCTACATTTCTAATATTTTCATATCATGTACATAAACAGAATTTAATTTTGAAACCATTGTTGAAGATGCCAATTTTGTTTCTTCAATTGTGAATACTATCGCTGGAATATTTTTGAGCGGCCACGATTGTAAAATTATTGCTACATGAATTATTGTTGGGTATTATTTTGAGTTATTGTGTTTTCACTGGATGTGTGCAGATACAAATATATACATATATATGAAAAGTTTAACATTTCTGTAAAGTGTGGAGTTTTATATGAATATAGTATACATAGATATGTACATACCAGAAATATTTCTTGTGCAATTAGTTGCCCAGCTGGTTTTATAGTTGTGGTAAATAACTGTTATATAAGCATGTACTGAGTGTGTGTTATGTGTAGACTTGTGCTTATTTACTTTAAATGAAAGTGCTGGTAATGTTTCCTTCAGTTTCTTTACCAAGCAATAACAGTTATGAAGTATGTGTTTCGGAAGTGTGTGTGTGTGTGTGTGTGAATGAGTGAAAGAATGAGGTTGTTATTAAAGATTCATGATAGCACTATTTCAGTGTCAGATATGATTGATGTGTTTTAGCATTAGTAAAAATGAAATCTTGCAACGAGTTTGACCTTAGAATTTAAGTTTCATCAGTTTGCAAATAAGCATTGCCATTTCATGACTATGAATTTATGAATTATTGCACCATATAATTAATTGTAAGAAAATTGTGTGAGCATTTGGAGTCTAAATATGAAGAATTATTATTTTCGTAATGTTGATATTGTAAATTATAAGGAATAGATGTAAAGTGACTCATAAGTGCGTAGTGAACTTTAGACTTGTTCTCTCATTGGAAGTGCGAGTAGAATGTGTAACAGTAGTGGTCTTTTATTGCTAACATGTTTGTGATCCATTATTTTTAAAAGATATTTTTTTTAGTATTTTGTTTTAAATGAAATTGTTTGGATAGTGTTTCTTCCTCTCGCTCATTCAAGATGTACGGTTCACAGTGTTGTTAATTCATAATAAATAAAAAGGCATAATTTGGTAATTTATTGTATGTAGTAAGTATAAGAAACATCAAAACCCAGTTGTTTACCGAAAGCTTTTAAAAGACCATATTTTTTAATAAATGTAAGAGAAATAGAGCATCTGAGATATATCATTTGTAGAGAATATTTTTCAGATATGGGGAGTGGTCTCCAAATTTGATTTTGACGTTGTTACCAAGTCAAACATTGACTAAGAACATAATCAGATTGATTTTGCAAGCCATTAAAACGGCCACTATACTGAAAGTATAAAACATTTTGGAATGGCTTATCTATTTATTTTTTCTGGTATTAAATTAAAACTATGTTCATGTAATATATTTTGTGTGAAAGAGTAATAGCGATAGCCAAACACAACTATATATATTTATTCTTTTATTGGTTACTATAGTTCCAAGTTTCTTGACAGACAACACTTTTACAGCTTGAATAACATATTTCTTAATTTTTTTCCGTGCTCTTGTAATTTTGTTTGTCCCCTGAAAACAAGACTTACAGGCTTAAGGGGATTGGTGCAGGACAAAAAACAGTCATTCGTCAGAATTTGTTGGAAATGAGCTTAAGTGTTTCATAAATGCTTGTTTATTACTACTGTATGGCCAGCCAGCACGTATATAAGCTAGCGGGTGAGATTTGGCAGGTTAGTGGCGAGAGAGCTTCTGTGAGGGGAGGTTGTCAAATGTTGCAGCTCTGAGGCCTGCCATCTAGCGGGAATCTTTCGAAGGTCTTACACAATATCGCCTTTCTCTCTCTATCTCTCTCTCCAACACGGACACCCAACCAGCTCTTATCGCTTCCCATCTCGCCTTATCCTTCATTCTCGGATCAGGTAGCCGCCCTACCCCGCGTAGACTTTCGTGTTACTCCAGGAAACCAAGACAACCTGTGAACAATTTGTCCAAAGCTGAATTTTTGTACTGTGGTAGAGTTGACTATGCTTAATAACATACCGAAAGTTTACCACTGTAGACCTTGTGCGTTATCACCGAAAATTTGCATTTAAGTCCTAGGTGACAGCAACTTACATCAGTCCATTAAAATGCTACCCATTTATACAGTTTTTAATTTAGACTGTCCATAAACTTACCAAAATAATCTAGAAACTTTAATACACCCATTAATGTTAGAAAAAATTTAAATTTTTAGTATATATGATATAAAGCGATTAATTCACGACATATTTTTTTTTTTTATCTTTGCCACCCAGATAAAAATACGATTTACACCGATTTGAAGAGCCCAATGCGAAAAAATGT
Source organism: Bacillus rossius redtenbacheri (assembly GCF_032445375.1). Classification (NCBI taxonomy): domain Eukaryota; kingdom Metazoa; phylum Arthropoda; class Insecta; order Phasmatodea; family Bacillidae; genus Bacillus; species Bacillus rossius. Next base: position 16,274,482 of record NW_026962010.1, read on the forward strand.
CTAAATACATGTTTTTAATTATACTTTTAGCTTTAATATAGTATATTTATAAAGAGTCTAGCATAATTAGTTGCCTCATTAAAGCTGCCCGAGCGTTGCAGTGTACTGCGGCCGTACTGATCTTTCACGGCCGGCGGGCTTTGAAACACGCTGCGTACTGCGACACTCAATAAACTTGGTCTTATTTATGGATTACTTAAAATATATTTAATGCATATGATAGGGTGTATTCATGTTACATCTATTGAGATATACATATTATTTTTTTATATATGAATGATTTTTGATACAATAAAATTAACAATAAACAATTTCTGCTTGGAACTTGTAAATCAAAATTCTAGAGGACCTCTGATTTTATATATGTGTGTTCGTATTTTGTTACAAAAATTTTATTATTAAAAATTATTTTTTATTTCTAATACATTATATTATTTTAGATCAGAACTGTGCAAAATTTTAATGTAGCCTATATTATAAAATATATATATATATATTTAATTGTATGAAATTATTTTACTATATAACAATTGAAGAAAACGATACACCGTTAATGTGCTTGTTGAGTTTTGTCACTTTTATAACATAATTCGGATGATAATATTATTTTTTTCCAGAAAATAAATAATACATAAGTTGTGTTGTAAAATGTATTGATAGAATTACATATTTAGTAATTTTTTTTCTAAGTTAATTCATTGGAGTGCTGCGCCTAGCTTACTTCGTTGAATTGCTAGTGGCAAAGAGCGTTGGTGGATGTTTTTGCAAGAGTTTGACCGTATTTTATGACCCCAGCTGTGAGAGGGTGTTCGTCCCAGAAATCCTAACGGTCAAGGAAAATAGCCTTTCTCTGTAGTCACGTACGGGTCTGCTACTCGCGCAATATCGTCAGTTTATCACAACTTTCCGGGAAGTTCTATTGTTGTTATTTATTTATAATTTAGAAATTAAAGAGTCGATCATACTAACATTTTTACCTAAGCAAATTGCATCCTGGAAGATTTTTATCTACGTTTGCAGCAAAAATCACTTGCAGTTAGGAAACTTTTATTCTTTCAGAGTAAAATTCAGTCTGGAATTACCATACATTAAAAACCTTAGTTTTCTGGAGCAAAAAACGTCCCAGCACGAGCGACTTTAACACTGCTGCACCACACACTACGCAGCTTGAAATACATCAGTGGTCAGACTATTGTACCAGACACTCAAAATATACACATTTAAACCTTAAAAAAAAAAAACACAGACAATATTTATGAAGTGATTTTGACGTTACGCTCAACATATTTATGTAACATGTAGTCAAATTTCTATAAAAAAATATATTTATTTCTTACCTTTTATGATTAAAATTACCAATTTAATAATAGGACGTTTTAACTTTGAGGTGTTTATCACAGTTACCATGTAGGACATTATTTTATATTACTTTGGTGCCATAATGAGAACCGACTTAAAAAAGTATTAAAGTTATTAAATTTACGAAACATTTTTGTGGATCATTGTAGAAATTATCATTAAGGACTCAACTGCTCATTTATTGGTGTGATCACAAGGTTTCATCGGTAAACTTTTGACGTGTTACTAAAAAATGTTCATTCTACTACTGTAAAAAATTTTTTCTTTGGGATAATTTTCCATGTATTAAAAATTTTTGTTTCTTAACAGCGAAATTCGTCTCGACCCGAACCTACTTCGACAACCTCGCAGTAGTATACACTACGCGGCTCGGATCGCTTTAGTGGTCAGACTAATTGTATGAGACACTTAAAAAATATACCAATTTAAAGATGAATAAATATGCAACAACGATTACTTTAAGCGATTTCCACGTTGGGCTCTTTAAGTTTATGTAAGATGTATTTATATTTCCTTAAAATTGAATGAAAGTGAATTCGTTAACTTTAATGATTTAAAAGGTCTATTTTATAGAAACATGTTAAACTTTGTGCTTTTTATCACTATCCTCAGATAGGGCAATGTTTCTAGATTATTTTGGGTTCCATACTGAGGTCTATTCCATAAACTGCATTTGCAATATCCATTATTGTGGATCGTTGCAAAAAAATTTAATTTTGGAATTAACTACTCGTTTTCGGTGTGACACACAAGGTTTGCGGCAGTACTTACACTTTTGACGTGTTACTAAGAAATGTTCATTCTACTACTGTACAAATTTCGGCTTTGGGATAATTTTCTATGTATTAAAAACCTTTGTTTCTTCACAGCGAAATTCGTCCCGACCCGAGCCTACTTCTGCAACCTCGCAGTAGTATACACTACGCGGCTCGGATCGCTTTAGTGGTCAGATACATTGTACCAGGCTCTCAACAAATAAACTAATTTAAAATTTAAGAACTAAATCGTGATCGTAAATTGGCCGCCATGGTGATTTGCGAATTTATGGAGAAATAAAAGCAGTTAAAATCTTATGTAGTTTCCAAGAGACATTATTACATCACCAATCATCTTAAGTAACAGGTTTACAAAATTTCAACATATTCATTAACTAGTCAGTTTTTTTTTCAAATGTGTTAGTATTAACAATCTGGACCATATCTAGTCGGTGAGGTCTGTATTGTTACAGACTATCTGTATTCCGGTATTTGGATTTTGAAGCTACTTAATGATTCGCTTTCAATGTCTATTAAAATATACCTAATGCTAATTGCAGGAAAATTTTTACTCGATTTCAAAATTATAATTCCTGAACATTTGTAGCGGACACATTTCAATGTAACACTCACTGATTTTCGAGTTGTGTTGAGGTTTCGCATGCCACTTCGTGTACACGAGATGGCCCCTGCTCTGGTAACAATGAGTAGGGACACCTGTATTTCGCGAATACATTTCGTGTCAAGGTATTTCACAAAATACTGTAGCTTTTTATAAGAGGAAAGGCAAATTGTGAGGGTGCAGCAGTACTGTGACCACATTCTTATTGGCCTCGTCAAGAGCGGGACGACACCTCTCACCGCTCTCAGCCAATAACCACAGGAGAAAAGCTACAGTATTTTGTGAAATACCTTGACACGAAATGTATTCTCGAAATACAGGTGTCCCTAACAATGAGTCATCACAACCGGTGCCGTCTGTACGAGCGTCTTCACAAGTTATCCTGAAATATGTTCTTAAATATTAATTCAAGTGAATTCTTAAAATCCTACACACCTTATCTTAAGTGTCGTAAGTGAATCGTTATATTTTGTAAATCCATATAATATAGGAGCCACCATGGCGCGAAGCGATGGACGCGATACGAATATTTTTTTTTACCAACCACTACATCAGTAAATATTTGTGGTTTCCATTCGCTATGAATTCAAGCATGTAACATTTGTACTGCTTCTTCAATTCGGCCACAGTTAAATGGGAGGCTCTGAATCCCTGAAAACTCCTCAACAAAATCAACGATGAATCACAGGCATTATAACAAACAGTTGTCACAAGTCAAGTAGCCAATGAGCAGGTGACATTTTTCGAGTCCGTAGAGGATTGACTATCGTACAGGTCATTAACAACACGCCCTTACGCGCATGGTTAATACCCGCATGAGTAGAGCAGAGGTGCCCACCTCTCCCCCCCCCCCCCCCCCCCCCCAAACACTATGACTCAACCCCCCCTAAACTAATTATGCCCCCCCCCCCCCCCCCCGAATTTTTTTATGCCATTTTCTAAATGATTTACTCAATTATTTTATAATATTATACTTTTTTAGTATTATATTTTATCACATTTTGCATTAATTAAAACTGATTTTCTAATAATAATTTTGGTAATATCAGGTAATATTTCCATCCTGAACCGACAGATGCCAAACTGCTTTTGTTGAGGAAAGTGCGGGGTTGCCAATTTGATTTACAAGATCCCTTTCATTTATCAAAGCACCAGAATCGTATTTTCACATTAGAAGCTATAATTATGTAAATAATATATACATTTTTCTCGTCTTTTAACCACCCCCCCCCCCCCCCCCCCCTGAAATATTAATGACGCAGTCTGCGTCGTTACCCCCCCCTTGTGGGCACCCCTGAGTAGAGTGTAAAGGCGTAAGCATGATACACATCTGGTCCTCATCTAACCGTGCACACTTAGATTTAACTCAGGATAGGGTGAAAAATGTTTACTAATTTTGCAGTCCTAACAGTCACCAACGAAACGCCAGCAAAATAAATAAATAAGGCCACGAATATTGTTCGTGAATGAAGGCGAAGCTGATACTTTGGAAACGTTACCAGCATATATTAAATAATGTTTAACTATTATTTACGTAGCTTACTTCTTAAAACTGCATTCATGTAAACTGATTTTGTGTGAGACTATGTTGAGTGTTTTCTGCTACACTTATTTTTCTGAAAAAAAGTATATTGTGGCTTAATAAACTTGTTAACATTGATGCCTGTCATAAAAAAAATTCAAACGTAATCATACGGATACATGTTGAGTATAGTTTATGAATGGTTCACGCATTGCTGGAAAAAAAAAGCATGTTTACAATTTTACACATCTTTATGTTGTCGCATCGCGTCCATCGCGTTGTACATACGCAACTCTGAAAAATAAATGTATGGTAAAAAAGCTATAATAAAATAATCTCTTATCTTTCTTTATTCTTTTTTCTAAGCGCTCTAATGGCTTTCGATAGTTTTGTTCTTTTGTGTACTATGCTTGGTGGAGGTTTCTTCGGCATTTTATTCCTGAATAAATCTCACGCTTACAACAAAAAACATCTAGCTAAATCACTGTGCTAAATAATAACAGAGAATAACCATTCAATTATACGCCGAGCTAGACCAAACACGTTCTCTTATCTACTGAAAATGAGTACGTTGACCTTCATATCAGTTTCGCGCGAAATCCCGTCTCCCCTTCGTAAACAGCAGACAGCTGAGGCAGGGTGGGAACGAGAGAAAACACTGGCTGCAAACAGTTCGGGAAACTGTCGCAAGGTGTCACTACTGTCCAGCGCGCTCCATAATTTCTCGTATCCGAGCTTGCACGCTGCTCAAACTTCTACAGTTACGTTTTTACTTTAGGTCCGACTGCAATAAGCTAAAGACTAAAATAAAGTCAATCATTCAGCCGACAGATATATTGGCGTTTTAATTACAAATGAAAACGCGAATGTTATTAAATTCGCAAATGAATATCACGCAATTTCGTAGCAGCTCATTTATTAAAATTCAAATTGTAAATACGTTAAATTAATAATGATTACAGATAAAATAATGATCACAGTCATATCTCCCGTGTCTGAAAATTTATCTGCGAAAGTTTTACCACTGAATTCTTTATAGTTTATTAATAAAGCTTGAATTAAAGAAATTCCCGAAAATCAGCAATAACTTAATTAAAATAAAAAAATAAAAATAATAATTTTACACCAGAATGGTTCAAATCTTCTCTAGAAGCTGAATCATTAACAAATATATTGTTTTTTTTAATACGATGCTGGTGCACCAATCCCCTTAATCTATTTCGTGAACTCTTTCTTGGCTCCCTAGGTGAATAATGTGAATGAAACCCTTTCTGCCAAACGTGCACTTTGAATCGTATTGAAGTGAATGTACGTTCACTATATTATAAGTCTTTCTGAATTTGGAAGCCAGTTATAAGACGAATAAATGTCAAATGCCTCTCCTCATCCTATAACCCATATTTTTAATTACTTTCACTCTATATGTGTGTGTATGTGTATGTGTGTGGTTGGAGAACTTATCAGTCAACAACTGAGAGTTAGTTGTACCATTCAACAACTGCTTTTTGGCAGTTTTCCCCTGGTTTGCTTCTGCTCTAGCCAATAAGACATTCTAGTTATACATACACATGCCAAATGTAGTTGCAAATTTAATTTACAATATTTGTTTCTGAAAAGAAGTACTGTATGTATTACAGTTTAACAAGTATTTTAATCTCTATAGCTAATTTTTTGTTGGCTTAAATTTGTTTGCCGTTAATATCTTGGAAAATGCAACACTCTTAATTGTGAATCGTACATTTTGCACATCAAAAAAGATTGATGTTAATAAATATTTATAATGGTAACTGCATAGTTATTTGTGACCCACATTAAAACTATCTTGTGTGTTTATTGAGTTGTAAAGGTTATGGCAAAAGGCACCTTTTACTGAAACTTCAAATCTCTTGTGTTAAACATTGCAACTTGTTTTCATGTACTTACCCAAAAATTTGTACGCAGTGTTCGCTGCTGAAACACACCTCAAGTTCAGTCTTGGGACTGTTGTTACTGAATTATGTTTATTTACATTGTCAAGTGGGTTGTTTTGGGTTTTACTGCAAGATGTATTTAGTTGCATATGTGTAACTTTGTTCTGCGCAACTGTTTTGACAATTTGTTTTTGTGTGTTTTCCCTGGAGAATTTATCACTTGTAGCAAAGTAAAATCATTTATTTATTTTACTTAAAACTGTTTTTGATGCTTTATAAAAATAAAGATTTTGCAACACTGTATACATCATTTTTTGAGTTCCTCAGGCAAATAGTCAGATTTTTATAATGCTAATTGGCAGTGGCATTAATTAAAATCCGTTGATATTTTTAGGTCATAATGGCTGTTTAAAAAGTAAAATTAAGGATATTCCTTCATAAGTAAATTTAAATTATTCTTATCCATTAAAAATAATTGTTGAACGTGCATACCTACTCTTTAAAAAAAATGTTCTTTCATTAGACTAGTGCATTCTTACATGTGTAACAGTCACAACCTACTGTTTGGTTGCAGTCAAGCTTCTTTAAGTCATGCTCAGGAACAAGCAAGTCTGAAAAGTGCGTGCTTGCATCACGTTTTCTCCTCCCTCCACAACAAGTTGCAAGTTGCAGTATGCTTCATTCACATGCACACCTTTATGAGAACATTATCCTTTGTGCTCGCCACACAGACTTGCCTCGCCAACTAATGGCATGCTCAAAAATGGTTCTGTAGATGTAGTTTATCCTATCACGACACCCAGTAGGATTTTAGTTCGCTTGATTCGTTGAACCTTCCCTTGCTTTCAATCTATTACTTTATTTCAGTGCAGTGTCTCGGGCATGTTTACATTTATAAATACTGTAATTTATCCGAAAATAATGCGACCCTGAATATAATGCAACCTCAAACTTGTTGATTATGAGTTTATGAAAAATACTCCATGGATTAGAACTTGCAATTTAAATACACGGCACTTGAAATTTATTTAAATGATTAAATTTAATCCATATTTACTAGACCCTTTCTGGTGCCTCTTTAACAGTAGAGGTTTATACAAGGTCTCTTTTGAAACACCAAGTCGCAGTAAGAAAATAAGTTGTATTTTATGACTGTACTTGAGAAGCAAAGAATTTGGTGACATAAGGTGGTCGGTGGATGTCTGGGAGGGAGAGAGAGGGTAAGGGTTGTTCTCCCCAGCAGTCACAGTGAAGAGAAGCAGAAACAACCCTGTGACCAACTCCATTGCACCCCCTCCTTCATCCTGCATCTCATCGGTCGTGTCTGTGCAGAGGTGCAGGAAGCCTCGGACTAAAGTGGCACCCATACTGTATGCGAGTTGGACAGTTACAGTATTATTAGTTAGCAAATCAATCCATAGCTCTTCTACAAAGACATATATTAGAGGTTCCAACAGCTTGAAAGGAAACTCATTAGGAAGAATATTGTAAAATTGCCACCATGAAGTATGGTTAAAAAAAATGTTCAACATATCAGCAAAATATAACTTGTTATAAATTGTTGGAGAGTCATTCTCATTTTGATTTCAATCGTTAACGTTGACAAGTTAGCTCACACCCACTCCTCAACAACTTACAGATATGGATGACATGATTCAAAACAATCAATTTTTAGCATTATTATAAAAAATATTTATCTAGGCTAAATTTTCAAAGCTAAAATTCATGTTGAAAAAAAAATTTATGCTAAAGAGCCGTAGCATCACACAATTGAACCTAGTAGAATATCACAGTTTTAACAAAAAACAAATTCAAGTTTTATATATATACATACGCACCCACATGTGTATATATACTGTGTGTGTGTGTGTGTATATATATATACACACATATACATACATACACATGTGTGTATACATTGTGTACATGTGTGTGTGTATATATATATATACACACACACGTGTGTGTGTGTGTTAATTTTTCACTATTTTTGTTTATAAAACATGAAAGCTTTCATGTCATGGAGGCTACAGGCAGAGAAAACTTTCAGTTAAGTAGTTTGATTTTGCTAATATTCAATACAACACCAAGAAAAATTTAAGCGAGAAATTTTTTCGATTTAGCCTATAGGTGAATTTTTTGAGAATTTATTTCTTCAGAGCAAGAACAGTAACTCAGAAATACAAAGTGTAAAAAAAATAGTACTATGAATGGGTGCATGTTCCTGTCTTTGTTTTGTGAATTTGTGAAGTTTTTCCGAACACGGAGCTTTAAACGTAATTGGTAGGGACAAGATTTTATGGTTTATTGTTTATTGTTAGGTCTATTTGGTTTTTTAGAAAAGGAGGTATTGGTGTTAATTTTTTTTTACTTTTATACATTGTTTTAATATTCATGAAGATAGTATATTTAACAAATATGAAATTTAATAATTAATTCTCAATACATACTTCAACAAAAATTATGCATTTGTACTGATACATAATGCACTTCTACAGTAAAATAATTTGTAATTGCATGTGTGGGTCAGAACTACTCTTAAAATATGAAAATAAATGGGCGAAATTTATCCTATTCTCAAAATATGTGAACGTCATTAATGTAAAAATTGTTACAAAAAAATAAAAATAAAAGATGCAGGATTAAACAAAATTAAATTGATTTATTTAATTTAATTTAGCTTTTTTTTTTTTTTTTTTTACCTTCTTCATACTAACTTAATTACACTAATTGAACTTACTATATTTAAAGATTACATTTTTGTAATTTGAGTAAGTTTTGTCAAATTGCTGATTGATTTTATTATTTTAGTTGTATTTTGATGCTAAATGGTTTATTAACTTGCAGTTCAGTGTGATATGGTGTACAGGTATGGACATGCTTTTCAATGTTATTTCAGTTTAATCGCAATTCACCATATAAACTTGTCCCTAGTTATTGGAGGTTTTTCAGGTTAAAATTCTGGGTGTACAATTGATAAAATAAACTAGATCACAAACAGTCATTTGTTTCGTGTAATGATTACATAAAATGGCATCAATTGACTGTTTTGTAATATGGTTAATTGTGTTGAAAATATTTGGTAGTTACTGTATATTTCAGCATTTTAGTGTCCTTTCAGCAATTGTGAATAGTGAATTATTTTTTTTTAAACATTAAGATAATTTTAGTCAAACTATTAGTACTTAGTTCATTCTGTGTCAGAGTTGTATAAGGTATATCTGTGCTGCTCCAAATTTTAAAATTCTATTGGTCAAAGACATACACGATTTATTTAGTTTGATAATCATACCCACAGATTTCACTTTGATATGACGATATGGTTGTATCTGAGGTGTTCCTCGAAAATTGCTGAAGTAATGAAAATACTGTCTACATATGCTCTGGCGAATCCTTTACATTCTGGACCCAGTATCGCATCCAGACATCTGGATTACACAATCGGAACGGCATAACTGGGAATACATGCAGTTGAGTTTTGAATGATTAAAAAAAAAACTTTCGAAACAGTCTAAAGACATAGGTAGATTTTGAAGTAGATTTCTTCTGTAAATGTTTTGGTAACTTCTATAAATATCTGGAACTTTTTAAGAACTGAATGTACATAACATCCTATATGTTTGCCAATATCCAAAAAAGATTTCCTAAACATTTTCTCATATTCCATGCAGCGATTATATTTTGAATGTTTTTATAACTCAATGCATCCATCATTGTATCTCTTTAACAAATTTCATATTATGCCTACTAAAGTAGTTCCTACAAAAGTAGTTATGCAATTATTTTTGACCTACAAACATTATTTTTTATCCCTTGCACTAATATGTGGTCATATAACAATTTTTTGGATTAAGGATTAACATAAAATTATAATGGTTAAGAATAAATTCCTTCAAGTTTTATACTAAGGAAGTTTTAATTTTATTTATTATAATTTCAACCCCTGTTTTTACAAGTAATAGTTTTTTTCATTAAATGGTGTTTCAGAAAAAGGTTTTAGAATAAGTTTAGGAGTTTTACAATAAATTATAATGGATTTGATAGTATATATATTAAAAAATGCAATGAAATTTTTATTTTTCTATCCTTGTTATTTCCACCCCTTGCAGTAATGGTTTGTTCCATAAAATTTACTTTAGATAAAAGTTTTCAACACTATTTTAAAAAGTTAAATAAAAATAAACATTTATTCAATAGAGTAATTGGTAGAGAAGTTTTTATTTTTTTTATTTTCATATTTCAACTCTCGGTTTTATCAGCCCCTTACAGTAATGGTTTGTATTATCAAAAATTGTTTTTGACAAAAATTCTAGGTAAAAATTATAAGATTTACAAACAATGTGAACAGAATTGATGATATTACTACTAAGGGAATTATTAATTTCTTTTTGTATTTTAACCTCTCTATCCACCCCTTGTAGCAATGGTTGTTTGTATCAAAAATTATTTCATTATTTTGATAATGTTTATGAGGTTTACAAACAATTTTAACGAATTTGATAGTGTATCTTCTAAGGGAGTTACTAATTTTTTTTTTTCATTCAACCCCTGTTTAATCCACCTTTGCAGTAATGGTTGGTCTAATAAAAAATTATTTCAGACAAGTGTTATAGATAATAATTTAAGGTTTTACAATAAAACACAACAGATTTAATAGTGTACATGATACGGAAATTATGAATATTTTTAAATTCTGCCCCCTTTATTTTTTCAACCCCCTGCAACAATGATTCATTTTTTTCAAAAATTGTTTTAGACAAAAGTTTTAGGTAAAAATTATGATTAACAAACAATTCAAATGGATTTGATAGTGTACCTACTAAGGGAGTAATTCATTTTTTTTTTAAATTCCTTGCAGCAATGGTTCGTCTAATTAAAAATTGTTTCAGATAAAAGTTTTAGATAAAATTTATAAGATTTAAAAAATATTTTAGTGAATTTAATGTTGTGACTATGAAGAAAGATGTTTTTTTTTTGTCCTACAACCCTTGTTAGTCTCCCCCTTGCAGTAATGGTTGGCCGTAAAAGAAATTATTTCAGACAAAAGTTGTAGACAATAATTTAAGGTTTTACAATAAAATTTTACAAAATAGGATGGATTTAACAGCGTACATGGTCCTAAAATTATGAATTTTTTAAAATTCTACCCCTTTATTCTTTCAACTCCCTGCATTTAATGGTTCGTCTTAACAAAAATTGTTTCAGACATAAAATTTTGGTATTGCTCCTACAAGTTATAATACTTTCAGATGTGATATTTTCCATATTATGGAAGTTACAGCGATTTTTTGTTTTTCAAAAAATCCTCCCCAGTTCTACCCCTTTGGTTGAATATTGCTGATTACTGAACTCGACCAACATTTTACACTACTAAATTTTATGCATCAGTTTGGAAGTGATTTGGTAAAAATTGTGGTAGTTATCACCACAAAATTGTGGTAGTTATCACCACAAAATTGTGGTGTGTGTGTGTGTGTATAAACAAAACTTTTGAGTTACAATGGTTTTGGGTTATAAAAATTTTCCGAAAGTCACACCATGGTAACGGCTACAATAGTAGTATTTCTTTGGACTCTTAACTAATACTGACTTAATATTTCCTCTAAGGGTATTTGCCAATATCCAGCTGATACGTCAAATGTGGTTAAGATTTTGATGCCTTGTTTCAGTCATAATATGTCACTGGTTTGCTACTGACTTTCGCAGTCTCTTATGGTAATTCGATTTAGTTATCTTGTATCAAGATATAAACGTACTGTACCGTCTTTTTTTCTAACGCAAAACATTTGATTAGCAAAAGGATTAGATTCTCTGTTAACAATCTTACAATCCAACATCAATTTCAGAAAATCTTCAGCTGTACTTCACCAGGGTGAAGTAAAATGGCTCTTTTTTCCCCAATACAATTTAGCTTTGTATATTAAATTCAAACTGGGCTTGTTAGAAAAAGCGATTTTATGTCTTATCAATAAGTTGTTTAATTGGTTTTGCTGTTCTTGATTTACAATGTTGACATTTCAGATTGATTTTATAATTTCTTCTGCTGAAGTTCAGCTACTTTCAGGAATTGTATTACCCGTACCCAAAAGTACAGTTATTTTTCTTCGAGGTAATCTTACGAAATGATCTGTCAACTGTCATAGCTCTGGAGTAGTTATCGCACTTGTGATAGCACTCAAAACCATTCATCGCTGAAGTCCAAAATAAATTTGTTTTTCGCTAATAAATCAATTCCTAAAATGAGATACTTAGCCAGGCTCTCTAACTATTAAAACAGGTGCTAGTTTTTCTTTTCCTGATCCCTTTTAAGTTTGCAATGGTCTGTCTATTATCAACCAAGCTCTAGGCATAACACAAATGTTAGTATATGGTACTACTAATATAGGTAATTTACATTCTGTAATTTAAATACATTGGGTCATATCATTAATACAGCTAACCTCAGCAACACTATTTAATGCCATAGGCATATTCATTCTCGTTTCTCACCTTACATAAAGCATGTGTTTTGGCTGATGGGGTCATCTTCGTATAGCAAAAATTCTCTCTCTTTCCTTTACGGTCACTATACGCAAGGCTTACAATAAATATCAGTGTGATGGTTCATAGTTACTTCTGAACTATCTGCCCCTTGTTTACGAACATTGAACCTTCCTAGTTTTACAATTCCTTTATCCAGTCGAGTTGTGAGTGTGTGCTCACTAGCATTCTGATTTCGATGTCCCCGATTACTCGTGTAATTCCTCTGTATTTATCTCAGAAATCTGTACCTCTTATATAGTTTAAAAAATTTTGTTTTAGAATGTAGGTACATACCTATAACAACATAAAATTATTTTATTATTCTGTGTGTTTGTGTATATATATATATGTATATATAAAACTACATTAAATGAAAGTATAAGTGTAAATGATGGCATAATCTAAATTAAAATGAAAGAAATGCATTTTTCATTGTTTTAAATTGGCTCTGATGAAATGAAAATGTGTGATTTCAACAAGGTAAAAAATTTCCTAGTCAAATACAGTAAAAGGAAAATTATGAAGATAGATACTTAATATTAACTAAAAATTAAACAGTCTCACAAGTTACCAACTAAGAAAATATCATTCTTGAACGGTTTTGTTATGAACTGAATCTTATCTACCACTGACATTCCATTGTGTCCATTTCTTTAGTAAGACATTTGGAATTAATCAAATTCTTTTCTTACAACAGTATAATATCAGAAATATACTCTGCAATTACACGAGCAAGCTTGTATTATTTTTGTTGCACATTGTGTGTCTCAATTCTTACTTCGGGAATCCTTAACACACAAATAAATAAATTTAATGTTAAGTAGGGCATTAACTGTTTGCAATATACAGGCAAATCAGGTTCTGTAATATAAGGCAGAAGATACTTAGGTGAGACGGCTGAGAACATATTAAACAAAGAATGCTTTCAACACATTTTATTTTGGGTTACATTATAAATAAAAATACAACAGTAATACATTTTTAATTGTTCAACACACACACTTAGAACAAGAAGTTTTTTTTTTCTCAAGTAACTATAATTTTCTAAAGAACTCAATGCATCCAAAAGCTAACATATTTTACATTTGTATACATAGCCATGATTCAATTTGTATTAAATGGTACATTAAACATTGAATATAACATTAACGTGTGTAATTTATGTCTCACACACACACAAAGTAACCTGTTCAGCTCAAACTGATACATCACACAAATTAATTTTGCGAAATTTTTTTTGTAAATAGCCCTACTATTGACACAAATTTGATACATTGCATTCCAACAGTTAAATCTGCGTGGCACTGAAAAGTTGAAAATTGATATTTAATAAAACTTGGCATTACACCTGCAATAATTTTTAAAACGCAAATGAGTACAGGTAATCTCTGAAATACCAACATCTTAATTACTCATGCTCATGTTATGAGGTCTCAGACATTTGCACTTACAATACTAGTGGTTTGTAACTTGGGGAAGGAAATAAAACAAAATCACTATTTTTTTTTCCAGAGGTTCACTGTGATTGTTTGATGACTTCACCCAAAATTGTTATTATTTTTTTGCTTTAAAAATTATTGCATCAAAGAAAATGATAACACTGAACATAATTGCAAAAAAAAAATACAGGGATCTAGTGTTGGCTAAAGCTCATCTAAGATCACGAACTCTCACATAGGAAACTTTTGACATCATTCCTTTTGGATGTAATGTAGCTATCTGCAGTTGGCATAGCACATTCCTCTTGAAAGTAGAATGTGCCACTTCTTTAACACAACCACTGTTGCAAAGTTAGCCTCTAAATGACTCACAAAAGGATATGGCATATATTTACCAACAAATTCTAGAAATGCAGCTTAAGTTAACATTGAGAATATTTCCACAGTTTATATATCAATGTTACATAGTAAATGTAGTGCAACCTCGTTAATATGAACATTTTTGAAATCCAATTCCTGGCAATCACTCCTGCCAACTACTACACAACATTCAACTAAAACACAGTTTGTCTCACACCTCTTACAGCTGACAACATATTGCAACTAGTGTCCTGTTTAACACCTTGCCTAAAGAATGACCTCAGCAATTGGACGTTATGGACTATGATTGCATGGCAGATCAGGAAGCAGTGTGGCCACCAGGATAAATAGAATTGCTTAACATTTTAAAACACAAATATGTTATGATGAGATGAAGAGGAAGAGTCTGCAATGCCTCGACAATGATACCTCGACAACGAAGCAATTAATTGCAGAGTGGAAAACATTTGACTACCCAATACCATCTATAAATAATATATGGTTTAGATATTAGCTATATTAAGTGTCTAATTTATTTGTGTGTTTGTACATAAAATAGATATACATTCAGAAAAAAAACCAACTCAGGAAAAATAGGCTGAATTCAACAAGATCCTACAAGGTTTACCCATAAGTACAGAACTGAAGTCACAAACGATATACCATACCGTGAGCTTTAGCTTGGCTGTATATATTATTAAACGTGATGCTAACGTGAATTAAAAATCTTTCTGTACAAATAGAAATTATTTAGTCATGTCACAATTGTAATAAGAATTAACCACAAAACAATGCGAAATTTATATTTGCATATGAACACAACTGCTTCACATTAAGAGTACAAAGCAAACTGCCATAAAATACAAAATAATGCATTTTAAGAAGTCAACTTTCCCCACGTTCATTTCTACAGTTTCACGAGGAATTGCAAGCAAAGAAAATAATGTTTGTAAATATCAATCCTTAGCACATAACCACATCATCTTTAGATGTATCTTTTGTGTTTTGTGGTAATTTCCAATTAATTTCATTACTTTATTACTGCAGTTCTATTAATTTCTGAGAATTTCCATATTAAGATTATTTATATTACACATAAATATTTTTAAGCTCAGTTTCACACACAAATTTTTGTCATTACTCTTACTTAAAGGCTTTTTCTGAAATTATAGCACAATCCCTCCCTTCCTTTGTTTTTCTGCCACCAATATTTTCAATATATATTTACTAAGTAATATAATGGTAGGTAAATGTTCCATATCGCATATCCGAGTTTGTGCCTTGATCCTGATGGCATGATCCTCTGGTAGATCCTTGATGTTTTAATTCAGTACCTCAAAAGAGCCTGCATGTAACAACTGTGTTATAACAATAAATTTTGATCTTAAGTGGGATAAAAAAGAAAATATATTTTGCATTCAACTTATAATCATTATACATTGTTATAAATGGCAAGTTTTTATGTGCATGATCGTTAATAGTGTAAATTTTCACACCAATGTTCATAATTATTATCACTGCATGACTTTTCACAGCCACTAATATTACACTTCGTTAATAGCTGTTAAACTATTAGTAAAAGAACATGAGAAGGAAGGTATCATGTTAAAATTTTAGAAATAGCCCTTAAATAACAGCAACGATGACAAAAAGAAAAAAATAAACGTATTTTAGATCCAACCTTAAGCCTGGTCAGCAATAGTATGCAGAGTCGCGTAAATACAATCCCAACTATACATCATGCTACACACTTTAAATGGAAAAGCAAATATATCAATTATGATGTTGAAAAAGCAGCACAATATTTCAATGTTGGTGTTTAAAATCTGCAAGGTGCATGGGGAATTCATTAAAGATAAATTGCCTTCTTACAGAAACCAAAAGCACACAAAGCATTACATACTTTACTTGTGAAAAACATACTTTTGGAGTCGGTTACCTACGGTTAAAATTTTTAAGGGCAAACAGAAGTAAATCCCTTGCCAGACTTCAAATGTACAGGAACACAGCTTATGAAACGGTACATTATACAAAAAGTAAAATTATATTACTCATCTTCAAACAAATTACAAAAGCGTGCAACTACTTTTCTCTCTGAAAGGATTCGCTTTCTGAGAACTGAAGCCTACAAGCAGGCAGTCTTCTTGTTCGTGCTCTGATATGTATTTCATGATATCCAGCACAGCTTGAGAAACGTTGATACGCTTAATAGCAGCCTCTCGTCTCAGTTGCTCCGTGATTTGACGTTGTTGCTGTAGATTGGAAATCATCATGTCCATAACAGCCGTATCTGACAGGCCTATTTTAAATGGGTGTGGTGGAACCTTTACGCAAGAAAACAAGGCCGGTAGGATGGCCAAAAATAGTAAGCGTTGGGCTGTACAGAATGGAAGAAAACGTAACCAACTTCCAAAACTATCTTCATGCAACCACACAAATTATGCACTGAAAACTCTCTAGATTATACAAACAACCCAAATGAACAAATTACCAACTTTTTGTTCAATAGCTATAAGTGCTAAACAATGGCTTCCTACCAAAACGTTTTTTCCTACCATAGAATAAGAAGTAGTTTTGCAACTCGTAAGAAATTTTTTTTTATCTTAAACAACACAAAAACTAAAACAAAAAAAGGGCCAGTAATACATTCATTGCCAGTTTATTTTCTTTAACTATATAAAATATACATATTTACAATTTAATTTAAATTTTGTAAGTTGGTACTCCAATACGAAGATATAGCCCACTCATGGATATGGGGCGACTGAATTGTTTCGACCCGGCGTAGTGACTATTCCGGAATTCCTACGGATTTTCATCGAACGGAATAGTGACTATTCCGGCTACGAAATAAATTCTGAAAGGTGGTCCGGATTTGTACCGACACGGAATAGTGTATATTCCGCACAATCGTAGGAATGACGGAATTGTGTCGAAACGGCGTAGTGACTATTCTGTTTGTTGTTAACATCTACAAATAGCACACGGAAAAGTGTCGAAATATTTTAGGTTAAATTCCAGTGACTAACCTGTAAGCCAGAACCATACCGATCCGGAATTCTGTCGAATCTGATATTTTAAAACTAGTTCATATAAAATGACGGTAGATTGCAGGCTTATCTATTTTGAGCAATGCTGCCACCTGGCAGCGAAGCTAAAAGCTGAGTTTGACTTGAAGTTGAAATACTTACTATACATCAGCAAATCTAGATATAAATTTGAACTGTTATTAAATCCAAAAAGTAAACATACAGCAACGAAATTGGGATTAAATACTGACTGTAGTTTATTTAAATTATTGTTCTGTACATGTTGTATACAAAAATCTAAAATACCTAGATTTTAAAACATATAGGCCTATATACATAGGCGTGCGCACGGTAGGTGCCACAGGTGCCTTGGCACCACCATTAGGGTTAACGTTATTTAGTTTTTTACAAGCAGAAATAATACATACTTACAAAAAACCGTATTATTTACAAAAAAAATGTTTTCCAATCGTGTCGAGTTACAGATATGTGCTCATTACACTATCAGTATATCAATTATCAATCGAACCAACTATACACACGGAAACAAGCCAGGTGCAATTACTTGTGTTGTGCGCCGACAAAACATTTTTGTTGTATTCCAAAAGTTAAAACCTTTGCCCACTCTTATTTGTCTCTTTTTATTATTTTAATATTTTACATATTAAAGGTATGTTACAAAAACTCCCTTGATTTGTTGATTTTAAAACTTAACTTTTGAGAATGTTTTTTCTAGCATTTATTTGGCGTCTTCAGAAAACATGTAAGTACGGTTTTTCAAAGCCACCAGCATGAATTCCGTGCAAACAATTTGTGCAATTTACTTTATAGCTCAACAAAGCTTAAAACTGTAAATAGTTTAGTAGTTTTCCTGGCGATTATAACGTTCAAAACCATAATTTGTAATAAAAAATGTTAAAACTTTTGCATCTGTGTATTTAATGTTTTTGTTCGGAAACACCTTAAATAGCACCATTTTGCGCTTTCAAATCCAAATTTTTCCGGGGGAGGACCCCCGGACCCCCCGTTTTAGGCTCGGGGACAGTGAACGACAGGGCTGTTGTGTAATCTGGCACCACCAATACTGAAGTCCTGCGCACGCCTATGCCTATATATATTTTTTTAGTTAAATTCATATTTTTTAATTTTGAAATGCACTCTCATTGGTTGCCATTTGTAACGTTTCCGTGCATTGTGGAAGCAGCAGATGCGACAGTGAAATGTCAGGGAGATCCTTCTCCGTTTACGTTTTCGGTGTCTCCGTTTCCGTGCCATTGTAGAACGGGCCTGAGAGTGCATTTCAAGATTAAAAAATATTTATTTAACTAAAAAAAATAATTATTAATTTTTTAAAATCTAAGTACGGGCAGAATTTGCAAATATATATAAAATTAACGACAAATTAATAAAGAACACTAAAAATGTTAGTTTTTCAAACAAATGTTAACGTATTTAGAACATAAACAAACATGGCTACCACCACATCCAAATACTCGGCGTCTATTGGTCGCACGGAGCAACGTAAACGGAAGAGCTTAGCATTGCCGAGCTACTCATACAGACGCAAACGAAACTAGTACGATGTCAGGCCTTGGGGAACTCGCGGAAATTCTTCACTTATGCGATTATTGGAACCTTGTTCAGGCCCTTGAGCCATTTTACGTCCGCATCCGCGCCGCGCCGACTAAAAAAACAGCGCCATACCATTTTGCTGGAAGCCCTTGCGAAAGTGCTCCAATAAATGGCTGTAGACATGGGGAAAACACTGCAAATTCTAAATTTTAATGCAAATGGCGTTCGTTCAAAATCCTACGAGTTAGAACAATGTTTATTCGTGTACGGGATAGATGTGGCATTAATTTCGGAAACAAAATTAAGGCCTCACAATCGTTTTAATATAAGTGGTTATACAACCTATAGAACCGACCGCGACACTATAGGGGGCGGACGAGGCACAGCCATCCTCATTAAGCATGGAATAAATCATCATCCTATAGAAATAACTGGCTTAGAGCATATTGAGGCCACCAGCATAAATATTCGTAACAAAAGTGCGCACATCTGTATGTCGGCAGTCTATAAATCACCGAACAAGCCTCTATTGTTTAGGGATTTAAATTAATTAATCCAATGCAACATTTTTTCATAGCAGGTGATCTAAATAGTAAAAACGAAGACTGGGGTTGCAGGAATACCAACCCAGCAGGGAGAATATTAACTGAACATGCGGCTAGAAATAACTACGAAATTTTTGCTCCAAATTCGCCGACTATCTACCCAACTAATGGGGGCATGACGGAAATTTTAGATATAGCTATTACCAACATCCCGGGAGCACAGGTTACTTCCGAAAAATTAGATGAGTTAGACTCCGATCATTTTCCTGTGTTAATACAATTAACTTTTGATGCCCAGTTTTGCGCGGCAATTTTTAGCCGAACTTTCGGAGTTACCGACTGGGACAAATTTCGCGACGATTTAGAAACAATTTTTATAGAACCACCACCGATAAATACTCCAGAAGAGCTAGACACACGGGTTAAGCTGTTTACTGACACGGTTACAGATGTGCGCAAAAAACACACGAAATTAGTAAACAAAAGAGAATTTACACGAATTCATTATCCAGATGTTGATATTTTAATCATTTTAAAACTTCAGGCGCGAAATTACTATCAGCGAACACGAACACCGCAGGCTAGGACGGAATAAAATCGCCTTAAAGCCCAAGTTACTCGGAAAATTAAACAATTAAAAATAGATAAATTCGGGAATATAGTCACAGAAGTCGCAACACAACCTCGACAAATGTGGCGCCTTACGCGCACACTAAGAGGCAATAATAAATTTATTTATACTCCCGCAATAATTACAGACACGGGCATAAAATATGACGCAGCTGACAAAGCAAATGCGATAGCAGATATTTTTGAGAAACAATTTTCACCAAATAAGGATGTAAATGACCCTCAGTTTACTAGAACCACTACAGTAGCAGTAAATAATTATTTACAAATAGCCACACAAATAGAGCCGGAACTTATAACAATTCATGAGCTACTAAGAGTAATTCAATCGCGACCTCAAAACAAAGCAGGCGGACCTGATGGAATAAATTTCGAATCACTTAAAAAATTACCTCTTCCAGCAATCGAATATCTATTAAAAATTTTGAATGCTATATTTATTTTAAAAACCTATCCTTCCGAGTGGAAACTCGCGAAAGTAATAACGATTCCGAAGCCAGGGGAAAATGCGGCTTTACCGCAAAATAGTACTAGCAAATTTTTCGAAAAAATACTATTAAAACGATTTAAAGAGCACTCCGACCAACACAACATTATCCCAGATAACCAATTCGGTTTTTGGAGTGGCCACTCAACATCTCATCCATTAATCAAGCTTATTGAGGATGCCACTGATGGATTTAATTCACGAGCGAAGTTTACAGTAGCAAACATGTTAGATGCGGAAAAAGCTTTCGACAAAGTCTGGATTCCTGGCCTAATTCATAAATTGGTTTCTTTTAATTTTCCAGACACATATATTCATCTGGTGGCCCATTATTTATGGCGCAGAAACGTTTTTGTCGCGATAGATGGGGCGAAGTATTCTACTCGGGAACTTACAGCTGGGGTGCCGCAGGGCTCACCCCTCTCTCCCTTCTTTTATAATGTGTATACAGCCGATATACCGCGCGAACATGCCCATGTACAGCTCTATGCGGATGACACTGCGGTAGTTTATCAATCCTCCAATTTAAATTTTGCCCTAACTATTGTCCAAAGACAGCTCACATCACTAGAACAGTGGTGCACTCGCTGGCGCATTAAAATTAATGGAGCCAAGTCAACCACTATAATTTTAACTAAAAAACGTACAGCTCCTGATCGCGAACTTAAAATATTTAATCAAAAAATTCCACACGAAAAATCTGTAAGATATTTAGGCCTAACTCTCGACTCAAGTCTCACCTGGAAACATCGGGTTAATAAAGTTTCAAGGATTGCCCTAAGCACTTTAAAAACCCTATACCCAATGTTTAAGGCCCCTCAATTCCCTAGAAGGAAAAAACTTCAACTATATCTACAAATAGTTCGCCCTCAACTTCTCTATGCTTGCGAGATATATGGCTATGCAGCCAAGTCGCACATAAAGAAACTTCAAATAACCCAAAATAGATTCCTGCGGGTAATTTCCGATTGCGACTGGTATAATAGCAATTTAGAAGTACACCAGCTCCTTGAAGTAGAATATGTCTCGGAATTTATAAAACGCCAAAATAGGTCTTTTTATGGCCAACTCCCGGCACATCCTAATGTTTTTATAAATACTATCTCCGACTACGACCCAGCTGTCCAGCGACAATTTAAAAAACCGCGACTTGCCTAAGACAAGGCCACATACATCCCAGTGCACACAACACCGAAACGAGTATACGCAGCCGTAATTTGGCCTAGCGGGGCTCTGACTTTTTGATATAGTTAGCGGTGTTGCCTAGCCAAGTACTGTCCATGCCCATTGTGAAAGTAAACACCGTTGAAGTTGGACTTGCCAACGAGTGACATGCCTGGGCTGGCGGTGCCGAGTGCTGGGCACACGATTGCGATTACTTCTGGCCCATGCGGGGCTCTATATTAGAATGTAAAATCATTATTAGTGTTGCCCGGCCAAGTACTGTCCATGCCAATGGGGAAAGTTAATAGCCGTACACCACCGTTAGAATTTAAGCGTAGGAGTTGTGGCCAGGGACTTGTGATGAAGGATTGGGCAATTTCTCTAACTGCCGACTGCCTTTTGCTGGCGACAGGCGACATGAAGCTATGTCCTCTCCTGAGTGCGTCCCAAAGCAGCAACTCACGGGAAATTAAATTGCATTTAATATTTCACGATTTAAATTTTAAATTTAAATGAATAACTCATTTCTCTATAGCACCGATGCTGCGGAAAAAGTTTTTCGATGACAGAATAGGATTTTGGCTGGCGGTGCCGAGTTCTGGGTACACACTCGCGGCTCCTTTTGGCCCAAGCGGGACGCTAAATTTTATT
The DNA here is from genome assembly GCF_032445375.1 of Bacillus rossius redtenbacheri. Taxonomy (NCBI): domain Eukaryota; kingdom Metazoa; phylum Arthropoda; class Insecta; order Phasmatodea; family Bacillidae; genus Bacillus; species Bacillus rossius. Next base: position 16,297,049 of record NW_026962010.1, read on the forward strand.
TTCAGGCCTTTATTAGCCCAGGCGGGGCTATAGTTTATGCTAGTTGTTTTCCCCAGATACTTTTTTAATAAAATTACAGGTATCATCACAGTGTTTATTAATACTATGCGCTCTTTCCCTCATCGGACTAACTGTACACGATTATATGCCTCCTTGGTCAGCCGGGTATGTGCGGCCTTGGAGCTTTACACTACACTCACAAAACGAGATTAATTAGGCCATCTTTGCGCAAACTCCACACGCCTCTAAATACAGACATCACGACACCTTCATGCATCAGTTACCCAACTAACTGAGGGGAAAGGGTGACCTCCCCCCGCCTGACATCTACACTAATAAAAATAGAGCCAAGCAGCATGCGACAGCTATTTTACAACTTGCAGGACCGTGAGCCACCATTAATCTTAAAATCGCACACTTCGCGCCCCGCCGTCGTTTCCAATGATTCGAACAAAGTGACGGGGTCGCAATATTTATATTGGCAACCACAAAGCGAGTTATGGGAACATAATAGTTCCTGGTATCGCTGTCACACGCTCCCGGCCGAGCATATGAGGAAACGGCGGCGTGCCGAGCTAATCCGTACGGGTCCGTCTACGTCTGCGTGCTACCATAGAAGTTCTGTTCCGTGAGATCCGTCTCTGATTACGTGATCCGTCTCCGTTTCCGTGAGTGCCATTGTAGAACGGGCCTTAAAAAGAACCGTATCATTATGTTTTTACAACTGACTTTCTGAATTATGAACATAACTTTTGTTGCCTTATTTTGGATGTCAGGAGCCACAGGAATGAAATTTATTAGGAAATGAGAATTGAAATCGTTAGAGTTAATACATTTTTCGCAGCTGGAGCTTTGTTTGCAATAACATTATTTCTTAAATCACGCCTTATTTGAGCCGTGAGCCGGCTGGTGTAAGCAATTTAGCCTTGCGTACATCTTGGATACAACAGTTTCTTAGAACACGCTAGGATTCAAAAACTGTATTGGACACTTCCCTTATATTTTCTGAAAGAAAGTATCCCCTCGAGCCATCAATAACAAGATGCCAGTGTCATCTGTGCAGACGGAGGACGCGCCACACGCCGGGTTTATAAGAATAACTAGACCACTTTGTTAAGCAAATCAGTTTTATCAAACATTTTGATATTTCTGTAGCTAGAAACTTAGGTGCGCCAATGGAAAAGCATGGTAAATAAGATTGTGGTGCGATAGACCCGGTGCAGGGAGATACCCATGGCACACAACTTTGTTAGAATTAGAGGTGATGATTAGGTCAAGCCACTAACTGCCTAGATAGTAAAATAGACTTGAATCGAGCTTGAATTAAGTTTTCCATGATAAGCCTACAAGCTTGAATCAAGCTTGTCATGGCAAGTGTGTTAGCTTGAATCAAGCTTGATTCAAGCTAACTAGTTAACACTTGACAAGCTTGCAGCAACAAGCCTGCCATGACAAGCTTGCAGTAAGCTTGCCATAATGTGATTGAATAAAGCTTGCAGCAGGCTTGCCGCGACAAGCTTGCAGCTGGTTGCCATGACAAGCTTGCAGTAGGCTTGCCTTGACAAAATTGCAGCTGGCTTATCGTGACAAGCTTGCAGCAAGCTTGCCGCTACAAGCTTGCAGCTGGTTTGCCATGACATGTTTGCTGCTGGTTTGCCATGACAAGCTTACAGCAGGCTTGCCGCGACAAGCTTGCAGCTAGTTAGCCATGGCATGTTTGCTGCTGGTTTGCCATGACAAGCTTGCAGTTGGTTTGCCGTGGCAAGCTTGCAGTTGGTTTGCCGTGACAAGCTTGCAGCTGGTTTGCCGTGACAAGCTTGCAGCAGGCTTGCCTTGACAAGCTTGCAGCAGGCTTGCCATAAGCTTGCAGCAGACTTGCCATGACAAGCTGTAAATGGCTTGACACTATATGTCATGAGATGCTTGCTATGCAGCAAGCTAGTAGTGATGTGCTTGAAAGAAGCTTATAACAAGTGTGCTTTCATATGCTTGTAGTAAGTCTGACTCAAATTATTATACTATCAAATTGGTTTTGCTGCAAATTTGCAGAAAATTTCAAGACTGCTATTAGTTGTCTGAAGAGTAAAATAAATTTTGTACAATCAGTGCAACACTGCTGCTGATACAGGCGTAAGAACACATAATGCTTATATTGTTCTGTCAATAATCATTATTGTACATCATTCTACAAAAAGCCAGCTGCAAGTAAAACAATTACAAATTGTCGATGTAGGACGACAAGCTGCATTAACTCTCTTTCTACTTTCAAGAAAAAAAGAACATCAACTATCAAATAAATCTATTTGCAGATTAATGCTCCGATTAAAGCAAAAAAGACCTGGAAAATAGTAAACCCGGTTTTGGACCTGTTTTCGACAAGGAATTAAATAAAATACTGCCCATCTTGTTATAATACACTAAAAAGTTAGTACCTACTCTTATCAAAATCCGTATACCAAGAGCTAAGATGTTATACATCAAAAGGTAATCAAGAATAAAATTATATTTTTAAAAACTAAAAACACACGCTTTAATTGTATGAACTAAAAAGGAATTTTTTTTAATTATATTACTTTGTTCAACAGCGACATAATTAATAACAGCAGCTCTGTACAACGTCGGCGCTACAGGTCGTCAACCTGTGTGCGTAGTTAGCCCCCCCAAGTATGAAAATGACATACTTTATAAATAGAATTGTTTTATCATCATTTGATCACATACAATTATCATTTGATCAAATTAATTTAAACAGATCCAGCCCGTCAAAAAAAGTGCGAAGTTAGCCCCCCCCCCCCCCCCCCCCACCAAATTTCAAAATCACAACTTTTATTATTGAATCTGAAAGAGGATGATTTGTTCAAGTTTGATCAACGAAAATTACCATTTTATCAATCATAGATTCATAAATATATCAAATTAAATAAAATCAAAACAGGATGTTAGCCCCAGCCGCCCCCCGCCCCCCACCCCCGCCCCCCACATTTCAAAATCACAACTTTTTTAATATTTAATCTGAAATAGTATAATTTGTTTAAGTTTGATCAACCAAAAGTACCATTTAATCAATAATGGTTTCATAAATACATAGTTTTGAAAAATTCAAATGTTAGTATAGCCCTCCACATTTTTAGAAATTTTACTTTTGTTGATATTGTATATGAAAGAGTATCAATTGGTAAAGTTTTACAAAAGAAATTCCTTTTTTTAGATTTTTTTTTTCAATTTAAATGCCTAGTTATCTCCCTTACTTACACTGTAGAAGCTAACTAGTGTACCCAATAAACGTTATTAATTTGAGTTTAATAACTTTCTACACGCTAGTTTTAATCTCACAGTGTTTGTGAATGAATAGTGTTGACAAATTTAGTCTTAAGTTAAACTAGTATGTTCATGCTTTATAGTGATAATTATACCCTGAAATGACTTAAATTTCCATGTAATAGTTCGTGTATTTTCAGGTTTAGTTTTGTGTGTACGTTGATCAAGTACAATTGAACAATATATTCTGTTAAACAAATAATGTTAACTTGCTTTAACTAGTTTAAATCATTACTTAATAACTAAACCAGATGGAAATCGTTTAGTTTTCTGTCACTTAACCATTCAATAATTTTTTTACGTTTAGTTTGATCTTTAAGATTGATATCATTTTTCTCAATATTCTATTTAATAAGAAATATTATGTATCAATTAATGACAAATAAGTTACAATATTTATGGGTTCAAGAAAATACTTAATTGCCAGCTAAGCTCACGGTCGGAAAGATTGGACCTCTGAGTTTGTGAAACAAGAAATACACAGATAAAATACTAATGAAGGTTATTAAATAATGATCTGATTTTAATATTGTGTTACTAAAATATTCCACCTGCAGTAACTACTAAATTTTACAGGGATTAATATTCCAATAACGTAATTTAACAGTTAGAGTTAACTGTTGAAAACAAGATAAGAATTTACAGTCCTTATACAAACATTTAAAGTGTGTGATGATTTAAGAAAATTCACTTTTTATAATTAAGTTCCAAATGTTGGTTGTTGTTTAAAACAGGGTTAAAATCATTGAAACAGGGATGGCGTTAACCAACCTCGGCAGCTGTATACGAACGCTCATGAAGGTCTAGAATGATGTCTTGGATTAATCCCTGGAAACTGATGTTGTAAGTTCTTCAAACTCTTATAGCCTGCTGGACTACAACTGAAACACTACTCGTATAATTTTAATTGTGTAATGAGTTTTCGATGAGATTAGCCAGTATTTTTTTTCAACCACAGATATCTGCTTAAAATTACTTCGTTAATTAAAAAAATACCAATTTAGTTACGTACCTTCAAAATTCAAAACGTTTAAAAATCGAATGCTATTTAATCAGATTTAATAAAATTTTAAGTTTCATTCTACCAGCAACATAAATAGTAATAGTTCTATCAGAACCTAAAATATTTTGTAAAAATCCATTTAAACGCATTTGTGACGTATTGAAAAATTGAAAAGCAAGTATCAGTATTATGATGTTATCTGATTTCTTAGTGTAGGTACTACACACAGTACAGATAAATAAAATAAAAATGCTTTCAAAGGAAAATATTTCAACATGATAGTCCAGGAAACCAAGACTTAAAAAGGCACAAACCTGTAAAAAATTTGTCCAAAGCTGAATTTTTGCACAGTGGTACAGTTGACTATGCTTAATAACATACCGAAATTTACCGCTGTAGACCTTGTGCGTATCACCGAAAAATTGCATTTAATCCTAGATGACAGCGACTTACATCAGTTCATTAAAATGCTACCCATTTGTACAGTTTTTAATTTAGACTGTCCATAAAATTACCAAAATAATCTTGAGAATCTAATACAGCCATTAATGTTGTAAAAAGCATAAATTATTAATATTAAAGATATGATATTAAGCGATTAATTCATGACTTTTATTTAATCTTTGCCACCCAGTTAAAAATACGATTTACACCAATTTGAAGAGCCCAATGCAAAAAATGTCCAAATAAATGTTTTTGGTTATACCTTTAGCTTTAAGACAGTATATTTATATAGATTCTAACGTAATTAGTTGGCTCATTAAAGCGGCCCGAGCGTTGCAGTGTACTGCGGCCGTACTGATCTCTCACGGCCACCGCCGTTCCAGCGCGGCATTGCGACACACTGCGTACTGCGACACTCATTCAACTGGGTCTTATTTAGGGATTACTTAAAACATAGCTAATTCATATGAGAGGGTGTATTTATGTTACATGTATTGAGATTATGCATTTTTTTCTTATATGAATGTTTTTTGATACAATAAAATTAACAATAAACGATTTCTGCTTGGAACTTGTAAATGAAAAACTCTAGAGGACCTCTGGTTTTATATATGCATGGATTTATTCTGTTACAACCATTTTATTATTAAAAAATTATTTTCGTAGCAACTAAATTTTTTTTATTTCTGATACATCGTTTTATTTTCTATCAGAACAATGCAAAATTTTAATGTAGCCTGTACTCGAAAATATTAAAAATTATATATTTACTTCTTTAAAATCAGTTTACTACATAAAATTGAATAATCGATACAGCGTAAATGTACTCTGAGTTTTTTTTTTTTTTCACTTTTATAACATAATTCCTATAATAATAGGTATTATTTTTTTTACCGAAAATAAATAAAACACGAGTTGTGTTGCAAAATGTATAGGTAGCATTACATATGTTTTTAATAAGTTAATGTATTTGAGTGCTGGGCCTAGCTGACGTCGTTGGATTGCTAGTGGCAAAGAGCGGTGGTGGATATTTTTGCAAGAGTTTGACCGTATTTTATGACCCTAGCTTTGAGAGGGTGTTCGTCCCAGAAATCCTAACGGTTAAGGAAACTAGCCATTCTCTGTAGTCACGTACGGGTGTGCTCGGGGGTGCGGCGTTTGTCCTAAAATCGTTTGTCCTAAAGCGTTTATCCTAATTTCGTTTGTCCTAAAAATTAGGACAAACGACTTTAGGACAAACGACGTTAGGACAAACGACTTTAGGACAAACGACTTTAGGACAAACGAATTTTAGGACAAACGACGAAACGACGTGTACCCTGCTCGGGGGTGCGGCGTTTGTCCTAAAATCGTTTGTCCTAAAGCGTTTATCCTAATTTCGTTTGTCCTAAAAATTAGGACAAACGACTTTAGGACAAACGACGTTAGGACAAACGACTTTAGGACAAACGACTTTAGGACAAACGAATTTTAGGACAAACGACGGAACAGCTTCAAAATATTTTTACTCTGAGTTTTAGGACAAACGACTTTAGGACAAACGACATTAGGACAAACGACTTTAGGACAAACGACTTTAGGACAAACGACTTTTAGGACAAACGACGGTTCCAGTATCGATAAATCCTTACTCTGAGTTTTAGGACAAACGACTTTAGGACAAACGACATTAGGACAAACGACTTTAGGACAAACGACATTAGGATAAACGACTTTAGGACAAACGACATTAGGACAAACGACTTTAGGACAAACGACATTAGGACAAACGACTTTAGGACAAACGACTTTAGGACAAACGACTTTTAGGACAAATGATTTTAGGACAAACGACATTATGAAAAACCAAGTTAGGACAAATGACTTTAGGACAAAAAACTTTGAGTCAAACTATTTTATTTAAAAACCACAGAGCATGTGAGAACTTACAGTAAAAGAAAACGTTTGAAAAAATAATGTTATATACTGGGGAAATACTTTACATTCTATGTAAAAAAAAATTCAGCGTTTACGATCGTTACAATTTTTAGACATCTAGGAATAAAGACTACGGTTTCAACGACCTAAATCTTTTTTTTTTTGCCATCTTGGATCCGCCATATTTAAATAGAGCGCCCCACTCATTATGATGAAATTTTCTTCATGACCGCCATTATGAATTTTTCTGTTCCACTGGAGGCCGCCATCTTGGATGCCGTCGACTTTGTTTCTGTTCTTTGTTCCTAGATAGCGCCAGCAACGCTCTTGATTTTTTTTGTTCTTCTGTAGGCCGCCATCTTGGATACCGTTGACTTTGTTTCTGCTGTTTGTTCCTAGAGAGCGCCAGCCTAGCTCATTATTTTTATTTTTTTTTGTTCTTCTGGAGGTCACCATCTTGGATACCAAGGACTTTATTTCTGCTGTTTGTTCATAGAGAGCGCCAGCGTCGCTCTGATTCATCACATAAGGTCGATGTTCCATTACTTACCATAGCTATTATGGTCCTTATCGACATATAAAATTTAAATTTTTTAACAAAATACATTGGAAGCACTGTGATTCGAATCATTGCAGCTCTGATCTCTAGGTTGAACAACATACGCCTTTAACCGCACGGCCATCGAGACATTTACCAAACTGAGAATAAAATAAAGTATATATAAAAATAACATGCATATTCGGACTTGTAATTTTTTTGATTTAAAGTAATAATAACACCACCTGTTTTAAGACGTAACTGTAACAATTATCGTTACGGTCACAATCTTGAATATCCGTAATTGTTTTGTTAGAAAGACGGGGAAAAATTTAAAAATCATTAAAAAATTAATCAATCGAATTAAATAATAAAAATCTTAAAAAATACCGTTGCAAATTTCGTTACGGTCGCCATCTTGAAAATTCATAATTTTAATGCTAGAGATTCGAAAAAAAAAATTACTTATTAGAATACTGATTATTTAGTTCGATTCCTGTCCTTGCTTCGAAACTATTAGAGCAAGAAAAAAAAACAGATCCTTCCTCCACGAAGCCACCTACAGACTGATCTCCGCCACCAATAGCAAGGTATATATATCGTCATCTGGTATGACGACATGTCCGCCATCTTGTCTTCATCCGCTGGAGACCACCATCTTGTTTTCGTCTGCTAGAGTGTGCTGATACTATGTTAGTATAATATTCTGTTCACCATAACTTTGTCCTCAACTGTTAGCATTTGAACTTTGACTTTGACCTTGAAATTTGACCTTGACAGTGACATTTTACTTTGACCTTGAAATATGATTTTACCTTGACGACCATCATGGATCCGCCATTTCTCGTTCAGTACATGCTACCAGGAGCTACCACCTGCTAGAGGTCATTGCCACCATCTTGTTTTCGTCTGCTGGAGGACACCATCTTGTGCGTGTACTCGTCTTATAGAGTACATTACCACCATACTTGTCTAAGTTTTACCCGCTAGAGTGCAGTAATCATTTATTATTACTGAATTGCCTGCCATCTTGAAATTTGGGCGCCATCTTGTAATCGTGTAATTATTTAGCTAGAAATTCTGGTTAAAATTACAAAATTCATCAAAAAATTCACTCATTAAAGTAATGATTGATTATATCAATTCCTGTTCTTGGTTCGATCCTTGGATGATGCAAAAAAATAATTTTATGGAAAAATTATAATTATAATAAATTATTATCAAAGTACTAAAAGAGACTTAAAATCATCTATTACCATCATCCTTTAAACCATTACGACCGCCATTTTAGATATTTGTATTTTTTTACTTATTAGTTCGGGAAAAATTCCAAAATTCACCGAAAAAATCACACATTATTTTACATATTGAATCGAAACTTTCTTCGATCTATGAACGAAGCTGAAAATAAATTTGATTAAAATACCAGAAAAATGCCAGCTTCGAGAAATAAAACACCGCAAGTTCTTTTACAAACATAATTTTTATTACATTATTTCTATCCTACTAAAGGATCACTTGCGAAACCAGCAATCTTATAAAAATTAAGCCCTGCATAGACGTGAAACGACAAATTCTTAGCTCCAACAGCTCCAACTGCTCCAAATGCTCTAACAGCTCCAACAGCTCCAGAGGCTCCAAATGCTCCAAATGCTCCAACAGCTTCAAATGCTACAAAGGCTCCAAATGCACCAAATGCTCCAAATGCTCCAACAGCTCCAAATGCTCCACATGCTCCAAATGCTCCAACAGCTCCAAATGCTCCAAATTCTCCAAATGCTCCAAATGCTACAAATGCTCCAACTGCTCCAACAGTTCCAAATGCTCCAACTGATTTCAAGTACATTTTTTTTATCGAACTTGACATGATTATATGCATGACTTTATTAATATAGATTTTGGATGTCAGTGGTGACTTTTTTACACCTTTTAGTTATGAATTTATTTAGATATGAGATTTCGAGAAATGATAAAGTACATTTTTAAAAAATCTTAATTTTTCTTCATGTACACATGCAATTAATGGAAACCATTATTTTATGTAGCCAGCTTCCCTCAGTCTTTAAGTATGAAGGATATTTCTTTGATGCTCGAATAGTTTCCTGCACAAAGCGAACCATGTAGAAGTCTTAGCCAGTCAACCAATATGTTAGGATCTTCCCATGAGGTATAATCAATCCCTCTGCTACGTTCATCTTCCTTGTATGTTTATAATAAAAATGATTACCCCTGGTGTCTTCTGTTTCAACACCAACCACAAGGTCACTTTCGTCATCGACCAGTGATTATCACAAGCTTGATTAGGATAATTTATTTGGTGCCGGAAATTAGGCATTTCGTCACCTTTTTTTTCTATAATTTTAATATTTTTTTTTGGAAATCTTATTTTTTTTAAATTTATCTGGTTGTTAAGGGGGTGATTTACTCTTTGTTAGGCCGGTGTACGCCACGTGTTTAAACTTTGTGCCAGTGGACCGAAGACCCCTTTCCCAGGGGGCCTATCTGATATTTTGCTGTCAAATGTGGATGTGGGCAGCCCAGTTGAAATTTCTCTCGCCTGCAGTCACGTCCCGAGTTTGTAATTTTATTTCTCTTCATGACAAAAATTGCATAGAGTGGCTTCTGGGCTGCAAGCTGCTACTTCTTAGAGGCCTGCTGAGAATAGCAAGTCTCGTCACGAATGAGTCTCCAGTGGACCTGTGTTCCCAACTTAGTGGCTATTTCTGTCCTCCCTTCCTCTCACTCCACCTCACATTTGTTCTGAGAAATCAAGTCGGGAGCAGTGACCTGACGTGAACTTAGCCAAGACGATGGGTTAATTCAAGGATTTCTCCCTGGTCTTACAGAGACGTCCACGACATCTAGCGGCAGAAAAAGTAATCGCGTGCCTGGTAGCCAGCGTGTATAGCACACCCTCTTGACACCTGGTGGCTAGTCAGCACACCGCCTCAATTAGTTCCACTTTACGCCGCTAGAAAGCGGCACCGCAGCGCCATAAGGCACTATGTTTATTCTCGCGGCCAATAGAAGTCGATTGTTTGTTGCCTTCTGTACTTGCCAGTATAGAGTGCGTATGTCTGTGTTCTTGTCACGTCCGCCACGGACTCCTTCGCATGTTTTCGGCCATGAGCCGAACCTTCCCTTCTTTTTTCCTAGGGCCGACCACCCGATTTAATTAGTAGCTTTGACCGTCATCGCCAGGACTCAGTAATCTGACCTCGGCTTCTGCCCACGTCTACTCGGCGTCCTCTGCGCTAAGAGGCTTTTCGCGGGAACGGCGATTTTCGGTTGTATAAAAGATGTAGTCAGTTGCTTAAGGGATGTGATCCCATTTGTACAGTAGCCAGGCATATGTAGTTTTTAGAAAAAGCCATGTGTAGTTAAAATTTTTATTTTTTTTATTCTTTAAAAATTAGTTTTCCTAACGCACATCCGCGATTTCTCGGTGCGCGTCATCCTGATTTCGGCGCGAGACACCACGGAGGCCCTGTTTCCACACCCTGTTTGGTGAGTAATCCGTTTTTTCCCCCTCCCCATATTCCCATTTGTTGGCCTTTCGCACCGAATGTGTATGACTGTCTGGAAGCAGGTCTAATTCGTTTTGAATTTGACTTGTGTTTCAGACAGGGTCCAAGTTTCTGGGGAGAGAAATTGCTCCCCGCATGATCTTCGGGACTTCCAGCTGATTTCCCCTTTTACAAGAGTTTTCCTCTCGGTCCGACGTCATCCTGGGAAGACCCGGGTGATATGAGCTATATATATTGTCACGATCCACTTTCGGAGGGGGGAGAGAATCGTAGCTCTTTACATAGAAACAACTCGCTTGGCATCAACTAGTCTTAACTTCATAAAATACTTTACTGTACCTAGGATCATAGGTTCGTCATCCCGTACAGGATGTCTGGTGAGAGCTGAACTAAGGAGATTTTGCAAAATAACATAATACTAAATTAAAATTATTTTATTCTTAAAGTCAAATAATCAACATCATTCTTGACGAACATTTACACATCGGGATTAAAATTTAAAACAATACTCTTCTTTACTTCCTTAACGATTGAACGACCTTACAAGAGAGAGAATGAGAGAACTTCACTAAACACTTCCCTAGTCCTTCCGAATACCTCAAATCATAATTAATACTTAAAATTAAAACAAAGATAAGTCCATACTCACATTTTCCGAAAAGCCTTTCTTGATCGATTACTTAAAACTAACGTAGGGGCCTCTCCTGCCCTTAAAATCCGAACGAACATTACATTTTAAAAATTATAACTAAACGACTAGTGACGAAAGCCATTGCCTCCGCCCGAAAGCTTGAAGATGACTACATTATGACCTAACTTAAATTAAACGACTCGTGGCCTCTGGCGTCGGCCATAGCTTCTGCCCGAAAGCTTGAATTCCTACATCACGAACGAACTAACAACTCGTGACCACAGGTGAGACGCATAGTCTCCGCCTGAGTGAGCCCCGAGTCACCAATCACTTGCGCTTAAATTCGCGCGCCCTGCCGCGCCTAGCATAACAAAAGCTCGTTATTGAAGTCAAATTTACTAAACAACTAACTAGAACATCTGGGAAGACTACCCCCCCTCTACCCCGATGTGCAGGCCACACCGCGCGGCTTGTTACGACAGCGCGCCCCAGTAACTGCGGCCCGTGGCTGCGCCAGCGCGCGGCCAAACAAACAAACAAAATTCTGCAAGCGCGCAGCGCGCCGCGCCGGCCCCGTGCCCCAATTACATGGTCACGCCACTTGCGCTGACGAGTGAACAGAGCAGCCAGCCCAGAGTCCCGTCAGTAAAGTCCCTAAATTTGATTTCAACAACCCTGCAAAATTTCAACCCGCGACAATATTTTCCGCTTGCATGGAAGGAACTAAATTCATTAAAAAGATACCAGCGAGCAGTGCTTTAAATCCTCAAGAACATGTAAAATCAAGAAAACTAATATATATGTAATCGTTGGGAGAATCAAATTTTGGTGCTATACTTGAAATTTTGTTAATGTAATAATTTGTTTGTTAAGGTGTAATATGTATTGTTTTAAATAATGTAGGGGCTCCCCCTTAACTTTGTTAATTACCAAGATCTTTATTATCATGTCGAAATAATTCTAAAACAAAACCTCTTAATGATAAACCAGGAAAACCTATAGACCAAATTATTTATATAGTGTATTTATTTATCATATACCTTCTTCTACATAACGATCCACGAACTCCCAAGTAACTAGAGTGCAGGGAGTGTAAATTTGGTCTTGTTCACCGCCTCGTGTCCCCTCTGGTAATTAACTTTAATTTTCTTAATATTTTGCCCAGCAGTTTCCAAGGTGTTTTTAATTAATTTAAAATAATATATTTTTCGGGCAAGAGGGGCGTTTCAATTTTATTAAGTCATTTCCATCGTTTTGATCTCAAGCCACCATCACTGTCTTCGCTCTTGACCGCTTTAGGTGCTTCAGCACAGTACTCAATTATGTCAGCATCACAAGCTTGATCAGGAAATTAATTTTATTACGTCGTTTCCATCGTTTGGTCTCAAGCCACCATCATAGTCTTCGCTCTTGCATGATTTAGGTGCTTCAGCACAGTACTCATTCATGTCAGCCTTAGATTTGTCAGCACAGTCATCGATCATGTCAGCCTCAGATGTGTCACCACAATCTTCAATAATGTCAGCTTCAGATGTTTCATCACAGTCTACGGTCTTGTCAGCTGTGGTTCTCCATATTTCACATTTTCATGGAGACGACTAAATATTGATGTAAATATATTTTCTTTTCTAATGAGGTTTCTACTTTCTTCGTTTTTTTTTTTTTTTTTTTGAAATTATTGTCTTGATATATATCAGTGTTTTTAGCATTAGCTTTTTTACATTTTTCATAATCATTATTGTCGTCTAATATTCTGCCTTCGTTCCTCTTCCACGATGTTGGAGCACAGTCTTCGTTATCTTTATTCATCTTAGTTATACAGTTCTTGCAATGTCTATCCAAGTAATATCTTCAACCAAAGGATTTATGACACTGACTGCTATTATATGGTTTTTGACAAGGACCCAAATTAAACTCCTTCTCTCATGTCGTTTAGCATTCTTTCTCAAGGTAAACATCTTGCTGCAGTATCTACAGTGATGTCGTTTTGATACAGCTACAGGCAACGAATCAGGGTACATGTTAGATTCTGCGACTAATGGCAGATGCAAACTAAGAGTTTTAAATTAAAACCATTACTTAAATAGAATTTTTTAAATATTTCGTCATCGAGAGTTAAATTATCTCATGCAAAAGTACTGGTTGTAAATAGTTATGCTTTTCAACAACAGATGATGCCACGTGTTGCTGCAGGTAAATAATATTCATTTCTTTTATGCGGGTTGCGGATGTTCACTAACGATCGCAAAAGAAGGATGGCTTTGCTAGACTCCAAGGAGAAGGAAGTTTGTTCATCCAGTTAGTGTTTCTCAGATTTCTCAGGGCATATTATTATTTGACTGAATAATGATTTTTTTAAATTCCAACTGATAAAAATATTGCAAGTGGTGATTTAGTAGCAGAAATTCACTAATTAAATTTAACCTTGAATATAATGACTTGTCTCATTAAAAGTAAAACTCCTTCATGGAGAGATCGGTTTCTCAGAAATAACCAGAAGCACTTGGAGAAACCATAGGAATGATCGCAAGCACACGGAAAAAAACCATCAAAATATTGACAAGAATAATTAGGAGCACATGGAGAAAACCATCATAATATTGACATGGATAATCGGGAGCACACGGAGAAAACCACCACACATTTTCTTTGATAAATTACAAAAAAAAATTAAACAAAAATTACAAAATATAAAAAAACTGATTTTGCTAGCTTATGAAATTCTCATTATTGAGAAAAGATAGAGTTCTAGTCCAAGCCAGAATCAGTTTTTGTATATTTTGTAATTTTTGTTTAATTTTTTATAATTTTTTTTTGTAATTTATGAAAGAAAATGTGTGGTGGTTTTCTCTGTGTGCTCCCGATTATCGTTGTCAATATTTTGATGGTGTTCTCCGTGTGCTCCTAATTATTCTTGTCAATATTGTGATGGTTTTTTCCGTGTGCTTGCGATCATTCCTGTGGTTTCTCAAAGGGATTCTGGTTATTTATGAGAAACCAATCTCTCCATGAAGGAGTTTTACTTTTAATGAGACATGTCATTATATTCAAGGTTAAATTTAATAAGTGAATTTCTGCTACTAAATCACCACTTGCAATATTTTTATCAGGTGGAATTTTAAAAAAAATCATTATTCAGTCAAATAATAATATGCCCTGAGAAATCTGAGAAACACTAACTGGATGAACAAACTTCCTTCTCCTTTGAGTCTAGCAAAGCCATCCTTCTTGTACCCCTTTCTCGGGGTACCGTTTTACAAGGAAATTAAAAGGAAGTTTATATTATAGTTTTCCTTTAGTATAGTTTATTTGAGTATTGGTGTTATCCGTACGGCGGTATTTTTGAAATATTGGTAACGTTTTTCAGCGCTAGTGTCGCCCGGGAGCACCTGGTAACAGTTAGTGAGAATATCATTAATTAATTGTGTTTATTAGTTATATTTATAATGTAGTTATATATTTGTATAAAACTATTTTAATTATTAATGCGACATAGCAAAGTTGGACAAGTGGTGATCGGGGTAAAATGAAACAAATCACGAGCACAGCGCGCATGCGCGCGAGGGAGGCAGACTTTTTCCCCTCCCTTCTTTGAAGGAAGGGAGGGGAGGCAGGCGATCAGCTGTTCTGGACGACGGGCCGGTGTGTGAGGTGGTCCGCGGAAGAGGCCTCGCAAAAAATGACTTTTGCGAGTGTGGGGCCGGCTTGGGCAGCAGAATAACTCGTTGGTATCTGTGTGGAAGAGTAGCTGTAAAGCTCGTCAAGAAGATAGTCGCGGTACTATCGCGGCGGAACGAGGCTCCTTCCGGCTAGTATAGCCGTCAGCACCGACTGGCCTGAGGACCAGTGGGGTTTAGCGAGGATTCGCTAATCCAACGGAGACGACGAGCCGATACGTGAGTGACTTCCCTTGTGATTCCCCTTGTGCAACGGGGTTATGCTGCAAGAGATTGGTGGCAGAAATAATTACGTCAAGCCTGAGAGTGTTATTTTACGTCGGAGGTCTGTTTCTCCCCAGCCACATTTAACAACTTTATGATATGGACACGTGAAGTAAATAATTGAAACTTATGATGAAATTCAAATGGTAGAGACTCGCGTTGAACGTTTTAAGGGTACCCGTCCCCCGAACAATTGAGCACGTCGCGTAACAAGGAAGGTGTTAACTAGCTCGAACTTGGTTTATCAGAGATTTTAAATCACTATAAGGTGTCTATTGTAACTGATGTTAAGTTTAGGGGATTTTTATATTTCCTTATCATGTGCTGGGTATGAATATATATATATATATATATATATATATAGTATATAGCATCGGGCCCGATTTAGTTAATATGTACCGGCGAATGCTTATATTCTTTTAATGCTTGTAATAGTTTGATTTCAGAGGTTCAGATTAATAAATAATGTTTTGTCGTACTTGCCGCAAAAGTTGTGCTTTCTCAAGCAAATTCCTTTCTTTCGCTGTTTAATTTAAGCCCTGTTTTTTTTATACCCGTGTTGATTGCTGAGAGGTTTGGTGAACTGTGTGCCGTAACCTATTTTTCTGATATGTCGTCGGATGGCGATACGCTATACCAGGTAATTCCCGGCACTTGTTCGCGGTTTGCGACTCTCCCTTGGGGCTTACGGGGGCGTCATTCTTTTGCGATCGTTAGTGAACATCCGCATCCCGCATAAAAGAAATAAATATTATTTACCTGCAGCAACATGTGGCATAATCTGTTGTTGAAAAGAATAACTACTTACAACCAGTACTTTTACATGAGATAATTTAACTCTCGCTGACGAAATATTTAAAAAATTCTATTTAAGTAATGGTTTTAATTTAAAACTCTTAGTTTGCATCTGCCATTAGTCGCAGAATCTAACAAGTATCCTGGTTCGTTGCCTGTAGCTGTATCAAAACTACATCGCTGTAGATACTGCAGCAAGGTGTTTACCTTGAGAAAGAATGCTAAACGACATGAGAGAAGGAGTTTAATTTGGGTCCTTGTCAAAAACCATATAATTGCAGTCAGTGTCATAAATCCTTTGGTTGAAGATATTACTTGGATATACATTGCAAGAACTGTATAACTAAGATGAATAAAGATAACGAAGACTGTGTTTCAACATCGTGGAAGAGGAACAAAGGCAGAATATTAAACGACAATAATGATTATGAAGAATGTATAAAAGCTAATGCTAAAAACACTGATATATATCAAGACAATAATTTCAAAAAAAAAAAACGAAGAAAGTAGAAACCTCATTAGAAATGAAAATATATTTACATCAATATTTAGTCGTCTCCATGAAAATGTGAAATATGGAGAACCACAGCTGACAAGACCGTAGACTGTGATGAAACATCTGAAGCTGACATTATTGAAGATTGTGGTGACACATCTGAGGCTGACATGATCGATGACTGTGCTGACAAATCTAAGGCTGACACGAATGAGTACTGTGCTGAAGCACCTAAATCATGCAAGAGCGAAGACTATGATGGTGGCTTGAGACCAAAACGATGGAAACGACGTAATAAAATTAATTTCCTGATCAAGCTTGTGATGCTGACATAATTGAGTACTGTGCTGAAGCACCTAAAGCGGTCAAGAGCGAAGACAGTGATGGTGGCTTGAGATCAAAACGATGGAAACGACGTAATAAAATTAATTTCCTGTTCAAGCTTGTGATGCTGACATAATTGAGTACTGTGCTGAAGCACCTAAAGTGGTCAAGAGCGAAGACAGTGATGGTGGCTTGAGATCAAAACGATGGAAATGACGTAATAAAATTGTAACGCCCCTCGTGCCCAAAAAATATATTATTTTAAATTAATTAAAAACACCTTGGAAACTGCTGGGCAAAATATTAAGAAAATTAAAGTTAATTACCAGAGGGGACACGAGGCGGTGAACACGACCAAATTTACACTCCCTGCACTCTAGTAACTTGGGAGTTCGTGGATCGTTATGTAGAAGAAGGTATATGATAAATAAATACACTATATAAATAATTTGGTCTATAGGTTTTCCTGGTTTATCATTAAGAGGTTTTGTATTAGCATTATTTCGACATGATAATAAAGATCTTGGTAATTAACAAAGTTAAGGGGGAGCCCCTACATTATTTAAAACAATAAATATTACACCTTAACAAACAAATTATTACATTAACAAAATTTCAAGTATAGCACCAAAATTTGATTCTCCCAACAATTACATATATATTAGTTTTCTTGATTTTACATGTTCTTGAGGATTTAAAGCACTGCTCGCTGGTATCTTTTTAATGAATTTAGTTCCTTCCATGCAAGCGGAAAATATATATAGCTCATATCACCCGGGTCTTCCCAGGATGACGTCGGACCGAGAGGAAAACTCTTCTAAAGGGGGAAATCAGCTGGAGGTCCCGAAGATCATGCAGGGAGCAATTTCTCTCCCCAGAAACTTGGACCCTGTCTGAAACACAAGTCAAATTCAAAACGAACTAGACCTGCTTCCAGACAGTCATACACAGTCGGCGCGAAATGCCAACAAACGGGAATATGGGGAGGGGGAAAAAACGGATTACTCACCAAACAGGGTGTGGAAACAGGGCCTCCGAGGTGTCTCGCGCCGACATCAGGATGACGTGCACCATGAAATCGCGGATGTGCGTTAGGAAAACTAATTTTTAAAGAATAAAAAAAAATAAAAATTTTAACTACACATGACTTTTTCTAAAAACTACATCTGCCTGGCTACTGTACAAATGGGATCACATCCCTTAAGCAACTGACTACATCTTTTATGCAACCGAAAATCGCCGTTCCCACGAAAAGCCTCTTAGCGCAGAGGACGCTGAGAAGATGTGGTCAGAAGCCGAGGTCAGAGTACTGAGTCCTGGCGATGACGGTCATGGCTACTAATTAAATCGGGTGGTCGGCCCTAGGAAAAAAGAGGGGGAAGGTTCGGCTCATGGCCGAAAACATGCGAAGGAGTCCGAGGCGGTCGTGACAAGAACACAGACATGCGCACTCTCTACCGGCAAGTACAGAAGGCAACAAACAATCGACTTCTACTGGCCGCGAGAAGAAACATAGTGCCTTATGGCGCTGCGGTGCTGCTTTCTAGCGGCGTAAAGTGGATCTAATTGAGGCGGTGAGCTGACTTGCCACCAGGTATCACGAGAGTGTGCTCTACATGCTGGCGACCAGGCCCGCGGTTACTTTTTCTGTTGCTAGATGTGGACGTCTCTGTAAGACCAGGGAGAAAGTCCTTGAATTAGCCCATCGTCTTGGCTAAGTTCACGTCAGGTCACTGCTCCCGACTTGATTTCTCAGAACAAATGTGAGGTGACGTGAGAGGAAGGGGGGACAGAAATAGCCACTAAGGTGGGAACACAGGTCCACTGGAGACCCATTCGTGACGAGACTTGCTATTCTCAGCAGGCCTCTAAGAAGTAGCAGCTTGCAGCCCAGAAGCCACTCTATGCAATTTTGGTCATGAAGAGAAATAAAATTACAAACTCGGGACGTGACTGCAGGCGAGAGAAATTTCAACTGGGCTGCCCACGTCCACATTTGACAGCAAAAATCAGATAGGCCCCCTGGGAAAAGGGTCTTCGGTCCACTGGCACAAAGTTTAAACACGTGGCGTACAGCGGCTAACAAAGAGTAAATCACCCCCTTAACAACCAGATAAATTTAAAAAAAAATAAGATTTTCAGAAAAAAATGTAAAATTTTAGTAAAATTAAAAAAGGTGACGTAATGCCTACTTTCCAGCACAAAATAAATTATCCTAATCAAGCTTGTGATAATCACTGGTTCGATGACGAAAGTGACCTTGTGGTTGGTGTTGAAACAGAAGACACCAGGGATAATCATTTTTATTATAAACATACAAGGAAGATGAACGTAGCAGAGGGATTGATTATACCTCATGGGAAGATCCTAACATATTGGTTGACAGGCTAAGACTTCTACATGGTTCGCTTTGTGCAGGAAACTATTCGAGCATCAAAGAAATATCCTTCATACTTAAAGAACTGAGGGAAGCTAGCTACATAAAATAATGGTTTCTATTAATTGCATGTGTATAAACTTGAAGAAAACTAAGATTTTTTAAAAATGTACTTTATCATTTCTCGAAATCTCATTTCTAAATAAATTTATAACTAAAAGGTGTAAAAAAGTCACCACTGACATCCAAAATGTATACTAATAAAGTAATGCATGTAATCATGTCAAGTTCGATAAAAAAAAGTAATTGAAATCAGTTGGAGCATTCTAGCTGTTGGAGCATTTGAAGCATTTGGAGCTGTTGGAGCATTTGGAGCCTTTGGAGCATTTGGAGATGATGAAGCTGTTGGAGCATGTGGAGCATTTGGAGCTGTTGGAGCATTTCGAGAATATGGAGCATTTTGAGCTGTTGGAGCATTTGGAGCTGTTGGAGCATTTGGAGCATTTGGTGCATTTGGAGCCTTTGTAACATTTGGAGCTGTTGGAGCATTTGGAGCTGTTGGAGCAGTTGGAGCTTTAGAGCATTTGGAGGAGTTGGAGCTGTTGGAGCTAAGAATTAGTTTTTTTCGCGTCTATGCAGGGCTTAATGTTTATAAGATTGCTGGCTTTCGCAAGTGATCCTTTAGTAGGATAGAAATTATGTAATAAATATTATGTTTGTAAAAGTACTTGCGGTGTTTTATTTCTCGAACCTGACAATTTTCTGGTATTTAAATTAAATTTATTTTCAGCTTCGTTCATAGATCAAAGAAAGTTTCGATTCAATATGTAAAATAATGTGTGATTTTTTCGGTAAATTTTGGAATTTTTCCCGAACTAATAAGTCAATAAATCCAAATATCTAAAATGGCGGTCGTAATGGTTTAAAGGATGATGGTAATAGATGATTTTAAGTCTCTTTTATGACTTTGATAATAATTTATTATAATTATTATTTTTTCCATAAAATTATTTTTTTAATCATCCAAGGATCGAACCAAGAACAGGAATTGATATAATCACTCATTACTTTAATACGTGAATTTTTTGTTGAATTTTGGAATTTTTTCCAGAATTTCTAGCTAAATAATTACACGATTCCAAGATGGCACCCAAATATCAAGATGGCAGGCACTTCAGTAATAATAAATGATTACTGCACTCTAGCGGGTAAAACTTACACAAGTATGATGGTAATGTACTCTATAAGACGAGTACACGCACAAGATGGTGTCCTCCAGCAGACGAAAACAAGATGGTGGCAATGACCTCTAGCAGGTGGTAGCTCCTGGTAGCATGTACTGAACGCAAAATGGTGTTTCCATGATGGTCGTTAAGGTAAAATCAAATTTCAAGGTTCAAGGTCAAATTTCAAGGTCAAGGTCAAATTTCAAGGTCAAGGTCAAAGTTCAAGTTTAAGGTCAAATTTCAAGGTCAAGGTTAATGTTCAATGCCAACAGTTGAGGACAAAGTTATGGTGAACATAATTTTATACTAACATGGTATCAGCACACTTTAGCAGACGATAACAAGATGGTTTTCTCCAGCGGATGAAGACAAGATGGCAGACATGTCGTCATACTAGCTGACGATGTATATATACCTTGCTATTGGTGGCGGAGATCAATCTGTAGGTGGTTTCTGTGGAGAAAGGATCTGTTTTTTTTTTGCTCTAATAGTTTCGAATCAAGGACAGGAATCGAACTAATTAATCAGTATTCTAATAAGTAATTTTTTTTTCTCGAATCTCCAGCATTAAAATTATGTATTTTCAAGATGGCGACCGTAACGAAAATTGCAACGGTGTTTTTTAAGATTTTTATTATTTAATTCGATTGATTAATTTTTTAATGATTTTTAATATTTTTCCCGTTTTTCTAACAAAACCATTACGGATATTCAATATTGTGACCGTAACGATAATTGTTACAGTTACGTCTTAATACAGGTGGTGCTATTATTACTTCAAATCAAAAAAATTACAAGTCCGAATATGCATGTTATTTTTATATATACCTTATTTTATTCTCAGTTTGGTAAATGTCTCGATGGCCGTGAGGTTAAAGGCGTATGTTGTTCAACCTAGAGATCAGAGCTGCAATGGTTCGAATCACAGCGCTTCCAATGTATTTTGTTAAAAAATTTAAATTTAATATGTCGATAAGGACCATAATAGCTATGGTAGGTAATGGAACATCGACCTTATGTGATGAATCAGAGCGATGCTGGCGCTCTCTATGAACAAACAGCAGAAATAAAGTCCTTGGTATCCAAGATGGTGACCTCCAGAAGAACAAAAAAAAAAATAAAAATAATGAGCTAGGCTGGCGCTCTCTAGGAACAAACAGCAGAAACAAAGTCAACGGTATCCAAGATGGCGGCCTACAGAAGAACAAAAAAAATCAAGAGCGTTGCTGGCGCTATCTAGGAACAAAGAACAGAAACAAAGTCGACGGCATCCAAGATGGCGGCCTCCAGTGGAACAGAAAAATTCAATATGGCGGTCATGAAGAAAATTTCATCATAATGAGTGGGGCGCTCTATTTAAATATGGCGGATCCAAGATGGCAAAAAAAAAGATTTAGGTCGTTGAAACCGTAGTCTTTATTCCTAGATGTCTAAAAATTGTAACGATCGTAAACGCTGAATTTTTTTTACATAGAATGTAAAGTATTTCCCCAGTATATAACATTATTTTTTCAAACGTTTTCTTTTACTGTAAGTTCTCACATGCTCTGTGGTTTTTAAATAAAATAGTTTGACTCAAAGTTTTTTGTCCTAAAGTCATTTGTCCTAACTTGGTTTTTCATAATGTCGTTTGTCCTAAAATCATTTGTCCTAAAAGTCGTTTGTCCTAAAGTCGTTTGTCCTAAAGTCGTTTGTCCTAATGTCGTTTGTCCTAAAGTCGTTTGTCCTAATGTCGTTTGTCCTAAAGTCGTTTATCCTAATGTCGTTTGTCCTAAAGTCGTTTGTCCTAATGTCGTTTGTCCTAAAGTCGTTTGTCCTAAAACTCAGAGTAAGGATTTATCGATACTGGAACCGTCGTTTGTCCTAAAAGTCGTTTGTCCTAAAGTCGTTTGTCCTAAAGTCGTTTGTCCTAAAGTCGTTTGTCCTAATGTCGTTTGTCCTAAAGTCGTTTGTCCTAAAACTCAGAGTAAAAATATTTTGAAGCTGTTCCGTCGTTTGTCCTAAAATTCGTTTGTCCTAAAGTCGTTTGTCCTAAAGTCGTTTGTCCTAACGTCGTTTGTCCTAAAGTCGTTTGTCCTAATTTTTAGGACAAACGAAATTAGGATAAACGCTTTAGGACAAACGATTTTAGGACAAACGACGTGTACCCTGCTACTCGCGCAATATCGTCAAATATCACAACTTTCCGGGACGCTCGATCATTTCTCGGTTAGCTCTGGTTTCACCATAGTAAACGGAACCAAATCTTGTCTGTAGTGATTTCATATTCCTATTACCGTAGCAGTATGGCGTTTGAAGAAAAACCAAGTTAGTAGTATATGAATGGGGTTCTAGATCAGGGTTCAGGGTGTGGTGGTGGTGGTGTCGGTGTCCGCCATATTTGATTGTGACGTCACGGCGGCCATCTTGGAGGAGTGTAACGGGACATAGCGTAACGGGACAAGTTTGACCTTGACCTTTGACCCTCAAAATTTGCCAACATTGGGCAAAAATTACCCAAAATTCGATGGCAGGTGTCACAGTAATAAATGATTACTGCACTCTAGCGGATAAGAACTAAACTAACATAGCATCAGCGCACTCTCGCCGACGAAAACAAGATGGTGGTCTCCAGCAACGAAGACAAGATGGTGGACATGACGTCATACTAGGTGACGATATATATGCTTTAAGAAAAGTGGTCGGAGTTAGTCTGCCAAAAGTCACCACGGGGGAAGGATCGGTCGCCATTTTTATTTTATTTTTTTTGCACTCGTCGGGTTCGAACTGAGGACTCCGAGATCCGTGTCGTTAATGTATGATTTTTAAATATTTTTTATTAATTGAATTTTTTTATAAATTTTAAAAAATATTTCATTAAAATCGGATAATAAATAAAGATTTTAAAGATGGCGGCCGTAACGTAAATTGCAACGGTGACGTCATCATCCAATATGGCTGTCATGGCATCCTAGTTTTCAAGGTCATGGCCTCGGCGGCTTAGAGCGGCTAGCTCTTAGGAGTTTTAAGCCGCTTTTAGGAATTTGGGTTCTTTCTAGGGCAAAACGACTTTTGAGGATTTTCGAAATCCTGATTTTTGAATTGTGGAATTTTTCGAGATTTTTTGGCGGAATTTTTTTGCACAGAAATGGAAATTTTGGCGAATTTTGAGGAATTTTGGGCAATTTTTGCCCAATTTTGGCAAATTTTGAGGGTCAAAGGTCAAGGTCAAACTTGTCCCGTTACGCTATGTCCCGTTACACTCCTCCAAGATGGCCGCCGTGACGTCACAATCAAATATGGCGGACACCGACACCACCACCACACCCTGAACCCTGATCTAGTAGCCCCATTCATATACTACTCAAGTTTGCTGTTATCTGAGAGCCTACTTAAAAAAAGTATTTATGGAGTTATTAAATTATTTACGAAACACATTTTTGTGGATCGTTTGGGAAATTATCATTTAGGACTTAAATGCTCGTTATTGGTGTGATCACAAGGGTTACATCGGTAAACTTTTGACATGTTACTAAGAAACGTTAATTCTACAACTGTACAAAGTTTCTTCTTTGGGATAATTTTCCATGTATTAAAAACCTTTGTTTCTTAACAGCGAAATTCGTCCCGACCCGAGCCAACTTCGGCAACCTCGCAGTAGTGCACAGTACGCGGCTCGGATCGCTTCGGCGGTCAGACAAATTGTACCAGACTCTCACAAATAAACTAATGTAAAGTTTAAGAACTTTGCAACTACTTTTATTTAATGTTTTCACATCGGGCTTTTCATGCGTATTTCCATTTGTGCCATTGTTTTTTTCATAACACCTCTCTCCTAATATTGAATACATATCATATCTAGTCAAACGTAGTGAAAGGTTTTTAAATTTAATCATAGAGATTAATGTTTTCAGTTAGTTTTGGTTTGCTATTATGAAGGTCTACTATAGTAATTACGTTTAAGGAGTGCCATATTGTTAAATTGCCAATAAAGTATTATTTAGTACTTAACTACATGCTTTCGGTGTTACGCGCAAGGTTTGCGGAGGTAAACATTTCACATGTTGCTAAAAAAAACGTATATGTTACTACTGTTTCAAATTTAAGTTTGGAGCAAATTTTACAAAGATTAAAACTCCTCGATTTCGTGGGAGTGGAAGTGGCCCCAGCGCTTGCGGCTGTGGCTCTGTCGCAGTGCGTAGACGACATTGATACGCTCGGAAGGCTCTAGTGATCAAATAAATTAAGCTAGACCTTTAAGAGATATGTCGCTGTAAAGCTTAAGAATTATAGAACAACTTTTGTTCAAGAAATATTTTCGGAAAACCCTTTATTTTTAAGTGAATAATATTTCTATTTCCTTGACTGATGTAAAAAACTTATTTCATTAATGAAACAATTTTTTTCTTACCTTTTATATTAACACTTAGAACTTTATTCATTATAAAGTGTGTAGTAGTGCTTTAAGATTATTTTCATAAAGCTATCGAGAGTCTACGGTAAACAGTGCGTAAATGGAAAGCATTTTAATGAACTGCTGTCAGTCGCTGTCATCTAGGGCTTACTGCAAATTTTCGGTGATACGCACAAGGTCTACAGCGGCAAAATTTCGGTATGTTATTAAGCATAGTCGACTCTACCACTGTGCTATCATATTATTTATCTTGTTTGGTATCCTTCCGCCCAGCGGTCAAATTAACGTTGTCAAGGGTCTAAAACTCGTGCCCAAGCGTCTATTACGGGAAATATGAACATATTACAACTTTTAAAAATTAACTACACACCAATTCTTACGCAAACTTCACTGTACGCAGTCACATACACCTTTACGCTTTACCTGTAACTATTTTTAAATGTAGTTTAAATAGAATATAATTAAGGTCCATATGGTTTATATATAATACTAGCTGCAGTACCCAACGTTTGCCAGGCTGAACCCAGGGTGATATATTGTCCGCGAGTAAGGCCGAGCTTCAACCAAATTCACTCCGGCCGCGGGATAGGCATTTACATGCAAAACAAATTCTGGCGCGATTTCCACAATTTTTGTGATAACAGTGTCAAAAAAAAACCATGTTGTAGATTTTGAAGACCTCTAACAGTGCTATGGCTTCAAAAGTTTTAATTTTTTTATTTCAAGATGGTGATATCATGTGATATAATATTCAAAGTATCATAGTTTTCAGGCTATTAATTTTATCGCTTAAACAACTGTACTGCACCCTTGATTGAGTTGAATTCTTTAAAAAAGTCAGCGGGGCTGATACTATACTCTATCTCTAAAAACAAAGACACAGCATCAGCATGGTTATTTGTAATGGAAACATTGAGGCCGCGAGGCTCCAGCACATGGTTGTGGACGAGGGGTGGCAGGGGGGTGAGGATGACGCGCGGGGTGGCGGAGACAGGCGGCCGTGTTGCCAGCTCCTTCCTGGAAGGTCACCCACCCCTCGCGACTGTGGGCCAGGGAGACGGACACGCCTTGCGCGCGGGGTAGTGACAGTTCTGCATTTACAACTTCAGTGGTTAGTGTTCAACTCTTTACAGGACAGCAAATAAAAACAAAAACTGATAGCATGATGATCATGCATTAAAAATAATAAAAATTGTGCTTGCGCAGTTCGTCTTCACAAATTAAATTTGTACATTACTTTAAATAGTTTTTTCTGTGGTAGTTTTTTCATATATAATTTAGGAGGATTTTAT
This sequence comes from Bacillus rossius redtenbacheri, assembly GCF_032445375.1. Lineage (NCBI taxonomy): Eukaryota > Metazoa > Arthropoda > Insecta > Phasmatodea > Bacillidae > Bacillus > Bacillus rossius. Next base: position 16,323,271 of record NW_026962010.1, read on the forward strand.
ATCACACTGTTATGCACACCGAGGCTTCCTCGAAACAATCCTGTCCAAACCAAATGCTTATTATTTTTTTTAACTTAACATTTATTGTGATAAGAGATCTCAAATTCCTATCTGAATATCTACACACACTTGATAAAATTTTATTTTAATAGCGAGTTTTAAAAATAACACAGAATAGTTTTTGCTATCTTTAGATTTAGGCTGCTCCTGAAAATTCAAATGTTTCTGAAGACGCACAAACGATCACATTTGTTTCAAACTTTGATATTTTTGGTAGAGCCGTGTAGATAAAAAAAAAATCAAACGACACTCACATTCTGTCAATTAGACATTTTTTTAAGAAAAAAATTTGATGGCGTCGAAGTCCGTGGCTAGCTGCGCCCTCGGCTACCGATCATGATGGGAAGGGATGGGGAAAGGTGTGTGACGCCAGCGTCTCACCGAGGTCACTCATTCTCTCTTGTGTAGTATTAGTGTTCGGAACGCTCGACTACGTGTGACTTATTCAACGAAGTTTTATCAAGTCTTGGTACGCAGTGTGCGATTATGGGCAGCACAAAATTCCTCAAGAAACGGCCACAATAAATTGTCAAAGCGAAAGAAATCCGCAAAAAAAAAAAATGATTCTGGCACGTATGCTGAAAATAAAATAGGTACCTATGTACATTGAGTGTTATAATTATTATTATGCATACACGAATATGAGACATTTATATGTGACCTACTGTAAAACTTTTAAAATAAGGTTGAAAACTTACTGTCCTGGAAATTCATTTTTAACATTATTAACAGTTGAAAAAAAATATATTTGAAAACATTTCAAACGGATTTAAGGTTTTCATTTATGCTTAAAAATAATTTCTATATGCCTATAGATTGAAAATTTATTAATGATACATTACACTTGTGTGCTTGTGACAATGTTAACCGTAAAAGTGCGAATGCATACGGGAAAATTTTGATTTTTATATGCAGTTATAAATACCATTTTTATTAGGATGCAATTTTATGTCTATAAAATTTTTTGTAATCTTTACTGTCAATTTCACGTGCTGGCACTTATTGCCAGCGACAATAGATTATAAAACAGAAACTGAAAAAACAATCCAGAAATATTTCTGTAAACTATTCTTTATGTTATTCCATTTTAAAATTTTACAATGTGTATATTTTTTTAGACGTATACGTAAAACAAACTTTTTGTTAAAATTTCACTTAATGTAAGAATATATTTACGTTAAAAGTAGTACTAAATTAGATTTTCTGAGTTTTGTTGACGCCTTTGCCCACTCACCGATGGACTGCCATTGTGATTATACACACGTCTTATATTTGCTACAATGTGACTGAAAAACGTTATATAATTAACGTTTATAAAGTTTTATTTAACAGTAATGAATAGTATCAAAATGTATATTATTAATGTCATGTTATAATTGCATGTCTAACATCTAACAGGTGCACAATGTTAATATATTTAGGAGTATCATTTCTGTGACAAAACAACTTATGTAATTAATGTTGATTGCATCCCATCACTGCAAGTCACTTTGGAAGAAAGAAATAATATCGTAGAACGAACAAAAATGCAAGCTGATTGTGAGCTATGGCACAAAATGAGACGTGTGCCAGTCATTTCGGCGTTGTTTGTCGCCGGAAAGAATCTACGTCATGTTCAAATCTTGTTAAACAGTTACTCTACAAGCCCCCGTTTTCGACACTGGCAATGTAATACGGTCGTCACAATGAGCATATTCCCATTCAGAGGTTTCAAGCACAAACCGGATTAGTTGTACAGAAATGTGATTTATTTTTTGATCTATAATACGGATATTTGAGTGCTAGCCCCGACGGACTTGTGTTCGAAGAAAATGCGATTGTTGAAATCAAGTGTGTGCCTTCTGTAGTTGACCAAGGGCTCCAAGAATCTGCAATAAGAAAAATAAAGTTTTTTCTACGTGTGAATGACGATGAAAGTTTAATTCTTAAACGTTCACAGCTTTATTTTTATCAGCTGCAAAGGACATTAACAAAGCGCGAATATTGTTACTTCATAGTAATGTCTGGCGTTCGTAAGAATTTACACGTAGAAAGAGCAGAAAGAGATAAGCTCATGTGGAAAACAGAAATGTTGCCGAAACTGACTAGATTTTATCGTAGGTGTTTACTGCCTGAGGTAGTGGTGCCAAATCAAAGCATAGGCAGAGCCATTAGAGAACCAGAATACATTTTGGAAGCTGAAAGAAGCTTGGTAGAGAAACAGCAATCAAGACGTTAAAAACTGAGCTGGAAACAGCAAGGGATAAATGAATGTAAATATAATTGAAGTAAGATATTTTTGTTCTTTGAAACTCTGGACGATTAGCCATAAAATGTTCTGTTGTGTGTGTTCAAATTTGTTCTAACATCGAAAAAATTAAGTTGAACGAGAGAAGAAAAAATTTTTTGGAAGTAACTGTTCATGAGTTTTATATAAGGTTCTAATTGTATCTGAAGTTTATATTTTATGTTCTGTGAAGACATGCCTTTTAAAATATTGTTTACAATGTATTTCGAAGAACTGTTATATGTAGTTGTTTATTTTGTGTATACTATGATGTAAAAAAAACAAATGAAAATTCATTTATTTATTGAAATGGATGTTCTAGTAATATAAATGTACATGTCTTTTGGTCTCTATGTTGATGCAAACTGCGTTTCTACTATCAGTGATATGGTTTTTCTTTTCAATATTAGTAATTTCTTATTTTTCAGCTTTTTTTCTATAGTGCTTTATAGAGTCTAGATTACATACAGACCACCAATTTTGAGATATATACAGGTAAATAACTATGCACTGGCAAAAGGTCTGTCGGGATCTGAAAGTGATATAAATTATTTTACACACTTGACATTCAAATCAAGAAGACAATTACTATCTACATCTGATTTCGAAAAAGGTCCCATTCACCCTGTGTTCAGCCCGGGCAACGCCGGGTACTGCAGCTTGTGTGTGTGTGTGTGTGTAATTATTTTTCATGCATTAAGCACAATTTTTACTCTATTGAAAATCTCTGTATGTATAAATAAATGCTGATATATATCATTATTTCCTTGGTAATTGGAAACAAAAAGGAAATATATATATATATAGGCTATATATACATATATATTACTTCAGTTTATAAGTTTGCAAGTTAAGAACAAATATCCATGAACGATACGGGGCTCTTGGTTTGCCTATTGTACTTGCACTTGGCAATTGTTTTATAAACTTAAGTTTTAATACGTCAATGTATTAGGTCCTCATTTTTTACATATCGTTAAATTGTCAATGTGTAGCAAGTATATGTATGTACATCGTGTTTTATTTCTTACGAAATATTTATGTCTTGACTCATCTCGACTAATGTTAAATTATTCAGTATTTTACAAATTGTTTAATATTTCAAAAATAGTCCTGCCCTATAACTCGAATTTGGTCACAAGCGTAATATTCGCATACATTATGTGGAGAAGTTAAAATATTCTAAATTAAAAAAAATATATAGTTTTGCTCATAAAATTAAATGTGTGCTTGTAGGAAAACCCACCAGAGTGTCGGGTGTTACGGGACGTGTAAGTGCACGTAATCCTTGAACATGACATGCGATAGAGTCCAATTTAACTGACCATTGGTTGTAGAATTATAACTAAAAAAATATATTAAAAGATACATTATCAATTTAGTATCTGAATTCATCTCCAAAAAACCCTGCTCTATACGATGCCCAATGAAGATTCCTGCTGTCCCGGGCTTCTAGTGCTGAAACACTGCTGAGTGGGTGTGCCTCGCCGAAAGTCCGCCCCTAGCTAGGCACGCGGCTGTTCTCCTCAGTGGGACACAGAACTGGCAACACCGGATGAACACGTGATCCCGCCGGCGCACCCCTTCCACCCTTCAGCCCACTCGCTGCCACGGTCATATCTCTGTCTGCGATCTCTCGCTCTCATCTCCACCCCAGCACTACCTGGTGACCATGATTCACAACCGCGACCTTGAAGCTTGCCCTTAAAACGAAATGTATAGCACTATATGAGAGTGTGGTGGACATAGAGAAATAACACACAATTGCTGTTTGTATGTATATGAGCATTTGTTCTATAAAAATACTTTTCATTTGAAAAAACAAATATTTAGGTCATTAATTGAGATAAAAACTATCCTACACCTCAAGTTGGACTAAGTAACGTATATGTGCAAAATTTCATTATAAAATCGGTTAAGTAGTTTCGGAGATTAGCGTGGACGAACATCGTGACACGGGATTTTTATGTATAAAGATATATCAATAAAAATATACAGCATTTCAGCTACCTATATATTTATATTCAAAATCACAACGACTAAAATTATGTTATTTTAAAAATTCTTCTGTCTGAATATGCTTACTCATATCAGCCTCAAGGGCAATATAATATTTTATAGTTATTAAAAATCAAAATAACTATATAATTATGTAACTAAAGACCAGAATTTTCAAACAGCTTTCAATCTATCTTAAAAGTTCTATTTTAAATGTAGTGCAATAAAATCTCTCACAGAAAACTCATTTATTAAATTAACAAGTTATTGCCATCTTATTTTTCTGAGACATTTGCCCAAAATGCAGATCACGGCCATCGCTGTTTTCAAACCACGTTATTGCGCACTGCTTCACAAGAAAAAGTCAGCTAGAACTCTGCGCCTCTGGAAGTGTGACCCCACCCAATCAATATTTACAAGAACAATATAATATTAAGAAATAAACTCTTAAGTAGGTTTTTTTTTTTACGAATATGAACTGATTTATTTTTATTAATGGAAGGGCCACGGGATGTTGCGCTTCGTCCCGGAAACCATAGCCTGGCTTTAGCAGAGGTTTAAGGTGAATTTTTGAATTCGTAGGCATCGTCTGCAGTTTGAAGTGCATTTCGGTTTGGAATCGCTGTAGACAGATAATTTTAAATAAAAAATTTTATTCTTGGTAAAATATATATGCACCTATTTGAGATACCAGACGTTTGGGATAAGTTACAATTGAACCTTAAATGTGCAACATTGCAGCTCGTAACCTATAATTCGTACTCAAATCAGAAACGAAGATATCTAACTTAAATATAAAAGATAAACTAGTTTTGAAATAATATCATCTAATCCAGGCCATCATAAAATGGCTTTACAGTTAAAATTATATATAAAATTATATTTACGAAAGCATGAAAGACAAGCGAACTTAATCAGAAACAAATAAGAATAATCAATATCCAAAATTTAAAACAAAATATTTTTCCAAAAAAATGGTTGTTGGTTGTAAAGTCGGTTTACGGACTTGTTTAATGTGACGTCATAACAAAACATTGATGAAATGATTGCATACTTATATGAATAAAATTGAATCATTTTTATTGAATTATCGCTATTTTATATGGATACAAAGAAGGAGTGAAATGAAATCTACAATTTAATTGATAAATTTACTTTTATTTGCACTCATTACCTAATTCAAATATGTTTATTACTTTAACGAAGAGATTATTTTAACTATAACTTTTATACATGTTTGCTATTTAACTTCTTCCAATCTGTGCGTGCAGCCGGCGTTCATCGATTTATTAGACGTTGTCACGTCAAAAGTGTCCCGTAACGCGCGTTGTCCCGTTACGCTGTGTCCCGTTACACTCATTATACGCTTCCACTCGACTGGAATAACCATCGATTTGACTTTTTCGAGGTACATTAAACTTGAAAAACTCCCATTCGTTTCCTACTTTTCCTATCACCGTCCTATCCTTAACAGAACAACACAGATTGGAAGAAGTTAAATAGCAAACATGTATAAAAGTTATATTTAAAATAATCTCTTCGCTAAAGTAATAAACATATTTGAATTAATGAGTGCAAATAAAATAAAATTTATCAATTAAATTGTAGATTTTATTTCACTCCTTTTTATCCATACAAAATAGTGATAATTCAATAAAAATGATTGAATTTTATTAATAAAAGTATGCAATCATTTCATCAATGTTTTGTTATGACGTTTTGACGTTAAACTATCGTCCGTAAACCGACTTTACAGACAACCAATTTTTTTTATGAGATGGTGTATTTGTATTTGTTGAAGTTTAAGAATTTACGAAATTATTAAAGTTTTTAATTTTGTTTTTGCAAATAACTTTAGATAAAGGCAGTTAACACACATTGAGCCTACCCCACACAAAACCATCAAATAGGCCTATACATCAGGAGAAACCTGAATGTTAGACACTGCAACTGAAACAAATGTTTTCATCATATTAACATATATAGTAAGCTATTTGTTTGTACTATTTTCGAGTTCCCCAAAATTGAGAAAATCTTCTCTTCCAACGATGGCCTTTGAAAAAAAAACTCGCTTTATATATTACACAGAAAATAAATAAATATAAACACACATATACCTAACTATAATTTTATCGTATTGCAAAAATAATGTTTTGAATTAATAGTAATTAAGTAAGCATCAAACAAATAACAATAAAAATTTCTCCTAAAAAACCGACTTTCCGCCTTATTTTCAACTCATTAAAACACCAAGAAACGAACGAAAAAGATGAACAAAACTTGCTGCCTACTCTTGCAAATTTGTTTTAAAATCTGCGTTTTTCAACCAAAAAGTATATAATGGCAACTTCAAAATTCCGCAATTATTTTAAAATCGTACTTAAAAAATTAATTAAATAAATGTGTGGCATCATCAAAATTGCATACATTTAAATATCTTTCTTAAAATTGTTTAAAAAGAAGTTGAATTATAAAATATTGATGCTATATAAGATGCAAGAGAATCGGCAAATTAAATTAAATTTTAAATATAAATCTATCAACATAAATTTCACATTAGTTAGCAAACTTTTGAATTCATTAAAATTTCAGTAATTATGTGGTAACACGTTTTATAATTTTTTTTTTTCAGAATTCAAAAAAGCTGAACCTGCAATCAGTTTAATGTTACAATAATAGTGTTACCGTATGAATTCTACTCATCTTGTTAGTAAATATAATACAATATATTTAATGAAACAGGGCTCGCGCGTCTACCACTAAGTCAGTTTTATAATTATCACATCACCATGTGCGGAAAACTACAAATATGTGCAACATATTATTATACAACATAATACATGCCGTACGTGATCTAGAACTCCTGTCGAGCTGTGTCAACCGATTATAATTCAAGTTTTTGGTCTAGTATTGTGGAACAGGAGATTGGCAGTTTTGATGTTTCAGAGACATTAATTTTTTTTTATATTTAAAAGTAAAAAATTATTCTGTATTGCACAGAAAATAAAGAATCATAGTCAGTGTATGAATTGACAACTTATTCACTTAAAAAGTACAGGCATAAAATAAATCATGTGTGCAAATAGAAACCGAGATACACAATAAATTATAAAATTATAAATGGAAAAGGGTATACTGGCGCACCCTGCTCAGTGATAATTCGCAATGAGCTTCAACAATTAGTTATGAGCAGGGGCGTAGCCAGGGGGGGGTTTTAGGGGTTAAAACCCCCCCCCTTAGCCCCAAAACTTTAATTAAATTTCTTATTCATCACTCAAAGAAATTTCATATTAAAAATTAATAAAATTTTTACCATTACAATATTTAAATTTAAGTACCGAAAACTACTAAAATAGCACTATTTTACACCTTAAAATCAAAATTTTCCCGGGGGAGGACCCCCGGACCCCCCGCTTTAATACGTAGGGGGGGGGGGGGGCATGCTACTTAACACCCCCCATACACAAATCCTGGCTACGCCACTGGTTATGAGTAACATGATTGATGGCGTTGCTAAACCACGCGAACACTGCACTCTAACGTCGTTATGTAGGTACTACTTGAAAAATTCAGATTCGAATAAAATCCGGATCGGACCATGTTTGACCAAACTACATGAATTCCATCGAAAAAAATTCGACACTTTTCCGCAAACAACTAACCCGACTTCCACCTTACCCGGAATCTTCACTACACGGAAATGTGTCGAACCGGAATAGTGACTATTCCGGGTCGGCACAAGTCCGTGCCAACTTGTGAGATTTAAATCTTGTATGGAATAGTGACTATTCCGATTCGACACAAATCCGTTTTTTGCCATTGTTTAGGCGGAATAGTCACTATTCTTTTCGACACAAATCCGCGTCCCCATGGATATAGCATGTGATAAAAATATTAATTTGGGGAAGCCAACGATGTCCATTCTATATTGCACAGACCCGAAAACTCACGTTGGCAAGCCTTCTTTTCACAGACGAGACAGTAAAACGACCGATCGTGGATCTTCGGTTTTTTTTTTTGTTCACTGTAAATAAATATACAACTCATTATAACCATTGAATATATATAATGTATAGAAGTCGCGAGCCGTTAAATTTTCTGTCCGGTTTCTTAGAAGAATTGTTGTAGTTCCAAGCTCCGCCGCTGCGATCGCTTTCATCGCTGGGTATCGGCCGTATACGCCCCTGGCGGTATTTGGCAGAACTAGGTTAACCAGCCCAGTCGTGACATCATCCTTCACCCCCCGCCCGAAAATCCCAGACCAGCGATTCAAATTACCCGGCAGGTCTTATCAGCATCGTTAGGCGACCTTGAAGAGGAGCTTCCCTTACCGTCGTTTGAGAATGATGAAATCCCAAAAGAAGCTAGCCACGGAAATCACTGAATGATGGGATTCTGTACCCGAGTGAAGTGAAAATTAGCTATTAAAACTTTGTATTGGGCCAATAGTCAGTGTAACGTTCAAAATATGGTTTTATTTTAAAAGTAAAATACTTATTTAAACTATATTTCGCGTTTGTACAAATTTACTTTTAGATATTGGCAAGGAAAATCAACATATCTTAAACAACCTTCTCTTATTCAACGTTATCTATTATCTTATTCAACGTTATCTATTAAGTAGTAAAAGGGGTAGATATTATTTTTAAAAATAAAAAAAAATGTAACCCACTAAATCAGTATTGGCAAGATATATATAAATTCAATATTAAAATACGCACATTAAAATTTTTTGTAATTAACTTTTTTCGGTAATAAAAATTCAGGATGATTTTGGTTTAATTGGTTTACGTATATTGCTATATTTTCTAAATCACATAGAAAAGGGAAAACAGTGCATCAGTGAAAATTCAAAAATTTAGTTTAAGTAATACTAGCCATACCAAAAGTTCAATATGCGAGATAAGAAATTTGGTAACTGCTCTACATTTCAAATAAAAATGCATTGGTTTCATGAATACTGAAATGTATGCGTAATAAGGCATATTATGTTATTATACTAAGCATGACTATAACTAAAAAAATTACAGTAATTTAAAACGATGGCAGTCTTAACATACAATAAGTGCGCGAGTCTTAGTTTATTTTTTAATTGGCTTCTTCGTCAGATGGAAAAGAGTTAAGATTTCATCAAGGAAAAATATATTTTCAAAGTCACTAAACCGGGAGATAGAAAATAAGGTAGGTACTTAATTTTAAATAAAAGTTAAAATAGACTTACGCTAAACCAATTAAAAATAAGTCGTAAAAATATTTTTATTTATTAAATATGTTCTATACTTGACAGTTCTTTGTGTATAATTCTTCAAAAATCTTTGAAATTTAATACATATTTTCTTAAAATAGTAGAATATCAGCAATACCCGGAAATTACGTGAGCAAAGCCACGGGTTATTAGATACACTTTTATTATAAAATAAAAACAATTATGCATTTGTAGTTCACGAATGTGATATTTTGATTATTGCTTCACAACATTCATTTGCCAGTCTCAAATTTCATTGTACCACTTGTCAGAAATGTCACCAAAAATGATAGTTTTTTTTTTTACGAATTTCAATTACGAGGAAACCTTTCGCAAGACTTTTTTCTTCGCAGTAGTCACTGGGACACCATTAATTTAAATCCACTAAGATAATAAAATTGTATGTATAATGATTTGTTTTTGTATATTTATATAACTTCCCAACCAATTTTTAATGATTTTCATGTGAATAAAAACTTGTAAAGCAATTTAATTAACTGTGTCATAATACTTCTGATTAGATGGAAATACAAACTTTTCATCAGTAATATACGATGATAAAAATATTTATTATTGCAAAATAATATTCACTGTTCAAATGCAAATTTAAATAGATTATTCATACATGTTTCCTGCTAATTAAAGGTTTAAAATAATAATTTTTTAGTATAAAATCATTTTTCTCTTGTGTTAAAATGGGTTGCTAAAATGAGGAATTATAAATATGTCACTTACTAAGTCCGTGCACAGATTTAAGTACACAAAACAGCAATGTAAATAATCTTTTTTTGTAGTTTCTAATTTTGTGCCCTGGATAACATGTTTTTGGTTTAATTCATACCAAAGTGAATTTTTTGAACAACTTAAATTGATGTCATAAATAAATATTTATTTTATATTAAAAATCCACAAACAGTTTTTAAAATATAATATTTATCACGCCAGATGGAATAATAAACAAAAAATAGCTCTTATATGTTGTCTGTGTTTAAAGAATTGTATTATATTTCATGGAAATAATATTTACCTTTCGGTTATTAAAAGAAAATATATTTGTATTCAAAATACTTGCGCATCGTTTTTACGAGCATAAAGGACGGGATACATTCGCAATAGCACGCAAACAGCACACAGATAGCACACACGCACAGAGATAGCACAGAGCTTGATGCTACATTCACGCACAACACAACACAAAATAATACCCGAAGCATTCAAAAAAGTTTTTTAAATGTAAAACTCCCGTTCACAATTTTGGTCACTGAAGTTGGCATACATGACGTTTGTTTAGATTCGTGTGTTGTTACTGTGGTACGGTTTTCGTTAAACCCAGAAATATTTTAAATATTTCAAAGTTTACGTACAAAACACAATGAGCATTCAAAAATATATATATCACTGTTTATTTCAAATCCCGCTTCTTTAACACATTCAGACACAGACTTCCAAGCATTTAATTTAGCTTCTTCATTTTTGTATCCTGCGGATCCCCTGTCATACTGACGCCGCCGTCAGTGCTCCCTCTGAGAGCACAGGCCGTTATGTGTCCTCAACACCTGATAAGTGCCGCGCCCCGAACGCGCCCGCGCGCGCAACGTAGTGCAGTGCCCCGAACGGCGTGACGTCAGTCACGGCCTCCTACGTGTGCAAAGCGCCCGGCCGGGTGTGGCACTGCGCAAGGGTATTGTTTCTCATGCATTTTATAATATAAACAAAAACTAAGAAATCTAAACCATTCAATAATTAATGTTAATTAAATGATCATATGTTAAAAGGGTATAATTCACAAAACTGGCCGAAGTCACCTTCCCGCGCTCCGCAGTTTTCCCGCGGAATTTCCCCCCTCCCTGGCCCCGGCGGCCAGGGAGGTTAGTCAGTCGCCATCCAGCACTCGCCCGGGCCGGCAGCCCACGCACGGGGAGCCTTCAATTTTCGCGCCAACACCATATAACTGCAATAGGTAATTATAGTCCAAACGTTTTATATCAGCTCCCCGGTCGGCCCAAATCGGCCGTTAGCAACCACGCGCGGTCTTTTAATAATATGTGTATCCCATCAGGGATTTTTATATTTTACGTAAGCCATTAGGTGACCTGTCGTGGCACCTGCGCCTCACGCTTTAACGTCCCACCACGGGACATAGTTCTTTGCCCACGCAGGGCGGCACTGCGCCGAACGCGACCAGAACTTTCGGACGAGTATTCACCTGGGGCGTGCCACGGCCACGTGTGTGATATCGCTCCCGATTCCACCGTGTCCGTGCCCAGCTTAACGTGGCCCAGCCACCCCGCGGACTATCCGCGCATGCATATTCTCCTGTGCGGGACTAATCGCAGTAATTCAGGGTAACGTGTTTTAATAAGTAAATCACTCTCCTGTGCGGGACTAATCGCAGTAATTCAGTGTAACGTGTTTTAATAAGCAAATCATTCACCTGTGCGGACTAACCACAGTAATCTAGTGTCATGTGTTTCCTTAATTAATTTGCGGGACCGATCGTCCACACACGTCACGCCACGTCCGTGTACTCTCGCAGAGACCCTAGCAGGTTCAGGTGCGCGGAGCTTAGGTCGACGGTGAAGCGGCCAGTCACGTGAACGTGTGACCTGTAGAGTGTGCTACGTAATAAATCACCAAAAGAACTCGTGTGTTTCATTAATAAGGCGTCCTGGGAGGCCATAACAGCCCGGGGAGTCCTTTGTCGCCGCATCCCTGCCTACCGCCACGAGGCCAGGAACCCCCCCTTGAGATTCAAAATTAACCTACCAGCTTAAATTTACGCAAATTCAGTTTAGGCAACGGGGGCGGCGTCAATACAAAATATTTTTACTTTCTATTACAGCTATCAAAAAGCTATCAAATGTGCCTTCCATTTTTATGTTATCGCGTGTTTGAAAACAATAACAAATTTACTCAAGTCAAGAGCACCAATACTTTCGTGACAATTGTTCTTTTATAAGCCCACTCGAGTAGTACTTAAACTGTTTGCTGATTGGCTACCACCATGGTCGCGCACAGAAAATAACCTAAAAGTTAAAAGTTAATGAACTTTCTGTGCGCCGATCCTGTGCTATTTTTCTGTGCGCGTGCTATTTGCCAATGTGGCAGCTCATATCTAATAGTGTATGTTGAACTTCTGTGCGTCTTTGCTGTTTGCTTGCTATTGCGAATGTAGCCCGGGCTTAACTTGTGTATCTAACCTCAAAGCAAGGAATATAAAGAGTGGGAACTCAATGCTATAACAAACACTCTTATTTTCTTTGGAGATCCGGGAAATGTGCGTTATTTATAAGCAACTTAACATAGTAAATCGTTAACTTTTCAGATCTATGTTGGCAAAATTGATTTTTTTTTGGTGGTCATTCGCTACTGGGAATATTCACCATATAACGTTTAAGATTATTTATTTTGAATTACGAAACAACCAAAACATTATGTAAAAATGCTTCATCTTATGTTAAAAAAATTATAAACTGCATAGCCACAAAGTATGACATCATACCATTAGTTTCAGTTACTAATAACAACACGTGCACGCGTTTGAACAGTCATCGCAGCCATAGTTGTTTCATAGCTACCAAAATCATTCAACGTTGTCAAGAATTATTCCAAATTATGTTTTGCCATTTTACTCAATGCGCCACTCCGTTAACACAACATTTTATAAATTCTGAACTACGAATGTCAGTGGGAATGTACACTATACTGTACATTCCAATCTGATACGCTTTGAGAAATTTCTGTAGTTTTCTTATTATTAAAACTTAATTTTTTATGTTGGCATCTTTTAACCGCACTGTTTTTTTTTTTTTTTTTTTTCGGTGGCCGTACTCCTCCAATTCAGTTGCGCCCTCCGGTATCTAAGCGCTCGGAATTCAACAAAAGGCACCGCCTCTCGATAGAGTGAAACAGAGAATTACGCGCACGACCTTGAAAAAAGCGACGCTACAGCGCTCTGGCGTGGAAGCTGGTAACTACGAGTACCCTCTTGTGGAAAGAAGAGCTGTCTAGCGGCGGAGCTAACAACTACCTCAGTTTTGGATCCGAAAATTGGAATAATAAATCCTATCCCCTCGCGACTTCTATAAGTTATATATATTCAATGTTATAACTAATAGTCAATTAGGTTAGGTTAGCTACATTATAAATACTTTAAAACATATGGACGGTTGATTTGGTTAGGATAGCTACATTAAAGATACTGTGAAATCATGTAAACGATTTCCTAGCCCTGGATAGCTACATATTAAAAAGTTATTTGCTAAGCAACCATAAATTGATTTTACAGTATTTTTAATGTAGCTATACATACCTAATATAACCAACCCTCCACAATGATTTAAAGTATTTATAATGTAGCTATTAGGGATGGGTGGTTCGCGAACTACCAGTTCATTTGGAACTGTTCTGACGAGCGAACTAGGTGACTAGTTCGTTGTTACCTTTGAATATATATACTGTATAGAAGTCGCCAGCCCAGGTTAAAATTTCTAATACGGTTTTGAGGCAGTTGGTTAATTCACCGCCGCAATCGCCACCATCTCTAGGGCATCGACTTGTGGTGGTCCCTAGCGGACAAGTGCCGAACTCTTCAAACACCCCTTCCCCCTCCCGTTGAACGACCTCGAGCTGCAGTGAATGATGGCTGAGGGGTGCGGGGAATGACAGCGGGCGACAGTGCTGCATTCTAACGTGTACACAACAACTAAGACGATACAGGGCGTTACGGCAGCGCACTGCAGCGGTGAAGTTCCCAAGCTGCTCATTTTACGCTCTTGAAAAACGTAGAGTAAATCCTATCCACTCGCGACTTCTATACAGTATATATATTCAAAGTTGTTACCAAAAACAATCGTTCTTTCGTTCTTTGCGTGTTTCTCTTCTCCTACTATGTTTGGTCCTTACTGCGCATGCGCGAAAGATCCCTAGGTGACTAGTTCATCCTGGGACCGCTACTGCTCTGATACAAAAGTTTCGGATACTTGTAACTAGGTACATTACTGTATCAGTATCAGGTTGGAACAGATACCGAAAATTGCTGTAACAACCCACCTCTACTAGTTCGCTGTTACCAAAAACAATCGTTCTTTCGTTCTTTGCGTGTTTCTCGTCTCCTACTCTGTTTGGTCCTTACTGCGCATGCGCGAAAGATAAACACGCCCCCCCCCCCCCCCCCCCAATCATACCACTGTCACCCAATATGCCACGTCTTTCTTTCTTGCTTTCTTCCCTCTCTTACGTTTGTTCTTTATTTGGTCTCGCTTCGTCAGTTCCAAGCAGAGACGTTCCAAGTACTGATCTGAACTACGAAGACCGAAGAGAAAGGGAGTACATATACACACTGAACTAGCTAGTTCAAAGACATAGATAGTTCACACAGTAAGTTTATTTAATTGTGTAGTTAGGCTGTCGGTCATTATTTTCGTTTCGTTCTTTCTTGCGCAATGATGTATCGTTTGACGATCGTGAACTCTTATTAATTTTTATCTAATATTCTTTAGACATTTACATTACATATTGGCATTAAAAAACGTGTCACGTAAATAAGTGTAATTACGTTAAATTTCAGATAGCCTATACAATCTGAAATTAAACTTTAATTACACATAGACCACACATTACAAAACTACACTAAAATTTAAAGAAACATAATAAAACTTACCTAATACGAAAAAAATCAGCTTAGGTTGTCACAGATGAGAAAACACTATACTATTATTTTGTTTTGTACACATGTGAAAATAAGCACTTTACTTGCAGAAAATAAATTAATACACATTCAAAAATGTAAGAAGTGTGTGAAAGAAAAACAATATGATAGTTGCTCATTTGTAATGGGAGATATTGTTTACAAGCATCGGATTACTGTGTGCCTCTTTTATTTATAGAAAAAGAAATGCCCATAAAACAAAAAGTCTCTAACGATTGTGTTGGTGTCATGTATGGAATATTTTGTTTAAACATTGGAAACCGCGATACAGTCCGCGACCGATGTAGTTCAATAGAACGGTTCCTAAAGAACTAGTCTTTGAAGTGACTAGTTCTGAACGAACTAGTTCTTTCCAAAGAACTATATTTCCCATCCCTAGTAGCTATCCTATACTAATCGACCGCAAAGTTTAATGCCAAACCGGTCTATACAATGAGATAGAACGGGGAAAAAAAAGCGAGCATAAACTTCGGGGAACTTCGGGTTTGCTCTCTCGTTTGAGAAAAGAAGGCTTGCCAACGTGAGTATAGTCGCCGCACGGTAAGTTCGTACTTTTGGGAAGAACTGTTGAAAAATGGAACTAAGAATATTTGGTTTACTATTGTGCAATTTGTTTGACAAATAAATAAACAAAATAGGACGACATAATTTATCAAGCAATTACGTTTCCGTACGTGTGTATGAAAAACTGAAATAATTTGTATTTGTTAATTTTATATGTAAGTTTTTTAACACGCGTGGCAACGATATTTATCGGTATGTTGGCTATACACTTGAAGAAATAGTTCCTTAGTATGTAATTTTGAACAGCTGAAATAACAATAAATATTGCTTAAAATGCTTCACATATGTTTATTTCCAGATCCTGGAGTAATATTGTTTAATATATACGAACGTTAAGTTATTTTGTTTACAGATGACGTTGCAAGCTGTTGCGGATGAATCACCTACGTAACTGTGTGTCGGCCCGAGCCATGTTGAACGCTTGTTTGCTCAAAACGACTTCTGATTTTCCGAAAACATCCAGTGTATTTGTGTACTAATTAATTTTCTAATTTTAAAGGGTTGTCTTAATTGTAACTTGTAGTGAACTATTTGCTTTTACAGTGTAACTTTGTGTTAGTTATTACGGTTTGTTAGGTTATTAAAATGAATGTAAAGAAGGAGACAGCACGATATTATCAACGTGGCACGAAGAGTTACGATGTTAATGAATACAGGTCAACTGGAACAGGGTGATGTCGCAGAAATGACAGCATTTCTTCTAGATCTGGGCGTCACGACCGTGAAAAAGTGAGTGACTAATTAACACGTTATGAAAGTATGTGCGTGAAAACGTTCCGTTAGGTTGGGGCGTGTTTGTAAAATAGTGTAAAAGTACCTTCCTCGCAGCTTTCTTGTTTTGAATGTCGGGCAAATTACAAACAGACACGTTCTTATATTTTAGGTTATATATTAGGTAATGTCCCACAAGCAAAACATATTAAATGAAAGGGCATGTACACAGAATTTTTATTATTTTAACAATATGTAATATGATTGTATGATTGTATTGTTGATTTTTATATAACTTCTATTGTATTAAATTGTATTTAACTTGCTCCATGTCCCTAATTTGTGACTAAACGGAGTGCATGAATGAATAAATAAATAAATAAATAAATACTAACCTAACATAACCTATCCTCAACCAACATAATGTAACCTAACCCAACCCAAATGAGGTTTATTTACATGAAATTAGGTTTGGTTAATTTTGGTTAGGTTAGGAAACATAATTGTCAATAATTAGAATGCATTTTAAAAAACTTGAGTAGAAATTCAACTCTACGTAGGTTGTTGTCATGACTTTTTGTTAACACCTGTAACCATAAAAAAATACAGCATTTGAATATATGCTCAGGGTAAATGTGCTAATGTATGCTTTTTAATTACAGGTGTTCTGGATAACGTGTTTAGTGATATGTAATTTCTCTGCTGTGTTTATATGCGATTCTTAAACATTAGTTTCATTACAGGATATAACATAATATTGATGGTAGTGATAATTTATTGCTGAGTTTCGATTTATTTAATATATTTATTTTATTACAGATTCTTAAGTTAAGTTTTTTATGGCAACAATTTCTTTTCTGCATTGTACATACTTAAGTGATACAGTTTTTATATGAGACAAACCACATAGACACATAAAAATACACACTTACAGAAATGTTTAATGTATAACTTAGAATTTGAATTTAAAATTTATTCTGCTTGATAGAAAATAATGCCTCTAATTACAAAACACTGACGCCGACCGCCAATGCTCCTCTGTCGCATAGACCGCTATGCCTCATCAACGTCTCGCAAAAGCGTGTGCACCGAACGCGCCCGTGCGCGCAGCAAAGTGCAGTTCGTGCGACGAGGCGAACGCCATACAACGAGTGCTACACCGGCGCAAGGATCCGGCCGGGTGTGGCATATCCTTCCGCCGCACTACAACAAATTGTTATAATTATGTTTTTCCACAGGATTTTATTAAACATTATTTTTTATTAATTAATAATTAAGTCTTTGCAAAATCATGTTTCAATGTGCGATTTGTCCCGAACCTGGCCGGTTCAGTTTCCCGCGAAATTCACACGTTTCCGCGGGAGGGCTGGCGGGGGAGGGGGGTCGCGCGCGGCGACACCGCTAGTGTCCTTCGAGAGCTCAACCAGGCCGGCAGCCTGCGCGCAACGCGGAACCTTCAACCTTTGCATTCACCGACATGTAGTTTTCCATAGTGTAATTTCTTTTCAACCTTTTGTACAGTTCCGCGGTCGGCCTAAATTTACCATGAGGTACTTAACTTAATTCAATCAGTGCTCCGAGATGAGTGTTTACGTCATACGTAAGTACTGTGGGGAGAGTATGTGTTTTTACGTCGGCGCTTCACGCCCAACCTAGCCTACAGGCTACTTAGTTTTGGCCCGCACGGGGCAGCCAGCAGGTGACACGTGCCATCCAACTTAATAACGATTCAGTCCCTGGGACACACCTAGACACCACGTAGAGTCGCCGGAGACACGGGCCTACGTGTTGCTAGCCCAGTTTATCAAGTGTAATGTGTTAACGGAATAGTTGTTCGCCTAAGTGTAATTCGTCATGTCAGGGCTTATGTATCACCGTCGTACTGCAGTGCGCCACCAAACTTAATAACGATTCAGTCCCTGGGACACACCTAGTCACCACGTAGAGTCGCCGGAGACACGGGCCTACGTGTTGCTAGCCCAGTTTATCCAGAGCTAGGTATTAGTGTAGTGTATTGTGCTTCAAAATATCGTGTGCCATGTCAGAGTGTCTTTTGTAACTTTCGCGTCACGTATACGAGTCTGCCCCTCACGCGCATAAGAATCGTGAGCCGCCACTGAGGAAGTGAGCTGCGCGTGTGACTAGTCGCGTCGGGCAAACCGTTACGGCCAGAACGGGCAGCACCATGTATTGGGCTGTGCTGTATTAAATTCACCAACTATCTGAAGAGGTTTTGTGTTATTATTCAGGCGTCCCGAGTGGCCTCAACAGCTCGGGGGGCCCTACTGCGTTGACCCCTACCTCTAGCCACAAGGCCGAACCTTCCCTGAGATCACGAACTGAACAAAATCACGTCTAAATACTCAGAGGTAGCGGGGACGGCGTCAAATTGGCGCCCAACGTGGGGCTTTAATTTTCTAAAAATTAATTTCCAAATTTTGTTTCAAATTTTTCAAATTTTTTCTCAAATTTTTCAAATTTTATACTTCAAATTAGTGTACCAGTAAGGGCTCGCGTAGGAAGTCGGGAATCGCGCGGAAACGGACGCGACGCGCAGACAGCCAAAGGAGCGGGCACCTGGCGATAGGCGCGCGTCAAGTTACACGCCAGACGCGCATCAAGTTACGCGTCAGGCGAGATAACGGCTGTGGGAGCGGAAGTCCGCGCGCCTCGCACACGGATCAGGTGGCGCAGCTGCGCAGCTGCTACGCGCCGAACAGGAGCACGAACATGAGCCGTGACGGAGCGGTAAAGATAGACATGGAAGGGGTATGCCACGCATGCCTTCTGCCAGGGTTGCCAATAAATCATGCCGCGGCAGGGGTTTTCGCCACCTGTACCTGCGACACAGATAGGAAGCACAAAACAGACTTTGACGACAGAAAATCAGGGCCGACGTCTACAATTCAGTGCGGCGCGAGGGGATGTCATCGGCGGCCCGATGAGGTGGCGTTCTGCCACCAGTGCGGCACCGTGAGGCACCGCTCGTGCACCGAGGCCCGGGAGTTCCTTAACTTCCGGAATGGGCTATTCATGTGCCGCGCGTGCGAGCTCGCGCTGGACAGACCGTCAGCGACGCCGGCGGCCCCTGTCGCACCGCGCCCCGGCGGCACCCTCAAGCTGCCGGAGTTCGGAGGGCAGGAGCACGAGGACCCCGCAAAGTTCCTGCGGACATGCCGAGACAGGCTGGCACGATACGCGGTGCCTACAGATGAGTGGACGGAGAAGGCGTGCGATCAGCTGAGGGGGTGTGCCCTTGACTGGTGGACCACAGCCGGAGAATACGGCATGGAGTGGGGTGACTTCGCCAACGGACTGGAGGAGCGTTTCAACGACGCCCGTGCCCGGGCCCGGTGTCAACAGTCACTGTTCTGCCGGCCTCAGGAGGCGGGGGAGAGCGCGGAGGCCTTCATCAGGTCTAAGGCGCGGCTCCACCGACGGCTGGCGGAATGGGAGGACGACAGCAGCATGCTAGGGGTAGTCGTCCAGCTGATGCTGCCCGAACTGCGGCCATTCCTTAGGGCCGCCACCGACAAGGGACTGGAGACGTTCGTGCGGTTGGCGAACGAGGTGGAGCGCGACGTGCAAGCTGTCCGTCGCAGCCGCGAGCCGCCCACCCGACGGCCAAGTGCGTCGCCACCGATGTTGGCGGCCCCCGAGGTCTCCAGGGCTCTGGTACCGTACGTGGAGCCAGTGCCGAGGCAACAGGGGGAGCAGCCGTCCCGACGTACCGCACCCAGGGAGAACACCGGGGCACCAAACCAGGGGGCTCCGCGCTGCAAGTACTGCCGTGAGGAGCGGTACCACTGGCACGACGTCTGTCCCACGCGGGCAGCTGTCTGGCAAGCCCGTGGGGCGGGCGGCCTTACGTCGGGAAACGCCCGCTAGGGGGTAGTGCCATGGCTGGCCACTGTCCCTGGAACCCTAGCCCGGCCTCCACTGTCACCCCGGCGCGCCCCGTCAGGACGGACGGGCGCGGCGCACTCGACTCGTCAGCGGCCTGCACCGGGTCGTCGGCGAGCCGCACCGGACACCAGGTGGCCCCGGCGACACCGGCAGCACCTGCGGTGTCCGCGGACACACCGGCACGCCCCGTCAGGACGGACGGGCGCGGCGCACCCGACTCGTCAGCGGCCTGCACCGGGTCGTCGGCGAGCCGCACCGGACACCAGGTGGCCCCGGCGACACCGGCAGCACCTGCGGTGTCCGCTGACACACCGGCACGCCCCGTCAGGACAGACGGGCGCGGCGCACCCGACTCGTCAGCGGCCTGCACCGGGTCGTCGGCGAGCCGCACCGGACACCAGGTGGCCCCGGCGACACCGGCAGCACCTGCGGTGTCCGCTGACACACCGGCACGCCCCGTCAGGACGGACGGGCGCGGCGCACCCGACTCGTCAGCGGCCTGCACCGGGTCGTCGGCGAGCCGCACCGGACACCAGGTGGCCCCGGCGACACCGGCAGCACCTGCGGTGTCCGCTGACACACCGGCACGCCCCGTCAGGACGGACGGGCGCGGCGCACCCGACTCGTCAGCGCCCTGCACCAGGTCGTCGGCGAGCCGCACCGGACACCAGGTGGCCCCGGCGACACCGGCAGCACCTGCGGTGTCCGCTGACACACCGACACGCCCCGTCAGGACGGACGGGCGCGGCGCACCCGACTCGTCAGCGGCCTGCACCGGGTCGTCGGCGAGCCGCACCGGACACCAGGTGGCCCCGGCGACACCGGCAGCACCTGCGGTGTCCGCTGACACACCGGCACGCCCCATCAGGACGGACGGGCGCGGCGCACCCGACTCGTCAGCGGCCTGCACCGGGTCGTCGGCGAGCCGCACCGGACACCAGGTGGCCCCGGCGACACCGGCAGCACCTGCGGTGTCCGCTGACGCACCGGCATGCCCCGTCAGGACGGACGGGCGCGGCGCACCCGACTCGTCAGCGGCCTGCACCGGGTCGTCGGCGAGCCGCACCGGACACCAGGTGGCCCCGGCGACACCGGCAGCACCTGCGGTGTCCGCTGACACACCGGCACGCCCCGTCAGGACGGACGGGCGCGGCGCACCCGACTCGTCAGCGGCCTGCACCGGGTCGTCGGCGAGCCGCACCGGACACCAGGTGGCCCCGGCGACACCGGCAGCACCTGCGGTGTCCGCTGACGCACCGGCACGCCCCGTCAGGACGGACGGGCGCGGCGCACCCGACTCGTCAGCGGCCTGCACCGGGTCGTCGGCGAGCCGCACCGGACACCAGGTGGCCCCGGCGACACCGGCAGCACCTGCGGTGTCCGCTGATACACCGGCACGCCCCGTCAGGACGGACGGGCGCGGCGCACCCGACTCGTCAGCGGCCTGCACCGGGTCGTCGGCGAGCAGTACCGGACACCAGGTGACCCCGGCGACACCGGCAGCACCTGCGGACCGCCTGACGGCAGCGGCAGCGCCCCGGGAGCAGTGTGGTGAGTCGTTCCAATTAGGGCAGTTGGGACCTGGGGCGGGGCATTTACTCCGGATTCCCGTCAGGATGGATGGACAGCCGGTGCATGCTCTTGTCGACACGGCCGCCAGCCACACGTATGTGTCGGCTCAATGCTCGAGCGTACGGGACATTGTCTCAGATGTGGAGGAGGTACAGTTAGCGACGCAGGGGGCGACAGCGCGTATTGTTGGCCGCTCGAACATCACCCTCTCCATCAGGGACCATGTTAGTCACACAACAGCACTAGTAGTAGAGGGACTACGGGAGATGCTGATCCTAGGTCTGCCTTGGCTGGCGCAGGAGGACGCCACTGTGGAAGTCAGGGAGGGGAGGTTGCACGTTGGCCACCACGAGCGGCGCACAGTTTACAGCCTGGGCTATCGGCCACCCGCCGAGCAGGGGACACCCATCACGCTCGCGGACTTGAGGAACGGTGTGCCCGCTGCCCATGTAGAGCTCATAAACAATGTCTTGTCTCAACAGCCACAGGTGTTTGCGGCCACAGATATGCTCCGCCGTACCACAACCACGGAACACACCATCCCCACCCGACCTCACCAACCCCAGTTCGTAAAACCATACGGGTTCGGACCCACTGAAAGGCACGTCATCCAGACCCAGATCACGGAAATGTTACGCGATGGAGTCATCGAACCCAGTGAGTCGCCATACAACTGCCAGATTGTCATGGCGAACAAGAAAGATGGCTCCATGCGTTTTTGTGTGAATTTCAAACCAGTCAATTCAGTAACCATACCCGCCCCACCACCGCTCATCAACATAACAGACGCTTTGGCGGGGCTGGGCGACGCCCGCATCTTCACGTCCCTGGACCTCAAGTCCGGGTACTGGCAGGTGCCGGTACGTCCAGAGGACCGCCCGAAGACCGCGTTCACTGCCCCTGACGGCCGGCGTTTCCAGTTCTGTGCCATGCCGTTCGGGCTGATGGACGCCCCCGCGACCTTCCAGGCCATGATGGTGCGTGTGTTAGACGGGTACGCGGGCGAGTTCGCCGCCGCGTACCTGGATGACGTCATCATCTGGTCACGGTCGTGGGAGGACCACGCCCGGCACCTCGGCCTGGTCCTTGAGCGGCTGGCCAGACACGGCCTCACGTGTGCCCCCCAGAAATGCCACGTGGGCGCGGCTGAACTGGAGTACCTAGGGCACATGGTGGACGCGGAGGGTTGCCGCCCTCTGCCAAAGCACCTGAACCTTATTGAGTCCAAACCCGCCCCTCGAACCCGCAAGCAGCTGCAGAAGTTGATGGGCCTTCTCAACTGGCTGCGCTCGTTCATTCCGCATTTTGCCAGCGTCACCGCCCCGATGACGGACTTGCTGTCACCCAAGCTCCGGTTTCAGTGGACCAGCGAAGCGGACGCCGCCCTGGATGCGGTGAAACAGCAGTTCCGCGAGTGCCACCAGCTCGCCCGTCTGCAGCCTGACCTTCCCCTGTTCCTTCAGACAGACGCCAGTCAGGAGGGGATGGGGGCCGTCCTATACCAGGTGGGGGACAAAGGCGTGCGCCGGGTGGTGGAGTACGCCAGCGCCAAGTTCGGCCAGCCCGAACGGCGGTACCATGTGAACGAGCAGGAGTGCATGGCCGTCGTTTGGGCTATGCGCCGCTACCGCCACCACCTGGAGGGCCGCCGGTTCACGCTGCGGACGGACAGCCAGTGTCTCCGCTGGCTGGACTCCGCCCAGGGCCGCAAGTCGAAGTTCACGAGGTGGGCGTTGATGCTCCAGAACTTCGACTTCGCGGTCGAGCACGTCCCTGGACGGGACAACCAGTTCGCCGACGAGTTGTCGCGCCATCCCGACCCACACAACACGTTTCAGGATGACCAGGACTGGGAGGGGCTGTTGCCGCCAGGGGGAGTCGCGCCGCCGGTCACTCCAGGGGAGGCGCCCGCAACTTTATTCCTCATCCCAAGGGCCCCCGATTATCCCGCCGTCTTGCCTGTGGAGACCCTGAGCGGATTAGTGGAATTCGTGAAACAGGCCCAGCGGACAGACGACCCCACACAGGCCGAGGTGCGGTCATGTGGGGAGCAGGTTCACCCCTACCACAGGTGCGTGGACGGGGTGTTGGAGACCCGGGTACCAGGGGACATGGACGCCTGGCGCCTTCATGTGCCGCTCGGTGCCCGCGAGCAGGTCATGGGCTTCCACCACACGCACGAGCTGGCGGGACACCCAGGTGCGCACCAAACCCAGTTAGACATCCGTAAGACCTTCCATTGGCCGGGGGTGACGCGGGACGTACGGGACCTGGTGCGGCGCTGCCAGCAGTGCCAGCAGAGGAAGACGAGGCGGTCTGACGGGGTGGAGCAGCAGCGCCCCCGACGGCCCCGCGACCCGTTTCACACCCTGGCCCTGGACATAATGGGGCCCTACCCGCGGACCACCCGGGGAAGGAGGTTCTTGGTCGTCATCACAGACATTTTCACCCGGTGGGTCGAGGCCTTCCCGGTGTCCAACGTGCGCGCCGGAACCATAGCCGCCCTGCTGGACCACAAGATATTCCCGCGGTATGGTTTCGCGCGCGTGCTGTTGACGGACAACGGCTGTCAGTTCAGCGGGAGGCGCTGGAGAGCTGACTGTCGCCGTTGGGGTCTCGACCACCACACCACCCCCATTTACCATCCCCAGGCCAACCCCACTGAGAGGCGGAACCAGGAGGTCAAGGCGCAGCTGCGGCTGAGGTTGGGGGACGACCACTCCAAATGGGACGTCCACCTGCCGAAGCTGTTGTATTGCCTCCGGCGCCGCACCAACGCTGTCACCGGTCATTCCCCTGCCGAGCTTCTGTACGGGAAGAACTTGGCTTTGCCCGGGGAAAGCAGGGTGGCCGATGTTGCCATGGGCACGGTGGCGCGCCCCAATCATGAGGAGGGGAGGGAGCACGCCAGACAACGGCAGGCCCAATTCCTGGCGGCCCACACGCCCATGACTAGTCACCCCCCACCCCCCATCCAGCCAGGTCAGCTGGTATATGTCAGGCAGCACCACTTGTCGTCCGGGGCGCGTAACTTTTGTGCGGGGTTGGCGCCTCGATGGTCGGAGCCGCGGGAGGTCCTGTGGAGGACGGGCCCCTCATCCTATGCGGTCCGGACGCCAAGGGGACGGCCCGCTAACGTGCACCGGGACGACCTGCGCGTAGTCGCGCACGGGGTCAGAGTTGGCCCAACGACCCCCTCTTCACCATCCCCCACACTCCAGGAAGCCACAGATACGCCGCGGGAAGGAGCAGCACCTGAACCCACCACCCGGGGGGACATGCACACGGGCGACACAGACGTGGGTAGCCCTGATCAGGCACATGAGTGCAACCAACCCGACCTCCGGGACACCCCGAGCAGGTCCCCGGTGCCGCTGGCCACAGTTCCGCACGTCCCCGAGGAGGTGGGGAATCCGTTGGTCTGGTTTCCTGACGAGGAGGGGGAGGAGGTCTGTGAGGAGGAGGACGTCGAGCCACTGTGGCTGCTGGACCTCAGCCTGGCGGACGCCACGTTCCGGGTATCCGTGGACGAGCCCGAGGAGGGGGAGGAGGAGCCGGACAGTAGGGATAGGCGCCCCACCCGCATACGTCGGGCCCCGGTCAGGACGTACTGCGCGGACGACAGCGAGCCGGTAGAGTTCGCTCCTGTCCCCGCCGTGGAGGCGAGCTGCCCGACCACCCAACCGGACACGAGGGGACCTACCACACTCTGCACAGTGGAGACCCCTACCAGCACAGTCCCCACCACACGACCACAGAGGGCCCGCCGACCCCCGGCCTACCTGGCGGATTACGAGTGGTCCAGGTCCCCGTCGAGCTACTCCACCCGGGCGCGGCCTGTAAGGGGCGATCCAGGTGTGCCAACACTCGTGGCCGGACCCCTATCATTCCCCCCGCCCACGTCATCCATTCCACCACCCTGCCACACCCCGACCACACTGACCCCCCCACCCACTTGTCACCATATTGAGCTAGAAGAGGCGCACGTCGCTGCCCAGTCCCAGGGGGGGAAAGGACACGGGTCAGGGCGTAACCCCTTATCATTCATTGAGTGGGAGAGGTATTCAGGGCAGAATGTTTACATCACAACACACCACCACTCCGCCGCGTAGTGTAGGGCTCGCAGTGCGGCGAACGTCAGTGAAGTGCTCAGCGTGTGAAGCGAGGCGTTGATGCACATAGCGGTCTCAGAGAAGGGGGGGCATTTGACGCCGACCGCCAATGCTCCTCTGTCGCATAGACCGCTATGCCTCATCAACGTCTCGCAAAAGCGTGTGCACCGAACGCGCCCGTGCGCGCAGCAAAGTGCAGTTCGTGCGACGAGGCGAACGCCATACAACGAGTGCTACACCGGCGCAAGGATCCGGCCGGGTGTGGCATATCCTTCCGCCGCACTACAACAAATTGTTATAATTATGTTTTTCCACAGGATTTTATTAAACATTATTTTTTATTAATTAATAATTAAGTCTTTGCAAAATCATGTTTCAATGTGCGATTTGTCCCGAACCTGGCCGGTTCAGTTTCCCGCGAAATTCACACGTTTCCGCGGGAGGGCTGGCGGGGGAGGGGGGTCGCGCGCGGCGACACCGCTAGTGTCCTTCGAGAGCTCAACCAGGCCGGCAGCCTGCGCGCAACGCGGAACCTTCAACCTTTGCATTCACCGACATGTAGTTTTCCATAGTGTAATTTCTTTTCAACCTTTTGTACAGTTCCGCGGTCGGCCTAAATTTACCATGAGGTACTTAACTTAATTCAATCAGTGCTCCGAGATGAGTGTTTACGTCATACGTAAGTACTGTGGGGAGAGTATGTGTTTTTACGTCGGCGCTTCACGCCCAACCTAGCCTACAGGCTACTTAGTTTTGGCCCGCACGGGGCAGCCAGCAGGCGACACGTGCCATCCAACTTAATAACGATTCAGTCCCTGGGACACACCTAGACACCACGTAGAGTCGCCGGAGACACGGGCCTACGTGTTGCTAGCCCAGTTTATCAAGTGTAATGTGTTAACGGAATAGTTGTTCGCCTAAGTGTAATTCGTCATGTCAGGGCTTATGTATCACCGTCGTACTGCAGTGCGCCACCAAACTTAATAACGATTCAGTCCCTGGGACACACCTAGTCACCACGTAGAGTCGCCGGAGACACGGGCCTACGTGTTGCTAGCCCAGTTTATCCAGAGCTAGGTATTAGTGTAGTGTATTGTGCTTCAAAATATCGTGTGCCATGTCAGAGTGTCTTTTGTAACTTTCGCGTCACGTATACGAGTCTGCCCCTCACGCGCATAAGAATCGTGAGCCGCCACTGAGGAAGTGAGCTGCGCGTGTGACTAGTCGCGTCGGGCAAACCGTTACGGCCAGAACGGGCAGCACCATGTATTGGGCTGTGCTGTATTAAATTCACCAACTATCTGAAGAGGTTTTGTGTTATTATTCAGGCGTCCCGAGTGGCCTCAACAGCTCGGGGGGCCCTACTGCGTTGACCCCTACCTCTAGCCACAAGGCCGAACCTTCCCTGAGATCACGAACTGAACAAAATCACGTCTAAATACTCAGAGGTAGCGGGGACGGCGTCAACACATGTTGGTTAGTCATAACCTTTAACCGATACTTGACTCGGTTCGTAGTGCCAGAAAAGTGTTACTAACTTGGGTAAATATGTAGTTGAGCGGTATTTGCGAAAAAAAAATGTTAAAAATCCGAAAATATCTTTATTATATGCTCTTCAACTTCCTCTTTTCATTAAAAGCGGCGGAGATAAGAAATTCCAAATACTTTAGGAGATATCGAATTTTTTAATTTTGCAATACAAGACCTGTGGAAGCATTCGAGCGACGCCATTTTTGTTATTTTACCGTGTGTTCGTGAATACGCTAATCGTCAATGCGTAATTAATAAAATGGTTGATTAGGTCAGGTCAGTTACATTATTAATACTTTCAAACTAAGCCGACATTAAAAATAATGTGAATTAATTTTAATTATTCTTTAGTTTTAAATTATTTATAATGTAACTGACCTTACCTAACAAACCCGTAACAAAGGATGCACAGTAATAACTCACGTATTTTTTTTTGTTACTTATTACTTGCACAACAATATCAAAATAACAATTAAGACTTTAAAATTAGAAACGTTAAAAACTCACCTAAGTTGGAGGCGGTAATTAAACACTGTTTTAAACAATAAATGAACTAAATAATCACGTATTGGTTCGTTTGAATTCTGGCCTATCACGAACAATCAAGTGACATCATTATCCAATAAAAAAAGTAGATACTCGTACGTAAACAAGAAACAATAATCGCCACATCAATGCACTGGTATTGTGATGAAATTTAAAAATTCGGTATCTCCTAAAGTATTTGGAATTTCTTATCTCCGCCGCTTTTAATGAAAAGATGAAGTTGAAGAGCATACAATAAAGGTATTTTCGGATTTTTAACATTTTTTTTTCGCAAATACCGCCCAACTACATATTTACCCTAACTTGTTATTTTCTATTCACAAATGACCTCTCGATGTAATGGCAGTGATGTGCCTGGCACTCACGGCTTTAGGAAACTAACAGTTTACATAGCTACCCCATACTGAATAATTTCTTAAAGTTAAATTCTTCATAAATGATACTGGCATAATTTTCATGCTTTCAACCATAGCACTTTTTGATATAGTAATCTCGAAGCAGCAAAATTTCTTTAGTAAAACTTAACATCAATTTTTATAGATATTATGTGAAGAGACAGCACCACGCTGGGTTTAAACTCTAAACTATAAAAATTTGCTTAGATTTTTTTATATTTAATATTTGAATTATAAAACATGGTGTTATGACATTTTCTACTGACAATTATAAAAATTGCAGTGTAATTTTATTATCCATTAATTACATCCCTATTTGACAGTTACCCAACCAAAACATTGCCATGTGGTAGTCACATGGTTTTCCACATGGCAATGTTATTGTTGATATTTGGCGGAAGGATACATAGTCACCTTGAAAATAGATCCCAGCTTGAAGCAGGGCTTCCTAAAAGTATGAACTTACCGAGCGGCGACTATATTTGGGTCTGTGCAATATAGAATGTACATCATAGGATTCCCATTAATTTGAAGTACAACGACAATGTCATATCTGGAGTCACAAAGGTAAAATTCTGGGTGTAAACTTAGATGAAAAACTAAAATACAATGATCATATTAACTCAATAGTAAGCAGGCTCAGTAGTTAAAGTTATATGTTAAGACGACTAGCGGATACAGTAGAATTATAAACGCTAAAAACAGTTTACTATGCCCAATTTCACTCTGTAATGTCGTATAACATTGAAATCTGGGGCAATGCAGTAGGAGTTGATAAAATCGTAAAAATACAAAAAAAAAGAGTTATTAGTATAATAATAAAAGATAAAAAAATTCATCTCACTGTAGACCAAAATTCAAAAAAAAATCCTGACTGTCATAAATGAATACATTCTGAGAACCCTTTTATTTATTCATAAGGGGAAAAAAATTAAAAAAAAAACATAGATATTCACACATATAACACCAGAAATGCTAGTAAATTGAGGATAGTTGAACATAACACTAGGTGATTTGAAAATGGACTAAATTACATGGGAGTAAAACTTTACAACTTAATATCACAGAAAATAACTAGGTAACATAAACAGTTTATCAGTATTCAAAAAACAGTAAAACATACTTATAGAATATCCTACCTACTCTTGAAGGAATTCATTAATTTGATTGATAATAGAGAAATTTAACTGTTAATTTGTTAAATGGACTTGTGATAACAGCTACTTCATGTTTTGCATAAAATATCAAGTATCACTATACAGTTAAATTGTGTAACATGTTCTGTACTTTTTAACTTGCATCATGTAAATATTAATGTCTGCACATACATATTTGTATTTAAAGGGAACTACATGGATAATGTGACATGTTCTATATCCCAGAGCTTTGACTCCATGTGGGATCAATGGAACAAAAATACAAAATAAAATAAAGATTATAAGCAATAACGGCTTAGGTACAGAGTAATTTCGTCGGGAACAAAACGATTTCGGGTCGTTCGGGCGTTTCCATGAAACAAGGATGTATTGGAGATTTTTATGACAAAAAAATCCTGGGATGCATTTACGTTAATATTTTTAGAAATACTTTAATAAAACAGACATTGTACTTTATCAAGTACCATATCATAGTTTTCCAAACTATGATCATGTATGCTGACGCCATCCCTGCTGCCTGTTTTAGAATTAGTGGATTAAGGTTATTGAAGTTTAGAATTTTGACTCGAGGGCGGGGTTCTTTGCCTCGTGGCTGCAGGCAGGTACGCGCCGACAAAGGACTCCCCGGGCTGTTTAGGCCACCCAGGATGCCATAACGATTAAAAAAGAACACGAAAATGTAACTGGATTTATTCGCACGTCACACGGTACATTACGTCACCTGGTACATGACGCCGTCACGTAACTGGCCGTATCATCGTCTACCTTTTAATCTCTGCACACAGCCCTCGAATGGCGGCACTGTTTCGCGGCTTGCGGAGCTCCCCGGAAATACCCCACCGAGGGTTGCAGGCTATCCTGAGACTAGCGGTAGTGGAGATGATGGCGCGTGACGCATCTGGAGGCTGTGAGTAAGGATGCGCCAGACGGCGAAACAAAGGAATGACTATGACTAATTATAAATTGACCTAGGTGAATAATGGGGTTATAAAATAAACCTAGCAGCTATCTCCGCACCTAACATGCCCTTGACATAGGTAGGAAATACACGTGGCTTATAGCTGGAGCTAAGACTAGAATTAATATCGAAGGATAAAATCTCACATGGAAGTGTTCTGCAGAGCGGAAAGAATCTGATACAGAAATACAGTTCAGATTAAATTAACATAATTACCAGAGTCTGTCCTCGTAGTGGTGTGGAGGCCACGAATGCTGGGCGCGGGCGCGGCGGTAACGGGGCAAGGAAAACTAGCACGCGACCACAGCACGTCCCAGCAACTGATTCGTTATTAAATGTCACTGTACGCATTTAGCTCTACGACCCCCCGCGGGGGCAAAGTTAAAACTCCTGGCGGAGGTATTACAGCATGAAGCGTGGGCACATCGGCGTGATGCCCTTAACAATAGTACTTACGTATTGAAAGAAACTGCTCATGACTGAGCCACACACAATTAGTAAAGGACCACGCGGCACTTCGCACGGTCGATTTAGGGCCGGCCGTGGAGCGGAAGGAAACGGATTGACAGATTGACCTTTGGCAACTAAATGCTGGGTTTGGCGCGAAAAGTGAAGGCTCCACGTGCATGGAGCTGCCAGCCCTGATGAGTGCTTGATGGTGACTGGCGACTCTCCCTGGCAACCCAGCCAGGGAGGGCTCGATTTCCTGCAGAAAGTTACGGAGCGCGGGAAGATGGTGACGGCCAGTTTTGTGACACAAACGCATCTAAATCAACATGTATTAATTATTAAGGAATATTAAAGATACAAAAAGTTTTAGTATTTCTCTTAATTATAATTACATGTGCATTATGTTCCGATTGCGCATCGCCACACCCGGCCGGGCGCGTCGCACAACACAGCCAGCCGTGACTAGCGTCACGCCGTTCGATGCACTGCCCTAACTCACTCTTCCTTGCACGCGCGGGCGTGATCGTTGCCTTTGTTCTAATCAGGTGTTGAGGACACATAACGGCCTGTGCTCTCAGAGGGAGCACCGACGGGAGGCGTCAATGCAATGTAAACGATGTTGCTACTTTAGCGACTGTCGCTAGAAATGTCGACTTTTGATTTAAGTGTCCTAGCGACAAAAAGAAGTTTTAACGACAAATATGATTTTGCGATTTTTGGAGTACAAATCAAAACAGTTTTAGAAATAAACGGATATGTTTATTGTCAATTTGGAAAAAAATAAATATTTAACCATATTGGCTAGAGTAACAATACACTGACCATAGCACAACGAACTATTTACTAGCGTTATCACCGATATGTCATATCGATATATACTTGAAATTTTCTATTTTTTTGTTATTTTTTCTTTTGATTTGACAGAAAATTACATTATATTAAGTAATAAGAAAATATATTTTGGTCCATAAAAATATTTCAAAATATTAACTCGTATCCAAATAATTTTTACCAGTGGTAAAACAAGAGCAATGCGGTCGGGGAATCCCAGGATTTTATTATTTTTGTACATTGAAAAATTGAATTGATATCGACATAGTTGATTGTTTTATATCCTCTAGCTCGCTCCCTTTTTAATTCAATATAAATAATAACAAAGTGCTTAAACTTGGTTTGTGGTGGCTTCAATATTGGCTTTACCTTAGAAAAAGAAGCAGTACGATCAAAAATATCGAAATAAGTGGGAACCTGACACTGAATTCAATGCATAGCTGAACCAGTCATTGGAGTCTCGTCTAAGAAAAGATGTCAAATATGTGTAACAGAGTTTTATGTAAATTTAATGATATTAGAAAACATAAAAAAAAAATTTAATAAGTTTTGACGCCTTCTGCCTTCTGCCAAGGTGATGTTGAGGGTGTGGAGTTGCTTCTGGGCGCCAACTAGCAATAATAGCTACGTGCTAGTGCGTAGCCGAGACTCTTGACTCAGGGCGTGACTTCGCCACGTGGCCGGCAGGCAGTAGGGGTCGTTCCGACAGAGTTACCCCCGGCTGTTTTAGCAACCAGGGATGCTATACTACGGGCGTTGTAACAAATACGCGGGGGCTCAATTCAAAGTGATTTATTGTCAGGCACGCTATACATGCGCTGCGTCGTGCATGACCCGCTTACTGAGAGCCGCGCTCTACAGGACACGTTTCTGATGGGCTGAAAACTCACGCAATTCCTGTAGAAACGGCAAGGGCGGAGGTCGAGAGGCTCCGCGGGCGACTCGCGTCTCGTCTCCTTGGAGGGCGGTGATTAACTGGCGAGGGCTGTGACGTCCGCACGACTCCCCAGCCTCACTCCCGCGAAAATGTGTCGTGTGCAAAAGTAATCCCGGGCCATGCACGCCGCCTGATCGCGCTAAAGTCCAGAATTACAATTAATATTTAAACATAGTCATTACTTAATTAATATTGTTTTTTAGAGTGCTGAATGTTAATTTCAAAGTCCAGGTAATCAGGTCACCTAACGGTACCCCCGTGGTCGACTTTCGCGCGGGCGACAGTCGATTAGGCAGGGCAGCTTACGTTCGAGGCATTGCACCACACTGCACCCAGGTGCGTTCACGTCGCATACGCTCGGGGCGAGGCGGCGATGCGCCATAGCGGTCTGTGCGGATTCGAGGAGCACTAATGGTTGGCGTCAAATGCCCCCCTTTTCCTGAGGCCGCTATGGTCATCGACGCCCCGATCACACGCATTGCCTCGTTGCACTGAGGCCACCACTGCCTTGGGGGATTGGTCTCGGGGCTGCTGGGTTTTGGGCGAACGGGGGAAGCAGAGACATGAAACTGAGGCGGGGTACGTCGGGGTGTGGTTTCCGGTCTACTGTTGATCGTAGTGGGCGCCAAATGAACTCCCTGAGGTGCCCCGGATTTTGGCGGACTCGGGTGGACTGCCGTGGTCCCTCGGCACTAATGTTCCCCCCTCCCACCACGGGAGCTGTCTGGTCACCACCCTCCCACTTGCCGGGAGGAGCAATGGGTACCTCTTGAATGCCGCCCTCGCAGCATCCTCTCGTCGGCGCCCTGCGCGCTCGGTGGTACTGTCTGATCTCAGGCTGGTCGGGGGGGGGGGGGGGTAAAATACCTCGGGGCATGGCTGAGCGGTCATGGTAGTTGGCCCGCTGGGGCATTCGCCCCCTGGGTCCAACCGGTCAATTAGACGCCCAAGTCTTCTTAGCTCGCTCCTCGCACTTCGGCTAAGATGGCAGGAAGTCGTGACAGGTGACATGGTCAGTGACGTGGGGTGTGTGACTGGTGATGTGAACGGTGACATCGGTGATGGTGCGTCAGCTATGATGGTGGGTCGGCACAAGTCCTGCATGTCGGCGGGTGAGGTGGTGGGTGGTGGTGTGGCTGGTGGCATGGCTGGTGGCATAGGATGGGGAGCTGGTGATGGGGGTGGTGATGTCGGTGATGTGGTGTCCACTGTGGTGGGTTGGTGGTAGGGTGATTGGCCGACTGGTGACGTGGCACGTGAGGCTGGTGCGCTTGGAGGGGGCCCTTGTGCACTCCCTACCCTCAGAGGTATCCTCGGCGGTGGAAATGAGGCGCAGGTCGTCCCTGTGGATTTTTGTGGCCCTACCATTTGGGAGTCTGATGAGGTATGTGGTGGGGCCTAGGCGTCGCAAGACCTCCCGGGGGGCTGCCCACTTGGGGCTCAGCCCCGCGCAGTAGTTCTTCCTGCCGGACGACAGGTGGTGACAGCGGGCATAGACCATCTGCCCTGGCTCCAGTGGTGTTGGGAGAGTGGCTGACTGCGGGGTTCGGGTGGCCAGGAACTGGGCTTGGTGCCGTCGTGCCTCTTCCCTTAGGTCAATGACTGGTATGCGGGTGACTGCCCCTGCTGCCTCGGCGACCCTCAGCTCGCCCGGTAGGGCGAGGTTCTGACCGTGGAGCAGTTCCGCGGGGGAATGGCCGGTAACGGCATTGACTCGCCGGCGCAGGCAGTAGAGCAACTTGGGCAGGTGTACATCCCATTTCGAGTGATCATCCCCCAGGCGGAGACGCAACTGAACTTTGATGTCCTGGTTGCGTCGCTCTGTCGGGTTCGCCCTCGGGTGATACGTCGGGGTAGTGTGATGCTCAACTCCCCAGCGTCGGCAGTCTGCCGCCCAACGTCTCCCTGTGAACTGGGTACCGTTGTCTGTTAGTAGCGTCTTTGGGTACCCGTAGCGAGGGAACACCTCGCTGTCCAGGAGGGCCACTATCGTCCCTGCGCGTGCGTTGGACACGGCGAACGCCTCTGACCATCGCGTGAACACGTCGGTGGTCACAACGAGGAAACGCTTTCCCCGGGTCGTGCGGGGGTAGGGCCCCATGACGTCGAGGGCCACAGTATGGAAGGGCTCCTCCGGTCGTCGGGGGCGCTGCTGTTCTACCCCGTCCGCACGGCGCGCCTTATGTTGCTGACACTGTTGGCAGCTGCACACATGCACACGGACATCCTGCGCTACCCCTGACCAGTGGAACAGCTTTCGGAGTGCATGTTGGGTCTGTTCAGCCCCTGGGTGGCCGGCCAGATCATGGTCGTGAAAAAATTGAAGGACCTCTTGCCTTGCCGCAGGGGGCACATGGATCTGCCAGCTGTCCATATCACCTGGGGCCCGATTCTGCAAAACCCCGTACAGACTACGCTGATGGGGCTGAACCCCTTCCCCACACGCGGCCAGGTCGCGCTGCGTGTAAGGGTCGTCGACCTGGGCCTGCCTCACATGCTCCATTAGGGCGAGTAGGGTGGCTGGTGTGTCTGCCTGGGTGGTAGGGTTCGCCCGCTGGATTGCGTAGAGGGCCGCTGGTGCGGGTGCCGTGGTGCTGATGGCTGGTGGGTGAGGTGGTGGCAGGAGTTCCTCCCAGCCCTGGGGGTCCTGGAAGACAGTAGTGGGGTCAGGGTGACGGGACAGCTCGTCTGCCAGCTGGTTCTCCCGCCCAGGGACGTGTTCTACGCGGAGTGCGAAGCCCTGGAGCATGAGCGCCCAGCGGGTAAATTTGGACTTCCGCCCCTGGGCGGAGTCCTGCCACCGCAGACACTGGCTATCAGTGCGCAGGGTGAACGGCCTCCCCTCGAGGTGGTGCCGATAGCGCCCTAGGGCCCACACCACCGCAAGGCACTCCTGCTCGTTTGCATGATAGCGGCGTTCTGCGGGGCCGAACTTGGCGCTGGCATACTCAGCCACTCGCCGCTCCCCGTCTCCCCCTTCCTGGTAGAGCACCGCCCCCATGCCCTCTTGGCTGGTGTCCGTCTGGACGAAGATGGGTTCGTCTGGGTCCAGGCGTGATAGGGTGTGGCACTCTCTGAATCGCTGCTTGACCGCGGTCAGGGCCTGCTCGGCGGCGGTCGTCCACCGGAACTTTGATTTGGGTAATAGGAGGTCGGTCATGGGTGCGGTGATAGTGGCTAAATGGGGTATGAACGACCGCAACCAGTTGAGCAGCCCCATCAGTTTCTGGAGCTGCTTCCTGGTGCGGGGTGCCTGTTTGCTGTCGATGAAGTCGAGCTGGGCGGGAATGGGCCGGCATCCCTCGGCGCTGACAATATGCCCCAAGAATTCCAGCTCAGCAGCACCGATGTGACACTTGGGCGGCGAGCACGTGAGTCCGTGTGTGGCGAGCCGTTCGAGGACCAGCGCGAGATGGTGGGCATGGTCCTCCCACGTCCGTGACCAGATGATCACGTCGTCCAGGTACGCGGTGGCAAACTCGCCGATGTACCCGTCCAGGACGCGGACCATCATGGTCTGGAACGTCGCGGGGGCGTCCATCAGCCCGAACGGCATCTCACAGAACTGGAAGAGCTGCCCATCGGGGGCCGTGAACGCTGTCTTGGGGCGGTCCTCGGGACGTACTGGGACTTGCCAGTACCCCGACTTGAGGTCGAGAGACGAAAATTAGCGGGCGTCCCCCAGCCCGGTGAGTGCCTCAGTGATGTTAATGAGGGGTGGTGGTGCTGGGATGGTGATGTTAATTGGCTTGAAGTTGACACAAAAGCGCATTGAGCCATCCTTCTTACTGGCCATCACAATCAAACAATTGTAACGGGACTCACTTGGCTCAATGACGCCATCGCGCAACATCTCAGCGATCTGCGTCTGGATGACCTCGTTCTCCTTGGGCCCGAACCCGAACGGTTAGACAAACCGGGGTTCATGTGGCCTGGTCGGAATGGCGTGCTCAGCGACCGTGGTGCGTCGTAGCATATCAGTAGCAGCAAACACTTGCGGTTGTTGTGCCAATACCCGGTTAATTAGGTCTATCTGCTCGGGTGGTACGCCATTATGCAATTCATCTAGTGTGATGGGGTTCTCTCGCCGAGGTGGTATCCGCCGACCCAGGCCGTATACGGTACGCCTCTCCTGCTTGCCGACGTGCACCCTCCCCGCCCGCACTTCTACTGTAGCATCCTCCTGGGCTAACCATGGCAACCCTAAAATCAACTGGTCTCTGAGCCCATCCATCACGAGGGCGGTGGTTTGACTGGTGTGATCTCTAATGGCAAGGGTGATTTGGGTGCGGCCGACCGTGAGTGCCTTCGCCCCCTCGGTGGCTAATTGTACCTTCTCACGCTCCGGGATCAGGTCCCCCTCGGGTATGAGTTGAGCTGACACGTAGGAATGACTGGCAGCCGTGTCCACTAATGCATGCACAGGTTGCCCATTCATGGCCACCGGTATCCTAAGTAGGTACCCAGCCTCAGGTCCCAACTGTCCCAGGTGGGGCGACTCACCCGACTGCTCCAAGGGCGCTGCCGACGTCGTCAAAGGCACCTGGTGGCTGGTGTATCTCACCAGCGACCTGGTGCGGGCCGCTGACGGGTGGCGCTGGTCATCCCCGTCCACCCTGACGGGGTACGCCGGTGCATTAGGAGGCACCGCAGGTGCTGCCGTGGTCGCCGGGGGCACCCGGTGGCTGGTGTAGCTCGCCGGCTACCTGGTACGGGCCGCTGACGGGTGGCGTTGGTCATCCCCGTCCGTCCTGACGGGTAACGCCGGTGCATCACGAGTCACCGCAGGTGCTGTCGGGGTCGCCGGGAGCACCCAGTGGCTGGTGTAGCTCGCCGGCGACCTAGTGTGGGGCGCGAACATCGCGACCAGGTGAGGCGGGCCGCCCCCACCCACGCCAGGTGGATGAGATGGCAGCTGGGTGGCCCCTGCAGCAGCGTGCGGGGGCGGCGCCGTCGCCAGGTGGACGGCGTCGCTCGCCGGCGACCTGGGGCAGGCCGCGAACGGGTGAAGCGGGCCGCCCCCACCCGCGCCAGGTGGATGGGACGGCAGCTGGGTGGCCCCCGCAGCAGCGTGCGGGGGCAGCGCCGACGCCAGGTGGACAGCGTCGCTCGCCGGCGACCTGGGGCAGGCCGTGAACGGGTGAGGCGGGCCGCCCCCACCCGTGCCAGGTGGATGGGACGGCAGCTGGGTGGCCCCCGCAGCAGCTTGCGGGGGCGGCGCCGACCCCGGTTGGACGGCGTCGCTCGCCGGCGACCTGGGGCAGGTCGCGAACGGGTGAGGCGGACCGTCCCCACCCACGCCAGGTGGATGGGACGGCAGCTGGGTGGCCCCCGCAGCAGCGTGCGGGGGCGGCGCCGACGCCAGGTGGACGGCGTTGCTCGCCGGCGACCTGGGGCAGGACGTGAACATCGCGACCAGGTGAGGCGGGCCGCCCCCACCCGCGCCAGGTGGTTGGGACGGCAGCTGGGTGGCCCCCGCAGCAGCTTGGGGGGCGGCGCCGACCCGGTTGGACGGCGTCGCTCGCCGGCGACCTGGGGCAGGCCGCGAACGGGTGAGGCGGGCCGCCCCCACTCGCGCCAGGTGGATGGGACGGCAGCTGGGTGGCCCCCGCAGCAGCGTGCGTGGGCGGCGCCGACGTCAGGTGGACGGCGTCGCTCGCCGGCGACCTGGGGCGGGACGTGAACATCGCGACCAGGTGAGGCGGGCCGCCCCCACCCGCGCCAGGTGGATGGGACGGCAGCTGGGTGGCCCCCGCAGCAGCTTGCGGGGGCGGCGCCGACCCCGGTTGGACGGCGTCGCTCGCCGGCGACCTGGGGCAGGCCGCGAACGGGTGAGGCAGGCCGCCCCCACCCGCGCCAGGTGGATGGGACGGCAGCTGGGTGGCCCCCGCAGCAGCGCGCGTGGGCGGCGCCGACGTCAGGTGGACGGCATCGTTCGCCGGCGACCTGGGGCGGGACGTGAACATCGCGACCAGGTGAGGCGGGCCGCCCCCACCCGTGCCAGGTGGATGGGACGGCAACCGAGTGGCCCCCGCAGCAGCGTGCGGGGGCGGAGCCGACATCAGGTGGACGGAGTCGCTCGCAGGCGACCTGGGGCGGGACGTGAACATCGCGACCAGGTGAGGCGGGCCGCCCCCACCCGCGCGAGGTGGATGGGACGGCAGCCTAATGGCCCCCGCAGCAGCTTGCGGGGGCGGCGCCGACGTCAGGTGGACGGCGTCGCTCGCCGGCAACCTGGGGCAGGCCGCGAACATGTGAGGCGGGCTGCCCCCACCCGCGCCAGGTGGATGGGACGGCAGCTGGGTGGCCTCCACAGCAGCGTGCGGGGGCGGCGCCGACGCCAGGTGGACGGCGTCGCTCGCCGGCGACCCGGGGCA
Source organism: Bacillus rossius redtenbacheri (assembly GCF_032445375.1). Classification (NCBI taxonomy): domain Eukaryota; kingdom Metazoa; phylum Arthropoda; class Insecta; order Phasmatodea; family Bacillidae; genus Bacillus; species Bacillus rossius. Next base: position 16,362,596 of record NW_026962010.1, read on the forward strand.
GGCCGCGAACATGTGAGGCGGGCCGCCCCCACCCGCGCCAGGTGGATGGTACGGCAGCTGGGTGGCCCCCGCAGCAGCGTGCGGGGGCGGCGCCGATGCCAGGTGGAAGGCGTAGCTCGCCGGTGACCCGGGGCAGGCCGCGAACATCGCGAACAGGTGAGGCGGACCCTCTCCAGCTGTGATAGGTGGGCGGGGTGGCGGCTGGGTGGTCCCGCGGCGCCGGGGTGCGTCTCTCCGCGGAGCTGGGCTGTTAATTGGGGGGTGGTGGCCAGCTGCGTCACCGCCCCCTAGACGGAGTTTCCCGGGAGCTTCACCTCGCCCCCTCTCGTTCGCCAGACTGCCGCGCGGGTTGTGCACACCGTGTGTCAGTGGTACTGCACTGTCGCGCAGTAGCGGCAGCGGGGTGGCCGGCTGTCCTGGGCGCCCTGTGTCCCCCCGCGGTGTTCTGCACCTCCCTTTGTTACACTAATAATTCTATCTCTCTCTTTCTTTAATTTATAGTTGAAGTAGGGAGAGAAGGCAGTACAGAGTGGAGGAAAAAAATGTAGGTACTGTGTTGTTGATACCTTCGTAAACTTAATAATATAACATTGCATAAAAACCTTAGAAACAATGCTCTAACAAATAAACAATAGTAGACGGTAACAACTGACGAATCCAATCTGTAGTTTACTATGGAAATATATAGTATTTTAATTATGGAGTAAGAAATTTGTATATTATGTGGATAGGAAATTGATTATTTAAAGAGTGGTGAAAAATCTGAAGTTTAATAGTTTGAACCATAGATAGTAAACATAACACAGCAACACTTTCAATAACAAACATACACTGACATACATAACCTGAACCTGACTCTTGATACATATGAAAATTAACAATATTATTCAACGATATAATTAGGAATCTTTTGTAAGTTTGATAATATTATAAGAAATGTATATATTCATCCTTTCCAAGTGTGTATAAGAATTTAAGGTTGGTGGAGTTATAACAATTTTAATACTCAACAATAAAATATGAATTTACTTAAAAATTCTTAATTTATATTGTGACAAATCTTTCCTGGAGATTATTTGCAGTTCAAATGTCTTAGGATGTATGTTGGCACAGATCACACCCAAAAGTTCAAAAGTGATTTAATTAAGTCCAGTAGTTGTTTCAAAATTTATATCGTTCATAAATCAAATGATTTCAAAGTGAGTTAAAAATTAGAGAGTTTAATATCAAATTAAATTCTATTTTAAATAGAATTACACGGCTTTAGTTCAGCGGGAGTACGATTATCTTAAAAGTAGGACTTCTGGGTGTCTAAGTAGAATTACTTCTCTTTATATTATGTTATATACACAATCTAATTGAAGTTCAGTTTTATCAACTTTTGCAACAATATAGTTTGTTTGGCTAGAAATCTCACGTAATTATAAGCATGTAAGCAAATTTATACTGGCCGCTTAAGCCTTGAACAATGGCGACACTGCTTAATTATGGCGTCCCTAGCTAAGCAATTCTTAAATTGGCTTATACTTGGCATAACTGCTTTAAATCCAAGTAAATATTACTTACAGTTCGTTAAGATATTTAGTTGTAACAATTTCATTAATGTACACAACCGACGATACCCTAAACTCATATTTTTAATAATTTTAATTGTTCAGGCGTCAGGCCTTAGCCTACACGTAGTAACGCCAAAAATCACACTCTTTTAAGTTACTTCCTGTTCCTGTGTGGCTGAGATACGTGTATACCCAATATATATGGTTCATAACATCCTTTCATGGCCTTTGGTTACAACAATACGGTAAGGAACTAGAATAAAATTAATTGAATTTACAAATTAAACAGATGGTCAGAATAAAAAAATAAACGGTAAAAAAAAAATTAACGAAAATTACAACAATGCAGATGAAAGAAAAAAAAAATATTAATATTATTAAAGTTACACAGATGAAAAGTTTATGGTTGTAATAAGGCGAAATATTTACTAAACATTCATAGCAGATATCTTAATAAACACGAAGATGTCTGTGCTATCACCATGTAATAGTACAGATGCTGTCCCATGGGATAATCATAAAACGAAGCGAGCACAAAGCATAAGATCGCCGGTTTATTATTAACCCATCTGTCTCTCTCACACACAGCAGGTGCGACCGTTACTCGAAGCGACGGTTGAGAATTGGCAAGGAGGTGGGGGTTGGGTGGCGCGCTAATCAGCGATCAACCGGCGGCCGAGGCGTGGCGTGACTGTTCAGTCTCGTGTCAGCCGTCTCGCAGTAGACACCTCGCTGCTTCGCGCTCCGTAAATGGCGCGAAAACTCCGTCGTCTCGTAGTCGTGCTGTTGATAGGGTGTTGGGATGGTGAAGAACATCAAGCAGGAACATAGCACTGGTAGGTTTACTTACAGTTGAGTGTAGTGCTCGGCTAGGTAGTGTCAGGTGCACCAATACTAACACTCAGTGGTTCTCCCGGATTCACCACAGCGTCGTGGTGTGCTGCCACACACCTGGGCAGGCGATAACGATACCTCCACGCCACCGCAGGGGGGTGTCGGCTACTGATCACGGCAACAGGATGTACCGTGTCGGGTGACCTGCGCTCGTGAGAACTAGTGGCTGACAGTGGCGGGTCCTGACGATGTCCGCTACAGTGCCGGGCTCGGCTCTCCAGGTGGCCCGTGGGCTGTCCCAGCCCTTGACCAGGGATGGTATCAACGGGGAATAGACGGAGGTCTCATGCTGACGCCGCTGTGTCAGCATACGTGGCGTCAACCTAATGTCTAGTAGGAGCAAGGCCAGCTCCATCATCGCACCGCTAAGTATATTTCCGTGTTCTACACTCGTGGTTATTTCCGCACTATGCACACGACAGGTGTGTATCTAGTATATCGCGTTTCCATAACTCACTTTAACAGTAAACATAACAATGTTCTGTGCTGACTGGTTGCTGCTTGAAGTCGCTCTCACAGTAGGATTGGTGTAAATAACCAGGAAAGATTTAATCACTTTTACGAAAATTAATTACTTAATCAAAAAAAAATTATATTCGTTACGAGAAATAGGAAATTGTTTAAAGAAAATAAATTCTAGTTGTCATTATTGACGTATTAATAATATACTATACATTGCAACAATAAGATAAAATCTTATTAATTATTCAACATCAAAGTAATGCTATAATTGTGGATTATCATAGGAACACAATATTTACACAATTGTACTGCTAGTTTACTTATTGGTTGACTAGTCTGTCAGGGGTATAACCTTATATTAGTTTTCTGGTTTTGTTTACAACTTGTAATTACCATATCAATAATTATCAGTGTTGATTTACACCATTTTTTTTTTTTTTTGTAATTATCCTCATTAGATATCATGATAATGTAGCATACAATTGCTATTCAGCCTATTTTACTGCTACATAACAGTATTATGATTGGAATTTTATTCCACAAAAAAAAATATTATTCATATTTACAATGGTTTCAACACAGCATTTAACCTGTGATTTACTGAGTAAATTAGTTGACTACTAATGCAATTATCAGTATTATTACAATTTCTTACAACATATTAAGAGATTATTAAATAACATAACACAAGAAAAATATTTACACACAAGATTAACCAGTTGAAAAATTATATACATAATTAAAGTTATACATAATTGAATATCATCATTTCTTATGATGCAACAGTCATTATTATTTTACAGTTTGTTACACATATTTCATAACCTTATCAGTTCTTATGATATCTTGACAGATATTATTATTATCCAAGCCTAAAATTATTACATAGTGTTCTACAGATGAATAATAATTCAGATGCAGTCTTGGACAATTTCAGTGTTTTTTCTTGAGTATGGTGAGGTTTTCAGCTGATGGTTTACAGTCTCTCACTATCTTACTCTGGACACAGCTGCACAGTAGATTACTTGCAGAATGCTGTTGTCTTGTTAGGTAGGCTGTCAGCTACTGGCTGATGCGGAGTCTCATATCATTTCAAGAATGTTCATGATCTTCCAGTCAGGTGTTACACCTATTTACCCTGACATATAAAAATTTCTTGCACTTTTATACATTTGTCACAATTCTGTTACAGTGACTTCCTTCAACAACTGGGCAGCATAAGAGCGGACTTTCTCTCGCAACACCAGTGTTCCTTGCTACTGTGGATAACAACTCAGAAGACAATCACATCATCATGTACTGCTGAACAACAGTGACGTCACTCGCGTGACAGTGTGATCCTCAAGATGACAGTGCTTCGAATTATGTGTTACACATCAAAATAATATTCGGAGTTCATAAAATTAATTTGTGCCCATAATTTATAAAATCAAATTCCAAAATAAATTAGTTCCAGTGCAGTTTTTTTTTTTTTTCCTTCATTCTGATAGAGCAAAATAAATCACACAAATTTCTTCATATCAAGCTTCCATAATTTTTTTTTTCTCTTTTTTTTTTTAAATTTCAAAATATTATTAAATATTTTTTTTTTTTTTTTTTTTTTTTTATAAATAAGATAGCTTTGTGGGTGATCCAGCAACAAGCTAAGGCTCAGAGTGCTACGAGAAGGAGTATCATATCTGCAGGTAACTAGCAGTTAGAGTGTGCATGGCTTAGTAGTTGCAAGTGTTCTTGTGCTTGTAGTATGCAATGTGCATGTACTGCTTAGGAGTCACACAGCTGGTCGGCGAAAAAAAATTAACACATAGTAGTCACTCTTGTTAGGTTGGTTAGCTCACACTATAGTGGATCAGTAGGTTTTTTTTTTTCTTCAGAGTAAACCACATGATTACACTGTTAGTAGACATCTAGTCCTGCTCACATGTGTCACCGAAGCTTCATACCCATTTAGGTTATGCCATAGCCATACATTACGGTATCATAATAACCCTAGGTTAGTGCTTTACAACAAATCCCAGTGCGGCAGAGCCTTAGTCTTAGACCGTCACGAGACAACACACTGGTTTTAAGCTCATCAGGCAACCAGACTAGTGCATTTCCTTACACTAACAAATACAGCATACCGTACAACCTTGGCTAGCACAGGTCCTGACTTGGACACAAAACATTTAGCTTCACACACTTACAGTGCTTGATGTGCAATTCCTTGATTACATAGGACTGCGCAGTGTAGGTAACATGTGCACTTATATTGTTACTTAATTCCCTAAGAAAAAAAAACCATTAAACACTATTGTAGTAGCTGACACAAGCAAATAACACTTGTTACTGTGGGACCATAGGCTTGTGGTAGGCCCTTAGCTGGGTTAGGTTATACCTGCCTATGCTGTGGTTGGTGGCAGGGTCTGCCAACTCATAGCAGTTGTTATGTATCCTGTCTGTGACCACATAGGGTCCCTTGAACAGCAAGAACAACTTCTTGGTGACTTTGTCCCATTTCTTGCTCACACTTGCACTCCTGCATAATACGAGCTCTCCTATGTTAAATTGCTTGACTTTCGAAGCCTTCTTCCTTCTTTGCCTTGCTTGTGCCTCAGACTGTAGGCGACTGTTGATCAGATGTTCTACCTCACTGCCTGTGGGTAGTTCTTCGTAATCGGTTTCTTTGTCAAATTTGGGCATATAGAGCGGGTCGATCGCCACCGATTTATCCAGACACAGAGCTTCATAAGGGGTGACACCAGTTGAGCCATGTACAGTATGGTTCAAAATGCATTCGATGGCGGGCAAACGGTCTCGCCATGACTGATGAGCATTGTGGCACATTACTCTCAGTGTATTGCCTAGGGACTTCATGACTCTCTCCACAGGATTACTCTGTGGGTGGCGTATAGAGGTCATGGTAGGCTGGATGCCCAGGTTCTTTAATCCTGTCTGCCACAGTTCACTCTGGAACTGGGTTCCATGGTCTGACAATACTATCTCAGGCTTTTGCACTTGCTTGCAAAAATCTTGCAACTTCCTGAGAACTGTTTTAGCTGTTGCATGTTTGATTGGAAACAATCTGGTGTACTTCGTGTACACGTCCATGAGAACAAAAATATGTTGCACTCCTCCCTTCGACTGTGGTAAGGGGCCAAACAAGTCGACTGACACTAGCTGCCAGGGTCTGATAGGTAATATTGCTTCCAATGTCCCATGTAGGTTCTCTGGAGGTGATTTTGACTTTTGGCATAAATCACAGGACTTAGTGTATGCCGTAATAGTACGTGTCATGTTAGGCCAATATAGCTGCCTGCTAATAGATTCATATATCTTTTTCCCTCCTAGATGGCCTAAAGTCTCATGTATTTCTTTAGTTAGGGCAGTTATTAGACAGCTGGGTATTACAGGCTTCCAGTTGTCTGCATACACACTTCTCCTTTTGCTCTGGGCAAATAAGATGCCTTCAGTAGATGTACTGAAGTGTTGATGAATAAGGTGGTCTGCAGGTTTGTTACTCAGTTCTTGACAGGTCTTAACACAAAATGGATCAGTAGATTGCTGGCTTTTCAGATCTTGCAAGAGCTGTTGTAGCTTAGGGTTCTGTTGTAAGATGTTGACAGTGGCTGGTGCTACCAAGAACTCCTTAGGTCTGCTAGTAGATGATGTAGCATCCTCTTCTAACTCTGTCAACCTGCTTAGACAGTCAGCAGTGACATTGGCAATTCCTTTGATATGCTGAATTTGCAGATCATACTCTTGTAACAACAAGCACCAACGTGTCAGTCTACTGCCAAACAGCTTGCCTGCTTTCAAGCATGTGAGGGCTTGGTGATCAGTGAGCAAAATGATTCTCTCACCTAGCAAAAGATCCCTGAACTTCTGCAATGACCACACAATTGCTAAAGCCTCTCGTTCTGTCACTGTATAGTTCTTCTCCGCCTTATTCAAAGTACGGCTGGCCATAGCTACTGTCTTCTCTATGCCAGTGCTGTCCCGCTGGGCGAGTTTGCAACCCAGGGCTGTATCGGATGCATCAGTGTACAAATAAAAATCCTGGTTCTGAACTGGATGATATATAACATGTTCTGACAGGAAAAGTAGCTTTAGATTCTGGAAAGCTTCTGAGTGTTGGCTTGTCCACTCCCAGGGCTTGTTCTTCTTAAGTAAGTTAAACAGTGGTGCTGCAACCTGAGCAACTTTGTTAGAATAATTCCTGTAGAAACCTACAATTCCTAGGAATGCTCTGAGTTGTTTTATGTTGCTAGGGCACTTGAAATCTTGAATGGACTGCAATTTGTCAGGAGCTGTCTTTATTCCCTCAGGAGTAAGGATGTGACCCAGGAATGGCAGTTCATTTCGGCAGAACACAGATTTCTTCAATTTAATTGTCATTCCGGCTGATTGCAATTTCTGTAGCACTGTGTCAATGTGCTGGAGGTGCTCTTCAAATGTTGTAGAAGTGATTAGAATGTCATCGACATATGCTCTGGCAAAGCCACTGCATTCTGGCCCTAGAGTTGCCCCTAAACAACGGGTAAACTCTGCCACCGCATTGCACAAGCCGAATGGCATCACTTGAAACACATACTGCTGGTTTCTGAATAGAAACGCAGTGTACTGTCTGGATTTCTGCTCTAAGGGTATCTGCCAGTATCCGGAGGATAGGTCAAGGGTTGTCAGATACTTCACTCCTTGGTATAGCCGGAGGATTTCACTTGTTTGGATGGGGCTTTCTCTGTCCTTTATGGTGATACGATTTAACTCCCTGGCATCCAAACATAGCCTCACTGTGCCATCCTTCTTCCCTACACACACAATAGGGTTGGCATAAGGGCTTGCCTCCCTTTTTATCACTTGCCAATCCAGCATCAACTTTAGATATTCAGTGGCCTCTAACAAATACTTGGCTGGGATTGGGTAAGATTTACGGTGAAATGGTTCATTTTCATTAATCCGGATTTTTGCCTGATACTGGTTGTTTAGGCCTGGTTTATCAGAAAAGATGGGTTGGTAGTTTGACAGCAAATTATATAGGTTCTCTAGCTGCGACTTGCTGACTAGGGATACATCTGTCAATGCGGACTGAATCTCAGCTAGTGAGGCCGTGAGAGTCGGGTGGTTCTGACAGCTGGCTACCTGCCGGTGTACGGGCATGTCCGAAAGTAGGCCAATTAATTTATCCCTCACACTCCACTTGTCCGATAGTGACACTGAGCTGTCACTGTCACTGGCAGTGATTGTCCACAGTTTGAAATTAATTACCACGCCAAACTGAGATAAAAAATCTGTTCCTATGATTAGTGGTTTAACCAGTCCTTTCACTACCAAGGCTGTCATTGGCTTAGGCTGTCCTAAGCCTACAATCTCCAGTAGCACCTGTCTGTTGACAATGGGGCTGGCCCTAGATGTGACTCCAATGATTTTGAGAGCTGGCACTGGGATCATGGGTAGTGCTGTCCCTGCGTTCTCAATCTGCTTGACAAGGTCCTCACTGATACATGTCACTTCAGCTCCGCTGTCGATGAGTGCAGTGGTAGGGACTCCATGGATGTTAAGGCAAATCTTTGGACACACTGTCCTTAGTTGAGGTAGCTCGTCCTCAGTTATTTCCTTAATTAAAAAGTCCCTTTCGCTTTCCCGTAAGATCACTGTACATACAAATTGGCTATAACTTAGATATCCATCCATGGCTCTTACTGTTGTTGGAGTAGTGTCATTCACCCCTGTGTCTGGATAACGGGTATGGGTTCGGGGCGATGCAAACCTGACCCGTTCTAGTTTAACTCCCTATTTAGATGGTTCTGACTACCCTGCTGGGCAGCTGAACCTGCAGAGTTGGGCCCTGTCCAATTGTTGGGTCCCTTGGCAACCCTGGGTACTGTTGCCTGAAATTCTGCAGCAGCAGGATTCACCGGTGCGTTACGTTGAAAATAGCCTTGTTGTGGCTGGAACTGTTCTTGTGATGAGAATGAGGGTGGTGGATATGCAAAATGAGTTTGTATGCCGCCAGACGAGCTGTGATGACTCGGTGGTCTGCCGCTTCTGTCTGGGCTGGCGGGGTTCTTGAGATGTGGCTGGCGGAAGTCATGTTTACCCCTAGTATAGTCAGCGTAAAATTGGCGTTGACTCTGGTGACGGTAGTCAGCCTCACCATCTGAATCTGCATAACGATGGGGGTACGTGACCTTCCTGGGGGGCCGTTCAACAGATGTTTTACCCAAGCGCTGGCCGTGGTGGCCATCCTCACCATCACTACAGGCATGTTTGTTCGACCACCAGATAGTCTTGTTGTAGGGCTTGTTATGCCTATTCTTATGGGTATACTTGCCCTTTTGTTTCTTAGCGAGATGCCCTTGGTTGTGGTCCTCATCACTCTTGACTGTACTCTCCCACGTCAAGGTGTGCACGTTTGCCTGCTGGTCCTGTTTGGTCCTGTTCTGCCAGTAATTGTGCACTGGCACATTCTTACTGGGTGGTTGGTGAGGTGTTCTTTCAGATTCCTCTCTAGCACCTTGACCTCGCTGTAATCTCTGTAGTTTGTCTACAGCCAGAACATGGTCCCTAAACTCAGTAACATCTTTGTAGGTATGTCCCGACATTTGTATTTGGTAGGCGATAGGGAGTTGTGTCAGCATGGTTGCGATGAATTCATCGTCTGACATGGTAATGTCTAAATATCTGGTGCGCTCATACATTGATGAAAGGTGCGCCTCCAGACTGCTCCCTTTCCTACTGTCGAATCTGTCGGAGTGTAGCTGGGCCCTCAAATTCCCTTGTACCTTTAGATTCCAAAACTGGGATCTAAATTTTTCTTTTAATTGTTCGTAGGATTTGATGTGCAGGCTTTGCAACTCCCACCAGAAAAAGGCAGTACTTTTAAGGGCTACGTTCAAACACTTCAATTTATCATTGTCACTTAGTACAAAGGTTCGGGCATATTCCTCAAATTTGTTGAGGAACCTAACTGGATTTTCTAAGGATTTGCCAGAGAACGTAGGCATAGCCTCAGCCCAATGTTTGGCTGGGTGATGTATCAGAGCCACCTGATCAAGATGTGAAGTACTGCAAGATGGGGTCTGATGAGGTGGTGTGGCGTTTGAGGTAACCACTGGGGCTGGTGGTGAAGGGTAACTGGCAGTCACGGTAGGCTGTAGGTTGGGTAGCTCTGTCCTGGAGGAGTTGGCAGTTGTCATCCGATTATGTAATTCCTCCCCTCTCAGTTGCCTCTGTTCTTGTAGTGAGCTGGTGCATGCTTGAGCAGCTTGTTCAGCGGCTGATCTTGCCCCTGACTCTACTGTTTCCATTCGTGACTGCAGAGTGACTGCTGTCTCCTCTATATGTGCGAGTCTCTGCTGGAGTAGCTGTGACTGGTCTCGCCCCTCTATTCTTACCAGTTCCATTGATCGAATCATGGAGGTAGTGTGTGACTCCAAGTTCTCAACTCTTTCTTGTTGTGTCAGTACCTGGTTGGCCAGCTGTCCCACCGACTGACATTGTTCCTGTAATCTGGCATCCAAACGTCCCTCCAGGTCACTGAGGCCTGTTTGCAGCTGATGATCTAGAACCTCTATTCTGGTGTTGAGTTCACTCTTCAACTCGCAAAGGTTTGCGTCCAGCTGACCTCTGACTCCGTCAATCTTCTCAGTAAGCTGCGTCACATTCTGTGCGTTGTTATCCAAACGGTTGGTGATAGCTGCCATGTTCTGTGCGTTGTCCAGAGCGTTGGCGTCCAAACGGGTGGTGATAGCTGCCACGTTGTCGTCCAACCGGTTTGTTATAGTTGCCACGTTCTGTAATAACAACATAATGCTAGACCACTCAGTTGACGGCAGGTTCTCGGTCGGTGTGGTGGTGTGAGTCATGTTCGCTGCTTGCTCATCTTCAGCTGCAGCTGTAGGTGTGGCTGTAGCTGTCCCACTCTCTCTGTGACATTCATTTCTTTCTGGTGTGCTGGGTTCAGGCTGTACCTCCATTACCAGTTGATATACAGGCTCATATCCTTCCTGTATACTGTCGTGTTCTGAGAGATCTTCCAGGTTGTTGCTGAGCTCTGACCGACTCCTCAATTCATAGGTCTTATTAACAGACATCTTGTGTTTTCACCTTGGAGAGGTAGTCTACTTAGGGATTCTCTTCGAGCCCCACACGTTGCGGCGCCACTTCCTCTGTTCTGCACCTCCCTTTGTTACACTAATAATTCTATCTCTCTCTTTCTTTAATTTATAGTTGAAGTAGGGAGAGAAGGCAGTACAGAGTGGAGGAAAAAAATGTAGGTACTGTGTTGTTGATACCTTCGTAAACTTAATAATATAACATTGCATAAAAACCTTAGAAACAATGCTCTAACAAATAAACAATAGTAGACGGTAACAACTGACGAATCCAATCTGTAGTTTACTATGGAAATATATAGTATTTTAATTATGGAGTAAGAAATTTGTATATTATGTGGATAGGAAATTGATTATTTAAAGAGTGGTGAAAAATCTGAAGTTTAATAGTTTGAACCATAGATAGTAAACATAACACAGCAACACTTTCAATAACAAACATACACTGACATACATAACCTGAACCTGACTCTTGATACATATGAAAATTAACAATATTATTCAACGATATAATTAGGAATCTTTTGTAAGTTTGAAAATATTATAAGAAATGTATATATTCATCCTTTCCAAGTGTGTATAAGAATTTAAGGTTGGTGGAGTTATAACAATTTTAATACTCAACAATAAAATATGAATTTACTTAAAAATTCTTAATTTATATTGTGACAAATCTTTCCTGGAGATTATTTGCAGTTCAAATGTCTTAGGATGTATGTTGGCACAGATCACACCCAAAAGTTCAAAAGTGATTTAATTAAGTCCAGTAGTTGTTTCAAAATTTATATCGTTCATAAATCAAATGATTTCAAAGTGAGTTAAAAATTAGAGAGTTTAATATCAAATTAAATTCTATTTTAAATAGAATTACACGGCTTTAGTTCAGCGGGAGTACGATTATCTTAAAAGTAGGACTTCTGGGTGTCTAAGTAGAATTACTTCTCTTTATATTATGTTATATACACAATCTAATTGAAGTTCAGTTTTATCAACTTTTGCAACAATATAGTTTGTTTGGCTAGAAATCTCACGTATTTATAAGCATGTAAGCAAATTTATACTGGCCGCTTAAGCCTTGAACAATGGCGACACTGCTTAATTATGGCGTCCCTAGCTAAGCAATTCTTAAATTGGCTTATACTTGGCATAACTGCTTTAAATCCAAGTAAATATTACTTACAGTTCGTTAAGATATTTAGTTGTAACAATTTCATTAATGTACACAACCGACGATACCCTAAACTCATATTTTTAATAATTTTAATTGTTCAGGCGTCAGGCCTTAGCCTACACGTAGTAACGCCAAAAATCACACTCTTTTAAGTTACTTCCTGTTCCTGTGTGGCTGAGATACGTGTATACCCAATATATATGGTTCATAACATCCTTTCATGGCCTTTGGTTACAACAATACGGTAAGGAACTAGAATAAAATTAATTGAATTTACAAATTAAACAGATGGTCAGAATAAAAAAATAAACGGTAAAAAAAAAATTAACGAAAATTACAACAATGCAGATGAAAGAAAAAAAAATATTAATATTATTAAAGTTCCACAGATGAAAAGTTTATGGTTGTAATAAGGCGAAATATTTACTAAACATTCATAGCAGATATCTTAATAAACACGAAGATGTCTGTGCTATCACCATGTAATAGTACAGCGGTGATCGTCGTGACGCGTCTGTACCGCGCCACGGTGTGGAGGGCCCGGTAGAGGCATCATCTCCTCCATCGGGGACGTGTCGGTGGGCCGGTAGTTGCCCCTCGGCGGTGGCGGGCCCGTGTACGGCACTACGCAACGTTCGTCCTCCGCGCGCCGCCCCCTTGGTGGACGGGGCTGACCGGAGCGTCGCGATGCCCTTGGCGCTGCGAGCTGATTGGAGGTCATGCTCTACGGCTCGTGCTCGTGCGAGAAAAACATCCAGCCCGCGAGTCACTGCTTCGCGCAGGAATGGGCGAAGTCCGGGGGACACTAGCTCCACTATGAAGGGCAGTATGTCGCTAGTTTGACCCCCCGGTGTTAGGCGGCGGTATAGTCTGAGCTTGTTATAAACAAACGTCTCCACCGCCTCCCCGTCCCCTTGGCAACGGCTGAACATCTCACTCCGACATGTGTTCAGGGCTTGGGTGTCATTGAAGCGCGCCTCCAGCTGGCGGGCGAAGTCTTCCCAGTCTGCGTCGTAGCTGCCCGCCTGGGCCCACCACTCGCGCTTCTCCCCGCGCAGCTGCGCACTCACGCGTTCCGCCCGCTCTTCCCGCGGTATCTGGTGCCGCACGAGCCTCGCCTCGCATGCTCGCAAAAACACGCGCGGATTCTCGTTGTTGAGGCCCACGAACTCCGGGAGGATAATAGGCCCGGTGAGGGGGCGGGACGTGGTAGCTTGCTGACCCCCTGGGTGCCCTCGTGCGCGTCGCTCGCACCCCCCACACAGAAAAAGTCCGTCCCGGAAATTTACGAATTCCAGCACGTCTGCGCATGCGCGGTGTTTAATTGTTCCGCACTGCTGGCATCTCGCTATCTCGCCTCGGTAACCGGGACAGTGGACAGCGGCGCACTGGGGACCCGCTTGGGTTCTGGGCTGCCCCTCCGTCTTGACGTGTACCGTTTCGCATGTGCAGTACAGATAGGGGTACTCACCGGTGCTGTGGCTGGTGGTGTGCGGCTTGCCGCACCCTGCGCAATAGCTCTCCATGGTGATGGCTATGTCCGGCCTCTTGTCCATGCGCGATCCGCGGCTGTCCGACCCGAGCGTCGGGATGAAGCGTCGGTCGCGGGCGCGGGCAGATCCGGGGGTGCGCCTACTTGCGCTTACGACCGAGCGGTCTTGCCCGCACGCACGCGCCTCGCGGTTGTTTACGCGGCCGCGGCTGGTGACGTACTCTGGCGTCTCGGTGATCTTCGGGCGCGCTCGTTTGTCCTCGGCGCGCGATCGGTCGGGGCAGTCCCCTCGCTCGCGAGGGGTTTGGTGGGAGGGGGTGAGCGAACGATCTTAGGACGGGAGGGGGGTGGTGTGGCCTGATTACCCCGGCGCGTCCCTTTCCGCGGCGCCTGCACGTCTGCGCGCGCTTTCTCTCCGCTTTGTGCTGTCCCTACGCGTAACTCTGCCGGATTTTCTGCGATTCGGATGGCGTTTGCGGCGTTATGTTGCCACACTAGGTGGGCGCCATTTGACGCCTTCTGCCTTCTGCCAAGGTGATGTTGAGGGTGTGGAGTTGCTTCTGGGCGCCAACTAGCAATAATAGCTACGTGCTAGTGCGTTGCCGAGACTCTTAACTCAGGGCGTGACGTCGCCACGTGGCCGGCAGGCAGTAGGGGTCGTTCCGACAGAGTTACTCCCGGCTGTTTTAGCCACCAGGGACGCTATACTACGGGCGTTGTAACAAATACGCGGGGGCTCAATTCAAAGTGATTTATTGTCAGGCACGCTATACATGCGCTGCGTCGTGCATGACCCGCTTACTGAGAGCCGCGCTCTACAGGACACGTTTCTGATGGGCTGAAAACTCACGCAATTCCTGTAGAAACGGCAAGGGCGGAGGTCGAGAGGCTCCGCGGGCGACTCGCGTCTCGTCTCCTTGGAGGGCGGTGATTAACTGGCGAGGGCTGTGACGTCCGCACGACTCCCCAGCCTCACTCCCGCGAAAACGTGTCGTGTGCAAAAGTATTCCGGGCCATGCACGCCGCCTGATCGTGCTAAAGTCCAGAATTACAATTAATATTTAAACATAGTCATTACTTAATTAATATTGTTTTTTAGAGTGCTGAATGTAAATTTCAAAGTCCAGGTAATCAGGTCACCTAACGGTACCCCCGTGGTCGACTTTTGCGCGGGCGACAGTCGATTAGGCAGGGCAGCTTACGTTCGAGGCATTGCACCACCCTGCACCCAGGTGCGTTCACGTCGCATACGCTCGGGGCGAGGCGGCGATGCGCCATAGCGGTCTGTGCGGATTAGAGGAGCACTAATGGTTGGCGTCAGTTTAAACAAAAAAATTTTTAAAAAAACAGGCCAACTTAACGTGTACAAATTGTCCCGAAAACTACTATTACAATACAAAGCAGAGCGGAAGGTATACTTTATTTATTCATTGCTAAACATTGCTCTATTTATTCTGTAGATAATTCAGGCACAGTATGGTGTTTTCCAGTGATGAGGGTGAAAAAAACATACTGACTTCGACCCAAGTGTCTCCTCGGCTCCTTCTGGCCATTATGCCTCGTCAACGTCCTCTCTTGCATTACTAGTGCTACCTAAGTGCAGTGCTACGAGCAGGGACGCACCGGCGTGCGCCCTGGTACGTCAGCGGACGTCAGGATGTTGTAAATAGTGTATGTAAGTGTTGTGTAAATACTTCGTCTTTGATCTGTAACTTATTAATTAATTCATTTGTGTTTGCGTTTCATTAACTAGTTGATTTTTATGTAGTTGTATTAATTCTTTAACTCATTCAAGTGCTGTGTTATTATCATGTAGATCGGCAAGCCTGGCCCACCGCGCGAGTCGCGTCTTCCCCGCCGGCCCGTTTCCCCTTCCTCCCCTTCGTAGACCGTACTATATTGTCACTGGTCAGTTGCCAACTGTGAGTCGCACGGAGCGGACCTGCTTCGCTCCGCTCCGCGATAAGTAGCACGGGGTCCGGGTCGCAGCGTGGATGAAACGTTCGTCTACCGACGTGGTCGTCCAGGCTGTGACAGGATTCCTCGCGATAAGCCTCGTTAACAAGACCGCGTCTTCGTAACTCCGCAACTCATTCCGCTCGAGACACACGCAGTGCACGTCTGGACTTTCCTACTCTCTTAATCTGTATATATCGTTATAGAGTCGTCTACGCATATGTCACGAGTCGCATACGTGCTACGAAGCACCGCTGAACTTTTCGTAACCGGTAGGATTCGCTACGGGACCGCATTCGCTTTTACGCCGGTTCTCATTTTGTCTCCAAGTGCTTATTTCCGGGAGTACAGGTCGCGGAAGAGGAGGACTCTCGTTTCGCGACGTGCCGGCCAGGCTACGACAGGATTCTTCAAGGAATAAAAGGAGCTCGTGAAAAAGGACATCATCGCATTATCCTTGTTACCATCTACCATTCCTTCCACATACGCAAGTTCCCTCCTGGCCCCTTACTTTCCGGTCCCGGCCACGTTGGCCTGAACTCACTCCCTCACCGACGAGAGCTACATGGGCAAATCAGGACAGTTCACCTCAGGAAATTAGGGACCGTAGGCCGTGGGACGTCAATACAATTACATCGTAAAATGTGTACTAATAATATAACCGAAGTTTTGGCTCCATATATTACACAATCATTGGTTGAAGATATATGTAATAAAAAATACAGTGTACTAATTGATGAATTCATAGATGAATCAGTTTCAAAAATGGGAAGCCTACAACTCACGTAGTTTCGGTTCCCTGCAAGAATTTCCGAAGATTTCCGAAGTTTTGCGTTTTGGTATTAACGCCACTTCAGCAGCTAAATCAGAAGTTCAAGCATGTTGTGAATGACCTGACCTGACCTGACCTGACCTGACCTGACCTGACTTAACCTAACCTAACCTTACCTAACCCAACCCTTCGATTTTTTTTAATTTTAATTTTTGAGAGAAATCCGAAGTTGCACAAATGTGGTAGGGAACCGAAACTATGTGAGTTGTAGGCTACTGTTCAAAAACACTAGGTATTGTTATGCAGTCATGGAGTTAGGTATCGAAATCCCATTGTAGGTGTCCCATACAAGAATCTCAATGTTTCTATGTATGGTATTTACTGAGGCGTGTGAACCGACAAGTTGTAGAGAATGCAACGGATCAATACCAATATATTGTTAAATTACGGGAAAGAGCCACTATTTTTTTTTTTTTTTAAATTCTGTACAACCTATTGACTTTCAATTGAACAAGCTATATGCAGGATTCTGGAGCAGTGGGCAGAACTAAAACTGAATTTTTCAATTTCATATAAATTTACACATAAATAAATATGCTGAACCAACAACCACTGCATAAAAATTTATTTTAGCCTTAGAGTATTTCCAAAAATATTATACGAGCTGGAGCCAATTAAGCAGAAACTATAGACTAAAATCAGGGGCGTAGGAACCGGGGGGGACAGGGGGGACGTGTCCCCCTGAACTTTTTGGGTGGAGGGGACTGTCCCCCCCAACTTTCTAGACCGTGATATTTTTATTTTATAATATTATTCTGCCCAACTTTATCTGTAATTTCTTCACTCTCAAATTTTTACTTAAGGAAACAATAATAATTTTAACATTGATGTATCCAATGGTTAGATACAAAAACTGCTAAAAAAGCGCTATTTGGCACTTTTAAAATCAAAATTTTCCGGTGGAGGACCCCCGGACCCCCCATCTTAGTAAGAGGGGAATGGGTTTACATGACATCAAAATCATTATTTTCCCCCCCCAGCTTTATGAACACTACTACGCCAATGACTATAATGGGTATCTTTAAGAGATGAGCATTTTTTTTAAATACCTACTATAAAAACCATGTGTCTGTAAACATTCATGTTTTTGTTGTACTTTTCGCACAAGATATATAGTTGACATATGCATTACATGATTTTTTTCCCCCTTTCTGAATTTTTTTCTATATAAGTCAAAGGCTTTTCCATTTCTCGAGCATAACATTAAACTTCATTTTAAATTATTAGTTATTTATTTAACCACCTACCTTCAACATCCATCAAAGAGAGAAAAGTGATGAAAACAATTGAGAAAAAAAAAATTAATATACTTCCATGAGAAATGCTCCTTCCCTTGTTGTGATTGGCCTTCTACCAGTGACTTGAACACTTAAAGAAAAGTTGATTCTTATATCCGCTATAGCAGTTTCAAGAATAGGATTTTAGCTCTCTACTGGAATGAAACTATTGGATCTTTCCTCTAGCAGAATTATTCCGACAGTATCAAGAATAGGGCCCCTGGTTCATAACATTGTGTCTGGTACACCACCGAGCCAATGAATTACATAAAAGAACTCGCCAGTGTCTGCTGGTCCCAAATGTGGTGCCTGCCCCCATGCCCTATCGTGTAAGGCGAAGAACTATGTTTCTAGGTTTTGGCCACCTGCTTAAAAGTGCACAGCGAGATGCACGCAGAACTCCAGAATTAAAACAAGAGGTTAATATCAGCACTTAAATAACTATGATGGTTACTAAACAGTTAAGACAAAGAATAATGAGAGTTCTGTGAGACTAGATCTGTCCAACTGGTGGGCTGTAAAGGACTGAAGCAAGTGTTACAAGAACATGACTTCTACATTATTAGAACGGAAGTCGTGTAAATAATATAATTTTTTAAAAATCTTGGAAGCATAGAATTTTTTTCCTAGCCGAAGTTAATTTAAGTATTGACGACATCCGACGTGCCTTCCTCATTCTCTAAGATCGCTGTTGCCCATCACCGTCACTTTTGTCCGTGTGCTGGGGGAGTGAGCGAGTGCGAGTGTCAGTGCAGCGGCCCAGTATGTGTGCGCAGACAAGTGACAATCGTCTGTTTACAAGACGCGGCAACAAGATTCCCTCGACTGCCGCACGGTGACAGTGGAGCGCATCTGTCGTGGTTCTACCCCTCTGGCAGTGGAGGGAGGGGAGGGCCCACCACTGCGTACCCGCTGGCTCTGAAGTCAGTGTGGAAGTGCAACAGCAAGTGGTGAGAGTGCTGACCGACAATCGGAGCAGCCCTGAAAACTGCTACACCCACGCCGAGAAAGACGTCGCCCTGCAGACCAAGGTGCTGAGGCCAGAGGAGCAGTTTCGAGAGGCAGAGCTGTGGGCAGCAAACCACCTGGAGGACGAGCGGAGGCACCGTTGAGAGCCGCTGGCTCGCATCGACTGGTAGAAGCAGCTACAGGGTGAGAACAGCCTCATTAGCTAAGCCATCCATTCTCCCCACCACTAAGGCCCAAACCTACCCCTGAGATCGAGCCGAGCCCCAACCCACATCGACGACCATTGGAGGACATGCGAAACCAGCATTCAGGTTAGGGGAGAACCTAAGTGTGTCTCAGACCGAAGCCTATATACTCTACCATGCAGGGTTTTAAACATACAGAACAAGGATGCGGGCCTGTATGTTTGTAGCTATAAAATAAAAGGAATATAAATTACTTTGAAATATATAATGCAGCACGTCTTGATGGTTAAAATTTTAAAGCAACATCTTTAAACGTGGAAGTTAGGTGTATAAATACTTTAGTTGTCCTAAATTTTCCAGTAATATGGGAGCACTAAGTTATATTTAATTTATAATTTTATTTCTCAGATGTAATTTTCGAAGAACAATATCTGGTTTCGGGTTCTGATGTGTGTATCTCTCTTTTCCCTCGTTGGTGTCAGGGCAAGATGCTGCTGGTGAACTTACCAAGCTGTTATTCCAACTAGCACACTACTGAATGTGTGGAGCGAGTGTGAGCTTGTTGCTATTCAAACCAAAATGTATTTATTAAGTGTGTTATATACCTATGCGTAAAGTTATTGGCCAGGTCTATAGTGTTCAATTTCTATTTAATAAAATACAAATTATTAAAAAATACTAAATTTATTCAATAATTAGCAATAACTGTATGTTTCTGAGGCTGCTAGTGCAAATACCATTTTCAAGTAGATATTTAAAATAGGCTTTAATATACTAAAGAATCACTGTAGTTAAATGAGATTTTAATTAAACTTTTGATGGAAAACAGCACATTTGTAACTTTGATATCTGACAATGCAAGAGGGCATACAATAAATTGCCGGAATTAGCTGTGTGGAGTCGGGAACAATCCTATGTATCTGTAGGACCTCCAGGTGGTACTCAACTACACTGGAAACTGGAGGGCTTTACTGATATTGCAAACTACGGTGATGGCGATGCCATAAGGAAATGGTTTTGAAAATCGGCATCCCTCTAGTCCTGAAAAGTTTATAGTAAAATTGGATCTCACCAAACATCGGAAATATTCGTTGTAGAGCACTGCAAACTTAGTCTTGAGGCAGTATTACGTACGAAAGCAACCGACACAGAAGTGTTTCACAAATAAGTCGTAACTCCCTATTTCTGATGTATAATGACAGAAAATACTATTTCAAGACTTTCAGAAGATGGATCTCTATCAAATTAAATTGCGGGATATACACATCTTTGGCCACTCGAGTGGGCAACCAAGGAATTGGCAAGCCCCAGCCCAGGCCATAGAGTAAGTAAAGGGTAAAGGCCCAGGCAACTTCTTCACCCAGCAATCCCGAAGGCTTCTCTCCTATTTCATCCAAAGAGCTTTAAGGTTTTCCCAGTCATTCCTTCATGGCAAGATACTTAAAATGGTGAAAACAATACAAGAATAAATATCAATGTGTGTGTGCAAAGCTATGGAAAAATGAATAAAACTCCAAGGAAAAATAATTCAGAAGACCCTGTAACTAAATAGGTATTATTAGAGGTAGTGTTGTGTTATATGATTGTCTAATGGTTGTCCTCCTAACATACAAAAATCATTACATTAAATATGATTTGCCAGAAATTAAAT
Organism: Bacillus rossius redtenbacheri; assembly: GCF_032445375.1. NCBI lineage: Eukaryota > Metazoa > Arthropoda > Insecta > Phasmatodea > Bacillidae > Bacillus > Bacillus rossius. The sequence goes on from NW_026962010.1 coordinate 16,383,137, forward strand.
TAGAACAATAATAAATATAATAAAATTAAAAAACTGTAAACATTTTGACTGATTACAAAGTAATAATTTGACGCCACTCCCGCTGCCTGATTATGTTTAGAATAAATATTGAATTGAATATGATCTCGGCCGAGGAGGGGGTGGGGTTTCGACCTCGCAGGCAGGAGTGCATCGTTAGTTTAAACTACCTGGGCTGTTCAGGCCACCCAGGACGCCTTGAAATAAAAGGAAAATGACTGAGAAAGACTGTACTTTATTGAAGTGAAACTTCTAATGCGACTTCCAACAAGGTTGCGTTAATGTTTTAATGCTACCATGGTGGGGTTATAAAAGCACTGTTGCGTTAAACGTTCAACGCTCCTGGGGAGGGGGAATAGAAAGAGACAGAGCGAGAGTGAATGTGTGGCACTCGAACGCATGCGTGTAGTATACCTGTTACAGGCCAGCGCGAGCATTAGCAACGAGTAGTGTCCAATATTCCAAGCACATGCGCGTGGTGTTCTTGCTATGTATCGAAGTAAACAGTGTGAGCATCGTGAAATTACCTGAAATACATACTTGTTGATCTATTTTATTGTTCTATTTTAATTTATAATATTCATTATTTCATTTACTTGATTTTTGGTTTGATTTGATACAATATGATTTCACTAAAAATCAATTTCTACCCCTTCCTATTTTCATTTCCACATTACGAAGTTTCACTTCTTCGGTGTGGATGAACTCCACGCACTATTTTAATGCTTGATACACTTGCTTGTCAAATGCCTGGCCGAGTCTGTCGTCAGACCTTCGCTTCACGATCGGTTTAACACATTGACATTGCGCGCGAACAGGTTAGTCTGCAAACATGTGTATAAAGTTCTATCCTGAGGCCGGCACTGACAAAACTAAGGCTGTGGCGAATTACTGCAGAACTGATAGGTACCATCTATATTTATATTGTAAATGAAGTTGACGACAGTCGTCGTGCCCTCCTAGATGCAGATGCAGTACCTGTCCGCCGACGTAGGCCTAAGGGATGTATGTTTCCCCTAGTGCACCGGCTGTGAAGTGCTACGAGCAGGGACGCACCCGCGTGCACCCTGGTACGTCAGCGGACGTCAGGGTGTTGTAAATAGTTATGTTTTGTATGCACATTTTTAAGTAATCACGAGCCTCCACAATTATATATACGTGTGACGTAACAGAACTCTCACGTCTCGAATAGTGTATGTAAATGCTGTATAAATACTTCGCTTGTTTTTAATCTGTAACTTATTAATTAATTAAATTGTGTTTTCGTTTCATTAATTAGTTACTTGTCATGTCGTTTTAATAATTCTTTGATTCTTTCAAGTGCTCTGTTAGTCATGTAATCGCAGCCTGGCTCACCGTGAGGCGGGCCTCTCCCACGTCGGCCGATTTCCCCTCCCCTCCTCTGCGGCCCGCGGGCCACGGTTCGCGGACGGGCGGAGGAGGGCAGTGGCGAACCAGACGCGGGGACGAGCAGACGCGCGCTCGCTCCGCTCCGCTCGGGAGACGTGGATCTTAGCTCCGAGTTCGCAGTCAGTGTAAGTGTCACGGGACTGCCTCTGCAGTCGAGCTGCTCTATATCAGCATTCGTTGTACCGCTGGACTTCTCTTTGTCATTACATACCGTTTCGGGACTGTATTTGCATACGTCACAGGCCGTGTATGTGCCTCTTCGAACAGCCGAACTCTCTCTGTCATTACGTATCGTTACGGGACTATACTTGCATACGTCACAGGCCGTGTATGTGCCTCTTCGAACCGCCGAGATCTCTCAGTCAGTACGTGTAGTTACTGGACCTATTCCGCTTACGTGACGGGTCACGTACGTGCTGCGTAGCACTGCTGAATTTTCGTAACCGGTACGATTCGCTACGGGTTTGCATTCTCTGTCACGTCGGGTCGCATTTTGTGGCCAAGAGTTATTTTCAGGGAGTCCGGGTTGCGGCGGGGAGGACGCTCGTTCCGCGACGTGCAAGCCAGGCTGTGGCAGGATTCTTCACGGAATAAAGGAGCTCGTGAAAATGGACAACATTGTATTATCCTTGTTACCATCTACCGTTCCTTCTACCTATGTAACGCTCCCTCCAGGTCCCGTATTTTCCGGTTCTGGCCACGTTGGCCTGAACTCCACCTTCTCTCCGACGAGAGCTATGCGGGCAAATCAGGACAGTTCACCACAGGGAATTACGGACGATAGGCCGAGGGATGTCAAAGTTAAACAGAAAATGGCAAAAGTATACGATCAAAAGTTCTTAAACATGAGCGCAATCTAACCTACTACAATATGAATGTTTCCGCTTTTGCATATGCGCGGCTAGATGAAAATTATACTAGAGTCACAGTAGCTCCTTTAAGGTTGATAAAGTTATTATTAGGAGGGTGGATTGCAAACACACATATCACACAGTAAAAGTTAACTAAATCAAAAACACATTTATTAATGTTTTAGCACACCTTAACACTAAAGGCTTGCTAGAAGCCCTAATTAAACGACGATGTACTGCCATCTAAGCCTGGAGAAATGCTTAAGATTCACGTCCACTATCCGAGTACTTTGAACATTAAATTTACGTAATATGCCAAAATATCCCTGTTGGGATTTAATTGATTAAGCGAAAAGCCGCACGTAAGAATGTACGGCTAAGTGGGGTCGGGCGCAGAGCTAATTGAAAAATATTAGATAAATTTACGACTATGGCGATGAACTGGAAAAGTGGCTCAAAAACTGTAGGCTCTGCGTTCACAGAGCGACCGACCCCTGTGAGCTCCCGGCGGCAACTGCCGCTAAAGCACCGCGCGACCTCGCGTCAAGACGCGTGTAGCACGGGAAAACAGCCACGACCAGTTTTGGACTTAGTTGTTAAATTTTGTGATATTACGTGATTATTTTACAATTGCACATAATTCTCATATTACTTCAGTATATTTTAATTGTTATTATTTTGGTTTCTAAAAAGAGGAATTATTATTTAATTACACACTAGCGCATTGCCACACCCGACCTGGCGCTTTGGTCGACTTGCTGTTCGTCGCGGCGCTCTTCAACTCACACAGCGGACATCACGCACGGGCGTGTTCATTGCACTTACGAGTAAGTGTTGTTGGGACGTAACGGTCTGTGCGACCCAGAGAGAGCACCGGCGGCTGGCGTCAAATTTAAAATGAATTGTAAAGTTACGCCCGACAAATGGAATATCCTATTGTTTAATGCATATGGAGGCAGATGGTTATGATTGCACAGTATGCCCTACAACAGTAGATGACGGTACTGGGACCTAGGCTTGTCTTACTGCCCAGGCAGTACCACATAAAAATAGGAAGTTTGTTACTGATAGAAGCTTCTAGGATTTCATATTCTAGGTAATTTTTTTGTATTATTTAATTTTAAAAATTGGGTATTTTATAGCATGATATAAAACTTATTTGATATCTTGAAGTCAATGATGACTGGCTTCTTCAATGAAGTAATTGGTTTGTAGTACTAAATTATTTCATGGAAATTAGTACAAATTTAATTATAATGTCAAGTGACACTAGATTATTGCCTTTGAATATTCTTTATTGTGTTATCTCTTTCTAAAGTCTAACTGAATCAACTAAATTATTGGGCGTACATATTGATGATAAATTAAAATGGAATGAACATATAGGTATCAATAAAACTTTTCATAAATTAAGTAAAGCTTGCTACGCTCTCAGAATTCTATGCCAAATTATAGACAGAAATTCTCTACGAACTGCATATACTTTGCACTTTTTTCACACACACATGATATATTAAAGAGTAAGTAAAGTACAATAACATAATTATATAGTCTTTGCCAACATTATTATTATTGACTTGTTTTATGTTTCTATGGTTCGAAATTTTAGAATCTCAATTTTGTATTTTGTATAGTCTTTGTGCGAAGACAATGTCATAATTTTCTTTTTAATATTTTTAATTTTTTTGGTTTGCCTGTTAAATAAATAATTTATGTCTTTTTTTAAGGTTCTTGGTAATAAAGGTTTATGCGCTGTAGTATTTCCAAGTACACATATTTTTAAAGGTGAGCGTGTAGCACACGCTCATTCATCATAGTTTTAAGCCTATACGTGTAATAATTGTGGGAGTTAGCCATGCTGGAAAGGGTTTGCTATTTTGGAAATGGCTTACGAGGCGAATGTTGGACTATGGGCTACTACTGCTTTTCTTAAACCGGTTAGCTACTTTATGGTAGGTATGGTGTGAACGATTAGTGAGGTTAGGTTTTCGTTAGATACATTTAAAACACTCAATTGGTATGAACGGTTTAATTAATATATTAAGTGAGCCCAAGTAAAACCGAATTGACTGGCTAAATTTGGGGGTTTTCGGGTGGTTTGGGGGGGGGGGGGGGGGTAGTTTGTCTGTAGTCATGCATTAAGTAAGCAGATAAATTTATTTTCTGTATGCTTTAAGTAGTCTAGGTACTGGTACCATAACAATATAGATATCACCAATATGGTGGCTCTTAATCATGACTTTATTTTAATGGGACATGGAGCAAATATGAAGGTTTTGGGTAGGGAAAATTCATACACTTATTTGCTTAAAATACATTTCTGAATTTGCTAACTTTCTGGTATTGTATTATATACTACAGTTTTACCAAATTTAATTCAGAAAATTATACTGAAGAGATTTATTTTGTGTATCATAGTTTAATTTCTCCCAGAAACAATAATTGTGCAAAACAAGCATTTAAAATGTTCCCATCCCTTTACTGTAAGAACCTAAGGTTGTTATTACTTCAACACCGCCTTGTTGACGACTTCATTAATATCGCTGATATGTAGAGATTTATAAAACCTGTTTTAATGTCGCTGAACTAAACTCGCCAATTCTTTCGCTTTGTTTTGTTGCTATTTCTTCAGTGAGCACAAAACTAACCTAACTTATGAAAAGGAGATTCTTTTTATGTTATTAATTAAATTTTATAATTAACTAATAAAAGAAAATAAACATTTATCTAACATCTCAAATAAAACATAACACACCTATTACCTAAGACAAAAAAATCAGTGTGCATCAAACAGTGCTACAAATCACTAAAACATTTTAAAATCATAACTAAAAATTTAGCTTTCCCAGCTTTGTGTGAATGATCATGTACTGTCAATAATGTACATTTTAAAGTTCAGTCAGAAAGTTTAGCTATTTTACTATTAAATTCAATCAGTATTGCTAAACACAGACTGTCACTTTCCTCGTTACTACTATTAACAACCACACACACACAAACATTATTATAAGCTATTAGTTTATTATTATTATTAGTAATTAAAATAAACTTATTAATAACAAAAAATATTTGCCTTTTGCCATTTAATTAATTTAATTACTCTAAATAATTGAAAAAAGAACAGACAGCCCTACATATTTATCAGTCATAATAGATTGTTGTACAAATTTGTCTATTGTGTTTCTCGTGAACAAAATCAGCATTTAACATTATGAGATGCGACTTTGGACCTTATATTTCTAAATACATGCAATACTTTTGCACTAATTTGTAGGAAATGCACATTTTTAAATTCAGGTTTTTTTTCCTTGTATGAAACTTAGTGGGTAATGCTATGATCATCTAGGAAATTAAGTTATAAATAAATTTTAAAAAATATTCCTTAGGATACATTATTTCATTAATTAACTAAGCGTACAGGTGCATTACGATTCATAGCCTTCCTCAGCTAGCTTAACTGATAAGGCATTTCTAGATAAGCTTTTTTTTTTTATGACCTTCACTTTTAAGACACTGTGTGATTTGTGATGTTTATTACATGCAGGGCTGTGCCCAGAAAGACACAAATGTCAAGACTACATCAGCCACCATCTGCCTTTATTTTTTACATAAAAGTACTTTAGTGTTTGAATATGTGCTGCTTCTATCCATTAAAACCATGTGCAGGTTTACTTGTTTACTTTTGACAAGCTTAAATATCTAGGTACACATTGTAAGGTAATTGTGTGGTATTGCAGTATTTGTCTTGTGAACCAACACATGAGGTTTGAGTGTCGCAGAGAAGTAGCGTATTGTATCAGTTAAGTAGTATGTCACTTTGTAGTTTCAGGTGCAGTCTCTCGTTCCATCACTTCGATGGATGCCAAAGACAGACTTGTGTGGATTGATATGGAGGTTTGTAAGCATGGCAATCTAACTGCAGGTGATGAAAGCAGTTTGGGTAATATTCTTACATCGTGGCTTGTCTGTGATATAATAATAAAATTCAGAAAATACTAATTTTAAAAACTAGAGACGTTCCTGTATTTACCCTGAAAACAGTATTGTTAAATTCCTACTAGTTTCTGAGAAATTTCCGTTTGTAGGTCACATTAGATAGCCTATGCAGTGAAGCGGCTGTCGCTATGTTGTGCTTTAATTACGTTGCCGATTGTGGTTTTCCATACATAAGAACTTGTTTATTTTGTAATTGGATACTGTATGTAATGCAATAAAAGATAAAAAAAAAAAAATAACGCCAGTCTCTGCTGTGCATCCAAACGCAAGCGTCAAACATTGATAGGTTTTTTATTTTAGCAGTAAGGATGCTCGAAGCGCTGACTTGTTATGTGCAATAGTATGTAACCTGGTGTATAAAAGGAATTGTTATTACGTGTTTTAAACATAATAATTCCTTTTTGTATATCAGGTTACTTGCTATCGCACAGAACAAGTCGGCACTTCGCGTCTACATACTTCTAAAAAAAATCATTGCCAAGGGTTGACGCTTGAGTTTGGATGCACAGTAAGGACTCATATATGAATATATTTTTTTCAACTTCTACCCTATTTTCCTTCCACTGCATCATAAAATCCAAGTACATAATATACCCGTACTTATATATCAAGAGCCACAAAATAAGTTGCTGTGCTTAACACATTGTTGGCGGCCACATCACTGCCCATGCTACCTAATGTAACATATAAACTGTGATATCTCATAATTTAGCAGAAATGTAAAGACTCTGTTTTTCAAGGTAAATACAGGAACGTTACTGAAAAAAAGTATTTTCGGAATTTTATGATTACTTCACGGAAAATCCGCACTGTAAGAATATGACTGCAGTTTGTCCGGACTAGAGCCGTGCCTGTATGTGCAGATGACGGGGCTGGAGGTGCAGACGTGCCACATACTGGAGGTGGCGTGCGTGGTCACGAGTCCCAACCTGGTCACCATCGCAGAGTCCCCTCCGCTCATCATCCACCAGCCGGACCAAGTCCTCAACTCCATGAACGAGTGGTGCATTGAAAACCATCGCAAAGTAAGTTGCAGCTGGCTTACAGCTGTGGGTAGTACCTAGAGTAGTGGCTTCTGGGAAATAAGGAAAAAAACTAAATAAATCAAAAATTGGTTATTGAAATATTTCAATTCTGCTCACCTAACTAACCTTTACCATAAGTTATTACTGGCCTTATTTTCCGGAAGATATGCTGAGATACTCCAGTTCCATTGAAACATGCCTATTGTTCTATCTGTGCATCCAATTTGAAACTTATTGTATGAGTTCCTTTAACTCCTTCTTTTCCTGCCTGAGACTGTGCAGAGATTCAGGAAGCCTTGGACTAAAGTGGCATAATTGATGCAGTTTACAGGCAGAGCATGTAGTTTTTCAGCTAAGTGGAGGTTCAGGATATGGTAATTAACAACCGTCTAAAGTGGCATTAAGTGAGACATTTAAGAGGCAGAGTCTATAGTTCTTCAACTAAGCTGTTTCCAATGGGAAGATGCAAGAATACGATTATAATGAGACCCCCACTTTAAGTTTCTGGAGATTTGTCTAAAATCATACAATATTCAGGTAAATACTGTACTTATACTTATGTTTGTAACTTTTAGCAGATTCATAATGTTTTTGAATGGTTCTGCCTTGTTTGTTTATCAGTCAGGCTTGACAGAAGCATCGAGAAGAAGTACACTTTCTTTGCAAGAAGCGGAGCATACTTTGCTGCAGTTTCTGAGAGCTCACACTCCACAAGGTACTGCTTCTAAAACTGACACGAGCATGTAGCTTCAAACCACTGTGAGTGATTCCTGTAAGAAAAGGTTTAGCATGTGTATGACTTTCATTGCTGTTTTTTAACCCCCGACGCAAACAAACAAACCAATTTTAATATAGTACGTATTTTTGTTTGTAATAGTGTGTTCTTAGTTATGATTCAAGAAAATCTGTTCAGCCATTTGAAGATCATCAGCTCTTTTTAGTTGATGAAGGGATGTGAACAACTTCCACAGGTCTGATTGATTCAAAATTTGGTTCCGGTTACTTCAGTGATATTGCACATGGTAACCTTGACTGATGCAGTATGGTATGGATGGTGTAATACGGTACAGACAGCATTTTAACTATTAATAGTAGTTTTAAGTGAGAATTGCAAAGTTGAGGATATTTTAATTTATTAATTTAAGTTTTTCACCTTGTTGAATTTATAGTTTATTCTTCGCCATACATAATCAAGCTAATTGTTTAAGTTTTATCAAAATGAAGCCGAATGTGTTTTGTATAAATGCATTCTGAGATGTACAAATTACAGTAAGTGATTATTCATAAATTAGCGTACGTGTGGTACGATATTTGACTTTTTTGTTAAGTGCCCAGACGCGCGAGAGTAACAAGCACCCAATCAGTTACGTGAATACGAGATGCAGTGATATGCAATACAATCAGTCACGAAATCTATTCGCGAAATTCAGGCGTCTCTAATTATAAGCCGTTTGACTAGTTAAATGCATCAAACAGAAGTCATCGTGCACAATTCAACGTAACTAATCATAAAAACTGATGCATGTTTAAAATTGATTGACAGCAGCTACCCAGCTACGACAATGCGCTCTATGAGGATATGCTGGAACTTTTTGAGAGGCTTTTCCGTGACCTCCGTGGCTCCTCCTCGATTTTGTCGCATCACACAGTACAACTACTTGATGGGCCTTAGTTGCCTGTTTTGCTTTCTCTTCCTCTTTCATCTTCACAGACTGTAGGTGAGAAGTGTGAAATGTGTGTGGATTTAGACGATGTGAACTTGCAGTGAAGTGTTACATTCCCATGTACTGGAATTCAAAACCTTATTTTTCCTGAACATGTTACATGTTTTTACAAACTTTTAATTTCACCTACCTTTCACATATTCATTCAGCCATTCCCTTACAGCTGGATGGTTAAGTTTTTGCAGTGGTATGTTCGCTTTAACAAAAGCGTGAACTGTGTCGCCAGCTAGTTCAGTATTATTGTCAGCTTTGTTATGAAGACAGATGTTTTCATTCTTCTAAAGTAAAGTGACGCTTAGTTCTAGAACCTGATTGTGTATTATCACAAATTGTATTCCACACATAAGTGTAAACAACCTCCCATCCTTGGTTCTTTAAGTCCGTGAAAAATCAATGGAAACTAATGATAAATAAAAATGTTATTCACAGTTATAACTCCTTCGTGACTTTTGTCCCACCCTTATTACATACATGAAAAGGTCACTTGTTCATGTCATGGATTGATAGAGAGAGTATCGCGAGTGCGACAAAATATGCGAGCTAGATACTGCTGCTGTAAAAATTGATTCATTTTAGCTCAAAAGTTAATGGAATTGAAATAAAAAAAAAATAATTTTTATTTATCCACTCAATAGCATTTTGTAAGCTACCGTACATCTTTTACAAGTCTGTCGCTGCGACAAAGTGTCTAGTCTACAGTTCAAGCACATGTCGGCCACTGTGATGCAGCGAGTGTCGCACGTCTGGTGTGTGGCAGGCAAGTGCCCCCTGGCGGGCAACTCGGTGCACTACGACCGCCAGTTCCTGCACCGCTACATGCCCCAGGTGGACAGCCACCTGCACTACCGCATCGTGGACGTGTCCACCGTCAAGGAGCTGTGCAGGTGGGGACTCTGCACGCGTACGATACCACAGTTGCTACTCGTCTTTGTGTGACAGTAATTACTTACGCTGCTTGAAGGATGGGAATTAGCTTGAGCCTATGGTTGTTTTTTCTGAGCTGGAAAATTGAAAAGTAAGGTTGTTTATCAATAAAACTACTGATTGTCAAGTTCCGGTCACCGGCTTTCCGGCTTCATCCTTCTGCTACGGTGGGCAAAACATTTCGCCCTCTCCATTGTGGCTTGTCAATTCCTAGATTCTTATCAATCAGTGCATGAGATAAACAAATGCAGTTTTCTTTTAATAGCCTTACTATACTCGCATCATTTCCTCATAAAATGCCACCAAAAAATTTAATAGCATGTCTATAAGCAAAGGTGTGTGCTACTTCCGTGCCCAAGACAATTTGCTTCACATATTATGTGAATGTGCAAATAGGTGGTGTGTACATGGATTGGATGTCCCATTACCTACAGTTCTGTTCAAAATTTAGTTGTACTGTTACCTTCTCTTAAGTTCTTTGTTCTGAATGTTTTACAATCAAAATTAAGGTCGAAAATGTTTTTACATTATGCACCACATAAATGGCACTCAGAAGCACGCTGCATGGCCCGGGATACGTCTGGGGCATTTGGTGTGGTTCAGGATCTCGCGGAAGTGATTGGCATGCTATGTCTTTCTTCGGCAGAACTCTGCAGTCGTTGACAGCAAATCTTGTTTTTTCATGTAATTTTTTGTTGTTGAAATGTTTATGCTAATAATGTTCATGCCTAACAATAATAGCTGCCCAACACTAACATATAGATTCAAAAAATTACCCATCTACATATTTGCATTTCCAAATAACTTTACTAATGAAGACAAAAATTTTTTTTGTGAAACATCTAAGGGTCGATATTATAGGGTAATTGCCACACATCTTCTGAAAGGTGAAATGTCAACTGATCTTGGTAGTATTTGTTTACATTTTTAAAAAATTGAATAAAATATTGTTTTTGCTTTGTTCGGTTTATTTCAAAATGAGTCAAATATATTTAAATGTTTGTTTGTCATTTAGTGAAAAAGTATTAATGATTTGAACCTAAACATTCTGACATAATGACACGAGAGGTGGTGCATTAAGAAAACGTTGTACTTGCATCCAGGAGGATGCATATTCCAATTTTTGTCCATCCATCCTGATTTCGGCTTTCTCTGGTTTTCGAAAAGCACTTCCTGCAAGTACTAGAATGGTTCCTTGTACAGGCCATGGCAGATTCTTTCCTAAATTGTATTGGGAGCATCTGTCTCTTAACAACCTTGTCGACGAGTTTTAAAATCCGAAATGAAATAAATAATTAGAATCCCAGGATTTCCTACATTGCGTGAATTTTGCTGCCATTCATAGGAGTAATATGTTTTTGCAGGCGATGGCTTCCACAAGTGATCTCACGTGCGCCCGTGAAGGCGCTGAACCACAGGGCTCTGGACGACATCAGGGAGAGCATTCAGGAGATGCGCTACTACCGCTCGGCCGTGTTCAGCAGCGTCAAGTGACTGCAGTGTTCAGTCTACTAACCAGGCTTCCACTTGTAAAGACAGCGACCACGTGTTTGGCATGCACAGCTTTACCCTGTTTTATCGCATAATCGTTGCACCCATATTTTAGGGCGTCAAAATTTTTATTTAAAAAAAAATCTAGCGTAATCATTGCATGATGTTTTTGGTTCCGCTATTAAATTCCGAGCGCTTTGTGTAGGTATCTTTTCCTTATAAAACAATTAATTTTTAAGTAGAAATCTTATATTTATTCGGACATTATCTCTTACTTTTTTAATTAACGGAAATATACGAAGTTGTCTGACGTGTAAATTTTCTTGTAAAGACTTTTTTAACGTTATAAGGTTATAACCTTTATCTGTTGGTCTGCGTCGCCGCGGTGTACCGCTTATAAAAATGTAGCCAGCGCTAGTTGGCATCATTCATGTTTGGTTATGTTGCTTTCCGTATAGAGCGCGAACACGTAGTCGAATATCGATATCTCGCTGATTCGTGCAACGCGCTCTCTCTGTCGAGTGCCGAGTTAACTACATTTGATAGCCCGTACTCTTTCATGGTAAGTGTGTACTACAACGATAGTTACGTGTTAGTTCACGTCACAGATTCAAGTGGCTTGCGTTTGGGTCACAGATTTTGTTTTTCTAATTAAAGTTGAAGAAAGGTTTTTGTTGCATGAATTATTAATATGAATTGTTTGGCGTGCTCTTGCATACTCCACCTTTTTTTAAATAAACTTACTTTCTATGAACTGGTTTTTTTTATAACTTTACCTAACCAAAAAATCTTTTCCTGCATAATCGTTGCACCCCTACTTTTCAAACTTGATTGTAGTATAAAATGTGCGACGATTATGCACGAAAACACGGTATATGTTGACTAGTTTTGTCAGACTCATGGCAGTCATATAAATTGTTTCAGGACACGAGCACAAAAGTTTTAGACACACATTATTATGCAGTGAGAATTTTATTTTTAAATGTATTATTAAAAATTATTTTTTTATAGAAAATTTAGAATGATAATTTTGTTAATATTTTAACTTCACAAGTATAATTTGTTTGGTTAAAATATCTTCGTAGTAGTGTGAAACTATGTGAACAATGCAGTTATTATACGTCTAGCGCACCAGGTCAGCACCAACAAGTAGGGGTCTGCGAATATTCGAAATCGAAAAAATATTTGTGAATAATTTATTATTCGATTCGAGATCTTTAATCGAATTTTTTCTGAAAAAAAAAAAAAAAATCGAAATACTTGTTACTTTTTATCTTGCACATTTTTGATTGGCCGATATTCGTAGGACGTAAATATTAAAATCTTGTTAATCTAGCAATAAGAATTTGGTTACATCTATTATGAGCCAAATTTTAACTTTCGACGCACGCAGCCAAAACGAAAATAAGCAGATTCTGCCAATGGTCGAAAATGATTATCGAACTCGTGATTGTCACACAGGAATCGACTTAGTATGACGTCACGCATGCTTCACAAAATCTTTAAAATAGTGTGTAAATACATATTGTGTTTTATTTGGGAATTCTCCAAATTTGGCATATTTTTAGTGAGCTAAAATGGCAGACAAAGCAAAACGTAAAAGAAGTGGTTTGTACTTATATTTTGAGCAAGGTGACGGCGAAGCAATTTGCTCGAACTGCAACAAATGGTTAAAGACGCCGACAGGTTTGTTAGGCTAGCGTACATTAGTGTTTAATAATGCGTCAATGTACTCAGGTCGTGTCCTAAATATCAGATTTTACAAACAAAATTATGTGACGCAATATTGTGTACAGATTTATGTCGTGTTGTGCTGTATTTATCAATTTGTACGTCCAGTTTTGTATGTAGTGGATTTTTTTTTGGGAATAAACCACGCCATGTTGTTAACCTTCAAAACACATGTACGGCGGTAAAATAAACGTGTTCAGGAGTAAACCGTTGTTTGTCTTGTTCTTAAGACTTGATAATAAATAAGTGTTGTAGTAACGTGTATACAGTAAAATACCGATATAACGAACTTCACATTAATTATAATTTCACTTTAACGAATAATTTGAAATTTCCCTCCAATGACTGTACACATACGATTTGTTATAATGAGATTTTACTGTACCATGTTTTTATTATTTTTTAAAAATTATTGCGGTAAATGTATCATTTTCAAATGTAGACATTTTTGGATTTATTTCAAATTTACGAAATAGATTTTCATAGCTGCCAACCATTACGGATTTTCCGTAATTATTACGGATTTTAACCCCGAATTACGGAATTACGGAACATCGCTGGTTTATTACGGAAACGAGGCTTTGTGCTGCATGGTAACGGAGAAAATTCCGTTTCTGCTGTGCTTGTTTCGTGAACGCAGTTTGAATACATCGCTTGGTTGCACAAATAACGGAACTAGTAAGTGTGCGCATGTACGATGTACTGTCGAAATAAGTAAATTAATTCTCGTGTTTTCAAATAATAATGGGATGGTATTACGTCCGTTGTACGATACAACTAGTACATATTCTCGGACTTATCGTTTGAAGGCTACTTAAATCACGATAATTTTTGTACGGTACTTTGGCTAAACTGTGTTGTGTTAATTTATTTCTTGAAAGCCATTTTTTTCATCATAGTGTTTTTGTCGTGTCTACAGACGTGAATTTTTTTTATGTTTTTCGATAGTGTTGTGTTCTTCAGTGCCGGTTTTAGAAATGAAGCGTGTGACAGAATAATGTGTATCTGGGAAAAAAAACACGCAAGTCTTCAGAACTTTCGACTTAAATATTCAAAAGAATGGCCATGCTTGTCGTTTTCAAATGTTTGGAACGCCACGGTTTTGTAATGTATGCACGTGTGACTTTTCGATTGCACATGGTGGAAGGGATGACTGTAGACGGCATATTGAATCAAAGAAACATGCAGAACATTTTAAAGCCGTGACGAGCAATAAATCTATATCTTCGTTTTTTCGCTACATCTGAAGAAACGAAAGTAACGAACGCAGTTATTGTTTACAAGTCCTTGTGTTTGCCTTGTTGTTTGTTTACATGACATTTCTTATCCAACCAGGATAAAAAAAAGCAAATAAAAAGACAGTTGCTTTAAAGTTTAACTTTGAATACTTTGAATTGAAGATTCAAAATATCCAGTAAAATTATTAATATTTCTTACATATTCAGATGATTGTATTGTTCAAATAGATTTTTTTTATTCATTAATTTGCATTGTATTCATATTTTTCTTTTTCTTTTGCATATTATTGTCCTTGTTTTATCTTGAGAGTGTGTTATAATGCCCCAGGGAAAATTTATCGTGCATGATTTACGCGTACTTTTTTCATATACCTAATTGCCATTACTGATGGGTGTGATTTGAGGTTGGCAGCTCTGGATTTTCGTTACAACAAAAGCATTTTACTGGTTTTCTTCGTCAATATCATGCGCATTTACCGAATATTTCATCTATGCATCAAAATATTTACTTACTGTCATTCTCTTGGCATAATTTCAATGATTCAAGCATTCAACAGCTTTATTTTTGTTTATTTACATTGAAAACGGCATTTCAAAGTTTGATGTGCATTTGTTTTCTTTTTTTTCTACCCAAGATATGGCCAACTGCTTTTACTCAGGGCCATAGACTTAAAAAAATACACTACTAGTAGTAGGAACTGTATGTTTAGATGTGCGCACTTCACTTATTTCATTTGTGGCGAGATATGGCCAACGGCTTTTCCGTAGCGGCAACATTTATGAAAAACTTACACAAAGTTAACTCACTGGAAAACTAGATGCCGCTAAAACTGTCAATATCAGCGACTCAATGGTTTCCATCTTCTGCACGTATCGTTCACTCTTTGGTGTGCTCGGTTTCCATTTCCATTATTGATTGTTTACATTTTGTTGCCATCAGTGATTTTCAGTGACGTGCTGTATTTATTTTAGCATTTATTATTTTTCTAACCAAGTTTCAGTTTAATTTTTATCATCATGGACGATAAAAAAAAATGGAAACAGTATTCTTTAAAAGAAAAAATGGAAATCTTGAAGGAAATAAACAAAGGCACAAAAAAATCACACGTGGCCAAGCAGTTTGGTTTGGCACCCTCTACACTCTCTACAATACTGAAAGAACGGGGGAAGATAGTGAAGATGTATGAACAATCATCGCTCAGTTCCAACCGCAAAAGAATATTCTTTTACAGAGATTGAAATCATTTAATGTTTTTCTCAAAATAAACCACTAATCCTGTAGCATAATGCAGCTCAAATAATTGATGATTATAGGGTGGGTACATACATAGTTCCATTTTGTTTTGCCATTGCATTCTGTAGTATGGGAATAATATATGTACGTTGGGATATTTCAGTTAAAAGAAATTTCAGTATAAAGAACAAAATCTCTTGCTTTATAAGACTTTGTTATAATGAGATTTTACTGTACCATGTTTTTATTATTTTTTAAAAATTATTGCGGTAAATGTATCATTTTCAAATGTAGACATTTTTGGAATTAGGGTCAAATTATTATTATTATAATTAGTGCTACGACGAATGCTAAAAAGTGATTGTCAAAATACATTGTAGCATTGCACAATGAGGATTTGTTATATACATACTATATATTTTTTTGGGTCATAAGAATATTGATTAAGAATAAGGTTGATATGAAAGATAGTAATTATTTAATATGTAGATAAGGATAGTTCAGAGTTGTTAAGAATTGTTATTAATTACTTTGGTTGAATTTCATGGAAAGCCTTAAAATACTTATTTCCTTGAGATACTTAATTATTAATTTAAGGGTTAACTCCAGTTCGTAATAATTAATTTTGATATTTGATAATTAATTTCAGTAATTGTTTTGGTTAAAGCAGTATAGATTATAATTTTACAGGACATCATTTTTAAACAAAAGTTTCTAATATGGTATGAATTTCAACTTTGTTTACTAAGTTTTTATCATTGTATTTGAATTTTTTGGGTAATTTTATATTCTATTGGATATTGCTAGTGTAATATCTTGAGAATAGTCTGGAAGGTACAGAAGGAAGAGCGGACAGGCGCGACACTCTGGCGCCAGAAAGCTATTTTTCACTTTGTAAATGCGTGTTTGGGATTTACGCGTCACGTTTTACGCACAGCTGGAGCGACCGTCTGGAAGGGTCTCTGGAGGCTACCACTAGCCAGCCAATCAGGGCGAGCCCTGGCGTCAAGAGATGTGCCTGTACGAATTTCCTTATATGGTCATGTTTTGGAATTATGTGCGCTGATTGGTCAGTTGGCCCACGGGGTTGCCTCCCTTGTTTTCACCTTTACAAGGGAAGGTAATCTCGTCGACCAAGTCACTTGTTGCTCGATCGTCGCCGAACTCGGTCGCGTCGTCGGCAAGTCGCAAGACAAATGGAAAATTACTAAGAGATAATATAACGCTTAGGGACTGGGGCCAGGCCGTAATTTTTCAACCTAAGTACATTTTTTTCGGATTAATTAACTAGAGTTTTAGGCCCTAGGCGTCGGCATCGGTCCGCGATCGACGGTACCTTGAGTTATGTAACTAACCAAGGGACATTACTAAGTTTTTTTTTTTTCTTTGGCGAGTGACAAGACTCCTCGACCATCAACGGTAAGATGTATGGTGCTGTGGTATGTATTTGGATATCATCCTATCAAAATTCAAAGACATCGTTAAAATTTGTATAAGAAAAGACAGAAACTGTGCAAGTAACGAAGTTTTTCTAATTAAATTCATTTGTAAAATTGTGTATTGAGGCCATGTAACGATGAGAAAAAACATTTTTTTTAAAAGAAATAAACAAAGATAATTTAATAAACTCTTTTATTTCCAAATAACGCAGAACCATCGTAATGAAAAATTCCTCAGGAACATTGTTTGTTTTGTTTTGTTTTGTTACGTTTCTCTGTGTGCTTAGCCGGGCAAAAACATACAACGTAACAACGTCCACATTAAAAAAAATATATATATAAATACCGTGTTTTACGCATAATCGTCGCACATTTTATACTAAAATCAAGTTTGAAAAGTAGAGGTGAAACTTTTGTGCGAAAAAAAAATTTGTTGGGTAAAGTTATTCATAAAACCTATTCACGTGAAGTACGTTCATTTAAAAATTAGAGTATACAAACTCACGCTAAACAATTTAAATTAGTAAGTTGTGCAACCGAAACATTTTGTTTAACTTAAAATATAAAAACGAAAACCATGAGCAACAACGAACGCTAAACTTTTGTCGTAGTACGCACGGACCAAGAGTGTAGAATGTAGTTAACTCGGCACTCAACAGAGCACGTGCGTTGCATGCATTCGGCGAGCTATCGATATCAATCTTTGACTACGTGCGCGCGCTCTATATGGGAATCAACATAACTAAACATGAATGATGCCAACTGGCGCTGACTGCATTATAAGCATGGGGGAGAA
The DNA here is from genome assembly GCF_032445375.1 of Bacillus rossius redtenbacheri. Classification (NCBI taxonomy): domain Eukaryota; kingdom Metazoa; phylum Arthropoda; class Insecta; order Phasmatodea; family Bacillidae; genus Bacillus; species Bacillus rossius. The sequence goes on from NW_026962010.1 coordinate 16,401,014, forward strand.
ACTCTAATTACCGAGACTGAGACCTAGTTTTTTGAAGTAGTTATGGGCCCGTCCGCTAGATAGTAGTTTTCATAATATATTGCTAACATAACTACATTAATTTATTAGGAGAAGTAATGTATAAGCTATTATCAGGCAAACAAACCAATGAAAATTCACTCCATTTAGGTAGCCACTAATTTTGTGGTGTGTAATACAATGAGTTTTTGCACCTCCTACTCCTTTATTTATTAAATGACGGTTTATTAAAAAACAGCATTAAGTATTTTCGCATCGATTAAATTAGTTTTGCCGCCAAGGAGATAACTTAATATAACCAAAAAAAACATATTAACTAAAAAACTTTGTATGAGAACCTCTATTCCGATTTTTTATTTGCTGGTAGTTATGGGCCCGCCCAATAGATAGCAACACATGTCGCGTGAATAAGGTTTCAGTTTCCACTGTAAGAGTCGCACTTTATTTCCCTCCTTGTTCTGTGGTTATAAGCGGTACCCAGCTGAGACGAAGACGGAACACACAAAGTGCATAACTTTTGAACACGTATTTTACGTTTTTAAAAGAAAATTTACATGTCAGACATTTTTGTACTTATTTCTATTAATTCAATTAGTAAGCGGTAATATCCTAATTAATATTAAATTTAAACTTTAAAATACATTGTTTTAGACGAGCAACCTACTTACACAAAGCGCTCGGAATCGAACAGCGTGACCAAAAACATTATGCGACGTTTATGAGAGAATTTTTTTCTCCACATTTTGATGGCCTAAAATTTCGGTGCGACGATTATGCGATAAAACACAGACACAACCTGAATCTAGGCCCACTTAATCTGGGGGTCCACAATTACCCTTTTTCCTCCTTAAAATCAATTGAGGTGTGTAAAAGAGAGTTAGTAGGTACCATTGTATTTTTTTTTTTTTTCTAGGAACAACCACTACCCTCAAGAGCCATTTGTCCAGGTATCATGTAACAGTTTATGAAGAGTACCTTAAATCACTAGCAAACCCAGAACCAGAGTCAGTTTTACCTACAAGTACAATCACATTAAAACAACAGACAGTGTCACATTTTTTCCAAGAAAAACGACCTCTTCCTTCAAAAGGAAAAGAAGCAAAAGCTATTTCAGATAAAATCACAAGAATGTTGGCATTGTGCCATCTGCCTTACACTTTTGTGGAGGAAAACGGTTTCAGAGATCTGATGAAACACTTGAAACCCAACTACAAAATACCTGTTAGTACTACATTTTCACGGAACATTATTCCAGAACTTTACAAAACTGAACGCAAAAAGCTGGAGGACATGCTACACAAAGATTTGTGTTTAGATGACGATACGCAAGCCACATGCTGCCAAAGTCTTGCATTGACTACTGACAACTGGTCATCCAGAGCAGGTGCTGGGTACATGTCCCTTACTAGCCCAGGAATTTTAGGCTCAAAAATACCCTAACCCAGAAAAAAATATTATAAAGCTGCAAATTTGGTGATTAGTACTATTCACCTTCCTGAACAACATACTGAATTTCCCCTATTCTCCCGTGCCGGCGTCCATGTTTTTTTGGGCAAGAATGTCTTAAGTCGCAAAAATCGACACACAGGCGAAATTGACTCTTCAGAAATTAAACCCAAGAATAAATACTCTTCTATATATATTTTATTTCATCGTAAGATCATACTGAATAGCTGTAAATTTTCAATCAGTAAATTAAATACATTTTAAGGGTTGTTAAAGCGATTATCTTTCAAGAATTTCTTGACAAATTAGCAAAGTTACAAATCAACTGACTCAGAGAGTATAAATTAAGCCAGATAGCTAAAAAGTGGTTTCTACAATCGATATTTGCTACAGTTTTCTTTTTCCAATGGTATATTATTCATTTTCATGGGATGGTTTGTTTAGGAGATATGGCCACCTAAACAATAGCGCGCTTCGTGTAATCATGAGTTCTGGCGCGAGTCACCGCCAGCAGTTGTCTAGATGCATCGTATTTCAGTATTTGCATACGTGTCTAGTGTCTCTGTCTACCATATCGATTACATACAGTCGACTGATCGGTGACTGACTCCTCACAAAAATTTTCAGTCTTTGTCCGGACGTGTCAGAAGTGAAGTTGTGTATTTACTGGTGCTTTGGAATGAGTTATTTATTTCTTAATGTGAGAAATGAAATAATAGTTGAAATGGCTACTCAATCTGAGTGATTTGTAAAAATCACTGGAACCTGGTCAAGAAGAAATAACTACAGTAACAAGAGGATTGTTGGGACTCGTTAAAGCCAGTGAACAAAGGGCTGATGGAAACGTCCTTTTCTTACGGTCACTCATGGAGACCGGGTCGTCACTAAATTTGCACGAACAATGCAGGTAAGGTAATTTATTACAATTTTAAACCTACCATTGTGTTGCACTTATATTACTATTGTGGTGCCAATAGTGAGGTACCACAACGGCATTACGTTGGATTCGCATTTGGGAGGACTCAGATTCGATACCCGGCTGAGCCATTGTGATTTTGGTTTTCCATGGTTTCATTAAATCACTCCAGGCAAATACTGGTAAAGACCATTGCTGACTACTTTCCTATTTCCTGATTAATAGTGTTCCTCTTTAGGCCTTGAGGTTGTTCGGTAATCACTCAAAACATAAAAAAAATAACTAATTATGTTCAATAAATGAAAACTTTTCCATTATGTAAATATTAATTTGTTTTATACTACAATGCATTAATATTTATAAGGTATGCTACTAATGTGTAATGCCGAAGCATTCTAATTTTGAAAGTACAACAATGTGATGTCAAAGTTATGATTATTATATAAAATACAGCTGTGGGAGATGCAAAGCTCAAAACCAAGAATCAATGACAATTAACAGACAGCTTCATCCACCATCAGCAGACATCATAGCCGCCAGAGGCAAACTTCAAGTTCACAGTTACAAAAAGTCAACATTGCTAGGACTCAAGGGCAGTAGCATTCGCGAGCTAGCCACTGTGTCAGATGCTGCAGCTCGGTCTGTGAAAAATGCTATTGCAGCAGATGTACTTTGGACTTCTGCTAGATGGTTAGGAGTTTTAAGCATCATCTTGGAATGGTTTTATGCGAAGCTGTATACACACAGGGGAAATTAGTTGGTGCGTCACTGCAGTCGAGGCAGTGCCATTTATAAATTTAGAGCCATCAAATAACAGTACTATTTATATGGCACTTATTTTTGCTGCTGAGGAGTGTAAACGCCACAATCAGAAATTATCGCAGCTGCACCTCCTGGGGAACTGGATAGTGTAACTCTTCGGCTTGGTCAGTTACATGGGCTCTGTTGGATTCATAATGTCTGGGAGTGGCATAGAAGAGCTGTGGATGCAAGTTTATGCTAAATCTTCAGTAACACACATGATTTCAGGCCATGCAATTTTTAGAGCTGTGCGAGCACACATGTTAACTTCTCAGGCCCTGATTACTATGATACTAGGAATGGAAAATGGCTTTTCGATGTATCAAGAAGAATTACACAAACTCTTTCTTGAAGTTATAAGTGGTGAGAAAATGATTCCAGATGCTGTGGAGTCACCTTTGCAAGTCAGTTTTCTAGCTTCATTTGAAATAAAGTGCACACCATTGTCTGAACAAAGTCGTACTGGCAAGTTATGGGTGCAGTACCTGCGGCAGGTGGACATATTACGCCTTTTTATAAGAGCTGAAAGGTCTGGTGATTGGGAACTTCATTTACAGTGTGTGCGGTCAATGTTGCCATACCTGCATGCTGCTGGACACTTTCACTATGCAAAATCAGCTCACCTATATGTCCAGCAGATGGAGGAACTTCCGTCTCGAATGCCACCAAATGAGTACAACAAATTTACATCACAAAATTTCTTTACTGTACGAAGAAAGGACGAGTTCTGGGGAGGCATATGGACAAACTTGTCGATAGAGCAGAATCTCATGCGTGCGCTCAAAACTCAAGGGGGCCTTACAAGAGGACGTGGAATAACAGAAAGTACACTTGCATATATTGTAGCTGCTTTTCCTGTATGCTTGAAGTTGTGCAATGCCTTGGAGGAGCTTTCTGGCATTAAAGCTGGATCATCTGAACAACATGTTGAGTTAAGGGATTCGTGCAAAACCAGAGATGCTCATGATGTTGCTGTACTACTGTCTTGACTTAAGCAACACTCTCCTTGGAATGCAGACTGCTTGCGATCACTTGCATCTGGAGTTGTAGGAGATGATAGTATTAACTGTAATCAAGCAGAATATGTTGGTTTGGGTGCTATAAAACGTACAATAGGCTCAACATTTGGTGAAGTTAAACTTACACATAAAAACAGAGTCAAAACTCTCTCAGCAGTGTCTTGAAGCATTTTGATACGTGATGATGTTGTAGAGGTAAATTCTCACCAGCTCTTTATGCGGATAGTGTGTGTCATGAAGACAGAATGATCTCATACACTATCTCAGTTATGAACTTTCTCCAAGACCTCCAGCTCTTTTTGATGAAGTGGGAATGCGTAAAACAGTGAAATCAGCTTTCTTACAGTTGTTCTCCTACACAACACCTGAGGAAAACTCCACAAACTACCCAAGAAGAATAGTAATTGATGGTGGTCATCTACTTCATGCTCTGGTTTGGCCACATCCTGCTACATATGGCCAAATAGTGGATGCATACTTACAATTTGTGCAGAAACATTATAGAGCATCTGTGACTGTTGTATTTGATGGCTACAATGTTCTGTCTACAAAATCACAAGAACATATTCGGCTTGCTTCTAAAAGGACATCTGCTGAATTTATGTTTGACATGAACACATCTGCGAGCACAACGCAAGCTGATTTCCTAAGTAACCATCACAACAAGGAACGACTGATCACCTTGTTGGCCCACCATTTCGAAACAGCAGGAATCAAAGTGTGCAATTCTGAGGGCAATGCTGATACTCTTATTGCGAAGAAAGCGCTTGAGCTGGTTTCATTGGGAAACAATGTCACAGTTGTTGCATCTGACACAGACATTGTAGTCATGCTGTTAGCCCGCGCCACTGATGACATGGACTTAAGAGTCCTTAGTCCAGGTACGAATACAAAATGTAACAAAGTGTATCATGTGAAGGAAATTCAAGAACATATCGGAAACAGCAAAGATAATGTCCTCTTCTGCCATGCAGTTTCTGGTTGTGACACAACATCTGCTTTCTTTGGCAAAGGTAAAAAAAAGCATGGAAAATTCTCCAGAGACCTGACATGGTCTATGTTGTACAAGTGTTCAACAGTCCAGAGTCTACGAAAGAGGAGGTTTGTGCTGCTGGAGAGAAATTCGTCATAGCTCTGTACGGTGCGGAAAATGTCACCAGTTTGGATGATCTCAGAGTAATTCAGTATACACGCTCCATCGCTAAGCAGTCTGTTACAGCAGCCTTTGAACTAGCGACATTGCCACCAACAAGTGTAGTATGTGCAGAACATTCACTGCGGGCATATTATCAGGTAATTTTTTTCAACTATACACTGAGAATGTAACTGAATGTATATAATATCAAAACATTAAATAATAAAACTTGTGTTTTTGCCCTAGGTTCAGCAGTGGTATGATAACATATCCCTTAATTCAGTCGACTGGGGGTGGAAACTGGCTGGAGGATACTTGGTTCTCATACTGACTAGCTGATTTCCTGTGGCTGTAAGACAGACTGTGGCTACAGATGTGAATGCAGGCGAGCTGGATTGGCCTGCTCGACGATGTGTGGACAGAGGAGGAAGCTGCATGAATATAGAAATTCAAGATTTTCATGGAAGTGGCGACGAATATGACCCAGAGGAAGCTACTCTTATAAGTAACTACGTATATCTAATTCATGAACCAAATGAATTGTTTTCCTTTTTTTTTAGTTTTAATTCATAATTAAAAGAGTTGTAGAAAAGATTGCAAACATTACTACTTTGCATAATAATTGAGAGGGTTTTATTAACATAGAAAACCGTATTCCAGTTTTAATAAAAATTAATTTATGTTAGTAAATGCTGTGCTAAAAATATATTACCATAGGCCTAACATAAGTTATTTATTTTGAAATTAATTAAAACAAAACTGAATTATGAATCGAAATAGAGTTATTTCAGTTTAGGTGTCGCATAACATAACAGTCCAAATCATTTATATAAATTATGTAAACATGATTAACATACTTATAATATGCGTGTAACTGAATGTTACTTGAATATTATAACTAGCTTACACTTACATAGATTCTGTAGACTCGCAATTGCACTTGACGATGCACACCAGTGTATGTGATTACATGACGCGCGCTATTGTTTAGGCGGCCGTATCTCCTAAACAAACCATCCCATGAAAATGAATAATACACCATTGGAAAAAGAAAACTGTAGCAAATATCGATTGTAGAAACCACGTTTTAGCTATCTGGCTTAATTTATACTCTCTGAGTCAGTTGATTTGTAACTTTGCTAATTTTTCAAGAAATTCTTGAAAGATAATAGCTTTAACAATGCTTAAAATGTATTTAATTTACTAATTGAAAATTTACAGCTATTCAGTATGATGTTACGATGAAATAAAATATATATAGAAGAGTATTTATTCTTGGGTTTAATTTCTGAAGGGTCAATTTCGCCTGTGTGTCGATTTTTGCGACTTAAGACATCCTTGCCCGAAAAAAACATGGACGCCGGCACGGGAGAATAGGGGAAATTCAGTATGTTGTTCAGGAAGGTGAATAGTACTAATCACAAATTTGCAGCTTTATAATATTTTTTTCCGGGTAAAACTCTAAAATTCCTGGGCTATTACATGTCATTACCTGACACAGTGTTTTCAGTATAAGTCTTTCACTCTGGGAAACACTGTTATGGAAGATTCTCACACAGGTAAAAATCTTAGATATATTCTATCTGACCAAAGTTGGCATATACCACCTCCCATGCAGGATAGCAATATAAAGATTTATATTGTCACCAATAATGCTAGCAATTTGCACGCTGCAATTTCTGGTACTCAGTGGAACCAAAGACAATGCTTTGCTCATATGTTACAGTTGGCAATTCATAATGCAAAGAGTTCTACACCTAATGTAACCGGTCTCATTTCCAAATCCCGTGCAATTGTTTGGACACTATAATCGAAGCCATGTTTCAACAATAAGACTGAAAACCCTACAAGAATCCATGAACCTCCTACCATTGATGCTCATACAAGATGTTGAGACATGTTGGTGCAGTGAATTCATGCTGCGGAACTGACAGCATCTAATTCAGACATTGAGTGCCTTTCTTCGTCACAATGGAAATTAGCTGTAGGGGTTGTTGAGGTACTCAAGCCTTTTGCTGAGGCAACACAAGAATCTAGTGGAAATTCGTATCCTACATCATCAATGATCATACCAATGATTCATTGCTTGGAGGCATCTACTAATAATCATATAAGAAGGAATGAAAATGGCACCGGTATACCATTTGCTTGAAATTTGGTGAAATCATTAAAAAGTACATCAATTTCCTCTGTATAAAATGGACACTGTACATGTTCCTAGTACATTCACAGAACCTAGGTACAAACTTGCAGTCTTCAGTGAAAATGAAAAAGACCATGCTGTAACTTTAGTGAAAAATGAAATATCAAGGTTAATGAATGTAACTAAAACCTTATGCATCGAGAAAGTGTTCCCTCAGCCAACAGAACCATCATCATCTTCAGCAGTGTCACTGTGGGATGAGCTAGACAAGTTGCCTCTGACATCACACAAGACAACCACAGATGACATTGAAAAAGAAATTTTGGAATATTTGTCAGCAGCTTGTTTACCGAGGACCACCAATCCATTTGAATGGTGGGAAAAAAACAAAGATCACTATCCACATTTGGCTGCTGTAGCCAGATATTACATATTCCAGCTACACAAGTGGCAAGTGAGAGAGTGTTTTCCACTGCAGGGAACATAGTCACAGATCATCGTGAAATGCTTCTGCCGCAGCATGTTGAGCAACTCACATTTCTCCATGATAATTTGAAATGAAATCACAAAAATTCATCTAGGGCTTGTTCCAGTTCGTTTTGTTTTAAGATATGGATGGCATAAAAATTATTATGTATTTCATGCCTATCATTTAATTACATTTTACTTTGTGTAATTTTTTTAAAAATATGATAGTTATGTGAATTCTTTTAACTTTCCAGCAAATAACATTTGTATGGATCTGAAAATCAGTGTGCTTAATGTCGTCATGGTTTCACAATTCATTGCTTGTGTACATAAATGTGTGTTAAGTGTTAAGCTTCAAATAAAGCTTCCTTGCACTAGTTAGGTTGTATGTATATAAGGTGATACATGTTAATACCACATGTCTAAAAATAATTGAATTTTGCTAACAGTGTGGAATTAGTAATCCTGGGTCAAACAAATATTTTATCTACAATAAGTAATACAATTATCGATTTGAAAAAAATTTGAAATTCAGGAATAATTTTGCATTTGATTCAAAATTCGATTTGATTTTTAAAATGCTGATTCGCAGACCTCTACCAACAAGTGAGGCAACTGTCATGGCTGCTGCACTGCATAGGCAAAGCGAGGAGGGGAAGATCTAACAATAAATCAGCTGGCGAGATAAATAAATAGAGTTTGTATGTGTGTGTTTGTGCGTGAGGCCTTGAAGCCTCCCTCATCGTCGTGAATGTCCCGTGAACTGGCACCCTACACAATTAATGTTATCTTCTTGACAGGCGTTTATGATGCATTTTTGCTGAAACTTTGTTTTTTTGTGAGAATTTCTCGCACTTTCAACTGAACAAACCGTTATATAACTGCAGACATCGTTGGTGGTTTGCATTGTGGCTTTTATATTCCTCCAGTCCCACACAAGTTTCCGGTAATGTGCGTGCTGGTGTTTGTAGAAGGAACTGATAAAGAGTAGCTTGCCAAAAATAAAATACAATAGAGGGAAGGGTAACAGGTGTGAAAATAGCAGTCTTTAACTTTCTTTTTGTTATGTTGTGCAGGAATAAACATGAGGAGAAGGGGGGTGATGTGGGAACAGGATAACTGCCTCACACCCTTCCATAGTAAACAGATAGAAGAAGGATTGGGGGTTAACACCAGTGCCATATTTCTTACGCACCAATAAGCTGAGACATGGTACACAAGGGAAGTCTAAGATGCACATAAAGTTCTGCCATTCCCGTTTACACCCGAACAATTCACCTTCGGCCAACCTCGGGTTTATTTATATATACCGTATTTACTGGCATATAGGTCGCGGAAATTTTACCAGATTTGATGGGAAAAAAATGAAGTGCGACCTATAGTGAAGAAAATTTTTTTAAAATTTTTGAGGATTTTTTTTTTGCAATACAGTAGAATCCCGCCGATGCGACCTCCCTCTGATGCGTCCATTCCGTTTATACAACCGTTTTTTGAGAAACCGTGAAAAATTTGAGCAGAGAAAGTCGAAAATTTGAGTGAAATCGGCTGAAAAACAAGTCTGTTACACTTTGTTGGGCGCTATGTATTCACGTTTATCTTGGCGAGAGCTGTACTGTAAGCAGGCAGGCATACAAAAGACGGCTAAAAATAGATACCACCCCTCTAGATTGTCCACGCGGCAGTGTCTAGCCAAGCTCGGCGCGTCCACTATCGCACGAAAAGCCGCGAGAGCATAAGAAACTCGTCCGGCCAGGCGTCATACGTGATGTGACGCTTACCTCTCCCATCCCCTGCTAATTCTTCAAGAGCCACAAGCCATTTAAAAACACCCCCCCCCCCCCCCTTTTTTTTTCCAACTAACATTTCAAAACATTCCCTCCCTTATTTCAACCTTCTGCGTGAGAAACTGTCAGCATTAGAAAATTTAGCGGGGCCATAAATATATTTATTTTACTGCATAGTTACTTTTCCATCTGCATTCGAACGTTTTTTTTTTTTTTTTTTTTTTTTTTTTTTTTTTTTTTTTTTTTTTTAAACGCTGTAAAGGGTCGTGGAAAAGATAATTGCTTGAGCTGTCAAAATAAACATTGCTGACGGCAAGGGCGGGAGCGCATCCTGTCGGTCTGTCGCTGTGAAAACTAAAAAAACTAACTAGACTTCAATTTTCTATATTCGGTTATTACAAGTACTTGTTGTTACAACAATTTATCACGCCATTATCAGCTCTCGTAGTAGCGGAGTTTTACAGTACCCGTTAACTCTTTCATGCACGGCGCGCCGGCCGATGGCGTCATTAAATTACTGGTGCGATCTATATGGGGGGAATCTTAAATACCAAATTCAAGATCTCAAATTATGGGTGCGACCTATATGCGATGGCGACCTATATGCGAGTAAATACGGTATTTATATTTCTCTGTTTATTTTAATGTAGCTATACTAACCTAACTAACCATCCATAGTGTTTTAAAGTGTTTTAATGTAGCTAACCTAACCGACCACTTTTAATATTTGAATTCATTTTTCCTGCGCAAAAATAAAACAAATCCCGAAGTTGGCCGAAGGTGAATTATTCGGGCGTGTTCGGGCAGTAACCAAACTTTATGTGCATCTTAGGTCTCCCTAGTACACAAAGACTTCACCTGAAACTATGCTGATGACAGATATGATTTAATACAATTTTTTGGGCATACTCCATTACAGTTTATGACTAAATTCCTTTCATGGAATATTGCTGTTGATAAGACATTAAGCCCATGATGAAGGGGGGGGGGAGGGAACAGGCTACACTGCGATGCAAGCTTGGTGCGTTACTTGAAGTATGCACCATGACTCCCATTGTTAGCGCTGAGTCGTCAACCAAGTGGTTAGTGTCAACTACAACCTTGAGGTGTCCCATTGCCTAAAGCAGTGGTTCTCAAACTTTTTGATGTTAGGGGACATTTGAAATCTAATTAATAATTGTATTCTTATTGTATAAAAATTTCTGAGAAATACATATATGTTATAACAATACACTGTTCCAGGAAAACCTTTAGAGTAATTCAATTAAAACACAGTAATGATGTGTTAACAAAACGAGCAGTATATACATAATAAAATACTATAGTAAAATAACTATATTTTAACTGGACAGTCGTTTCCCTGAAATACCACAGGGCTTACTCTGAAATCATCTAGGGTGCACACTTTGAGAGCCAGAAGCCTAAAAGGTAGCTGTGTGACACATAATTCTACTGAATCAGTAGTGATGGTGGTTACTGTTGCGATGAATATTGGACAGAGCACCACTCAAATGGCTAAAGTCGTCAGTGTAACCAAGGAGGCAGTAGGGATTTCAGCTCAAAACACCTGCTAGGCCGTGAAGAGATTGTGCAAAGATGGAGAGATGGCTGTCTTTGACTATAGCTATAGGACCTCTTGAGCTTTGGTTGGCACATTTGCTGCAGGGCTACCAGCAGCCTCCAGATGACTGCACTGGCCCCATGCACCGATGTGGAAACTGACACCTTTATAAAGCTTACCACCGATGGCTACTCTTTTCTTCACATTATTTTCTAGTATATTCTTGGAGTATGGGTGTGCTCGCTCGGCTTTAGAGACTTACAAACTGACTAAAATGGTTTATCTGCACTGTATTTTGTTGCTAAAAGGTTTAAGGAATAAAGCCAGTTTCATATAACACTGAGCTGATGCCTACTCTAAGCTCTATTGGCATAAAGTAAATCAAGGCAACATGGTTTGCATTAAAATAATGGTCTAAATAGGTTTTAATTTTGATTTTATTATTCTTCCACTTAAGTATCACTGTAATGATGCAGTAATGAGCATTTTGTAAATCTATGTAAAATTCTATCAAAAATACATAGGTTACAAATGGCATACAAACCTTTGCTTTTCCAATTAATATTTTTTATTAACAGAACAGCTACCACAAATGGTATGAACAATAAATAAGTATTCTCAAATGTCCAGTGCTGATAATCTACCCTACAAGATGAAGTGGATGTACCATTGGTGAAGACGTACTACAGGCTGATGAGAATTCCTGTGAGTATGGCTGAAGATATGAGCATCATGTAGCCTGTCTTGTAAACTTCCTTGATGGTCAAGAAGCGGCCCAGATCCCACATCTGTCAACAGAACACATTCACACATTCACTTAGACCAAGGTGTTCCAAATTCCTGTTTCCTGCATGTTGCGGCCTCTTAACGTCCATTTACTCGCATAAGCCCCACCAATGTATAACGTCTGTTCTGAACTTCTACATGATGTAAGCGTACTGTGCTGAGATGCCCCTCCCCTCTGTGATCACACAGGGGAAGGAAAGCCATGACGCCATGACTAACTTCTCCACTTACTCCCTTCATATCTGTATCTGTGAATGGTATGCTGTCTTTGGGCCGGGATGACTTGACAAGCTGCAGCTGAGCTTCTGTTCACCAGCTCTCTAGCTAACTTGCTATTGTCTGGTGTTAGCAGTCAAGTCCTTTGCTTAGTCACACAGAATAATATTGACATTGTTATTTCAAGTAAAAAGCATACATTTACCTTTGTGTGTCACGCTAAACAAATGTTTTATTGGAATAAAAAAATGCTGAAGCATATCTACCTGCTTTGGGTAAAAATGGTTTGGATTGGATTATAGCAGGGCTTATGCATGTGAATATGTACAGCATGACACTACTTTTAATTTTAGTATAAGGTATTCAATTTAATATGAGTAGGGACCGAAATAAATAATTCAAAACTTGATTTTCTAATTTTTTCCATCTTTTTCACGAATTGCCACACAAATAAACGAATGTTACATTTCCTACTGTGCTTTATTTTGTACTTATTTTCCCCAACCACCAAGAACCACTGCCTGATTATCACATGCCAGGCAGAGGGCTGGGACAGCTTAGTTAAAAAACTACACGCTCTACGTTGAAGTTACTTATGCTTGTTTTGACTGTCGTCATTTTTCTTTACACCTTTGAAATGTCAGCACAGGAATAGATGAGCTTAGTTGAAATTTTTGGAATGATGTTTTGAGACTGGAAAGTGATTTTAGAAGTATTTTTTATGCTGATGTCAAATATGATTTTTTTTTCCTTTATCACCTGAGGTTTTTATACAATTCATTTTTGAATTTTTTTTTAAGGGGCAGTAAGACATCCATGGCCTGAACAAGCATTTTGGGATGCTAAATAGTGCATAACTTCTTAAATACTTTGTTTATAATTAAGATTCTAACAATAATTTAGATAATAAAGTAAATGAATTATTGTAAGTGAAACCATTTAAAAATATTAAATTGCAAGAGAGAAAATTGGTGAAATGAATTTTCTGGAAAGTGAGAGACAAGAGAGTGTTAATGGTGCTGTTTCTGACTTGGCAAAGGCATGCGCAGTAGAGTTTATGAATTTTGAGCCACAGGATAAGATTTTATTATTAATGTAAACAGGGCTCGATTTTAGCACCTGTCCGCCTGCCCGGGACAGGCAAAATCTCGTCCGGGCAGGCAAAATAAAAAAGGCAACTGTCCGGTGGACAGGTGCAACTTGTGACGCCGAGGTTATTTGCACGCACTAATGCAGCAGAGGTGATTAATAACATTTATGCGACCGCAAATAAAACGTCTTTGACAATATCTATAATCTATAAATAAACAATAATGGCTGAAAGTGAGTTTGATCTAGCACCAGCAATAAATCTCTGGTATCATAATGTTCAGAGAAAACGTAGACCCTTTCAGCCTCCTTATCGAAGATGTTCAAGACAGAATCAGCCAAGTAATTTGTGCAGTGACTCAGACAGTGACTCGTCTGAAAATGATGATTAAATAAGGATGTTAAGTGTGTGATAAAAATAGGTGCAAAATATAGCAAAAATCCTTTTTTCTCACTTTTTCAGCGACTTTGAATTTTTTTTTATTTGGGTAAAACAGCGGACAGGCAAATTGGATGGCGGACAGGCAAATTTTCGATTACACCTGTCCGTTGGGCAGGTTAAAATATTCCTTAAAATCTAGCCCTCAATGTAAATATAGTAGCAGTCTTGGGGAATTCTGTGGGCCACCATGTGAACAAGTGATGCTATTCTCAATGTTTGGGGCGTTGGGTCGGCCTGGGATGACGCAACTCTTCACTGCCGCTCTTGTCGGTTCGAGAAGGGCGCCCCTCGACTACTTAAGGACTGACGTCAGCCTCCGGGGCAGTTGTGCGACAAGTTCCGCGAGGAGTGCCGCGTAAGTGCCGAGTTCCACGCGGATTCCTAGCTAAGGGAAGTGCAACATCGTTGAAGAGGGGGAGAGAGAATTCCAGACACCGTTCAGGTCACCAATTTCTAACACAACTTTGGGTACTATCGAGGTGACAAAATCTCGACAGAGGATTTGCCGTTTTGAGCAAATATGTGATACCTAGTTTCTTAAAAGAGCCAAATCTGCAACAAAACAGGGTATAAAAAAGCTATAAAGTCAGTGAATATAGGTTGCCTGAATGAATTGTATTCCTATTCTATAGACCTAGGTGGAACTGTCTTTTAAGTGGTAAATTTCTGCATAGAACAATGAAAAAATAGTAAAAATACCATTGAACTTTGAAGGGAAAAAAAAACTGTCAATCTAGTAACAAAATTTGATTGTGAGTGAATTCCACATTGTTTAATAATTTTTTTTTCCAATGTGCACTTTCTATCAGCAACACCCTTACCTTTTCGTCCTTTCTACACCCAATTATATTGTGATATTAATTGATAGTAAATTTTGTCTCCTTGTTCTAAAACTAGCAATTAGCCTCAGAGAATACTGCCATTATTAATGGCAGTGTAAAAAAAAAACTAAATGAATTTTTGTATTCAATTCGAAAAACTTGTGAATAGCTTGATATTTGATTCAAATTAAGAAAGAAAAAAAAAACAGTTTTCGCAGAAGCCTATTTGGTGTATTTCTATAAATGTGTTTACTTTGTGCATTTTAAATGATTTTTTTCTTTCAGGGTAAACACAATAAAATACAACTACAGGTATAAAATGTATTAGAATTTGAGTGTAGAATAATTATTACACATTAAATTTTTTTTTTCAAAGCGTCCAAATATAATTAAGGTCTAGATTTTTCCACTTCGAGGTTCTAGTCACAGATTAGAAACACATATTTGATTCACTTCATTAAACGTGAGGATGACAACAGTTGTACCACAACATGGACCGTAAAATGCAGGGCCTACAACAAATGTAGCAAATTATTATTAGAATGTATGTCATTTATCTGTTATTTTTATATCTGAAGTTTTATTTTCACCTTGTCTAAATTTCGATTAAATTTTAAGAAGGTTTTTTTAAATAAACACATTTCTCTTGTTTGTTCCAGAACTCACGACACACAAGTATTATTATTAGAGAGGGTGAAAAATCGTAAAAACGATATAGCCGCGAATTAATGCGATTCGTTAATTACTTGCGATTAAATGTGAAAATCCCCTATTCCTGCGAATTGACACTAAAAACGTCTCGTAAATACTTTGCCGGGCAAAACTAACATAAAAAATACATTTTACAATAATTTTTCATGGAAAATTTGACATTTTAAATGTTAATTTTTCACGTACATGTAATCAAACCCTAATATTTACTCTAGAAACAAACCACGCCACTATGTTGCAAAGAATTGCTGCCAACACTTTTTTCGGCATTGTCAATAACTTTACAAACAATACGAGAGAAATAAAATATGGCCGCGGTATGAAATTATCGAAGTCACTGCGAACGAGTAGTGTCGTTGAATCTCGTAGGCAACGGTACTATGTCGTTCGATATATTGATTGACGATTCTCGATGTATTTCCATAGCGCCATTTGCTACAGTACACATACGGTGCAGCTTATCTATGCGGTGCAGTAAATCTTTGCTTTGTTTTTACCGTTGGTTTTTACGCTGTTTGTCAACAAAGTGTAGTTTTTGCGGATTTTTGATAAAGTGCTCACATTTTACCATACAGTAATTGTTTTTACGTCTTTATGATAATATGGGGCGGACCAAGTCCGTTTCCGTACATTCGCGCGCATCGGAATATAAGGGCCATCATTTTTATGTTATCGATACGAATATTTTGATGTGCAAGCCGTGCAACCTTCGCATCAACTGGGAGAAAAAGGATGTCGGAAAAAAATATTAAAACATCGGGTCACATTGACAGACTCAAGCAATTTTCTGAGCAAGATGACAGGAAACGACAGGCAACATTAACAACCACACTGCATAACCAAAAAAAAAAAAAGCAAAAATTGAGAAAGAGGAATTTATTGAAGAGACTGAAAATGTTTCTCAAGGCTAATATCCCTCTTAGAAAAATCGATGATCCAGCTGTAAGGGAATACATCAACAAGTACATTCCTGGTTCTGGGGACATACCCCAAGCATCTACAATGAGAAAAAAATATGTCCCTGTGGTTGGTGAAGCGCTTATAAAATTCTATAATATTGGTAATAAATGCTATAAAAATGCTACAAGTAAATATTTAAATGCTATAAATGACCAGAATAAATGCTATTTTTCACCCTCTCTAATTATTATATTGTATTATAATTTGTAAAACAACCAAAATTTTTCTTGCGGGCACCATAAACAAATACTGTCACATCCATCCTTAAGACGTTGATAAGGCTTCACAATCTTACCAGATGGCGTATCCCGTTGCAGTAATGATAGCTGAAAGGAAACGCGATGAAGGCTTTCAGCATTAGTACGGTGGCTGGATTCCACGACTGGACGACCGCCAGGTACTCTGGGAACGAGTGGGGCAGCACTAGGGCACCTGCAAAGTGCGGAAGATCAATTTAAAAACATTATTTTGGACATTAATCATTTATAGATTATACACTGTACGTCATAGAGGTTTTCTCTGACAAACATTTAAAAATAGCAATGGCATACATCTAAAATAATGTATTAAATCAGACACAGTTCATATGTGGCAGAGTCCCAATACAACCAGCATCCTTTTGGAGCCCATTTTTTCTAAAAAGGTGATTCAGGTTTGAAACCTGGTGGATCTGAATAAGATTTTACACAAGGAAATACAGAGACGTCATATTGGTATCCGATGAATTTTTTTCTGGCTTCTCCCATTTTCCCATACATCACAAGCCAAAATAGTATAGTCATGAATCAATGACCTGTGGGCAACCATCTAGCAAGGAAAACCTATTTACACTATTGGAAAAATATAAAATGTTGCTATGGTCTATCCCATAAACTAATGACTCAATTCACCAAACAAACATGCTGACAGCAAATATTTTATACTTTTTAACAAATCAATAATTACATTCAAAAAACCACAGCGTCCATGTTAAGAACATTCTATACCTGTCTAGGTTTGGAAGTCATTTGTTGAAATTATAAGAAAAAAAAAATTGTTTTTAGTTTCTTTGAAGAATATGAGGAATTTGAATAAATCCACACATTTTTCTCTGGTCTCAGTCATAGAGTTATGAAAACGTCGACACTTCAAAACTACTAGGTTTATCTTAAGTGAAATCACGTAATAGGTACTTAGAGCAGATGACATAGAAATGTTAAAAATGAAGATAGCGGAATGAAACAACTATCAGAAGTAAGCTGGGACAAGGGAGACTTGCGCAGATCTCACCAACTACTACCGGTGGATCCTACGGACGGAGGATGTAGGCAGTGCCACCTCTGGCGTCATCTCAGCTGTCCTGGACGGGACGAGCGACCATTGCTGAAGTTCCTAACAAACAACGTTGCTCAAATCCCCTATATCTGCCATCAGAAAGGCAGATGCTCCTAACCACTTAATCAGCAGCACAACTTCTATCTCGCTGATGCGCGGACGACCGCGTCTTCCTGCATGCTGGAAGACACGGTAGCCAATCCTCGGTCACGCACAAGTTGTCTTGTCGCTGTTGATGGCTTGAAGACTCAGCACAAAAAACTTTTCCTCCAAGCTTACCTTAGTATTAACATCTACCTTTGCATATACAGGACAACTGTTACAAATCCATACTGCTTGCATAAACTGCAGTGGAAAATTACACTTGGCATTGCTGTAATGAAGGTTGAAATAAATTCAGAAAAATAATAAAATATTCAACCAAAAGATGGTCAAAGGAAGATAATGCTTAAATTAGACCAACAGAATAACCAGGTTAGGGATTTTGCAGTGCTGGGTGACATTAAAAACATTTACAATCACACAAATAATTAAAATAAACTAGAGCAGATTTTATTACATTCAGTTAAAACTTAACAGCTAGATAGCTCTCATTTTTGTCTTATAGTCTCCAATTAACGTCTGACTCAAGAGATATACATTTGGTTAAAGTTCACCGTGGCTGAACTGGTGGCTAGCATGTTAACCTGGAGCTTAAAAGCATCAGAAAAGAAAATGGCAAGATTATCAGGTGAGGTTAGTTTACACTGCTAGTGAGGATGACTATTTAGGAATATTCAATGGAGTTAAATACAGGATTCAATGAACTAATTTAATACTGCAAACAAACTGCTTCTTTCAAGTAATCAAAGTATGGTTAAAAATTACATGATGTGATAATGTAGTTAGGGCTATCACTGAGTCATATATTATTAATAGCAAAGGAAATAGTATAAGTTATGGTAGATTTTGTAACTAGTTTATATACAAGATCCACCAAATATATGTTATTTATTGTCCATTTATTAAATGTGCGTAAAATATAATTATTTTGTTCTGAAATGAAATTGTTTAATAATGTTTGTCGAACAGTCTCCAAAATACCTAGCAGCTATCCTAAACAGTAAATAATTTACTTCAAAACTTCAGAACCAACTATTTAAATAACTCAATAATGTGTACTACCTATGGGTGCCACTTTCATTAACTTTCCATGGAACAAATGCAAGAATCACAAAATTATGGCACTCATGTATATTTCTCTGGACTGAAAATGACACAACTTGAAACATCAGATATCCACGTGAGTACCTCAATGATAACATAAACACTATGTATTATGCTATTGTAGAAAAATGATGGTCAGGTAGTGTTTATTCGAAAGTAACAAAGTTCCGACGGACAATGACCAATATCTCAACTCAGGTAACAACAGTAGTACTCAAGATACAGAGGTGTTTCACAAAAAATCAAATGTAAGATTCTAATTTGCAAATACTGTATATCAAAGGGAAATTTAAAACATCTACAGTATAAAAGTTATACCTCGGCATGGGCTCAGCTAAAACTAGACCTCTGGACAAAATATATCAACTGATAGCAAGAATTTCCAATGGTTCAAATGAAGTTAACGTTACGTCACATCTAAGATTGGTCGGAACTAAGGTGCATCCGTAATTCAGACATAGTATTCATACAACAATTTTAGTCACAGCAAAGATGAGATTCAACATAAAATGTCGTTGCGAATGTTCTACTTTAGACAAATATGATTTGGTCCTTTCTTTATAATGAAATAATAGTCAGTTTAAAGTGTAATTTTGTTATTCCATTCTGGTCTTGAACAAACAAAAATATGTAATTCTCACTTATTAATAGGACTGTGCTACACCTGGGTCTGGGTAGCACTCCCATGGTGTCGAAGTCCCTTCCTTCCATGGAGCGCCGTGCTGGTGACTTCTTGAAAACAGCTTTTGGCTCAGGAAAACAAAATCATCCATCATTGGTAGTCTGCTTCTGCTGGTCACTGTCAATGGCTGGCAAGCTCCATCTCGTCGATGTAGAATTCACTACGGGAGAGTCTTCTGGTTCTTCACATTACTTCCAGAACTAATTCTCCTCCGGAACTCGTTGATACAGTTGTAGAATCAATGGATTACTTTTATCCAATAGCTATCAACTCTCTTGAAGTTCGTCAGTACATATGTTAAAAGAGTTTCTGTCTCAGTGGTCATGACAGAAATCACAAACGGGCCTATATACAATAAATCTTCTATAAATTGTTCTAGCCCTTCTAGTTTTCTGGTAGCTTCTTATAAATAATGATTGTTTAACGATGTTTCTTAGTTTCTAGCTCAACGATAAATATCAATTTCCGGAGCTCTTCTAATGAACATATATGTCGGTTATTGTGACCAAAAGAATACTTCTTAATAATCTAGAACGTTTTTCCTATCGTCATAGGTCTCATATCAGTTGTCTGTTTATTAAACAGCAAGATTATGTCAAATAGTCGGTAACTAAGAGTGTTCGGACCAATCACATTTCTTGATAGTGTCTTCGTCGCGATTTACCAAATTATATAATTTTTATACATATAAAAAAACTAATTTCATTAGTACCATAAACTACTTAACGGTTTATTTCATGGATAAAATGTTCATAGTAGTAATGTAAGTAACATACAGGGAAAAAGTTGTGAAATGGATATCTACACCTATGCTTGTATTGAGACCACCGTTATCTCCACTAACCACAGCGTTAAGCGGAAAGGGAGGTAGTAGGGCAGTCTGATGGAAAGAAAGAATCCTAGGTCGAAGTAAAGTGAATTTATTACCTGTACTGGTCCACAAAATTAATACTGTACTCATCAACAATTACATTGACCGCTTCCACAGCAAATTTACACTGATCACTAAATATTAGTTGGAACATTTATAATAGTAATCAATTATTAACTCTAATACTTCCATTACTTTTACCAAAAAATAATAACGCACAAAAATATTAAGTGAAAGTATGGAGGGGTTGGAGATGGTAGTCGCAGGCCACACCACATGCCTCAGACTGAGTCAATGCCAACTCTCAGTTATTAATAACCAGACTCCAAAAAGTACAGGTTATGCCAGCATAACTTTGCACTCCCCCCAAGAATACAAATATAATAAGGTGCATACATAAACAGTACAGGCTGTATAAAATACTTGCAATAATAAATACTTCACAATATTAGTAAAACATCAAATATAAACCACTATTACCACAAATAAGATCATGTACCAGCATGTATCTTAACAGAACTAATTTTAACACTACTTCCTTCAGATAAGCAAATCTTTAGCGTGTATACATAATAGAATATTAATTAACTTTAAAAAAATTGCTTCAGGTACATGTTATAACGAACGGTTAAATGTTAATAATACAAGGTAAGGCACTTTAAAATACAAGCATACCTGCCTCATGATATAACTTCTTTTTCTCTACCAAAAAAAAAAAAAGGAACACATCCAAATGCCTACCATATGCACCATCGAAAAACCCATCAACAATATTTCACTCTGATTATTTACTTTTCCCCAATAAAAAAAAAATTAACTTTCTCTCTAGTAGCACTCTCAAATTAAAATATATATCTGTATCTTGCACCATATAGTCAAAGCTCACTAACAGCCAAACTTGAAAATGATAATAAATTGTACTAAAAATATAAATGGCTGACTGTGACACTTTTCATTTAACTTGTGGGTAGTCTTAGTAAATTCACTCACATATTGTACTCCAAAATCGGGGAGGTGCTAAAAACTTACTTTGCTGCCCAACATCGCTCATCATGAGCAAAGGAAAACAGCTCAAATCCTCGTCGACAGTAAACGAAAACGCTTACATAGGGCAGGTCTCCAAAACATGCTTCAAAAAGGGCAACCTGGCCGAAAACGCAGCAGTGCCAGACCAAGTGGAACTTCCTGGTTAAATGCGGTAACCGTCCACCACGATGAATTACATTAAACTCGTCACGTTTGCTGTAATCGTAAATGAAGTACAACCAGGCACCAACCCGTTTCACTGCAATAGCTAGCAGCACGAACTCGTCGCAAACACTATTCGTAAACTGTCATGCTTAATATTGCCATGGTATTCTCAGCAATATCTATTAGCATGCACTCGTCGCAAACACCACTCGTAAATCGTATTGCTTAATACTGCCATAGTATACAGTGGCTCAACTGCACTGGTTGAAGTTACATCCTCGACAGACCGCCCCAAAAACCGCAACATTTTCAATTACAACTCGCCATACCGACACAAACCTCACAAAAAAATTACTTCCCAGGCCCTACCAACAGCTGGCTACGGCAAACAAAAATTTCTCCATCGTGGCGCTATCAGCGCGCCGCATACAGAGACCTCCTACGACAAATCGGAGAACTACGAGGCAAGGCTAGTTCAAAACCACCTCACCAGAATGCGTAAGCATTCACATAACCAGCGCGGTCACAAAGAAAATAAATATGCGACAAGCGAAGCTAACGTCACAGTATAAAACAAAATGGTGGATTTCATGACAAAATAAATACTACTATAAAGGAGTGATTTTTATCCTTTATAACATCATATATAATAAAAATATAGAACTTACATGTAATGTGTAATTTACTGCATTTAAAAATTGCAAAACGAATGTCATTCCAAGTGTTTGTGAGAAATAGCTTGTAAATTAACTATCAACATTATGGTAGGAATATCTACAAACAGTTATTGTAATAAAGCAACCCTATTCTGGGACTGAAATGCACTTCAAACGACTCCACGCAAGGATCCATTTTGCTAGAATACAATTAAATTTGAAAATAAAGGTTATCCTTCCTTCCCCCACTCCTTTCTTAAAAACCTATACCATCTTCCTGCCATGCAAGTATCATGTGTGAAGAATATCACTGAAATGAAATCGGCACTCCTTATTGGAGTAGTTTCCCAAGGCAGGGTCTAAATGAATGGATTTTTATATAGGTAAATATGATAAAAAAGAATAGTTCTGTAACAGAAACACGTTTTCTCTATCTCTATAATTTTTGTGTGTAGAGGCTTATTTCCATTTGCTTTGTCTTCAATTAACCTATCACAACATAACAGAGAGTATGCTTTGAAATAAAAGAGTATAGTTGATAGCAAGATTATCGTTGAAAACAAGAGTATCATTGAAAACCAAATTCTAGTTCATTTTATTACCAACGCATCCAACATTACACCACACGCATCGTCAGGACTCGGTAAAGACAACCTACAGCTAAACACGAGTCGTAAAACATCATTTGTTTTTCACCCTAGGTTAGCTTAACTGTAGATTGGCTATCCTTCAGAAATAACGGGAGGTCATAAAACCGGCCCTAAGAAATGTGGCAATAAAACGAATAACAATATTACAATAAATAAAACAATATCTGGGAGTACGTCCATTCCTCACTATGTATATGTGTGTGTTTAGAGAGAGAGAGAAGAGAGAGAACAGAGGATAGGAGAGAGAGAGTGAGAAGAGAGGATAGGATATGAGAGAGAGTGTGACTGTGTGTGTGTGTGTGTATGTTTTACGTTAGAGAGCTAAAATCTTTTAAGAATTGCTAAAAGATTCATTTGGACAGCCTTCAACTACATATTTGTATTTCATGTGCATCTATGAAATGCGGTGAAGCGTCGACTGTCACGGACGAGCTGCTGGCAATCACAGTTCAGTGAATGGTGCGTGCAGCTCACCGAAGCCCCAGGCGATCATGGTGCCTCCGAGCGCCAGGCCGGTGGCGCGGTGCGAGATGGACAGCAGGGAGGTGAGCTGGAACTTGTAGATGGTGAGGTGCGGAGACTGGGGGCGCCCCAGCCGCAGGTTGCGCTCGTCGTGGGACTCGGGGGCCGACTCCTGGGCCGGCGCCGCCCTCAGGGACACTGCCCTCGCCCTGCACAACACAAGCAACGCTGTGGCTCTGGCTTGTGTCATACCGTGTGTGTGTGTTGGGTCGTGTCCTCCTTTCGTCACTGCTCTTACTGTTTCACATCTCGGTCATTACCGATGTACTTTCTTTTGTGGCTAATTTTTATCACGAGGATTTTCAATCCCAACTTGTGTTTGCTGTTCATAACCCCTACAATCGGTTTTTTATGTTTGGTGCCATTTCCCGATAGTTTTATGACTGCTAGGTTCCCTGTTTACTCCTTGGTCTGTTTTTTTTGCAATATCCTGTGTGTTTTTGACTCATGTTTGGCAACAGAAAATGTCCGTCAAGATTCGAATGACAAGTATGCTTCACCATGTCCATTAAACTACAAAGATAACAGTTTAACAGTGGTTTCTTGTGATTCTCCCATTGTAGGACACACTGCATTGTAACGGTTGTTTAGCTAACATTGTGTAAGGGAAAATAATATGCATGGTCTCTATAGCCTACTTGAAAATAAGTTTCTCAAGCATCCTTCACCTTCCAATTTGGATTTTTTTGCTCTCATCAGATATTTGTGAGGGGAAAAATAAAGTTGTATTATCTGGACATGAAAACACAGAATACAATTTGTAGTTCTGAACCATGATGCTTAATAGTCCGACAAAAATTCTCACTTTTTACAAATTGCAATTAATGCATAGAATACATCAAATTAAAAAAGTAAAAATAACCAAACGTAACATGCACTGCTTATACAATGAAACATCCATAGGAATTACAATAAAACAGAAACGATGTTCTAATGTAATAGGGCAATAGGCTAACATGAAGGGTGAAGATAAGTCTCAGGCCATGACTTACAACCCTGAATCCTGCACTTTCCCTTGTTGTGTACTATAGTAATTCAGACATGTGCAATTTTAGGCCTCTTTGAACAGTAACAAAAATATATATTTTTTTAAATATAATCCTTATTCCAGTAAAAATGTTCAGCTGAAATAACTAATTTTGTACAAATTATTTACTGGAACAAGAATTTATGGCAACCTACTTTAAGATTCTACCTATGTTTACTAAGTTACGATCAGTACATATATGCGAGAGTATTTGTTGAACTTTACTTGTTTAAATATATGAATTTTATTTAAATAATTAATCCAGTAAAATACTAAGTAATAATGCTTTTAGGAGTCTTTAAATTATATAAATATTCTATCAAATATAACCTACAACATTCTTTTCAAAACAGCAAGTTTATTTACCTGGAAGCACACGAGAAGTTCACACATTTGTTTAGTCGCACACCTGTATTCTTCAATTCCGAACTGCACAGTCCTCGTGATGTCACTTTCAGGGCCCAGTACTTTTAAGTACATATTTCAGGCTGTATTCAAGTCAAACACAGCCTATGTCTAAGAATTTTAAACTTGTTCCCTATGCTAAAAATTTGATTGAGTGCAAAAGCAAGGTGGCACAATTGATTTTGATTATATGTATGCTACAGAAATGATACCAGGAATTTTATGTATTCAGCACCTTTGAGTTATATATACATATATTACATCCGCTGTGTACACATTCCTAACAAAGTTGATACTATTTTATTAAGTTCTTTGTTCCCAATTTGAATAAAACTTTTCATTTCTTAGATGGAGAGGAGGTCAGTACAAGACAGGTTCAATTTTTCTAACTTGTGCATACATAAAGAAGACTTTTGGGTTGATGCTACATAGCACTTCTTGGCAACAAGTCATGGCAAGGGACCTTGTGATGGGGTAGGTGGAACCATATTAGTGACTTGTGGCTAAAGCAAGTCTGCAACACTGCAAAGACCAACAGAGGGCAACATTACACCACCAATCAGCATGTTCATCTTTTGTGTGGAAAACATTAAAGGAATTGACTTTGTCTTCGTAGATGAAATTGAAGTTCAAAATGTAAAGCTTCATTTAATAAGTAGGTCTGATGAAGCTAAAAGGATTGTAAGCACCAGAGACCATCAACTGTAATGTACCAAAGGACCAGTCAACAATACAAGTCAGCATCATTTCAGCATCAATCATCAAAAAAATATTAAGTGTATACTCTTGATATAACTCCTGTTTTTTTTTTTTTTTTTTTTTTTTTTTTTAAACAGTCAGTGACATATCAGTGAAGGACAATGCTGTGTGTGTTTATGAAAAAAAGATAATACATTGGTAAAGTTTGAGAGGTTTCAAAGGAAAAAAAATATTAAGGCGGTGTTCTGCAAACCAGATGGTCCATCAACAAGCTTCGGATTAACAAACAAAGTCTCATGGGTGGAGATAACCATAAAAGGAAGAACATTTAATATTACAGAAGAGAAAGATACCAAACTCCCACTGAAACTTCAAGCCCACTTACACAAATCAAACTCTGGCATCTCAAATGTACAAGTGAATTTCAAAATATGCAGAGAATGTTCTGGTGAGCATTTTTCTAAGCCTTACTAATCATATAATGTTAAAATAGTAATTTAATTTTAATATGATTTTAATATAATATGATATGTAAACTTAAAAAACTGTTCAATTATATGTGCTCAAAAGTATAGCAATTTAATGCATGTTTCAAAACATGTTACTTTTAAACCGGTTAGAACCAAAAATTGAAATTTCCACATTTTATAATCACTAATATAAATATACTTTGGCATAAACAAAAAACTTTTACCTGCCCTTTAAGATATTTGACCTTGAAAGTAAACAAATTTGAAGCCAATAATAGCAGGTAAAAGTTAAAATTTAAAAAATAATACATTAACTCTACACAGCTCAAAAGTACTCTAGCCATAGTTATCCTTAAAAGGTCATGAAAAATGTTGAATACTTCTAATATTCTGGCACGATTCATGGTCATTTTACTTAGGGTTCAAAAATTTATATATTTATTTTAATATGTATACAAGCCTAAACATGATTCTTTTTATCAGCAAAAACAAAAAACTTCTATCTTGTAGACAAGAGAAACAATTAACTTTTATCTAAGGCTCTGTTTCTGCACACAGTAGTGAAGATAAATTGAGCCTTGAATCAAAATGATACCAGATAAAAATTAAATAATAAATATAGTTTAAAAAACTAAAGAAACATGCTTTTAAAGATTATCAAACTAAAAAGTAAAAAATAATTTTAAAATTTAATTTATGACAATAGTATATAAGCAATACTAGTATAAATGAGAAAAAAGCTTGAGGCGATTTGTGCCATATTTTTTGTATACTAAGCGCCCCATGCTTTTTTCTCATTTATACTAGTATTGCTTATATACTATTGTCATAAATTAAATTTTAAAATTATTTTTTACTTTTTAGTTTGATAATCTTTAAAAGCATGTTTCTTTAGTTTTTTAAACTATATTTATTTTTAACTTTTTAGTTTGATATTCTTTAAAAGCATGTTTTTTTAGTTTTTTAAACTATATTTATTTTTAACTTTTTAGTTTGATAATCTTTAAAAGCATGTTTTTTTTTTAGTTTTTTAAACTATATTTATGTATAATTATCATAGGGAAATGAGTTACCGACACTACCTATTACCATCTGAGATAACTATTTGGAGTTGCAACGTCACAAAGAAATGGTAAAGTCTCTCCGAATCATTTACAGTTAGATGTATGGATATAATCTTATAATTTACCGGGGGGAAAAAAAAAAAAACATTTTTTTTTGCGGCGTGGCCGGGAGTAGAACCCACGATCGCTGAATCCGAAAGCTTACGTCACAGAAGTCGCGCGCCTTAGACCGCTCGGCTAACGAACGTAATGAAATGGGTGGGACATTTTACAGTGATGAGTCACGCACTCTTAGTCGAAAGAGTTACAGACGGACAGACAGAGTTACAGACGGACAGACAAACATACAGGTGAAGCTAATATAAAGCATGTAAAAATAGCTTTGATTTTTTTTACTGATAAGGCTTTATTTTGTAAAAAAATTGAATTTTTCTAAAATGGTCAAGCAATCTCACCTTGGTGATTTCACACGGAATGATAACAAGAGGAATATTTGAAAAAGACGTTTACACGTACTGAGCAAATGTAAGCTGTCACAAATGTAATGTTACAATTGGGGGAACACTGGTTTGTAAGGATAGCCCCATTAATTTTATACAGTTTTATCTGCTACTAACATTTACATTACTAATTAAATCATCACACTCAAATATCTGCCAAGTTCACCGTTCACTCTCCTCACTAGAGCTAGGCTCAAGAGGGGTTCGCCCCTTACCATGCACCTGTCAACACACACGTCCCGTGCCACTCGGTCAAACTCGCACTGTCCCGTCGCTCCGCATCGTGCCATTTAATGAACTCGCACTTCACTCAACTCGCTGGTTGGAACTCTCGCGGAGGCCGGCTTCGACGCTTTTATACCCTTTGGCCATCTTTCCGGCACCGACTTGAGTGGTTGCGTCATCCCAGGTTGACCCACGCTACTCCACATGGCGGCCTCAGGAAACCCGCGGGATTGCCAGGCCAATCAGGGCCGAGGAGGGCAGGGAGGTGGCGAGGCCCGGCCCTAATTCCCGGACGGAACGCGCGCATGTCGGTGGCGAGGTGCGGAGCCCCAGGGCCAGACTGTCGTTAGAAGGCCCACTCAGGTACCTGGCGCGCGTCACGGCCCTGCTTCCTAGTTCGTAATTTAAATTTTTATATTCTGCAGTATGCATGGTTTGATTTTATTAATATATGTTTCCGAGGTTAGATTTTTGGTACATCTTGCAAACTAAAGTTAACTCCTTATGATGTTCCATTTTCTGAATTTAAACTCTTACATTAAGCTTTAGGAAAAGCATCTGCAATTTGCTGTGCAAGTTGGCAACGTTCTTCAACCATGCTAAGTGATTGGTGCAACCAATTATTTGTGATAGATATTTAATAGCAACGAGCTTGAATAAGTGTTTTCATTGAACTCATTCATTAGGCAAATCACTGCAAACTTAACAAGGCACATAGCTTTTAGGTTGCCTTCAAAGTTATTTTATGAATGTTTGCTTACTTTTTTTTCTATAAATTTACAATATTTGAATACTTAAATTTTAAAAGTTGCACAACAAAGGTTACATTACAGATTATTTGCCACACTTATGCTCGATAAGAGAATTGTTTTTCTCTTCAAAACCTACTTTATATAACAAATTAATAGCTATTCAAAGATATAATATTATTACTAAGGTTTATATAACCACTCATATGCATGTCACAGTTTTTAAATTAAAAAAATTAACCCAGCAAATCTCCATCCTTCTGTAAAATTTTTCACCTCTTATTCATTATTCAATCAGTAGCATGTTGTTTGTTTATTTTAAAAATTATGGTAAAAGTGAGTCATCTGCACTGCTAGTGGGGTTGTATTCACCAAATTTGGAGTTGTGTCACAATTTCTTAAATTTTACACGAGTTTAAATTTAGAAAATAATAATAATAATAATAATAATAATAATAATAATAAAAATAAAAAAATATACTTTTCTTAATTTTTTCATTGGTAACAGTCAAGCAACACTTTGTTTTCAGAATGTGTAATAAATATATACAAATTTATAAGTATTTTCTCATTTTGTTGGTTTTAAACGTGGATATTGCTAACCAGCTGCTTTCACTGCAGAACCAGTAGCAGTTTCAGAAAATATAAGAATAGAAGAAACATTTGGTTCTATAAATGAAAATATGAACCTAATAAAATTGCTTGTATTGTAATTAATACCATACTGCTCTTAAAGAAATGCCCAAAATATAATTCAATAGCCCACAAATTAAATTTAAATATTCTAAATACATAAAACATTAATTACAATAAGGTTTCTAGTCACATATTTATTTAATTAAAAGGACTGGTCGGAATTTTGTTAAAAATTGTAATATATTAGTAAAAAAAAATTCCAATCCTTTTTTTCTAAGCCTTATGTTAATGTTAAAGTATTTTGCTCGGTTTACTGGGTTAGATCAGCTACAATAATAGAATGTATATAAACACATTGAATACGTACTGGTTAACCAACCCTCCAATTTTTTTACAGTATTTTGAATGTATCTACCCGAACCGTACACCCAAATTTATATTATTTTTTTAATGTAGCCAACCTTACCTAACCAATCACTAATATGGTAAAATACCAGTTAAATACTAAAAAATATTGCATTGTGGTTTAAAATATTAAAAAATATTTGAAGTAAAAAAAATTATATTTTGGAATTTTTTAGGATGTACCCATCTACTAGATAATCATCACCTGACACTCACCCTATTCCTTTGTTTGTTTTGGTTGTTTTGGCTTGCATGAAATTAGGGATGGGCCATTCAAATCCTCAAATCCTAATATTCTATGAATTTCATATTTCAAGAAAAATATTTGAAGAAAAATATTACAGAAATAAAGTAAATTAAAAAATTTAACACGTTATATTTTTATTTTATTGTACATAATTTTATTTTTGACACCTAGATTCAGATTAGAGGGGTATATTTGAGGTACTGGGATTAGAATTCGAGATTCAGATTTGAAGATAAAATTGGGATTTGACTCAGCACTACAATAAATTAATACTGCTGTAATCAGTAGTGTATAATTATGAAGAAATACTAGTAGCCTATTTACAAAATAAAATTGTGTTGATAATGTCCAGGCCTTTATAAGGTTAACCACACTGAGTACTATCAAGACCCTGCTACAATAGGATGATCCTCATGCGATGCTACATGCTGCTCCCAATTCTGAAAACTGGACATGACGTCTCACCAGCCTTCGCGATACTACATGCTGACGCCAAGGTCACAACGATCTGGTGCCTAAGACGGCCGTCAGCAGTTCCGCAAGGCATGCATCACACATTTTTTTTTTTGTTGCTAAAATGTGAATGTACCAAGCAGTTGCTCTCACATATATTTCTTATCTCCGCCGGGTTTCATTGAAAAGAGGAAGTTAAAGAGCATAGAATAAAAGTATTTTCGGAATTTTAAATTTTTTTTTAACAAACATCGCCCAAATATGAAAATTAAAAAATTCCATATTTCCTAAAGTATTTGGAATTTCCTGTCTCCGTCGGGTTTAATGAAAAGAGGAAGTTAAAGAGCATATAATAAAAGTATTTTCGGATTTTTAACATTTTTTTTTCGCAAATACCGCTAAACTACATATTTACCACCTTCCTTTCAAGGTTAATTCAGGAAGGTCTCAATTATATGTAAAACATATATTCCTATTTTTGGCGGGTAAACAATGATTTGGTAAATATGTATTAAACGGATTAGCGCCAAAAAAAAATCGTACAAATATGAAATAACTTTCATTATATGCTATCTTACGTACTCTCTTCAGAACCGCCTGCGGAGATAAAAAATTCCAATTACTTTAGGAGATATCGAATTTTTTAATCTTCATTTTTTGGCGATTTTTTTTTTTAAAAAAATTTAAAAATCCGAAAATACCTTTATTCTGTGCTCTTAAACTTCCTCTTTTCATTAAACCCGGCTGAGATAAGAAATTCCAAATACTTTTGGAGATATAAAATTTTTTAATTTTCATCCTGTGCACTCGTGCGGCGATAACGGTTGCTTGTTTACAAGTATCATTTTTTTTTTTTTGCGATGTTCCCGAACGGAGAAACCTAAGATGCACATAGAGTTCTGCCATTCCCGATTACACCCGAACAATTCACCTTCGGCCAACCTCGGGTTTATTTATTAATATTTCTCTGTTTATTTTAATGTAGCTATACTAACCTAACTAACCATCCAAATGGTTTTAAAGTGTTTTAATGTAGCTAACCTATCCGACCACTTTTAATATTTCAATTCATTTTTCCTGCGCAAAAATAAATAAATCCCGAGGTTGGCCGAAGGTGAATATTCGGGTGTAATCGGGAATGACAGAACTTTATGTGGATCTTAAGGACTCTCACGTAAACGAATACATCATGTAAAAAGAAACTTACGTGAGTTTATTCTGTTCATCCTTTTTCCCGGTTTGTTAGGTCAGGTCAGCTACATTATAAATACTTTAAAACTAAACAACCAATAAAATTAATTTTATTATTTTTAATGTCTGTTCAGTTTCAAAGTATTTATAATGTAGCTGACCTGATCTAATCTACCTTTGTCCCATTTTGTTAGGTCAGGTCAGTTACATTATAAATACTTAAAACTATACAACATGTAAAATAAATTGATATTATTTTTAATTTCGGTTTATTTTGAAGTATTTATAATGTAACTAACCTTACCTAATGGAAAATTTATGTTATTTAGACATTCACGCGCACACGGCAAAATATAAAATGGCGACGGTCAAATTATTACACACGTCTGGTATAGCAAAATAAGAACGGCCATATCTCAAAAAGTATTTGGAATTTTTTATCTCCGCAGGCGGTTCTGAAAAGAGGACGTAAGATAGCATATAATGAAAGTTATTTCATATTTGTAAGATTTTTTTTGGCGCTAATCCGTACAATACATATTTACCAATGATTTTTGGTGGCAGCGTGAAAGCACAGGTATTGTAATACAAGATATAATTTTTTAACAAACTAGTAGGAAATTATGAAACCATCTCTTCGGAGTAAATGTAGGGTCGTGTGTAGTGTGTGAAAACCATGTTTTTCAATTTTTTACTATCCATTCTAAAAAGCCACTATGTACAAGTATTTCAGGGCATGGAACTAGGCTCACCATCCTATAGCAGGGTCTTCACACCTTCTGAAATCTTTTTATTATTAAATATTACAAAAACTATGGCACGTAACTAGCTTAAAACTTAAAATATTTGTAGATATGGTATTCTGAATGAGCCACTTATATAAAGAAGATATATAAATTATAAAATACTTTTTTTTCTAACACGATCTCCTTCAGAATCACCCGAAACACAAAAATATATCTTACAGAGATGCATTCGGATTTCCAACAGTGTTGTATAGTCCAGCAATTACGTTTCTCTGTAGGGCACCCCGAAACCTGCAAACGTAAAAAATCACTTATTGTACAATCCAGTGAAACAGAAAATATCTAAATTAAAGTAAAAAAATTTTAATTCCAAACACCGATTAACATAAATTACTTAAGAACTAAACTAATCCATAGAAAACAATTCATATTTTGGAGGAAAAACGAAGATACTCTTATGAAATAAAGATTTATTAAAATAAGCAATTACAAAATTGTAAATCATTTTCGAATGCAATGATTATATTTAAAGATAATTAATTTTTTCAAACCTTATACAATTTAAAGCCATGTTGTTTTTATATTCTTTATTACTTGATAGCGTTCGATTAAAAGAAGCTTTTAGGGTTAACACTTTTAAGTTCGGGATGCCAAGAAAAGGGTGCCACTATGAGTATGAAAAAAATATAAGCAACTTTAACTTTACTTGTTAGGTTGGCATTAAGGGTAAAAAGGTTAACCATAAAATACTAGATTTGGACTTGTAATAATTATAATTCATACCCGAGCTGATAAAAATTATCACTTACATGAACTATCTCCCGAGGGACTATTTCATAAGCGGTATTGACATCGACCCAAGTGTCTCCCCAGTTCCTTCAGGCCGATATGCCTCGTCAGCACCCTCTCTTGCATAGTGGTGCTACGAGAGTGTGGTGCAGAGCGGCGTGTGTGTTTTTCTTTCAGGGATTCGACTTTTATTTTATTGAATATATATTTTTTTAATTGATTGTATATAATTTTCGTTTAAATTTTTACTTAATTTTTATAGTTGTAATGTTCACCTAGGCTGTGGTTTCTGCCTGTAGCCAATCCGCGTGTTCCGCGGGCTCGCGTATTTTACAAAGCAGAAGCGCGCGCAACCGGGCAACGCCCTAATCGAGCTTGCCACAGGTGGGTCCGCAGTAGCCCCATGTAAAGTGTATACATTGATGTGTATAAAGGACACAGAAACTTTATTTGAGCTTGTTATTTCTGGTGAGACTAGATCCCTCGGCCACGCGGCACGAACCCCCTCTATCGAACCCCTGAGTAGCCGGCAACACCATGATAACATTAGGGAATAGTCCCCAGACGACCACAGTATTTCACTAATTACCTTTAGTCTGCTGTACATGCCTATTGACACCATTTCTGTTGCAAACTCCCAAGTGGCAACATGTAAACATCCTCTTAATTCGGCGTCTGTCCAATAAATGAGAATATGTCTTGAGCAAGGCTTGAGAAAGTTTTGATAGAGACCATCTTGTTTTTAAGGTGGCGATTAAAATATCAATATTTCATAGTCTGTGAACAAGATAAACTTCATGAAGACTTCGTGCTCAAGCACGAGCTTGTTTGACGTACTTTTACACTTCACTCTCTCTTGATGAGTTAGGTAACTGGTTGCTGTCACCCGGCCTCTGTGAAAGGCCCGGGGGGGACCTGACGGGCGCTACGGGTGTCGCGATGCTGTTGCTGTCCGGAGGGGCGCCAGGCTAGCGGGCTGCTAGGCCGTTGATGTCGGGTCGTGGGTACTCTGCCAGCGCGTGCCCCGCCAGGTACACGGCTTGAAATCTAACCTGAACGGTTTTCTCTTGGCTGTGAAGGCCGCTCGGCCGTGTGGAGGACGGAAGACTACGGAAATGATTGTACACAAGTTTGTGAGAATTACGTTTAATTTAAGAGCTTCACTGGGGGTCCGCGAGGGTACACAGTACGCTCTACACGTTCACTCCGCGGTTCAGTCCCGCTACAAAAACTCCCACCAACACTTGGCAGCGTCTAGCAGTTACACAATTACAGTTACAAAACGATAAAAAAAAAAAACACTACGCGACACTGAAATTATTACTGCGGCAGTCTCGCAGGACATGGGTCGATGCTTGCTGGAGACGGCCAGCGCCGAAAGTTAACGGGTGCAGGGGGTATTCGATGAGCGGGATCCTAAGTTCGAAGAAACACTTACGTGAGTGCAGCCGGCAGGCATATGGACGGCGTCCTTACTCTCGCTGGAGTCGGCCAGTACCGTAAGTTCTGTGATACGAAACGCAACGCGGTATCACAATGAAGACGGTCGGGATGGCCCGGTTCCGCAAAATATGCGCCGAGTCGACGTGGGCAGCGGTGAATTAATAAAAGGGTTTAAATTTGAAGATGTAGTGCAGAATAAAAATAATCAATGAAACTAACTTGGATGCTGCCCACGGACACACGTCTGTTCCCGGCGCGGAGTGGTTGGAGACTGCCGAAAGATGGCCGCTTCGCAAGGAAGGCAACTTTCACCTCCTTTGTGAGTCGGCGCCAAAAACTTATAATAACTTAATTTGTTATATGATGAGTAAAATACATACTCCAGGTGCTTGATTAAAACTTTGCACCTAGTAAATAGTTGCCTTAGGCTTAACAGTTGTTTGAATTTATTTACTAATTAAAAAAGTGGCACCAAGTTGGCGACTGTAAATTTAACTATAAATATTCTCAACGTGCACTGTTTGGGTTTGAATTCCCTTAGTTTGGCTAGACCACTATTACAGGCCAATTAATCAAGTCCAGTAGCCACTGTGGCTAGTAACGAGGTTTTCTTTCTGTTCCGTGCGTGCATGGCACGCCTCTACGATGCACTTGCTCACTGCTTGTGATTAATTAACTTTGTCTTAATGCCTGGTTTGGGAATTGTTTTCCGTATTCGAGCCCCCGGGGTTTCGTGTCCTGATGTTTAATTCAGTTAATTGAGGTCACGCCCAGGGGCGCTCGCTTGACTCAAACCGGCTGGGCAAGGGGTGCGCTCCGGAAACGGGTTACGGTACTGGTGGTGCGGAGAACGGGCTTAACGGCAATGGTCGGTACGACGTCATGGTGGATCTTTTAGTTTCAAAAAGAAAAATACCTCTATGTTTATTTAACTTTTGATTACTTTTACATAGAATAATTAACTTGATAAATTGCTTGACAAATATATTAAAATTATTAAATTATATTAACATGAATTTAAAATTACATTAAATAGAGAATAGGCCGACCCTAATTAGAAAATTAACATTAATCATTGAACACAATTAAAATAGAATCATAAACAATAAACAGGTTCAGTTTTTACAATCCCAGTGCGCTTAGAGCGATTAAGGCTCAGTCAAATAGGAGGCGGACTGTCCGCGCGGACCTGGCCGCCTTTCCGCCACGAACATAGAGAAACCTTAGATTGCATCATCCTGGTTAAACAGAAGGCGGTCTGCCGCAGCGGACCAGTCTAGTCCGCAGCGGACAGAGGAGCAGTTGTAATTTTCTACAAAGTTCGCGCGGACAGCAATGGCTGACGAGACGGAAAAATTAATAGATCTTGTGCGGGAGTGTGTTTTTTTGTATGATGTTCGTCATCCTGACTACAAAGATGTAGTGAAGAAAGCAGAAGCATGGAAGGATATCGCGGAGAAACTACATGAAAGTAGTAAGATAATTTGTTTTTATATGTATTCACTATATACATATTGTATTGTTTGTATATTATTTTATTTTTATTCATATTTATATTTTATTTATTCATTAATGAGATATC
This sequence comes from Bacillus rossius redtenbacheri, assembly GCF_032445375.1. Classification (NCBI taxonomy): domain Eukaryota; kingdom Metazoa; phylum Arthropoda; class Insecta; order Phasmatodea; family Bacillidae; genus Bacillus; species Bacillus rossius. The sequence goes on from NW_026962010.1 coordinate 16,437,053, forward strand.
TTCTATGTATACATATTTATTTATACTTTCCAAATTCACACAAAACATTACAAAGACCTTAATCGTACAATGCAACAGTAATATAAATATGTAATAATATTTTACAAGTTTTGTACAATTTTTACATCATGATTCACGAACTTAAATAGTTGAAGTAATTAACGAAATGGTTTCGTACAGCATGGGCAGCATCACTAGATCGTTCTTTCAATGGAGTAGTGGCTGAGAAAGCATTGGTGGGTTGATTTGTTATATCGTCTGTTAATTCTAGCTCATCAGTTGTGACATTTTCTGTGTTAGCTCTAATAAAATTGTGAAGGCAAAAAGCAGCTTTTACAACGTGTACAGCTGTATCAACATTACATTCGATAGGTCTAAAAAATATACGCCACTTTTGAGTTAAAATGCCAAAGGCATTTTGAACGATACGTCGTGCTCTGCAATGTCGTTTATTGTACCTTCTGTTTTCTATATTATCAACGACCGCCTTTCTTGGGAAAGGACGCATCAAATAAGTTTGTAACTTGAACCCTTCATCACCTACAAACACATGAGGGACGGGGGTTTCTGTCCCGGGTAATGGTTTTGGAGGAAGAATTGTTTTGTTATCAACAAAATCGCGATAGAAAGAGGAGTTCTCAATAATGGCACTATCACTGTGCCGACCATAACTACCTATGTCAACGACAATAAAATTGTAGGAAGGATCTACTATGGACAAGAGAACAATCGAAAAAAAGTTTTTATAACAATAATAACTTGATACACTCTTGTTAGGGCATTTGATTTCCACGTGTTTCCCATCTATACTCCCGATGCAGTTGGGAAAGTTCCATCGTTCTCTAAAGCCAACTTCAGATTTCCTCCAAACTTCCTCTGTTGGAGTAGCCAAGTACAACGGTTGTAGAACGTTCCATATCTCGACGCACACTTCTTTAACTATGCTGGAAACATAAATGCGTCCAACACGGAAGGAAAAGGCAATAGTGTGATGGGAATCACCTGTAGCCAAATACCTGAAACAATAAAAACGAAGCATGAACAGTTTCATAAATAGAATAATATATTAGAATTAATTATTGTAACATTTATTATACATTAAAATTAATGTGAGTTTTAGTTATTACTTATGTTTCAAACTTGTTTTTGATTTTATCGTTCTGCTTAAATGATGTTTGTATACTGTTTTGTACAGGTGAAGCTGTTAAACTCAAATGGAAGAATTTGAGGGATTCATATGTGAAGTATCTCAAGTTCTTGAAGGGAGCTACAGGTTCGGCAAAGAAGTTTAAAAATTGGCCCTGGGCGGCAAACTTGGAATTCCTTCAAGATACAGTTTCTCCACGGGTAACCGCGTCAAATATACCACAGACGGGTGAAACAGACGATCCGATAGAAGAGGCTAGCAACGAGGGTAGCTGTGCGACAGATTATTCCCAAATTCCACCGCCCCAGAAAAAAAAAAATCCAAACCAAAGGACGTTAGCACAGATGTTAATGCGATTTTAAAGTATCTAGATACCGGTAACAAAAAGGACAACAAACCTAGGAACAACCTCGACCGTATTGACCACTTGTTCTTAAGTTATGCGGAGACATTTAAAAGGTTTTCACCTAGAACACAAGCAGTTATAAAAATGGAGATGGCTCAAATGTTTGGCCAGGCTGAACTTCGCGAACTGGAAAATTCACACCCATCCTCCCCTTTAAATTCAAGTAGTTCATCGTGGCAACCGAACTGTACTGCTACCTCCTCCGGGGTGGTGGATTACACCGATCTGAACTATACCAACAAGCCACCGTTTGTTGGAATCCATGCAACCTCTGGCGATTCGGCACAGTGGCGGATCCAGAAGGTCACCTCGGAGGGAGCACTCTAGGATTTCTGAGTAGCTAGAGAATATATGTAAAAAAAATACTAAAAATGTTTAATCTACAGACACTACACATAACATCCAATCAACAGATTTTATAATTATACAAGAAATTCATTATATTAATATGTTTTATTAGTTTCAGTTTCAATGACAAGTTATTTTCATTATGTAAAAAAAGTTAATTTTACAGAATAGTACATTTACACATTTTAAAGCACATTAAACAATCTAATATGTACATAATACATCACTTTCAGTCACTGAGTCACTACTAGTAACATAAATATAAATACAAAAAACAATTTTATTGAATACTGATTAGGAATCTGTTTGGTAACCATTCTAGGCAAAATGCATGCCTATTACAAAATAAAATCCAAAGCGATCCTTCGTTTACCCACTTTAGAGAAACGTTCTAGAACTCTATCAACGTCAACATTTATATCACGATGAACAAATAACATACACAAGCCATTCAACCTTTCCTCTGTCATTCGCGTTCGTAGCCATGATTTAACAAGTTGTAGGCTGCTGAAAGATCTCTCTGCACTTGCAACACTAACAGGCAAAGTGAGAAGTATTTCCAAGAAGCGTCGAATAGTTGGAAATAAATCAATGTCACAAGAGTCAATCACATCAAGCACAGTTTCTGGAAATGGGTGGCATTGTTTGCTCTCTCTCTCTTCCACTTTTCCTTCCAAATACACATTTCACCATCTATAACAGTAGCAACAGTTCTGCCATCTCGGACACCTTCTTGAAGAAGAGGGCTGTAAAAATCAACAAGAGCTCCTATTCTTGACTCGAAGTCACGGTCACCATCCTTCAATATGAAAATAGGCAAAAAAAGGCGCAAATCATAACATTGTAATGATTTCTGTGAGAATCGTTGCTCCAGGTCAGTTATAACATTGTCCAACAGTGGAATGTAAATGGATTTCCTGTAGAATTCCTCGGTGCTGTTGGTGTCGTAGTTTGCTCTGTGCATTTGTCTTGCAGCAAGGCGTGGCATTGTGAGGTCAACTCCTAGCTGAGTAGCTGTACATGTGGCATCTTTGTGCACTACTGAAAAACATTTCTCACTATCATGTCTCAGTGTACGCAGTGTAGCCAGTGTATCCTGTACAGCAGCAGAGGCTCCTCTCAAATCAAGCGAAGGTGACTGTAAGTGACGACTAAGTGGCAGAGTACGCTTAAGTACATCAATCAAGCTAATTAATGAAAAAATGAATTCTGTGCTGGATACAGAGTTGGCATAGAGCACAGCTTTTTTTGCAGACTCAGATTCGGACCACTCGCTGATTTCTGCCAAGGCTCCTACAATTTTTGGCAAGGCATTAAAAAAAAGGATAACAGCATCATGCCTTTCAACCCAGCGAGTTTCACACAAGCGTATAAGTTGGGAGCCTACATGAGCTTTCAAGACAGCATTTTTCTTAGCAGACTGACTGAAGAAAGCAATAACTTCTTTCGTAACAGCTGTAGCATTCCTTACACTCTGAATCTTTGATGATTTTGAGATAGAATTATTTAATGCATGATTGTAGCACGATACATGCTTGGCATTCGTAGCAACCCGGAGAAGTTCTGACACAGCACCACATTTCTCGGAAGTCATAACTGCACATCCGTCTGTACCAACACCAACACAGTAGTTGAGATCAAGACCAAGGTCCTTTGTGTAGTCAATAACTATCCGGGCTAAAGCATTTCCTGTTAACCTTACTTCTTTTCGTACTACATCTGGACCTTGATTATCTACATGTGGATTTTGCAATGATTTAAATGCATCTACAAAGAATAGGAAATCTTCCCTTACAGTGCTGTTGTATACATATCTAACTATAAGCGTTATTTGCTCGGCATGTGCTCTGTCTGTTGTTTTGTCAAAAATGATTGACCAGTACTTAGCATTCTTGATTCTTTCAATAATCACATAAGAAATTTCTTCTGCACAGTACTTGATTATGACATTTTGGGTAGTCTTACTGATGTAAGTAGCACGAGAAGAAGCATTCTCTAAATGTTCCCTTAGTTTTGTATCCCCAGCCTGAATTCGAAAGTTAAGCAATGTCCTAAAATTACCTTCGTTGGTGACAGACCTTGATTCGAAATCTAAACACAGTTCCCCATCGTCCCTGTGACCTCTAAAAGATATATTTTGACGCCCCATAAATATTACCGTCTCTATTATTGGGCGTAGCCTGGCACGATTTTCTTCAACTAAAAGTAGTCGCTGAGAACTAATTTGATTTAGAATTTCTTTTTCAGGAGCTTTGTATGTCCTGAGGAAATCCTTGCCTGATGCAACACAAGCTCGGTGGTAGTTACTTCTTTCGTGCGTTTCTAAGTAGCCATCTTTTGCTGTGAGGTCTTTGAAAGTTGTAAGAGCCTCCGTTACAAGTCTGTTAACTTTTACACCTTTGTTGTGTCCTACTTTTTCTTGTGCAAAAAGAGCACAGTATTTACAAAATAAACCTTTACTGACATCAGAGTATACCAGCCAATGGTATTTATCAATGTGCGATTTAGAAAGATACCGTCTAACAGTTTTCCCCTCACCTTTTGAGTGTACTGAGTACGGGTAGCAATAGTCATCTGTAGGATGCCATGGCTTTTCAAGGAGCAGACACTTAGTGAAATCATCTACTTTTTTCCCAGCATGGAGTCCTATATCAGCTATATCATTCAGGTTCTTTGGTGCTGACTCTGTAAGAACATCCTTTGGATATGCTTCGAAGGTTGTGGACTCACTGTGTGCACTGCTGTCTGTCGTGAACACCTTAGATGTAGAAGGCTCACAGATGACTGTTTCACTCGTAACTGGTCCTAAAACAATAAATTAATATTTATATAGATTATTATGTACAAATTTGTTGATCTTTTCTTTAGAAATGAGTGTAATTAGGCCACATTGGAATGTTAATTTAAATTCTTACAGCATCCCAGCATTATTAATTATTAATTTAATATATGCCCATTTTGTCAAACTGTCAAAGGAAAATAATTACTATAAGAAGTAAGTAATGGTGGTGTAACAATTACAGTTCACTGGCTTCATCAATGCAGAGTTTTATAATATTAATTTTACACTCTCGTATGAGAACCATGAGTGACAAGATAGAATTAAACAAACTTGTATTTTCGTTATTACCGTGTTTAGTGACAGCATGAAGGCATTCATCATGATGATGCTGAGAGTTGTCCTCTTGTGACTGATGTCGTCTACTCTTTTTTTGAATCAGTTGAAAGTACGAGTCGATCTTATTTATGTTCGTCCGCTTGTTTTTTGGTAAATCCTGTAAAAAAATAATTTCGTGTCACATAATACAGTAATACATAATGCACATTATGGGTAAAGTATAAAAATGGCTACAGGTCAATCCATGCACTAGCACTATCATCAACATATAACTTAATTTTCATTTACTTTACATGTACTGACTAGTAATACTTAGCTCTGAACGTTTTTATTAAATAACAAACTAATTAAGCATAAACAAAAAAATACATATAAATTCTAATTACGTACCATAATCTCTCCATAAAGAATTTCAATAACCACAGAATAAATACATCATAAATTGTCTAAACGAAGCACAGGCATAGAACACTCTCACAAGGCTGCAAGTCCGTCTGCTTCAACAATGTCGTACCGTCGCGGTGTGTTGTCGAGACGTGTAAGCAGGTAGCCTGGTGCGTGGTGGAAGGGATAAACTTCCGCTCCAGTGACATAGGTGGTGTACCCCTTCTTCCCCTTAACACATTGCGTCACTTATGCCATTTTTGAGCGAACCTCACCCACCTGTAGATGTGAAGCATGTGACAACTGACGAGTTGACAGCCGCAGGTGATTAGCCAGGGGAGGTAGTCGGGCGCTACTCGATTTATTTTCTTTCTTCTCTCACGCTGCAAGGCTTACGGTTGCTATGCGTCACGCGCCAGGAATGTTAGAATATGGAGGGAGTGGAAAGGAGAGGCTGTAAAATAAATATTTTTACAACCCTGCTAGATTTTTTCGTCTAAGAAATTTCAAAAATGTAGTAGATATGTGATTAAAGTATAACTAGTCATTGTTTTTGTAAATTGTATATTTTGCCATAACTTATAAAGTTTTAATAACGATAAATAGACATCGTGTAGGGCTTAAACATATTCATTTACTGTACCCTACCACGTGGTTTCGGGTGGAGGAGTATGTTGACACTTTCTCATGCTGAAGGTTGCACAAGAGGAGGGAAGGATAGACTTTTAAAAGGTTGTGTAGAATGGAAAGAGGGGAGGAAGAGGACAACCATACGACGTCTCGCTGCCGCCCGCCAGCCTGATGGGTGCCGGCGCCAGACGGGGTTTCCAGTGCGCTCTTACGACGCAGACTACCGCCGCCGCTTTTTTTAACGGAATGTATTTTTGGTTTCTGTTATAGGAACATAATTCTACAGCAAAGACTTTACTTGCAGTGCAGTTTGCAGAAACATTCATTTTTATCGGCAATATCAATATAGCAGACTACTGGATTTTCGGGGGGGGGGGGGGCACGTGCCCCTGGTGCCCCCCCCCCCCTGGATCCGCCACTGATTCGGCAAAAGAATGGTACGAAACATTCCAAGGACACCTGTAAAATTATGTAAATGCATGTAAAGGTATATTCAAAATCTGCTGTCTACGGATATTGTATTGTGTTATGTAAAAAAATATAGTGTAAAGTTATTGTACAAATAATTAAACTAAAGAGAAAAATTATTTTTAAATAAGTAATTGTATTACTTACCTTAAACAGATAGCTAGTCTTTCCTTCGTCCCAATGGGTTTCCTCCAGTTAGTGGCCACTTTTGATATTTTATGTTCAAGGAGAGTATGCAATTTGTCAAAATGTTCTTGAGACATTCGAAAATATGTGAAAAATCGTTCTTCGAATGAACTCAACTCACAGCATAATCGGTGAAACTCGCCGAACACCTCTCTTTTTTCATTTATTTCATGCACCCATTTTCTTTTTCTTTTTGCTTTACTCAAAGCGAACATAAGAAGTAACTCTTCTTCGTCAGATGAACTGCTGGACATCTTGAAATGACAACAAGAAAACACGAATTCCAGACAGAGAATTGAATATCACACATTGCACACTCCTGACAGCAACTGTTTACACACTGGTTCGCCTCGACTTGTCCGCATTCTGTCTGGCTTACCTAGTCCGCGGCGGACTGCGGTCGTTCCGCCCGCGCTGACAGTCCGCCTCCTGTTTGACCGAACCTTTAAAGTACCGAAAGAAAAATTAATGGTGTTCCGATCTTTTCAACGTCGAGATTTAATGTTTATACAGAAGAAATAAAAAAAAACTGGAATACTGGAGGATTGATGATCGCTGGCCGATGTTGAGCTGCTAACGAGACATCAGGGTACCTTGGTCATCCTGATTGCTGGAGGAAGGACTCAAGGGTGGCGTTGTTATGTCCGCATCCGGCCCTTCGACCCTGTCTGAGAACAGATCCGAAACAAACATGTTCAGAACTGGTTCACATACAGTTAGAAAAATAGGCAGAAAATGCCTACTAACAAAGGTGATAGTGGACAGGGAATAAGGTTTGTCAAAAACTCATCATACAGAGAGATGGCTTCTACCATCAGCCAGGGTGCGAAAATCGCTAACACGAGGTTGTCGCGGAAGTTTCCGTGATTTAAAAGATAGAAAATATTATGAAGAATTATTAACGAAGAATGACTGCTCATACGAGGTAGGCAGACTGACTAATTACTAATTACTAAAGTTGTAGGGATCACATCGCTGGCCTAGCTAATTACATCTTTAAACAACGACCGGAGTGATGTCTTGATGTGCGACTCCCCGACGATGCGGTGTGGTCAGTCTGCTGTCGCGGCACGAAGTAAGGTTGGGGCGGCAGCGACTCGTATTTAAAAGACGATGTCAATCAAAAGAAAGGGGGGAGGCTTCGGCTTCCGGACCGAAAAATTTCCGAGGGAGTGATCAAAAATACTAACTTCGATATCTCGAAGTTGGTGGTACTGGCCGATGTCAGCGTGACCTACTGAGGGGTGTCCGAAACAAGGAGAGATCGACTCACACGAGGCGACTGATAAAGCATTGGGCTTATGGAGGGGACTAGTGCAACGCTCTGGTGGCTTGGAAATGAACTACAGGGCACTGTTTGTTGCGTGAGGTGCCAGGGGGCAGGTGTTTAGCGGGTGTTCAAACATCCAGGGGAAATAACTCGCAACTCTGCCACGAGAGTGCATATGTGATACATTTGGAGACAGGTGTCGTGTCCTTGATACAGGCTCGGGGTTGACGTCCGGCTGTTCAACTGGGCCTGGTTCCCTGGAAAGGCTGTAAGGGAGGAAGCGAAATGTGCTGCTGCCAGTCGAAAATTCTCTCGGCATCGGCCGGCGACGTGTCGAGGGCTCAAACAAAATGACCCGTGCTCGTAACTGAAATCGCTCGCATAAGGCTGGCTCTCAGAACCTAGCTGCTCTAATAGATTGCAGGACATAACACTTATTGACACGTCTCGTAGGAGAATTACAGATGATGGACGTGTACCAAGGTGAGGATAAGACGATAGCACTTGCTGGGTCATTAGATGGTTGGCAAAATTATATTTATGCTGGGAAATATTGGGGAGACAGGTCTGATTAAATGTGAGTGTACAGGAGGTGGAAAAAGTTTAAGTTCTTGAAGCAAAAAAAAAAATGACTAGCAACAGAATTTTTCAAAAATTCAAATTTAGAATTGTGCCAAAAATACTAATTGGCGGCACAGTACTTATGGCTTGATGAAGAACTTACTTAAGACAGCCGAAAAGACACAGCATACACGAACCTCGCCGACTAGATTGGTTCTTTAAAAATTATACTAATTTTCACACAGAGCACTGAAACCTCAGAATTTGAGACTATTTATAGTAGCAAGGAAGATTTTTTTATTGTTTTAATACTATCGAATCACACCTGGAAAAACAGGTGTTTTTCGACAACAATGATGTACATCTTCTAATACATATAAAATTGTATAACTTCAGTTAAATTAAATAAGAACTTGATTTAATAATATCATATGTTCAAAATCTATGCATATAAAACAAAGTCGGGTTAGTTACACCATTTATAACTCAAGAACGGCTTGACCGATTTTAATGATCTCTGATTTGATGGATTTGTATCCATCTCGAATATCAGAATAACTACAAAAATATTGGGAAAAAATCACAGCGGAAAAATTTAATTTTTAAATAAATTAGGTTTTGAACTCCACCATATTCCGCAATTGACAGGTCATTTTTACACAGGTTGACCATAGACATTCAAAGTTACAGAATACAGATGTAAAAACTGTGAATGTTATTTCTCTATGTCCACCAAACAATATTCGCAAAGCTATTCTAACGAATAAAGTAAATAGAGTAAGAAAAACTAAAGCTTTAAACCATATGTCGTCGCCATAATTGGGACAATTGTTTTTACCCATTTTTTTATTTATTCTTTACTGTTATCATTTAAATTAATTGAAACTGAACAATAATACCACTATGGCAAGCTTAAGTTGTACAAAGAGTTGAGGCCGTACCCGAACATGCCCAAAGAGTTCACCTTCGGCCTCGGGAATTTGTTTTTATTTTATCAATACGTGCGGAAATTTTGATTAGTGTATACATGTTTCAGGATAATATAATTTCTCATTGTATCTATAGCATGTTTCAATTGTTTTCATAGAATTTTCGAAATCAGCTTTATATTGACGCCAGCTGCCGGTGCTCCCTCTGGGTCGTACAGGCCGTTACGTCCCAACAACACTTATCGAATTGCGAGTGTAACGAACACGCCCGCGGGTGATGTCCGCCGTGTGAGTTTAAGTGCGCCGCGATGAACAGCAAGTCGATTACAGCGCCCGGCCGGGTGTGGCAATGCGCTAGTGTGTAATTAAATAAGTAATTCCTCTTTTCAAAACCAAAATGATAACAATTAAAAGCAATGGCGTATGTCCAAAAACTTACATCAAGTAAACAATTAAAAGATACTGAAATAATATGAGAATTATGTGCAATTGTAAAAAAAAAAGGGGGTTCGACCTCGTGGCTGCAGGCATGAGTGCGTCGTCTGTTCAGGCCACCCAGGATGCCTTGAAATAAAAGGAAACTGACTGAAAAGACACTGCACTTTATTAAGGTTGATACACTTGCTGGTCCAATCCTGGCCGAGTCTGTTGTCAGACCGACTCTACACGTCTACATGGCTACAAGACCACTTGGCTAAAAAACTTCAATTCTACGAGTCTACAAGACTCCTCCAACTGCCTACGAGTCTACAAAGCTCCAACTACTCCAGCAGCATTATGTTATAAGATTACAAGGCTACTTGGTTACATAGCTACATGTCTACGAGGCTCTAAGGCATCATGACTACGTGACTACGATTCATGTGGTTACGAGACTATGCGATCGCAAGTCTACATGGTTACGTGATCGCGAGGCTACAAGACTACGAAGCTTTCAGAAAACAAGGTTACGTGATTACGAGGCTACAGGACTACAAAGCTTCCCGAACACAAGGTTACGTGATGTCAAGGCTACTTTGTTACGTAGCTACAAGTCTACGAGGCTTCAAGGCATCATGATTACGAAGCTTCCAGAACACAAGGTTACGAGACTGTGAGGCTACAGGACTACGAAGCTTCCAGGACACAAGGCTACGTGTCTACGAGACTACATGACTCTAACTGACTACAATAGCACCATTCAGTGGTGTAACCAGTCCAACTGTTTACAGTCATATTATTATTATTTTGATTATTATTGTAACATTAATTGTATATATCATGAGCCGATCTTATGTATTTAATAATTTTATTGTAAAGAGGACAACCACAAAGTTTAACCTATATAACACATCTAATTGCCAGAGACAACACACTTTTAACTTCAGGGTTCTCTAAGCACTATTCTTTGGAAACTTTATTCATTTGCCTTAGTTCAGCACTCTTACACGCTAATATCCAAGTTTTATTTCACTATGCAGTTAATTTGGTTTGCTGAAAGCCCTATAGCTCATTGGTTGCTAGGGACGGAAAATAAATAGTGAGAAGGAAGAAGAGAGAGACGCCATCGCCATCTTACAGCGGGAAGACGTTTCTCGGGCTGGGGCGAACCAAAGCCTTGGTTGCTGCCCGAGTAATTGAAGACTCGCGTCATCCGCGGTCGTGTGCTATACAGAATTCTTCGTACTATGATTAGCGAGAATAGTTCTGGACTGAATAAGTCTCAGATAGGGAGTATCGGCGACATCTAGTGCCAACTTCCGCGTCGGTCCCGTTCGTCCCCGTAGTGGTTCCGGACGACTGATGTCAGCGCCAGCTACGATCGGCCACGACGTTTGGTGAGACCGATCAAAATTAAAATAGACTTTTTAGGACGAGAGGGAAGCCAAATCTTTTTCCAGACATCTGGCGATATCAGATCTTCGGTAGCTCGCCAATTTCAGCTTCCAGCGTCCAGTGTTCCAGCATCGCGGTAGACCACCTGGAGGTCCTAGGAAGAGAGCCTCAAGCCTCCGACAGCTTCCAGCTAGACCCGGCATGGTAGTCGATGTGTTTCTGTGACCTCATTCTCATTTACTTACTGACACATAGGTCTGACAAAAATGCTAACATACACTGTAAATGATTTCGGTTGTTCCTCTCGCTGAATTACATGTTGAAAGTATCTTCACGTCAATATCTAAGAACACATTAAAATCGCATGTTTTCCAGGTATTCCTATTTTATTTATAGTAAATGTCAATTACGTCTAAAACAGACCTGGTCATAGGTAATGTAAATTTTCACTCGTCACACAACACTACCAAATTTCTTTTTAATAATTACTCTCTTGACAGTAATATAATGCAGTGACGTGCTAGCTGGATTAGCAGTCTGGATAGTCACTCCAGCAGAAGCGTTCATGAGATCTACTGCGGAGAGAATAGGCGACAAAACCCTGAGAATATTCATATTTTATGATAATAATTATTGGCAGTGTATACTTTTACAATATCTACACCGTAAAACCCCGCAAGAACCCCAATAGTTCACAGTGGCACCCATTATCGTGGGGCTTGTACAATTGGCCACCACCATAACACTGTGACCGACCAAGGAAGGGGAATACGCGACAGTTCACAGTGGTGAGAGTTAATTTATCTCATGCAAAATAACCTGTTTAAAACAGTGTCGATTATTGTCAACAGATGAGACCACATGTTGCTTACAGGTAAATATTATTTAGTTCTTTTAAGTGGGATACGGGATGCTTACTAACGATCGCAAAAGAAGGATGGCTTTGCTATACACAAAGGAGAAGGAAGTTCGTCTTGCATGTTAGTGCTTCACAGATGTCTTATGGTATATTATTTGACTAAGGGCCGGTCTTACCCAAGGTTAGTAGAGAGAGGTTGTCTCGATCCCATAAGAACAATGTAGACAGCCCGACACTCCGCTCTGACGTCATCTGCAGCCCCGCCGTTCCCAGCCGTAATACTACACCTGCTGACTGACGGCTTTCTCTTATCAGCTCGGCTCGTTTCACATGTCCGATACGCAATACTTATAGTATTTCATTTATGCTTTGTTGATTACTGTTAATTATAATCGTTTTGATATGCTTTTCAAATGACAAAATGCTGTGACTGAAAACAAGGATGAATTATTATTTCAACATATTTTTAAGTGACAGTAAAACTTTTCAAAATATCAATGATGAATCCATGAATTTTTAAAAATTAATATAATTAACATGTAACTAGTAAACAAAATGGTTTATTTGTATTTATTTCTCAGCAAGATTATAATGTTTAAAATAATTGCATATCAATTTCTTAGTGTTTAATAAAAGTAGCCATAGCTCATTAAAACGTTTTGGGAATGTTTACAATATAAATAAACTGTAGTTAGATTTAAAAATAAATTTCTAACATGAATAGAGCAGTTTTTCGTGTAATCGTTTCATCCTGTTTTGCATCATACTGGAGCGTTTTCTTCACTTTTACTTCGTCAAATGAAAGAACAACAATGCGTTCGAAGTCTAGCAACGAAGAACGTGCTACATTCAAAAATTCAAACATGTTTACTAGGATACCTTTTCTCATGTCAAATGAAGATGCCCATCGTTGAAGAGTTGAAAGTCCAGGTAATGGGAAGTTAAGTTTCTATTTTAAAAATAAATAACATCGCTTACTGAAATAACGCAAAGTGAAAGCGAGAGCTATTTCCTCATTGGTCCAGTTTACTCTTTTTTTCAACGAAAGTAATGTCACTTTATTTTTTGAAAAAAAAAAAAAAAAAAAAAAAAAATACACTTGAAAGAATATTCCGCATGCGGAACTCTAACGAAGAACGTTTTTTTGTTTGTTTTTATGATTTACGTTTTCTTTTTTGAGTTTTTTCATGACTTCCAAATTTAAAACTGACTTTCTTTCGGCAAGAAACAAATTTTCTTTAAGAATTTGGATTTATTTCCTAAGCATTTCAACCGAGTCATTGTTAGAACAAGACTTTGAATGCTTTAACTGACTACAAGAACAGGTTTATTCCTCACTTACATTTTCATTTGAATCTACGATTAATTTACAAAACAATTTTTTTTTTGTTTTCCCTGCATTTAACTCGGTCTTCTCGGCGCACACGACTTTCCAATGTTTCTACAGGTGTTGTAATTCCAAGTTTTAATGAAGGTAGAGCATTTTGTTTAAGACATCTTTTAGCGCATGCATTTAACAACTCAGCTTTCAAGTCGCGCTCGTAATCATCATCTGTAAAGTGATCTGAACATATGTAAGTTGTTTTTGGATTCCACTCACCATCACGTCGGCATTTCTGAACCCACACTTTCAACAGATGATCATCACATGGGAATCGATGATATTTTATATGATTTGTTTCAGGTAAAGATTTTGTTTTTGCAAACTATTTGTACACACAGCCACTGTACACCGCGTACCTGGCATTTTATGTTTAAATACAACTTGTTAACAGCGTTTAGCCTAATAAAACAAATTCACTTTAAATTCGTGTTCTTAACGTTTTGCCTGCTAGTTATAATTAACGAAGCACCCGTGCACTTATGATATAAGCAACACCAACATTTTATAACCCACGCACTCTCAATTAAACTCCTCACAACAATAACTTCCCCTGAATTACGCTGTAGTTTGACACGTTATTACGAGCAGATGTGCTTGTAATCTAAGTAACTGATAGGAGCGGACGGGCTGGCAAGCCGAGCCGGGGCTGCAAGTGACGCGATGCGCAGAACGATGCGCAAGCGATCGAGGCAATCTCTCTCTAATAACCTTGGGTCTTACCATCCCTTGGCAAGGTCCGGGTAAAATTTATCTCCTTGGTAAATGACAAAATGTGTCTTACCACCTATGAGTAGGCGTACCCGGAAGATAAATAATTGTCGATTTTACCGGGAGGTTGAAGCTCTGGGTAAATCGCTACCCGGCAGATAACTATATAATCTGTGCGCCACATCGTGGCACGTTTATTGCAATGTGTTGAATTGTGTTCATTTGCCAAAACGTGGTGCATGTACTGTAATTTTCTTTCCTCGTTTATCTAATTGGCCGAAGCAGGGTTCGTCGATGTCGTCAATAATGTTGGTGAGATTTTTGGAGACGATGACGACGATGAAGAGATCATTGAAGTAATCAATGCTTTAGCAAGAGGTCCACGTATTTTTAGAGAAAGACCAGACCATTTGAACCAATGGAACGATAAAGAGTTTTCAGCGAGATTCAGGCTAAGTAAAGATACAGTTCTGCACTTGGAAGAGCTTGAACCACTGATTAGATCGCGAACAGACAGGCGATTGCTTTTACCAAAAAAAATGCATTTGTTTTTACATTAAAAATGTATGCTAATGCTATATCTTCTGTAAAATTGAATGAAACTGATAGGTTTATAGGTTATATCGGACCATAACATGTGCATAATGGTTACATTGTCAACATCGCTTCAATAAAATATTCCTGCATTTATTTTGTAAATTACATTCAGAATGTGCTTTATTTTGGCTGTTCTGAATTCTCAAAGTGCCTTTTTGTATTCCTACCCCAGGGTCCTAACCTACATGTAAACAACAGTTTGTCATCTTGTTGCTTTTATTTCTCCCAGAAATCATGCAGTCTCGCCACTGAACAAACTGTTGCTGACACTGCGGTTTTATGCCCTGGGAACAATGCTATCCAGTGTTGGAGATTTGTAGGTGTCAGTAAAGCAACAGCTTCTAGAATAATTAAACAAGTGACATTTGGAATTGCTTCATTGAGCCCTGCATATATTAGGATGCCATCGACTGAGCAAGAAATAAGAAATGCTCAGACAAATTTCTACGAAATGGCCCAGTTTCCAAAAGTAATTGGTGCTATTGATTGCACACACATGTAAGACTTAAGTCCCCAGGTGGGTAATTTTTAAAAATCATGTTTCATCACTATAATAGGGCATAAGTTTGCGTATACATGAGCTTTAGTTTTTTGCACGTTTTGCTGCCCCCCTATGTTGCACTTGGTAAACAGAAACTATGGTCACAGTGTGAATTACAGCTGTAGCCTTATTTGACGAGAATTGTTTTAAAGAGAAAGGAAATTCTAATTAAAACTACCATAACCTCTTCTCATTGACAAGTGTTTATTTATATTCCCAAATTACCGGGCGAATTTTCATCACAATGTAAATACACTAAGCCTTCGGTACTCTAATGTTTAGCAAGATAAAATAAAAATCTGAGGGCCAATCACAATCATCGTTTCTTCAATATCTCTGTCAAAAATATACCAACCTAACACACATCCTCGCTATCCACAGGGCAAGTTCCAGTTAGCTACACGGAGGTGTAAATGGGATGGTAAGACAGGACCATCGGGTAAAGGGTCCGGGTAGCTTATCCGCAGGGTAGCTACCTGGAAGTTTGCCCAGAGGATGGTAAGACCGGCCCTAAGTAATGGTTGTTAATTTTTTTTAATTCCACCTGGTAATAAAATGGCAAGTACTGATTTAGTAGCAGAAATTCTCGAATTAAATGTAACTCCAATTAAAATATCATGACTCATTAGGTAAAAAATCCTTCATGCATAGAGCGGTTTCTCAGAATAGACAGAAGCACTTGAAGAAACCACAGGAATAGGTAATCAGGAGCACACGGAAAAAACCATCATCATATTGACAAGAATAATCAGGAGCACATGGAGAAAACAATCACACTTTTCTTTGGTATCATAAAATAACAGAAAAGGAAGTATTTAATAAATAAAATGAAAATAAATTAATAAAAAATTAGAATGACAAACAATTACAAAAAATACATAAACAGATTCTGCTAGATTGTGAACTTCTCATTGTGAGCCAAGATAGACTTCTAGTACAATGTCAGAATTTTATGTAGGATTAGAGGGCATTCGGGGTCAATGCGTGCCAGCGTGTATCACCTAGTGAACTCTCTCTTCACCTCTAAGAAACGTGTGTAGTTGGCGACCACACATTGGAATTTCAAGGTCAAAATTTGTCAAAAATTAGTGCATAATTTGTGCTAATTTGCGCCGTAGAAAACAGAATATGTGCTGCATTACGTAAAAGGTTATAGCATATAGTAAGTTGGTAACCAACTTGACGTCAAATTGGCGACCAACCAAGGAAAATATCTATTTTTTTGGATGGATTTTATGTCACGAATTAGTGCTCAATTCGTGCTGCCGGAAGTCAAAATTTCGAGCTTGTCGCAACGTAAACTAAAAAGTTACAGCCCTTGATATGTTTTAAGCGAATTAACAGCTGGCGACCACAATTTGAATTTCAAGTTCAAAATTTGTCCAAAATTAGTGCTCGATTAGTAATAATTTGTGCCGTAGAAAACAGAATTTGTGCTACATTACGTAAAATGTTATAGCATATAGTAAGTTGGTCGCCAACTTGACGTCAAGTTGGCGACCAACCAAGGAAAATATCAATTTTTTGGAATGCATTTTATGTCACGATTTAGTGCTCAATTAGTGCTGCCAGAAGCCAAAATTTCGAGCTTATCGCAACGTAAACTAAAAAGTTATAGCCTTTAATTCGTTTTGCACATGTGTCATGTTAGCGACCACACATTGGAATTAAAAGTTTAAAATTTGTCAAAAATTAGTGCTCAATTTGTGCTAATTTGTGCCGTAAGAAAGATAATTTGTGCTGCATTACATAAAAAGTTATTGTGTATAGTATGTTAGTCAAGTTGGCGACCACCCATTAAAAAAATCAATTTTTTTTAAAACACTCTATGCCACGAATTAGTGCTCAATTTGTGCTGCCCGACGCCAAAATTTTGAGATTTGTGCAAAGTAAACCTAAACGTTATAGCCTTTAATTCGTTTTGCACATGTGTCAAGTTGGCGACCACACATAGGAATTCAAAGTTCAAAATTTGTAAAAAATTTGTGTTCAATTTGTGCTAATTTGTGCCGAAATGAACAAAATTTGTGCAACATTACATAAGAAGTTATAGCATATAGTATGTAACTCTCCAACTTAACTTCAATTTGGTGGCACTCTTAAAAAAATCAATATTCTGAAATCAATTTTATATCTCGAATTAGTGCTCAATTTAAGGAGCTCACTGCTAAAATTTCAAAGTTTGTGCTATGTAAACAAAGGAGATATGTTTGTAGCAAACATACAGCGGGCGACACGAGTGCTAATTGGTGCCGTAGAAAACAGAATTTGTGCTGCATTACGTAAAAAGTTATAGCATATAGTAAGTTGGTCGCCAACTTGACGTCAAGGAAAATATCATTTTTTTGGAATGAATTTTATGTCACGAGTTAGTGCTCAATTTGTGCTGATCAAAGCCAAAAGATCATAATTTGTGCTGCATTACATTCAAATTTATAGCATATAGTATGTTCGTAAAGTTGGCGACCACCCATTTAAAATATCCACTTTTTGGGAAACATTCTATGCCAAGAATTAGTGGTCAATTACTGCTAATCACAACCAAAATTTCATAATTTTTGCTGCAGTACATACAAAGTAATTGCGTATAGTATGTCCGTCAAGTTGGCGACCACCCATTAAAAACATTAACTTTTAAAGAAAAATTTCTATGCCACGAAATAGTGCTCAATTAGTGCTGTTCATAACGAAAATTTCAAAATTTGTGCTGCATTACATAAAACGTTATTGCGTATAGTACCTATGTTAGTCAAGTTGGCGACCACCCATTAAAAATATCCATTTTTTTGAAAACACTCTAGGCCACGAATTAGTGCTCAATCAGTGCTGATAATAGCCAAAATTTCATTATTTCAGCTGCATTATATAAAACGTTATAGCGTATAGTACATTCGTCAATTTGGGTACCACCCATTAAAGATATCAATTATTTTGAAAAAATTCAATGTTACGAATTAGTGCTCAATTAATGCTAATCACAGCAAAATTTCATAATAGTGCTGCATTACATAAAAAGTAATTGCGTATAGTATGTTCGTCAAGTTGGCGACCACCCATGGAAAATATCAATTTTTTGGAATGAACTTCGTCACGAATTAGTGTTCAATTTGTGCTGCCAGATGCCAAAATTTTGATATTTGTGCAAAGTAAACCTAAAAGTTATAGCCCTTAATTCGTTTTGTATATGTGTCAAGTTGGCGACCACACATTGGAATTAAGAGTTCAAAATTGGTCAATAATTAGTGCTCAATTAGTGTTAATGTGTGCCGTAAAAAAGAGAATTTGTGCTGCATTACATAAAACGTTATTGCGTATAGTATGTTAGTCAAGTACTTTGCACCAATTTTTCCATTTATTTTTGTTTTGCGATTCTTTATGTTGTTAGTAAATTAAAAAATAATATGTTTATACTTTAATTTATTTCTTTAGACTTTAATGATGCTATCTACATACAATTATGAACTTAATTAATAACCTGATATGCCTAGCATAAATTAATAATGTGGTGCAAAGTTACCAATGTGAGTAGGATACTTTGCACCAATATTATTTAAATGGTATTTGGATGTATAATGACGATTGGTGCAAAGTTAAACGCAGGGCACAATTGATTGCACCGAAGCTCTGTTTTTTTAAATTAAAAAAAACATATATTTTGACTTAGAAAACCCCCAAAAAATGACAAAAAACTATGAAATCTGGCAGCTGTCACAAAAAATTATGTAAAATTCATAGTCATATTTCATGTTGAAATTCACAAAACACCATCACAACCACTTGATCTCTAGTTCTACAACTCTGTACACTCCCCTTTTGGAAATCTGCTTCGGAGGGTTGATGTGCCCAATGACATCCTCCCAATCATATGTAGATACATCTGGTCTTGAAGGCCACTTCCAGGATTTCACTGATCGCACCATTGATGAAATTTCTGCCTCTTCATCGCCGACTTTGAGTATTTTGCCCGGAAATATTTCCCCTTCATATTGAAAAGCCACATGTTCCCCAACTATCTTCTG
Source organism: Bacillus rossius redtenbacheri (assembly GCF_032445375.1). Lineage (NCBI taxonomy): Eukaryota > Metazoa > Arthropoda > Insecta > Phasmatodea > Bacillidae > Bacillus > Bacillus rossius. The sequence continues at coordinate 16,456,423 of NW_026962010.1, forward strand.
AGGGGCTGGTAGTGCCAAAACATCTCTAATTGATTTTTCGCCATTGAAAACGTCAGTTGCTTCATCGTCTTCTTGAGCTTCATTCAACATTAAGGCTGTGTATGTCGGCATAGCGGAGTCACTCTCAGCATCTGAAGTGGCATCTTCTGGACCATCAACATCCTCATCTTCATTGAATTGTGTTACAACTTTCTGCCTTTTGTTACTGCTTTGTCTTATTTTCTTGTGGGTTTCATCTTTAGCAGTTAGTGGGTGCTGTGAAGTGTCCTGGGTTGGGCACAGTAACTCCTCATATGCTACACTTTTTCCGGGCTCGACTGTAACCTTCTTTCTCTTAACGACCCTTAGAGGCTGTGTAAACTTTGCCCTGTGATTTTCCAGGCATTCCAAAAATGACTTTTCAATGGTCTCGCAATCGACTGCCTTATTTGCTGAAGGAATTGCAGAAAGCAATTCGTCTACATTTGCAGGATATATTCCACATTTTCGGAATCCCGAAATAAGATTTTGACCTATAGTAGCATTTGATTCTTCCATAAGTTGTTTTAGTTGACGAGGGAACTCCTGTTTGGACAGAACGGCATTCCTTCCAGCATCACTGCCTTTCCATTCTCCTAAAATCTTTCTCCAAGTGACCTTAAGTGATCTGAAGACAGCAACATCCATTGGCTGTGTGAGGTGAGTGCTGTTTGGGGGAAGGCATATAAAGGAGATGTTGTTCTCATTGCACAGTTTGATGACATGAAGCGATATGTGTGCAGACAGGTTGTCACATAAGATCGCATTTTTTCCATCACTTTTCTTCAGTCTCGGAAGTAACAGTCGTTCAAACCAATCATTAAATGTCTGGGAATCAAACCAACCACTAGGTGTGTGGTTATAACGGGTTCCTGGAGGACAATGCTCAGTCCATGTGGTCCATAAACAACTGGACTTGTAGACAACATACGGTGGTAATATTTCGCCAATTGCATTCCCACAAAACATCACAGAGATGCTAGCCTTTGAGACATTCCTAACTTTCTCAGGGTACTTAGTCCCTCTCTTTGTGAAAATTTTTTTGTTGCCAGGGTCGTCTGTTAGGTTGGTCTCGTCGAAGTTCCAAATATTACATGGTTCAACTCCTCTCAACTCACTGGCCAAGTTTCCAATGTAAGCTCTTAAAATGTCAGGGGTGATTGCAGCACGACTTCTTTTGATATTCGATGCAAACCGGACAGTGAGCTCTGGGTGCCGCTGCAAAAATGATAGCACCCATTCTCTTCCTGGTAAGTTTTGTGAGAATGCAGGCACAGATCTCCCAGAATGATTTAAATACGATCTAACTATGACCCTGAAGTCAAATGAATCGACAGGGAAACCATATTCACTTAGCTCTATTATGCAAGAAACAAAATGGTATTCTTCTGCTAGAGTAAATATTGTAGGTCTCCCTGGAGTAGAAACATGCTGGTTTTTCAACTTATAATTAATGGTTCTTCTAGCAATCCCATATTTTTGAGCTGCTGCCCTTTGTGACATCCCATTCCTTACAGCTTCCAAGCAGGTATTTAATTGATCATCAGAGTAGTCACGGTATGTCCTCGCTCCCAGCTTGCGCTGGTACCTCCTAGGCATCCTACAAAAACCAAATTAGAAAGTTAAAATCAGGGAAAATAGAATTTATGACTTTATCTTTTTAAATAATAGCTGATATGGTGACAATTATTAAACAAGCCAAATTACTTGAATGATTCCATCATAGTTAAATAAAAAATGTCATTTAATCAATATGTATGCCCTTTTAAAGCAAAATGTTGAAAATTAGCTGTTAATAAAAAGTTAATAAAAAAATTCCAATACAGTAAATCCAAGATGGCGTAGTATATTCTACAATGAGTAGAGGACACTTAAAAGTGGGCTTAATAACTAATAAGGCCATACCTATTTAAAAAATAGATACATATAATAGAAAATACATAGAAAATAGGTATATTGCGCATGTTTCGGAGTGGTGCAATATTTCCCCATTTTTGGTGCAAAGTATCAACCAATATCAATTATTGAGTAATATAATCTCATTTACAAATAAACTGAAAAAAATAATTTTGTAGTAGCAAGCCAGACAAATTTCGAACACACTGAGATAATTACTTACCTGATGAAATAATTCTCAGTTGATGAAAAATCACAATTTTGCCACAATAGAAATTATGTACTTTTAGGTTATCCAGAGATGAGATATTACACACAGTTATAAAATGGCGGGAATCGCAAAACACTTGATTAAAACAAGTTCAGAAATGCCAACCAAACAGATGACCTGAAAATTTCTCTATTTTAAAAATTTACTTTAGTAGGGCAAATTAGCTAATCTTTTACCCATTTTGGTGCAAACTTACCCCACAGGTGCAAAGTAACCCCGTTTTACGGTATCAATTTTTTTGAGAACACTATGGCACGAATTAGTGCTCAATCCTTGATGATAATAGCCAAAATTTCATTATTTCATCTGCATTATATAAAACTTTATAGTGTATAGTACGTTCGTCAATTTGGAACCACCCGTTAAAAATATCAATTATTTTGAAAAAATTCAATGTTACGAGTTAGTGCTCAATTAATGTTAATCACAGCCAAAATTAAACTTAACGTAAACTTTATATACAGCAAGATTATCATAAATTTAATAATAATTATTGTGCAAAAACAATAAGCGTATATTTGATAAAGGCCATATTCCCATTATTTACCCACGAGTAAAACAGCTGGGTATAATGCTTTCTATGTCGGTACGAGAAGAAGAAACAAATCTGTGCTGATAGGGGTATTTGAGCTTTAGTGAGCGTTGTTGTTAGCTCTTGATCAACGAAGCGCTAGGGGTGACGAAAGTAGACACAGAACGAACATTTAACGAACATTTTATGGAATCTATGCTGAAGACTCTAAACTTGTGTTATTTTTGGTTGTACTTTATGGAACTATGGAATGTAAATCTGTGGTTATAGTATTCCAATAAAGGAAAGGCTACCAGCAAACTGAAATGCATGGTGATATTAATACGCTTCGTAAAAAAAAAAAAAAAGTTTTTTTTTTTTTTGCAATTGGTGAGATTTGCCCAAAAAGTTAAAAAACTGGATTGAAACATTAATAAATTTAAAAATAGAATTTTCGTTGGTTTACAACAAATCTGTTAAACACTACATGTGCCACCGCCCGCCTATAATGAAGGTCCGCGCGACATCGCCACAAGATGCTTTCTTTGTTCGTCATTCGCCCCCTGTCCGCCTAACCCCGCACTGGCTTATCTCTACTGCGGCGCCACAGCTCGGTGCAGGCTCGGTGTAACCTCTTTACCGGTAGCATTTTATTCCGAAGACGCCTTACTACTTCATTTAATTTATATATCGATAAATTATTCTTCAACTTTACTTTAACAAGCTACTGAAAATGAACTCCGCTCCCGCATTGCTACTTTAATCTATGAAAATGAGATGTTAAAACGATAAAGAAATATTTAACATTCCTATCCTTGGTAAAATGTAGTTGACATGTTGCTAGAAATTGTTTTAATGTCTTATTTGTAAAACGGTTTATTTCCTAGTAATGAGACAGTGAAATCAATTTAGCGCACACATTTCGTAAAACTTAATAGTCAGTCGGTACTTCTGCTTATTTTTTTGCGAAAAAAAGTTAAATGTTCCCTCCTTTATCACTTTACTCTTTTTACTATGGGGAAATCAAGTGGGAAAAAGTAATTAATAATTTTAACAATATCATTATTAACTTCTTTTAAACCTCCTGTTATCCTAAAAGACAAAGCTGGCCGCTTTTTAAAATTTCTGCATGACTCGATGTTAATGCTTCCTTTGACAATGAGAGAGTACTTGGTGTGCCCATATAAAGTATCGTTTTATTTTAAAAAGGTTTAAGTTGGAGAGTTACATACTATATGCTATAACTTTTTATGTAATATTGCACAAATTCTGTTCATTACGGCACAAATTAGCTCAAATTGAGCACTAATTGTGAACAGATTTTGAACGCAAAATGCAAAAGTGTGGTCGCCTACTTGACACTCGTGTCGCCCGCTGTCTGTTTGCTATAAACATATCAAGGGCTATATCTCCTTTGTTTACATAGCACAAACTTTGAAATTTTAGCAGTGAGCTCCTTAAATTGAGCACTAATTCGAGATATAAAAATTATTTCAAAATATTGATTTTTATAAGAGTGCCGCCAAATTGAAGTTAAGTTGGAGAGTTACATACTATATGCTATAACTTCTTATGTAATGTTGCACAAATTTTGTTCATTTCGGCACAAATTAGCACAAACTGAGCACTAATTTTTGACAAATTTTGAACTTTGAATCCCAATGTGTAGTCGCCAACTTGACACATGTGGCTATTAACGTTTAGGTTTACTTTGCACAAATCTCAAAATTTTGGCGTCGGGCAGCACAAATTGAGCACTAATTCGTGGCATAGAGTGTTTTCAAAAAAAATTGATTTTTTTTAATGGGTGGTCGCCAACTTGACTAACATACTATACACAATAACTTTTTATGTAATGCAGCACAAATTATTTTTTTACGGCACAAATTAGCACAAATTGTGCACTGATTTTTGACAAATTTTAAACTTTTAATTCCAATGTGTGGTCGCCAACTTGACACATGTGCAAAACGAATTAAAGGCTATAACTTTTTAGTTTACGTTGCGATAAGCTCGAAATTTTGACTTCTGGCAGCACTAATTGAGCACTAAATCGTGACATAAAATTCATTCCAAAAAATTGATATTTTCCTTGGTTGGACCAACTTACTATATGCTATAACTTTTTACGTAATGTAGCACAAATTCTGTTGTCTACGGCACAAATTATTACTAATCGAGCACTAATTTTGGACAATTTATGAACTTGAAATTCAAATGTGTGGTCGCCGATGTCAATTTCCTTCAAAAATATCAAGGGCTATAACTTTTTAGTTTACGTTGCGACAAGCTCTAAATTTTGGCTTCTGGTGGCACAGATTGAGCACTAATTCGTGACATAAAATGCATTCCAAAAAAATGATATTTTCCTTGGTTGGTCGCCAATTTGACGTCAAGTTGGCGACCAACTTTCTATTTGCTATAACTTTTTACGTAATGCAGCACAAATTCTGTTTTCTACGGCAAAATTAGCACTAATTGAGCACTAATTTTTGACAAATTTTGACTTTGAAATTCCAATGTGTGGTCGCCAACTTGACACACGTCTCTTCGAATGCCTTTTGGGCCTCGGTGTTCCATTGGTAGCGTTTTTGCGGGGACAGCAGATCCGTGAGTGGCACAATTATTTGGGAGTAATTGATTATGTATACTCTCAACCAGTTAATTAGCCCAATGAATCGTTGTAGTGGTTTCGTCGTGTGTGGGGCTTCGGCGGTCGCGATTTTTTGCAGGTGGCCTGCCTGGGGTTGGTTCCCCTCTGTATTGTCGAGGTGCCCTAGGAACTCGACTTCCTCTGTGCCCAGGTGGCACTTCGCCGGGTTGGTGGTGTGTGGCGAGTCTTTCGAGTACGAGCGCGAGGTGTCGGCAGTGGTCTTTCCACGTCTCGGAGAAGACGATTGCGTCGTCTAAGTAGGCGAGGGCGAACTGGCCCTAGTACCCCTCCAAAACTCTCGTCATCATGGCCTGGAATGTTGCTGGTGCACATTTTAGGCCGAAGGGCATGGCGCGATACTGAAATCGCCTATCGTCCGGGACAGTGAAAGCTGTTTTCTCCCTATCCTGATGTTTGATTGGTACTTGCCAGTATCCCAACTTTAGGTCGAGTGTGCTTAATACTGGGACTCTCCCGAGGACAGCCACTGCTGTCTCTCACGCTAACCTGCGGTTGTGGTGAGCTAAATGTTACGGCATTGAGCGGGCTAAAATCCGTACAGAAACATAATGTGCCGTCTTTTTTGGAGGCCAGTACAATGCACACATTGTACGGAATATTTTAAGGTTCGATTACTCCACTATGCAACATTTCAGTGATCTGTTCGCGTATGATTCGCTGCTCTTTGAAACTATAACCTCGTGGCGCCTTGTAAATAGGCTGGTCTGTGGTGGTTGGTATGGAGTGTTCCGCTACTGTTGTGCACTGTAAGGGCTCGGTGGTGGTGAAAACCTCCCGTTGTTCGTGGAGTATTTTGTTTATTGTGTCATTGAATTTTGGGGGTACATTGTGATTTAGGTCATTGAGGGTCACGGTCGTACCTGTCGGCATGGCTGCTCGGCCCTCCGCGTACACTGCGAACCTTTTGATTCTTCCTAAATTAATTTTGGCAGGGCCCATCTCCAGCACGGCATCATGTTCAGCCAACCAGAGTTGCCCCAGCACAAGTTCCTCTCCCAAATCTATGACGATAGCGGTCACCTTAGTAGTTAATTCCCTTAGGCTTACCTTGATATCCGCGTTCCCAAAATCTGGCTGGCGTAAGTGATGGTCGCCAACCGAAGTTCGCCATGGTGTGGGTGGAGGGTTCCAGGCGGCACTAGCGATGGGTGTATGAACACCTGGCTCGCTCTGGTGTCGACGAGAGCAATGGCTGGACGGCCACTGACTTCGACAGGTATGCAGAACATGTGATCGGGCGGTTGCGACAGTTGCCCTAGCCTTGGTGGTTGTTGACGTCCCTGTGTTGCATTGTCGTGCGTTGGCGAGGCTCTTTCCGTGTGGCACTCTATTAGTTGTTCGCCGTTGTTTGGGCCGTCATGGTTGGTCGCTTCGCTGTCGATGTGTCTGTTGACCGTTTGTGGGCAGATGTCGTGGCCCTCGGTGTTCGTTGTGACGAGTTGCACCGGCGACGACGTGCCTGTTGGCGGTGCGTGGTTAGGCGCTGGAGCCATCATTGCTCGTCGATGTGCATCGCACCATTGGTGGCAGGCCTGTTGGCTGTGTGTGCGCTATCGTGGTGACCACCTAGGATCGTCGTGGTAAGTGGCCTCGCAACTGTCGTGCCTGTCGACGGTGCATGGATAATGGATGTGCGCTGTGACCGTCGATGATTGTCCTGGTGAGTTGTCCTGCTGTTGTCGTGCCTGTTGGCTGCGCGTGGGTTGGTGTTGCGACCATTGGTGCTTGTCGTGGTGAGCTGCTGCCTCGTTGCCGTGCCTGTTGGCCGTGCGTGGGTTTGTGTGACGACCGTCGATGTTCGTCGTGGTGAGTTATTTTGTTGTTGTCGTGCCGGTACACTCTGCACTGGTAGGCGTCATGGCCATCAGTGTCTATCACAGTGAGTTGCTGCGCAGTCGTCGCACCTGTTGGTGGTGCATGGATTGACGTCGTGGCCATAGGTGTTTGCCATGGTTAGTTGTGTGGTTGGTGCTGCACCTGAGGGCGGTGTGTGGGTTGTTGTGGCGGCCATTGGTGTTGGTCGTAATTAGCTGCATCGTGGCTTGCGCACCTGATGATCGTGTGCATGGTGACCGTTGTCGTGTTGGTGATTTGTCTGTTCGTCGGGTGTTGTTAATGGGGGACTCTGTATCAGTTCCCCCCTTGCCATTTTCCCGTCAGCTGAGTGTCATGTGGCGTTTTTGTTAGTCGATAGGTGGGTGGTGTCTTTCTTCGGTTGTTCATCTCCCGTGGGCAGTCACTGTGCCAATGGAGGGTGCCGATCGGGCAGCTTCGTCGGCACTGTGGTGGCCGGTAGGCTAGGCTGGTATCCACTCGTATAAGGTCTGAAATTCGTGGTGGTCCTCGGCCTTCGAGGGCCTGACCTCGGTGTTGTTGTTGGGTTGGTGCTGCTTGGATCACTATTAGGCGTTGATGGTTAGGTGGACTGTTCCGCTGTCGTTCGGCATTCCACAGGTTTCTACACCACACTCATTGGAAATTCCTCTCTGTCGCTACCGTCATCTGTACGTACTCCTCAACCATGGTCACATTGCTTATGCACATGAAGGGTTGAAGTTCGTCCCTCAACAGCAGTGTGATAATTGGTAGTGTCCGAGTGGGTTCCACGAATGGTGATATGCGACGAAACAATTGCAGTTTGTGCGCTAAGAAGTTTTCAAAAATCTCTTCTTCGCGCTGGGTGTTGCTGTAAAACTGCGAAGTGCATTGGACCATGGTTGACCTGGCGTTGAAATGTTGGTTAAAGGCATCGGTGAATTCTGGCCACTCCATGTCAAAATGCCCCAATAGGCACCACCATGCTAGAGCATTCCCTCGCAATTGTTCGCTGGTCCTCTCGGGCCATTCGTCTATTGGTGTTCCGCTCCGCGTGAACCGCATTTCACATTGGTGGATATATGCTCGTGGATCCTCGTGCGGCGCTCTGCTAAATTCCGTTAGTCTGGCCACGTGGTTTATGGCCCGTGTCGGCCCTGAATGTGCGGTGGGTGGTATCGTCACGATTTCGTGTCCGCATGGTTGTGCCGTTAGTTGGTGTGATGTGCTCCCGAAGAATGGGTTTGGTTTGGTTTCGGTCATTGGTGTTGATGGAGTTGGTTGCAGTGGCATTGTGCATACTGTTTGTATTCTTTCTTTCCATATCCGGTCCCAGTCCACGTCCCATTGTTTGTGAATTGGTCGTGTTGTTTGTTGTGGTGTGTTGTTCGGTGGCGGGCACTGGAAGGTACTTAGCCAAGGCAGTGACCCGGTCAACAGGTCAATTGTCCGGGGTTGTCTTAAATGTGCGCATATTTCCTGACGTGTTTGTGAAAACATTGTCGTGTTGTTGGTCGCGGCGATGTGAACAGCTGTCTTGGCTGACGTGTCGTGCGAACGCTAGGCTGATTCGCGGGTTGGGTGCCTAGACAGTCGCACAAGAAGGAGTGCGCAAACTCGTGTGGGCGCACCGATCCACTGCCCGGTGGAAGGGGTTTTGCGAACATCGCGCAAAGCAGAATGGAGGGCGCTCGGTACACCGCACAAAGCAGACGGAGAAAACGGAAGCTGAGGGGAGGGGGTAGTTTCTCGTGATGTCGCTTGCACGGTCGCTTTATTCCAGCGAGGTGATCGGTGAAAAGGGGGGGGGGGGGGGGGTCCTTTGTCCGCTCACCTCGTCGCGCCATCCTGTCTGATAGTAATCCCTTCTCGCACCCAAAATTACCGTTTCGTCTCCACGTTGTCACTTGAAGTTGGGAATTGCGTGAAAATTATTCGAAAAAAAATTTTTAAATTGTTTTTTGTCCGTTTCTTGCCTGATAGGTGTTTTTCTTGCTGAATTTTACTGTATTTTTCTGTTCGTTGCCACACGCAGGGGCGCCAAATGCCATCGGCTGGAGACTCGGGTTCGAGTTCCGCGGCGAGTCTAAGGGGCTGGTGGTGTTTTATGGTGTGTTTTTCCAGAATGGTGCCAGGTTAGCTCGTACATATAACCAATGGGGTGGGTCGATCGGCCCTAGCGTGCTTCCCTAGACTCGGTGGCTGTAACTTAAGGGTGGTATTAACAGCTAGTACACAATGGTGACACTCCCTGTTCAACATAAGTTGGTTGGAACCTAACTACAGATGTAATACACACACTGGAACTGAATACATGTGTTACACGTATTTATTAATGGACATATTTGGGTACACGATATTGCACGACACTACTCTTGGTTGATAATTTGGACATAATTGATACACGATCTTACACGACACTACTCTTGATTAATTATGATTGTCTCTCCCTAAACAGTCCATTAGAGGGGGAAGTTCGTTGGTTGTCCTGGAGTCGGCCAGGTCTGTAAAGTGACTGACCTTAAGGTGGCACTGTGGTCCACAGTCTTAAGTCAGGAATTACGACGGCTAGGTTAAGCCCTGCACCGTAAAAGCCGACCCGGGGTCGCGTGGGGAATTGACGTTACAAAAGATTTGGTTCATGACTATATTTACCACAGTGAAGAATCGGTGAGTTACTATAATTGAAGGTTCCCCACGGAACGAACACACGAACACATCCACCCCAGCGAGCTGATATAGACTGCCCGAGGGGGCTGTAATTGAAAACTTACTTGTTAATTGTACATGACCCTTGTTTGAAAATTAATGCTGACATTAAATGTATTATGAAATATTGATTAAAGCTTTAGTTTAAGAAATTGAACAAATATTATTTAAAAAGATGAGTCAACTTAAAGACTACTGACTAGTTGGTCAAATCACTGGTTATATTTATGTTTGTGGGTTTGTTCTGGATATTGCTTCAGCACTTTGTTTCTTACTTAAATTAAGGCTCTAGGCCGCAATGAGAATTAAGGGCGTTCATTAAACACAGTGGCCGGAGGGGGCTAATACTTGTGATCTACGACGCACATTTATTATCACGTGTTAATTTAAGGGGATGGCTTGATGAGCTTACTCCGTGAATTATTATCGGTTGTTTGCATCAGGTGCAGTTCCGGGAAAAAATTTATACACTGGGAGTACTTGTGTATTTACTCCGCGTTTGACCTGGGTTGAGTTTGCGAGGGGTGTGTTCCACCAGCGGGAGCCAATACTGGCGGGTCGAGGCCGGGCTTAATGGCCTCCGGTCGATACGATGTCAACTTGAGACAATATCAAGCCACCTCTATGGCACACAAATATTTAAATAAGAATGCATATAAGAATTTATTGACGAAGTAATTGCTTAAGACATAAAGATGAATACCATCCTTAGATCAGCCACGATAGAATACTTGGAGAATTAGCATTGAATAAAAGGATGCCATTGTTATAGAAATAATTAGGTTCATTTGCATATTACGATACCGGATTCATATTGGTTAAAAATAACGAAAGGAAAAACGATGAAATCATTTTAGATGGCCAAAAAGGTTTAATTCTAGTATTGGAACAGAGTATGGAAGTTAAAATGTTGGTAGTACTTAGGGTAAGTGTTCTGATGTATGTGTATTAAGTTTCAAACAAATACCGTTCATAAAGAATGTGAAGCGAGGTTGGAGCAAAGCTTACTATACTCCCAATCTCACTCCAATAAGAACACTCAAAATAATATGTAAATTATAAAAATTATAAAAAAATAAGAAAGGTACTCTGAGAAAAACTGTAACCACGATTACAAGTGACGAAAGAGAGGTGTGTCGTAAATGATTTAAAGAACTTAAGAAAAAATAGACTCTTTATTACACATAACTGTAGTTAGATGTTTTAACATTAAAACATTTCACAATTTTAAATGCGCGTATGGTATGAAGGGATACACATTTCTAAGCGCGCTCAAATACAATATAATAGTTCAATAATAGTTCAATCAAGTTTACATCTATATTTTACACAAAAGGTTATTTTACCACTATTCATAAATAAAGCTCTTTACACGTTAGCACTTTTAACGTAACATTTCCGTCAAAGTTTGTATTCATAGACTTTAATAGATGGATAGATAGAATTAAAGGACAAACAGATGTAAGTGTGTCGGAACTGTAATTCAGACACATAATTTGTTAGTCACATTTGTTAACACTGGCTCAAACATTTTCTCAGTCGAACTCCTGTGTAGCTAACAAGGTAATTGCGCCTGAACATACTCAAGTTCAACGTATGTAAGTCTTAAACCGGTAGTTAGATACGCCGCGTCACGATGCGTAGACTATAAATTAAGTTACAAAACACCGGGCAGCAAGCAAGAAAAACAAAAATGGTAAAGTCCGCGAGCATAGTGAGCAGATGGTTCTGAATAAGTTAAAACCATGAAATAGAGAAAAGATACATAAGCATAACAAACGTCTACTAAGGTCGAAAGTGCCGTGCGCATGTAAACCTCAAAGCAACTAAGTTAACATTAATCATTAAAATGACAAGAGCGAGACACTCGATGAGGTTAACGGAAACAAGCTGACGTTAAAGACACCTAACTGCATTAAATCGTAATAAGGACTAAAACCCCAAACTATCGCTATGAATTCGGGCATAGCTTCGCCGAGTGTCTCCAGAATTATGCTAATGCTGCCCGGTGGACCGTCATCACTCCTAGTGAGCTCAGACAGTGACAAACACTCGTAGCACCGGGGTTTATATAGCCCGAAAAAGGTGCGCCGATAGGGGCGCTGAAGTCAGGGCGGAAAAGAGCGGTGGGTCGAGAGGAGGGGTATGAGGGTGGAGTGGAGGGGAACTGAACAAAAAAATGGAGGGGAGGAAGAGGGAAAGCAGGGAAAGGAGCGCTGCTGGCGGAGAAATGGTGAAGCTTCGTTGCGACTCCGTTGCAAATGAAAAAAAAGAAATTATCATTAGTTTTATTATTTGCACTTATTTATGTTTATAGTATCTTTTATAGATGTATATTACAAATAAGAGAAATGAGATTCTGCTGCCGACACCTGCGGTCTTGGGATCGAGACCCGGGGTGGTCCTAGTGGTTTTCAGTGGCTCTAAAGGAAATCTCCGGTGGGTGCCAGGTTAATTTGAGGATTAATCTAAATGGTCGTGGGTTTTTGCCCCTGTGTGTTCCACTAGGATCCACGGTTGTTGATGGTGGGAGGGAGTCCCTACTTCTAATAAGCACTAGCCCTAAACAGTATAGCGGACTGTTCCCTAATTGTCCAGAAGGCGTTTGCGAAATAAAGAAACAGTATTTAGGTGCTGGTTTTTTAATCACGCATCTCACATAGTGTGGATGGAGGCACAAGTTACACAATTACACTGGACAGAAATAAAACACTTTGGCACTACATACACTCGCACTGATAATTAATTACATGTTACATGGATGTTACGTTGCGGCACTTGCAAACAAGGTCCCTACATTGATTTGTGGGCCGAAGAAGAGTTTGGATTGATTAACGGCCACTCCCGTGATAAGCTGTAGATAGATTCGTGCCCGGGCTCACCTGTGTGAGTTGTGGGACCACGAAGATAATATTAAATGGCAAAGTCTTTAAGATTCTAGTCGGCAGGCGTATGCTCGACGAATTAAGTGAAGTTCTGTTGGCGGGATTCGGCCCGAACCGTAAGGTGACTGCATCGCGAACCTTTGTTCCGCGACGAGCAGAAATTAAAGCGGCTGGGACAAGCCCTGCACTGGAAAAGGGCACTGGGGCACGCGGGGAGAGAAAGAAGGAAAAGGTTTTAGCGAATTCTAATAGTTACCAGAATGACGAATCAGAAGCACAAAATGTTGAAGTCTCCCCGCGGGATCACAAGTCCGTCCCGGCCCGTGAGTAAAAATCTACTGCTGCTTTGTGCCGGCTTTGGAGTGGAGGAAGCGTCATGACGCGCCAAACTTTCTAATGTGCCATTATTCCAATTTTAAAATCTTAATTATTCATTATTATTTATAGAACACTCGTATCTTAATGACATCTGTCTGAATTAGTTGGCGGAAGGCCTATTATAATATTACATAACAAATTTTAGATTATTTATATTTGAAAATAAAAAGTCAAGCTGGAAACTATCTGTCACTTGTTGACTACTCCAGTGGCTATTTGCAAGTAAAAACAGGGAGGCAAATTAGGTTGGTTAACAGTGGTTAATTATTGGAGGAAGGCCGCAAGGGCCGTTCCGGACGTTTATTAATTGCGGTTTCCCACGGGGGAAACCGCTCGACCCCTATGACGCACTTTCACTATTAAGTGTTGTTCTGCTAATTAAAAATCACTTAATTAATGACAGCAATTTATGATGCGTGAGAACTGTTTGGTGGTATGGACATACCTGGGAAGGCACTCACCGGCGTCGACAGCTCGCTTGTCTACCGTGAAATGTGCTAGGGGTGCGCTCCGTTAGCGGGTTTAATACTGGTGGGTGAAGGCCGGGTTTTATGGCCTTCGGAATAACGACGAAACAGGTACCTAACTAAAATTAAGTATAATTTATTAATTGTTCAAAATAAAAGAAACACGATTTTTTCATTTTATTCTAACAAATGCAGTTATCTTAATTGTAGTTATTTGAAAAATTTTTAATTTCACAAAAATTTTTTTCTTAAAGCATATTAGTTTTTTTGTTAGGTTATTTCGTTTAGATGAAATTGTTCACCTTGCTGTGATAAAATTATGAAAATATCTTTATTATAATTTTAATGCGCATGTAAAATTTTGTTGCAAATTGATATGTAATATATGAAATATAAATCTAGCCTTTGAACTTTTTTGTTTAGGTTAAAATGTAAAATCTTTTTTTCACTGTTTTCAGTAAATATATAGTTCTTTATTCATAGTAATTAAATATGTTAGAGATGAACGAGATATTCTAACCATAAATATGTCCAAGCATTTTGCATTAATCTTTGTGAAATAAATCGAAAGGACCTTGCAATAATGATGAATAATTGACTCAGGAAGTAAAAATCGTAGGTCTAAAATGGTTCAGGTTTTTTTTCAAACCAATAAAAAGGAATTAATGATAGCCACATTTACAAGTGCAAACGTATATATGTATGTATTGACGTCGTACCGACCATGGCCTTTAAGCCCGTGCTCCGCACCGCCAGTAACGTATCCCGTTTTCGGAGCACGCCCCTTGCCCAGCCGGATTGAGTCAGGCGAGCGCCTCGGGCGTGACCCTAATAGACAACAAACCTCATTAACAGTCACCGCGGCCACTGGCCTTAATTAAAATGCCCGTGACTATGAACAAGTCAGAATAGGAGAAATCCCTCTAAAACAATTCACAGTGGGACATGATAGTATATTTACAGTCGCCAACTTGATGTCACAATTTAAATAATTAAATACAATAAAAACATTGTTAAGCCTTAAGCACCCAATTACCAGGTGCTACATTTTAATTGGGCACCTGGAACATGTTTTAACTGGTAATAGTGTAAATTCAATTAATATAAGTTTTTTGACGCCGACTCACAAAGAAGAGAAAGTTTCTCTTCCTTGCGAGGCGGCCATGTCCGGCAGTCTCCAACCACTCCGCGCCGGGAACAGATGTGTGTCCGTGGGCAGCATCCAAGTTTTCTTTCTTTGATTATTTTATTCTGTACTGAATCCTTAAATTTAAAACCTTTTATTAATTCACCGCTGTCCACGTCGGCTCGGCGCGTATTTTGCGGAGCCGGGCCTATCCCGACCGCCTTCAGTGTGATACCGCGCGACGTATCGTATCACAGAACGTACGGTACTGGCCGACTCCAGCGAAAGTGTTTATACTTAAGGACGCCGTGCATATGCCTGCCGGCTGCACACACGTAAGTGTTTCGCCGAATTTAGGAGCCCGCTCATAGAGCCCCCCCTGCACCCGTTAACTTTCGGCGCTGGCCGTCTCCAGCGAGCATCGACCCACGTCCCGCGAGACTGCCGCGGTAACCATTGTCACGTAGTGTTGTGTTTAGTGTTGGTGAGAATTTTTGTAACGGGACTGAACCGCGGAACGGACTTATAGAGTGTACCGTGTACCCACATGGACCCCCGGTGAAACTCACAAATTAAATGTATTCTCGCCAACTCGCACATCATTTTCCGTAATTCCCCGTCCTCCACACGGCCGAGCGGCCTTCACAGTCAAGCGTAGAACCATTCAGGTTACATTCAAGCCGTGTACCTGGCGGGGCACGCGGGGGCAGAGTACCCACGACCCCACACCAACGGCCTAGCAGCCCGCTAGCCTGGCGCCCCTCCGGACAACAAGAGCATCGCGACGCCCGTAGCGCCCGTCAGGTACCCCCCGGGCCTTTCACAGAGGTCGGGTGACGGCAGTATGTATGTATGTATGTATGTATGTATGTATGTATGTATGTATGTATGTATATATGTATGTATATGTATGTATGTATGTATGTGTATGTATGTATGTATGTGTGTGCGTGTGTATGTGTGTTATTGTGTATATACATACACACACACTTATGTCAAAACCAAAAATAAAGGTTTGATTCTATTTAGAATATGTAGGGTAGGTGGGGGCAATTGTCTGCGATTTTTGGTTTTAAAGCAGTTATATGATTTTATTAGGTTTCTGGTATAGAATTAAAATATTAGGATGTAACTAACCATTGTATAACAATTCCAGCCAAATATAGTTATTATTTTGGGAAATATTAATTTTTATTCGAACAAATGATTGTGCGGAGAATTGCCCCATTTTGTGCGGCAAAGTTCCGCACTGCGGAGATTTGCCCAAATAGTGGAGAACGGGAGGTAAAAATACGAATTCTAATAAAACTCATCATAAAAACTTTATTTTAGTAGTTATAAAAGTCACTAGAAAGAATAAGAACTGTGGAAGGCTTATTATTTTTAATATCTAACTACCATATCTGAACATAATATTGTGATGAAGCAATAGGCTAATATTACAAGAACTTAAACTTATTGAAAATCAGCTACGTCAAAAAGTGTAGTTTACTTAACATAAAAAGTAATAAAAACAATGTTTGCAAGAGCCACTACCTTCCAACTTAAAGACTAGGAATCTTGTGATTTCTCGACTAGTAGACAGTCAAATCAGTCAAATCGTCTGGGAAAGATAACATTTTATGAAATCTAGCACTGTGGCTCTCATTTGGTTTTGACAGTTTCAGGATGATATCTTTTTTGTCAACGAACGCTTCTTCTGGAGTTTCTGAGAATTTGTAGGTATTAGCATACCGCTTGAAAAACATACATTCGAATCCTCCGTGGCTATGAGAAAGAATTTTAGCCACACAAAGTCGGAAAGAGTCCTTAGTTTTTCCATGAACTTTAACTATAGCATAGTCATTCGATGATAGTGAACCAGAGTTGTTCTTGTTCTCTTCAAAGTTTTCTGTTTCATCTTCATCAACCTCACTTCTAGAAAACAGAGACCTCACATCAAGGTCAGTGTCAGTGTTATGAAGAGACATTTCACCTTCAGATTCTGAAGTGCTTGAGAACACAGTGTCAGTCTTTTTATTTTTTGTTTTTTATACCTTTTTTCAGGAGGAAAGAGCTGTCTACCCTGCTTCCTTGACATCAAACGTTTCTCCTTTTTAGTTGCTTCGATTTTCTTTGCATTCAATTTTTTTTCCATGTTTTCTTTATGAGGAGTTGACGTGAGCAACACAGATTTTAACCCTTTTCTTGACCGTTTCCTTCTTATACGTATTTTCGGAAGAGGAATTATTTCTTCTGGGCTCTTGGCTTGATGCTGACATTGTTCAGCATTGTCTTTGGCTGAAGTGCTATTAATAACAGCACGAGGATGGGCAACAAATTCTTCTTGGCTTGCGACAACTGATTAATGTGCTAAGGAGGTAGAGGATGTTGGGTCAGGAGCAGCTTCCGAGATTTTATCATGTTGATTGAATGCAATCAATCTATTGTTATCTGGGTCCTGTAAGTCTTCTTCTTCTTCTTCTTCTTCTTCTTCTTCTTCTTCTTCGTGTGGTAGTTCCTGGTTTGTTATTTCAGCAGGAAGAAAGTCATCATCTGTGAATATATTTACATCCAAGGGGTAAATTCCTGTACGGTAGCTCTAAAACCTTGTACGGCATTTTCGATAGTGCCTGCCTTCTCGAAAGCTATCTTGAAAACTTCGGCAACACAGTATATGTTGAAAACTTCCCCTGGGTGGTTGACATCCCAAGTGTCAACAGCACCATCGTAATATTTTTTCAAGGGACCAGTAAAATTATGGTTGTGTCTTGTGACTGCTGTGTGGTGGCAAAGTTAAGAGGTGAATATTGTTTGTTTTTGCGTAAATCACAGCCTCAAGAGTTGTGTGAGACACATGGTTATCCAATATCAGCAATATAGGATTGTTCTCACTTGGGTTTGCATGTTTTTTGAAGTGCTCAAGCCATGTGATAAATGTGACTGTCGTCATATATCCTTTGTCCGTTATACCCATGTCGCATCCAGTAGGCCCTCCTTTGATTAGCAAACGATTTATTCTTTTACGTGCATATATGAAAAAAAGGAGGTACATAATGACCAGTGGCATTCATAGCGCAGACAGCTGTAACAGTCTGACCTTGTTTAGCTGCGACTGTTTTGAAAACATCCCTTTTCCCTGTTGGTGCTACATGTTTTGGAAGTTTATTTGTCACCGTTTGTACCCCACTTTCGCCCATGTTGTAAATTTGATTTGGACCAAATTAAAATTTTGTCAATGTGGCCTCCAAATTAATAAAATAGATCGATAATTGGACCCGATTAAAGCCCATAGTTCTAGCCACACATGTCTTACGTGGCACTCGTAGTGACAGGTTGTTCCTTTTCATTAAATCCCGAGTGAAGTCTCTACCCGCTAATTTCGCCTCGGTTGAAAATTGGCGGGGAATTTAATTTTCCTCAGCATATTGATAAAGGAGAAAACTTAATGATTTAAGGGTCAAACCAAAGTACCTTTTGTCAAGTGGAATGCGATGTTTAACCAAAGCATCCTCCTGCTCCTTGGTGAATGTCTTCTTCCGCCCAAATTGCCCACTTGCTTTATTTGCCTTCAGTCGATTTCGTAGTGTTTTTTCATCGAATCCAACTTCTTTAGCAGCTCTACGAACCGAGAACCCTCTTTGAACTAAGGAACAAGCAACTTTGAATTGCTCTGCTTTCATGGGTATGTAAGTTTTCTTCCTCACATAGTTCCTGGAACAAAACAAATCTTTAGAATATGTATGTATCTAACTAAAGTCAGTACACGAATGTTACATGTGCAGGTAGATATTAATTTTAAAGTGAAAGACTTGATGGGTATAAGTAAACCTTTAAGTTAGTAGAAATACTACATTAATTTTCACTATTTATAACTCTGTTAGAAAAAAAAGTAAAGTAAAAAGATTTTGCAAAAATGTAGCAGACAAGGGGCAAATGTCCGCAATCGGAAGAGTGCGGAGAATTGCCCCAAATAAAGTGAGGAGACTTGCCCCATTTTGTAATGTCCAAATGATGAGCTACTTTATTTTTTGTAAACAAAAGAAAGAATAAAAATTAAGCATTTATTTCAAAGATAATAATAACACTTTTTGACGGAAAATTCTACAGTTTTAATAAGTAGCTCTATTCTTCTAGAACTTTAAAGAGAAGTCACGAAAATATTGTAATAAACATATAAATATCTGACTTACCTCATTTTTTCTGCTCCCGAATGACCATTAACCACGAGTTCTCGAGATACAACTGGAAGTTGCACTAATAACCTACTGAGGCGAGACTGACTGAGTAATTGATTGTTAAAATCGATATAACATCGGTGCGGACACTTGCCCCCTGCGGACAATTGCCCCCACCTACTCTACTAATTTTATTTTAAAACAATCACATAAATGTTTATTTGAAAATATTTCTTTACAAAAGATTATATGCGATTTTTGTTTGACGGAAACACATACAATAGTAGTACACTTTCCTTTAGCTCATTCTTTTTTAGTTAGAAACACATCTTTAAATCATTATCTTCATTAACATATTTAACTCATTTTATAACGTATAAATTTGATGTCTTCAAGCCTTAGCGCACACTATTATGCGTTAATTTTGGTGGGTGCCAAACACTTGTTAGAAGTTAAAAAACAAAAATTATTTGTTTAAAGTTATGGTTATCAGTCTTAAACTGAAGTAAATAGTGTTTGAAATACAATACATTATTAAAAACACCTAAGGGTAATTTAACTTAGTTAAAATTTTTAATCATGTGGGTGAAATTAGCCCTTAAAAACTTATTTGGTTAAAATTATTAATATTATTAAAAACCCTTGATTGGTGTATCATAAATATCATAATTTTGACTTATGCCGATTTTCCAGTATCGTAACTTGTTGCAGTTAAAACAATTTTTTTTATTTGCCTTGTTTTGCTTCGATTTTACTTACTTTACTTTGAAAGGAAATCTCGTACGTATTACCTGGGCCATTTCTAAATAAAATAAAAAATAAAAAACTTGTGGAATGTATTAAAGCTTCTTCCACTAGTTTACTACTAAAGAAATAATAGGTCATATATCCTTTTATAGTAATTAGAATTTCCATTAAAAATATTATGTTACTAATATACTGATTATTACTTATTTTTTAACATGCTAAAATAAACCCTAATAAAATCTTTAGGAAAAAAAGTCGTTTTTGAATTTTGTAATCGGTGTAATGTTTTGATGACTTGTATTGATACTAGCCAATAGAGAGCAGGGATTTATTTATGTCCACGAATCACAGTACGTGTACTATCGTCGTTAGGTCAGGGGAGTTTCGTTTGTCCGTTATGGTGGTGAGCATTCGTATCAAGTCAAAAGATTCTACATTCTAGTGTATTTAGTTTAATTTAATTGTGAAGAGGGTAATTTATTGTGGAAGGTATGAGACATGGCAGTAATTCTACTGCACTCTAATATCAACCTGCTTTTAGTTTTGTCAAAGTTCTTGCCGCCATATATTGTTTGCAAACTTGTACTTAGCTGTTTGTTGTGTTTTCTGTTGACTCTAGAGCCCGCGTGGTCTACCATGACGCCAAACTTTTACGTAATAGTAACGTTCTTGTAAACTCCCTTTACTGATAATGTTATCCTATATACGTCCCACATCTTATTAGAAATAAAATTTATTTCAAATTATCAGCTTCAAAATTCTTAATTTATTTATAAACAGAGTTTGTATTTGAAGTGTTATGAAGAAAATGTACGTAGGCGCCAAAATTTTTCCTGTTGATAGAACTTGCGTTTTCTGTGATTAAGCCAATAAAGAAAATTATTTGTACTAATTTGCTGACCCTTGGAGACAATTAAGGTGATTCAAACACATTTAAGTGGAAGAATATCAAAATATTAAAAATACATGTAGGCCTACATATATGAATAAAAAAAATGTTTTTATATATTTTAGATAATGAAACTTGGTGTGTTTGTATGTATCTTTAATATATACGGTTACATTTATAAACATAAACATTTTTAAATATTAACTGACATTAAATTTTACAAAGTTTTTATGTAGGTTCTAACTTTTACTAAATAAAATACAATGAGACTATTAGATTGGACCAGTATTATAAGAATTAAATGGAGTCTTTTGGAGTGTCCTGAAACTGGCAAAGAATAAAATGAAGTAAATAAATAAATAGACAAATAAAAAAAAGCTGATTGCTTGGTAGGGAGTGGAGTAAGATTGATGAAAAGATACTGGATGTGAGAAGAGGAAAGGACTGGAAGAGGCTTTAGAAATTGGGCTAGTAGGGGTGGGGGACACCTTGCCACTAGGCAGAAGCCCAATCACAAGTGTAGCAATTAATCAAAATAATCTTTCTTTAGCTAACTCACTAAATAAAACTTTCTAATAATGACAGAACTGAGCTTTTCAGACAATAAATAACTTTATTTATGGTCTGACAAGTACCTGATACTCTTGAAGTAAAACTATTTATTGACATGCTTCATTGGTGAAAAGTAATAAAAGAGAAAAAAAAAAATACAAAAATTTGTCATGTGTACGGCATATTCAAAAAATTATGGGAATTGCAGTTGCTTGCCTTAAAATAATACCTTTCACATGCCACCATGGTGAAAGTAGTATTAAAAAAAAAGGTTTGAAAACAAACATTTGTCATGTGTGTATGACATACTCAATAATTATGAAAAATTGCTGTCCATCACATTACTATGCCATTATCAGCCCTAATTATGAATTTTTTTTAGAATAAACATTTACAGATGGCTTGAGAACTAGCAAAAATACTTCTATAAAAAAAGGTCAAAATGTTTTACCAGTAACTTATTACCTACCCATTATTGCAAAAATAATTAAAAAAGTGCTTTGTAGCAGAATATGTATAATAATAGTTACGCTCATCACTGCCTTAATGATCGCGTAATGCTGTGTGATAGCGACTACCTGCAGAATGCCAGAGTGCGACGTGAAGTCTCCCACCAGGAGTCTGAGGCCAGCACTCTGCAGGTAGCCGCACTTGCTGTTTTACACACAGGAACACTTTCATAATATTTTTTATATCTTTTAAGAAGTGCATTTGAATTTTTTTTACCAAAAGTTGGCATTAGAAATGAAGAGCTTTTATTTTTATTTAATTTGTGAGATTTTAATCATTCTTTTACTTTTGTAATTTGAATAATTAACCTCGCAAATTAAGTAAATAATTCTATTTATCGCTGAAAATCAACTTTGATTATGTGAGTATTTTGTTTTAATTAATTAAAGATTGAATGAGACAATTCACATGCAATGTAGATTTTCAAGAGGTTCTCTTCATTTAAAATAATTTTTTTTCAAATAATTTTTCTCTAAGTATATCAGAAATAGTTTTCATTTGCACAATATTAAGATAATTTGAAATTTTAATAAATATTTTGTGTATGTATATTAAATTGTTTGTTATAGGCCTATTCATAATTTTTCAATGGGTGTCTTAGGCATCTTGCAACTAACTAGTATACAATAATCAGTAATCAGTCTGGCTTTCTGAAAAATAAATCAGCAATGAATGCAATACACAACTTCAATCATCAAGTTCTAGTCATTTTTTAGTTAAATCTTTTACATATGCTTTTAAAAAAATTTAATTAAGAACCATTAGTGCTTGCAATCTATAAGTAATATTGGTATATTTTAAACTAAAATGTTAACTTATCTCTCTACTGTGGCCGGCAGTTATCTTGGCGTGTCTCAGCGCGGGGGTGCGGGGACAGCGGGACCGGAGAAAGTGGAGGGGGTAAGCAGGCGACACGTAGCCGAGAGCTGTGTAGTATCTGTTAGGAAAATATCGCCCTTCAGTGTATACCTGAAAATGGAAGGCGAAGGTGGCAGCTCGCAGAGGCGCGGTAAAGTGATACATAGCGGAGAGCGGGAAATAATAAAAACCGTGATGCAGTTTTGTGATGAAGAAGCGAAAAATAAATGTCTGCTCGAGCCTTTACAGAGACAGACAGCAAGAGCAGCGAAGTACACGGGTGTGAGTGAACGGTCCATAGTCAGGATTCGTAAAGTCAGCAAAGAACAACCACCTGACCCACAGACTACGCCAGGAAAAAACAGATATTTTAAGTATTTAATAAACAATGGAAATATATCTTTACTATGTTATTGTTACGTAGTGTATAGTGGAGTAAAATATTTGGGCAGTTAGGGTGTGTGTGAGTTGGGCGGCTATTAACAAGTAAGGTCTTGATAGCCTATTGTGGAGAAATGATGAGTATGAAGCGTTGACGAAATAACAGAACGGGAAAAACGGGAGTACGTAGAGAAAGTAATAAGAATAGTAATAATAGTAATTAATTTTAACTTAATTTAGTTTTTCGTCACCTAATACAATCAATTATTATGGAAAGAGAACTTCATACTTACATTAAACAAATCATATAATATATATGAGGTTTTGAAGGTTATAGTATGCATTCTAAAGTGGAAGTACAATGCAAATTGTATTTACATTTATAATAAATAATTGATTATAGGTGCATTAAAATATAAAGCCACACATACACCAGCATTTTTTAAATGCCATTGACGTTGGTAGTCAGGTGTTTCCTAAACGACTGACATGAAGTTAAAGCAGCAAATATAACATAACAAGCTCCATGTTTACTTAAATGTACATCCAGCGCTAAATTGAACCTTTTAGGTACGGAAACCGGAGAACGATAAGGGCTAGACTGGCTCCTGCGTCATCAACTGTGAGATAGCTTTCGCGCGGAGAGCTACAATTGTGTAATGTTTTGGTCGTTTGCTTTTTCTTGTAAGACTTTTGTTTTAATTAACTTTGAGAACACAATGAATTGAGAAGCATAGTTTTAAATTTATTTTACATACTAAGTGACCTAGTTTTCCAAAATAAATCGTGTCTGGTTTTCGCTAGTTACTGAGTTAACATTTCAATTAATTTTGGTTAGCATTATAATTAGCAGACACCGTAAGTATATTTAATGGGAAAAAGTAAAACGTTGCAGGTTTAGATAATAGTTTGTTTCTTTTCCTGACATATGAGTACAAATATTTGAGCACAACCACTGCAATTTACACAATGTTACACTTATGTAATACAAGTACAATTCATAGGATTTCTAACTTTTGGTTTGGTAACCCAGTGCTCTTAGCCAAAAGGCCTTACCGCCCTGGGGCCCCCACGGACGTGAATACAAACTTACGTAGTGTAGGAAGTCACGCGCCGAATGTATTCTGTTCTGCTAGTACAAACCTGGCCGCTGACCTTGACAATAGGGTATTGCTTCCTCTTCGCCCTCCCCTCCCCCCAGACAGGACTAGGGAGCTCAGACGCCAAGATATCTGCCGGGCATAGTATGAATAGTTGTGAGGGTGAATGTGTTGGTGGTTTTTTTTGTGCAATCATTCATTTCGGCATTGTTTGTAAGGTTAAGTGTATTGTTAAGTGTATCACTTTGGATAACTTATTTTTCCATGATACATTACTTAGTATCTTGAAACTTATTCTGTTGTTTAATAAACTCACAGTTTTTTTAAAGCTTTTAATTAATTTTTACGATATAATTTTCTTATTGTTTATCCAAGTCTATCCCTTGATCCTAATGGCATGATCCTGAATACATTGATCCTATGGTACATGATGCTTTCTGTTTTAATTTAGTACATTGAAGGAACCTGGATACAATAAAAATTATGATATAATGAATAATGATTGTATTATCAGATCAAATAAAAATACAAAATTTTTTTTTTTACTTCCTAACATTTTTTGTATTGCAATATTTTTGTTATCTCCAGAATATGTCAATTTTCTAAATAAAAACAAGCATCATGTACCACAAGATAAATCATACTGGATCATGCCATCATAATCAAGGGATAAACTAGGATATGTGATATGGAACAAATACTTTTTTTAATAGTTGCTTTTTAATCCAATTTGTTATACATACAGTTTTAACTAATAAATAGTTAACAATAAAAATAATCTAGATTTTTAAAAACTCATAATGAAATAAATTATTACTGTAAATATTGAATAAATAATACTTTAAATTGTGGGCATGCTTGAGGAGAAAATAATGCCCTTGCCCAGAATTTCTTTTCATGAGGAAAATTTCTTTGCACAACTACAACTTAAATTGATAGTGCTAAACATTAAATGAACCACTTTGAGACCTACATGACATGTAGCTATCTTGAAAGAAGTTGGCTACGTTAAGATGTAAAAATATAACTGTTTCTATAAAATAGATTTTGTTGGTTAATTTCTTATTGTTTTGTTAATTACTTATGTGTACATGGTTTACAGGTGTTAGTATCATGACTTTCAAGAAAGGTGATAGAGTGAGAGCGAAATGGCCAGGTTCAAACAAGTACTTCTTGGGAACAGTTCTTGAAACTGGCGACGGCAAGTGCAAAGTTAAGTTTGATGAAGGAACATCGTACAGTGTGCTGATTAAACATATTTACGTAAGTGTGCGGTCCTTATGTTATAATATGTGGACTTATAAGCTTTTGTTTTAATTTTTATGAGAACTTATAGATCACACAAATTGATCATTACATGCAAAATTAATTTTTTTGTTCACAGAAAGAATATCCTGGGTCTCCTAGTAAAGGGTCGTCTAATAGCACGTCAGATCATTCACCAAGCCGTAAATCGTCTGTAGAACGCTCAGCTCGTAAATCTTCAACAGAGCGAACAACACGCAGATCTTCAACTGAACGTACATCACGTAAATCTTCAACTGAGCGTTCGCTACGCAAATCTTCAACTGAGCGTTCCTTACGTAAACCTTCAACCGAACGTTCTGTCCGAAAGCCCTCGGCGGAGCGCTCCCCATCACGCACCGTAAGCAGGGCTCAGCATTCGCCGAGCCGCTCAGGCAGGGAAACCCCGAAGAGTTTTCGCTCTCCTGGCCGTCCAAAAGGCTCAAACTTGCGTACAAACCTTACTGAGGTTTCTTCAGAAACTAATGTTCGCAAGACGTTCACTCAGCCTTCAGCAGAGTTATCCATGGAAATGGGTAGAGAGACAAAATCACCTTTTATTGTAGCCATCACTCGTCTGGAGGATCAAAAAAAAGGTATGACTGTGTTTGTGTTGTATTTTATGTACTGGGTGATGTGTACCCAATCATTGATTTTCAAGTATCAGTGACAGTCATTGATTAATTTTCAATCTTATAATGGTCACTGTGCCTATTGGGAAGGGCATCCAACTCATTTAAGCTACAATACTTTCTCGGAACCTCTTGTGATGAGAGTCATGGGTACAGTCTCAACCCCCTGCATCACTCAAATTTAAGAAAACAAGTCGATACTCAATTGGTTAGGAGTAAGCTATAGTTCACAACTGTGTGACATAGAATCATACTTTTACCTTTATGAACCTTATGAATGTTATCAATGCTGCTCCAGCTCATTTATTTTCACCTCTAAGATGTGCTTTGCTCTGTTTCAACTACTTGAACAGCCTTACCAGCCTACGTATAGGCCTCTTCTATGGTCACCTTTCTCCCTCTTCACTCTTCTCCTCGTACTAGCTAATGGTTATTCTTGCACTTCTGCAATCTGGTAATTAAACCAGTTTTCTGTTATTTTTTTTTTATATTTAATGACGTCATTAGTAGGGCATAGAGGTAGAAAAAAGTGATTGGAAGTATTATATTTGGTAGAAATGGGAGGTATTCTGATTGTAGTGTGTTAGTAATGCAAATTATTGAGTTGATATAACTGGAGATTATTGTTTTGTTGTTAGAAGGATTGTTTGTAATGTGGGGACTACAATATGTCCAAAAAGAGGTAGGTAAGTCTGATATGTACAATCGTGAGTATGTTTGAAGAAGAAGGTGTTGATCTAAGAAATAGGTGATACGTGAATGGTAATAGGTTTGGGCTAGGACTCATTCAGGTAATGAAAACGAAATGAATATTTGGTTCAGTTAGCTATATAATAAATACTTTGATAAGTGGACTGGACGGAACAGTGTAACATGTGATAAAAGTCGGTTACGCTATTGTTATGTTACATTTTAACGGTATAAGCGAGGGAAAATGTTCACGGCGAGAGAACTGTGGGATGCAGAATTGTTCACGTATTTCATTCTAGTATATTTTGGGTTTAGGGTGTCGTAATGAAGAATGAAAATATACCCGGTGTAGTTTGGTTTTAGATTTTGGCATTTCATTATGTGAAATAGAGAAATTTAGAGATCAATATTTCTCGGTATCGAGAATACTAGTATTTAATTTTGTGAAAGTGAGGCGTTTGGAAGGAATATTTTCTCGGTATTGTGAAGTAGACTACAGTTCCACTTGGTCTAGTCTATTTTGCGATACCGTAATTTATTTCTGAAAATATAAAAATTTTTCACAACTTCTATTTTTCCAAATCATGAAATTTTGTAATAGAGCACGGTGTTATATTTCACGATACCACCTTAAGTTGTAACATCTATAGATATAATTTTGTTGATAATGAAATATCTGTATCACAAAATAGACGACAACGGTCTAGTCTAGTTTACGATACAGAGAAAGCATAGCCTTCAAACAATGAAATACGTGAAAAATATTGTGTTTGTTGTTCCCCGCTCAAAACCCCTATATTCTTGCGTTTCTACCGTTAGAATGTAGGGGTGGTTATGATATGAGTGACATCATCTTGGAGACATCATCAGTATTGTTATGACAGAATAATCAAGACTACTTCCCTTAGAACTTAGTTTTCTGTATAAAATCTTACAATAGTATTAAGTTTAAATGCCCTAGCCCTTTTATTGTATTTATTCTTTACCTGGCAGCACAATCTGGTCCAACCATTTGTGCTTATCAGTGAATGATCATTGTTTTATTTTTGGCAGTACCTGGTGAAAATACAACATTCATATTCCAATTGGTGACTGCACTTGTGTCGCAGAGTTATCCGAGAAGCTGACGAGCCCTCCGTCGCGGAGCGAGTCGAGCTACGAGTTCAGCTCGGTGAAGACGTCGTTCTTGTCGCAAGTGTCGGCCCGGCGCTCGCTGCGCGCCGCTGCCGTGCCCGCGCCAGTCCCGTCGCGAAGCACGCCAGTCCCGGTCACCTCCACGCCGGTCCCCTCGCGGCCGGTGCTCAACGGCTCCTTCAGCGACGACGACCTGAGCGGGGACGACGAGCGAGTGGTCACCAGGTCGGTGGTGAAGGAGCTGGCGGAGGAGATGGTGGAGGGTCGGCCCGCCGCCGAGCCCTCGGACGTGCCGTCTGCGATGGACCTGCTGCACTCGATACGGGAGTCGTCGGTGCTGAGGAGCAGCCTGCCCCCGGAGGAGCGGCCGCGGCAGTGGAGCCTGGACCCGGCGGCCCGGTCCTCCGCCAGCCTCCGGGGGTCGGTGCGCCGGTCCGTCGTGAGGGAGGTCAGGCACTTCGCTGTCCTCTGTTGTCTGTGTATACTTGTAGTTATAAGTCAGTTCCTTGATTATTTCATTCTCGTAATTCTGTTAGTAGTGTGCGTCCAGAATCGGGTAGTCTATGCCATTTTTTTCTTCTTCTTCCACTTTTGCCATTTATGACCGTTGCTGTTTTATCACTTTATCTTTTGCAAAGGATGAGAAGAGATTACACATGCCTGGTGCAGGGTTGTTTTCTCACTTTAGTTTTCACCCGCCATAATTTTTTTCAAATGCAACACAATCGTAAAAATTTGGGTATTCGGTGATGCGTGATTTCACACGTAACAAAATGTAAAAAAATCTCTTGATGAAAAACTTTTAGTCTTCTACATTACAAACTACACTGTTAATTAATGCAGAGATTATTTTTCTCCTATTTTTTTTCTATTATGCTAATGTATGAGCCAAAGCTAGTCTTTTACAGCAGCAGGTGTGAACTCAAGCAGATATTCATAAAAATTAATCCTTGCCATTTGTCAGAATGCTTGGTGTGACACAACTTAAAAAGGTCTAAAATAGGTAACATAACTAGGGATGGGTCTTACCGATTCTCCGATTCCACGATTTTGCCGATTCTGCTACGAATCGGGATCGTCGATTCATTTTCAAGAATCGGCTTAGTATTTTACTATGAGGCCTACGAAAATTTTGTGTTTTGTAGAGATGTACGAACCTGCAAATTTTTAAGTCGAGTCGAGTCGAATTTTACAATAATTAGTTCGAGTCGATTCGAGTCGAGTTTGTAGATCATAAATTCAAGTCTAGTCCATTCGAGTCTGAATTTTTATTTGAATCTTTGACACTTAAGTCGAGCTTAAATATTTGCACTTTATTGCTAAGAGTCCTTAGATGGTTGTCTTGTTATATCATGGCCCACTTAATCAAATATATTTAAAATACAAGTATTAATACAAATAATTCATTTAGGTTAAATTCTTAACTGATATAATACAATTCAATAATTGAGGTATAGAGCATAGAATAAAAGTATTTTCGGAATTTTTAAATTTTATTTAACAAATATCGCCCAACTGTGAAAATTAAAAAATTCAATATCTCCTAAAGTATTTGGAATTTCTTATATCCGCCGGCTTTAATGAAAAGAGGAATTTAAAGAGCATATAATAAAAGTATTTTCATATTTTTAACATTTTTTTTTTTCGCAAATACCGCTCAACTACATATTTACCTTATTTTGAACCGAACGAGTTAGCTGCGGCCTGTAGCATTCACGAGTCAATAAAAAACATTGAATATAATTTAGGCTTGTTGGCACGAAGGTTAGGGTTTCACACAATCATTAGAACATTTTTGAAAACTTTCACTTATGGGAAGTGTAAGGCCGTGCTAAAATTGACGCAACATTACAATAAACGTTCCCATAACAAATATAATACATTTAAAGATTATTGCTACAACACTAACGCCGTTACGTTGCCGGCCAATCGCAAGCTGGCACTTCCAACCAATACATGCTTTTGTATTTGTATTGAATAGCAGAGCTGCCAACCTCAAATCACACCCATCAGTAATGGCAATTAGGTATATGAAAAAAGTACGCGTAAATCATGCACGATAAATTTTTCCTGGGGCATTATAACACACTCACAAGATAAAACAACGACAATAATATGCAAAAGAAAAAGAAAAATATGAATACAATGCAAATTAATACATAAAAAAATTTATTTGAACAATACAATCATCTGAATATGTAAGAAATATTAATAATTTTACTGGATATTTTGAATCTTCAATTCAATGTATTCAAAGTTAAACTTTAAAACAACTGTCTTTTTATTTGCTTCTTTTATCCTGGTTCGATAAGAAATGTCATGTAAACAAACAAGACAAACACAAGGACTTGTAAACAATAACTGCGTTCGTTACTTTCGTTTCTTCAGATGTAGCGAAAAAACGAAGGTATAGATTTATTGCTAGTCACGGCTTTAAAATGTTCTGCATGTTTCTTTGATTCAATATGCCGTCTACAGTCATCCCTTTCACCATGTGCAATCGAAAAGTCACACGCGCATACATTACAAAACCGTGGCGTTCCAAACATTTGAAAACGACAATCATGGCCATTCTTTTGAATATTTAAGTGGAAAGTTCTGAAGTCTTGCGTGTTTTTTCCCCCAGATGCACATTATTCTGTCACACGCTTCATTTCTACAACCGGCACTGAAGAACACAACACTATCGGAAAAAAAAAAAAAAATTCACGTCTGTAGACACGACAAAAACCGGACAAAAACACTATGATGAAAAAAATGGCTTTCAAGAAATAAATTAATACAACACAGGTTAGCCAAAGTACCGTACAAAAATTATCGTGATGTAAGTAGCCTTCAAACGATAAGTCCGAGGATATGTACTAGTTGTATCGTACAACGGACGTAATACCATCCCATTATTATTTGAAAACACAAGAATTAATTTACTTATTTCGACAGTACATCGTACATGCGCACACTTACTAGTTCCGTTATTTGAGCAACCAAGCGAAGTATTCAAACAGCGTTCACGAAACACGCACAGCAGAAACGTAAATTTTTCCGTTACCATGCAGCACAAAGCCTCGTTTCCGTAATAAACTAGCGATGTTCCGTAATTCCGTAATTCGGGGTTAAAATCCGTAATAATTACGGAAAATCCGTAATGGTTGGCAGCTCTGGAATAGTTACACTTTATAAAATAATTTATACTTCATAATTAATTTTAACTTGCCACTTAACTTGGATAGCAAACAATTATACAAAACGCAATCTCGCCGAACGTAATAGTGTAAACAAACACGGAAAAAAAATTCATGTTCGCCAACCTATACTTCCTAAAATTAGTCGAGCAAAGTTTTTTTAAATGCCATTTCGTGATTGGTGGCGTATCAGTCGTAAACATGCGCACAAATATAACGCTACCGTTAATTTATTATTGTAACGTTGCGCCGATTGTAGCACGGATTTACTAAAAAAAAAAAAGTAATATTTCTGCCGATATTATGATTATAAAATTTAATTTGTGTTTTGTTTATTAAAAATGTGTTCGTCTTCTTTGCTATGTGGTCACACATGTTAAGTTGGCTATATGTAAAACTAAAATATAAATAATATGGCCGATTGTCGTCATTGTTTGTAAGTACGTGTTTCGGTCTTACGTACATAATTTTTAGTGTCGGCCGAAGTCACGTTAGGAGATATTAAGAATTTATTGTAATTCAATTTTATTATATTTTATCATCGAATTTTACCCGAATTTCCTTTCGAGTTTCGCCCCGTCGAGTAAAATAAACTCGAATTCCGAGCCGAGCCGAGCTGATGCTACTCGCTCGACTCGACTCGAATTTTCGAGTCTCGGCCCATCACTAGTGTTTTGTTTTTACTTGGTACTTATCAAGGAATACCGGTACATTAAAAAATTCATGCCATATTTCTAACATAATTGCAATATTCCATTCCTCTTTATTTTGTTTGCATATTTTTATTCAAATTATTATATGAAAAGATTGCCGCGCATGCGATGTACACGCCCAAGTAGGCCACAAAGCAACAAGTCTACTGGTCAGATCCATCAGTAACGATGAAAACACTCGAATCGTC
Organism: Bacillus rossius redtenbacheri; assembly: GCF_032445375.1. NCBI lineage: Eukaryota > Metazoa > Arthropoda > Insecta > Phasmatodea > Bacillidae > Bacillus > Bacillus rossius. The sequence goes on from NW_026962010.1 coordinate 16,488,190, forward strand.
AATGATTGTGGAACCTAACAGTGGCAAAAGGTTCTTTAATATGACTGAACATGTTGCCGTAACGTATGTAAAACAGCGTTGTGATTTACCACGGTAATTACAAACAAAAACATTTACTTACGGTGGCCATTACATCAAAAAATGCATAACGCAACCAGTAACTAGCATCACTAGTGATACCTTTATGCAGGCTGCCGCAAAAGTGATTATCAGAGTGGCCAATGTAGTGGAATTATGCTATTTTCGGTGAAATTTAGCCATACAAAATTTTTACTGGAAGGGCAGGAAAATCATTATTATTACTTAATTGTCCAATTCCCATCCCCCTCTTTTTGTATTTAACATAGATTTAGTAAACATTTAATAATGATTTGACAGATTTTCAAAACTGGAGTTGGCTACTCTGGTCATGTTTTTCAGTTCAACTTTTGTTTCCAAACAATGAACGTAACCATGTTTTGTTCACTTTTGTCGAAAATACTGAAGTAGTTCCGCACAAACGGTGGAATACGTTTCTTAACTTTTTCACCACGATTTACTGTTTCCTATAAATTTTTTGTCTATTTGGGCTTTTTTTTTTAATCTTTCCACCACGCCTACGAATATTGCTTCTTGGACTTTTTTGCCGTTACAAGCTTTTTTTTTGCCTTTTTTTGTACGCCTACTCACGCAATGAGCTATAAAAGACAACAAGTTTTTCTGTTTACATGAGAAATTTATTATTGTTGTGAGTTTTGATCAAATTAAAAAATGTCGGAGGTTTGGAACTATTTTACAGTTTGCCAAGACGATGAGAAATTTGCAAGGTGTAACTACTGCAAAACTAAAATATCCCGAGGTCATTCAAAAACTACGTCAAACCTAATGAAACATTTTCGGAACCAGCATAAACTACTTGCGGCTGCAGCAACAAAAAAATTCAAAGTGGATTCATCTGAATTCGATGATCCGAGTGTGGTTAGGCCTAGCTACAGTCTGCCTGATATTTCAGTCCAAGGCCCATCACACCTATGCCAAGCAGCTGATATACCAATCCCTGGACCATCACACCAAGACCAAACATGTGAAACTGAAATATCTGGTTCTGATTCTCTGTGTGTACAGACAGCTGTAACTAATGAACTTAGTAGACCTAAAAACATCTAATACATGTCCAAAAAGTGTTAAATGTGTACAAAGTACTCTCCCAGCAATATTTGATGCCAGGATTAAATTTAAGCCCGGTGACCATAGAGCAGCTGACATCACCCGTCTGCTTGGAGAGATGATTTGCTTGGACAATCAGCCTTTGTGTATGGTTGAAAACAAAGGGTTTCGCCAACTGATTTCAAAGTTAGAACCTAGGTACACAATTCCCACTAGGAAAACATTTTCTCAGAAAATCATTCCAGAAATGTATGAGAAAGTAAAGGATAAAGTTTCACAGTTGAAAGTGGTTGAGTTCATTGGTGTAACAACTGACATGTGGTCTTCTTCATCGAATGATGATTACATGAGCTTGACACTTCTTTACATGGACACATGTTTCAACCTTCAACATGTGTGTTTGGAGGTCATCCCTTTCAGTGAAATAAGTCACACAGCAGAGTATATTTGTGATTTCATTACAAAAACTGGAAGAATGGGGATTGAGAGAAAAGGTTGCTATTGTATCTGACAATGCAAGAAATGTACAAGCAGGTCTTGAAATGTCACAGTTTCAACACACTTCATGCTTTGCACATTCCCTTCAACTTGTCTTGAAAAATGGGGTTTTCTCTAACAAAGTCATAACAAATTTGGCTGCAATATGCAGAAGGATTGTTGGAAATTTCAAACATTCTTCGAAAGCCAACAAAATCCTGCGCAAGTGTCAGGAAACAGTGGGTGTTCCACATCATAGATTAATTCAAGACGAGGCTACGAGATGGAATGCGACACTCCACATGTTTAAAAGATTGCAAGAACAAAAGCTCTCAATTCTTCTGGCAGCAGGAGAGCTGAAACTACCAACTGAACTGACCGCTGCTCAGTGGAATTTACTGGACAATGCCATTGCAGTTCTACAAGTGTTTGAGTCTGCGACACTGGAAGTGAGCTCAGCCAGTGCACGTGTTTCTGAGGTATGATTTCTTGGTGCCATTGATTTATTTTATTGCTCTATGCTACTATTTATAAGTGACTCTAATTTGGGTTTTTCTTTACTTGTCTAGGTAATCCCATTGCTGCAAATAGTTGATTATGAACTTAGCAAACCAACTCCTGTAGGTTCAGGCTTACAAGACATGAAAAATGATCTCCAGGCATCATTAAAACTTCGTTTTGAAGATGTTTACAAGCACCCTATTTACCAGATTGCCACATTACTCGATCCAAGATTTAAGGAAGTGCCATTTAAAGACAAAGATGATTTGGTTATGGCAAAATCACATCTTCTGGTGGAAGCAAACAAAGTTTTTCAAAGCACAGTATGTAATGATAAATTATATTTTCTATTCACACATTCTAACTTATTAAATAAATTCTTACACACACAGCTATTTGTAAATAATTTTTATTTCAAATGTTTTAGGCTGAGGAAAGTTCCCATTCCAAGACCAGTGAAAAATCAGGAATTCCAACAGAAATTTGGTCACAGCACAGCAGCTTATTTGGCCAAGTTGAAAGAACCTCTCCCTCGCAAACAGCTGAAAATGAGTGTGATACCTACTTCGCAGAAAACGTGTCACCTAGCACGTCTGTTGCAGAATAATGTAATTCAAGAAAAAACTTTCCAACTTTGCAGTTGCTAGCAAAGAAATACTTGTGCATTCTCTCTTCAACTGTTTTTAGTGAAAGACTTATCAGCACGGCTGGAAACACATGTGATGTTAAATGTAGCAGGCTTGATCGTGAACATGTGAAGATGATGATTTTTTTAAACAAAAATTTGTAGACTGTTTTGTCCACTGTATACTTTCTTAATTTTATTTTTGCATGTTACGAAAACATCTTAGGGAAACTCAGGTTTAAAAAATTAAATATAATAGTATTTTGCATTAAAGTTAATTGAAAAACTTATTTAACTTAACTTTTCTTTGGACATACAATAAAATAAATATAGATTAATAGTGACTTGTGAGGCTGTAAAATTACAGAATCTTCAATAATGGGGAATTTCAATATGGAATCGGAATCGTAACTGGAATTGAGCGAAATTCTAGAACTGGGATCGGAATCGAGGAAACATGGAATCGACCCATCCCTAAACATAACGTAAACAACCATCCACACTACTAAGTGTTTTTAATGAAGCTAACCTAACCTAACTTCTAACCAGCCATTTTTACTATTTTACTCTTGTTTAATGTACCTAACAAACACTCTTTAAAATGGCCAATTACTGGACAATGAATGTGAATATGAATAATTTATTATTTGTATTTAATTCGGCCTAAATTCTAAAACTTTGAAACTAGGAAGAGTTGTGAGGACAAGTTGTCTGCTGGTTGTTTGGATGTGATTATGTATTTACTTATTTGTTTTTTAGGTCAATGAATAACTTATTTATCATGGTACATATAACAATACTTATGTATTTATCATGGTACATATAACAATGAAGTTCCTTTATTTATGTATATTTTAATAAAATCCTTATTAATGATCTTAAATAAACACAAACATAATTTGATTAAGCTCTAATCACTTGTAGCACATTATTAGATATTGCCTTCGAATGAATTTTTAATTTTTATATGCATTTTTCAAAACATCTGCTTTTGTACCATTTTGAAAAAAATTAACATGTAGGTGTTCTCTTCACAATATGAGAGTTACCAACTCTTTTTGACCTAGGTTCATTTGCTTCTAACCCTTACAACTCCTAGGGAGCAAAAGACACGAGAAAAACAACCCTTATTGTTTGTGACGATTACAGTAGAACCTCGATGATACGTTCCCGTTTCATACGTTTTCCCGTGTCATACGCCGATTAATTTTGGTCCCGCCGAAAGTACTATATTTACAATGGTTTACTTTCCCGGATCATACGTTATAAAATCATTAATTTCCCGTTTCATACGTTTTTACGAAGCGGAAAAGCCCTAAAACTCACAAAATTTTTTTTATATTCCGCCTTATAAACTCCGTTTTAATGCTTTCTTTTTAAAAAACGTTCATTGTTTACTTTTGCAAACGTAAGAAAATAACTTTATCGCGCCATAGATATGGATAGTATCAGGAAGACTGTGCACTTCGCTAGTAGCATCTATGGCCAGCATTAAGCGAGACTAGTGGCGCAAACTAGCAATGATGAAAAGTGTGCAAGCGCTTGACCAAGGAACGGATCTCATATTTTGTGCATTCATTGAACTGAATATACCCGTTTGTTATTGTTTTCTTACGATCGGATTGTATTGTATTTTACGTTTCTCAAGTTAAAATTTTATTGAAAATTGTTCTGTTGCATAAAGTTGTTTGTAAAATTAAACAAACAAGCAAAAATTTGTGATTTTTTTTTACAATAGCCTATTTTTTTTAATTTCTAATTTAGGCTTGGTGACTTTTCCCCCCTTCCAAGATAGGACTTCATAACATTTTGTAAGGCCACTGTTTCTCATGTCAGCTTTACTTGATTATGGACTGTATTTTACATTTCTGGTGGTTTTATTATATGTATATATAATGATGAATTCATATCTTTCATTAATATAATGCAATTACTTACACATATGTATTTATGTTTAATCTGACATTGTGCTGGTATGCTAGATTGGAAAAAAAAATTATTATTGCCATTCCCTTTTCATACACTTTCCCGCATCATACACCATTTTTGTGCCCTCCGTTGAAAAGTGTATGACAGGGGTTCTTGCTCTAACTACAGGGCCATTCTCATTTTTATTTTTATTTTCCAATAAAAAAAAATGACAGTGGGGAGAGGAGGGCAAATGACCATTTGTCCCTCCCTGGATATGCCTATACGTGATACCTAGGGACCTGAAAAAATTGTGATCGTGATAACTTGTAAATTAATATGAATTGTAATGTTTTGAAGATAAAATGTTTTTTTTTAATTTTTTTCTGCTTTTTCCCCGAATTTTTACAAAAATAAATAATTTGTTCATGTTTTGTATCTCTTCTTCCAACACCAAGAACCATCACCTAATCATCTTATGCCAGGCCAAGGGCTGGAAAAGTTTAGTTGAATATTACACGCTCTGCCACTAAACTGCATTATTTATGCCAGTTTTGACTGCTGCTGTTTTTCTTTATGACTTTTGAAATGTCAGCATGGGTCTGGAAAAGCTTAGTTGAAATTTACAATCCCTGCTTCTAAACTGTGTTACATACACGCAGTTAACCACTGTGATTTTTACTGCCTTGGAAATGTCGTCTCGTGTGACAGATGACACTGATAAAACTTAGGGAATTTTCTTGAAAAGGGATGGGTGAAAGAGCTCTAATGGAGCTGTGGCAGGAATCTTCTCCTTTACTATCTCTTTTTTGTTACAGCTGTGAAGGCAGTTCACTTCTCCTTCACTTTCGCCAACACAGTCCATAACCGTCTATCACTGCACTCTTTATTACTGTTTAGCCGTTTGCTTTCCAAACGACGTCTTTCATGCTGCAGCGACAAAACAATTTTTTTATGACTGCCAATTTGCTTTTTTTTTACATAGGTCGTTTAAACAACACCGTTATCAATATTGCCAGTCGTAAATGTTAATTACCTACGTAAAAATGCCATAAAATGTGGTTAGTGCAAGGCAGGGAGTTGAAAAGTTTAAAAGTGACGGTGTTTCTGCATCCCATACCATTACACTATTGTGTAAACACTGCAACTGGTGAATTAGGGTTTAAAAGAAAAGATATTGTTTGCAAAGCATGTCAAAAGTGACATACATGTGAACGCCAGGCAAAACTACACTAGTAGTAATGATATTGGACAGTGACCCTTCTGCACCAGTAAGACTTCACATAAGTGTTTCAACCCAAAGAACTTCATCTGTAACAAGTCAGAAGATGTTACTTCACTAATGAAAACTATTCCCAAACACCATTTTGAGAATACCAAACTTTTCAAGGGTTATGAAGCCCTCAAAGTTGATATGCAGGAGATTTACTAGACAGAAATGCACCGAGATATGTGGAAAGTGCTGACTTGTGTGAGTAATAATTACAATCAGTTTGCACTAGCAGCCCTGCATGCTGTTTGTAGACCTACAATGTTGACACAACTTAGTCTTCACAGACGGAAGGCAGAACCTGAAAGAAGAGATCTGGAAGTGTTTACTGTGATTACTAAATTTAACACAGTTTGAAATTTTATACACCTTTAGTTTTAAATATATTAAAAATAAAACATTTACAAATGAAAATTTCTATGAAATTATTTATAGGCATTTAGTGATGGTTTAATATGTAAAAATTAAATGCCATCAAATAAAAGTGCAATTTAAAATAAAATAACCTCCCTTTTTTTTAGGTTGCTAGATGCCATCTGTTATTGCATAGTTCTAATACATAAGAGTATTCGTAAAACCATACTGTTTTCTATTCAGACCTCATGCTCTGCAGACTTGTCAGTTATCTGATCATTTAACCTTCCCTTTCCCAGGCTATAGCGTGAAGGCTTGGGGCAGTTGCTAGGGCATTGCACGCTGCGAGACCTACTCTCACATATGTCCATATTCAGATTTTATACTTGGTTGGCTGTTATTGCAAATGTACCGAGAAAAAATTTCGCAACTCATGCCTGCAATATGGTACATGCCTGTAGTATGGTACATATCCTGTATTCAAATTCATTCCAGTAACTAATAACTTGTATGAAGTAAAATATAATTGTGTACACATTACAAGTGCAGCTGGGAATCCAATTGGAAATTTTTTTTTCTCCCATTTCTTCTAAGTAGCAGTGTTGGTTAAAATACGTTATGATTTTAGGGAACATAAATATTTGCAGTTGGAGCAAAATAATTTAATTATTGGATGTATTTTAAAAGGATCATAAATAACAAGTTAATGTTAATAAAAAAATCTATTTGTGCAAAAATAATTTTAAAATAATTAGTGATGTGTGCACAAACTATACACTTCTATTTACATATTAAAACATGGGATTTTCCTTTACAACAAACATTTAAAAATTGGTTGCTAATTTACTTGTGTTGCATTTGTAAAGGCAAGAAACATTTTATATTTGGCTCTCTTTATTTTGACATTCTTCGGTTGGGCACGTTCTGCAATCCTGAACCTATTTAGCCACTTGCGGTCAGATTATTTAGGCTGGATTCGGGCGTTGGTTACAAAAGCAATGTGATATCAGAGGTTTTTTTTTATAAATAGTTATGTTCATAAGTATTATTTTATTGCCATTGAGCAGCTTATTACAAACTTGTTTAATACATGTAACTGGACTCTTTTATTTTGCCGTGGTATTCCATGAAAACTACAATGAGGTTTTATAAATCTGGCCTGGCCGTGATCCGTAACTTGTCGGAGTAAAGAGCCTCTACCCAGTGGAAACAACCAACAGTATGCTCACGACGATGTGCTGGGTCGAAGGAAGCCTGAGAGCGAGCCGTGTGTTGCAGGTGGACTCGAATGCTGTGCAGGGGAGCGTGGGTGGGTCCAGGGACTACGTAGAGCTGCTGAAGCGCGAGGGCCGACTGCTGGCGCTGGTCCCCCACGACTACATGGAGTGGGGCGGGCGTGTCGGCTGTGCCCTCCTGGTGCTGCTGGTGCCCCTCGCCGTGCTGGCCCTGCACTTGCACTGCGACAAGGTGCGCTCCAACTGCTTCGAGCAAACTTCACATGTGTCAGTTTCATTCTTGCGAGAATGAATGTACATACCCTCTTTTTATAGCATAATCCTCGCACCCATATTTTAGGGCGTAAAAATTTGGTTAAAAAAACCTGTCGTATAATCGTTGCATAATGTTTTTGGTCCTGCTATTATATTCCGAGCTCTTTGTGTAGGTATTTTTTCCGTATAATACAATGTATTTTAAAGTAGAAATCTAATTTTTATTCGGACATTACCACTTAATTAACGGAAATACGAAGTTGTCTGATGTGTAAATATTCTTTTAAATACGTTTTTAAATGTTATGACCTTTAACTGATCGTCTGCTTCGCTGCGGTGCTTATAAAGATGTAGCCAGCACTATTTGGAATCATTCATGTTTGGTTATGTTGCTTCCCGTATAAAGCGTGCACACACAGTCCAATATCGATATCGCCGATTGAATGCAACGCGCACTCTCTGTTAAGTGCCGAGATAACTACATTTGATGGCCAGCACTCTTTTGTGGTAAGGGTGTACTACGACGATAGTTCGCATTCACATTTTGTTTTTCTATTTAAAGTTGAAGAAAGGGTTTTGTTGCATGAGTTATTAATTTAAATTGTTAGACGTGCTCTTGTATACTCCACTTATAATAAACGTACTACCATGAATGGGTTTTGTTTTTATGAATAACTTTACCTAACAAAAATTTTTTTTTCTCATCAACTTCCGAATCGCTAGGACCGTTTTCTTGTAACTTTTGTTTCGGTCATTTGTTGGGGTATCTGTCCAGGAAGGGGGTGGTGATGGTTTGAGTTTAATCCCAAATGTATTTTCAAAAAATGTTTACAGGTTTCTGTGAATGAAAAAAGTATAATTTCCAGCTACTATTTCGTTTGAGGCTTACGTGCGTCACCGCACTCCTGCTATTTTGTAAGGAATTAACTCGTCGCGCTACACTAGCGCCGCCTGTTAGCAACATCCCGAACCAACATGGCCGCCAGCAGACAGCCCGTGTCGACAATAGATAGTAGGACAATGCTGCGTCGGCCGCAGGCCAAGTCGAGCAATCGATTGTGGGCTGAGATGCTATACTTATGTGGCGTGGTAGGGTATTCTGGTTATTTTGACACAATTGGTGATCGCATCCGTACTTGTGGGGTATCGTTTTAAAGAGAATTCACACATCTGCTCACAGAAATTAAGATTTCGTTAATACAACCTGTTATTTTACAGGTTTAAACACAATTTGTATGCTATTTTCGGTAAATTTTTATTTTATGGGGGCCAAAATCTGTTCAATTCGGTTATAGCGAAGACACGGTTATAGCGAGGATCAAACCCGGAACCGTGACACCTCGCTATAACAGGGTGTCTACCGACCGGGAAAAAACGGGAATTGTACAGGAATTATGCTGCCCGGGAAAAATACGGGGATTGTGCGGGAATTTATCCTGATGCCCTGGAACTTTTGACTTTTCCCCGCCCGTCAACAACATTTATATATTAATATTAAAAAGCGAAGATTTTACTGCAACACAAGCGTGTTCTCTGTGTGCTAGTTCTAAGAAAAGGCCAAAAACTGAGAAGGAGGAATAACTTGTCACTGAGGGATAGAAAAATATGAAACAAAAGGGGGGGGGGGGGAGTGGATGACTGCAGTCTCTCCAGCTGACTGAGAAAAACATATAATCCGCTGTTATTTACATTGAAACTAGTGATGGGTCGGATCCCAATCTTCTCAAATGTGAACCTCAAGGAGCTGTGTGTGGTGGTGTGTCTCCCAGGAGAGCTGCAGCGCGAGCTGGCGAGCACTGAATGTACCGCTGACCTGGCGGTTCTACCTGGACCCCGTGGCGGCAGCAGCAGTGCTGGGCTTCGTGGGCGTGCAGGCTGCACTGTGCGTGCTGCCCGTCGGATACCAGGTCGACCTCATCCCCAACACCTGGGGCTCTCCCAAGTACCGCTGCAACGGTGAGGAGCTCCGCCATCATCTTTCCCCTCTACGTGGTATTTGGACCTGTCTAATCTGACTGCCTTTATGATCTTCAACTAGCATAAAATTACATTCAGTATGTGTATATGTACATAGTGATAGTGCAGCATACTTGCCAGCTTGTACTATTTCTTTTTTTGGAAGATGTATGGGAAATCATCTCATAGTACGATTTTACGGCTGTGTTAAATACCTAACGGATTTGTACTGCAGAAATTCTTTATTTAATTTTTAGTTTAACTGTTTCCTTGCTTTTCACATTTACCTTTCCTATGACTAATTTTTAATTTGCAATGAGTTTTATATAAGGCGCAGAAGCTAAAAGCATACAGTGTTTGTCCGTAAAATAATGAGACTAGGTCTGGTAACCGTACATGTTGTTTAAAATTCTTCAAAATAGTCCCCTTGGGCATCGATACACCCTTGCCAACGTGATTCCCATGCTGCAAAGGCTCCCTGGAAGTCAGCTGACGTAACCTCTTTCAAAGACTGTGACAACCCGTTGGATTGCAGGAACATCTTGGAAACTGTGACCTTTCATGATTCTCTTGAGCTTTGGGAACAGCAAAGAGTCTGGCGGGCTCACATCCGGGCTGTACGGTGGCTGCGGCAAGGTTGCGACCCCTAACCGGGCCAGGTCGATGCTCACACCGAAGGTGGTGTGGGCTGGAGCGTTGTCGTTGGGGAGGTTCCAGCAATCTGCCAGCTCCGGTCGTTTCTGTTTGACAGTTCTGTGCAGGCGCGCAAGGACTTCTTTGTAGAAATCGGTGTTCACGGTTTGTCCCGAAGGTGTAAATTCTTTGTGGACCATCCCATGCTTGTCAGAAAATACATAGAACCTTGTTTTTACATTGCACAGGGAGCTCGAGGTGTGCCTCTCGGAACTTTAGCGCTTGTTTTGGGGGTCGTTCTGGAACACCCACTGGTTCATCGCCTTTTGTTACGTTGTCTAGAAAGTCAGGTTTACTTTATAACTGCTCCAACATCTAATGGAAAACATCAACTCATCATTTTGGTTCATGACTCAACATTTTTGGCACCAATTTCACACAAACCTTCCACATGTTCAAATTTTCAGAAATAATTTTGTGAGCTGTTGTTTTGCACGTGTTTAGGTCTTTGGCGATTAATCTTACACTCAAACAACGATCAGAGTCCAGGAGGTTTTTTTTATCTTGGCCACATTTTCATCCAAACCACTCCTTTAAGGGTGTCCAGATAACTCCATGTCTTCAACTGTCTCCCGTCCATTCTTGAACTCACTGAACTACCGGAAAACCTAGGCCCTTGGCAGGGCATCGTCTTTGTAAGCGTCCTTAACCAAAGCAAGCGTCTTGGAAGCCGTTTTGCCCAGGCGAAAGCAAAATTTATTCGCGTAGTGGTGCTCCAGCAATCATTCCATTTTGGACATTTTCTGCCGTGGCAAAAACTCAAATACAGCTTGTGTACCACGTGTGATCCTCACTGCGTCAGAGCTTGGACGCGACTGCCACAAGGTCCATTGGTTAGTTTTGACCCCTCACCACAAATCTCCCCGCTGGGGACTGCCCTCACGGCGACTTGAGCTCTGAGGAGCGGCCAGTCATATTACTTTATGGACAAACCCTGTATACCGTCTACCAGGTCAAAGAATGTGTGTCTGTTTACCTAGCAGTTAACAAGCTGAATGCACAGATATTGATAGTCAATATGGCATATTAACGACGTGACTGAAGTGGAGCGGGAACTAACCGCACTAGTTGTCTTGGTGGCGGTCATAGTTATCAATGTTTTACAGGCACAAAGTTTATATGCCAGCCCAAATATGAGGTTTCAGTAACAGGTTTTCACCGATTATTAGATTTTGTGATTTTTATATGGCATGAATTAACATTTTCATGTGTTGTACCAAAATTTGCAGTTTTAGGGAAAGTTAGTTATCGAAAGCACAAATTTGGCTTTGCGTATAAACATAGTGAAATCTAATTGTCATTTTCTTTCCAAAGTCTTGAACTGTAGTCATGAAAAAGGTAGCTAGTTTTGTTTTGTATCATTGACATTTTTTTCTGTTCTGTAGTTTTTTGGTTGTGTTTGAATGGTTTGGCAAATAATATGATGCCTAATGAATGTTGTAAAAAAGAAACAGTATACACAATGGAAACACTTGGGTTTCTGCAGCGTGTTTTTAGATGTCTCTTTTAATGTAGCTCATGGCAAGAAAACAGATTTATAAACTTAAGTGAATTTGGTCAAACGTTGTAATGATGTGAAAAGTGTAGATTTTAACAAAATGAAAGGGAGTTTTTTTTTGGTAGTAGTGGCAGTAACAACAACGGCATAAGAGCCAAGTGTTTGTTTACTAGAGTTTTGATCAGACACAACATCCCAGTAAGTGTAGCAGATCATGTTGGTTGATTATTTCTTCAAATATATCTGAATTCTAAAGAGGTGATATAGATGCAGCAGGATGAAAATGACAGCAGTCATTGGAGAAATGGCAGAAATGACCAGAGAAGCAATAATTAGATATTTGCAAACTGGGTCTTACTCTTTAGGTAATGATGGATCAATAGGTAATGATGGACCAAATGAATTTGTAGCTAAGATTTATCCCATAGTTGTTTTTTATTTTGACCAAGAAGCACAGGTTATTGTCACTTCTGTACTATCATTACCAGAACTTGGTGTAATTCAAAGGACAAATATTAAGTTCTCAGCGAAATGGAATGTTGGAATGTACCTGTCAGCTACATTATAGCATTTTCTGTGAACGATGCACCGGTAGTGATGGGTCTTAAAAATTGTGTTATAGCAGTTTTGAAAGAAAAAAACAAGAAACTGTTGTAGGAATATCTTGTAGTTTTTGCAAGTGCGTGACCAGAACATGTTTAATGATACAATAACAAAAAAAAATCCCTTTTGTCACAACCTACACGAGTAGGTAGATTTTGAAGTGCCTATTTCTTCTCAAAATGTTTTGGAAACTTCTATATATAAACTCCTGGAATACCCCCCTACAACAATGGTTCATCTTATCAAAATTGTTTTAGACAAACGTTTTGGATAAAAATTATAAGATTTACAAAAAATTTTTGAATGGATTTGATAGTACCTAATAAGGGAGTATTGAATTTTTTTCAAATTATACCCCTCATTTTTTCTACCCATTTCAGCAATGGTTTGTCTAATCAAATATTGTTTCAGACAAAAGTACAGTCAAACTTCTCTGAAACGACCCCTCACGGTTCCCAGGAATAGGGTCGTAATAGATGTTTTCCGAAATTTTCAGTTAATTTCAAACCACCCCCCCCCCCCCCCCCCCCCCTCACTAATGTTACTCGCTAAGAAACCAGCCGTACAATGGCAGGATGCTTTCACTCACAATGCTAGACGGCTTCGCTTTAAACCCACTTCAACCTTCATGACAAGTTCGTCGCCCTACAGGCCACCTCTAAAGAAAAGATGTCAAAAGACAGTTTATTTTTACTGGTTAGTTACATGTACGTTTTCTGCTTGCCGTAGTTACACTAGAACCCCGATGTCACGAACCCCGGATTTAACGAAGCAGTGATTTTACGAATACATTCTCTGGAACCGTCAAAAAATTGGACATTTTGACCAAAATGTGAAAATCAGAAAAAAATTAAAAATAAAACAAATTGAAAGATCATTAAAATATGTTAATTTTAACACACAGCGTATTTTTGTGTCGACTTTAATACTTCCAATAATGTTCATGTAAGAATAACAAAAAAAAAATGGGACATTTCCTTTAAAATATGGCAGCTGTAGGTTCTGCAACGCGAGTGGGCCGCACACGAAGCTCGCCCGGCTGGCTGGCAGCAGCGGCTTCATGACGCATAAGCTCACCCCTCCCTCCTGTCGGTAACATTCTTCAAGGCTAGCTCATCCCTCCCAGACACACAAACCATCTAGAGTCCTCCCTTATAACACCCCAATTTCGCTCCCCTTTGAAAAACCTTTAGTGAGAAAATGCTCTTTTCACCCTCCCTTCTCCCATAAAATATGGCTATTATGAGGGAGGGGTAAGACCGTTGTAAATATTTTCGGACCCCTCCCTCCCCACTAAAACACGCCCAAATAAAGTATGTCAAAATATGTCATTTTTCACACCAAGTTTGAGTTTAGTCATCTCTGGCAAGGAATTTACATGCTTTCAAACTTAAATATAAATGTATTTTAATAGCAAGGGTCCTATGAAAAGGAATGTAGAATCCCGCTGATGAAACCCCTCACGGTTTCCGGAAAAACGGACTTATAAACGAAATGGTCGCAATAGAGAATTCAGGCCAATTCCACCCCCCCCTCCCCCCAAATATATCCAAATACATAAAATACTCGCGCTAAAGGAATTTGTGTCACGCAAGTTCGGCTATTCTAGCCGGCTGGTGGTTATTTTCGTTCAAAACGTGGCGAAGGAACTTGTGTGGATCAGGTAGAAAACATTCGGCTATAAACGAACGATATAAGAACAATGCTATCCTGAAATGCTGTGACATGTTTTTGGAGTAGATAATCACAGCGACAGACCGACAGGATGTGCTCCCGCCCTTGCAGTCAGCGATGTTTATTTTGACAGCTCAAGCAATTATCTTTTCCACGTCCCTTCGCAGCGTAAAAAAAAAGAAAAAAAAAACACGTTGGAATGCAGATGTAAAAGTAACTATGCAGTAAAATAAATATATTTACGGCCCTGCTAAATTTTTCTATTCAATAAAATTTGAGGTATTAGTGATTTTTCAGCAGAAACTGCTGTGTGACTAATAAACAAATTGTATCATAATAACTTAAACTTATAAAGTATTTATTAACGGCGAAGGACAGTCGTATAAGCCCATAAAAATATTTATTTTACCGAGAATGGACTATACAACCTGGCTTTTGTCACACGCGGTGTGGGAGGGGAGGAGGATATTGGCCGGAAGAGTTTCTTACGCTCTCGCAGAAGCTACCACAGCGGCTTTTCGTGCGGGCGGGTATGATAACATGACAGCTGAGACGGCTTTTCGTGCGATAGTGGACGCGCCGAGTTTTGCTAGACACTGCCGCATTGACAGTCCGGCTCTCGTCAAGATAAACGTGAACACATAGCGCCCAACAAAGTGTAACAGACTTGTTTTTCAGCGGATTTTACTCATATTTTCGACTTTCTCTGCTCAAATTTTTCACGGTATCTCAAAAAACGGTCGTATAAACGGAATGGACGCATCAGAGGAGGGTCACATCGGCGGGATTCTACTGTACCGATTAAAATCAAGCTGCTGTCACCAAACAAAGCATAAAAGGGCCCAATGCGTGGTCACTGCGTTATTGCTCGCGCGAGAGGCGAGACGTGGAATGTTAGAAGAATGATAAATGCGGGGGAGACGGACGGCAGTCTGTGTGTTTCCTGCATGGGGAATAAGTGGCGTAGCTTTTTTTTTTTTTTTTTTGCTGGGAGAAGCGACCTTTTTCTATCAACCCACGGGAAAAGATAATTGCTTGAGCTGTCAAAATAAACATCGCTGCGGCAGTTAAAACAAGTCGGCACTCGGCAAGAGAAACCCAGTAACACACTACTCACCACAAGAAACTTATTTTCTGTCCGATTTTCTTAGGATTTTCGGCAATTTTTTCACGGTTCCTCGAAATCGGGTTGTAATAGAGAGGTGGTCGCACGCAATAAATGGGGTCGTAACAAAAAGGTTTTACTGTATTAGATAAAAATTATAAGATTTGCAAACAATTTTTGGATATGAAGTGTTCCTACTAAGGAAGTGATGAAATTATTTTAAAATTTTACCCCTCTTCTTTTTGCAAACCTTGTAGCAAAAGTTTGCCTAATCAAAAAAAAAGTTTCTGGCAAAAGTTTTAGCTAAAAATTATAAGATTAACAAAAAATTTGTGCACAGTCAATGCTGTTCCTACAAAGGGAGTTAATATTTTTTTTGTCCTCCAACCCTTATTTGTTCCAACCCCTTGCATTTACAGTTGGTCATATTAAAAATTTATTCAGATGATAGATTTTGGTATTACTGCTATGAGTTATAGTACTTTCGAACGGATGTGATAATTTTCATATTATGAGAGTTACAGTGATTTTTCTGTTTTTCTACAAAACCTTTCCCATTTCTATCCCTTTGGTTGGATATTGCCCATTAACGAACTCCACCGATATTTTTCACGACTAAATTTTATTTATAAGTTAGGAAGTGATGTGTGAATAGTGGCAGTTATGGTGTTCATAAAATTGTGATATATATTGTGGCCAGTGCCTTGGTCTGATGAGCTAAAATAGTGTTTGCTGTTAAATTTAATATTTAATAGTTTTAGTAATATTTTATTTTAGTATTTTTTATATTTATATACTCTTGTATAGTTGTATTTTTAGGATTATCGTAGTGTTAAAGACGCCGAGTTATAATATTGCAAAGCAGGCGGATCTTTGTTAGGGTAGTTCGCTGACATTAACAGGCGGGAACGAGATAAAAATGCTTTGGTGAACTTTAGCGTGATCTAGGATGGTCCACGTCAGGACATACATGATTGATTTCTGTACTGCGGCAAGCACTACAATGGCTCGCGCTCTCGTTTAGCGAGTGCAGATACACACGCATTTGGACTAGCGGTGTTAGCCTGCGTGCAAGAACATCTCCATTGCCTGGCTTGTGACGTCGGGAAGCGAAGGTGGGGATGGCTGTGCGAATAGACTGACTGAGTGGTCAGCTGGTCATTCACTAATCGACCACGGCGGAAGTCGGACCTGCAGTCCACAAGTATGTTTGTGCACGAGACAGAGGCCTGGGAGCTCGAAGTCTCGGCTTGGCAGGACAAGAAACTTTTGGCTGGTGTGTTTTAAATAGCTTGCTATCAACTATGAAAATCCTCAACTGGTTTGCAAAAGCCTTTGGCAGTTTTGGAGGGCAGATTTGTGAATACTATCTGATTCTATACTACTGGTGGTAGTCGGCTGGTTTTGGGTTTCTGCATGGACTTGAACTTAGCTGCGGGATCATGCGACAAGATTTTCTGTGGTTTGATACTTTCGTCTAAACTCCCAGAAGAACTCGTTAACAACCAAGTTGGTTTTCTTTCGCGCGAACAATAGCATTGATATGTCAGTCAGCGAGACTGCCTTTCGGGAGAGTAATTTAAATGGTGCCCCAAATAAAAAAAAATTTGATTTTGTTTATAATTTTTTTTATAAACATTTTTTTAATACTTGTCAATTTTATTAACTATTAATATTGGTTTATAATAACCTTTTTTTTATTGCTTGTTAGTTGCTATGGATCCATTTTCACATTTACTAATTAGTTTGAAGTCCTGGCGCTAGGCAATTTACGATTTTTTGTATCATAGTAAAAATGTGTACCAAAGTCATTTATAGAATTTTTATAATATTTTATAACTATGTACATTGCCTTTATGGGAAATCATATTGGATACATATCCATTTCACAGAATGCTAGTTTGGAGGATGAGAAATTGTGTAGTCATGCTCAGGGTAGCAAAGTAAACAGCATTTTTAAATTGCTTAACGATTTTGTACAGTCAGCACAATTTGAATGCATTGCATTTTGTTGATATTTTCAGTTATGCTTTTTTGAGCTGACCCCTGTTGGAGATATTTTAGTTTAAAAGGCCTAGCATACAATTTGCCAAATATTGAAAGAATTTTCTAATACTTAGTATGGGGTGTATGGATTGTATGATCATCCTATAAGAAGGAGAGCACAACTTTAGAGTTGACGATGGTTTTGGGGTCTACGAACCATAAAACGAAATCTATATAAACATTTTCCGGAAGTCACACCATGGTAACGGCTACAATAGGTAGTATTTCTTTGAAATCGACCAAAAAGCTCTAATACTTTAATACTTGTTATTTTGTGGTGTGTTCAGTGGGTTGTGACGAGGAGTGTGGTGTGTTGTGTTCAGCAGGCCTGCTGAGTGCCGCCATATCAGTGGCTGGAGTGTGCGCGGTGAAGTACCTGGGTTACTCCCTGTCTGCCGTCTCGACTCGCTACTTCCAGCTGCTGGTGGCAAGTCTTCTCTTCTCTGTGGTTCTGTCTGTTGCACTGTATGTGCGGGGCGGACATGCCAAGCTACACAGTGCCAACCCTTACGTGCGTCACAGAGGCTTCATCTACACCTTCTGGGCCGGCTGGGAGGTCTACCCCCAGTTCTGGAACCTCCACGTCAAGGCCCTGCTCTCCAAGATATCCCTCGTCGGCTCGGTGAGTTGCCAGAGCCGTGCTCATTGTACTGTACGTAGTTCTCTACCTCAATAACACCAACAATACCACAATCCACCAATTAAAACATCAATGAGAATGTTTGCTACATACAGTAAAACCTCTTACAACGAACTTCTTTATAACGAAATCCTCATTATAACGAATCAGTTGTTTGGTCCCACCAAAACGCCATATACAGTGAAACCTCGTTAATATTATCCCGCTTATTACGAATGACTCGTTAATATTACCTATTACTATTTCCCCGTGAAATATGCCCATTAAACACGATGAAGATTTGTTTGGTTAATACGAAATTCTCGTTATTATGTATAGCGAACAATAACAATTCCCGTCCGTATAAACAAACAGTCATGTTTACCGTTTAATACGAACCAAAGATTACCACAAAGATACGGCCCCGCCTGAGTGTCCGAAGTGTGTTTTTAACTCTATGTTTTCAAAATCACTCGTTCGTGTGTTCGATATGTTCAGAAATCACTCGCGTTTGTACAATATTCGATATATCGAACTTCACGTGGGATGGTATTTACGTTCGATTTTGTACTTCCTTTGTATACATGAATCTGTGCCGGACCAATAAAAACAAAATATATGTTACGCCTAACGTGTTTAATATTTGTGTACGTTGTAATGAAAGTTTAAGTGAATTATCTCGTGAGAATTTTATTAAACTTTAGAATTTGTACGTACACACATAAAAATGGAGGCAAAACGTAAACGCAAGGAAATTGCATTGAAGACGAAAATTAAGATAATAAATTCAGTTCGTCAGGGTGAAAAAACGAAAACAGAACTTTCTGAAGAGTTTGGTATATCAAAATCAACCTTAAGTACAATTCTAAAGCAAGCAGATAAAATAGAAGAAGCGGTCAGGAAAGGTAGTAATCAAACTAAGAAAAGGATGCGCGTCGGTAAACATTCCGAATTAGAGGCCAAACTGCTGGAGTGGTTTCATCAAATGCGCGCCGCCAGAGTTCCAATTTCCGGGCCTATTATCCAAGAAAAGGCTGATCAGCTGGCACTGCAACTCAGAATTGACGATTTCCATTGCAGCAACGGATGGCTTCAACGCTTCAAAGATAGGCATAATTTGGCCACAAAATCCATTTGTGGCGAATCTGCAGCTGTCGACCAAACAGCAACGAGTGACTGGCTTGAGTCAGTACAGACCATCGTAAGTAAATTTGCACCACAAGATGTGTTTAATATGGATGAAACAGGGCTTTTTTACAATCTGTTGCCCAATAAAACTCTAACCGTAAAAGGTGAAAACTGCCATGGCGGTAAACACAGTAAAGTTCGTCTTACAGTTTTACTATGTTGTAATCAAGATGGCAGTACTAAACTTCGACCCTTGGTTATTGGCAAGTCTGCCAAGCCAAGATGTTTCAAAGATGTTGCAGCAAAAAACCTGCCAGTAGATTACGAGGCAAACAGTAAGGCTTGGGTCACCACAAAAATTTTCCAGTTGTGGTTGTTAAAATTGGACAGGAAAATGGCGACTCTAAATCGCAAAATTTTGTTATTGTTGGACAACTGTGCTGCACATACTGCTCATGGTATGAAGTTGGAAAACATTACCTTACTCTTCTTGCTACCAAATACAACAAGTGTGACACAACCACTCGACCAAGGTATAATACAGTGCTTGAAAAGAAACTACAGACAGCGCTTGGTGAAATACCTTATCAGGCAGTGTGAAAAAGGAAAGACTGAGCTTCCTAGATGGTCAGTTTTGGATGCTATCCGCAGTATAGCCATGTCGTGGGACAGCATCAGCCAAAAGACAATTGTGCATTGCTTTGCAAAAAGTGGTTTTGGCCAGCAAACTGTTGAAGAACCTGACTGTGATCAACCTTTAGAGGATTGGCAAGAGTTAAAAGAACATGTGCAAGTTGATAATGACTTCAATGAGTTTGTTCATATTGATGACAGTGTGTACACCAGTGCAAGATTAACTGCAGAAGATCTTGTTGGTTCACGAGGATTACAGGAAACACCAACGGCTGACGCTGTACAGTCACTTTGTGAGGGTGGTACAAGTCAGGATAATGATGGTGATGACGACAATGGTGAGGTAGTGCATAAACTTCCAAGCAAAAGTGACACAATCAGTGCTTTGCGTACACTGGAAAATGTACTTGCTGCAAGTGATGTGCCAATTGACTTGATTGCAGGATTTGAGAAGATATGTTCTGCTGTAAATGATATTTACAGAGATAAGTGTGTCCAGAAAAAAATTAATGATTTTTTTAAACCTATGTAAATATATCTTGCATACTTTGCATAAGAATTGCTATACACTCAACAGCAATTAACTGTACGGTAAATGTTAATCATTTTTGTCAAAACTTTGGAAGCAAATTAAATAAGAATACATACATACGTATATGTATACTAATTATCAGTCTGTTATAGTATATTTTATTAAAACTATTAAAATTGCTTCTAAGTGTATTTTGTTAGTGTGCATGTCAATATCTGGCTTCTATTACAATAATAATATTCCACATTTTTAGTGCTCTGACATGTAGGAATTCAATATTTCTTATCGAGTTCTTATTCTACCTATTGGCTCAAGAACCTCATTAATATGAACCTCGTTATTACAAACTGAAATATTTTACTCCCCTTCAGGTTTGTATTAATGAGGTTTCACTGTAACCCTATGTATTTGTACCTCAAAATAACGAAGTATTTTTCCATATTTCCACCAAAAAACCCCCCCTACAGCGAAAGCACAATTAAAAATTTTCCTTACAATTTTCATATTTATACAATTTGCTTCGTTAATATTACGTTTCGGTAAACAAACACAAATATTCCCGCATCTTATAATATTGGCTGACTTTGACCATAGATCTATTGACGTACTGAAACACTTCGAAACTAACTCATTGCACCACCACTAGCGGGAAATAAAATTCATTTCGATTAATCAATGTTCCGAACTTCGCCAAGAAAATTTGTCACAAATCCCACCTACAAAAGTTACATCTGTTTCTGTGGAAATACGCATTCGTTCGTTTGTTCGTTTGTTGTCATGAATGCCGATATTTATTTTAGATTCTGTGGACGTTTTACTTATCTAAAATTCGCAGGAGTCTAAGAGTTGTTTTCTAATTGTGGTAAAATAAATTCTACTTAGAGTATTTTATTGTTTGGAGGTTAACTTTGATGAATTACTTATGTTTACATACAAATTAGGTTATGGATGCACAAAACCATGTGCGATGATTACGACGCATTTTAACTTTTTTCGGTGCTATAATTATTTTTTGTTTACAATAATGGATTTAAAAAAAAGAATGCAATATATTTTACCACAAAATTTAAAATTCTGTAGCCTATGGTGTTGGTTACGGAGGCAAAAAAGTTTGTCTTAGTAAAAAAAAATTATACAGGCTTGCATAGTTGTCACT
Organism: Bacillus rossius redtenbacheri; assembly: GCF_032445375.1. Taxonomy (NCBI): domain Eukaryota; kingdom Metazoa; phylum Arthropoda; class Insecta; order Phasmatodea; family Bacillidae; genus Bacillus; species Bacillus rossius. Next base: position 16,509,604 of record NW_026962010.1, read on the forward strand.
TTGATGCAAAATAAAGTATTTCTCCATTTCATTTAACGGTCAAAGTTTTTGCTTGGATTTACTTACCTTACTCTGCAAGCGGTCCTTAGCGTCATGCATTCAATTCTTTTTAATTTCTTTTTTGTATACATATCACTTGTAGTTTTGAATTCACCTCGTTATAAAGAAACCTCACTATAACAAACACACCCGAAATCAGTCCCTTCAAGTTTGTTATACTGAGGTTTTACTGAATCTGTTAATGTCATAATTTCATTAATAATTTCTTTATCTCTGTAAAAAGCTATCGTAAGGAAATATTCACCTCTTATTTATTTTGTAATATTATTTTTTATTTAATCATAGTTTAACTGTGCTTAAGTTAATTTTATAATTTATAAGTTTTGCCCTAAAATTTTTTAACTGGTTGTCTCAACCAACAGTACTGTAATTATTTGACATATAACATATGAAGTACTTTTCTAAAGTGAATATTATGTGAAAATAGTGTCTTCTTGAATCTTAGTTCAAGATTATCTAATACTATAGTTCCTTGCATAGAAGATAACCAAGCATAGAAATAGAGTCATCTTTTAGTCGTGATATTGGAGAATAATTCAGTCCATTCACATAAGACATGAGGCCACTGGGTGTGGGGTATGGAAATAGCTTATAACATTGCAAGTCCTCTGCCAAAAATTGATGAATAATTTACTGCAGTTGAATGATTTTATGTAGATATGGTGCAGCTGGAAATTTTATGTGATTTGTTAATGACATTATAGTAGGGATGGGGCGAATCCTGATTTCCTCGAATCCGAATCCTAACTCAAATCCTAGACTGGAATTGCCGAATCTCGAACCCAAACCCGAATCTTTTAATAGATGATGTCCACATATCTAATGTAAGTGAGATGTTTTCTGCTTGCACTTAAAGTCCCTTGACTTTATCACATGTAGTTTGGTACATTTCTGGTATAAGTGTATATAAAGACAAAAATTTTTTCTTGAGAAATTTCAGTTTTAGTACAGATTAGCGGTTAGGATTTTTTCTATAAATAAGCTAGAGGTCTGCGAGCCTAAGAATTTTACTTTGAGCCGAGCTCGAGCTTTTGTGGTACAGTTACACTTTAGGGAAATTATTTTTATCTTAAACTTAGTATAATGTTTGAATAAAGTATTAAAATGAAGTGGGCTTATTAATTTTGGGTAACTATTTACAGCGTGTGTTTATATTTTGCACTGCTAGAAAAAAAATAACATTTTTTTTTCATTGAATCTTACCTGTTTCCATTGGTTCATTAGTAGGTAACTGATATCATCCAACTAACATAATCAAGTATATGTTTGTGTAAATGTAACGTATCTTTGGAAAAATTTCATTCTTGTCAATTTTTTGGAGTCCTTACTGAGCTTCAACAAACTTAGCACCAAAAATCATGTTGTTTGAAAAGTAAATTTACATTGTTTCAACATTTCCACTTTTCAGCACAATAATTCTGAGAGAGATTGTCACAGTGTATTAAATTCTGTTCTTTAATCTATCATACAGAAAAATAATTTGTTCTGCACGTTCAGGAGTTAAATTAGCTCTAGGATTGCAGATAGTGTTTTCAGAAAAAGAGAAGCGCCTCTCGCTGGCAACCTGCTTGGCTGGAATGCTTTAGTAAAATTGCTTAACCTCAAAATTAGTGTCATAAATATCTGTAACTGGTCATTAAAGTTTAATCAATTGAAAGTAATGAAAATAAAAGCATTTTACTTCATTCAATTTACACTTGCAAAAAAACATACACACAATAAACCTACATGGAAATTAAAGTCTTTTTCAATATCCTGAAGTCTGAAATATGTTTACTCATGTCATTAAATGTAGAGCTGTATTGAAGAAGCCGATTTTGCCAATTATTAGTTGAATCGGCATTTCTGCCGACTTCCGATACAGTACACTCGTTAATTTTTGGCCGATATTACTGAAAAACGAAAGAGACTGCCATAACCTAAAATCCACAAGTGCCATTTTCACTTTTCGTAGTAGTACTGCATTCTTTCAGATTGCATTATTTCTTAGCAACATGTGCCAACCGTACATATCAAAGTTGAACATCCTTTTTTTTTTCAACAATGTTCTTTAATTTAATATGTCATAAATAAATACATATACATCTCGGTTGTTACGGTAACTATAGCGCAAATATGGTAGCTATCATGCTTCTGTAGTAATTATGGTATTCTACAAAGAATCTTTAGTTCTTTTTATGGTAATTATCTTAAAATAACTATTGGGTTTGTATTGTAGTTATGGTACATCATCCATATTTCTTCGTATGTTGTTGTTCATTTGTCTTTTCTTCATATTTACGTGCGACATTATTTTAGACGGGAAGTTTCAAAAAAAATTTTAACCGACATTATATCACACATTTAATGGCGCAAATGATGAGACCTCGGGCAATTTAAACGCTTTATAGGAAAAACCTACCATGCGGGACCTTGTAAGCGAGTTTTACTGTATTTTTTTCTCGTAAGTAGTAAAAAACCGAATCCTTTGACGAATCCTATATCACACCCGCCGAACCTTCGAATCCCTAGGATTCGGCGGATTCGGCGGATATTGGATTCTGTCGCCCCATCCCTACATTAGAGCCTTTACGATTTTTGGCTATGTTTTGAGTGATAAAATTTATTAGCTACAGCTACATAATGGGTTGGTGAATTAAGCCTGTCCATCTACAAAATAGATGCTGTTTGTATTATGGACAGCGGGTCGAATCCTTGTACCCTTGAATACTATTGAATCTCAAGTTTTTTTTAAAAGAAATGAGATTCGAGGATAAAGATTCCAGAAACTTTGTGAGGAAATATAATTAATTAAAAAAATTCATAACTGGCAAAACTGAAGTTCACTCACTACATCTATTTGTGTTTTGTATCCTACTATCCTATTACTAGGGCCTGGAAAAATTAGCATCTATTTATTACATAATTAGCAGTTATGATGTTGAAAATTAGCATCTATTTTCCAGAAATTAGCATCTATTTTTAAGAAATTTGCATAAGATATTAAAGTTACATAACAATACAAGAAGTTGTAATAGTGTTTATACCCATTATGACGAATTTTAACACAAACCAAAATCATTAAACGGTATTTGTAAACAAACGTTTGACCACTAGTAATTTCAGATGGAAACAAACTGACGATTCGAGTTGACCAACTTCAGTACGCTAAACGTGCACCACAAAATGTATGATTTGTCCCTATGTAAAATATTGATCAGAAAAAAATTTGAAGACTAAAGTGATTATCAACGAATGTAAAAAACCGCGTACTAAAATATTTGTAGTAGTTTTCAGCATTTAAAATATTTTCATTTTTATCTTTGCAAGTTCACTACGATCCCGTCAACGACCTAGATATTTTCTAGGTTGTTGGTTTCCGTGATGCGCTTCCCGGGAAATTTTGTTTTGTTAGGTTAGATACTCTTCATGAACAGGCAACACACGATGCAATGGCGAACGTAGGCGAACGTGATGTGATCTAACAAAACAAAATAACTGCGTCGATAAGTAGTGTGAACATTCTTTTCTAAACAACATTCAACGGTATCTTGAGTAAATCGTAAAGAATAAATTTACAAAATTACTTATTCTATACTATCATGCGTGATATTTGGTTAAGGAATGTTTTATAAATAAAGGTTAGGATTCGGATTTTATTCCTTCAACAAGCCTTGTCAGAAGCTATTGTTTACGGTAATTGTGTTATGGTGGCTATTTTCAAAAAAAATACTTTGAGGAATGTGTGTTCAATCCATTTTGTTGCATTCTATAGTGGTTTTTCGCCCGATAATGGCAATTTTACCGCGATTTCGCAAATATAGCATTTATAACAACAATTAGTAAAAAATCGCATCTAACCTCAAAATTCGCAAAAAAATCGCATCTATCGCAAATTGCGAATTTTTCCGGCCCCTACCTATTACTATTCCCCAAGATATTGTACTTTTGATATTTAATTGTTTTTTGGAGGAACTTAGTTTGTGAATTTGTGAAAATAACTATTGAAAGGTTGAATATTTTAATTTTAATGCATTTGTTCAAAATTTAAATTACTTGTACATTATTTTATCTTTGACCTTTGAGACCTAGATTCAGATTAAAAGGGTAGATTTAGAATACTATTCATTTAGATTTAAGTTTGAAATTTGGATTTGAGAAATTTGGTTTGACTCATCTTTAATTGAAATGATATTTGATATTTTATTGACTATCAAAATTTTACTAGACTGAAACTGCTATGATCACTGAGAGACAACAGTTGCGACAATTCAGATCTAGATGGTCATCAGGCACAAACAGTTGCCTACTGTGTTTGCCTGTGCTGTCGTCGTGTTCAGAATGTCTGTTTATTTTATATCGCTGGGTTCGCCTGTGCATTTTTGTGTTGTCCCAATTACCTGTTTAGTATTATCATTGGGTTTGTCTGTTTGTTGATGTTTTGTCCAGTGTCAATTTTTTGTCTTTATCCCCTGTTATTTTTGCAACTTTCTCTTCAGCCCACTGTGTTCATCTGTAGTGTGACAAATGTTTTTTACTATTTCCATACATGGAAGTCCATGTGTAGTCTTTGCTTATAAATTTGTTTGAAATTGAAGGAATTTCATATCCGGTAGGCCTTTGAAATATCTAGTTTTTTTTTTTTTTTAGTTTGAATCGAATTCGAATACAAATACCAAATTATGTTTGAACACCATTATTCATCACACCACATTACAACATAACATATACATACTTTGTGGTACAATCTATGTAGAATTTGAAAATTTTTAGCATTCAAAATTTAAAGGTTTTTAAATTTTTGGATGATTAATTTTTAAATAAAAAAGTCTTGTCACATCACTACATATCACTAATTAAAATTTTTGTGGAGAAACACAAGTTGCTCTTCATTTTTGTGGAGTAGAGAGACTTCTACAAGTCATAATGTTGCCAGCTAATGAAAAAAGTCTCTTACTGCACATTTTTTCCCCCCCCCTTCCTAGTGTGACCTTTTTTTTTTGACACACAGGACAAGATAATTGCCTGAGCTGTCACGACACTAGGAGTGTGAGTGTGGGTCTGTATTTAGTTGTTCACATTGTATTATCCACCAGAAAAATGGTGTCAAAGCTTGTTAGGATTTAGGAATCTTTGTTGTGAGTATGCGGCCAGATGTTTTTCACGAGATCTATACAAGTTTCTTTTGGCCGCCATGTTCTGAACGAAACTAATCACATAACCGGCATGCCATTTTTCTGCCCTCTGATCTTCTGAAAACTCAACTTTAACATCTGCACTGTGTGATTTTTAGGGACACATTTATCCTTATCAGTATGCTGATAGTTTTAATATAATTTTAACGACCTGATAAACTCTAGTCTTCGTAAAATAAGTTAGTTGATTACGTGGGTGATAGTAATGGTTCCAAATTAGTGTGTTAAATCATTTTTTCCTGTTTTAGTCATCTCAAAACTCATGTGGCTGGTTGTAGTGGGAAAATCTCCACATAAATAACCCTAAAATATTACAATAATCCCGTAGAAATGTATTACTCGCCCAATTTTTGGGATCCTGCACAGCCCTATTTGTAAAGACTGAGCATGTATTTTTTCGAAGTTTTAGTATTCGAAATTGAATCAAATACATTTAATAAACTATAAATATTTGTTTTGATGTTCAAAAATTATAGGTATTTGCACTGGCCCAATTTCTGAACAAAAAATTGTACCCAAATGCATGAATGAGCCAAAATAACTTTTTTTTAATGTGTATATCTTCTTGAATCACTTTTAAACCACAAATGCAGCTATATTATTTTTATTCAGATGCGTCTCTTTTAGAACAATTTTTTTACAAATTATTGTATTCATGGTTGCTACAGGACTAGAAAACTGGGTAAAGTCAGGGAATTTAAAACAGTCAGGGAATTCCAGGAAATGTCAGGGAAATCGCAACATATTTCTGGAATATCTTCTTTTGCCAACAAAAGTGGAAAGGAAAATAACGCTTTCATTGATGTTTATACACGTAAAAAAATTAACATTTATGTTCATGAAATTTGGTTGATTTTCCTTTTTTTCCCATGAATTCTCAGGCTATTTTTCTGTAAACACGTAGATTAACAAGGGGAAAAAAAAGTATTTACGGATGTTTACATACAAGTTTGATAGCCTTTACTCAATAGTTTCAGGAGAATCTATAGTAATCATTTGCAAATACACTAGAGTCCCGTTATAGCGAGCTGTTACGGTTCCGGGTTTGATCCTCGCTATAACCGAATTGGACAAATTTTGGCCCCCAAAAATTAAAATTAACCGAAAATAGCATAAAAATTGTGTTTAAACCTGTATAATTGGAAAATAACAGGTTATATTAACGAAATCTTAATTTTTGTGAGCAGATGTGGGAATTCTCTTAAAAACGATACCGCATATGTACGGATGCGATCACCGATTGCGTCAAAATAACCAGAATACCCTACCACACCACGTAAGTATAGCATCTCAGCCCGCGGCCGACGCAGCATTGTCCTGCTATCTATTGTTGACGCGGGCAATCTGCTGGCGGCCATGTTGGTTCGGAATGTTAAAAACAGGTGGTGCTAGTGTAGCGCGACGATTTAATTCCTTACAAAAAAGCAGGAGTGCGGCTGCGGCAACGCACGTACGCCTCAAACAAAATAGTCGCTGGAAAACTATACTTTTTTTAGGGCTGGGCCGATGCCAATTCCGATTCTTAATCATCGGCCGATATTCAGAGTATCGGCATCGGCAGCATCTGTAAAATAATTGCCGATACTTTGCGCCGATACCTCAGTCCAAGTTCTTAAACTGTGTTACAGCAAATTCTCTCTAGTACGTCCCTCTTGTTAACGTACAATCCAGTATAACGTATAAAGCCACCGGTCTTGAAACGCCATGCAAATTAATAGGCATAATAAATATATAACGTACGTTTTTCAAAGCCCTGGACTGTAATTTCTCGTTAATACGTATCTTTTTTCCGATATTATTATACAAAATATTAAACATTTTCTAATTTCATTCACAATTCTATAGCTTTGTTTAACAACAGGTCTTGTGGAAATTGTTTACAGACGTTTTCTTTATTTCGTTGAGTAAAATGGCAGGTGCAGTGCTGGTAACCGTGCGGATAGAAATTTCATTCGTATAAAAAAATGTCCGTTTTTTGTGTGATTGGTGTAGCAAACATAACATTTATGCGGAATAATCATGAGTTATAAATAAAAAACGCTTAACTTTTTCAACTAAGAAAAAAACGATTCGATAATATTTATCCTACAAAATGTGTATTTTCGCGTTTGAATTTGTAGCAATGGATATTGGCCGATGGCGGCCATATCTGGCTAGGTACATAAAACGTGGATTATACGATTGCCAACGACTACTAATGTGTTTATGTTACCGTTTGTTTTCTGTTTTGATGACCTAACCCATAATTTGTTTGTTAACATCATTTCAAATTAACATCTTTCGCAATTGTACACAAATGTAATACGTATACAACATTTATTTAACAGATCTAGTGGCACACAGTTTCCGACGCTAGTGAACATTTTGTGACGTTTCGTGAAGCTTGTTTAATGGCGACGTGACGACGTGGATAACTAGTTTATATTTTTATATTTAGTGTATTACGGCAGAATATGTAGGTACGCCTAACCGTAGAAGTTATGAGTACCCAAAAGTGTGTGGGTATCAGAATTGCAAAGTTATGAAAGACATTTCTCACAGGAAAGTTCAAACAAACATTCTTGACTATATAAAAAAAATTGTAGGTACTGTATGTTGAACAGTTGAACATTATTTTATAATTGGGTTTGAATATGTCCAGCTATTAGGGGAAAAAGTACACACAAAATGCAAATCCTGCCAATTATTTCTCATGGACTGGTACTGTTCCAATGCATGTCAGTGCATTTGGCATGTCTAATTCAACTGTAACAAAAGGTCGTGCAGGATTTCAATTTTTGGTAAATATGTAGTGTACGGATTATCGTCAAAAAAATTTTTAAAAATCTGAAATAACTTTCATTATATGCTCTTTTACGTCCTCTTTTCATTACAGCCTGCGGAGATAGGAAATTCCAAATACTTAATATGAAATTAAAAAATACTTTATAAGTAAAATATCCTTTCATAACACAAACATTTCTTTGGTTAGTATCGGCATCGAGTATCGGCAGTATCGGCCCATAAGAATCGCTATCGGTGGAATCGGTGAAAAGTGGTATCGGCCCAGCCCTAACTTTTTTCATTTAAAGAAACCTGTCAACTTTTTTAGAAAATAAATTTGGGATTAAACTCAAACATTTCCCGGACAGATACCCCAACAACTGACCGAAACAAAAGTTACAAGAAAACTGCCCTAGCGATTCGGAAATAAATACAGTGGTGCCTACTAGAGGTGTAAAAGTAAGGAAAAAATGTGTACCCGTATGTATTCGTTACTATAACAATTAGTACTCGTTACTATCGTTACGTTACTCGTTACTTCTGATACCGCATAACTTGCTATGTTATGTTGCAGCAACGAATCCAGTCGTATTGCGTACGCGTACAGTATGCCGTCGCGTAAATAATAATAAATAGAATATAAACAATTAACAATATTTGATAATTAATAGTTTTTGTTAATCATTAACCAAGAAACAATTAAATCTCATTGGAGCGGCTTTTTAATATTAACTCTTTTAAGATAACAACCAAAAAAACGTGAAAATACGCGATTATATAAACAAAAACATATTTCTAATTTGTAAAAAATACTATAGAGGTATTTGAGAAGCCCTCAATAGAAAGGAATTTTATGTTTATTATTTTTACTTCTTACCTCTATGACTTTGTCTTAGCCCTGTTATGAATTATATTTACAAGTATTGTCTCTCTATGGTCAGGTCAATTTGGTTTTACTCTTAAATATTTTCATGTTTTATCTTGTTTTATCTAAGTAATAATTTTATGAAATGTCTTTGCAAACATTTGTTAAACGGCGACGAATAGTAAATGAGCTTGCACATTTTAATATTGTTTTTGGGTCATGACTGAGGAAAGAGGATATGTGATTGGACGCTTGACTGTGCATATATTTTATTTAAACAATTTAGTAATTTCCAGTGAGATTTCGGAGTGTGTTCAATACAGAAAACTTTAACTGTTTAAAACAAATTGGAACTTTAGTTTCTGTTCTACTATCATGGGAGAATGATTAGAGAGAGGGAGAGCTCCGTGATTTAGTCATAAATGAATATAAGAATATCACGTAAAACATTGGAACGACGACTGAATAGCTAGAATATACGTGAAAATGATGATTTTGTAAGAAATGCCCGGAACTACGCAATGAAGAAGAGGTAGTTACCGATGTTCGGAGCTCTACTAAAGAATCGACGACGACGATAGGTTTTTGACTAATAGCCTAAATAGAACTAGATCAACGACTAATTAAGAAGAAAAAAAGGAAACAACTATCAATCTTCGAGATGGAAGGAGTTCGACGGCTGTAGACGGCATCGTAGACGGTGTACCGGAGGACATCAGCCTTCTAGACGACTCCAGGTGACCGACGCCAGTCCTGCAGGAGTACCAGCAGCACGAGAGGAGGTGCATCGAGACGAGACCCAACCAGCGACATCGGAGGAGAGACTGAGATCTAATCAGCAACATCGGAGGAGAGACAGGGGTTCGGAGAGGATTTCCACAGCCTCTTGGTCTTGTAACGACGCGACGAGGTTTGTCTGCCCCATCCCGAATTAACAAGAACAGCGAGAAGTTACCTGTCCTATTCTAATGTCAAGATATCTTAAACCATGATGTTTACGATCAAGACCTAATTTGAAACTTGCAAAACCAACTTAATACGACTTAACGACTTAAAGACTTGTAGCTTGTACATACTGGACCTGGTTAATTTACATTGAGCAGTAATATGTACTAGATCGAAGTTAAAGTCTGTTAAAGTCATTAATTGTCTTGAATGTTTAAAGAATAGCCCCAGGTCCAGAAGTCTTGAGATAGATTGATCTACCGAAAGAGACTGAGCTAGTAGTAACAAAAAAAAGACTAATTTGCCAGGTAAAATGTGTTTCAATAAAATTTAAAATATTGACTGATAACCAAACCATTATTCAGTGATTCAATTACGTAAAACGTAATTAATTCTGAAAGACATTTAAGTATAACTGATATTGAAATTTTGTTTAATGAAAAACCTATTTAAATATGAATAATTGTCCCAAAGGTGTTTGTATGTTGCTAGCTAATCATTGACTCTGTCACTTTTCATGTTACATTTGAATATGTTGCAAAAGAGTATTGTCACCCATACAACCATAATTTTGACCCTAGTAAAAAGTTAAATTTTCATTATATCTTTATTTTTCCGATTGATAACCATACTTGCATATCAAGTGTATGTTAAACCAGAGAGAAAGAATTATTTAGCTTTGGCTGTCTTGAAAGAATAATTAATTTTTATTACACTGAGATCAGCAGCCATAGAGAAGTTAATGCTTTTAAACACACTACCAGTTAAAGAATATTGTTTTAGTCATTATATTTGTTGATTTTAAGGTCAGAATATTTACACCAAAGAGAAGGAGACATACTGCTAAGAAAATATACGACATTTTATTTTCTGATATTCACACAGAGTCAAACTTCACCAGTACATACAACCTGAGAATAATTTACTTTCACTACCAGCGTAACAAGACATATTTTATTTAATATTCTGTAGAGGTTAGTAGTTATGCTACATACACAATCACAACACTAGTACTTTATAGAGTTTTCTAGGCGCCCAACTATAATACATTTTACATCAGAGATTTTGGCATTTTAGGAAATATACTCCATAGAGTAATTCTGGTCACCCAACGGTGGCGCACCCTTTTAGAAATTTTGGTCACTCATCCTTGGTGCTGTCTGAAAAGGAAAAAAAAAAAAGGGGAAATTCTGAAAACACTTCAGAACTTTCTTACGTTGTTTCTGTTCCAATCTAGAACTTTGTCTACACACGGCAGACGGCACAGATAACTAACGGAAGTTTGATACAAGAAAGAAAGGATGGGATTCTATTTTTAAAGCCACGCACTTAAGTGGCGACAGCAAGGCTGAAGAATGTGACAGGCGTCAACGGCAAGATGTCTAGTGGCGAGCGAGAGGGGTGGAGATAAAGCAGAAAAATAACAAAACCGCGCTTCAAGCGATGACGCCGTAAATTCCTCAAAAATACCTCGTTATAGCCGTGTTCTCGCAATTACCGTGCTCGCTATAACGAGATTCTACTGTATGTATTTTGATCTCTTACTGCGCTAATTTCAATTTGCGCCCATTTATTTTGATGGGCGTGTCTTGTCAATAATAATTCAACATGGAATTTATTTACACTAATTCTGGAGATTACCAGTTTTTGAGGATTAATATAGATAAAGTTACGAAGAGTTAGGGTTTATATGTTAATAATATTAAACAAAATTTATGAAACAAATAACCAGACTGCACATGTTGTGATGCTGGTGGAGGGAGGGGGGATGGCATCGGGAATCATTTAGAAATTCAAAACTAAAAATATTTGAGACAAACCACACGATGTGCCATGAAGTGTGGGGTATGATCATAATCAGCAAATCCTCAAGGGTGTGTCTGTATGAAGTGAGTGACTCGTGAAACTAGCTTTCAAAATCAGGTAACCTCAACTTTTGAAACTGGCAACCTCAGATAAACATGAAAGAAATAATTATAGTTTATATTTTTTGTAATTTAAATTTCAATTTAAATTATGAATTTGTAATTTAAATTTCAATTTAAATTATGAATTCGGTTATACATGTTATTCTATACACGTTATTCAGTACTATTAACTTTTTTCATTTTAACATCAAATTTTTGGTTAGGTTAGCTAGAATAATTATTCATAACCAATCGTTAGGGACTAGAAAATTTCGCGATCGTGAAATTTTCACGAATTCGCGTGAAATTAAGTGCAAAATGCGAAAAATACCATTTGTTGTGAAAAAACGAAATTTATACGAATTTTAACAAACTATGCGCGAAAAGGTTTATTTATTATAAATTTAGTATCATAATCATAAAAATAAGTCGCAGTCACACGCATCGACACAATTCACAAACAATATGTTCGTTTGAATAAAAAAATGTAAGGAAATAAATGTCCTAACCAAAAAAAAAACATGAAGGGTAAAACTTATAATTAATTATTATTATGTATTATAATAGTTTGCGATGCTAATCATTGCTAAGTAATTTACGATTTTATATTTATTAACTAACATCCGCTTTAATATGAAACACTTAACGTGACGTTGATTCATTTTAATCAAATAAAAGTCCGCCGGTGTAAACCATTCCTTTCGCCAGTCATCGCAGCCATTTTTTTTGCTGCTATGGCCTACGGATAACGCTCCTAGCCAGTAACTTAAATTCATGATTAAAATTAACACGCCATTGAGTGGGACTTTGGAACGTAACTACGGAGAACATAACAAGAAAATTACTTAATACATCGGGCAAAAAGTGACGGTAAAAAAAGATAAAATTATTTACATGGAGACTGCGGGGGATATAAACACTTTTATTTTTAATTCCTTGGGATCCACGGAAGAAAAAAAATTAACTTGAAAGAGAATAGTTTTCACTGGTGTGCAACTGCTGCTGTCGTCATGTTCACTTTGGCTGCTACTCCGATGGGCAAATCGGCAAGTTAACAAGATTATTAATTGGATAGTGACTAGTGAGTGAGTAAAAATGCGGAATAAATTAAGTGCAAGGGATCGAGCATTTCAGTATAAGAAGGAGGGGTTTTACTGTACAGATAATAGGACGGTTATGTGTAAGTTTTGCAACACGAAAGTTTCATGGGATCGAAAAGACACAATTGAAAAACATTTAAAGTCGGCAAAACACGTGGCGTCATTAGCAGCAACAAAAGAAGAGACTACAAAACTACAAACATCAGTTGCATCATGCTTTAATAAAGTTGTCAAAGACAAAAAATCGGCAGATTATCTTGGAAAACGTGTCACAGAAACATTTGTAAAGGCTAACATACCACTTGAGAAACTTAACAATGAACACATGGTGAACTTCATGAATGAATTTATTGAAGGTAAGTAAAAATTCAGATATAACAGGTCTATTGTAGTTTGCGATACCGGACTGTTTTTAATGTACTTGAACTAACCAATCATCCCCACTACAATTAACTTTTTTTTTAAAAGTAGCTGACCTAACCTAACAAACTTATCATTTTGTTTTCAATACCTGAACGAGTGTAGTACTAACCTAGGAAATAAAACGTTTTCCTGAACTACAAATGTCCAGTATTGTAAATTGCAATTGACCCAATATACAACAACAGTTAACTTGAAGTACATCGTTATGCCAGTAAACTATGCTAATGGTGGTCTTAATTTTGAGGAAATTTTTTTTTCAGGATCTGGCGCATTGCCTTGTGTAAAGACTTTGCGAGAAAAGCACCTTCCCAGATTAAATATGGAAAGGGAAGAAAACATCAAGGAGAAGGTCAAAGGAAAGCACCTTGCGGTATGCTGCGATGAAACAACAGACAAACAAGGTCGGTGTGTTTTCGTTTTAATCTTCAAGATTATAGAAGCCAGTCACCAAGTTGAAATCGTAGTAGGTGATGTCCACATTCTTGAAACAGCTGATGCAAAAAGTTGTTCAAGAGCTATTCTTGATTCTTTGAACAAATATAACATTAGCTATGACAGTGTCCTGGCCTTAGTATCAGACTCAGCCCGATACATGGGGAAGTGTTTTGACACACTTACCAACTTGATGTCGGACAATGTTGTAGTGATTCAGTGTTGGGCGCACAAACTCAATCTGATTTTGAATGTTCTGGGAAAGCACCTTCCTGAACTTCAAAATGCCACTTCCAAAATCAAGAGTGCGTTCCTGAACACTCGAAAGAGAAAGCATCTGTTCCGGCAATTTCTGGATGATAAATATGAAGCTGGAAGGGTTCCACTGTTCCCAATGCCAGTCCTCACGAGATGGTCTTCGTGGTACGAGTCTGTAGCCTATGTATCTGACTACATAGAAGCTATTGTTGAGTTCATGAAGAGTGACGACATAGCATCAGTTAGCAATGTTGGGAGTTCAGTATTTGGCAAGTTTGTCACAGGAACAGGTTCCTAATGTTAAGGTGCAGGCTACCTTCATCAAAGAAACAGCAAAGGGAATTGTTGACTTGACGAAGTTGGAAGGGTCATCATATCCTTGTAGCAACATTTTGTGTGGTAACCTATGCAAAGTTGAGCAAGTTTTGCAGCTTGCTGAAGCAGGAAATTTTGGCGAAGAAACAAGTTTAGCACTGCAGTCGTGTGGGAGAGATGTTGCAAAAGCTCAGGTTAAATCTGCCTTAGTAAAAGCTGCATCACATGGATACACTAAGCTGCTAGCTTTAATTTCAAGTGATCCTGCAAGTCATCTTTATTCTGAACTGAGTGTTCTTGACCCTGCACAGATTTTAATTACGGAAGTAACAAAAGATCTTGGTAAACAATTGAAGAAAATGGCATTGTTCAAGGACTGCGATGAAAGTCAATTGCTTCAAGGCTATAAAGAGCTTCAGTTCTTGGTGAAGAAACAGTTAGGAGACAAAAGTGATGCATCACTGGATTTGATTGCAATATTATTGTCTCTTTCTGTAAATCATCCAGAATTTTCTAAGGGTGCTTTGAAAAGTGCCATGTGCAAATGCAGACTGCGAACGATTTTTTTCTAAGTACAGTTCTGTTCTAAGTGACCAACGTCAGCGCCTTAATGCTGAAAATGTAGCTATTCTCAGTGAAATCTATTTTGAAGGTTGAACACTGTTTTAGTGTGTTAGTTGTACGCCATGTCTATGTGTTTAGTGTTACATATGTATTCAACTTTGCAGCTGTAAATATTATGTATTGTGTGAAACTGTGAATTTTTTTGCTAAGAGCATTACTAACAAATATAGAAGCTAAAATTATGTACAGATATGACGATAAGTAAATAATAATTTCCTCATTGTAAAGGCTTTAAGAATGTTTTTACAAGTATCTCTGTATCAATATATAATGTTCATATTAATTTTGACTGTTAATTTTGGGAATCCACAAAAAAATCACATTGGTGAAAACACCGAAATGAAAACACCGCTTTTAAGAATTCAAACCACCGCTTTTTTCACTTTCAAAACGACATTTTCCAGTCCCTACCAATCGTTCATATGCATTCAAAGTATGGTTAATGTAGTTAACCTTGTCTACAATATTTAAAAATATTTTAAATGTAGCCAACCTATTCAAACTGATTATTATATCACACTAATTGTAATACGTATATAAAATCTAACCTAACTACTCAGAGTGGTAAATTACTGGTTAAAAACTTAATGATTGTAAATTTTGTCATGGAGTAAAAATGCAACTTTTAATTGTGTTCCCCCCCCCCCCTCCCTCCCCAGAAATGAAGCTTTCCTTCAAAAAGACCAATAATTAATTTTAATAGTGGAGTTCTATTGAGTAAAATCATATTATAGGTGTACTTTAAATCCTCTGCTAGTGTTTTCTTCTGTAAAAAAGAGGTTTTATTATGTAATTATTAATTTATTTTGGTATGCATATTTTTTAATATGAAAATTGGAGATTTGAACGGCACATACGATCTTTTCCTGCAGAAAAAGTGTTGGCATCAAGTGGCGCTGCAGGATTGTTTGTGTCTGAAAGGCCAGGGAAATTTTTTCAATTCAGGTCTGGAAAACCAGGAAAAAGTCAGGGAATTTTTGGAATTCCAAGCTTGTGGCAAACATGTTATTGTAAAAAAAATGCAGCCTATTAATTTTACCACTGTTTTGGCGAGGTAAGTACGTATTTATTATAAAACGGCTTTTATTAAAATAAATACAATAACACAAATATCTTCTGTTTTCCAAATGAAATTTGACCGAAAATGAAACTATGAAATCTTGCGATGGCATATGATTAAAACAACCTACATACGGCACGTGGATGTGGCGTGTGGTGTAGAGTAGCGTAGCGTGCAGGAGTGCCTCGGTGTGCCGGCAGCTGGTGCTGTCCCTGGTGCTGCTGCTGGAGGAAGTGGACTGGGCCCGGGGCCAGTGCCCCACCACTCTGCTGGTGTGCACCGCCATGCTGTGGCTCTGCCTCCTCGACGGCCTGTGGTTCGAGGAGGCGGCCCTCACCAGCTTCTCCATGCTGTACGAGGGCTGCGGCTACATGGCGGCCACGCTGGGCTGCCTCCGCCCCTTCCTCGCCACCTTGCCGCTCCGCTACCACCTGCTGCACAGGTACTCGTGAGCTTGTCATACCAACATGTCAATTGTATGATATAAATGTACTTTTATGATGTTTTAATGGGACTTCATCATCAAAAATATGAACAATAAGTGATGTTTTATACATGCAACAAGAATTCAAAGTTGACTTAGCCTAACCAACTTTGTTTTTACATTTGTCTAATTTTCCAGCAGTTGTTACATGATGTGACTAAAATTTTTTAGTGAGATTCTAATTATCATTATTTCTATTTGAATTAGATATTTTTTATTTGCTAATAATTTGGTATTGGTATCTGTATTCAGTTAAAACTAAAACACTTGTATTTGCACAGGTATACACCATAGCTTTCTTGCATTTCTATTCTGTGACAATTTTTTTGACTTGACGTCTAATAAATCGATGAACGCCGACTGCACGTACGAAAAAAAGTCCCGTTATGCACATTGTTTCGTTACGCTGTGGCCCGTTACGCTCATTGTTCCGTTACGCTGTGTCCCGTTACACTCATTGTACGCTTGCGCCGCACAGACAGAAGTGAAATCTTAAAACTTTGTTTATAAATGTGTAATATGAAATAATTTCTATGTCAAATGTACGTAAGAAAATGAATCTGATTACTAGGATAATTTCAAGTATTTATTCTTTTATTATTAAAAAAGGTAGCATCTGTCGGCGAGTGCAGTAATGATAGGTTATGTTAGATATTTGATTACAGTTTATTTATATGATAACTTGTTCATAATTATATTTAAACTTTATAGCTAAACGCCAGTTTTTAAAATTAATTATTAGTCATCTACACGTGAACTTTTTCTTCGACTGTTTATAAAGTGAAGTGAAAAGTTAATGAGGTTTTCTGCTTATTACAACAACAATTTCGGCAATAAAGGTTAATTATTCTTGCATTTTAAAAATCTGATTACTAGTATAATTTCAAGTATTTATTCTTTTATTATTAAAATAAAAATGATTCAATTTTATTCATAAATGTATGCAATCATTTCATCAATGTTTTGTAATGACGTCATGTTAAACTGTCGTCCGTAAACCGACTTTACAGACAACCAATTTTTTTTTAAGTTAATTACTATGGACTAAGTGTATTTATTATTAAGTGGGTGTAAATTGTTGCTTAAAGTTTTATGAAGAAATATTCTTTGAACTTTGTATGATTATTTAATTATTTTTCTTCTT
The DNA here is from genome assembly GCF_032445375.1 of Bacillus rossius redtenbacheri. Taxonomy (NCBI): domain Eukaryota; kingdom Metazoa; phylum Arthropoda; class Insecta; order Phasmatodea; family Bacillidae; genus Bacillus; species Bacillus rossius. Next base: position 16,527,158 of record NW_026962010.1, read on the forward strand.
TCTTGTTAAAGTACTTTTGTTAGAGTATTCCCAGGTTGTCTTTGGAGTATCCTTTGTCTATGAAAACTGTAAACATGATTGTTATATTGAAATTTACTTGACTGATATACATTTTTTTGTTTTTAAATTCATTTGTTACTATAAATATTTCATGTAAAAAAAAAACAAAAAACTAACTGTGAACGGAAGCAACAAAAAAAAAAAAACATTCTGTATTGAAGCTTTAGTTGAATTTGAACTTCTTGTGAACAAGAGGTTTTGCTCATTTTGATACAGAATTCAAGCAGTTCTGCTTATAGTTTGTACAAGAATTATAAAGAAAGAGCACAAACATTAATTCTACGAACAATCGGTAAAGAACTATTTTTGTTCATAAAACAAACTTTTGAATGAATTATTTGGTGATAGAGGATTCTGGAGTTATTCTATGTATATACTCCACCAATGAAATTCTACGGAACATGTGGATAATCAAGTCAAGAACCACATTGCCACACGAAGCTTGAACCACGAGATTCTGGGAAACAGCGGCGACGACCATCCGAGTGCTGTAAGTTTCTCAACAGTTTCTTCAAGAGAACTCTCGTTACGTACGGCATGGCACAGTTTTCGAAGCATCTTCAGTTTTCCGAGTACCCCTTATCGAACATTCACCACTACTGCGAGTCACGGGGTCATCCGACAGCCAGAGATTGTTTCTCTCCACATGTCAAGGTTGTAATTATTTCTGACAGTTGGACTCACCACATAATTCATGGTGTATTGTGGCAAAATAAGGTATGGTCCATGGTTAGAGATGGTGATTTATAGCATTTAAAATAATAACATTTAGCATTTTGAATTTGAAATTTAGCATTTTGTAGCATTTTTAAAAACTAGATTTAGCCAATTCTCTCATTTTACATTACTGAAGAAAAGTATATTTTTAAAAAGCATGAAATAATACACATATTAATTATTAACAACCACAGAAATAAAGATCTAACACAACTACAAAGATAGCCTATTTTGGCAGGTTTCCAAACAACTTTTAGCACTTATGAGTAGGGACCCCAGAAAATGGTAAATAAAACTGGCTCATTTCTGTGTAAAAAAATGACAAAAGCGGTGCAAAAAATCGGTGTAAAAATAAGCAAGTGGTGCTAAAAATCGGTGTAAAAATTTGGTGAGATACATTAAATTAGAATTGAAATTGGCAAACGAGGATTGTTTTGCTTCAAATTTTTTTAAATTTTAATATTAAACATAAAATGCACTCAGTTGGCAAACACTAAAAAGTTTTTAGTGTTTCTAGTTTTATTGTTGGTCTTGTCTCCTTTACAGCAACCCTGTGTTCCCCTAGCCTGTTCTACACACAAAATAATAAAAAAAATTTAAAAATGCAATAAAAATACTGAACCACAGTACCTTGAACATATTTATATAACCAGGTCCTCATGTTTGGGTCATCTGCTTTTTCCAAAGGTATGTTTGCCCCCGCCATCATTTCAACAAAGTCAATTATAAATTGTTGTTTGTTTACAACTATATTTTTAGAAGTTTGCAAAGCAGCTCCCATAGACGTCTGTTTTGCAGTAACGGTAGTCGACGTTGATGCCGCACATAATTTTTTTTATGAGTTGCGTTAGAAACGTGTTTTAGGCATGTGTCTCGACGCATCCAGTCCACACGAACGTTTCAACACTTACGCATTATTATCTTATCCTTAACATCAAATATATAAAATCCTTCCTGCTTCATCTCTCGTTCTCGATCGAAAACCGTAACTATTTTCGGCATCTTAACACAAAAATAAGCACTACTAACTAGATGCTTGGAAATTAATACCGAGTAACCGAGACGTCATAAAAAAAACACTACTGCAAGCTGCACCGTAAAAACATTTATGCCGTAGTGGCACGCACACGAAAAAATATTGTGTTCGGCCAGAATTAAACTATTATGTAAGCGTAAATATTGTGTTCGCTTCTGTGCGCTAGAATTTTGAGAACTAATACCAACTACACGAAAATTGTGTTCGTAACGCTGCTACATAGCGGCAACGTAAATATACACGTTTGCCGCCATGTTGGAAATACAATCAATTTCGTTACGCGATATCAATACAATTGATAGTAACATTATTTACAGTATCCGACCAATGTAAACATTCTTGGTAACGGAAATTACGTGGATTTCGCGCAAAGTTTCGTGTTTTGTGAAAAAATAGCAGATTTCGTGAAAACGGTGAAATAGTGTCCAATTTCGCGGTATTTCGTGTATTTCGCGGTTCACCATTTTCTGGGGTCCCTACTTATGAGTGCAATAAATTGAATACTTAAGATTACAATAAATATTTTTTAGCCGTGTTCATGGCCATAGTTGATGTAGAGTGCACAAATAATGTTATTGAAACTCGTTTTTTTTTTTTTTTCAATTTTCGCCTTCTTTTGGTTTTCGACCGTGCCAGAAACCGTTGCTTGCCGTTTTACCGACTTTTTTCCTTCATCCGATTTCTCGGTGAATCTTTTTTTTGCAGCCTGACGTCCCTCAGATTTAATGTGCTTTTCAAGTACATCTTTTTCCATTCCAGACGGCGATTACATAAATTGCACATTAAAATATTCGTATCACTTTCGTTGAACTGTTAATTTTTGTATTCATTCTAGCGATCGCGAATGGGAATTACGTTTCGTCCCATTTTTACCACGAGAAATAACAGTATACAACACATTCACGCATATGCATGTATTTGTAAACACACCACCTTCCACAGATTACACAAGAATGCGGCTTTCACGTGAAACACAGCCAGAAAATTGGCGCGGCGAAGCAGAGATATCGCAATATGGTGGCCTAAAAACTTGTACTCAGCAAGATGACGGACACTCTTCCAGCTAGTTGTTCTTTGCTTTGTTTACTATCGCGAGGCACGGATGGCCATTCTTCATTCAATATTTACGAGCAATAGTGTTGTGAATGACGTGACAATAAGATACTTGTGCTGAATACGCCATAAAATGATGGTTTCTTTTGATACTGAACTGAAACGAAATACAATCGGTAAATAAATTGTGTAGAGTGAAGACAAATCTACGTTTTTTACCTTGATTTCGCATTTATCTCGGAATAGTCTAGATTTCACATTTTATAGCGGAAAAAATATAATTTAACATATTTTCACATCTATTTCGCGAAAACGAAAAATCACCATCCCTATCTATGGTATATAAAACTGATCTCTTTGTTTCAGGGTAAATGTTGTGTTATAGTTGGTTTATCTTTGATAATTGCTGCTTCAGTTTAACTCTTTATGTGAGTTGCTAATACAGTCAAACCTCTCTGAAACGACCCCTCATGGTTACCAGGAATAGGGTCGTAATAGAGGGGGGGTCGTAATAGATGTTTTCCGAAATTTTCAGTTGATTTCAACCCCCCCTCCCCCCTTTCCCAAACCGCTACTCGCTAAGAAACCAGCCATACAATGGCAGGATGCTGTCACTCACAATGCTAGACGGCTTTGCTTTAAATCAACTTCAACCTTCATGGCAAGTCCGTCGCCCTAAAAAGACAGTTTATTTTTACTGGTTAGTTTACATCATGTACGTTTTCTGCTTGCCGTAGTTAAATACACTAGAACCCTGATGTCACGAACCCCGGATTTAACGAAGCAGTGATTTTACGAATACATTCTCGGGAACCATCAAAAAATTGGACATTTTGACCAAAATGTGAAAATCAGAAAAAAATAAAAAAAAAACGAAATGAAACATCATTGAAATCTGTTAATTTGAACACACAGGGAATTTTTGTGTCGGCTTTAATACTTCCAATAATGTTCATTTAAGAATAACAAAAAAAATAATGGGACATTTCCTTTAAAAATATGGCAGTGGTAGGTTCTGCAACGCGAGTGGGCGCACACGAAGCTTGCCCGGCGGCAGCGGCTTTATGACGCATAAGCTCACCCCTCCCTCCCCTCTATAACATTCTTCAAGGCTAGCTCATCCCTCCCAGTCACACAAACCATCTAGTGTCCTCCTTTATGAGGGAGGGGTAAGATCGTTGTAAATATTTTCGGACCCCTCCCTCGCCAGCCAAACACGCTCAAAAAAAAGTATGTCAAAATATGTCACTTTTCACACCAAGTTCAATTTCAGTCATCTCTGGCAAGGAATTTACAAGCATTCAAACTTAAATATAAATGTATTTTAATAGCAAGGGTCCTATGAAAAGGAATATACTGAATAAAATCAAGCTACTGTCACCAAACAAAGCATAAAACGACCCCATGCGTGGTCGCTTCGTTATTGCTCGCGCGAGAGGCGAGATGTGGTATGATTAGAGGCACTGGAAAATAGCGTTTATAATTGCTGTTCGTAGCATTTATATTTTGCCATATAGCATTTATATAGCTTTAATTTTAATAGACTAGAAAATTCTTACGTGATTCTATTATTCATTATTCAATTATTCCATATTTTCAAAACGGTTTTGAAAATTTTCTATGTACACAATTCACGATGGTATAGCTATCCATATTTTATTTTATATTATAAAATAAAATTGCCCCATAATAACATGTAACATAAAAGTTTAAATATTACATTTGTAAAGTACCTACATCAAATTAACACTGAAAATAAAAATTTGCAATTGAGATGTTAAAATATCAATGCAAAAAAACAGTCAATGTTGTTCAAGTAACAAAAATAAGTGTCAAAAATCACTTTCACAAAGCCGAATATCAAAAATAATTTTCACATAGTTCTTAAATAAAATGTAACTTTACCAAAGACATTAGCCACTAAAAAAATTAAAAGACAGCATTGAGCATGTTTCAACGGTCTTCTCAGTCATGCTGGTACTTCTATCTGTGACATTTAAATTATATTTGCTAAAAAAAAAAACATTCAGCATCAAGCAACACTGGTTAATAACCTTTTATTTATTGTGAATAGCAGCGCAATATTTTAGTTTCACAGATTACCGTTTGTTTTTCGGGTTAGGAAATTAGGAAAACACTAGGTACGTTCAACAAATGAGCGACAAAAGCATAGAGCTACATTGCTGCCATTTTTTTTTCGTTAAAGTGCTAACGAATTTGACTGAAGTAGAGTTTCGTATTTTTTTTGTAGTTGCTAAATATAAGCTGCGTGTGTTGTAAACTTAAATTATGCATTTTTATATTTTAGTTGTCATTGAACAGTAATTAATTTGATTGCTTGTGTTTATATCACGCACGCACGCACACGTTGGCAAATATGGCCGCTTCAATGTTTTCACTTTCTTTCCCGTGAAAATATTCATGCACGTAAATAAACGTCTCTCTTTAATCGTTTACATTTGTTGGGTCGTACGTTACGTTTGCCGTTAACTAAGTTTCCACGCGAGCCTATGCGTATTTAAATTGTGTTTCGTGTTATTTACAAGATTCATAGATCGTGTTGATTGTTTACATGGCTCGCCATCGTCACCGGTTATTAGGTAATCTTCAAACACGGTAATAAGATGCATAAAATAAAGAATGTTCTTTATTGTATGAGGTTAGGCCGTTAACAATAACAAATGGTTTATTTAAAAATATTAGGTAAACCTAAAATTTACTGGAAATTTTAATATTACTTGAAATTGTAATAATTACTTTTAAAAACGGGATTGTAGCGTTTATTCGTCGGTAAACCATTTTGTCGCTTTTATTCGCGCCTATATCGTTTTTACGATTTTCCAGTGCCTCTAGGTATGATAGACGAAAGATAAATGCGAGGGAGACAGGCGGCAGGCAGCCAGTGTATTTCCTGCGTGGGGAATAAGTGGCGTAGCCTTTTTTTTATGCTGGGTGAAGCGACCTTTTTCTGTCAACCCACGGGAAAAGATAATTGCTTGAGCTGTCAAAATAAACATCACTGCGGCAGTTAAAACAAGTCGAGGCGGGCGTGCATCCTGTTGGTCGCTGTGTATATCTACTCGAAAAACATAACATCTCAATTCATAACAAGATTCCTTATAACCTACACGTATTGCCGGATGTTTTCAGCCTGATCCATGCAAGTTCTTTAGCCACGTGTTGAATGAAAACAACTGGCGGGCCAGTGTTATGCCGTGTTTTGCGGACACATAAAGCTTTTATCAATTTGCTGACAGTTTTAATTAGAGATGGGTCGAGTCTTGGTTTATCGAGTCGAGCCGAGCCGAGTTGGGTCAGATTGACTCGACTCGAAAACCGAGTCACATATTTTATCAAGTTCGAGACTCGAAACACGTTTCGAGTTAAGTACCAGCATCGTGACATTATAGCACTTTATTATAGGTTGTCTTAACGTTTTCGCCAAATCATTAATACAGCAAGAAATGATAATGACCTTTAAACAAAACAAATCCCGTGCAAACCTAACCTTGCCCGCTACCGTGCTACGGCGCTATAATAGGTACAAGTGCAACCAAACCTAGGCCTACCTTCATTTATGAACGTGACGTCGTAACGTGATTTTGTCGATAGTGGCGACAGTTTATAGGACAAAATTATGTCACATGACCATTTTATATAAAGAAAATACTTGGAAAACAGCGTGCACTGTTTTCATTTTGTTTTTCATCCTGTGCTTGCTTCAAATACGGTACCGCATTTGTTTACAAAATACGTCAATGGATTTTCACTGAAGAGAAATTTGTTGCAAAACGCACATATATTAATAATCATCACGTTTATCGTGCCCCGTTTATAATAACTCGTATAAACAAGAGATTTCCGTAACCTAAACATAAAAACATAAAATAATTATATTGTAATATTTAGTAAATAACACCAAGCCGTGATGCGTGAAAATGGCTGCGTGTTAAGCTGGACTCCCAATCATCCGTTTCATCCGTCCGTCACCCGTCCGTCCGTCAATCACGTGACCTGTAGCCAATCAGATGGCCCGAAAAATTCCATCCGTCCGTCCGTCAAAACCTTGCCAAACTTTAGCTTTTGACGGACCAACGGATGGTCCACCGCCTTGTTAAGTCGATCGTCTTCAATACGACTTTCCGAAAACAGTGTTCGATTTTTTAAATTTGCAATATATAGAAGGCTGTGTCGTATTGACCGATTATTATTGTCATAATAACGTTAAAGATTGCTTATGAGAATGAGCTTTTCGGAAGAAATGCTGATAAATTACGTCCGGGAAAGGGAGCATTTGTATAATATATATAGCAAAGACTATCGGGATAAGCAACTGAGGTAAAAAGCCTGGATAGAAATAGCTTCTCTCTGTTTCCTTTGAGGCAGTAATAAAAGAAGCATAATTTTATTTATTGCTGGCATGACTAATACTATTTTTAAGACTGCACCCGTTTAATCCACTTGTCAAAGCACGGTTCCTGCCTGTAAACTTATTATCACATTAATAAAAACAAAAGTTAATTATCCCAAGTAAATTATTTTCACCAAAAGTTTACTTACAATTGAGAAAGTACGTGGCGGCAAGTTGTAGCACTGATATTTTAGAATAGTGACGGACGGGCGGATGGCGGATGGTTGAGAGTCGGTAATAATTGCCGAGAGAAAATAACGGACCGAAATTGACGGACGGACGGGTGACGGACGGATGAAACGGATGATTGGGAGTCCAGCTTTAGGCCAACCAGCCTTGCATTTTGGAACTAAATTTAGCTGTGATCCGCTACGCAGCGCTGCGTGTCAATAACGTTTAGGATAAAATTACTTTCTTTTTGTTTGAATAAAATATAATAATAACAACGCTCATGCATTTTATTTGGCAATCAGTTACTGATCGCCAAATCAAATGCATGAAATATTTATTTAAAAACATATTCATATTCTTGTAGTTGTAACAAGTTCCGGGCGAATAATCTTGCCGCGGAAAGTGTATTTACATTGAGAATGTGACAATGTGACAAGGCCTATATCCCTTGAGCTGTTTGTTCATGTGGGGATCTGCCGGTGGATCGGAAAAAAAAAAGTTACGTAACTCGGGAAGCCTTCTTTTCACAGACGAAAGAGCCAAACTCCCGATCGTACATCTTCGTTTTTTTTTGTTCAATGTAAATAAATATGGCGGTGTTGATAAAAGGAAATACTATAAACAAGGCAACAGTATTTATTTGTACGCCGCCATATTTTTCGTTTGCAGTGTGTCCGTGAATGTTTATTTTGGACAACTCATGATAACTATGGTCAATTAGGTTAGGTTAGCTACATTATAAATACTTTAAAACATTGTGGACGGTTGATTTGGTTAGGATAGCTACATTAAAGATACTGTGAAATCATGTTGAAATAAAGCTTAGTTTTTTATATTTAAATAACATAAAGATTTGCTAATTAATCATTTAAAATATTTAAATAATGCAGATGCATCTTGGATACACAATTTTTATATCAATGGGTGTAGTAATATTTTATTTATCATATTCGACGCAAAAAATTATAAAATTATGAAACTCGAACTGACTCGACCTCTTCAAAAATTTTGTGACTCGAACTCGACTCGACTCGAAATATGAATTGCTAAACTCGGCTCGACTCGACTCGAAGCCAAAAAACCTCAACTCGTCCATCTCTAGTTTTAATATATTTTTACACTCCTCGTTAAAATGAAGCAGATAACGTGATTGTTAACAAGTACAAGCAGCATTCGAGATCGGCCGCAGCGCACAGTACGGGGAGAGGGTGAGAAAGGGCGAACGAGCGGCTGACTACCATGTTCACACGTTGTCACAAAAACCTTTATCTGCACCCTGCCGTTAAAAGGACGTAGAATGGGGGTTGTAAAGCGCTGAATGCGCTGCCTACCGCAGTACAGCACTGGGCAAGAGAAACGCAGTAACACGCTACTCACCACAAGAAACTTATTTTCTGTCCGATTTTCTTCGGATTTTCGGCAATTTTTTCACGGTTCCTCGAAATCAGGTTGTTATAGAGAGGTGGTCGCAATAAATGGGGTCGCAACAAAAAGGTTTTACTGTAGATGTTTGAGACCATATTTTAACATTAACTTCTTTACTGTTTCTCACTATATTCTAGAGGTGATCTATTAAATTTCTCTTGCTTATTTACTGCACTAACTAGTTGTATGAAGTCAATTTGTAATATTTGATCAGTATCGCACATAACTGATTTAATCTTTTAATCTGAATTGAATGTGTGTTCATCCGTAATGCCGTAATGCCGTCAAGTGCATGTGATCAACATATTACTAACATGTCGTTCAGTTTTTTGTAACTAATTTTTTGTTTGGATGGACTTCGAATAGCATATGCTGATATCTAGTTGTCATTGTTTTGTAGAATACTTAGTCAAACTACTTTTTTTTATTGGTTTTAATTAGGGATGGGTCGTGTCTATTCTTCGGTGCTTCGATCCCACCGATTCTGCCAGGAATCGGAACCGTCGATTCTTCCGCCATGTTTCAAGGAATCGTATCGTATTTAGTATGGTACTAAGCACTCTTAATAATTTAGAAGAAAAAAAAAGTTTTTCCCCTAATGAAACCAGCGATTCCTGCTAAAATTAACGTTTTATTTTGACCAGACTATTGTCACAATATTTACGTAACTCACCTTGCACTTTGATTTCAAAATTCGGTAAATTACGTAATAGTTATCGTATATCACGTTTATATTGGTTGCAGTTTCAGCTTATACAATTACATTATAAAAGTCGTTAGGATCAAATGAAATATTTGTTTTCCAAACTCTAGAATCATAACCGTGTTTTAACTTATTTCATGTTGAATTACACAATACGTAAAGAAAGGAAAAAAAAAAACAAATTACGAATACATCATCTCATCTAGCCGAGTCCGCCATACTTTAACGTTGTAAACAGCTAACAGAGCGTGCAACATAACAAAATCAATACTATCTATCGTAATTTCTTTTGTTTGAAGTTTTAAAATGGTTAAAATTGGGTTAAAACACATAATATATCACTGTATTTTTATTTAATATAATAATATATTTAACTAGTATGTCTGATTAATTAACTTTTTTTCGTTTGCTTGACACATAGCTGGTACATTTTGACGCGGCTGAGCACTTACTGCATGAGATGAAACACGAAAGCCTCCATATTATTGAATACTTTATGACATGTTGTAACCTCACTTTTGTTTATATTAACACGCGTGGTTTAAATTACTATTTTTCAAGAGATCAGGTCAGTTTATTTCTACTATAGTATAGTACACGTATTTCTGTGATGTATATAACTGGTTTTTGCAGAAACACACGTGAAATGGTGTATTAGAAATAAAAAATCATGTCTGAAGTGTGGAAACATTTTACAATCTACCCGTTCGATGAATAATTTGCAATATGCAATTATTGTAGCACGAAAATATCTCATGGGTCAACAAAGACCACAACCAATCTATTAAAACATTTTCGGACTCAACATAAGTAGGACCTATCTTGTTTTGGAGGACTCCAGTGAAATTCATAATGTACCATAAGATTCTATTTTTGATTTATATACTGTTTTAATATTTCAGTTTGTTTTGTAAATACACCTGAATTCTCATTTCTAGAAATTGATGAAATTATAACTTTGTATTGCGTATGAATTAATTATCATAATACAAGCAGCTGAGTTCTCACTAGAATTGCATTAAAAACTTTGTCTTGAAATAGAAGTTTGTTTGGAATCATGGTACATTTATTTTATTTTTCCTTTAAGTTCTTTAATGATTAGGTACATGGCAATTTTTTTGGTGGAATCGGAAAAGGACCTGGAATCGGAGCATTTTTGGAATCAGAATCGGAATCGAGAAAATATGGAATCGACCCATCTTTAGTTTTAATAGTCTCTTTGAGTTGAAAGTCCAACAGTAGTTTGATTTGAACTTAGTGTTTATATATCAAATTTTCTTTGGCACCCAGGCTTAACAAATATTATAGTTTCCTTTTGAGTGATGATATTAGTCTTATCCTTTGAAGCATTAATGACATTGAGTTTTTAACTAAACTAAAATACAGGTAAGTAGCTATTTAAATTAAATAGAAGTATTTTAGTTATATAGAAATTGATGCTAGTCAGCTTGAGGTGTGAGAGTGTATGTTTAGTTTAAAAAAAAGTAAGTTCTACGAGTGGCATAAGCAACTAAATTCTTACTTTAAAGTGTTGTAATATCACTTACATCACATTTTGCACCCATTATATACTCTTAGTAAATATCTGTTAAAATATTTGTGACAGAACAACAAATGCAAGAAAGCTATAGCATTAAATTTATTGAAATATACCTTTACTAAGTCATAGTGAGAAAAGAAAATATCTACATGGCGTATGAAATCCAAGTAAAAAAAAAAGGTAGTTTTCAGACAAGTCGTAATGAGATTTCACTTGGGAGTTTTCAGATAAGTTTTAATGAGATTTCACTGTATTTTTTTACAGTTATTGCTCTTAATGCAATAAAAATTAAAAAGAAAACTTGTTTTTTTACTAAGCAATCTTCAATGTTCTTTTCCAGGCAAGAGCTCTCGTACTATGCCCTTGCGTTGCTGTCAGTGGTGTTCTTGGCTGGGTTTTTGCTCTACCGACTCAGCAATTCCCAGAAAGACAAATTCAGGAGAAACCCTTTGGACCCTGCTATTGCTCGTGAGTTTTGCTACTGATAACTACGATGACTGTTTTTGTTGGTTTAGAGTGTGCATGTTAATGTTATTTGTAACTTCACATATTTCAGCATAGACACATTGCATAAATCCAAATATGTCTTTCTTCTCGCTTCCCTATTTCACTACCAAAAATATTGATTTATAAGAAAGTACAATAATAAAGACAGAATAAAATAAAAGATCTTACAATGGATTTTTTGTTCTTTATGGTTAGGAAGTTAATTTTGTCCCATTTTTCGTACTTTTGCCACAGCAGTTGGTAGTGTTTATATTATGTCACAATTAGCTCCTTTGTGCTGTTGGATGTGTTGACCCACAGCAGTTTGCTGTGTGTGAAACTCTGAAGTGTTAGTAATGGTTATGGGCACAGCGCATGCTGTAGTGATGGGAACTGCATTGCAAAACACATACATACCTGCATTTATAATAATTGTATGTATGTTATAATTATTTATCAGTAACAGTTATAAAATATTATGTTATTGGTTACAAATTTAACAGTAATTTAAGTAGTCTCTCTTCTAGTCTTAAGTTTGTTATTTGGAAAAATATATGTATTTACATAATTATGTTCGCACATCCTAAAAACCTTATAATTTGTATTCCTAAATTTTTTTGTTTTCAACATAATATATTATTTTACCTTATGGATAGTAAATGCAATAATGTATATAATGCCAAATCCCCAAGTTATGAGTGCTTAAATATTCTGACCACAACAAACCTATAACAAAAGCTAAGAAAGTTGAAAAGTTGGCAGAGTAATACAAAAAAGTTTATCTGTTGTGTTATGTAGGTACTGTTGTGAAAGAGTTATTTACTGGTGGATGACCAGTACATAGTTACGTATTTAAATGACTTTAGCTAGAATAAAATTCATTTTCTAGGTGTCATCCTTATTGTGTCACCTGCCTCTGTGGGTACATATCTGAAGTGGTTGACTTGTTGTTGAGAGAGATGTTTCGCCGCCAGATCTGGAGACCATCCAGACCTCTGTGCCGCGGGCTCGCAAGCTGCTGGTGTCCAGCTACTGGGGGTTCGTACGACACCCCAACTACCTGGGCGACCTGGTGATGCACTTCGCCATGGCTGGCACCTGTGGTGAGCCTGGATTCTGAATTAGCTTGGTTAATTTATGCAAATATTAGGGGTCTGCGAGCAGAGGATTTTCACTTCGAGTCGAGCTCGAGCGAGTTTGCTAAAATACTCGCGAGTATGAAGTCGAGTTGGAGTTTTTTTTTTTTTTTTAAGTTTATTGCACATAAATTTACTGTGATGGAGTAATAAAATGTGAGAATTTTTGAGAAAAATATGGAAATAAAAAAAGAAAACATTATCATTGTTAGCCTACTAAATAGATAGGCCTACATTAGAGGTCTGCGAGCCTAAGAATTTTACTTTGAGCCGAGCTCGAGCGAGCCTACTTGAAAGTTCTCGAAGCTCGAGCTTTTGTGGTACAGTTACACTTTTGGGAAATTATTTTTACCTTAAACTTAGTATAATGTTTGAATAAAGTATTAAAATGAAGTGGGCTTATTAATTTTTGGTAACTATTTACTGAGTGCATTTACATTTTGCACTGCTAGGAAAAAAAAAACATTTTTGCCATTGAATCTAACCTGTTTCCATTGGTTCATTAGTAACTGATATCATTCAACTAACATAACCACAGTTTACAAGTATATGTTTGTGTAAATGTAACATATCTTTGGAATAATTTCATCCTTGTCAATTTTTCTGGAGTCCTTACTTAGCTTCAACAAACTTAGCACCAAAAATCATGTTGTTTGAAAAGTACATTCACATTGTTTAAACATTTCCACTTTTCTTCACAAAAATTCTGAGAGAGATTGTCATAGAGTATTAAATTCTGTTCTTTAATCTATCATACAGAAAAATAATTTGTTCTGCACGTTCAGGAGTTAAATTAGCTCTACGACTGGAGATAGTGTTTCCAGCAAAAGAGAAGCGTCTCTCGCTGGCAACCTGCTTGGCTGGAATGCTTTAGTAAAATTGCTTAACCTCAAAATTAGTGTCATAAATATCTGTAACTTGTCATTAAAGTTTAATCAATTGTAAGTAATAAAAATAAAAGCATTTTACTTAATTCAATTTACACTTGCAAAAAAAAAACATACGCACAATAAACCTACATGGAAATAAAGTTTTTTTCCAATATCCTGAAGTCTGAAATATGTTTACTCATGTCAACAAATTAGAGGTGGGACGATACCACACTTTCGATACTCGATTCTGTATTGTTTTTTCAGTTCGATACTTTCAATACTTTCGATACTCCAGGGAAAAATATTTTCCCATTAAGTAACAATTGTTACAAATAACATAAATTAGTTTTAAAATATATAAATTCCCTCTTTATTACAAAAATACCAACTGCAAATAACTTTAAAGACTTGAGTATAAAAATCAATATTAAAAAAAAGCAAAATACAAACTATCTTCAAGAGAGTTAGCCCTTTATTTTCCAGTACCCTTTTTTTACCGCGATCAAATGTAAATAAAGATAGCACTCTCTTAAATAAAATTGCCACAAATAATGAGAGTTCGCGCTGGTGGCGCCAATTTACGTCACTATACGACCGCGGCAATTGAAAACATTCATAATATTGATACAAATCTCTGGTACTTACCATACACGAGAGACTAGACACGTACTTACTCTATGATGTTGACTGTTATTGGCGTGTTATTGTTATTATTGCGACGGATTGCGAGTGGAGTCAATTAATGTGAATTTTAAGTGCTCGATATTTCTACAATTTTTTTTTTTTTTTTTCAAATTTCCTGTGAATTCAATGTCAGAAGTGTTACGTACGAAAAACGTAACTTCTTGAACACGAAACAAAAACTTAACCTTACTTTACCGTTTGTTTACTATTGGCAAGTTGCAGTAACCACTTATATAATTATAATTTATTCTGATGTAAGCCTATCGGTTATCATAATTACGGCTAATAAGCTGTTCTAGTACAGTAGAACCCCTGTCATACATTTTTCAACAGAGGGCACAAAAATGGTGTATGAAAAGGAAATGGAAATAATAATTTTTTTTTTTCAATCTAGCATACCAGCACAATGTCAGATTAAACTTAAATACATAATGTGTAAATAAATGCATTATATTAATGAAAGATATGAATTCATCATTATATATACATATAATAAAACCACCAGAAATGTAAAATACAGTCCATAATCAAGTAAAGCTGACATGAGAAACAGTGATCTTACAACATGTTATAAGTCCTTTCTTGGAAGGAGGGAAAAGTCACCAAGCCTAAATTAGAAATAAAAAAAATTAGGCTATATTAAAAAGAAAATCAGAAATTTTTCCTTGTTTGTTTCATTTTACAAACAACTTTATGCAACAGAACAATTTTCAATAAAATTTTAACTTGAGAAACGTAATATACAAAACAATCCGATCGTAAGAAAACAATAACAAACGGGTATATTCAGTTCAAAGACAAATGAATGCACAAAATATGAGATCCGTGCCTTGGTAAAGCGCATGCACCATTTTCATAATCATTGCTAGTTTGCGCCACTAGTCTCGCTTGGTGCTGGCCATAGATGCTACTAGATAAGTGCACAGTCTTCCTGATACTATCCATATCTATGGTGCGATAAAGTTATTTTCTTACGTTTGCAAAGGTAAACAATGAACGTTTTTCAAAATAAAAGCATTAAAACGTGGTTTATCAGGAGGAATATAACAAAAAAATTTGTGAATTTTACGACTTTTCCGCTTCGAAAAAAGGTATGAAAAGGGAAATGAATGATTTTATAAGTGTATGTTCCAGGAAAGTAAACCATTGTAATATACAGTAGAATCTCGTTATAAAGTACATCAATAGGGTTGTGCGAATGTTCGGTATACCGATACCGAAATCGAAATTTTGCTACTTTCATTTTCGATTTCGGTAAGAATTTCATCTGTCGAAGTTCGTTTTTAGCGAAATATTTCGAGCCAAACGAAAGTTCAATAGCTTACCGAAGTTCGTTTGTTCTAGTTGAAAAAGAAATCGTAATTTAATAAAAATGTACAGTATAATACCGGTACAATAACGTTCCTTATTATAAAGTATATTTCACTTAACGAATTTTTTTTTAAGTCCCGCCAAAAATCGTATCTTCGCCATGCAAAACGGTTTCAGTTTAAAGTATCATTTTCACTATAACGTATAAATTCTACTAGTAGCGTGGCATTACTACAACAAAATTTACTTAAACTGGTAAATAAATTTCCAGCTAACTGATTAATGTAGTAGAACAAAGATACACAAATACCAACGCAACGTATTTTCTAACCTCTAAATTCTCAAAACAAAGTTAACAAACAGTTGCGCGCACAACCATAGATTATACCGTACGTAGTATGCGACGTGAGCAACACAACACCATTCGATACATCGAAAGACGGAGGTTAGAGAGAAGTATTAATTATTTAGACAAAAGTGTTACGCTACGCTAAAAATACTGTTTGATGTCTGTGCCGGGATTGTTTATTGTTATTGTTGAGTTTATTTTCAGGTTACGTTATTTAAACACCGCATTGTATTTGTGCTACAATATGAATGATCCTGGAGATAAAAAGAAACGAAAGCAATTCACGCTTAAGGAAAAAGTGGATATACCCAGAGAACTAGACACGGGGAAAAAAGCAAGTCGCAGTTGCGAATACATATAGCATTGCGGCTCTCCTGTAGCTATTTTTTTATATTTTTTTTTCTCTTTGTAAAGATATGTATGCATGTTTCAGTGCTAAGTACAAAAACTTGAGGTACCTGTAAGTACTTAGCACTGAGATTCTACTGTAATGTCTTTATATGATTTGCTTGTTATTACTAATAATGTAATAACATATGCAAATCATATAAAGACATTAATTAGAAAAAAGATTTCCATTAAGATTAATTTACGTGGTGATGAAAAAAACTCACGTTAATGAAAATACGGTAAAATCATAATTTGAACAAACATGGCAGATAAAGTAAACAAAATTCAACCGTGATTACAGTAGGCCTAGGTATCAAAACAAAATCATGCAATATTTGAAAAATTACCTGATTCATTTGCTTTCAAACAGTAGTGTAGGTACTATATTCGTAAAACATACATTCCAGAACTGTTAGTACACTATTTAGTATTTACCGTATACACATAAACAAAGAACGTACCTACTTTTATTCGCGCACAGCCAAACAAAAACATTGTCGTCTGCTTTATTTAAATTTTACATACTCTGACTGGCATATAAAATCCTCATAATATACAGCCAATTAGACAAAAAGGTCAACAAGTCACTGCATGTAATGACCACTTGGCAGCAACCATTTGTTATGTTTTGTTTTGACCATGTCCATTGCCTAGTTTACAGCTTCCTGAGCTAGCCATGTGTGACAGTGGTGCAAGATGGCGGCCGTTCCGCAGTATTCACGTATTTTTTCATCAGTACCATGCACGTGATAAATATATTATCATAGACTGCGACATTACGACTGTAAAGGAAATAGTCTGTGCGCTGAAAGATCTGGATTGATTCTTGAAATTTACGAGTGACATGGGGCTGTGTTGTGTGGTCTAGGGCGGATGTTGATTTTATTAAATAGTAATATTTATATATACATCAAAAGGTACCAAAATGATTTATGTAATAGAATTTATTACTGAAGAGCAAATTTTGGGGCACTTTTTTTCTTTGTTAATTAAAAAATTTCGCTTAACTTTTGTTAAGAATATATTTATCTCATAGAAAAATTCATTTTCGTTTCACTTTCGCGAAACTTGATAAATTTTCTTTAACTTTCATTTCGTGTGGATAAAGTCACTTTCGCACATCCCTATACATCAATAAAGCCTCAACTTTTATACATACACTAGAGTCCCGTTATAGCGAGGTGTCACGGTTCCGGGTTTGATCCTCGCTATAACCGTGTCCTTGCTATAACCGAATTGGACAAATTTTGGCCCCCAAAAAATAAAAATTAACCGAAAATAGCATAAAAATTGTGTTTAAACCTCTATAATTGGAAAATAACAGGTTATAATAACGAAATCTTTATTTCTGTGAGAAGATGTGTTAATTCTCTTTAAAACGATACCAAATAAGTACGGATGTGATCACCGACTGCGTCAAAATAACCAGAATACCCTATCAAGCCACGTAAGTATAGCATCTCAGCCCGCGGCCGACGCAGCATTGTCCTGCTATCTATTGCCGACGCGGGCTGTCTGCTGGCGGCCATGTTGGTTCGGGATGTTGCTAACAGGTGGTGCTAGTGTAGCGCGACGATTTAATTCCTTACAAAAAAGCAGGAGTGCGGCTGCGGCAACGCACGTACGCCTCAAACGTAATAGTCGCTGGAAAACTATACTTTTTTCATTTAAAGAAACCTGTCAACTTTTTTAGAAAATAAATTTGAGATTAAACTCAAACCATCACCACCCCTTTCTCGAACAGATACCCCAACAACTGACCGAAACAAAAGTTACAAGAAAACTGCCCTAACGATTCGGAAATAAATACGGCAGTGCCGACTAGAGGTGTAAAAGTAACGAAAAAATGCGTAACCGTATGTATTTGTTACTATAACAATTAGTACTCGTTACTATCGTTACGTTACTCGTTACTTCTGATACCGCATAACATGCTATGTTATGTTGCAGCAACGAATCCAGTCGTATTGCGTACGCGTACAGTATGACGTCGCGTAAATAATAATAAATAGAATACAGTAGAACCTCGATGATACGTTCCCGTTTCATACATTTTCCCGTGTCATACGCCGATTAATTTTGGTCCCGCCGAAAGTAATATATTTACAATGGTTTACTTTCCCGGAACATACACTTATAAAATAATGAATTTCCCGTTTCATACGTTTTTACAAAGCGGAAAAGTCCTAAAATTCACAAATTTTTTTGTTACATTCGTCCTGAAAAAATACGGTTTATTCTTTTATTTTGAAAAACGTTCATTGTTTACCTTTGCAAACGTAAAAAAATAACTTTTTCGCACCATAGATATGGATAGTATCAGGAAGACTGTGCACCTCGCTACTAGTATCTATGGCCAGCACCGAGCGAGACTAGTGGCGCAAACTAGCAATGATTATGAAAATGGTCAACGTGCTTTACCAAGGCACGGATCTCATATTTTGTGCATTCATTAATCTTTGAACTGAATATAGCCGTTTGTTATTGTTTTCTTACGATCGGATTGTTTTGTATTGTACGTTTCTCAAGTTAAAATTTTATTGAAAATTGTTCTGTTGCATAAAGTTGTTTGTAAAATGAAACAAACAAGCAAAAATTTCTGATTTTCTTTTTACAATAGCCTAATTTTTTAATTTCTAATTTAGGCTTGGTGACTTTTCCCCCCCTCCAAGAAAGGACTGCTTTACTTGGTTATGGTCTGCATTTTACATTTCTGGTGGTTTTATTATATGTATATATAATGATGAATTCATATCTTTCATTAATATAATGCAATTATTTACACATTATGTATTTAAGTTTAATCAGACATTGTGCTGGTATGCTAGATTGGAAAAAAAATGTTATTATTGCCATTCCCTTTTCATACACTTTCCCGCATCATACACCATTTTTGTGCCCTCCGTTGAAAAGTGTATGATAGGGGTTCTACTGTATAAACAATTAACAATATTTGATAATTAATAGTTTTTGTTAACCAAGAAACAATTAAATTTCATTAGAGCGGCTTTTTGATATTATCTCTTTTAAGATAACCAAAAAAAAAAACGTGAAAATACGCGATTATAAAAACAAAAACATACATATTTCTAATTTGTAAAAAATACTTTCTTACGTTGTTTCTGTTCCAATCTCAAACTTTGTCTACACACGGCACAGATAACTAACGGAAGTTTGATAAAAGAAAGAAAGGATGGGATTCTATTTTTAAGCCACGCACTTAGGTGGCGACTGCACGGCTGAAGAATGTGACGCGTCAACGGCAAGATGTCTAGTGGCGAGCGAGAGGAGTGGAGATAAAGCAGACAAGTAACAAAAGCGCGCTACAAGCGATCACGCCGTAAATTCCTCAAAAATACCTCGTTGTAGCCGTGTTCTGTCTATTACCGTGCTCGCTATAACGAGATTCTACTGTACTTAGTAATGAAAGTACTTTATTCTGAAAGTTACCTTTAAAACGTAGTATTTTTGAATTTTTAAAAATAAAGTAGTAGGGGATCAAATGTTACATTAGCTTGGAAGCAAATATTTGTAAAACAACAAGAATTTAAAAAAAATTACTGAACTTAATACAGTAGCCTAAATTCTAGGCCTACATACAGTAGAACCCTGTTATAATGAATCTGAAGGGAGTAGTTTATATCAAATACTGTAGAGGGAGAATACAGAACAGCTCTGTACTAATAGCACAGCCGCGCGGGCAAAGAGCGTCAGCGCTGCTACCTAGCGGCTCGGCGTGATAACAGCACCCATGGCCATGCATTCCAACCTAAAATGTATTAAATTCAACTCGTCATTGCACCGAGACTAATCAACAGATTCTTTTGAAAAAAATTGTGTTGACCCTCGTATTCTTTGCGGTCATGCAGATTTAAATTTATTTGCTGAAAAGTTTGTTGCTTTCGATGTAAAAAATAGTTAACAATGAACAGCATATTTTCGAGGAAAATTGAAGTAAAAATTTTCAAAGCATTCTATTGCTAATCATCGTTCATTTAGGAAATTATCTAATTAATAAATTAAATTACACAAATTTTTTAGCCATTAAATACTATTGATTTTCTATTGTTCAACAGCCTATTGGTTAAAAGTTGTTTTTATGAATATGTGCAATATAATGAGTACAGTTGTTCATATAGTGTATAATACGTATATAATAATTACAGTGGAATCTCAGTACTAAGTACTTACAGGGACCTCAAGTTTTTGTACTTAGTACTGAAAGTACTTAGTACTGAAACATACATACATATCATCTTTACAAAGAGAAAAAAAAAAATTAAAAAATACAAAAATAGCGATATTGTAAGATACATTATTTTTTAGCCAACATCTGACTTCAGTTTAAACATTGGTGTGTATGTATAATTTAAGTTTAGTTACTTTTAAAAAATGTGTTATTTCAGTTTGTTTTTGAGCTTGAATGATGCTCTGTTGAACTAAATGTTCTATCTCATATTATGTCTTCGCAACTGCGACTTGCTTTTTTCCTTTGTCTAGTTCTCTGAGTATTTCCACTTTTTCCTTAAGCGTGAATTGCTTTCGTTTCTTTTTATCTCCATTTATCTCATTTTGCAGCACAAATACAATGCGGTGTCTAAATAACGTAACCTGAAAATAAACTCAACAATAACAATAAAATATCCCGGCACAGACGTCAAACAGTATATTAGCGTAGCATAACACTATTGTCTAAATAATTAATACTACTCTCAAAATTCCATGTTTCGATGTATCGAATGGTGTTGTGTTGCTCACGTCGCATACTACGTATGGTATAATCTATGGTAGTGCGCGCAACTGTTTGTAACTTTGTTTTCAGGGTTTAGAGGTTAGATAATACGTTGTGGTGGTATTTGTGTATGTTTGTTCTACAACATTAATCATTTAGCTGGAAATTTATTTACCAGTTTAAGTAAATTTTGGTGTAGTAATGCCACGCTACGAGTAGAATTTATACGTTATAGTGAAAATATGATACTTTAAACTGAAACCATTTTGCATGGTGAAGATACGATTTTTGGCGGGGACTTAAAAAAAATACGTTAAAGTGAAATATACTTTATAATGAGGTACGTTGTACCGGTATTCTACTGTATATGTACAGTTAACAGAGATTTGAGTACGATATTATGAAATTAAATAACATGGACATTTAAATAATATTAAAAATTAAAGGGAGATGAAAAAATACATAATTTCAGTATGACATAAATATGTAGAAGTACATAGCGTTTGACACAATGTAAATAAACAATATAATCCTTAAATTAGAACTTACAATTGCACCATCTTAAGCTACCATAAATATTAAATATGTATTAATACCTCGTTACTTTAAAATAATAATATTTAAATAAATGCATTATTACAATGATACCAGAGCTAGAACTAGTTTTACAAGATTCACTTACATTGTAAATGAAAAAGGCAAATAATATACAAGAGACGAATATGCTTGTAAAAGTTTATCCAGCTGTACCTAAATAGGTAGCAAGAAGTTTATTTTCCCCGATCATACCTTATAACCACTGCTATGCTATATATTCCATACAATTTACATGTGCATGACTTTTTTTGCTTTTTTGTTTTCTTTACTCCGGGTTCTCCCACATTGATCGTTTACACCTTTTATAAAACAATTGATTATGACATAAAAATATTTGTATACAAAAATTTTGAAGCATTCGTCACACATTTCGATTTCAGTGGGTTTCTCAATATTACGACTCACGATAGTTGTTTTTCTAAGAGAAATATTTTTACTTGGGGAAAATTTTTACGTTTATATAAGGCAATAGAATTTAAAAAAAAATTAATAATAATAATTCCTTTCAATTCTGACGGTTACTCTTTGTACTTCAGCGAGTTTAGTTTCAGAGGTTTTCATTGGCGCGGCCGTGGTCGCGGCAGCTAGGGGAGTCATCACGCCGAGCCGCGAGAGCGCAGCACCGTCGGTTTCTCGCGAAAACGAGCGAGCTGTCCTGTATTCTCCCTCTACAGTATTTGTTTATATGTTCACTATAGAGGGGAAACTTTATATCTGGGAAAACTTTTATATTGGCAATACATACTCAAAAGCAAAATCTTAACTACACATAGGCCTAAGCCAAGAAAAGAACGAATGAAAATACTCAAAGCAACAGTTTTATGAGCAAATGCAGATATTATTTTTAATGAACTACACATGTACAATTTTTCTATTACCTAATGGTTCTTGGACATCGGCGTATTATCCTTTTTTCAGGCATTTAAAACTCTGTGACGTTTTCGCAACTCGAGAAAGAAGATTGTTCAGCTTGTTAAATATTGTACCTACTTAATGTGGATGTTGCAATTACCAGTTCCTTTGCTATTAACACGTGCGGGCAGTGGGGTTGGAGTCTACCTTTTCAATAATGTCCAGTTTATCTCGCACAGATAATGCCTTACGTTTTTACCGCGTTTTTCACTTTTTCTTATGTATGTATTTCTTATTGAAGCACATTTGCAGCTTAATGACACGAAATTCTTTTTACCGTCAAAAGTAAATAAACGAAAAATAACGAGTCTGGCGCATCAAAGATCACTACGTATCATTTAGTATCGCAGTTGCTAAAGCTGGAACGAAATTTTCTCACTTTCTATGGAAAAATGTAGTCCACAGAGTTCTATCTAGTGGTAGTCTTACGAACCTTACTCGATCAAAATGTCCGAAACGTGACAGATAAAAATGAGACATGAAAATATTGAATTTGCTGCTATTATGTACATACGTATTTGTGTGGCGATAATTTATGTTTAGTTTTGATAACATATTAAATGTACACGTGTTCGTCCATTCTTTAACTATGCAGGGAAAACTATTTTTTATTTTCACCAAACTGATCACCATTTTTGGCTACACGAAGCCTACCGAAGCCACTCGAATATGACTTGTTTATAATATGATCAGTGGACAATCGAGTAGCGTATTGCGGAGAAAAATTTCAATGTGATCCAGAATAGACGTTTTGTGAAAAAAACTTGTAATTATATGAAAATATTTGAGATAAATGTGCATTATGTAGGCAAAATTTGTTCGTGGTACACGGGAAAACGTATCAACATTGACAAAAGTTGTGCGCTGTATCCAATAAATTAATATATAACCCCACATCATTTTGCCGGGACTGAGACGGAAATTCACAATAAACGGGAATTCATTATAGGCGGGTTCACTATAAACGGGTTCTACTGTATATACAAAATGACAAATGGGTTAGACTATTTTGCAGATATGTACATTTATTGGGATAGAAATCCCTCGTCATCTCCTAGGCGAAGTCTCTTGCGACCAGCAGATAAAGATGACTGTTGATACAGTTTAATAATTTTTTCGCTATCTTTTATTATTGTTGACAGTGTAGTGGGAACCAAACCAAACGACCATGTCACATCTGCATTTTTCCTGCGTTTGTCAACTTCTTTTAAAACTTCCACATTTTCCTTCAAAGTAAACTGCTTGCGTTTCTTTTTATCTTTTTGGCCATCCATCCTGATTAAAATATTCAATCAACAATATTGTTTTCCTCGTGCCACGTCAAATGTAAACAAACCTCTCATCCATATATAACCAGGGTTCGACTTTAACGCCTGTCCGCCTGTCCGAGACAGGCAAATTTCCGTCCGGACAGGTATATAACGAAACGTGCCTGTCCGGGGGGACAGGTTACTATTAAATTTCAACGTAACATTCAGTAGCCCACATAAGTCCGTCAAGAGTACCGTATTTACCCGCATAAGGGTCAAGGGTTGCACATTTTATGCCGATTTATTGAGTAATAAAGTATGGTGCGACCCTTCCGGGAGTTTTTTACAGCGCAGTTATTCTACTCCGCGTTCTTGATCCCTCCCTTTCTCTTCTACGACTTCCACCGAGGCGCGGCGCTAGCAAGGCTGTTGTAGAAGGGGGAGATGGGGAAATATAAAAATAAACCAGCCAGAGAGGCGAAAGAGTGTGTGTGTGTGTGTGCGCGCGTGCAGCCATGTGGCAGTGATAACTCACGTGAGAACTGGCACCCTAAACAATTAACGTGTCTATTTTGACAGGTGTTTACGATGCAAAGGCGCTCAATATTTTAATATTATACATTAGAGTAGTTTGTGCAGCAATGTGGCGATTTGTAAGTGGCGCTTCAAAGCCGCCGAAAAAAAAATTTTGGTTGTCTGTAAAGTAGGTTTACGGACGATAGTTTAACGTGACGTCATAGCAAAACATTTTTGAAATGATTGCATACTTTTAAGAATAAAATTGAATCATTTTTATTGACTTATCACTATTTTGTATGGATAAAAAGGAGTGAAATTAAATCTACAATTTAATTGATAAATTTACTTTTAATTGCACTCATTAATTCAAATATGTTTATTACTTAAACGAACAGATTATTTTAACTTTAACTTTATTACATGTTTGTTATTTAACTTCTTCCAATCTGTGTTATTCTGTTAAGGATAGGACGATAGGAAAAATAGGAAACGAATGGGAGTGTTTCAAGTTTAATGTGCCTCGAAAAAGTCAAATTGATGGTTGTTCTAATTGAGTGGAAGAGAGATAGATGCAGCACAAGCGTACGTTGAGCATAACGAGACAAAGCATAACGGGACAACAAGCGTAATGGGACAATGAGTCATCCTTTTTTGTGCGTGCAGCCGGCGTTCATCAATTTATTAGACTTTTTCAAGATACCTTGTGAACAATAATGTTCAGTGTGAAATGGTGGAGCCAGAATGGATAGCTCTGAAAATTGTTGTTCACCAGGATTGTACTCTTGTGTACAAAGCCAGTTGGGGGGAAATAAACACAATACACAAGAAAAAATTTGTTAATATTCTTTCACTCGTGGATCTTGTGTTGTCTCTGCCTGCTCACACAGTAGATTGTGAAAGAGGATTTTCTTTGATGAAGTCTACCAAAACGGACTGGCGCAAGAAACTTGATGATACATTATCATCATTGATGCGTATCCAGATGAAATCAAGTGGTGTCTGTGATTTTGATCCTACCCCGGCTATTGAAATTTGGTTTAATCATGGTAAGAGAAAGCGCAGACTATTTCAGCCCCCATACAGAAAGTGCGTAGCTAGGCTGCAGCAAGATGAGGAAGATGCATGTGATGACAGTTAATCTGATAGTAGTTCTGACACATTAAACCAGTGGTTTGTGCAAAACACTTAAATCAATATTTAAAACTCCATTATTAATATTAAAATAGTGTAAAACTGACTTGTTTTGAGTACAGTGATGTTCTTAAGCATATATCAAGTTTATAACTAGTAATTTTTTTAACGTAAGCTGGACAGGTGAAATTAGCTACGGACAGGTAAGTGTCCAATTATACCTGTCCGTTGGACAGTCCAGTTAAATCCTTAAAATCTATCCCTGTATATAACCATAGCTCCGCACTAGTAGCGTGCGTCGATAGCATGGCTGTGCCAGGCAACAATCCGACCTTGGCAAAACAAAGCTTGTCGGCCATGTTGTGACACCAAACAGTTCAAAAATTAACCTGCATAAATTAACATTATGTGATTTTCTATTTTGTATATAATTTAAAATATAATTTTTATTTAACGTTTGTATCTGCGGTAATTGAAACTTTTAAAACGTTGTTTATAAATAACCAAAAGATGGCGCAGCTAAAAACAATTCTCTTGAAGAGGGGCGAGACAGCAATCGATTGTTTAGATCGTCTCATGCACTAAGTGTGTGATCCATGGAGGAGGACGAATGGCGCGTTATACTGTACTATGATTTTATGAATCGTTGATACAATGTTTGTTTACGTTTTATACTTGTTAACGATTCTTGAAAGTGATAAAAATTAATCATAATGTACATTTATATTAAAGAACCCCTGCGCAAAATCAGTAACTATCATGTAAAATTTTTCTGATAACTGGAAAAGAATGGTCGTTGTATTGAAAGGTAGGATACGTTTTAAACGTTAAAGTGAAATATTTTTACATTGTTTACATTGGTGTTATGAGCTGGAATTTAAAATCATACGTTGAACTGAAAGATACGTTATTCTGAAGTACGTTGTAACGGAATTTCACTGTAGTACTTTTGGCGGTACCAAAATAATTACCGTATATACCCGAATATAAGACGACCTCAAATATAAAGATGACCCCCAAACTACAGCTTCATGTTTTCAGGGAAAAAAATGCTATTGTATTAAACACATGCTAACAAATTAGATATAAAATTGAAAATATGAATGTTACAAAGGATTTCAACCACCACTTTTGAAATACTGTTAACAGTTTATGTACAAACAGAAATAAATACCTAAATGGCTGCTACTGTAACTGTTGGAAACTGTTATAGAGTTTCATTATGCTAATGCATCATCTTCATTGTTGTCATCTTCACTGCTGTCGACTTCAGCTTCAATTGCATCTTCTTCCCACATGACACTATCTTCACTGCCATCCAATGCATTAGAAATGAAACATTTCTTGAAGCTTTTGATGATCACTTCCGATGAGATTGTGCCCCATGCAGCCTTAATCCACTGACACAAGTATGCTATACTTGGTTTTCTGATTTTGCCTGTTGGTGTTAGAGCATGGTTGCCTGCCAAGAGCCATTCAGAGTACAGCACCTTTAGACTGTCTTTAAATGGTTTGTTGACACACACATCTAATACCTGCAGCTTTGAAGTCATGCCTCCAGGAATAATAACAAGGTCGGTGTTCATACCTTTAATACACGATTTAACCTCTGGCGTTAAATGTCCATTGAATGCATCTAACACTAACATCTTTCTTCTTTAAAAGTGCCCCAGGCCTTTTATCCCAAACTGCCTTTAACCAGTCTTGCATCAACTCACTTGTCATACAACCTTTTTCTTGACATCTCACTATTACCCAGAAGGCAATTTTTCTTTTGGCATAGTTTTACGGTTAAGAATGACAAAAGGGAACAATTTTCTACCATCAGTTAACACTGTAAGCATCACTGTTATCCTCATTTTCTCATTGCCACTTGTCTTCACATTAACTGTTTTAGTTACAACAGCATTCACTGAATAATTTGAAGGCATATCAAAATATACAGGCATTTCATCAGCATTTAAAATGTAAACAACATAACTCGCGGAACCGTTCATCTAACTTAAAAAAAATAATCACAGCAAATAAGTACTGTTTAACCTACATTAATGTTTTGTACAAGAAAATAATCGATAAGATGGGCGCCATCTTGTACTATAACATTCCAAAAACATCGGTCATAACATGTGCAGCCAGTAACTACTGCACAACCTGAAAACATTGACCTAAAATAAGTATGTTTACCTAAAAATCAATGTATCTGAATATAAGGCGACCCCTTTGTTTTGAATTATAAATTATGGTAAAAAATGTCTTATATTCGGGTAAATATGGTAATCGGCGTATGACACTGGAAAATGTATGAAACGGGAACGTATCATCGAGGTTCTACCTTAGTTGTATTTTGTACGATGGCGACTCAAAACTTAATTCAATACAAATGAACAAGCATTCCGGTATCAAAAAAATGTATCGAACTTACAGTTTCAATACTCGATACTTTGCGATACCGTCAAGTATCGAAGGCATCGAGGTATCAAAGTATCGAAAATCCCATCACTACATCAAATGTAGAGCTGTACTGAAGAAGCCGATTTTGCCAATATTTAGTTGAATCGGCATTTCTGCCGACTTCCGATACACTTGTTAATTTTCGGCCGATATTACTGAAAAACGAGACTGCCATAACCTAAAAATCCTCGAGTACCCTTTTCATTTTTCGTAGTAGTACTGCATTCTTTCAGATCGCATTATTTCTTAGCAACATGTACCAACCTTACATTTCAAGATTTAACATCCTTTTTTTTCAATAATATTCTTTAATTTTATTATGTCATAAATAAATACATTCTAGGGATGTGCGAAAGTGACTTTATCCACACGAAATGAAAGTGAAAGAAAATTTATCAAGTTTCGCGAAAGTGAAACGAAAATGAATTTTTCTATGAGATAAATATATTCTTAACAAAAGTTAAGCGAAATTTTTTAATTAACAAAGAAAAAAAGTGCCCCAAAATTTGCTCTTCAGTAATAAATTCTATTACATAAATCATTTTGGTACCTTTTGATGTATATATAAATATTACTATTTAATAAAATCAACATCCGCCCTAGACCACACAACACAGCCCCATGTCACTCGTAAATTTCAAGAATCAATCCAGATCTTTCAGCGCACAGACTATTTCCTTTACAGTCGTAATGTCGCAGTCTATGATAATATATTTATCACGTGCATGGTACTGATGAAAAAATACGTGAATACTGCGGAACGGCCGCCATCTTGCACCACTGTCACACATGGCTAGCTCAGGAAGCTGTAAACTAGGCAATGGACATGGTCAAAACAAAACATAACAAATGGTTGCTGCCAAGTGGTCATTACATGCAGTGACTTGTTGACCTTTTTGTCTAATTGGCTGTATATTATGAGGATTTTATATGCCAGTCAGAGTATGTAAAATTTAAATAAAGCAGACGACAATGTTTTTGTTTGGCTGTGCGCGAATAAAAGTAGGTACGTTCTTTGTTTATGTGTATACGGTAAATACTAAATAGTGTACTAACAGTTCTGGAATGTATGTTTTACGAATATAGTACCTACACTACTGTTTGAAAGCAAATGAATCAGGTAATTTTTCAAATATTGCATGATTTTGTTTTGATACCTAGGCCTACTGTAATCACGGTTGAATTTTGTTTACTTTATCTGCCATGTTTGTTCAAATTATGATTTTACCGTATTTTCATTAACGTGAGTTTTTTTCATCACCACGTAAATTAATCTTAATGGAAATCTTTTTTCTAATTAATGTCTTTATATGATTTGCATATGTTATTACATTATTAGTAATAACAAGCAAATCATATAAAGACATTACAGTAGAATCTCAGTGCTAAGTACTTACAGGTACCTCAAGTTTTTGTACTTAGCACTGAAACATGCATACATATCTTTACAAAGAGAAAAAAAAATATAAAAAAATAGCTACAGGAGAGCCGCAATGCTATATGTATTCGCAACTGCGACTTGCTTTTTTCCCCGTGTCTAGTTCTCTGGGTATATCCACTTTTTCCTTAAGCGTGAATTGCTTTCGTTTCTTTTTATCTCCAGGATCATTCATATTGTAGCACAAATACAATGCGGTGTTTAAATAACGTAACCTGAAAATAAACTCAACAATAACAATAAACAATCCCGGCACAGACATCAAACAGTATTTTTAGCGTAGCGTAACACTTTTGTCTAAATAATTAATACTTCTCTCAAACCTCCGTCTTTCGATGTATCGAATTTATTTATTATTTTATTTATTTATAGTTACGTTCCGTCTTGTATTACAAAATTAAAAAATTGATATCTCCTAAAGTATTTGGAATTTCTTATCTCCGCCGGTTGATTTAAAAAGAGGAAGTGAAAGAGCATAGAATAAAAGTATTTTCGGATTTTTAGCATTTTTTTTTGCATCTACCGCGATTGTAAATATTTACCGGAACGTTATTGTACCGTTATTATACTGTACATTTTTATTAAATTACGATTTCTTTTTCAACTAGAACAAACGAACTTCGGTAAGCTATTGAACTTTCGTTTGGCTCGAAATATTTCGCTAAAAACGAACTTCGACAGATGAAATTCTTACCGAAATTGAAAATGAAAGTAGCAAAATTTCGATTTCGGTATCGGTATACCGAACATTCGTACCACCCTATAACATTACCATCACGGTAAATTCACATCTCGGTTATTACGGTAACTATAGTGCAAATGTGGTAACTATCATGCTTCTGTAGTAATTATGGTATCTGCAAAGAATCTTTAGTTCTTTTTATGGTAATTATCTTATGATAACTTTTGGGTTTGTACTGTAGTTATGGTACATCATCCATATTTCTTCGTAAGTTGTTCATTTGTCTTTTCTTCATACTTACGTGCGCCATTACTAAGGCAGGAACTTTCGTAAAAATTTTAAACTGTACTTTATATCAGACATTTAATGGCGTAAATGATGAGACCCCGGACAATTTAAATGCTTTATACGGAAAAACCTACCATGCGGGACCTGGTAAGCCAGTTTTACTGTATTTCTTCTCCGTAGATAGTAAACCACAGTCACAAAGCTTTCCGGCCAAATAGCAATATGCTGCTGTTGAAAAGCTCGAAATTTTCGAGCCTAACAATTTTTTCAAGCCGAGTTCGAGCTTGAGGTAAGTACTCGGCTCGAGCTCGATTTTCGAGTACTCGCAAACCTCTAGCAAATATTTAACAATTCAGAGACTAGCATATTATGCAGCCTGACTAAAATTTTAAAAAATATATATATATTTATTTTTATTTTTTTATATTTCTAAATAATTTGATATCTAGTCCTGTGCATATATTGAAATACGAATAATAATATTCTATTTGACCTTGAATACTAACAAATCAAAATAAAGTATATATTCACTTGCTTATGACTATTTTATGCAGCATGCCTTTGAGTTTATTTTATACAGTTCACTGTTTAATGTTAAGTCATTTGTGCATTATAAAAACTCTTTTTGATGTTTTAATGGGATTTCATAATTAAAAACAATAACAATAAGCGATGTTTTAGGCATGCAACAAGTATTCAAAAATTTCCCTGTCTCAATTACAAGTAATGGAAACATCGCATAAACAATTCAAAACATGGCATATTTGTGATTTCAAAATTTTTACTTTTTTCATCACATGCACCTTAAGTGGGAAAAAAAAAAATAAACGTCAACAACTATGGACTACAACACCACAAAACACGGTCACTCCATTGCAATGACCATTGAAAGAAGTAACTGTCATAGTTTCAGTTGATAGTCACAATCAACTCAACACCATGCGACAAAGTATCAGCTTACTTGGTGTTTGTATCTATGATGAAACAGATGTTACGACTCAAAAAATAATAAAAAAAAACTTAATGATTTTGGATTCTAGATGAAATTAGCAGAAGTTGTGTTTATAATTTTGCGGATCTAAAATACAGTTTATCTAGCTGCCATTAACCATGAAAATGCGTGAATAACTATGGTTAAATATGTAAACAGTAAGTCATTTAATCACTAATTAGGGACTATAACATTTAAAAAAAAAGTTTCACATTTTTCATGAAATGAATTGCATTGGATTTCATGCTATTTTGTGGTTCGAAAAACTTTTCTGAATCAATATAAGTAGCAGGTTCTGGAAAATAAGGTAAATAGGAAGTATAATGAAAGGTTAATTGTTTAGGTGAAGTTAGGTTAGTAACAAAAATACAATTTTTTTTATTTCATAATTGAAATATTTTAACAAATATTTTACATTTAATTATTGTAACTGTCTTAACCTAACCAACCTTTCACTTCAGTATTACGGTATTTGTCTAATTCCCCTATGTATTTGTTAAATGATGCAGAAAAAATTGTTTTAGTGGGATTCTAATTCTTATTGTTATTGTTTAAATTCTATGTTCATATTTGAGAATAATTTGGTATTCATATTTTATTTGAACTAAAATAATTGAATAAAACTGAATAAAATAAGGGGTCTAGTTATATCTTTCTAATACACTCTGTTGGAGATAGGTGTCACATTTTTGTCAGGTGCTGTAAGAAAAATTCAGTAGGTATCTGGTAGCTGAATATTCATAATATATTATTAAAATAGTTACTGAATTTCTGATATGGTGGTACGTTATTGTATGATGAGCGGTCAACAGTTGTTATGCCAAATAATGATGGTTCCGAGTAATAAAATGTATTGTTGTTTAGTTATTATAGGAACATTTTTTAACAGTTTTTTAAAACCCTTCCCTACACCAAATTATTAGGTACTGTGGCTTCAAATTTCCAAATTTTCATATACCGTATTGGTCCGAATATAAGGCGACCATTTTTACATAAACGAGAGATGCAAAAATTGGAAGTCGCCTTATTTTCGCACCCAAGACGTCAGAACCACAAACATTAGTTCCAAGCTGAAAGCTACAGTAGAAACATTGTTAAACAAAATGTTCACGATTTTTTATATTAACTAAAACTTCGTTACCTCACATGGGGAAAACGTTAAATCCACCCAATATTGCAGTAATTCACAATTGTTTAAAGTTGAAAATTAAAATATTTGTTCTTTAGGAAAAATGTGAATGTTGAAGCATCTCAAAATGGCAACCTTTTATTACACAATTCATATTTGTACTTTGTGTACAATTGCGTGTTAACATTTACAGTAATTTATCTTCAGATTTTTAATGGAAATATTTGTACTAAAATATCACAGCTATTTTCAGAACGATTGTTTACGTTTACAAACATTTAGGATGTAATGTTTGGAAATTCACGGCTGCCAACTCTCTTTCCACAATATTTCTTTGTTGTAAAACGAACATTGCCGAACACGCACGAAGACGCCATATTAACAGTAATTTGGTACGTTGCTTTAAAAGCTACGTATTTTAATAATCCATTCTTTATTTATGTAAAAACCTTTCAAACAACAAAATTATTTATTTATTTATTTATCAATTTGTTACATGCCTACCAACGGCATAAGGCCATGGGTGGTAGGCACGATAAACATAAAAAAATACATAGACAAAACAAATACATGAAACAAAATGAATAACATTGAGGACAATACTATAACACATACACAAGACAACACAGCAAGCAACTAACAGATAAACAAGAACAAGTTTCATAATTCTATAACAACAGAAATGATAATCCAGAACCTGATTATAAAAAAAAATTAAATATGGTATCATCATTAACCTTAAACATATTCAATTTAAATTAAGATAAGAAAAATTGTTTTATATTTAAATTATTTTTTGATAGAGAGACATAGCAACCATGTTTATTAAAATTTGATATAATTCTGTATAATATATCATTTGATTTGCCTAAGGAGCATAATAAAGGTGTCTGTCGACTGTTATAGGTGGGTACTTTAATCCCAGTTTTAACTAGAATATAATTGCATTTTGTTTTATTAGTATAACAGTTATAGATAAAAAGGGCATTTAATAGCTCTCTTCTTAGAGCTAAAGATCTGAGAGAGGATAGACTATTAGAATTGTTGGTAATGTTGGTCTTTTGATTAATGATATCGATTAATTTATTTTGTAATTTATCTGGTTTGTCACTATCTGTTTTTGTGATATTGTTCCAGACCACGGAGGCATACTCAATTTTGGATCTTACTAAAGCTAAATATAAACTAACAATAGAATCTAAATTAGTGGCATTGAAAGTAATATATTTAATCAACACTATCAATCTATTACATTGCGATCTAAGAGATTCAATATGGTTATGAAAGTACAATTTATTATCAAGTAAGACACCTAAATCTCTAACATAAACTGACTTAAAGATAACGTGATTACCAAGTTTATAATCAGAAGCAATGATATGATGTTTTCTGGAGAAGGTTATAGAAGTAGTTTTCTCATAATTAAGGTCAACAAGATTTCTTTTACACCAATCAAAAACTAATGAGATGTCATTTTGAAGAAGTTTACAGTCTAGATGAAGAGAAATTTTTCTGTAAATCTTAAGATCATCAGCAAAAAGTAGACAATTAGAGAATTGTAATACTTTGGTAATGTCGTCTATAAAAATGTTAAAAAGAAGAGGGGATAATGTTCCACCCTGGGGTACACCAGAACTAACTATATGTAGATTAGATTTAATATTATTAATTGAAACATAAAAGATTCTATCTAATAAATAGCTATTGAACCACTTTAGATATTTATCGCTTAATCCTATATTTGATAATTTTGTTTGTAAAATACAGTGGTTAACCGTTTCAAAAGCCTTGGCTAAGTCAAAGTAACATGCGTCAACTTGGCCCCGCGTTATTACTTCTGAATAAATAGGGTTAACAAAACTAATTAAATTAGTAGTAGTAGATTTCCCCTTTCTAAACCCATGTTGACAGTCGGAGAGTCTATTTTTAAGATTGACTTCAAGATCCTTACATATAATTTTGTCAAATACTTTAGCAAATCCATTTAAAAGTGATATCGGTCTGTAGTTTGCAACATTAAGTTTACTATTTTTCTTATGTACAGGTATTATTACCTTTGCAATTTTCCATTTTTTGGGGTAAATTCCGCTATTTATACTAGTATTGAAAATAAAGTTAAGTATAGGGGCCAGAATAACAGCACATCCTTTTATAATAAAATTTGGAATACCATCAGGCCCAGTTGACATAGTGGATTTCAATGATTTAATTCCCCAAAGTACAAGGCTCTCAGATATGGTAGTCATAAGAATAGAGCACTTACTGTTTTCAGAAATTGAGTAGTTTAAATTATTTGTAGGAGTTACATAAATACTAGAAAAATGATGTGCAAAACTGTTAGCAATAAGTACTGGGTCATTGGTAATGTTATCATTGATTTTAAGAGATAATTTCTGTCTGTATCCTTCTTTCATAATTTTTACATAGCGCCAAAATTTTTTTGGATTTTTTTTAAAACTTTATTGTTAAGATTTTGTAGCCAAAAATTTTTGTCCCGAGAAATGAGACTTTTGGCCTCTCTACGATATTGAGAAAATAAATCATAGTAATAGGGGTTCATATTTCTTTTATATAACTTATGGAAATGTTTTTTGGATTTTAATGTTTCTATAAGTTGTTTGGAATACCAATGCGGGTAACTGGATTATTTATTTATTTTATTCGGGATGTAGTTTTTGATGTAGTTAATCAAAGTAGTAGTGAGAAAATCAACCATTAGATTAACATCATCAGATTTGTACAGTGTAGACTAGTCATGTTCTTTAATGGCCATAAATATACTTAAATAATCACCTTTTTTGTAGTCCAGATAAGAAGACGTAGTATTAACATCCCTTGTTAATATATCCATTTTGATATTAATTATGATAGCAGGATGATAAATATCTTCCATAACAAGAGGATTTAATGATTTGCTGACCAGACAATATTGTAAATTAGAGAAACAAAGATCTAAAAGATGGATGGGCTGCTGAGTATAATTGAATTGAGACAAGCCTAAACCTGTTGTGAAATTGCATATAGCCATAGCTTTGGCTGATAAGCCTCTATAATTTATACTATCAGACTGAGAATTTAGCCAATGTATACCAGGCACATTGAAATCACCAAGTATAATAACGTTATCTAAACAATTTGCAAATTTTTCTTCGAGATCTTCAAAGTAGGACTGGTAGGTTGCTGTAGAAGTGTCAGGAGGAATATAAATTTTGCCAAGTATTAAGAAGTTGGTATGTGATGTTTTGACCTTAACCCAAATAGATTCAATTTCATGATGCTTAGTTATCTTAATCGAGAAAGCAGAATTGAATTTTTGCTTGTTGATAGCAATTAAAACCTCACCCCCTCTATTTTTATATGTTAATTTTGCGTTTCTATCATTTCTAAAAATCAAATATCTATCGTCAAAGTAATGTGAATCAATACAATTATTATTAAACCAAGTTTCAGTTAAGCAAATAATGTCAAAATTATTAATAGCTAAATTATTATAAAATTCTACTGATTTAGTTCTCAGTCCTCTCACATTTTGGTAAAGAATTTCCCACTCACACAAGTCCAGTATGCGGAACACGGGTTTCAATGTGCTCCTCCAGGCACCGGGATATGATCTTGGACAGAAGAATTTAATGCAGAGTTGGTTGTTTCATGATTATTGATGTTTTTATCAGCTTTCTTGAATATTTGATCCGGGAATAGCTTACCATAAAATGGGCTGATAAGGCAACCACTCGGCCAGAAAACTGTATTGTGTATCATGTCAAAGTCTTCTTCTAATACTGATACATGGAAAGATGCATAAGTGTCATATTTGGATCGTAGTTTAACGACTTTCAGTTGTGATAGATTAAGATCACTGGTTATATAATCAACTTCTTTTTCTTCAACTGATGGGTCAAAACGGCTTACAAATAATGCTTTTGTTTTTTTGGAAAGCTGGTTTTGAAACTGTTTTAAGAGATGAGATGTTCCTCATCCCAACTTTTATTTTTGATTTCTTTTTGTTGTCAAACTCAGGCTGGTTTACGTGGCTACCGTTGGATTTGTTCTTACGTGAATAATCAGTAGTCCGCTTGATAGGAGAAGTGCTTACTAAGTTGCTTGTATCAGCGTTGCTTGCAACACGGGGAAAAGTGCTGAATGGTAATGAGGTCAGCCGCACGTTCAACCAGCGCGGCGACAGATGTTTCAACTTTCTTTTTCTGTTCAATTTTCTTTTGTTCTGTAACTTGACTATAAGTTTTATTGGTTTTCTTTGGCTCATTTTGAAGATTTTTTTCATTTTTGATCTTGAACACTTCTTCACTTAACTTCACAATCTCATTTCTGGAGTCGTCCAGTAAAGTTTTTAATACCTGGTTTTCATTTTTAAGGTCGTCAATTTTAGTATTCATAGATTTAACAAGATCATATAATTCAATAAGTTTGCTCATTTCCATGGAAACAGGTGACATGACTTCATTACCAGATGCAGTTGAATCCTTTTGTGATGATGGCGTTCTAGAAGGCTTGTTTGAAGTCACGTCCTCTTCTGGGATAAGTGTTACTTTCAGAGCATTAAGATTAGTCGTATTTACACTCTCAGTTTGAAACTGATTTGGCGCAGTATTCACATTCGTTTTTTTTGTCGGAGACCGGAACATGTTCAAGTTATCTATATGGTCTAATTCACAATTAGTTATTTCATTCATTGCATCACTATAGGATAGAGAAAATCCCTCAAAATCCGACTGACTGAGTAGTGAGGAATTAATACTGATTATCTCGTTCCACTAGTAAAGAACAACAAAGATTAGATATAATCCTGCAGAGCTCGCACTAAACACGTCCGTCCGCTTGGGACACACTGCCGCGATTATTCTTTAAAATTCATAGGACAGAGACTCTCTGTCAGAGAATAATATGGACAAATATTCGCGGTCACGTAACCGAAGCTATTCATGGCCGTATGTTTCATCATGGCAGCTAGCCACTTGTTTTGTTCCAGCAAGCTGCATTCTTTGTTTACTTTGTTACGTTTAACACACTACTAAATAGTAATACGCCTTGTTCTGTGGTAATACGTAGCTTAAGTGAAACAGAAAGTTAAATGCTGTATTTTAAGAGTAATTAATAGCCATTATAAAAATTTTAAATTCGTAGATACAGTAAATTGTGAAAAATGAACAATCGCACATCGGTGGAACGGCAGGGAACGAGCTCTAGACAAATAAACAGCTCTGAAGATGACAATTATGCAGCTTCATTAGATTAAACATACGAAAAAATTTCTAGTGTAATACTTGAAAATGTAAATATTTTCTAATTGTTTTCTTTTGACTTTTAGGGTAGGCCATTCAAACTTTTTTTTAAATAAGTAATGTGAGTAATATAAATTAATTGTTACACATAAATGCAAAAAGGATTTATCAACACAAAATGTATGTCTAATGAATTTTCACATTAATTTCTACCAAAATTATTTTTACATTTGTTTGGCCTCCTGAAACTGCAGGTCGCCTTATATTCGAGCCAATACGGTATTTTAATTTTTGTTACACAATCCCGAAAACAGTTTTATTGTTAATTAAAAATAAATTCAAACAGGCTACACTTTTTGGTAAAAAATTATGTTTTGTATGTCCTATGTGGCAAAAATGTTTATTCTGTTAACTTTAACTATTCATATTGTAAAAAAAATATTACTCTATTAATTTGGCAAGTT
Organism: Bacillus rossius redtenbacheri; assembly: GCF_032445375.1. Lineage (NCBI taxonomy): Eukaryota > Metazoa > Arthropoda > Insecta > Phasmatodea > Bacillidae > Bacillus > Bacillus rossius. Next base: position 16,565,326 of record NW_026962010.1, read on the forward strand.
ATTTTACAAGTAGGGTCATTTAAGAAAGTATTAAAATGATGTGAAACTACTTATTTATCGTAAAAAATTGTATGTATTTGTTTGGCAAAATCACCAAATTTCAAATTAGTTTCCTTGCTTTGCAAATAAATACCTAATGTTTAAAAGCACAGAGAATGAATTCAGTTACCTGTTTAGATAATGAGGATAACAAGCCATTTACTTTAACTCGATAAAATAATTTCAATAATATTTAGTTTGTTTGAATTTCAGTATCTGCATTACTTTAATTCATGTTGTATTCCTGCACTATCAGTGCCACAAACTAATTGAATTCAAACTTTGAATCCCAAGAAAATCCAGACAGATCTGTAATAAAATTTCCCTGGCTTTTCATTACCAAATTTCAAATTTACTTGACTATTTTTTTAAATAATAATTTACCTATTTTATGATTTTCGGAAAGAAATTATGAAAGTACAGTTTCCACCATTCCCATAGCTGGCTCAGAATTGTAAAACAAAAACAAAATTGAAAATTATATAGAACCTTGCCTATGCCATTTTAAAGTGTGTATGACTGTATACCTGCCGCTCGAAGTACCCTCTTTTATCGCATAATCGTCGCACTCGCGTAATCATCGCACCTATATTTTTGGCCGTCAAAATTGGGATAAAAAAACTTCTCGCTTAAATGTCGAATGATGTTTTTGGTTCCGCTATTAGATGCCGAGCGCTCTGTGTAGGTATCTTTTCCATATAAAACAATGTATTTTAAAGTAGAAATCTAATATTTATTCGCACATTACCACTTACTTATTTAATTAACAGAAATATGAAGTTGTCTGACGTGTAAATTTTCTTTTAAAGACGTTTTTAAACGTTATTACCTTTATCTGATAGTATGCGTCGCCGCGGTGTACTGCTTATGAACATGTAGCTAGCGTCAGTTGGCATCATTCGTGCTTGGTTAGGTTGCTTCCCGTATAGAGCGCGCACACGTAGTCGAATATAGATATCTCGCCGATTGCATGCAGCGCACGCTCTCTGTAGGGTGCCAAGTTAACTACATTTGATACCCCACATTCTTTCGTGGTAAATGTGTACTACGGCAATAGTTACGCGTTAGTTCACGTCGCAGATTCAAGTGGCTTGCGTTCGCGTTACAGTTTGGGTTTTCTATTTAAAGTTCAAGAAAGGTTTTTGTTTAATGAATTATTAATATAAATGGTTTGACGTGCTCTTGTATACTCCATCTTTTTTTAAATAAACATTCTTTCCATGAACGGGTTTTGTTTTTTTGAATAACTTTACCTAACAAATTTTTTTTTTTCTGCATAATCGTCGCACCCCTACTTTTCAAACTTGATTTTAGAATAAAATGTGCGACGATTATGCGAGAAAACACGGTAATACTAATTTCGTAATTTGTTCAAAGAAAACAGTGCTAACCAAATACGTTATCCCATTAAGAGAGGATGTTAAACAAAATTCATTCAACATTCAATAAAAATTGAAGTCTTAAAGTATGTATGAAAAAATGTGATTTTTATGTAATATATCCAGCTCTTGTCATTGTCGCGATATGAAAATTTTTTTAAGTCTAATGAAACCTTAAATACAATAAATTTCATCAAAATAGGTCCAATAAGTAAGTAGCTTTTCCGTGATGCTCAAACAAATATACTTACAGACAGATACACTTCTGTTTACAGGTTTATAAGTAGTATAGATAGATTACATATAATATGTAATGCAACTAATATTGATTTCATAATAATTATTTATATTTACTTGGTAAAATCCAAATTATAATGTGGTTCCATTATCGGAAGCAACATTAACAAAACTGATACTGACATAATAGATAAAATACATTTCAAATTAATGAAGATATAAAAAAAAATTAACGGCAATATAGTTTTACAATTATTTCGGGGTTACTTATTAAGGAGACAAACCTTAGATGGAATTAAAGTCCCAACATTTATAAGTCAATATCAACATTTACTTTGTTCAATTATCATTAAGAATAACATTCTGTGTAGATTAATATGTAATTTGTTTTAATAAATTCAACAATCTGTTTCCATTATAAGAGAAACAGATAAGTGTTGACAAACTAGTATCTATCATGACTTACATGATTTATCCAAATCTTCATGAATTGTTAATATATTAAAAGATCTTAGTCAACACTTTATGTTATGTGCAGTAGTGATGTCAAGTGTTTTTTTTTGTGTAGTGTTTATTATAGTTTTAATGTTTAGTAGTTTGTCATCTTGTAATTGTCTATGTAGTAATGTTTTTTTTTTTTTTTGTGTACGTCTTATGTCAGTTTGGTTGTTAGACATATTACAAATTCAATAAAATAAAATAAATATTTTCTGTTGCATGAGTTTAATAGTTTGATGTAGAATCAATGTTTCATGTGACTTAGCTGTTTCATGGTGTTATCAGCAAGTGTGTGTGTAGGTGGGGTGAGATGAAGTCGTCCTCTCTGATTGTGGCAGGCCTGACCCTCGCTCTGCCCTATGCCGTGCCGCTGTGCTTGTTGGCTGTGCTGCTTCACCGAGCGTCTCGGGACGGGGCGCGTTGCGCACACCGCTACGGCTCTGACTGGAACCGCTACTGCAGTGTCGTCAAGTACAAGGTCATCCCCTATGTCTACTGAGTGCAGAGACTGCCTTTGTCGGTACATTTTCACTTCTTTTCAATTACTGGGAAACATTTTATGCAATGACGACTATTTCTTAAATGTGACGTTTTGCCGTCCTGGATGATGCCTTCAGTTATAGAGAAATACATTTTTATATTTTATCATATGCTGAAGCTGTATGCTTGTTTGTTTTGATAATGACAGAGAAACATCCTTTATCATTGTTGTCTCTGGGAATATTCTCTTGGGAAATGCATCACCTGTACAGTTTGACTGACCGACTAGGATGTGATGTTAGGAGTTGATATGTCGAGCGACTGACTTTCTTAGCAAATAATTGGTTCTCACCTCCCTTATCTGAAAGGTCAGCATGGATATTATAAACCAAATTAGGCACTGTGGACCAAAGACAGTAGAAAGTTTGTTGGATTTTTGTCGTGTTTGTGTCTGCGGTTTGTATTTTAATGGTATAAATTTTTAATAAATTTTTAAAAGTGTTTTATGAGCATGTGATAGTTGTGTTAGATAGTTGTGCAATAGTTGGTCAGCTCATAATAGCAAGTTGTTCTTGCTTTTCTGAAGCTCCCTGGTTAGTTTTAAACTATGCAACTATACATTTTGTTTTATGTTGGAAAGCTTGCTGGACTGGACACTAGTGATGGGTGCCTGTCTGAGTTTTACATTTCATGTTTCGTGAACCTTAGTTGTAGCATTACAATTCTGAGTCACATTTCCTTTCTGCTCAGTTAGTATTTGAACGGTGCACCCTGTTGTCTCCTTGCTGTATGCACGGAGTGCTTTGTGCTCCAGCTGCGTGCTTCACACTTGCCGTCACCGTGTTAGCAGCTGCACTGTCAGTACGTCTCTGTGCCCACAGTTTTGGCTGCAGAGCTTAGAGGGAGCACGCGGTTCATGCCATTATGCAATACAGTATTTTATTTGTAATGATGGTTAGTGCCTTAGACTAGAGAGTAGTTTCTTGTGTGTGTTGAGTGCCATGATTATTTTACACAGAATCAATGTCATTTTTTTTCAGTAATTTATTTTCAGTGTGTATTTTTTATTCTCCTACTAAGCAGCACATTTTAAACGAACTTTATAAAGGACCACTTATTTATATTAGTTCATTATTGAATTACTGAAGTTGGTTTTTAATTTAGATATATATTAGATTTAGTTTAGGGTAAGCACTGTATAGAGAAAGTTACAAATATAAATCATGTGTATATTTATATATAGATATATTTATTAGTTTTTCAAATATATATACATATGATAGACACACATGTGCACACATACATAATTTTCTGGTGTTCATTAGCCATACCAAATTGCTTGTGTGGATGATTATCATGTTTGTCTTTCTAAACTCAGGGAAATATATCTATGTAATGTTTCTGAGCGGTATATTCATAACACACTAATTGTTATGCATTATTTACTTGCTGTAAGGATGTTCAACGTTAATTATTGTTTTTGGGATCACTCATAAAGCTATACGTTAGATTTTAGAACCGATTGTGCTTTAGTTGAGTTATTGTTTTAATTTAATTTTTGAAAAGTATGAAGTGGTGTAGTAAAAATATGTATATATAAACAGAACAGCCTTTCAAACATGATTGTTGCAGAATACAGTAGAACCTGGTTACAATGTTCCTGCTTATATCATTATATATTTTAAGTCCCGACATTTCCCCCATAAGGACAATGTATTTACATACAATGTATAACGTTCACGATTTATACATTTCCTACTTAAAATGTTTCTTTTTGACTCGTAAAATTTAAATAATGCAAAAAAATTAAAACCTAACTAATCACATCCGTAAAGTTTATAATACGTTAAACCACTTGCTTTACACTTAATCTGTTTTTGTTCACAATTGTTGTTTTACCATAGATAGGGTTATATGTGAAAACAAAACAGCAGCACCGGCTAACGCGGTGCATTCAATATATAAAAGGTACAACGTCTGCAGTTACGTGTGTTAGCAACTATCTCTTGGAAAATAAAGTAACAAAACCTTCCATTCATTGCAATTCTGGTTTGTTTTCAGATGTACTTACATAGTTCTACAAAATTTTAGTTTGCCAACCATTCTACGATGACTAAAAAAAACTATGTTTTCTTTTGATAATTGTGTTACGTTAATTTCATTTGTAGGCAAAAAAAAAAACATATTCAAGTGGCGAAGGAATTGGACATAGGCATTTCCACTCTAAAGGCCATCGACACGAGTCGTTGGACAATTTTACAGAAATGTGTCAGTTTTGAAGAAATGTTGTTGGCTTTGTTTAAGCAAATTCAAGCATCAAGGCCACCCATCAGTAATTTTAACATGATATTTGTTTAAATAGCTAGATGATTGCATCATTAAAAAGTTCAAACATTAACAACTGCTAATTTTATATTTTTTGCTTATAATGTTTTTGCTATTAATATTTATTTTCTTCTTGCCCCTTTGAATAAAATTATAACAGGGTTCTTCTGTGTACGACACATAAATTTCTACATTAGTACTCTACTGGCTAGTTTAAACTGTATAGTTACAACATTGCCAACAGTGTAAAACTAACCTGAGTGAGTTTTTTAATTTACCTTTTTCCTTGTCATATTTTTCTTTAAGCCTTTCTCTTAGAGTATCAAATCCTTGACGATATTGGAGAATTTGATTGGCCCATCCAAAATCTTAACTAAAATTCATTTTCTGTGTAATGAGCCGTTTCATACACATACTATTGTTGTGTTGTGGCTTTCAGTCTTAAGCACATGTGTTTGTCTCTTATTTGTATTTAAAACATTTTTAAACTATAAAATATAAATAGTGAATATTCTCTAGTTGCTTTGTACAAACATGTGATGTACATTTCTGCAACTATGTCTTTATGCATGCTCATTTTTGTAAGAGAGATAGTCTGTTCATGGTATCTTCACACTTTATGAATAAATCTTTTGAGTACTTATCTTTGTGTTACTTTTAAAGTTTTAATTTAAAACTGTGATATCTTACATAGTATGCAGTAAATAAAGATTTAATTTTAATAATCAGTGACTAAAACCTTGCCAGATGTTGATATACCAAAGTATTGTAAATGTGCAGAACTGAAGAATAGTATGGGTATTTAAACTAAAACATACCTAACAAATTTGAAACAAAATTAAGATTTAAATCTTAAGTAATTATAATTATAATATATATTTTTTTGTCTGGAACTAGATCATTGCATGGGCACACCATATCCTCTTCCTAAGTGGAAGAGCATGAATATTTTACAGTTGCTGAATGGAAGTTGCAGAACGGTGTTTAGTATGATGCAAGAGTTTGTAGTCAGAAGCTCAAAAGTGCAATCTGAACATGAAAAGTGTGTGAAGATACCGTGGACAGTCTTAATTTTTATTATTTAGCTTAGTAATGGATATATGTTGAAATATTTTTGAAGTGTACAAAGTTGTGTGAACTCGAAAGTACTAGGATGAGAAGTCAGGTGGATGCGGTGTTATTGCACATAAATTAGTTAGTGTTGGGTTGATTTACTATTAGTGTGGAATTTGATTCTATAAAGTTCCATACTCTTCTAGGTAACTAATATCAAGCTGCTTCAAATTGATCTACTTGGATACAAAATCCTACATATAAATACAATTGATTGTTATTAGTTTTCAATCACAAATAGTAATAATAAACAACGTACATAGCTAGGGCATTATGATCAGGTACCAGAAAGGCCCAATGTAAACTAACTTACGAATACCAGTGTTGTGTCTTTTGTACAGTAAACCTAAAATATTTGTAATTCATTTAAAATAAATCTAACACAACAAATTAAAAGTAACATAAGCAATGTTACATAATTTTGTTTTATTTTTAAACTTTGACAAAAATATGTTTTGTAATTTAATATAAAATATAGTGGACAGATTTGTGAAAACACACAGAATAGTTAAATTAAATTATTAGAACACTTGTCAACATTTTGTTTTAATGACCCCTATAAAAACTATAAAGTATGGAAAAATTTAATTAAATTAAGGAGTTTGGCTCTCATTCAATACCAATGTTTTAAATGATAAAACATTATCAGTAATAAATGACTCACTAATTAAACACAAATCAATAATTAAAACTCCTAATTAATCAAAGAAATCCTATTCAATAGATTTTATGCCCTAATTAATTAGCAATATGTAGTTCCATTTAATCTAACTCTAAATTAATTAAAAATCCAGAATAATCAGATAGCTCTCAGTTAATCAAAAAACTCCTTAATCACCTGAAAATACTCTTTGAATGTATCATTGAATTGACTTTGAAGGTCTTTCAAATCTTATGACACTTAACAATTTCAAGGTTTTGTTGTAGGGAAAGAATCGAGCAACCAGCTTTGATTCCAAATCTAATTGGATTCTGAATCCATCAAACAAGTAGAGGGATTCTGAATCGATCCAACACTAATATTGGCGTGGAAATGTAGAAGGCAATTGAATGATCATTTGAATTTGGAAATGGCCATATGTGTTAATGATTTTTTAAAATATAATTTGCAATCTCAGTTTGATAATTATGAATAGGGGTTTTGCTGTCAAAATTATTGTCAAGTTTGATTTTCATAGAATTACATACCCAAATAATAAATTGTGCAAAACCTTTTTTTTGGCTTGCATGCAGGTATTCCTTTTTTGTTTTGCCTTCCATTGAGTTTTGTTTTGTGACTTGTATTGTGGACATAGGCGTGCGCACGGTAGGTGCCACAGGTGCCTTGGCACCACCATTAGGGTTAACGTTATTTGGTTTTTTACAAGCAGAAATAATACATACTTCCAAAAATCCGTATTATTTCCAAAAAAATATATGTTTTCCAATCGTGTCGAGTTACAGATATGTGCTCATAACACTATCAGTATATCAATTAGCAATCGAACCAACTATACACACGGAAACAAGCCAGTTGCAATTACTTGTGTTGTACACGCGGGCCGCGGCTACGAAACTTCTGAAATGTAAATACTTCTCATAAGTTCTCCTCGAAGCTCGAATTACATAGAATGCGCGCTCGGTGTCCACTGTTCACTCCAGGCCGTGGTTCACTCCACTCGGCAGGCGCACGGAATAATAGCCGCCGTCCGCCAGGGTTTATTTAAAAAAAGAGAGTTTAGTTAGTTAAAAGGATAGGCTTACTCGATGACTTATATGCAGTCGCCTACAAAACATTTTTGTTGTATTCCAAAAGTTAAAACTTTTGCCCACTCTTATTTGTGTATTTTTATTATTTTAATATTTTACATATTTAAGGTATGTTGCAAAAACTCCCTTGATTTTTTGAGTTTAAAACTTAACATTTGAGAATGTATTTTCTAGCATTTATTTGGCGTCTTCAGAAAACATATAAGTACAGTTTTTCAAAGCCACCAGCATGAATTCCGTGCAAACAATTTGTGCAATTTACTTAATGGCTCAACAAAGCTTAAAACTTTAAATAGTTTAGTAGTTTTCCTGGTGATTATAACGTTCAAAACCATAATTTGTCATAAAAAATGTTAAAATTTTTACATCTGTGTATTTAATGGTTTTGTTCGGAAACACCTTAAATAGCACCATTTTGCGCTTTCAAATCCAAATTTTTCCGGGGGAGGGCCCCCTGACCCCCCGCTTTAGGCTCGGGGTCCGTAAATGATAGGGCTGTCGTGTAATCTGGCACCACCATTACTGAAGTCCTGCGCACGCCTATGATTGTGGATAATGTGTATCTTTAATGAATGTTAGCGTTGAAGAGCTAAACATGCTGATTCACAGCTGTACACACCAGGACATACGCAGAGTCTGTAGTGGTGTGAGTAGAGCTTTTTTTTTTTTTTTTTTTTTTTTTTTTTTTTTTTTTTTTTTTTTTTTTTTTTTTTGCTGGAACTGCTATGTTGGCCATGTGATGACAGATGTTCAAAACTAAAAAAGTTACAGAGTTATATTTTGGGGAAAAGCAAGGTGATTTCAGCCTTATTGTCGGCAAGCTAGGGAAGAACTGCCAAAAGCTGACTGACTGGTGTTTGCTAGCTGGTAGAGGCTCGGGCAGGCCTGTGAGGCGATAGCGCGCTCCCCTTCGTGCTTGTGGCCAGCTCTCTCATAGCGCGGAGAGACAAGATTATATGCTTTTACTTTTTATGGAATTTGTGTATGAAGAAAGACAGCATATTACTAAAAAAAAAAGTCTTTTTGACTGATACATGATGCACTTTTACAATATGTATTATGATTTGTAGTAAGCATGTCTGTCTAACTATTCGGAGAAAATAAAATTAGGTAACCTGTTAAGTAATTTGTGTTTGCAAAATGAACTAACTTCATATTGTGAAAATTAATAACTAATAATAGTTGCAAATTAAAGAAATTAACTTTTGTTAACTTTTTTTTGCATAAAATGTTGTATGGACTTCATACAAAATAAATTACTTCAATGAATTTAATATTTAAAAGATTACGTATTTGTCATTATAGTTTCATAAGTTTATTTGCGTTTCGGTACTTTGCAGTAGATTAACTTGAATTTTGATGTTATTTTGGCTTTATTGTAATTCTCCATATAGTCTTGTCCCTAATAATGAGTGGTAAATAATTGGAAAAGAAAATGCATGGTACTGACTACTTATTTTGTCTGATTATTTCAATGTTATAGTGATTGTTATATCAAGAGTATTTTTTCTGGTGTATAGAGTTAAATAACATCCCGTGGAGGGACATCTGGACGAGTGTGGCAGGAATTCCTCTAGTCTGTCGTCAGCTGCTTGTCCTGCGTGCCTGTCCCATTCCTTCACGTGTTCGGCATTTCTCATGCCCCACTCCATCAAAGCCACAGGGCATCATATAACTGCATGATCAGGAAAACAGACATTTAGCGTGTTTTATAACGAAGTTACGGCATGATTTTCCTGAATTCAGTTGGAATTTCATCACGGAAAATTAACGGGTGAATATCGGCCCCACAACGGTGTAGTTTTATGGTGTGTCTTCGCAACCTGTTTATTATTTTGAACTACTGTAACATTAAAACAAGACACTTGCTAGAGATGGACGAGTTGAGGTTTTTTGGCTTCGAGTCGAGTCGAGCCGAGTTTAGCAATTCATATTTCGAGTCGAGTCGAGTTCGAGTCACAAAATTTTTGAAGAGGTCGAGTCAGTTCGAGTTTCATAATTTTATAATTTTTTGCATCGAATATGATAAATAAAATATTACTACACCCATTAATATAAAAATTGTGTATCCAAGATGCATCTGCATTATTTAAATATTTTAAATGATTAATTAGCAAATCATTATGTTATTTAAATATTTTAAATGATTAATTCAAATCATTGTTATTTAAATATAAAAAACTAAGCTTTATTTCAACATGATTTCACAGTATCTTTAATGTAGCTATCCTAACCATATCAACCGTCCACAATGTTTTAAAGTATTTATAATGTAGCGAATCTAACCTAATTGACCATAGTTATCATGAGTTGTCCAAAATAAACATTCACGGACACACTGCAAACGAAAAATATGGCGGCGTACAAATAAATACCGTTGCCTTGTTTATGATATTTCCTTTTATCAACACCGCCATTTTTATTTACAATGAACAAAAAGAAAACGACGATGTACGATCGGGAGTTTGGCTCTTTCTTCTGTGAAAATAAGGCTTCCCGAGTTACGTAACTTTTTTTTTCCGATCCACCGGCAGATCCCCACACGAACAAACAGCTCAGGGGATATAGGCCTTGTCACATTGTCACATTCTCAATGTAAATACACTTTCCGCGGCAAGATTATTCGCCCGGAACTTGTTACAACTACAAGAATATCAATATGTTTTTAAATAAATATTTCATGCATTTGATTTGGCGATCAGTAACTGATTGCCAAATAAAAATGCATGAGCGTTGTTATTATTATATTTTATTCAAACAAAAAGAAAGTAATTTTATCCTAAACGTTATTGACACGCAGCGCTGCGTAGCGGAGCACAGCTAAATTTAGTTCCAAAATGCAAGGCTGGCTGGCCTAACACGCAGCCATTTTCACGCATCACGTCTTGGTGTTATTTACTAAATATTACAATATAATTATTTTTTGTTTTTATTTTTAGGTTACGGAAAGCTCTTGTTTATACGAGTTATTATAAACAGGCCACGATAAACGTGATGATTATTAATATATGTGCGTTTTGCAACAAATTTTTCTTCAGTGAAAATCCATTGACGTATTTTGTAAACAAATGCGGTACCGTATTTGAAGTAAACACGGGATGAAAAACAAAATGAAAACAGTGCACGCTGTTTTCCAAGCTTTTTTTTTATATAAAATGGTCATGTGACATAATTTTGTCCTATAAACTGTCGCCACTATCGACAAAATTACGTTACGACGTCACGTTCATAAATGAAGGTAGGCCTAGGTTTGGTTGCACTTGTACCTATTATAGCGCCGTAGCACGGTAGCGGGCAAGGTTAGGTTTGCACGGGATTTGTTTTGTTTAAAGGTCATTATCATTTCTTACTGTATTAATGACTAAGCGAAAACGTTAAGACAACCTATAATAAAGTGCTATAATGTCACGATGCTGGTACTTAACTCGAAACGTGTTTCGAGTCTCGAACTTGATAAAATATGTGACTCGGTTTTCGAGTCGAGTCAATCTGACCCAACTCGGCTCGGCTCGACTCGATAAACCAAGACTCGACCCATCTCTAACACTTGCATTTCACATATATTTTCTTGTGGTCAATTAGTGTACATTATTACATGCTATAGCATGTTATAGTTTGCACTATGATGTAAATTTTCTCACGTTTAAAATCATTTATACAGTTTACACTTTAATAGTTGGAAAATTAAAATTTTTGGCTCAGAGCAATTTGTATTGAGTTTTTTCTGTATTTAAAGTATTATGTTTCTTAAAGTGATGTTGATGTAAGACATTTTTTACAGCTTATATTTTTTTGATGTTAACTTACAGAAATATTATATTAATACAAGTCATAAAATTTGGAACCTCATTCAACCAATGGTAGCACATTCATTTAATATTATTGGGTGTGATCATTTATAATTATTGTTAAAAATTTTGTGCTAACCTTTTGTTTCAGTTGCATGTTACTAGTGAAGCTAGTTGCTGTGTTACAATATTATTGGTTGAAAATTAAAATGCTGTTCTTGCATAATGCTGTTTGTTAGTCACTATATAAGGTAATTTCATATCATGATTAATGAAAAAATACATTGTAAAAATAAAACTTAATTGTTGCTTGAGTGTTTTGGATGGATTCTGTGGTATGAAAAATTTTATAAGCGCATAACCAACATAGTTGTGATTGGAAACAATGGCTGAGGTTGTCTGTGATGGAATTGTATTGAAATAAATGATTCTATATTTTTAGGAGAACATATTTAATAAGACATTTGAGAATTTTTTAATGTGAAATAGAAATAGTGGGAAAGAGATCCAATTACATGACATTGTTATTGTTAGTTGATACAGATGGCTGGATTTTTCCAAAGGCAATCTTTACTAATGTCTTAAAATTTTGTGTAATAGAAAATAATGTGGAATTATTTGTTTTGTAAGACTTACTAAAGTTCATAACATTGGATCTCTGTTTGCTCAAGATAGTGATAGATACGAACTAGTGTTCAGTAAAATATTTTTAAGACGTAAGACTTGTATTTTCTTGATAAAGTTAATAAAGAGTTATTTGAATTTTATAGTGTTTGTTTTAATTTAATCCATTTCTGCATAAGTACAATACTAATTTGATCATTTTTTTTAAACCAAAAACATTAAGTGCAATAAATAATGATCATACAATAAATGTATCTGTAAAAATAGTTTTTAAGCTTTCTAGTTGGAAGGTGCATGAAGCTAGCAGCTGGCATTAGACGTGGACCAGACTGGAGATGGAGCGATGAGATAGCGCAGGTCGCTCAGCGTGTCGCTAGCGACAAGTGACCACTGGTAGCGACATGAGCACTCAACTACAGCATTGTTTTGCCAGTCTGCATGAAGATGTTGCTTCTTTATCACCATGGTAGTACCTGTTGTTAAGACAGAGGCAATTTGTTTTACTTCCGATGAACATCACGAAACCAACTTGTATTGCATTTTGCTATCTAAAGCCAATACACAAGAATATTGGTAAAGATTTAAGTCTTCAAAAAATGTTTGGATCACAAGATTAAAATATTTATTATGAGGTTACATCACAGGAATTGCAGTATGGCGTTCGACTCTTCATTCTTTGCTCCTTTGTGGTGGAGCATCATTTCATGTCTCTTGTTTACTGAATTATTTGAATATTGTTAAGAATACATCAACTTGAAAGCTTTTTTATTGGGTGTTTGTTTTTTGAAGCATAAGCATAAATGATAAGTCAATAATCCAGCAAGATAGTGGAGAACAAACGTTACACAGTAACACGTAGACTTGGTTCTTATACTGAGAGAGAAGCCAGAAAAATAACCCACACAAAAAAACTAATATATTAAACTGCTTTGCTTTCAAAATGGATTTAGGATTCAACAAACATAATTATCTTGATTTACAACCATGAACTTTCAGGTCTACATTCTGGTTTGTGTGATATTTCTTGGTTGTCTTTAAGCTTGACTGCATATTATCAGGCATTGACAGCTTTTATGTACTAACATCTTATCTCTCTGTATACATTTGGTGGGAGTAATTTCGTGAATGCGACGGAAATGTATAACAGGAAATAGGGACAATGGCGCGCCATTCAATTTTACAGTGTGGCTACAGTTGGCGCCTGTGCTGCAGTGTGTCGGGAGCGTAAACAGTTCCACAGCGTTTGAAAAGAGAGTAAGGGAGAAAGAAGAGAGAGCTGTTTACTGTTTGTTCTTGAACAGTGTGATGCAGTGTCATGTGGCTTTTCTAATACTTTATAAATGTGTTAAAATGTGTTCTATTAATACATAGTTTGTGATACAAATTCATTCCTGGAAGTTATTTGTATATAGTGATAATTTATTTTAATGCTGTGTTAATTAAACCTTTTAAAATTGTTACATAAATAAAAATTTAGTAGCAGGACCAAAAGATGTTGCTCGTAACTACTCAACGTAACCAGGATTGTTACCAAGGTTAGACGTTACACGTCATTGGGGAGTGCTGAAAGAATTGCTCACTGGTTTTCTTAAAACATTTTGATTGTCTTTACTTTTGCATCATACTTGGAAGAAACCACCTGCTCAGTACCTAGTCCAATCTTCTGCGTCTTCTGTTCTGACTCCCATTATGTTTCTTGTGCACCAGACATATTTGCCCAGCAATATGTGCAATGCTTTTGCAAAGCACTCTTTTCTCAAAATCTTTTGACAGTGAGGGACAATGCAAGGAATCGTCAATAAAGGACAAAACTGTGTTGTATAAAAAAATAATTTGCAAAACATTAAATTTAAACTTATAGCCAACTTATTTTGGTACTTAATAATGAATATACTGCACTGTTACCAAAATAAAATACATAGAACAAATCTGATTATAAATTCTTAAATTTAAAAAAAATTTGCCTAAATGTGTGCAAACCATTATGAAAACTGTGAACTAACTTATCTTAAAATTGTGATTTAATCCCACTACCAAACTCAATATTTTATTGTAAGAAATTTATTTATGCGTATTAATGCCACCACAGCTATTGTGAATTGTCAATTAGGTAAGGTTAGCTACATTAAAACTACTTTAAAACATAGTGGTTGGTTGGTTCAGTTAGTATAGCTACATTACAAATATTATAAAATATTTCTTATGGTTGCTTAGGAATTACGAATTTATGATGTAGCTATCCTGACCTAATCAACCATTCACATGATTTCAAAGTATATTTTTATCTTGATCACAAAGTTTTAAATTACATTTCCAAAACTTATGTTTACCAGAATCCATATTGCGTGTTCGAACAACAAGATTGCTCTTTATTGACACATTAGTGAAATTTCTGCTGCGGTGGCATTAATACGTAAGTACTAGCTAATTTAGTTAATAATTTTAAAAGTTAATTTATATGTGCACTCATACAGCTGTACCTGCTTTGAATAATGCTTTAGTTGTAAATCTATGCTTGTAAATAACATTCAGAAAGTTTAGGTAAAGTAAGGATGCATTCTTTACCATTGCAGCTGTAACTAAAGAAATCTTTAGATTCAAGGCTGCATTCTGAGAGAACTAGCCATGATAGGAAATTCAAATTCCTTAAATGCTAACACAAACCTTGTGTAACAAAGAAATTCTTATTTTATAGTAGAGTTTGCAAAATTTCCAGGCAATTTTCAATTTTTAAACATTCAAGTTAATTATCCAACAGTCTACGTAGACACAAAATATTAAAGACTGCATTTGGTTAGCTATAAAACAAACCTGTCTCCACCTTTCTAACAGCCACTAGGATGCACACACAAGGACATGAGTAACTCATCCTTTCAGGAAATGCTGCATCAGCGATTCTGCAAATATTTGAAAGGTCAACAAATTGGACAGACATCCTTTACAATGCTCTTTTCAAGGATCCTTACGAGAGAATGGAAACTGAGTTGCCACGCTTTACACCAGAGTACATGTTCTAGAATTTAAACTTCTTTGTGCAGTTCAAACCTCAACTCTGAACTATATCGTATGGGGTAAAAAGGCAGAAAGAGGGAAGAAGACAATTTTCTAAATAAACATGAATTAACACAGTTATTACTCACTTCAAAATAAGCTGAAACCCCGTTGTTTTGCCCTCTGCTCAAATACTCCCTAAAGTCGGGGTGGCGTCAGGTACAGCCGCGACCCGCCTATCCCTAAAAGTCCTCTGCACCGTCCGCAACCTATTCTCCATCCAGTTTGTGCGAGACACGTTTTACAAAGTTTTACGGCCTTGAAATTTTACTACCATCGCGCCCAAAAAGTTTCACTTCAAAAACTGAACTAAATAGTAAATGCTTCACTGGTGAACTTCTACTTCCTCACCACACCCAATTGCTAACCTGTACTGTGTGTTGAATATTGAACTGTAGTATTTCAACTAGGGATGGGGCGACCGAATCCAATATCCGCCGAATCCGCCGAATCCTAGGGATTCGAAGGTTCGGCGGGTCTGATAAAGGATTCGTCAAAGGATTCGGTTTTTACTATTTACGGGAAAAAAACACAGTAAAACTCGCTTACGAGGTCCCGCATGGTAGGTTTTTCCGTATAAAGCGTTTAAATCGCCCGAGGTCTCGTCATTTACGCCATTAAATGTGTGATATAATGTCCGTTAAAATTTTTTCTGAAACTTCTTGTCTCAAATAATGGCACACGTAAATATGATAGTGATGGGTCGTTCGTTAACGATTCGTTCAAAAAGAACGAATCTTTGAGAGAACGAAATCTTGCGATTCGTTCGCGATGTAAAGAACCGGCTCTTTGAGAGCCGGTACCTTGAAAGATTCGGTAGAACGAAAATGCGGAGAGAACGAGAGAACCAACCGGCTCTTTGAGAGCCGGTACCTTGAAAGATTCGGAAGAACGAAAACGCGGAGAGAACGAGAGAACGAGATGAGAGAACCGGCCACGCGCCCGGTCTGATTCGTTCGTGAAATGATTCATGACGTCAGGAGTCTGAAGAATCAGTAATCACAGCGTGAGCATGTTCATAAGAGCAAACGATAACTGATCAAATAAAATAGGGTAACATGAAAAGTATCTATACCTGAAAATGTCAACTGTTAAGTAGTGGTTTAAAATTGCGTTTTCACATTCACATACACAAATTTGGGGGGAAAAATAACAGGGAAAGTAACTACAAATGTTCACACTTATCATTTAGGTGTTAATTAATGTACCTACTTCATTTTTCTCTCTTCATACTGAATCGCAGTAGTAGTATTCAATTTTTGTCTTTTTTTCTCTAAATGTGTTGGTCTACATGTAAACACTTTACTCTCTCTAGAGTGTAAATAGCCTGTATATTAATATTTGTAACTTAAAAAGTAATACAATATAAATAATCTTGTTTCATATACGCAACTGTGATTCACTGGCTACGAAAAGCAATGTTCAAGTACTAGCTATAATAGTGCGATTACAAATTAAAGTTAAGAAAGATCACTTTCGTACCTAACATTCTTAGATTTAATGCTCCCGTATTATATAGAATCACTGCATGAAGCATTTGCAGCGATCAACAGTCAATAATTTTATAACAGTCAGTATACAACTAGACGTTTGAAATTTCATTTACCCATGCAGAGTAGATAAAGATAACCACCCACGCGATCCAGCCTCCTCTCGTTATCGGGTCACGCGATAACGAGGGGAGGCTGGAAGCAAACACGTAGCCAATACTCTAAAGGATGAACGAGTTACGACACCTGATAAAAGAGCCAGATCCTATTCACAGAAAAGAACGAAATGACCGAGATGAACGAATCGTTCTGAACGAATCTTCCACGGAACTGATCCGAAAGTACCGGTTCGGTCAAAAGAACCGTTCTGCCCATCACTAAAATATGAAGAAAAGACAAATGAACAACAACATACGAAGAAATATGGATGATGTACCATAACTACAGTACAAACCCAATAGTTATTTTAAGATAATTACCATAAAAAGAACTAAAGATTCTTTGTAGAATACCATAATTACTACAGAAGCATGATAGCTACCATATTTGCACTATAGTTACCGTAACAACTGAGATGTATATTTACCGTGATAGTAATGTATTATTTATTTATGACATATTGAATTAAAGAACATTGTTAAAAAAAAAAGGATGTTAAACTTTGATATGTACGGTTGGCACATGTTGCTAAGAAATAATGCGATCTGAAAGAATGCAGTACTACTACGAAAAGTGAAAATGGTACTCGTGGATTTTTAGGTTATGGCAGTCTCTTTCGTTTTTCAGTAATATCGGCCGAAAATTAACGAGCGTACTGTATCGGAAGTCGGCAGAATTGCCGATTCAACTAAATATTGGCAAAATCGGCTTCTTCAATACAGCTCTACATTTAATGTCATGAGTAAACATATTTCAGACTGCAGGATATTGAAAAAGACTTTAATTTCCATGTAGGTTTATTGTGTGTATGTTTTTTTTTGCAAGTGTATATTGAATGAAGTAAAATGTTTTTATTTTTATTACTTTCAATGATTAAACTTTAATGACCAGTTACAGATATTTATGACACTAATTTTGAGGTTAAGCAATTTTACTAAAGCATTCCAGCCAAGCAGGTTGCCAGCGATAGACGCTTCTCTTTTGCTGGAAACACTATCTCCAATCGTAGAGCTAATTTAACTCCTGAACGTGCAGAACAAATTATTGTTCTGCATGATAGATTAAAGAACAGAATTTAATACTCTGTGACAATCTCTCTTAGAATTATTGTGCTGAAAAGTGGAAATGTTGAAACAATGTGAATGTACTTTTCAAACAACATGATTTTTGGTGCTAAGTTTGTTGAAGCTCAGTAAGGACTCCAGAAAAATTGACAACGGTGAAATTTTTCCAAAGATATGTTACATTTACACAAACATATACTTGGTTATGTTAGTTGGATGATATCAGTTACTAATGAACCAATGGAAACAGGTAAGATTCAATGAAAAAAAAATGTTCTTTTTTTTCTAGCAGTGCAAAATGTAAACACACACTGTAAATAGTTACCCAAAATTAATAAGCCCACTTCATTTTA
Organism: Bacillus rossius redtenbacheri; assembly: GCF_032445375.1. NCBI lineage: Eukaryota > Metazoa > Arthropoda > Insecta > Phasmatodea > Bacillidae > Bacillus > Bacillus rossius. Next base: position 16,583,675 of record NW_026962010.1, read on the forward strand.
ATACTTTATTCAAACATGATATTAAGTTTAAGATAAAAATAATTTCCCTAAAGTGTAACTGTACCACAAAAGCTCGAGCTCGGCTCGAAGTAAAATTCTTAGGCTCGCAGACCTCTAGCTTATTTATAGAAAAAATCCTAACCGCTAATCTGTACTAAAACTGAAATTTCTCAAGAAAAAATTGTTGTCTTTATATACACTTATACCAGAAATGTACCAAAATACATGTAATAAAGTCAAGAGACTTTTAGTGCAAGCAGAATACATCTCACTTACATTATATATGTGGATATCATCTGTTAAAAGATTCGGGTTTGGGTTCGAGATTCGGCAATTCCAGTCGAGGATTCGAGTTAGGATTCGGATTCGAGGAAATCAGGATTCGCCCCATCCCTAATTTCAACATGCAGTGGTAGTATGGTTGAAATCCTATCTTAGAAGTGCTGACGCAAGAACACATTAACGTAAAAATGAATGAAAATAAACATGATCCAGTCTTCTTGGTGCACCAGACAAAACAGTGCTTCACCCACTGTTTGTGAGAACAAGGTTCTGAAACATTACTGTTTTTTAACGTGTGTGTGTTCCAGTAAACAAATAGTTCCTTCTAAAAGAATAGGTAATGGTTACATTATTTTTCTCTTGTTTTTGAATGATGTTATAACAGGATTTATTTGTAATAATTGGCAATACATAAAAGACAGCGTCTTAAATTATTGCAAAATGATTTTAAAGCGAGGTTTCACAGTGGTGATACAACACATAAGTTAACACAATAAATCATTATTCAACATAATACTTCTTGACTATTTCATGCAAGTATTTTAATTTATTGCAATATAGTATATGTTACAAGATTATGTACATTAAAGCAAGTCATTTGTGCTAGTATGATTTCAACAATCTGCGACATGAACTTTGTTCTGTGACAATTTAGCACTGACGACACAAGATGATGTTATCACACTAATGTTATCACAAACTTGTAATGAATAATGCTATGTACAATATTTTCAGCCAAGTAGAAAGCTAGTAGAATAACTTACACATATGCTTGCACATTCAACTTTAAAACCAATGTAATACCCTATAATGCAAGTATCCACAAATATTTTAAATAAAACTCTAGTCTTGACCTATGGGGTGGAGATTATAGACAGAACAAAGTACCTTAACACAGAGATTATAGACAGAACAAAGTACCTTAACACAATAAAGTTGATACAATGTTACATTTTTAGTGCATAACAAAATTTTGAATTGAATATATTTTTGTCTGTAAAACAGAATTTGTTTAATTGTGTGATGTGTCAGAATTTCAGTAAAATTTTCAAGTCATTTTTACTATTGTTAATTATAAGATGTGACTGACAGATTAGTGTGTAATTAGCAAGCCCCCCCCCCCCCCCCCCTTGTTTTGTTATAATAGGTATATTTAATTATTCTCTGGCTTGCGACCAAACAGCACACACACAGTGTCAGAGCGCTAGATGACCCTATGTTGTGATCCAAGTGTGATCAGTTATATTGCTGCATGATTTTAGTGGCATTGCTTCCAGTGTTGTTAGTGTGAAAGGAAGAATGGAGTGTTCTTTCCTGGTTGCTGAACATTTCCACCACGTACAACACGACCATACAAGAGGTTGGTCCACATATTCTCAACATCACCACCATCATGTCTAGCCCATCCCAGAACGACTACATATCCGGTTTTCTCCAACTGAGTAACCAGTGCACATTGTAACTAAAACGTATACCTGTGCAAACATTCCAAAATTTAAAATATCATATTGAATACTTTATTATTTATATTCAATTCAATTTAAAATGTGCACACTATGAAATAATGAACATTCATTTGTTTGTCTGTAGCATTTCACCTCCCGCAACTATCAAAATGGACGACTTGAGGTACTCACCCTTTGACATCGTGTTTACGTGACACATGAGGAAAAGGGTGGAAATGTGGGCAACAAAGGAAGCAGTCGCTGCCTAATGCTTCATGTGGCCGCAAGGAAGCATTTAATGTTTTTTTTTATGTTCTGAGCGTTTAAATAATGATACAATTTTTATTTCATCCCTCATTGAAAGAGTTCATGTTTTACACCTTAAACAGCATTTCACACCTTAAAAAAGAACATTTTAACTAAGAAAAATTATAATTTTGCAGGGATGATCGCTCAAGTACAATTCTCAGCGCACGTGCATGTGTGCTCTAAACACTTCGTCACTGCAGAGTACAGGAAAGTTAATTACTACGTTAAATTCTTAAAGAAGAATTCCATTCCCAGTACTTTTACATTCACGCCTAGGAAACTAAATCATCTCATGCAAAAAAATTTGTTACAGATCAAATGTGAGTACTCTTAACATTAAAAAAAAGTTCTCGTGTCCGAGAACTATTTATTAAACAAAGACAGTTTCCTTTGTAGGTTTTTCCATAGAAAGGCAGTGACTCTCTTGAATTACCTTATCAAATAATGCAAGTTCCTGCAATGGAAAAGTGGTAAAAAAATCTAAATTTTGTAATAACATGTGCTTCTCAGTAAACAAAATTATAGCAGGTAACATTTTTGAGTTATCAGAGATAACTTCATTGTAGAAGGCATACTGGTTTTCTGAAATATTTAGGTAATAGAGATTTATTTATTTTGCAGTTAAGTATTTTGTTTAGTAATAAGCCAACAATTCCCACATAATCAACACAAACACTGAAACATTTTCAAACAGAACGTAAATCAATACTATGTGCCCTGCTTTAACGCATTGTATGCTTGTGGGATTTCAAAACCATCAGTTTTTTCCTCTCCACGAAAATTAATAAATCCAGCCTTTTTGTTTTCTTAGCTATGGATAGCAATAGGCTTTCACAAACACATTCTTACCACGTCACTATCCACACATCAATATAATACGCAGAAACATAAAAACTTTACGTTTTTTAAGCCTTTTGCTTCCCAAGTCCTAGAAAAAGTGAGATCCTTACACCACCTTCAAATAAATTCATATTAAAATGATTTTGTCCATGAAAACTCTTTCAACATAGCTTATTCCATTATCAGTGGCTGGTTGTTTTTTACATTTTGTGTCCCACAGTTGACAGTGGCGTTACTTGAACTGCTTGGTTCCGCCCCACTTCAAGTCGTCCACTGAGGATAGAGACATTGGTGTACAATAAAAAACATGTACATCCTAGTTGCAATGATAATGGGTCCGATGTAACTACACAGAGCTTACTTCAAAATGTGCAAAGCAGATCTGATATCAAGCTGGGGAAAATACTGTAATCAAGAAATTATTTGATAAGTTGAAAACAACGCAAATACAATTTGTGTAACATTTTAAAAATATTTATAACCATTTATATGAAAAACCAGGTATGTACAATTATTTATTAAAATATAACTTTAAAACTATCATAAAATACATTAAAAGAAGAAATTTTCCCCATATATACATAAAATCAATATTAGTATTCATAAATATTTTAAATTTGTTATATTTGAACTTAATAATAATAAAAAAAAACACCCAACTAATAATCGTACAAGTCTACTATGTTCAATGAAAATGTATGCACAATGAAACCAATTCAGAGACCAGACAAAATGCTACAAAATGATGGAAAGCATAAAAAGGGGGGAATTTATCCGGGAATAAATACAAACAGAACGTCAGGAAAATAAAGAATAAAGTATAATATAGGAGAAAATAAAAAAAAATTGGCATAATTAAGGGGTTCACATAGATTTATGAATTAATAAAATAAATACCTTTATCTATTCTAGTTGACACAAATTTGATATAAAAAAAAGAACAACTGATCACAAACCGATCTTGCTTAAAAAAACACATAGTTAACAACACTGCAGTACATTACAAACTCACAAATAATGAAACCCAAATCAATTACAAGAATTAAAATGAAACTTGAAAAATAAATGCTGCACACAATGTGTGATGTCACAACCATGAGGCAGGGCTTAAAATGTAATGCTTTTAAGTGCAAGATCACTCACTGCCTTGCCATAACTGCTAGATCCTATGCCACAAGGCACCACCCAAATACATATACGAGGGTTATTTTTTTTTCAACCTCCGATCGGCTGTAATAAAAAAACGGGAATGAATTGGGAAATTATTTTAATGTCAAAAGAAACGTACATCTTTACTCTATTTTTCCACATAATCAACGTGCAGATTGAGGCATTTGTCGTACCGATGCACCAGCTTTCCAATACCCCCTGCATAAAATGATGCCTCCTGCCTATTCAGCCACGTTATAACAGTGCTCTGCAGTTCATCATTGGTGTTGAAGCGTCGTCCTCCAAGCCACTTTTTCAACGTGGGGAAAAGGTGATAGTCACTCGGTGCCAAATCCGGACTGTAAGGAGGGTGATCAAACACAACTGAGGTGTGAGTTGGCTGCTCCACATGGTTGGTGGAAGGGGGTAAACACTACGAGACGTGTCGATTCGTGTACGAGCGATTAGGGTATCGAATAATGGGCATGCCATGGAGAAATGAAACTGTAATCACACTGCAGGGCACTGTTAAAACGTGGCTGAATAGGCAGGAGGCATCATTTTATGCAGAGGGTATTGGAAAGCTGGTGCATCGGTACGACAAATGCCTCAATCTGCACGGTATTATGTGGAAAAATAAAGTAAAGATGTACGTTTCTTTTGACATTAAAATAATTTCCCAATTCATTCCCGTTTTTTTTTATTACAGCCGATAGGAGGTTGAAAAAAAAATAACCCTCGTATGTAATCATTAGTAACCATCATATATTTCCATAATATATTAAAATATGTACAGAAGACCTAAATGTTGATTTTTTATTCCAGCAGATTGAAGAAATATATGTACCAACAAATGTACAAGACCGCAAAAAGAGTTGTTCAGACACCAAAGTCAACACCAATAGACACCTTTAGTACTTTTATACTAGGTATTTCTCCTTCAAGTTATCTAACCTCTTCTCTTGCCCTTGACATTAGTGCTAGTGGAAAAATGTTAAGTGACTCCTATTTCTTCAGTTCTTATGAGAACTAAAAAAACTTTCATCTCACACATTCGAGTTGGCATCGGAACAACTCTGCTCACAAAACTACAACCTTAAATAACTATGCTTGTCAAAAAACACAAATAAAGAATAAAGTACATACTTATTTAAATTATTTAGGTACATAGTTTTCACCTCATTATATTTACATTATAGGGACAGTTCAAGTAAGATCAGAATGTGTTCTCGCACATGCAATACATATATTGATCATTGCAATATATTTTTCAAATGTTAATGATACCATCACATAAACAATATTCCAATTAAGGCCATGTCCAAATTTGAGAAACTTATCCAACAATACAGCCTCAAAAATTAGGTTGAGGGTTAAAACAATTGCCTCCCCACATCCCCACAAAAACCAATTCCAGACACACAAATTTTAAGTTATCACAACCATGCTGTACTGGAAAAGTTTACTAACATTACCCTGACTAAAAGTTCAACAATATGACATTCAGCAAGTGAAACCAATACTGTAATGGCATAGCTTGTGGAGATGCAAGCAAGAACTCAACAGCAGAGTTGACTGTTAATGAAGACCACACACACGTTACCAGCATTTGGGGTGGGGACAGATTTCTTTGGCCAGTGGAAACTAGTAACACAAAGGTCAAGAAATTAAGATATTTTTGGCATGACAGATTTTTCACAAGTTATGATAAAAAATTGAGTTCATGCTAAATAATAATAATAAAAAAAACAGGTTTAACCACTGTGGGAATAACTGATATACCAAACAATCTCATAGCCTAACATGAGGCTAACACGTAGACACAACATGAGTAGGGACATGATTATATGGTGAATTGCAATAAAATCGAAATACGTAACACTGCAACGCATGTCAATAAGCCATATAACATTTATAACTAAAAATTAACTCCAATCACAAAACCCTAATCTTTTACTACAGTAAATTCAATAAATGTAATTTATTTAGCAGGGAATTTGTACCAAAATGTATGCACTAAAAAGTTTGGAAACATTTTTACTTCTGTTTTATCTAGGAACTGATATTAATTTTACATCATGGCATTGGTACATTTTTCGAAATGCACAAATAGTTGCCTATTTATAACATGCTTATTAAAAATTATTAGACTGCAAAAGTGTAATATATATTAGAAAAATCATTTATTTATTTATTGTCATATTTGTTCAATAATATGGCATAGTTATTAATAAAAAGTATTCATAAAAAATAAAAATAACACAATAATCCCCTGTTTTTAAAAATGAAATGAGCCTAAAAATAAAACCATATAATCCTGTCCCTAGAGATGAATCGATAAATGAGCGGTGAGGATTAAGATAGGAGGTGATAGGATAGCATCAACAAGAAGATACAAGATATGTTAGGTTGTTCAAGCAAGCGTAGAACATGGCTGGGAGATAGTCCACAGTCCGCACCAGCGAGGTTACTGGGTCTCCTGCAAGCGCGGTTCACTTGAAACTGTGGGGGCAGAGACGCCCCCACTCCTGTCCCAAGTTCTTCCACTGCCTCAGAACAGCAGAGGCAATAACTGTCAAACACCGGCCCACCGCTTCTGGGACGCGATCCCCGCCCAAACCACACGACACCACTGCTAAACACTGACCATCCACGCTCAGTCCTTCTGCTGGGTACCAGATACGCATGCAACCACGACACGGTGTTCCCCCAGATTACATCCTTAAGTGCTTGGCTTTATCCACCATGTAGAGCTACTGCATTTTCATGCCATTCTTTTTTTCAACCAGGATCATTCATATACTGTCCCACCATATACATACAACAAATTATCTGCAGTTTATAAAATGTCAGGACAATATTCAATATTTAAATTTTTGTCTGACTAACTTTCTATTGGTCACACACTAGAAGTTCATTTTATGAAACAATGGCATTTGTTCACTGTTGCTTGCTGCAACATGGTAACCTGTCTTGTGTGTGCTGCAGTACTAACTGTAAAATATTTACATCTTTCTGAGCATATACTGTCAGAATAGTTATACACTACTGAAGTCCAGATTAAAACCATCACTTAAATCGATCAGATAGTGTTGAGTTGAAAAGTGTGGAAACCATCAAGTGTATCAAAGGGAAGAGGCAAAAACGAGGAAATTGTAAAGCGAGAAACAAGAAGATAGGTTCTACAGGTACGTGAGAGGGAGGGAAGGAGGGAGGGAGGTGCCATTAAAATGCAAGCAAGTGTTGTACAAGTGCCCACAGTCACGTACGGAGCAGACACTTGGACTGTGGACAAGAGAGATGCTGGGGAGATCAGAGCAGTAGGAATGAAGTATGTTGGCAGTTACGAGAATGGGAAAAGAGAGGCTGTCTAGGAAAATGAAGAATTTGAAGTACACAGGCAGAAGACCCCAAGGAAGACCACGGAGGAGGTGGGAAGAGCATATAGCTAAAGGAGTGCAGGAGAGAGGACAAGAATGGAACAGACTGAAGGAGGAGGAATGGAGAAGTGACAGAGGAAGATGGGGTCAGTTTACTTTGCTGACCCGGCTGCAGGCTAAATGCAGTTGATGAGGATGAGGATGACGACTGAAGCCCAATAATGTCAGGCTGCCTCATAAATACTTTCAGTTTCCAAATAAAAAATATAATTTCATACAATTTTCTTCTATATTACTGAATTTTTGCTATCAGAGGTGTTTTAAAACATACAGTCAAACCTCTATCTATCGTTTTTCAGGGGACCAACAAAAAAATTCAGTAGATGCGGACATTCAATAGATGTGGACTTCACTCTAAGAATTTTTAAAAAATTATATTTCAACCCAAAATTAGTGTCAGAAATATATCAGTTACTTGTCATTAAAGTTAAATCAGTTGAAAAATAAATAAAAATGGAAGTATTTTACTTAATTCAATTTACACTTGCAAAAAAAAAAAACATACGCACAATAAATCTACATGGAAATTAAAGACTTTTTCAATATCCTGAAGTCTGAAATAAGTTTACTCATGTCATCAAATGTAGAGCTGTACTGAAGAAGCCGATTTTACCAATATTTAGTTGAATTGGCATTTCTGTCGACTTCCGATACGTTTGTTAATTTTCGGCCGAAATTACTGAAAAACGAGAGATACTGCCATAACCTAAAAATCCACGAGTACCCTTTTCACTTTTCGTAGTAGTACTGCATTCTTTCAGATCGCATTATTTCTTCGCAACATGTGCCAAACGTACATAAAAAATTTAACATCCTTTTTTTTCAATAATGTTCTTTAATTTTAATAAGTCATAAATAAATACATTACCATCACGGTAAATATACATCTCGGTTGTTACGGTAACTGTAGTGCAAATGTGGTAGCTATCGTGCTTCTGTAGTAATTATGGTATCGACAAAGAATCTTTAGTTCTTTTTATGGTAATTATCTTAGGATAACAATTGGGTTTGTACTGTAGTTATGGTACATCATCCATATTTCTTCGTAAGCTGTTGTTCATTTGTCTTTTCATATTTACGTGCTCCATTACTTGGCTGCAGATTTAAGGTGATTTTTACTACTGTATACTATCGTTACTGTTTTTATGACGGTTTCTTTCTAAGAAATGGTTATTTCTGCAAAATCTTTATGGTTAAACAATCATCTATTATAATTTATAGTGACGGGACCACATATTTTGTACGATCAATGCGGACAAAACGGTAATTCGAACATCGGTACAAGCGGACTTTTTTAACCTTAGTTGTATGGCAATTTTGCCGGGACCGTAGAAAGTATACGATAAACACGGACAATCGATACATGCGAGTTCGATAGATAGAGGTTTGACTGTACTATGTAAACCCAAACCAACTGCCACACAATTGTAGATAAATTGCTGATGCAATAACAATTGCAAATGCTGGAGTGAATTCAAACTTAAAAGGAAATGCAGTAATAATATAATTCAAACAGTTCATCTTAGTATTATCTCCAATAAAATTAAGTGAAATTTTAACAAAACAATGATTTTTTCATTACTATAATTTTTAAGAAATAGCAGTAAAAAATAAAAAGCATTAAGCTGTTAGCTTAAAAAAAAAATTACTTGAAGATGTTTTCTAGTAAAATTGGTGGTATATTATAGATTACAGAATCTAAAATTTGAACTAAATTGCATAATGTTATCATCAGGTAGTTTAAAAGAAAAATTACATAGGTACATTAAAGTATCACTGTATATATATATATATATATAAAAATGGTGTGTGTGTCATCACAAACATAGTTGATTACGTTATATTACCATAAGCATCCATTTCATTTCCCATGTTCAATTATCTCACAAGATAGATAGATAGTTACAAGCTGAGAAGAATTTTTGAAAACTCAACATTATGAAACAATTTATGGAGAAGCTGTCAATGTGATGAAATACATAGTTTTATTTTAACACAAATTAAAAAATACTGTCTCGAGAAACACACCAGTAACAACTAACAACATGCTACCACATTCGCTAGAAAGTCTAAAAACAATACGCAGTCCTATCCACTGCTTGTCAGAGGAAAACATATATTGTACATGATGCAGTGTAATGAATACCCGGTGAGCGTTCGAGGAAACCTGCGACAACTGAGGTGTGCGTCCCTACATGCGGCACATGCAGTCCGGCTGCCGGCGACTGCTCTCGCGATGCAGCCTGCGAGAGCTCGTGTCCCCGTACTGGATGCCCGAGCCGATCCTCTCCGGATCCAGCTCGCCTGCGGACACACGACATGTCGATACCAGCACGGCACCAGTGTAGACAACTGTACGCTGTATTCATGAGAGCTGCCACTTATATCAGTATGCCTCTTTCAAAACAGCAAACTGCAGTTTGTCCAGCTCTGGACGGAGGGACCCGGGCCGGAGACGAGGCTGCCTTCGCAAGTGGTCGCAGGAAAGACGAGAGGAAGGAAGTGGGAAACACCCTGCGACAAACTTTATTATTGCTCTCCCTCTTTCCCTCTTCCTCTTGCTCATTGTCTTCTTCCCTTCGCCGCTCTCTTTTCCCTCCACATTTTTAAAGTGTTTTGTCTCACCAGTCATGCCCTTGCTGAGATTAACGAGGCAGTTAACATAAGCTGTCAAAAATTAAATGTGATGCAGTTTAGACTCGGAGCATGTAGTTTTTCAACAAGTGCTCACACAGCTAAGAGTACTTGTAAGTTAAGGGTCTGAAGGTCTGGAAGTTGGAGTGGAGAAACACACTACAGCAGCATGTGGGGAAATTTAACAATAAAATTAAATTAGAAGTAACGAAAAAATTATTACATAACTTTTTTGTACTTGGTCAATTCATTTTATAAGAATTTTTTCTATGTTGAATTGTTTGTGAGATGTGGTGTGAAATTTAAACTTTTTTGAAAAGTGTGTAAATCTAACTTTGGACAGTATTTCATCATTTGACTGTTACGAGAACTCATATAAGAAAATTATCTGCCATTGTAAGTTCTCACAGTTGTAAGAATCCACTGTAATAATAAATGTGTAGCATCTATAAGAGTGAGATTTCCATTTTTAAAAAAAAAATGTCCAGGTACTAAACAAAGATTATATGAGAGTAACACCATTTGAAGTACATACATGCCCTGGTTATCTTGGATCTCTTTCTAAGCAATGGTATATTTTTTTAAAAACTCAAATCATTTGAAACACAAAGTATTCAAGAGCTGGTACTTGAAAACAGATACACTATGAAACAATGCAGTTTTGGTGGTGAGATCTACACACTCTCGTACACATAAAGATTTATACTAAGAAATGCCCTGATGCACGAATAGGTTTATGGTGAGGTGTGGTCCAAACATGTGGCGACACAAAGAATTAAGTAATCGATTTCTTCTATCACTGTAGACAGTAGCTTCCTGTGGTAGTTCTTTTCAATCATCAATAGCATGAGCGTAAAAATGTTTGTTTTAAAGTTTGAAATCACAAATCCGTCATGAGATCAGTAATTAGATATGTATTTATTATACATGTGCCGTGTCTGCCGCCCAGCCGGGGTCAGCAAGTGATGTGTGTGCTAGCGAGACGAGGAGGGTAAAATCTAAAAATAAACCAGCCAGAGAGAGAGAAAGAGAGAGAAAGAGAGAAAGAGAGAGAGAGCAACAGTGTGTGTGTAGGAGGCCATTTGGCAGTGTTTTCGGTTCTCCCTGCCTCTCATCATTGTAAATGTACATGAACTAGCACCCTGCAAAATCTTGAAAAGTTTTTGACATAACTGTGCCCAATCATTATTGCTTTTGAATGACATTTTCCACACTTACAACTGAAAATTCGTGACAAAACTGGTGTTTATAAGTGCAACTTTAAGATTCCTCCAGCCCCACCCAAGTCTGCCAGTAACGTGAGTGTGCTAGTTTTTACAAAAAATAACTGACAAAGAGGAGCTTGCCACCTCTCCTCTCTGCGGAAAATGGTAAAAGGGGGTGGGGGAAAGAAGGTATAAAAATAGCAGTCTACTCCTTTGTCTTTTTGCTAGGTCGTGCAGGAATACAAAGGGTCGTAAATATGGAGGAGAGGAGAGGAGAGGAGAGGAGAGGAGAGGAGAGGAGAGGAGAGGAGAGGAGAGGAGAGGAGAGGAGAGGAGAGGAGAGGAGAGGAGAGGAGAGGAGAGGAGAGGAGAGGAGAGGAGAGGAGAGGAGAGGAGAGGAGAGGAGAGGAGAGGAGAGGAGAGGAGAGGAGAGGAGAGGAGAGGAGAGGAGAGGAGAGGAGAGGAGAGGAGAGGAGAGGAGAGGAGAGGAGAGGAGAGGAGAGGAGAGGAGAGAGGTGGCTGCCTCACATCATTCCGTGTATAAACAGATGAAGAACTGAGGGCCAACAAAAGTTCTGTATTTCTTATGCGCCAATAAGTTGAGACACGAAACAAAAAGACCTCCAGTAAAGACAGATATATGGCGAGACCCCTATTCAAGGGTGATCCTTGCGGTGAAAATGTTCAATTTTTTTGCCCAAAATTAAAGGTGTAATTCATACACAGGGGCGACCTTCTGCGGGTGAATAGGGTACTACTTGTCTGTTTCCTTCCTTTAATCCACAACTCAATAGCAGTAACTTACCGGTTTCTATTTTGGCAAGGATGGTTTTGGAGCACTTCAAAAAGGCTTCTTCCACATTCTCGCCCGTCTTTGCGCTCGTCTCCAGAAACATTAGCTCTGTGGGAATACAGACACATCATGAGCATATACTTGATGCTCCAACTAATGCATTGAACAATAAAGAACATGAATTCCACTGCAACACTCAACTAAACACTTTATCTTGTAACTAAATTTAAACAAAACTCTAGGTACATAAAAACCTTTTATGTTTTACTAATCCTTTTATATTGACAAACCAGTTAAATCATATTATAGTGAAGTACAATAAATTATTTGGACACAGCTGAAAAAAAAAAAGCCTTTAAGTTTCCAAAGTGAAGTTAAATTAAAATTATTTTGAATATTAAGTTGGTTAGTTAAAATTTTATTAAGTATATGCCCAGACCTAAATAATAAATCTTATAATTCAGAGTATATGCTAAAAGTCTTAAAACTCAGATGCCTGGTTTGGCTTTAGTGCATTAGACCAAATAATTTTGATTCTCGTAAATTATTGTTAATGAAAAATTAGAATTTCAAAAAATTACAATTTTATTCTATATATAATTAAGGCCACAATATTCTATAGCTTTCTGGTTTGTACAAACTATATTTTATCAGAAACACTAACAGCATTGCAGAAAGCCAGTGAATGAGTTCCAGGTATCCGTGTTTCCAAAATACTTTCCATTCTGTCGCTACCATGTATTATTTTAGTGCCTAAAAATACAGAGTAAAGTCAGGGTCCTACCGAAACCGCCCATCAGTTGGTAATATGTTAAAGAAACCCTAAAGGATGCTTCAACTACACAATATTAGTTGTGACAAGTACAGAGCTCTCTCACGAGCCTCACTCACCATTCTCCTGCGCGAAGCGGCTGGCCTCCAGGAACGTCACCTCTCGCTCTGCGTCCAAGTCGCGCTTGTTGCCCACAAGCAGGATGACGATGTTGGGGCTGGCCAGTGTCCGTGCGTCTGACAGCCAGTTGCCCAGCGCATTGAAGGACTCCCTGTTCGCAATGTCGTACACCAGCAGTGCTCCAGCCGCCCCCCGGTAGTAGCTGCGCGTCACCGACCTGTGCAACCGCCCCGTCACAGCAGCCAGTAGCCCGGCAGGTTCAACGACTCCCTGTTCGCGATGTCATACACCAGCAGTGCTCCAGCCGCCCCCCAGTAGTAGCTGCGCGTCACCCACCTGTGCAACCGACCCACCGTCGCAACAGCCGGTAGCCCAGCGGGTTCAACGACTCCCTGTTCGCGATGTCATACACCAGCAATGCTCCAGCCGCCCCCCGGTAGTAGCTGCGCTTCACCGACCTGTGCAACCGAACCACCGTCACAGCAGCCAGTAGCCTGGCAGGTTCAACGACTCCCTGTTCGCGATGTCATACACCAGCAGTGCTCCAGCCGCCCCCCGGTAGTAGCTGCGCGTCACCCACCTGTGCAACCGACCCACCGTCACAGCAGCCAGTAGCCCGGCAGGTTCAACGACTCCCTGTTCAGGATGTCATACACCAGCAGTGCTCCAGCCGCCCCCCGGTAGTAGCTGCGCGTCACCGACCTGTGCAACCGACCAACCGTCACAGCAGCCAGTAGCCCGGCAGGTTCAACGACTCCCTGTTCGCGATGTCATACACCAGCAGTGCTCCAGCCGCCCCCCGGTATTAGCTGCGCGTCACCCACCTGTGCAACCGACCCACCGTCGCAACAGCCGGTAGCCCAGCGGGTTCAACGACTCCCTGTTCGCAATGTCATACACCAGCAGTGCTCCAGCCGCCCCCCCTGTAGTAGCTGCGCGTCACCGACCTGTGCAACCGACCAACCGTCACAGCAGCCAGTAGCCCGGCGAGTTCAACGACTCCCTGTTCGCGATGTCATACACCAGCAGTGCTCCAGCCGCCCCCCAGTAGTAGCTGCGCGTCACCCACCTGTGCAACCGACCCACCTTCACAGCAGCCAGTAGCCCGGCAGATTCAACGACTCCCTGACACCAGCAGCGCTAGCTATGCATCACCGACCTGTGCAACCGAGACACCGTTACATTAGGCGAGTCGAATGACAACCTGTTTAAGCCCGTAAGGCAGTATGCCCAAAATCTCACTGATTATTTCTTGCTGATATGAAAATATGACTTTATATTTTTTGGTTTATGTGTATTTTTATAGATTGTTTGGTAGTTCAATTTGAGTAACTGGGAAATGCACCATAGTGCCTTATACACAACCCAATAAATTTCAACAATGGAATACTTACCAATTAATTTAAGGTTTTGATTTTTAGGTTTTTGTAATTTTGTTCTGAATAAACTGCACTTTTAATAAAGAATTCTATAGGGCATTTTATAGAGTTAAATTTTTTTACAAAGGTACTTAAAGTTTTGAATGACTTCGTATGAATTAAGAATTGATACTGTGTTACATGTGTTTGTCATAGATGAGTGTATGTTCAATTTTGAGTACCTAAATTTACTTTATATAAATGGTCTACAATGATCTCTTGAGGATCTTTTGATACTAATAAAAGTAAAGAAAATTTTAAAAGTAATTTTAAAAGGTGAATAGTTTAGAATGTGAACTAGTTTACAGTGTGGCGTTTAGAAATGGCGTGGCGCAGACGTAAACCTTCCCCTCCCCTGCTCATCCTCTCTCTTTAGTGTCTGGTCCCTCCACTCCTATGGGTTTTGGCTTTCCCTCTTTTCCCCCTCATGCATGGGCGTTGAGCTCCCTCTCTGTTCACGTACTAGCACCTGACCACCAGTTTAGTTTCTTTCAGTCTTTCGTCAGCTCGTAATGTTAACATTCATTTGCAGGATCAGGCGATTTGCCACTTCAGCTCTCAAAACATTATTTTCTTATTTAAATGTGCTACTTGAACGATTGGTGTGGCACGTACAGGTATTTGTAATTGTAATTTGGCCTTGCGCCTCAGCAGAGGTGGTTCTGTCATGTGTTGTTTCTACTCCTACATTAGGGCTCACTGAAACTTCCAGTTCTTGGTCTTAATTTCTCTTACCCTATTTGTTTGTTCAACTTACTTTGGTAGGACATTTCACGCCGTCCTGTCACGTAAGCTAGCTTATTATCTATTTCATTTTTTTCACTTTGTGCATTTCACTTATTACTATTTTCATTATCTCTCATACTAATTGATAGATGCTGGCATTATTTTTGTAGGGAAATGGTTAAAGTTTTTGATAGGTACTCTTGTGCCACGTACAAGCTGTTTCTACTTTTACCTCTGCAGAGTAAAGTAAATTTGGGGGCAATTATCATTGCCACAGGTATTCATATTCTCAGGGAAGGAATTGATATTGTATTCAAGGAGGATGCAAACGTATCCAATAATGTTAGTCTTGTTATTATTTGTATTTTGCTTCATGGGGATCGCACTTCGTGTTTCTGAACGCCCCTCAAAGAGGATTTGCGACAGTCACGCGTATTCTTGGGCTGTATTACTTTTGTAACTTGCAGATGTGAATTCTTTCATATTTTTCCGTTTGTTAGAGTCGTGAGATTTGTATTCATGTAAATTGTGCTCCATGAATGTTTCTTGCATGATTAACAGCTCGAGCATTTGAAGTTGTTTGTTGTCTCGGACGTCTTTCGTTAGAATTAACATCCAAACAATTTCAGTATTTCAAATTTTGTAGAGTGTCTCAACATGTATTTTGCTTGTATCTACATGGATTTTTGAGACAATAAATTTTTTTTAGATAGAATCAAAATATTAGATTTACAAATTCAACATAAAGTTTTAAAAATCAAGGCTACTTAGGGAAAAAACACATAAATACATAGAAAAGATATGGTTGTCATTAGTAGAGCTCTAATGATAAAACATGAAAAACCAAATTATTTAATTAATTATTTATTATAATAGAAAAGCATCTGGGCGAGTGTGATGGCTGGCAGTGTGATGGCAGGGTGCGAGCACGGACTGAGGACGTGCGTTGTGATTGTGCCTTTTCATTTTGTTAGACTTTTTTTTTGTTCTGTGGCAGCGCAGTGAGTTCAAGAGCTGCATGCGGCTCGCGAGCTGTGGTCTGCCGACCCCTGGTGTAGGCCCACGAGAGATTGAAATTAGTTTTTAGTCACTGTTACAAAGAAGTCCTCAGCTTTTACCATTAATTTGTGTGTTACCATGATTTTAATATCAGTAATAAATCATTGTTTCGTCAGACATTTTGGTACCATTTCAAAGTACTGTATTTATCTGCAAAAGAGTTGCCCGTGTGTATGGGTCTACGGGTCGCAGCTATTATTTGGGTCATAAAAATACGTTTTCTTCTCCATAAGGGCTGCCCTCAAGTAAGAGTCGCACCATATATCTGTCTACAGTAGAGTACAAGTGTTCCATGTCTCAGCTTATTGGTGCGTAACAACTACAGCACTAATGTTAACCCTGGATCCTTATTTTGTCTTGCTTTCTGTGCTTCTTTATTACTGTGTAGAAGGGAGTGAGGCCAGCCCACTTTTCTCTGCCTCCCCTCTTCTGATTCATGACCCTTTCTAATAACAAAAGACAGTTGTGTATCCCTTCCCGGCTATTGTATTTTTTAAATCAGTCCTCTTCCGGAATAGAAAAAAGGGAGCTGAAGAACATAAAAAAAGTCTGTCAGGTGGTGCTGCTTTAGAAACAGCAGCCACCAATGATGGCTGTAGTTTTGTTATGGAATGTTGCAGTTGATAACTGAGGAATCTCATGCAAAAAAAAAAAACAATAATGTTGGGTCATAGTTGCATCTTAAAAATCTGTTGAAATAGATACATGGAAATAGTGCCAGTTCATGGACATTTACAAGTATGGAGAAGGGAGGGAGGGATAGAGAACCATCAACACCGCTACATGGCCACACACACTCACAAACTAGCTGGTTTATTTGTACAGTTCCCCTCCAGCAGAGTGCCAGCCCAGCAGTCACATGACTCGCCGGTGCCAGCTGTGGCTGGGCGACCGGGCAGACGTAGCACACTCACTCACTCACACACTGCTCATTTATACTTACTTGTAACATACTTATTAAAAACCAACACAGGAGAGTTATTTACACACATACTCGAGACACACCACAATTATAAAAATTTTTTTACCCACAGTTATAAATTCGCATGATAATCACACTACAATTTTTTTAACTAAAAATCGGCATAAAATATGCAACCCATACACGGGTAAATACAGTATTTTTTTTCCTTAAGCAACGAACCATTTTGAGATGTTTTGTGTACAATCTGGAACAGCGTTGTGATTAGAAGCTGGTGGCCAATGTGAATGTGTGAATTTTGGCTCAAAGATAATAAAAACAGTTAAAATCAATAATTGTTATCGAGAAACTATATTTTCATCATGAATCATTTAGAGCAAAGTTTTAACAAAATTTGAACACTATTTTCGAACCCAACAAATTCTCTAAAGAGTTTTTATTTATGTGCAATCCATATCAATTGTGAGCTAGACTGAGATCTGGATTGTTACAATTTTTTTAAATTTTCAAAGATTGATTGTTTTTAATATAGTACAGTTGCTTTTAAATCATATTTACCATTCAGAATGAAGACATTTTTTTTTTGATAATGCAATTTTTTTTTTTTTCAAGTGTTTCTAAGTTTTGTTTTTGATTCTAATATTTATATGTAATGTTCCTTTAATTGAAAATTTGGAGGGGTAATGTAACTTTGCACATCCCTGCCCTCCCTAATAAAATAAATAAGTTTTTGATATTTCTATAATTCTTAACAATCAGCTGATTAATGATGTGAAATTTTGTGTAGGCCTACTTCAAAGTTTTTATTTTAAAAAAAAGTTGTTCAATTACATTTTTAACTACTTTCGGTTAGTTTACTTGGTTATTATTTGTGGCAAGGTATGTTTAAGTTTTTATTTCCTTTAAATACTGATATATCTTTAATTTTAAGTGTCTATTTCATAGTGTGTTTGTGACATTTCTAGAACATTAGGTATTGTTTTTGTAAAGTTATGACAGATGTGTGACGCACTGGCTCCAATTTTTTTTAGACAATTTATTAATTACAGAGACATTTTGGCACTTTCTGTGTCCAGCAGAACCCTGTTATAATGTTTTTCTGCTTATAACGTCATATTTTTTAAAGTCCTGACATTTTCCCCATAAGAAGAATGTATTTACTTCCTGTGTATAACGATTTAACGAATGGTGCATTTCCTTTCTAAAACATTTGCTTACGAAAATACAATTTAAAAAAAAAAGTTTATAAAAATCTAACTATACAACACTTACTCCATCTGTGAGTTTAACATGTTATACTGTTTACTTTACAACTTATGTACATTTTAGTTTACAATCACTGTTATACCATACATGTATAGGAAGCCTCCCGATTATCTGGGGTAATGACTGGCCAGGGGCCCACAGATATCCAAAAACCATGATTAAAGCAATGTCAAAATTTTTTTTATCCAGACTACCTAGAAAAACACTGTAATGATTATCCCTCAAAGTAACGGCCCAATATGTTCTAGTAAAACAGAGCGCTAATCAAAACGGTGCTAGTCAGCAACTTTTTTTTCCACAAGAGAGTTTTTTAATCAAAATAATTTGTTTCCCAAATAGGTAGGTCAGTGTGACCGCTGACTACCATTTTAATCAAGACACTACTCCTGTACTAATACGCATCTAAATACATTTGAAGATTTGAAGTACATTTAAATAATAATGATGAATAACATTTAGAGATTAAACAACCGATAATTAAATTTAAAAATTAACGTATTGCATTGTTAACATAATAGGGCTTGGGTATAGTACCATTTTTTTCTATGTAGGCACTACCAAAAAAATAATGTTATTGAAATAGGTGATATATTTCAGTTCTAATAAGAATTAAAAAAAAAACAAAAAAAACATTTTAACATTTTATTATTAAATAGAATATTTAGCCTGTTAAAGTAATTCCCGACACTGCTGTTTACTAAATGTGTGTATGCCATGATCTGCCACTAGCACATCCTAGTGGTGCAAGGTGAACTAGCCCTCAAAGCTTCTGGCTTTTCTCTCCAGAGCTGCTGTTGAAATGCAGGATGGCAGATATAAACGTTTGTTGGACACTTGGGCATCATCGGAAATAATTATGCAATGAAGAAAGCGAATAGCTAATTAGGACAAGCAAAATAATGTTTGTTGATTTGTCACATTATTAATTCATTGCATTAGTAATCCATTGCATTGTATTTAATGCTACAAAAGTGCATTTTGCCATTGAAGGTACCTGTTACAGTTAAGTGCCTGTTGGCACCCCCATCTTGGGGAAAAAATTAATCCTTCAGTTTTTTGCCATTCTGATGTGTTTTCAGATGTACGTACATAGTTATACAATATTTTAGTTTGTCAACTATTCCATGATGGCAAGAAAAAAGTTTTATATTGCTCATTGTTAAATTTATTTTATTCGTAGTTAGAAATAATAAAACAAAAAACAGGTTTAAGAGGCACAAAAATTGGACTTGGGCATTTCCACTCTAAATGTCATTGCCATAAATTGTGAGATAATTTTACAGAAATGTGGTCTGTGTCATTAAAGATAAATAACATAAAAGTTGGAAGCACAACAAAGTTGAAGAAAAAATGTTGGCTTGTTTAAGCAAATTTGAGAATCAAGGGCACCCATCAGTGGTTTTAACATTAAAATTGTTTATATAGCTTTATGAGTCCATTGGTAAAACGTTCACACACTGAGTGCTAAATTGATACTTTCTGCTTATGTGTTTGTTCCACCTTTTGCCCCTTTAAAAAACATTACAACAGGGTTCTACTGTATATTTCTTTACAGAAATGCCTAGATGAGAGTATAATAAACTTTGTGTAGTGAAATGTCCTTGTACAAGAAATTGTGTCGTTTGGCTGAGAGCTGCATGGTTGGACATAGTTATGCCTCTTCTAGTCGTTCCACGGAATATTCTTTCTTGGTGGTAGCATGGACGTAATACAACTTAGTCAATGACATTTTGAATTTCTGTGAAAGTGATTTGCAACATTTATTGGACTCCTAGCCTTAAAAGTATTTTGCAGTATGAGCAGGAAAAGTGTGTGGTATTATTGTTTTGGAACCATGTGGAATTATACTTAGACTATGTAATGGAGATCATCATGTGTATCTTCAACCACAGAACATAAAATTCAATAATTTAAATTTAGCACAAATATTTTCTTCAGAAAAAAAAATCATTCTAAATTAGTGTCTGAAAAGTTTAACTCAAAAATTAGGAACTTTTATCCTATCATCACTAAACTTGTTTCATTCCACTACTTTACAAAGAATGCCTTTTATTTTAATAATAATAATAAAAAAATGCTTTTTCACTTCAGTTTTGTAATATAGAGGTTTTTCTTTAGTGAAAAAAAAAAAGCTTTTAATTTATAAATATATGTATTGAACAAACACTAATTTGGTTAAGTCGGTTGTACTAATAAAGGACAAGGACAAGGCAACGCACCTGAACCTCTCCTGGCCGGCGGTGTCCCAGATCTGCAGCTTCACGGACCTGCCGCCCACGTTCACTATCTTGGAGCCAAACTCCACGCCTATGGTGTGCTGTGAGCCGTCCTTGACTGCAACACACCCGCCAGCGCGTCACACGCACCTGTTCCCTTCCCGGTCAGTTCTACCATGTGCATCATTACTGCCAACAGGAAACACATGCAATTATCTAAACACTGTATTCTGCATTTTCATTTTACTTATTGTTTGGATGTGACGTTTGCTGGCCAGGGCTTCACTGTACTAGTAATCTGATTGTACGTCCCTCACAGATAAGTGTATCAGGGCCATCGAGAGAAACTACGGGCCTGGGGGCCTCCTCTATAGAACTTATTCAAAAAACCACAATTTAAAAAAAAAATCTCAAAGTTACCATGACCATAACTGTAAATATGATTTGCGTGTGTATCACACAATTTGTATGGTTTACAATGAATATTATTAGCAGTAACTTGTCATATTTTCGTCCAACTGTCAGGGTAAGCGCACACATTAAAAAACCTTGAAAATCCCACCCCCCTGTCCGCCATGCCCAGAATTCAGTGGTTATAACCCCCCCCCCCCCAGCCCACTCTCTTAACAGCCCTTGAGTATAACAAATTTGAAATACTTATATGAAGGCAAACTTTAAAATATAAATCCAAAGTCTAAAAATGAAACGAAGCTAGAATTCATTGATCATTTAGCTACAGTACCTAAATTTGCTAGTTGACTTTGACACGATAACTCATTAGTTGAATTGTGGTTGATAACAATAAAATGTTTAAACAAGTGCAAGAGCCTCTTCAAGATCAACATTATTTGTATTTTTGTCACTGAAAGAGAATATCCTATGAAAATAATGCATGAAGACGAAGAGTCTGGATTGCATTAGAGCAAATGACTGTTTTAAAAATGCACATACTAACGAGCTGCAACAGTTTTGGCATGTGTTAATTACCGTTCTGTACCCCATATAAAGATACCTATTCGATAAAGACAAAATTCACTCCCTAAGCCTGAGATCCACATGTTAACAAATGGGATAGTATCACTCGACTGCGACCGAGCATCCGAGAACGGCAACTGAATGAAAGCACGTCCACCAGGCACGCTGACACCGGACAGCACGGCTGTTCAGGCACTCACGCACTGTGACACTCCTTCAGCTACCTTCGAGTTGTTTTGCTTCCAAAACATCCCCACATAGATATGCTTTTGACTTTGAAAACAGTAAGGAAGTTTGTAATGACCATGCCATTGAACAGCGTTTTGAAAAACTGACAATCCACCTCCTCCCCCCTCTTAATCCCATTTAGTTGGAGAACTACATGTTATTAGCATTTATAAACTGTAATAAGAAATTAAGAATGCTGAGAAATTCCCTTCTTTAATTTTACATGACCCTGAACGGAGAAAAAAATGTCGGTGAACATCAACGTAAAGCATGTTACATTTTCTAGAGAAGAACTTGAAGACCAATCGAGGCCGGCATAAGAACAGCAAGGAAACCTGTGCTCTATTCTCTATCGTTGTGACTGGAACGAACTATCTCACCTTCACAGGCTTCTGGTCCTACTTCAAGGAATGTGAGGGCAAGCTAGCTCATGGGGGGGGGGGGGGGGGGGGGGGGAACAAAAAAAAAACATGTGCAGCAGAGAACCAAAGGTGGGTTTCAGAAGGAAATCTGTTAATTTTGCAATATTACAGCATGTATTTTAAAGTCTTTCACCCACTTGTTCATTAGCCATATTAAAATTTTTCTTATTTAAATCAATTGTCATATTAAAATTTTTTCTTATTTAAAATCAACTGTCTTTACACTTCAGTCATTTGTGTTTTTTAATAAGCTTGTTGTCCTGCATGACCAAGCAAAAAATTATATATAAATAAGTACATTACAATAAATTTTATTAATATTTTTTTTTGCTGAACTTGTGCTGGGACAAAAAAAGTACTCTACTTTTCTTGAAGAATCTTAGTTTGGGTCATAGCTTTATAAACATTTCTCTCACAGCAAATACCAGACACTACTCATGAGCAGTGTGAATACTGCACTGCAACGGGACACATTGCGAGCAGACAGGCACTCACACTTGCTCTCGATGAACTGGTGCAAGAGGCAGGACTTGCCGGAGCCCGCACTGCCGATCACCAGGAACTTGAACAAGAAGTCTGCAACAGAAACACAGTCATCACCAGCACCTATGCCAAAGGCAGCCAACCAGCTGTGACCCTCGCAATGTAAAGGTTGGCCACACGCAAATGTTCGGCCCGCAAATGAATAACACTCTCATGAGCAAACCTGTGAAAGAAGAGATCAAATTGCTAGCTGTCTTTAATCATTTTATAGATTACTTTTGGTTCCAGGCGTACTTATTATACTTCTATTATTTTGCAAATACTTAAAATTTAAAATAAAAACCTTTAAATAACACATTAAATTAGCTGAGATATTATTTTCATTCATGTTATTTAATATTAAAATATTGTAATATCACTAACATTTTTGACTTGATAGTTTTGTAATTTTGTACAGGGCAAAATTGTGGCCTTTCCTAATTTTATCACATACGAATAAATATGCCACACTGATTCTCTGAAATTTGGTAGCTTCCTCAACATTACCACATTTATTTATATAATATTGTATACATTTGTGTTCCTTTTTAAAAAGAACAAGAATTTGTGTGCTAAAAATTACAAATTTGTCCAATATCTGCGAGCAAAAAAAGTAAAAATTAAAGAAATAAGATCCTAGATACAATAAAATAAAGATGTTCAAGGATGCTAATTTTTTCTGATACACGTTTCATACCATGTACCCAAGTTTAGCTTTGATCCTGATTGAAAGATCCTGCATACATTGAAACTTCGGTACATGATACTTGCCGTTTTAATTTAGTATGACGAAAGATCCTAGACATTACAAAAACTTGTGATATATAACAATGAATAACGATTATAAGTTGAATACAAAAAAAAAATCTATAAGACTTGACATGATTTGTTTGTATTATAATGTTCGAGTTTTTATTTGGTCAGGATCTTTTGACATATTAAAATGAAAACAGCAAGCATCATGTACACAGGATCAATATACAGATATACACAATCACATCAAGGGATAAACTTGCACACATGATTTACAAACAATCACTATTTTTCTTCAAAATATTTACTGAATACTAAGCTTAGCTGATCAACTTCAAAAGAAAAGCATATGTGCTTCCACACAAATCTTAATGCATAAGCTGATAAATGCTGAAACATGCATTGCTACAAGACAAGTATCATTGAGCTAGCCAGAGCACACTGCTAAGATTAACCAACTAAACCAGTACAACAGGCCCCAACAGTAACCTCGTGATTATATGTCTTATAAATAAAAAACTCTTAAAAAAGAACACACAAACAAAAACCAACACACAATACACACGTAGTTACTGACAATCACTGTTCCACAAACAGTTCCATCCAAACCCCAACCACTGCCCCTAAGCTACTCGATAAATATCTTACGTCACAGCTTTTCCGCAAAGTAAAAATAAAATTACGAAAATACCATTTTGCAACACTAGAGACGTTTCTGTATTTACCTTGTAAACAGCGTTACAAAATTTCTACTAGTTTCTGAGAAATCACAGTTTTTATTTCACATTTCAATACCTGTACATTGCTGTTGCAGCCGCCATTAATTGTTTACCTGTGTCAGTTTGTGCATTTGTTTTGATGAACTTTATTAAAATATTATGATTGTTCGATTAGGTAAGCTACATTAAAAAAACTTTCAAACACTGTGGACGGTTGGTTGGGTTATTATAGCGACATAAATATTTCTTACGGTTGTTTAGAAATTACCAATTTAAGATGTGACTATCCTGACCTAACCAACCATTCTCATGATTTCACAGTATTTTTAATGTCGCTATACTAACCCAACCAACCGTCCACAATATTTTAAAGTATTGTTTATGTCGCTAATGTAACATATGAATTGTTTGTTACTACATGATTCAAAAGATTATTTTAGGTAAAAGAAATGCCAAAAAAAAATAAATACATTCTTCATTCAATGACATTTCGACAAACAACAGAAAATATAAACATTAATATTTCCCTACGACTGCAGTATGCCAACATATTAACTACGTTTATTATAAAACAATATCTCCGTTGACTAAAGTTCACCAAAATAAACACAGAAACCTGTATGGGTAATCAATAAATGGCAGCGGGCATCAATAAATGGCAGCGGGACCGTTCATGCCCAGGTATTGTAATGTAAGTTGAAAGTGTGATTTCTCATGAACTCTTATGCATTATTAACACTGTTTTCAGGGTAAATACTGGAACATCTATAGTGTTGGAAGAAGGTATTTTGTAATTTTATTTTAGCTTTTCGGAAAAGTTGCGAAGATATTTACTGCGCTCAGCTGATACAGCATGAAGCCAACCAAGGCCTGCCCCTCAATAGCAATATTTAACTACTGGCTCTGATACCTCTGCAGTGCATTTGTTGGCAGTCAAATCACCTCACCATAAAGCCACACAGGAAAGGAAGAAGCCTGGAATTGGTCACTATTGAAGGACAATTGGTGGAACAGTGAGATGCAATAGTGGAGAAAAGAGATCCCACAGAAAATTCACTGACTCACTGCAACATCTGCCAAGTTTCCCACTGATAGTTTTCAGCATTACAGAAGTCACTTATTCCGAAAAGGGAGCGTTTTGAAATTCACCAAAGATTGTAAGAAATTCAATAGTGTGCCACAGGATAAAAATTGACCCTTTAACAAATCATTATCCCCAGAATAAATTGTTAACAAAAAATCACTTGCACACAACAAACATAAAAATTAAACACCAAACATAATTCTTGATTAGCACAGTCGTTTGACAATTAAATGAAGGAAAAAAAAAAAGAAAACCATAACCCTTGAGACTGTTGATACCTACCAATTGCATGCTGATCTGTCAACAAAAAAACAAAAATGCAAAAATTATTAGAAACAATGACATAGACAAGCTTATAATCACTAGCCAAGATACATAAGATTCAGAAAAGGAAATCGCTCCAAGATGATTGTGTGAAAATTAATGATATTCAATTGATTACCTCAGATTTATCTTAGGTACCCTTGTTAAATGCTATGATATAGCTACAGCACTTTTTATTCATGCTATACTTGTACATATGACGATAAAAATTCTGATATTGTACGAACAGCATAATTATAATTACATAAACACGTACATACACAACAGGGGTACTTGAGAGTGAGACAAGAAATAAACAGGGCGAGTCTAGAAACCTTCTCTTGCACCTCGGATAGAAAAGAAACACCACTCTGTTTATAATAAAACTGTACAGAATATTAATAAAAATTACAAAATCAGCGTTCGGTGAAAACTAGCATAAATTACGTCCATATCATTTGCCTACATGTAAAAGCAATTAAAAGCTTTACTCACCATACGATTCGGACATCCTTTATGAATTTGAAATCAATATTAGGTAATTATTCGAATCAACTATCACCATTCAAATGACACTCGAAAGATACTCGTTACTTTTCACAAACATCTTGACATAATTTGCCCAATACGATTTATGGCCCTGCAAATCAAGACAACTCATTGAAATTTCCTGAACTCTCCCAACAGCAGTTTTATTAGTTGCTATATTAAAGGCCAAAACGCAGAAACAATAAACAGTTAATAAAAAAGTAATGACATTTTCTTAACCTTCACAAACTTTGTTAAAATATTTTCAAAGACAACATCAAACCATTTGTTTTATTCATATTCTTTTTTGAATGTGTTTAGATTTAATATGCACTTTTGCGTTCCATGTGCGAGAAATATTGTGCTACTAGATCGTTTTACCCGTCAGTTTGTAATGTTCTCGTCATTCAGATCACGCTCTTGATATTCATCCTCTCATGAAAGAAGGTTTCTTCTAAACGCTGTTTATTTTCCTTCATAGGAGTTGTTAAGTTAGGAGCAAATGAATTTAGGTAATGAGTTGGTACCTCTCATATAAACAAAGAAAATGTCTTAAAGATATATATATATATATATATTAAATCTAACACAAAAGTAGATGTCTTTCAGAATATAAATGCCTAAAATTATTTGATTGAAGGTGAAACTATTTTGACAACAATATAAGGGTATTGAAGTTGTGCAAATTTCTATAGAAATCAGGTCATCTCATCCTACTTTTTTTTTGCTGTCATTGATCAATTGCGAGTGACGTACATGCTAGACAGCGATGCATAGATGTTCATAAGAGTATTTCGAGAATTGGCACAACTGCAGCAATGTCAGTATCTGGATCGGGTCTGAAAGGCTCGTCAGCATCACAGTGGTATCCTTGTAGCTACTGTGATATGTCGTTCGCATTTTCCCATGTTGTGCGAAGACATTAATCCTTCTCGAATAAAGTTTCGCTGCAATGAGTGTCATGTTTGGTTTACACGTATTGACAGTTTGCGACGACATGTGAAAAAAATGTAAAGGTGAAGTCCATGTGCCTACTGCTGAACTACCTGCAGAAATTTCGGCTCCTCACTTTAGATTGGACACATGAGCGTACAAGAAAAAAAAAACAGATAAGCAGTAACCGATTGTTATGATGTCTGGACATGAAATTAACCCAAAATGTGTTCGGTGCATTACAGGTGAATGCTAATGGGTTCTACTTGGCTCAGTCTGCATTTCGTGGAATACTGAAAGATTACTATTATCTAAATACGTTCGGTGAGTCGAAGGACACTTGTACTTTTCTTGACTATATCAGGCAGAACATAATCAATCAGCTTGCTGATGACATAGCAACAAATGGACCTTTAAAATAAAATTTAACTTGTGGTTGGACTGTATATATGGAAAGCCATTTCCATTCGATGACAAAGTGAAGAAGTGTGCACTCAAAACATCGGCTGCAGTAATTTTACAGTTCTGACGATGTGAAGCAAACAGTTAAACACGGTGTACAGAAACTCTGTCAAGAAGAGGAAGACTGTGTCAGTAAAGGTTCTGGCTGGTCTCTGTCTAGTACAAACCGATTGGAGCTACTGTCGTAGCCATGGATATCACCCCCGTGATGCGGGTTGCGTAGTATTCTCAGGGAGGGTTCAGGCCTCGTGGCGGGGGAAATTAACACTATCAGAGCTACAATGACGTTTCGACAGTTTGACCACAAGTATTTATTGAGCCCTTCGCGTAATCTAGGTACATGGGCAATCCGCACAACACCCGTCCCTCCGCGGAGTGAGGCTCGGCTGCACGTGTTTGGGGTTGGGCAGGCGCCAAGTGCGGACTGCACCCCCTGGTTCTTTATGCGAATGATGAATGGTCTCTGCCCCTTCCCTATGATAGTGAGAAACCAATTAAGTTGGAACGCCGTCGCCAGCGACGTGAAGTCCGTCCCGTTGCAGCACGCACGCGTCCGCCGATGCGCGCAATGTCCCGCCTCAACAAAACCAAGAAAATACTTATTTACAATTAAATTAGTTACAATGGCGACCGATAGCGTAACGCCTGTGAATGTGAAAGTCCCGATCGCCCGGAACCAGTCTCACCAGTTCTGGCTCACGTCTCGCTGCCGCACTCGTCTTGCTGTGCGACCACCTTCCTCAGCCGCCAGATGACTACTCTCTCGTTGCCCGGCGACCCTCGTCCCAAGACACGTCTGTCCTCCCCGGCCGCCAGACTCCGACTCCCCTCTCCTGCCGTGCGTCTGCCTCTCCGCCCGACCACCCCCCACCTCCGCGACACGTGCAGCGCTCGGAGTGATTCCGGGTGTTGGTCTCGGCTTCGTCGCCCGGTTCCAGCAATTAAAATAATACTTTAGAAAGACATATAACAATAATAAAATTACAAAAATTACTGAAAATAATACATAAAAACAGTACATGACACCTTATTAAATAAAAAGTACGTTCTTAATATATACAAATTAAAATGTCACACTGCACGGGCAGGGGTGGTTCAGGAGTTGGCGCAGCATAACGGACTTTATGAGCAGGGGAGACACTTGGGTCGACGTCACTACGAATTAGTAATTTCACGCCGATGCAGGACTAAATGTTTATAAGATTGCTAACTTTCGCAAGTGTTCCTGTAGTAGAATATAAATTTTGTAATAAAATACCTATACTTTGTAAAGAACTTGCGGTGTTTTATTTCTCGAACCTGTCAATTTTGTGGTATTTTTAATTAAAGTTTTTTTGCTTCGCCCAGGGATCGAACCAAGGACCTTAATCGATCTAATTTATCACTTATTTAATAAGTTATTTTCTTGATAATTTTTGAATTTTTCCCAAATTTATAGGTTAATTATACGAATTTTCAAGATGGTGGACATAACGACTTATAGGAGGTTGGTTGGCTAGGAAACTAAGCTTCTATTAGGATTTTGAACATAATTTATCAAAATTATTATTTTTACATCATAAAATTAATTTTCTTTGAATCGTCCAGGGATCGAACCGAGGGTGGGAACTAATAAAATCAATCAGTATATTGATTGCATAATTATTTAATGAATTTTGGAATTCTTCCCAAATTTCTAGCTAAATAATTACGAATTTCCATATTGGCGCCCAAATGTCAAGATGTCGGGTGCCACAGTAATAAATTATTACTGCACTTTAGCGGTGTAATACCCCTAGTGTCTTAAAGAATAATTAAATAATAAGGTTAAAAGATTTGGAAGCTTTGATTACTGAGGCCCTTAATTAATAACTAGAAAAGTCAACAACAGAGGCGACACTAGAAGTAAACAAAGAAAATTTAGGGACTCCCTACAAATACTTGGGAGTAAAAGGATCGTTATTATATATTAAATAAATAAAAACAACTGTTACGTCTATAGACTTCCTTATTTTATTAATCATTGTTCTTTTTTTTTGATAGATTAAATTTTCCTTAGTAAAGACTGTTTTTCATTGATAAGTGATCTTATTTACATAACTCACAATTACACTTATTATATGATATTCCTTAACGTTATTTACGATAGGGCCGGCCCTCAATGTATAACAAAAATTAAAATATTTAAAAACAAGAACGAAATTAACATTAGTAACTTTAAAGATTGTACATATAGTCCTTCCAAAACATAATATAAATTTCTTCTCCTCGAACTGCCTTTTACTGTCCGCTGTCTTAACTGGGTTACACTAATCTTGGGTTCGTGAATAAAAAGATAGAATTATGCGGGTATCACCCGGGGCTGTAGGTAGACGGTGATCAAGGTAGTAGGCCTAATGATGTTGGATTCTGCGCAGGAACCGACTCCAGAGGTTCTGGCAGAGGATTTTGGTTGCCCCAAACTTGGAACCCTGTCTGAAACAAAAGTCCAAATTCCAAAGAATTAGACCTGTTTCCAGACAGTATGCTTAAATGGCGCAAAAGGCCAATAGAAGGAAAATTAAGGGGGGGGGGGGATGACGTCAAGACTTACCAAAACAGGGTGTTGGTCCTGGCGCTCAGAAGAGGGCGTCTCGTCTCCGCAAACTCGAACCACGATTCGCGGTAGCCACGGAAGTCATCATGATTAATTAAAAAAAAATAATTTATATAAAAATACTAAGTTTCTCTACATTCAACTAAACTACTGACTGGTTAATAATTTTAGCTAGGGACTCCATCCCTTTAGTCTGAGAAGGCTACATAATATACGATGTCGATGATTCGCAGAAGATCGCAGATACAAACGGTACCAGTCAGTCAGGAGGCGCGCACCGAAGTCAGTTCAGAGCGCGATATCACCTGAATATCATAAGCGCGGGGTCTCTAGAGAATGGGAGGGGGGGTAGGCTCTGAGCCGAAAATTACCGAGTCCACCCGAAGGTGTCCGGCATAAAAAAATTAGATCTTACTGGAGTGACTGCGCGACTGAGGCGCTATCTTTTGGTGGCGAGAGGAAGTACTAATAAATCGACTAGTGACCGACGAGAGTGTCAAGCTAGGGGGTTAATGGAGTAACCAGTGGTGCCACCTAGCGGCCTGAGACATAAGGAGGGGAGAGGTTGTCGTTACCTCCGCGCGAGCGCGGTAGTGTCGGCGCTGCCGACGCCTCACCAGTGGCATTAGTTACCACAGCCGTCGCTAGGTGTCGTTAAGGTGCAGAATCGTAACTGCGGCTGCCAAGCCTGAGATGGCCTTGAATTCGGTTAACGCACTCGAGCGGTCGTCGCTCCTAGCCACTTCTGAGAAGAGAGGGTGGGTGAGCAGGCGGGGGTGGCTTCAAAAAACGCATGGTCTGTGGGACACAAGGCCCACGGGATCCTCCTGTCGTGTCTTGCTGCTAGTGAACCTTATACCGATTCGTGACAGAGTTAGCAGGGCTCAGCACTGCTTCACAAGCTGCTCTTAGCAAAAGGAGACCCGCGAAGAAATAACGTTACCGGCTCCGACGTGCCTGGAGGCGGGAGAAATATTAGCCAGAATGCTAGCCTAGCATGAGGCTGGGAAAGAAAATCAGCTCGCCTCTGAGAACAGAGGCTGAGGGCCTGGCCGTAAAGAAAATAAGATGAGAGAAAAAAAAATAATATTTCCAAAAATATTTAAGATTACAAAATTTTTAAATAAAACGTGCCTAAATACTTAATACATGGCACATACTCCCCCGCGTTAAAGCGGAGCTTAGGGGAAAGCAAAAACAAGAAACCAAAAACTTCAGCAGGACGAGGTACCAGGTTCGCCTGTATCCTACTACTTACATGCTAAAACACAAAAAAAAATATTAAACACTCTTATGAACTAATGTGCACATTCTTAATGACTAACATAATTAAATTCATTAACTTAATTAAAATTATTAACTTAAGTGGCCACTTAAACTAACACCTTATATTAAGTTTTCTTACAAACTAGTACCATGGATTTTTATTGTTACTTAATGTTACTACCTAGGTTTTGTATTCTTCAGTTAAACTCCTTATTGAGTCTTAAGTATATATAACTGTATGGCATGCTAAGGCTTAGAGAAAGTAATCGCTCCTATTTTAAATTCGGATGCGCTTTCTTAAGGTGGGAGATGTGCGCTCGTGTCACATACTCTCCGGAACTGGGGTCGGCTAGACTCACAGTCACTGGGGTTAGAAACCGTTGGATCTGTAATGGTCCAGTCCAGCGATACGATAACTTGGCCGATCGCTTATCGATGGCCTTACTCTGCGGGTGTGCTTTGCACATTACCGTGTCACCTACCCTGTAGGGGTTAGGGGAGCGGTACTTATTGTACCTTCTCTGACTTGTTTGGTGAGCCCAATTTAAATTCCTACGCGCCTTTCTCCAAATCTCCGTGATGTCCTTGGGATCATCCGGTAGTAGGTCTTCGAGAGACCAAAGATTTGAAAGGGGTGTGTTGGGCTTATAAGTAAAAATAAACTCAAATGGGGTGGATTTGTGTCCTTCATGTCGGGCATAATTAAATGCCATCTGTAACCACACCAAATTACTGTCCCATTTTTCCTGCGCATTCGCGTGGAACGCTATGAGCGCCGAACGAAGATTTCTATTAAATCTCTCCGCGTGCGAGGGTTTAGGGTAGTATGGCGATGTTGTCACATGCTGTATACCATGCGAGAAACACATGTTCTTGAAAGTTCTGGATGTAAACTGTGTTCCGTTGTCGGATACAATTATGTTTGGTAATCCTGAAGTTTTAAAAATATGATTTTGTAATGCACGCACAGTGGTGTCAGCTGTAGCCTTACGGAGTGGAATAAGCCAAACAAATTTCGAAAAAGCATCTATGCCCACAAGAAGCATAGAGTGTCCGGATTTGGATCGGGGAAATGGCCCTACAAAATCAATAAAAAGTTTTTGCATAGGTCTTTCGGCTACTTCTGAGGCAAGAAAACCGTACTGTGTATTTTGTGCAGGTTTACTTAGTGCACATAGCTTACATAACTTAACTCGCTGTGTAATGTCCCGGTGCATTCCTTCCCAAATAAAATGGCGTCGGATACCTTGAATGGTTTTATAAATACCTAAATGGGCACCGAGAGGTGAACTATGGTAATATGTGAAAATCATATCACGCAGATTTTGTGGAAGAACAATTTTAAAGTGCCTTGACTATTGTGTACGTTTTTGTAGGAGACCTTTAGCTAACTTATAAAATTTCGGAGCTGTGCCCGCTTTAACTTGTTCAATTATTTTTGCCAAATATGGGTCGGCTTGTTGATGTGTTTGTATGTCCTGAAAAGCTAAGGGGAAATCGGTTAGGAGTGCCTGACACGAAATCTGAGGTTCCTCCTGAGATATTGTTTCGGAGGGGTTCTCGAACATTCGAGAAAGTGTGTCAGCCACAATGTTTTGAGTCCCGCGAATATGTTGAATATTAAATTTGAGAGAAGAAATTTTGGTGATCCACCTTCCAAGTTTTCCTAATTGTTTAGGGTGAGCTAACAGCCAAG
This sequence comes from Bacillus rossius redtenbacheri, assembly GCF_032445375.1. Classification (NCBI taxonomy): domain Eukaryota; kingdom Metazoa; phylum Arthropoda; class Insecta; order Phasmatodea; family Bacillidae; genus Bacillus; species Bacillus rossius. Next base: position 16,616,737 of record NW_026962010.1, read on the forward strand.
CGAGCGCCTGATTATCAGTTTCCAATAGAAATTCCCTATGTTCCAGAAACTGTCGGAATTTATCAATACCAAAAACTACTGCTAAACATTCCAATTCATACACTGAAGATGCTTTCCTTTCCTGAAAAGTTAATGTACGTGAGGCGAAGGCAATGGGTTGCCTGGCGCCATCTATTTCCTGAGACAATACCGCCCCTATAGCAACACTTGAGGCGTCTGTTTGTAAAATAAAGGGTTTACTAAAATCTGCCATGCGCAGAACAGGTGGATTCGCTATAGCTTCTTTCAAGAAATTAAATGCCTTGTCTTGTTCAGGACCCCAAATATATTGTGTATTTTTCTTACGTAATGCATTCAAAGGTGCCGCATGCTCGGCGAAATTTGGTATGTATTTGGCATAAAAATTAGCCATGCCAATAAAACGAGCTATGCCCTTTGTGTCTTTAGGTGGTTTGAATTCCCTGATGGCCTGTGTTCGTTCTGGATCAATTGTAACACCTTTGTGTGATACCAAATGTCCAAGAAAAGATATTTCGGAAGCAGCAAATTTTACCTTTTTTGTATTTACAGTGAGGCCTGCCTCGCGCAGTCTTTCAAGGACAAGAGTCAGATGCTGGATGTGTTCCTCAAAACTTTCTGAATAAATTACAAGATCATCCAAATAATTGTAAACAAATTTAAATTTAAAATCCCCTACTACTTGTTCAAGAAGTCGTGTGAGTACTTGAGCACCTGTGGCCAAGCCAAAAGGTACCACATTATACTGGTAAAGATTCCAAGGTACGCAAAATGCGGTAATAGGTTTTGAGTCTTGCGTGAGTGGGATCTGATGGTACGCCGAATTGAGATCGAACACACTGAAATACCTGGCCTTACTAAACCAATGAAAGGCTGAGTTCAAATCTGGGAGGGGTGTTTGCGGTATTTTAATCTGTTTGTTCAGTTTTCGATAATCTGTGACGAAACGTTGTTCCGTGCCCTTGGGTACTAGAAATGCAGGTGAACTGAAAGGAGAATTAGAAGGTTCTATTACCTTATTATCTAACATTTTCTGTACGTGTTTTCTCATAATTTCCATTTTAGGACCTAAAAGTTGATAAGGGTGACTTTTGACTGGCGTGGTATCAGTCAATTCAATTTGATATTCAATTAGGTTAGTCCGACCTAATTTCTTAGTTAGCACATCTGAAAATTCATTACACAAATCTCGAATAGCAACTTGTTTACTGGGCTCGAGATGATCCAGGGACAAATAATTTCTCTCGTCAGTGTTGGTAGAAACATTAGTAATTTGTCCTGACCTTTTATTTTCAGGTTCCACGAATGATATGACAAGATTTTTATTAAATTTAAATACAAAACTTCCTGCTTGTAGATCAATTAAAATACCTGTTTTAGCGATGAAGTCAGAGCCTAGAATAAGCTGCGTGGCTAAGTTTTCTGCCACAAGAAAAGGGAAATTCCAAGTGAATAATTCTATCCTGATTTTCACTATAGCCACTTTGGATATACTAATTGGTTCGTCCGCTGCAGTAAAACAGCGCACATCCGTGACTTCTGTTTTCAGAACCTGCTTGTTCTTCTGTAATTCCCTAAACAAATCGCCTGAAATAAAACTACGAGTAGCTCCTGTATCAATCAGACCAATAATTTGATTTTTGCCAAACATTGCTTTCGTGTATGGTAATACAGTTCGGACGTGACCGAAAATGTTGTGACACTTACGTTTTCCTTGGTTAGTCAGGCTAACACATGTTTTGCAAATTCTTGTGAATTTCTCAGAATTTTCTTTATGATTAATTTGCTGTGTTATAATCTTCTGTTTGTGTTTCCTGTGTTTTTCTGTGTATTTCTTTCGTTTATTTTTCTTGTGTTTTTGTTTTCCTGCGTTATGCCTTTTTTGATTTTTGTTTTGTTGTTGTGATTCGTTAGTATCCCCATTATGCACTGAAAAATTCCTCTCGGATGAAGTTTTAGGTGGACCAGGTAGAAATTTGCCTGGCCACCGCCTTACGCGTTTTTTGCCTTTTTGAAATTTGGTTTGAAATTTTTGTGGTTACATTGCTCAATGTAATGTCCTGTTTGCTTGCAATAATTACAGAAAGGTGTTTGTTGTTGTATGTTCTTGTTTGAACCATACTTATTATTTCTGTAGTAGTTTGTTTTCTGTTGTGGGTGGCTATTTTGTTGTTTCGTGTATGGAAAACTATTTGCAGTTTCTGCCTGAGAATCATGCTTATCCACGGACTTCGCTGACCTGTTTCTCTGAGTGTCTGCATATTCGTAACTCATGGCCTGTATACAAAGTTGATCTAGTTCTACAAAACTCCGTGGCCTAGCCTGGAAAACAGCGCGTGAGCGCTCTGCCTGATTTAGTCCGTCTACTATGCAACTAACTATTTCGCTCTCTGATACGCCCAATCTGAGAACCGCCGCGGCTTCTCTGATTGATGCTACATAGTGCGGCAAGGCTTCATTACTTCGCTGTAGCCTGTTGTACCATTCCAAACGGTAATTTGTCAAAAGTCTGGCAGGTATAAAAAAATTCAAAATTTCTTCGTGGTATTTGTCAAAAGAGTAACTATTTTCTATTGCTTGACTCGTTCTTTCACTCAGTGGTGGTTGGGTGTAGGGAAAAACTATCTCCAACAACTGTTTGTCAGGAATGCCCCCTTTCTGTCTGATTTTAAGTAAGTGCCTTATGAATTCGATTAATTTATCTGGGTCAAGACCACTTGTTTCTGGAAAACCAACAAGTAATCTCTCGACTGGATGGGCAATTTTCCCATAACAGCTATACTCAGCCGCCCTTGGCGTAACTGGTAATGTTGTTTCTGGTTGATTCTGCGTTGATGGCGGAGGTGGGGGTGAAGGATGTGCAATTTGCGCGGTAGGGATGGTAGGGATCGGAGTTCCTTGCCCGGATGTCAATAAAGAATGAAACTGGGAATATGGATTAAAATATGGCTGGTTTGTGGCGAATGGGAAAAACAAATTTTGCTGTGTTAAAGGATGTGGATTTGCAGGCAAGTTACCGGAAAATGTGACACTGGTGATGGGAGCTGTAGAAGCATGTATGCCTGAGGGAATTTGAGTGGTGGCTGCTGGGATGGGAGGGGTTGAAACTGCGAATGATTGAGATGTTGATGAAATGGGCGGAACCTGCCTTGTTTGACACAAAGATACTTGTGTGTCGGGTTGCCTTATTTCCTGAGGAAATTCCGGATTTTCACTCACTACCTTTCCTAGTGTTTCCATTCCTAGGTTTTCTGCCTGGGCAATGTTGGCCCGGAGGTCCTGTTGAGTTTCTAATTGGGCTGCCCTAGCTTTCAATTTAATTTGGAAGGCGTTTGTCTGTTGCAGACAACGATTTAGCTCTGTTCGATAAACACCATTGAGCACATCTGCGGAAAGTACCACAAGATTTTCCAGTCGTCTGGTGACATGCTCTAATCGCATAATGTGTCGCTTTACATTGGGAAAATTCTCTTCCACATCTGAATAACTTACGAAAGCAGCTATGTCGTAAAATTTGGAGCAAGCTATATTGAATTTCTCGAGTACTTCTAAATTTAGATTATGTACTGAGGTAGGTAACTTATCACGTACTGCGGCTCGAAGCCTTTTTCGCAGCTCTTGCGCATTTCCAGTAGTTGGTAAATTACGCAACTGCAACTCATAACTTAGTTCATCTACTAGTAATAGCTCCGGAGTAATCATCCTGTCCGGATTCATAGTATTACACAAAACAAAACAATACCCTCTTAAAATTATCTCTTAAACTTTAAACTTAGGCATACACTTAAATCTAGCTTATGATTAAAACAATTGCTTCTTTGCGTGGGAAGTATGTGCCTTCATAATTTATTATTATAATTACTACGCGCGTCGGGAAATGAACAGTGTACTCGGGGGTAACAAGCTGTCAGGTTAGCTTGCACAACAGGGTACCTACAAGGAACGTCACGTCAGCCGGCAGGACTGACCTTGGCGCGCAGCGCCTTTAACTAGGGGTGTGGGGGGGAGGGAGTATCTTGTCCAGCGGACACGTCTCTGTTGATAAGCCACGCGCGCGGCCTGAGTCGCGTGGGCGGGCAGCAAGCCAGCTGCTCACAGTGCGCACTCAAATGTAAACACACAAAACTTATGATAATTTTAAAATTCAAGGGTCAATTTAGCTACTACGTGTATCAGCGGACAGTTCACAAATTACTTACTACAAAGAGATTCTAAGTGACAAAAAAATATATATATTTTTTTTTAATTTTTTTTTAATTTTAATTTTAGGTACGACCTTTCAAATTAGGTATGCCTATAGACGTAACCATGCTCTGCTACCATTTTGTAATACCCCTAGTGTCTTAAAGAATAATTAAATAATAAGGTTAAAAGATTTGGAAGCTTTGATTACTGAGGCCCTTAATTAATAACTAGAAAAGTCAACAACAGAGGCGACACTAGAAGTAAACAAAGAAAATTTAGGGACTCCCTACAAATACTTGGGAGTAAAAGGATCGTTATTATATATTAAATAAATAAAAACAACTGTTACGTCTATAGACTTCCTTATTTTATTAATCATTGTTCTTTTTTTTGATAGATTAAATTTTCCTTAGTAAAGACTGTTTTTCATTGATAAGTGATCTTATTTACATAACTCACAATTACACTTATTATATGATATTCCTTAACGTTATTTACGATAGGGCCGGCCCTCAATGTATAACAAAAATTAAAATATTTAAAAACAAGAATGAAATTAACATAAGTAACTTTAAAGATTGTACATATAGTCCTTCCAAAACATAATATAAATTTCTTCTCCTCGAACTGCCTTTTACTGTCCGCTGTCTTAACTGGGTTACACTAATCTTGGGTTCGTGAATAAAAAGATAGAATTATGCGGGTATCACCCGGGGCTGTAGGTAGACGGTGATCAAGGTAGTAGGCCTAATGATGTTGGATTCTGCGCAGGAACCGACTCCAGAGGTTCTGGCAGAGGATTTTGGTTGCCCCAAACTTGGAACCCTGTCTGAAACAAAAGTCCAAATTCCAAAGAATTAGACCTGTTTCCAGACAGTATGCTTAAATGGCGCAAAAGGCCAATAGAAGGAAAATTAAGGGGGGGGGGGGATGACGTCAAGACTTACCAAAACAGGGTGTTGGTCCTGGCGCTCAGGAGAGGGCGTCTCGTCTCCGCAAACTCGAACCACGATTCGCGGTAGCCACGGAAGTCATCATGATTAATTAAAAAAAAATAATTTATATAAAAATACTAAGTTTCTCTACATTCAACTAAACTACTGACTGGTTAATAATTTTAGCTAGGGAATCCATCCCTTTAGTCTGAGAAGGCTACATAATATACAATGTCGATGATTCGCAGAAGATCGCAGATACAAACGGTACCAGTCAGTCAGGAGGCGCGCACCGAAGTCAGTTCAGAGCGCGATATCACCTGAATATCATAAGCGCGGGGTCTCTAGAGAATGGGAGGGGGGGTAGGCTCTGAGCCGAAAATTACCGAGTCCACCCGAAGGTGTCCGGCATAAAAAAATTAGATCTTACTGGAGTGACTGCGCGACTGAGGCGCTATCTTTTGGTGGCGAGAGGAAGTACTAATAAATCGACTAGTGACCGACGAGAGTGTCAAGCTAGGGGGTTAATGGAGTAACCAGTGGTGCCACCTAGCGGCCTGAGACATAAGGAGGGGAGAGGTTGTCGTTACCTCCGCGCGAGCGCGGTAGTGTCGGCGCTGCCGACGCCTCACCAGTGGCATTAGTTACCACAGCCGTCGCTAGGTGTCGTTAAGGTGCAGAATCGTAACTGCGGCTGCCAAGCCTGAGATGGCCTTGAATTCGGTTAACGCACTCGAGCGGTCGTCGCTCCTAGCCACTTCTGAGAAGAGAGGGTGGGTGAGCAGGCGGGGGTGGCTTCAAAAAACGCATGGTCTGTGGGACACAAGGCCCACGGGATCCTCCTGTCGTGTCTTGCTGCTAGTGAACCTTATACCGATTCGTGACAGAGTTAGCAGGGCTCAGCACTGCTTCACAAGCTGCTCTTAGCAAAAGGAGACCCGCGAAGAAATAACGTTACCGGCTCCGACGTGCCTGGAGGCGGGAGAAATATTAGCCAGAATGCTAGCCTAGCATGAGGCTGGGAAAGAAAATCAGCTCGCCTCTGAGAACAGAGGCTGAGGGCCTGGCCGTAAAGAAAATAAGATGAGAGAAAAAAAAATAATATTTCCAAAAATATTTAAGATTACAAAATTTTTAAATAAAACGTGGCTAAATACTTAATACATGGCACAGCGGGTAAAACTTAAACTAGCATGGTGGTATCATGCCCTAGCAGACAAAAAAAAAGTTGGAGGCCTCCAGCAGACAAAATAAAGATGGCGTACATTACATCATACTAGCTGATTATAAATACCTTGGCATTAGCGGTGGGAGTTGAGTCTACTGATGGCTACTGTGGAGGAAGGATCTGTCGACATTTTTTGCTCTTACTGGGTTTGAACCGAGGACTTCAAGACGTAAGTGCGTTTTTTAAATATTATTTTATTAAAATTTGATTAATACAATTTTATTATAATTTTTGAAATTTCTTCCAAATTTCTAGCATAAAAATTACAGTTATTCAAGATGGCGACCATAACGAAAAGTACAACGATATACAATCCAATATGGCAGCTGTAACGAAAAAAGTAACGATGGCATCATACTCATCCAAGATGGCAGGCATAATGATATATGCAACATTGATAGAATACAAGATGGCGGCCGTAACGATATGTGCAACAGTGTTTTTTAAAGATTTTTTATTAAAATTTAATTAATTATTTTTTTCATAAATTATAAAAAAATTCTGATTTTCTAGCATTGAAATTACAGATTTTCAAGATGGAGGACATGTCATACTAGCTGACAATATATATACCTTGACATAAGTGGTGGGAGGTCAGTCTGCTGGTGGCTTCCGTGGAGGAAGGATCGGTCGCCATTTTTTTATATTTTTGTCCTCACCAGGTTCGAACTGAGGACTCCGAGCTCCATAATGAAAGTTTGTTTTAAAAATGATTTTTATTAACATTTTATTAACTCATTTTTTTATATATTTTAAATTTTTTTCCAAATTTCTAGCATTTAAAATTATGGATTTTCAAGTTGGGGCCCGTAACAGCAATTGCAACAGTGACTACACAATTAAAAATGGCTGCCATTGCATCCTAATTTTCAAGGTCATGACCTCGGTGGCTTAGAGTGGCTAGCTAATAGGAATTATAAGCAGCTTTTAGGGATTTGTGTTCTTTCTAAGGCAATAAGTCTTTATAGGTTTTTCGAATTCCTAATTTTTGAAATAACAAATGTTTTGTGATTTTTTGGTGGAAATGTTTTCTAAAAAACTGGAAATTTTGCGCAAATTTTTAAGGTCAAAGTCAAGGTCAAGGTCAAGGTCATCTAAGATGGCTGCCGTGATGTCACAATCCAAGATGGCGGTCGGCTCCCAGCTCCATGTGCCGGCACCAGTCCCAAGAGCCCCAAATGCATACTACTTGCAGGTGTGCTGTAAATTTGAAATATTTGGCACAAATTTATTTTTCACCTAAATTCTCTAACATAAAATTTGTTAGACCATTGTGCATACTGATCAAATCTTTTCTATTAGAGTCCCACCACTTGTTCCCAACGCTTCAACCTATACCCAGATGTGATTTCGCCTATATATTAGAAATTCGCCTTATTTTTCTCCCCACCTCGAGTCACGAACCCGACCAGTAACAGTGTCTCACTTCGTGACCAGGAGGGTGCCTCTCAGCTGCTACCCACAGCAGCCCAGTTCCCAGACCTCGGCTGAGGTTGGCAGCTCTAGTCATGCCTTTATTCTTATGTTACAGTACCATCGGGCACGTATAGATGCCTGGCATAAGTCTTTTCTCACCAGCTAGCATCCCCCCACCACCACTCCAATTCCAGGAATTCCCGTCAGAGCAACGACCCAGGCCATTAACCTTACTAGGCCATAAGGACATACCGCTGGCTGGCGAACGGCCTGTTTGCACCATCTCCGGGCGACAAAGCGAATTAACTTACCTTAGTTCGGCATTGGGACGAGACCTCTACCGGCCGCTATCATCAAATCTCTCTAGTTCCCTTTTAGCCCAACAGAGCGCCCACCAGTCGGTCCCTCGAGGACCAGGCTTACACTAGTTTCCCCTCGCAGTACTTCGGCGTACTAACACCGAGTCGGTTGCTTCTGTTCCCCGACCGATGCACCGATGCAACCAGTCAGCTTCGTAATTTTTTTTGTGGACTGAGCAAGTTCTCCACGAGCCTATTCCAGCCAATCAGAGGCCCGTTTCCCCCACTCCCTAAGCCTCTGGGCCTCTGCCCCCTTAATTTAAACACATGTCGCCTTTTTGATTGAGAGATTCGTCCATCTGCAGCCACCGCGGTCGCATCTCGTCGGAGCTTATCGCCCGCGACTTTAGCGACGAACTATCTCACCGCAACTAAATTAAGATATGTGATCTCTTAAGTTCGGGAGTGTTCCCTAACTATTTTTTATTTTTTTATTATTCTAGTGGGCTACTTGCCAGTAGTATTTCCGTATCATATCTCGCGGCAGACTACCGCGAGTACTCGCTCTGCCTCTTCCGCGGGAGTGATCCTCTTCATGCCACCCCCTGACTGGTAAGTGGAAAATTCAACATCCTTTTTGGCTATAGTTGCTTCACCTGTTAACCTTTTGCCCTAACTTCTCAATTCATTTGCTATTTTTGACCATTGGATTCCTTTTTTGATTACAGTGGGGTTCAAGACTTGTTTCAAGATTCATTTCAAGACTTAATCTACAAAATTCACGCCGGCCCCTCTGGAGTGAAGAATGCTAGTATATCCCACTTCCTGTCAGCCAGTGATAAGTCGATGATTGAATATTGTAAAATGAAATTATATATAGTCCAGCACTGGTGGTACCAACAAATATCTTAATTTATTAATATTTAATTTTTAATTTGAAATTATGATTATCAAATTTATAAAAAGTATAATATATTTGTAGTTGATAACTTCTAAAGGCACAGGCACCCCTCATTATTATTTATGACAATTGCAATGTTGTAATTGCAAAGAATATCAAAGGAAAATAATGCAAATTTTAATAAACAATAAAAAGGGTAAGCACTAAGCAAACTTATTTTGTTTTTCACATCAAATACGATTCACCTTCCTAGTTCCTATTGTGAGAACTAATTAAATTTCAAAGGTTTCTTCCTTGTGTCCTCTGAGTACACAGTTTTTACTGTTTCGCCACTTAAAGCAGCTTCTAGAACTTTGATATCTACATTTATATAAAGTTTTTATTAACTTCACAAGTAAGGTTGTAATACAATATTAGATTTAAGTGACTTTGTAAATTCATCAAAATGATACCTATTAGAATTAGAAAAAAATTTTTTTGTGTAATTTTTTGAGTATATTATAGGGGGAAAAATCTGATTTAGGACATTGTGAGCTACTAAACTTATGGCAAAACCATTTTTATAGATGAGAAACTTTTTTTTATTGTCATACTTGAAAGGGTGAAGATTGTAGTTTTTTTGTGAAATGTATTTAAGGTAATCCTGAAGGAACGCTCTTTTCTGAAGGAAAGTACATTTATCTATATATATAAAAATTTAGCTTCCGTATGTATTTGGCCGCAAAACTCGGAAATTATACGATGGTTTGGATTGAAATTTTTACAGAACATTGCATCTTAACAGAAGAGTGTTTATATGAAATAAAAGTTTGGGAAAATCCACCGGAAAAGTCGGAAAAAAAAGTTTCTATAACTAAATATCATGGTCACCCAACTTAGTTGTGACCACGCTCGACGATGCTGTACAATATTGTCGAAGTTCAAAGCACATCAGGCTACTCGACCATTGTGCCTTGACGACTATAATTTACACAAATATGTATATATATATATATTTCAAGAAAGAATAAAAAACTTTATTTAATTTGAAAGTATATTCTTTCGACTCTATTGATAAAAATACGTTTAAATTAAAAAATATTCAAATTTTTGGAGCACAATAAAAAAAATGTATTTAACCACGAATATGCGAGTTAAACTTCAGAACGATCCAACAGCAGTCATATTTTCAAGACAATTAATTGAAGTTGGTAACGGCACTGTACCTACAAATCCAGAAACAGGAAAAATCAGCTTATCATCTGATTTATGCAACATCGTAGATTCAAAAGAGGAATTAGTAGACAAGGTATTCCAAAACATCGAAACAAAATTCAAAAATCATGCATGGTTGAGCGAAAGAGCCATTCTAGCGGCTAAAAATGTTGACGTACACGATATGAACAATAGTATTATAAACAGAATCGAAGGTGAAACAATGACATACAAATCTATTGATTCAGTAGTGCACCAAAATGAAGCAGTGAACTTTCCAACGGAATTTCTCAATTCACTCGATGTTCCAGGATTACCACCACATATTTTGAATTTGAAAATTGGTGTGCCAATTATATTGCTTCGAAATATCTGTCAGCCTAAATTATGTAATGGTACATGATTAGTAGTTAAAAAATTAATGGATAATCTTATTGAAGCAACAATTTTGATTGGACTTCATAAAGGTGAAGACGTATTACTTCCACGAATGCCACTTATTCCGACAGATATGGCGTTCGAGTTCAAACGACTTCAATTTCCAATACGCCTTGCGTTCGCTATGACCATCAATAAAGCACAAGGACAATCTTTGCAAGTGTGCGGTTTGAATTTAGAAAATGAATGCTTCTCTCATGGACAGTTATATGTCGGGTGCTCCAGAGTCGGTAAACCATCTGATCTATATGTTTATGCAAAAAATGGGAAAACAAGGAATGTAGTCCTTCCATTAGCTTTACAATAAAAATATTTAAGCTAAACACATTTTTATTTCTTCTATTACATTCCACAGCCATGCACAGTAAAATATTAAATTAAACAATGAATTAATATTAAACTGTGCCACAGCAAAGCGTGGCCGGGTTTAGCTAGTTAAATAATATTTCTAAAACATTTTTTCTTCTCTTTCTGATATGGTTTTGAATATTTTTTTTTGAAAAGAGAATTGTGATGATTAATTAGTTTAAAATAGTTTAACAAGTGGTTTGGGTAAGTACATAAAAAAAATGTGTGAGTATAGTATGTTAGGCTAGGTTAGGTTGTCATGGTCCCGTCTCCGACAGATGGGTGGAGACATGGATGGTTTCATGCCCAGTACCAGCTCTGTGGAAAGAGCAGCCTCTAACTCCGAGGCGGGAGTGGACTGTCCGGCCTAGTGTGGCTGACCGAGGACTTCACCCATGCGGAGAACTCTGCAGTGAAAACTTAGTGGACTACTAGTTGGTGCACGTGTAGGGAGCCAGTGTATGACAAGGCAAATAGGAGGCAGGTAAATTAAGTCGCAGTTCAGTGGCAATTTATTATAGAACAGGACAATAAGTGCCACAACAAAACACACGCATGATATGAAAGAAACCAAACAGTAAAACAATAAAAAAGAGAGATTTAAATGGAGCACCTCGCGACCGCTTCTGGCCCCAGCTGTGGCCCGGGCAGGACTGGAGACCAGGATGCTGGGATGCCACTCCCATGCGCACGGAGTGGAAATGATGTCACAGACACTGCTGAGGTGTTCTGCGGACAGGGCATGATGACCGGGTATGGAGGGGTGAAGCCAGTACAAATGGCAACACTGTCCTCGAGCCAGTTTTCGCCCAGCAGTGGGTAGGCTGAGGAAGGAAGGGGAGAGCTTTTAAATACGCACTCGGCCCATGAAATTGGTGCGAAGTACCCGCACCGTCTGAAGGCTATCTCACGACTGACCACTTCCTACGGCCAACCCAGTCTATATTCAGACAAGCAGAGTGATGTGGGAAGTAGAGTTTAACACTATATACTAAAATATATCCTCAAAATAAACTTTTGGGGAAGTGACGATTTTTATGGTGTGAACCGCCTCCTTAACATCACCTTGTGGCGACTTGCAGAAGCGAAACGACACATCTGGGATTGGCTGTATTTTTTTTCTAACATAACTATAACTAAGTATATTTGGGAGGGTCCAGGCATCTCAGGCCGAAGCCTATACACCCAGTCGTGGTGGGAGTATTCATGCAAGGAGAGGGTCGAATGCATCGTGAGCTTTGTGCTGGGATTGACCAGCCATGGCAGCAAATGGTGCCATGACTAACTCCCTTCACTCTTAATTCTAGACTATACTAGATATTAGTTGGGCCCAGGTAAAACCTGCACATACACAGGGCACTGCCATGTGGGGTGCAAATTTGCATGCATTAAGAGTAGGAAAATACAGGAGAATGAGGATTGTCTGGATGAGGAGTTGGACAGAGTAAAAAAAGTGTCTACTATGCGGGGGTAGGGAAATGTACTCTTTGTCTGCTTTGTATTTGTGGCTGGCATGCAAGTGTGCGGACCGATCTTGGCTGAGCGCAACCTAGGAAAGCCGAAGCTGCTATCTTGCACCGCCGCCTGAGTAAGTACCTTTCACATGGGCTGCATCCCAATACTAGCCTAAGGCCCTATCACACGATAGAAACTTCCTTGGAAGGTCTTCCATGGCAGCAGGTATAAATTGTTCTGTGGAAGAATTAGCAGAGCGCTGGCTATTTTCACAGCAATTTTTGTAATCGGCCGTGTTTGAATTTCTGTGCAGGGATTCATACAATATTAAAATTTTATCCAATCAGAATGAAGTGGTAGTGTGCCACTATTAAGATGTTTTGTTTTTAAAAGCGGCGCACATGTGTCTATTTGTATTGTTGCAGTTACAGAATTATGCGAAAACTTCAGTCAATCAGATGCGATCAGATGCTGGTTCTCGTCTAGCTGTTGAAACTTGAAAATGCTCGCCTATTTTCGATCTTTTTTGGATGTAAGTTAGGGTATTCGAAGTGAACTTTTAATAATTAACTGGCTGGACCATTGGTATGTGCATAAAGTGAAATAATGAGACTAAACCTAGAATTATATTAAAATTACATGATGTGTTGTATGTAGGCTTATAGTACACAGAATATATAAACATTGTTTATATCTATACTAATATTATAAAGCTGAAGAGTTTGTTTGTTTGAACGCGCTAATCTCAGGAACCACTGGTCCGATTTGAAAAATTCTTCCAGTGTTGGATAGTACATTTATCGAGGAAGGTTATAGGCTATATTATATTATCAATAACATTAGGGATCCTTACTAAAAGTCCAATTTAGAATCAAATGCGTTGGAGGGGGTTAGATACAACATGCAGTACACGTACGAACTGTGTGTTGACAATGCCGCAGGTGCTAGAAGTTTATTTCCTATTGCCTATTAACATTGTTGCCACGCACTAGATGCCTTATCATTCTTAATTTTCCCATACAAGTAAAAAAACACCCGTGTGATATTAACAACGAAGCAATCAGTACCCTCATAAGAGTTCAATTAATATTTAAATACTTTTTATCACTTTAAATCACAAACCTAAACTATTGTTTTTTCCTCTCTCTGTGTTTAATTTGTTTTTTTATTGCCCTTTTTTTCAAGTATATATATTTTACAGACTTGAAACTTCACAGTAATGATCCTTATGCTACGCAGGATGACATTTTACGAAAATTATATCCCATGGGTGGTTAAAACCAGGCAACAGTGGGTACTTTGTCTGCATGAGAACAGGATTTTGCATTGTTAATGCCTTCTGCGTCTCCATGGCAACGGGCATTGCGCGGCAGTAGCGTACCCACAAGGAGGGGCATGTATAATGAGCGGCGCAAGAGTGATCTGCCTGTAGACTGCCGTAGCGAAGTACGGGTACATCAGTTGTACGTTGCGTGCACGAGTCGGGAAACCATCGGTGTTATTAATTTTCTCTCCGGTACATTATACAGCATTGTAATAAATTTTCACTGAATATTTTTTATTTACCATTACTGTAAATGGGAGATGTGGCTTAATTTTTTTTCCATCAGTATAGCCGTGCGAAGCCGGGTTGGGCAGCTAGTAGTTTTATATGTGATAGATGAAGAACAAAGGTAATTTACTGCATTTAAATTAAATTGCAACATAACACGAGTGCCATTAGTAGTATAGAAGGTACACTTAATTCGTTGTAAATGGGTTATTTTCATGCGTTTTCATGTAATTTTACTTCATTTTATTTATTTAATTACATTTGGGTACAAATAATTCAATTTGTATTGTATTAAGTGATTTTGTCTGTAATATTAGGTTTCCGACTCATTTCGGTATATGTGGATTTATTTCATTTCCAGTTTTATCGTTTTAGAATATTTCGGTTATTTCACATTAATATGTTCAAGTAGATAAAATTTCCACACATTTCAGTCATTTCCTTTGATTTATTTCGTTACAATTCATGAATTTAATGATTGAAATTTTATTCTATTAAAGTACATTTATTTCGTAATAAATGGGTTCTTTTGATGCTTTTTCATGTGGATTGGGGATGGGGTCAATGACCGATTGCTCTGATGTCATAATGGCCATCTTGGATGAACTTGAACTTGACTTTGACCTTTACCCCGGTGGCCATCTTGGATCCATAAACTCGGATCTGCCATTTTGTTTTACAGAACTTTTCCCCATTTTGAATTCTATCATTTTGTTTTTTATAAATTACCACCATTTTGAATTATGACATCACCGTCGCATTTTTCGTTACCACCGCCATCTTGATAATAAATATTTTTTATGCTAGAAATTCGAAAAAAAAGTTAAAACTTATAAAAAATAATTAATTAACATTTAATAAATTATTATTAAAATAACGCACTTACATCATGGAGTCCTCAGTTCGAACCCGAAGAGGGCAAAAAAAAAAAAAATGGTGACCTATCCTTCCCCCATAGCGGCTGCAGGCAAACTGACCCCCCCCCCCTAACTACTACCATTACATATATGAACTACCTCCTCCGTCTTCTACCCTACCCCTCCCCAGGGCCGTAGCCAGGATTTTGCGAAGGAGGGGGTCCAATTAATTTGTATGTCGCCTGGCTCTTTATAATAACATTTTAAAATTTAGAGTATCACATTAAGATTAATTGATAATTAATGAGATAAAAATTACTTAAATAAACAAATAACTCTTTAATTTTATTAAATATTTTTAATGTTTAAATATATTGTTCTTCATTCTTGTATCAAGTACAGACAAGTAATAAATACATAAGAACACATTAAGGTCCTTAAAAACATTAATCACACATGCAAGTTGTATTAAAAACAAATATTTACAGTAACAGCCTTCTATTTCCTTTACGTGCCATAACATTTAACACATCATCTGCTTTAAATGGTACAGGATAATGTATAGACATCAATGATAAGCCAGTTAATCTCTCTTTTGACATCTTATTCCTTAAGTAAGTTTTAATTCTTTTTAGTGATGAAAATGATCTCTCTGCTTCGCAGGTAGAGACCGGCAAAGATGCCAAAACACACAGTAAATAATGAATAGTTGGATAAAAGTTTTTGTCGCATGCATCTAAAATTGACATAATCTGAGATGGTGAGAGATCTCTCTCACTTGAACTCCATTTTTTACACCACAGAATATACTCTGCTTCAAATGCACTTTGTGAAATTCTGTGTTCATTATAAACTTTCAGTCTTTCCATAATTTCAGTTGTATGTTCCAGTTTACAGTTTTTTTGGAAGCAGCATCTCAATGGCAGACAAGAACACTTTGTTTTGACTAAATCTCTGGTGTAGATTCACAATGAGTGAATCTACAGCAGGAATGAAGACTGATCTTCTATAGTACTCTTCGGGTGAATCATGTGGAATATTGTCCCTATTAGTTTGTTTTTTTGCCTGTCTTGGAATATCAATCTGAGACTCTAAAACGGTTTCAGCGATAGCTAATGATTTCTGGAAGATCTTGTGAAATTCACTTTTATCTTGTTCACCTGTGCGGAGGTCTTTGAGAACCTGTACAATGTCTTCACTGAACTTAACTGCTGAAGATAGTTCATGTTGAGGATTTTGGAGGTATGTTGAAAGTGGTAATGTCAGACTGAAAAGATATTCACAAACTAGCACTGACACTAAGAAGCTTCCTTTCTCCATAGCAGATAGAAGAGTTGAAGCGGTACTTGAAAATGACCGGTCCAGTTCTGAGAGATCTTGAAGACTTGGAACTATTGCAGGAAAAAGCTCAACAAATGTGTTAATAGAGATTTGACGCTCAACAAATCTTGTTTCACAGACTGCCAACAATCTATATTTCTTTGATTCTGGCAGAATCTTGGCAATTTTATCTTTTAAAAGGTTTCCTGCTTGAGCATTGTGCCTAAAGAACTTGGTTACTTCTTTTAAAACTCCAAGGCTGTTTGAGATCAATGGTACATTAAGTGATTCAGAGAGGACTAAATTCAGGCGATGACTTGAGCAATGGACATACATTGCTTTTGGATAGAGTTGGAGGATTCTTGTTTGAACACCTGTTTTACAACCACTCATTGTGGAAGCTCCATCATATCCTTGACCAATTAATTTGTCTAGGTCAATACCTAAACCATGGCATGACTCCAAAATTTTTGTAGTCACATTTTCTGCAGATAGATCTGTCAGTGGAAAAAAAGTTACAAAATCTTCCCTGAGAGATGGCTGGCCCTCAGTCATTACATATCTGATACACAGTGAGAACTGCTCTTGACCCGACACATCCAGTGTTTCATCCCCAATAATGGAGAAACATTCAGCATTGTTGATATTTTTTGCTAATCTTTCTTGAATAAGCTGGCCACAAATACCTATTATTTCATTTTGAATTTCTGGGCTGAAGTAGGACGAATTTCTGGAGCCATGAAGCATATGATTCTTCAGTTTTTCATCAATACTTGCTCGGTATCTAATTAGAGCCCTAAACTTTCCATCTTTTTTTTCGGGCTTTTCAAGAGTGATAGGACCACTGTCATCATCCCCTCGAAGAGGTAGCTCATTTTCACCACAAAAAATTATTGTTTCAATAATAGGTAGTATAACAGCCCTATTCTCTTCTCGCTCTTTCATCCTCTTACTGCTTAAAATAGTTGCCACATCCTGAAGTTTCCCTGACATCACCTTAAGAAAGTTTTCGGCAGAAACTGTTGCTAACATGTGGTAATTAGTCTTTGAATGATTCTGAAACTTTTCCAATGCATCCTTCCATTTTCTAAAAGGTTGGCCTACTAATGAGGCATTTCGTACAGAAAAGTCATCATTCCCTACACAGTCTGATGCAAAAAGAACACAGTATTTACAATACGCTCCATCTTTTACCTTAGAATATGCTAGCTATCCCCATCTTTGAAGCCAACTGTGCTGGAATTTCAGATATTTATTTTTGAACTGAGTCGAAGGAAACTTGAATGATAATTCTGGGACAAAAAGTTCCTTTAATACATTGTGTAAATTTTCTACAGTGATTTTGATTACTGGTGCAGAAGAGTGAAAGATATCTTCAGAAATGACTCCTATATCAACTTTAGATAAACTTACTTGCATCGATGGATCTCTGTTGGTGTTGCTTTCTCCTTGTCCAAGAGGTGTGTGAGAGGAACTGCAGGAATAATGTTGATTTGCATCTTGTGTAATGTAGGTCCTATCTTGTTGAGACTCGACAATCTTGCTTGGTCCAGGTCCAGGAAGTGGTGGGTCGAGATGACAGCTGGCAATGTTCCGGGATTGTTCTTCGTTTTCATTAGACTGAAATTATCCATCAAAATTTTTAATATTTTTTGTGAAAAAATCCTAATTATACATTTCTTAGATTTCTAAAAATTTATAAATGACCAAAAAATTTTGTAAGACCTTATGTAGCCCTAAACCTAATATTTAAACATAGATATTTCTTAAAATAATAGTTACTCAGCATATTAAAAATACAGTTTTGGACAGTTCTTGGAAAGCAGTGCATCTACTATATATCCTTCCGCCGCTGTTTCTCTGTCAATAAAACAAAGCACTTTTGCATACAACTGAGTTTTTCGGTGAGATTATTTAAATACTTTCACGATCGTGTTAGTGTAAATGGGCACCGGAAGCACCTATTTTATTTATTCATTTATTGGGGAGGGTAAGAGGATAAAACCATTAATTTTTTTCTCACTCTTAAAAGCCCAGAAACCATATGTTACAAAGTTTCGTTGAAGTAGAGAATATGGATGAAGAATTACTTTCTATAAATTATGACTTTAAAAACATGCAAAGTCCTTTTCATTCTGTCCTCTGTTTACTCTGTTTAAAGAGAAGGGGCTACAATAATTTACTATGAGAAAAGAAACACATTTATTCAAGGCCTAACCTAAAGTAAGAAAAGTGCTAATGTAACATAATTTATAACAATGATTGCAGTAAAGTTTAAGTAGGAATTGTACACATTTTTGTATAACGGTATACAAAACCTTAATTCTTGAAAGACTTTTCTACACGTATTAAACCATTTACAACCAATACACATAAAAGTGTGTTTAGATTCAACAGTGTGAGATACTCATCCCGCGTGCTAAGCACTAATTTTATTCGTCATAGTGGGAAAATAATTCCTAAAAACTGAAATGATAACTACTTTTTTTTTCCTTTAATAATTTGGTCATTAACTAAGTTTCAAACACTTGTATTTTTTATTCTTCTACAATTGGGCCACAGTGTCTTCCATGCCATAAGAATATCAAAGCCAATAAACAGACCAAAAACAAACAATAAAATCACATTCAACCGCGTCATGACTAAAATGGCTTTTAGCAAAGATAGCAACCATTGATCAAACGAGAGAAAATACATTAGACACAGAAATAAGTGAAATTTCCCAACCTCTAACTTTAGTGCACAGGTGTTCGTTATCAATTTAAAATTTTACTAAACTGTCTGCATATCAAAAATAAAGTCACTCGGTTCACTCTGTTGAAGCATGAAAGACGGACAAACAAACCAATAAACCCACAAACACACTTTCGGATTTATAATATGTGCATAGGTTTAACAAATAAAATAATATCTTATAACATCAAACTTACCTGAGGAGAGTCAGCTACTCTTTTTCTTTTCGTCCGCGTCACGAACTTGTCCATGTTAGACGTGTGATTGCGACTGACTGAGGAAATTTGCCCGTAGAAGTGCGTGAACTGATATCAAAAATAGATTATGTCGGAACCAAATACTGCCCTCTTTGAAATCCGAGATCGAGGAAAGTTGAGTAAAAAATGGGAAGATAGAGACTACCGGAGCCCAGTATGGACATCAATAATCCTTCACAAACACTATCTCTGTAGGTAACCTAAGCAAATCTTCTGTATTTTCTTCGGGTTTAGCTTCTTTCTCGTGAACCGGGAAGGGGGGGGGGGGTCCGGACCCCCCGGACCCCTCCCCTGGCTACGTCCCTGCCCTCCCCCTTTCCCAAAAAATATTTTTTTCTTGAAATTTCCCCCCCTCAATAACCTACCCCCTCTTCCACATCTATTATTTTTTTTTATTTCCCCAAGAAATTGTTACCACTCCCCTTCCCCACTTTGTTTTCGACAATCCCACCCAATATTCTGCCCCCCTTTTCCTCCTTTTAAGCTATAAATACCGACTCGATGACCCGGGAGCCTTCAGTTACCTGCGTTTACCGCACCGAGCAAGATCCTTAACTATACCTGCATCAGCTCAGTAGGTACATATAGTCGGACTTTGATTTGGGCGCACAGATGGACTTAGTTCAATTCGCACAACCGACAACCGGACTTGTTCGATCCCCACAACCGACAACCGGACTTAGTTCGATTGTCACATCCAACAGTTTTTGACTTCCTGCATTCAGTCGGACCAGTTCGATTCTCACAACATGTCACCCGGTCAAGATACTGACGAAGACTTGGCTACGAGGCAGCTTTCACGACTCATAATATTAGGCCAAGGCGGTGGACACACCAAGGCGAGCACGAACGCGAGCGCGGGCGCGAACAACGCAACATTAAGAGGCCACTCCAGTCCAGGAGGCATTTCAAGTTGGCATCTAGAAAGGGAGCAGGTAGTGGCCTGGCGTTTAGTTCCTTGTAGCATTAAGCTCGAGTTCCTCGGATTAGTATAGGAAGGGAACCCTCACACCCAACCCGTCCTTCTTCCACATCTTTGGCTCAGCGCACACGGAGAAACTGTTTTGTGACAACAGTCGCAAAACGGTTGAGCTCAATGGTTTTGTGACCTTGACATCGCACGGGGGTGCGGAACCGCACACGAGGCGATCGATTTGAGACCAGTTTCAAATCAGTTGCATGCAACCGAGGATCCCGGGTCGCAGTTGCGTTGCAAGCTTCATCTCAAACAGTTGCTCCGTGTGCACTGGGCCTTAGACAGACATCACGACACAACACTCCAGCTCCCCCGCTGATACACCTTCACGTAAATTATTAAAATAACTACAAATGCGGCACTACCTAAATACGTATCTGTGTACTTGCTAAAACATATACACAGCACCCTGCTGCCGGCTCAATGATTCAAGTCAAAATCTGCTGGGGTACAGTCTCTCGTGGTTTTTTTAAAGTAATTATTTCGTATATTTCCAATGTGACTCACGGATGAATGTCGATATATGCGCCGGATAATTTTATGTTATAAAATGTTCACTTTTATGAGACAAAAAAGTGCTCTTGGGCGCTCAGGCTTTTTCCGTATAACAATACGCAGTATGGCAGTAATAAAACTTGCATATCATAGGATTGGATCACTACAAATTTCAAGTATTTGAAAGAAAAGGCGTACACGCCTTAATTACGCCAAATAAAGACGAAATAATTTAAAAATTGAATGCTCCGCATTATTGACATTGTGGACAAAACAAATTGTAAAGGGGAAAAACGGCAGAGGTTCTGTGTGTGAAGTACGAAGGCAAACTAAAATTGTTTCGTAAACTTATTTAGGTATAGTGGAAACATATATGTACAGCTGTAACATGTCATATTTGTGTATAGCAATTAACATGTTGCCGAAATTAATGTTATTTTACTTTGTGAATGTTATTGCAGAATAAGTAAACAGAGTGAGTGCTAATTTTAATTTAATATTGTATGACTAGACTAGGTAAATGTAATTTTTTTTTTTTAAATTATCAAGCCCTATGTGGGTATCAATTAAAACATTATGTTATCTACGTTTGTAGTGCGGGTAAATGGTAAGTATAGATACTCACTTGTAGAGAAACAAAAGTAGGGAAAATTAGTTAGGGCATAACTACGTTTCGTTTGGAACAAAAATTTAGAACATTCTGTACCAAGACATGCTCAAGGACGTGTTTTAGAAATGTCCCACAAACTGAACGTTTCAAGCTGAATATTTGTGTATAATTGGAACGTAAATCAGCTAATTGCGAATGAGCGAGCCTACATGAAGAACAGATTTGATCATTCGTGAACGATTATAGTGATTAAGAAGTTCGTCTTGAGTTTCCAGAACGTTGAATATATATTTGTAAAAGATAACTGGTTAAAAATCGTCCACTACGAGTAGGGCCTATAGAAAGTTGATCGTTTTGACTTTAATAGGCTTTTGGAGAATTCAGGGTAAATAGAATTACGTTACTCTACACATCGCCAAAAGAAAGAATTTGAATGAACATCAAAAGTTTACGAGAAATATATACTACAGGAACTAAAGTCTCTTCAGCTAATTAACTAACGAAATATCATTCCTTGATTGACCAGGACAGAAGATATCATTTCCTGAGGACGAAGCAGAAAACTGAACTATTCCAGTGATACTGTGATTCGATTCCCGTGAATATTCATTCATCGCAGATCGACAGTCAAAATCGTCGTGAGCAAAAAAATATAAAGAAATCATCTTTCAAGTAAATTCCGATGGATTGATTTTGCCAAGGTTGATCAAGTATAAGACATATCGGATGCATGAACTTCTCTGCAATTAGAGCAATCAAAAGGTATATTGGCATGAGTATAAAGTTATATGACGAGGTGCGTAAAACTAGGTGTACAAGTTTTCAAATGTTTATTGTGTTCAAGATTTCCCAAAGAGTAGGTACCCCTGAAATATATTAGGTAAAGAACTGAGCTAGTTTGAAACTATTAAATTTAATATAATTTACGAATCAAATCATATTGTATTCTGATAGGATAATAATAACGTAATGGACGATATTTCACATTCAAGTTGAAAATAGTTCGTAGCAACTCGTAATAGATTTTCGCACTCATTATAACTTCATTCTTCAACTGTTAAATATATTATTTCATAAAATCCGTAATTATTTTTAACCACCTTATCATTGAAATATCTCTCATTCGTGGAGTAGGTACTTTTTAATATTGTTGAAAGGTCCTATTACAGAATTACCTTAAGAAGATTAATATTACCGAATTTGACTTCCAAGCGTGGGGCTTATTTTACAGAACTTGTTATTCAATTGAATTAAACTATGTTATATTACAGGAATTGGCGCACACCGTTTTGGCTACATTAAAATAGATAATAGTTATACACTATGCAAAAACCTCAATTGTTCGTTCCCCGAAACTGTATTTTTTACAGCATATAAAAATATTTCGAAATTTTAACAAACCGTAATATTTCACATAAAGGTATATATATAAATCAGTAAGTCAAATAGTAAATACGTCTCAATAAAATATATGTTTTTATAATAGGTAAAATTACGACCTGCTCATTCAAAACAGCCTAATTTTATTCAAATAGTACATACATCATCTACAGTTCAACATACACGAGGCTTTCATTTATAATATCCAGAAAAAATAAGCAAAAATAATAACTAAGTTACATTAAATTATATACATATATTCATACAAAATGTGTATATAAATACATGTAAATATATATGATGATGTGAAAATCAATAATTTTATACGATTTACTACATGCTATGATAATCAATTCTCAGACACAGGTGTAATAATTACATTTAAATGTCGATATTTCGAACATTTTACGCAAATTTTAGGCTGTTTTGAATGAGCAGGTCGTCATTTTACCTATTATAAAAACATATATTTTATTGAAAATGCATAGGTAAGTAAGAAATGTAACAATTCAGGGAGAAAACACATAAATATTTATTTCTAAATATAATTCAAAGTTTTGTTATAACACAAGTTGTTGCGTGCTGTTTTCGATACTAGGTTCAAACGTTATTACCACCTTGTCGTTTGCGTCAACGTGGGGTCGGGCAAGATCAAATAAATAATACACAAGAGATATTCATAATTACATTTCGTGTGTGCTATCGTCGACCGGTATAGACCGTAATGCAATGTTACACAACCGACCAAATGGTAGAACAAGTGTGAACCATTAGCTTAGTACAACAGTAAAAGTGACCATAATAGGAATGACCCTATCTACAATCCCTTAAAATAAATACGCTCACTAGTCACCTCCTCCCCCAACAAACATTCTGTACATAGTTTGTGTGGTGGTAGGTCATAAAAAATTATGTTGAAAATGTGTTTTCAATTTGCTACCCTAAAAAACTATTGTCAAAATGATTACCATTATATTAACTAACAAGTTTACAATATTATGTAACGAAACACTGCACAATGAATAAGCGATATAAAATGTCTTACGTACATTAAAATGGAAATATCATTCCCCTTTATCGTTGAAATGGGGTACGAACCAAAATTTTTGCCCTAATTCCGTACATATTGTCCTTTACCTAGTGTTGCAATATATATATAAAGTAATAGTATTTTTTTTTGTGAAAAACCTGGATTCCTGTTTATTTCTTCTCTTTTAAATATTTTTTCTTCAACATAAAATACATTTATGAGATAAATACTTAATAGTTTAGGCACATCATGGTTTAGTTTTAAAAAAATTGTGTTAACCATAAATACAGTTAATGCATGGGATACACTGAAACTCTTATAATCTTATTTATTCAACATAAAACAAATAAATTGAATAGGTGTTGTAACTTTTCAGCATATTTACAGATATTTTGTTTTCATATCTTTCAATATAATAAATGTTATTTTTTTAATGAATTTGTAGCCAGAGTATAAATTTTGAACCCAATGATAAACATTTTGTCACCACACACAACCCCTCTTATATTACATGTTACAGTATTCAGATGTGACTGAATATAAAGTCGTACAGCGCAAAAATATTAAGAAAAAACTAAGTTATAATTAAATGGATATTACGTAATAGCAAAAAAGAAATATGCTTATCCACGACGATATTTATTCAGAGTATAATAACAATAATTATTAGCTGTAGGAATCATTCCATTCAATATATTATTCGCAACTTTCTCTTGTGTAGAATGTAATGAGCACGTATTTTTTTGAGTTGGAAGTGGCAGTACACTGCTTTTATAAACTGTCCCAATGCGACTACGCTTGGTTATAGTTGGACTAGGTGAGAATTATTTTTTCAGTTTATGAATTGTAGGCGTTAATAATATAATGGATGACAAGTTCTAACAAGCTGTAGCTGTGAATTAAAAAAAAATCTCTGCCAAAGACAAAACAAAAAAAAAAGAATAATATTCGTTTACTGGGCTTTTTGATAATAAGCTTAAAACAAATAGGTACCCGTAAAGATACAGGATAAGTTTATGTATTTTACGTATTAACTAGTGTAATATAAAGCGGTTTATTTGTTTGAAACCTAAATAATTAATGTGTAGTTACTGCCACAGCTAACTGTTGGGCTAATAATGTAACATGTAACATGTAACATATTTGAGAGCATATAATTAATTTTTTCCCCCAATTTCCCGCTAGAAATTTAATTTTCCCTCCCGAATTTTTCCTACTCTAAATTCTTGATGCCACCCACGGTCCCAGCAAAAAAACGTATTGAAATACCAATTTCTTGTTTTACATTTCTGACCTTGTGTTGTATCTATACTGTATATTGTGAAAAGCACGTCTCTTCTGGCGATATGCCTTCTCTTGCACTTCGTTCACAAAAATTTGTTTGTAGACAAATGCTGCTCGCCCACCCTGGCCTGGCCCACTGACCGCTGACCGCTGGCGCCGGTATCCCGCTGGGACCATTACGAACCCCTACCTGAATATTTCGCTACTCGTATTAGGACGAAAGTGACTTATATCCAACATACTGTATATAAACTTATAAATTTTTGCATTATTTTTTCTTTCAAGACCATTCTATAATATATACACGCGTCGTAAACATTTAGGTTTAAAGATTATTTACTTTAGATTCCCGCACGTTTAACTTTTTTTACCAAAATATTTGGAATGTCTTTAAAACCGGCCAGATTTCAAACCTAGACAATACACTTATGCATATTAGTAAAGATTAATATAAAAACCTTAATTTATGCACGTTTTTGAAGAAAGGGGCTTTGATAATAGCATCGTTGTCTTACATATCAAGCAAGCGTAATTTCGAAATCTATATTAGTTAATTAGTTATAAGCAAAATGAAAATAGCATTGAATCTTGTGAGGTTAACGCGGGTTGCGTAGTGCCCCTGAAACACTGGAGTGGCCTCTTAAGGACTGAATGCAGCAACACACACCGCCGAGCGAGCAGTTCGCGCTGCCACGTGGTCTGCGGTCAGGACGCGCGAGCTGCGAGCTGACAGCACATGCTGGGTTGTTCCTGCGGCCAGTGTGCAGTTGTGAGCAGTTTGGACGAAAACATGGATTATGAATTCACCGAACGACTTATAGAACTTGTAAAAGTGAATGAAGTGCTGTGTCTATGGAAGGATACAAAAACAACAGAGTAACAAACAAGAAATGTGATGAAATAGGAATCATACTAGGAATGCCAGGTAATTATTTAATTATTATAGGTAGTTGTAGAAATAACAACAAAATTGGTACACATAACTACAAGGTTTTTGCAATTGAACGTACTAAGTGATATAGGAACTTTGTTAGTTATCATTATTAGCATTAAAAAAGGAAACAAATCTGTCGCGAATCTCAAATGCATAATTTGCAGGCCTGCTAGGAAATATTTTCTGATTTTGAAAGGCCCCAAACTCGCCAATTACAGGCTCTAAAATATGTTCTAGACGTCTTTCACCTTGTTCCCGCGACTGCCTCTGTTCGCTTTGGTGTGAACTGGGTTCGATCGCCGCTCGCGTTCGTGATCGCCTTGGTGTGTCCACCGCCTACCGGTGGCAGCCTCCGACCAGGCGCCTAGTCCCGTGCGCACGACAGAGTGCAGCGTCGAGCCTCGTGCAGCATCTGCGACCAGCCTCGAGACCCGTGCAGCAAACTGTTCAGCATCATCAACAGCTCCACACATCAACCAACTGGCTATGACAGTCCTCTTACCAGACACTGACCCGCTCCGCCGTCATCGACGTCTCGCTTCCATGGCGGACTGTGACTTTGTGAACGATAGACCATGTAAGTAAGAAGATTGCTATGTACATAGCCTCCGCGCAAATAGTGGACTACCATGTACCCTCGACAACTTGTGCACTCAAAGCCCAGAAGAATCGTTGGTGAAAATGCGAGGACGCGACACGTTTTATTACAAATTGCACCGTCCGGACTCGAACAGAGTACTCCGCTGTTCGGAGCGATGTAATGGTTTGGCATACGCGGAAGTCAGGTAAACAAACAGCCGCCATATTGGCTCGTGTAGTAAACTGAAATCCCCCCCCCCCCTTTTTTTGGCTTCAAACCGTCCCCCCCCCCCCTCCCGTCTATGATCGGACCTTATGCTCCATCTGTATATTTACCTAATCTCTGGAAACATTGTGCGGTTGGTTATTCCATAGAAACATCAATGCCTTCTGCCACGGAGGCCTAGCTGGCAGTTTTGTTGGAAGCTTCTAGCGGCGCCTGTACTAAAGATTCCATCGTGTGATGCAGGCCTAATGGATTCCTTAGCTAAGGGATCCACTAAAAGTGCATCGCAGTGGACGCGGCCATCTTTGCGTTAATTCCGAACTCTTACAAGGGATGCCGATGCAGCTCTTCATGCGTCCACTAAACTCGAGATTTATAGGCACTCGCATCCACTGATGAATCCTTACGTCCATTAGCTTCGGAATAGTGCTGTATGTTGTTTTTACGTAAAATTGCTTCTGGTTTTGGCATAAGTTTTGTTGAAAACATTAATTAATAATTAAATATATATAATGACTCAAATAGAGGCAAATAAAAACGAAAACATAGGTAATAAAATTTATGTATTGATGAAATAAAATTTATAAGAGTATTTAATGCTGATATTATATCTAAGAATTTTTAGTATATCTTGGAATTCATAGCAAAATTTTTATTTTGATCGCTAACATTATTAACATCCACGCTACATTAAAATATTTAAATTGGTCGTTATTACTTACATTTTGATGAATTTTCGTAGATATCACAACTCTAAATGGCTGCGTGCACATTAGTACATACGAACAACTGACAACGGGTGGTGCTGGCAGTACAAGTATTCGAATAACATGTGCGTTCCTTTGATTGTGGCTGCTTTTTCTGAGGGATTTAGCGATGTGTGTGCTATGGACAACCAGTGAATGGGGAAGTGAACTGACCAGTTTGCAAACTACACCTGATCCCAAACCCGGGTCGCCTAGAACGCATCCAGTGTCTTGCTGCCGCGTCGCATTGTTTCGAAGCAACTTCACCTGTAGGCTATATACATTCATTGAATTAATAAAAATGATGAAGGTAGGTACTATACAAATTTATTTCCATATTAAATGAAACACTATACAAATAAGAAGCTTGCAAAACACATATCCACTTACATATTCGATGCGTTGTTGTGCAATGTCATTGGGCTGGTAATAGCTATTTTTCGAAGGATTCTTTAATTTCACTGCTTCATCATGAAGCATGTATTAGTTCTACCTTTTCGTAGTAAAGAACTGCGTTACAGGTTAATTGCCTTGAATTTGTGTACAAATTTACAACATTTAACTTACGGCTTTCCATTAATTACAAAACATTACCTACTTATACACAGATTAATAGTTTAATAAATATTAACATTCATGTATGTGTTTAAATAAAACGAATAACATTACACAAATGATTTTATATACACAATATTGCACAGTTCCCGTAAGAACAATTTTTGTATTGATCTTTAATGCAACAACATATTTTATTACACCATACAACTGTTCACACACGTGATGTAGGAAGTTTAGAAGTAAGTGTTTACCTATCTTAATTCACATACTAAAATAAACACACACACTGCTATTTCATACGGTTGTCACGGTCATTCTATATAAACGATGACCAGTGAATACATAAGGAGAAATACTGAGACAATTGTTCGGCGAGCTAAATACTTTGTTTTCTTATTATTCGGTCATTTAATTAGAACAGTTGTTTTTGTCCTTCCATGTGTATAGAACCTTTTTGTTGGTTAAATTTTTTAATTAATAAATTTCAATTTTTTAAAGTATTAGTGACTTTTATTCTATTTACTCTAGAAACATAGAAACGCACTCATGTTTTATATGATTTATCACCTGTGATATATGATTGGGAATTAGTAAATCCATTTATAAATTTAAAAGAAAAAATTAAAAAGGTTAAATTTAACTTTTCGGACTCAAAAATAATATACTGATAGATAAAGACCGGAAAAGTTCGTGGGTTCATTTCGCGTTATGCTAGAATCCAAACGCATGTACCTCAATATTGCTTCTATCATTGGCTCAAATTTTATTTGAAGGAATCTGAGCCAACGAAAAACCTTCAACCACAAAAGTATCGAATCGCAAGCATTTCAGTTGACAGGTTTCACAAGCCAGTAGCCAATGAGCAGGTGGCATTTGCCCGAGCATGTACGGAATTATGGAGTCTAGCCTATAGGTCACTGAAACAACGAATTGTTCAAATTCCTACTGATAGTGTATTCCGTTGAACCTAAAAATGTCATTTGATGATGTAATTTTTGTCTCTATGAACATTATAATATATTGGGGTTTAGACATGAGATTCTGACAGGCCTACATGCTTTCAGCTTGGTGAGTAGCGCCTATGTATGGAACCGGGACCACACGATGTTTTTTGATTTTTTGTTTGATGAGTTAAGGTTTGACGTCGCGCGGCTCTGACGGCATCTCCACGCGGGAGCCGAACCTCATGGCTACCTACTAGTGCTCATACATATGAGTCATGCCGGGGTGTTGGTATCGCAGCCACGACTCTCGCCAAATGAGGCGTCACGCCTTAGCGATCACGTGTTGTGAGAGTTGAGACTGAACGTCGTGTCAACAGACCACGAACCGCGAGCTGCGAGCTGACAATTGCTAGCTACAAAATATACATCTAAGTAATTCATGCTAAAATCACTAAACTGCTATTATAATTCGACAACAAAGTTGTAAGGATTGATTAACATCGAAAACACATGCTTCGCATATATGCAAAATTGAAGAAAATTATGATTGATTTGTATGGCCACGAAAATAAATACAAGAAATTCAGCTAAGACGCATGCGGTATGGGATATCTTCGTACAAGTTTCTTTTGGGACATGACCGGTTTCTTGACTT
Source organism: Bacillus rossius redtenbacheri (assembly GCF_032445375.1). Taxonomy (NCBI): domain Eukaryota; kingdom Metazoa; phylum Arthropoda; class Insecta; order Phasmatodea; family Bacillidae; genus Bacillus; species Bacillus rossius. Next base: position 16,646,290 of record NW_026962010.1, read on the forward strand.
AGTGGTTCTAACTTTCCGAAAGTCATTCTGAACCTGTCACTGAACTCTACTCTAAACTAAAATAAGTTTTGTCAAAACCTGACAACTACCAAATAATAAACTAGCACTAAACTCCATGTATCTGTTGACTCGTGAAATGTTCAGTTAATAATTTAACATACAAGTTTAAGTTTAACCTACGAGGGTTCTGAGGAACAAAATTATACTTGTAAATAAATATGAAGTATACTCGTTATTCCAAGTACACCAATTCTTGCACATTGGTTAAAATATTTTTAAGTGCTGTAGCAACGATTTACTTATTTTATTTGTTTACAAATCGTGGAATAGTACAATAGCCTCTGGGGTAGCACATGATTCCACTTTTTGTTTTAATTGCAAATTAATTATTATTTTAATAAAAAGCCTATTAAGGAGGTTTATTGTGAAACAATTGCGAAGAATCACCAAAAGCTTTTAGCAGTGTCTATTACCGAACACATTTTGCACGACAAGAGAAGTTGTTTTGATTTTAAATTTTCTCTATTTTATGTTATTAATAATTTAAAGCTAAATGATTTCTAATCAAAGTCACTATTTTTTTATAAGCATTGCCTTTACTAAAAGTTTTCCGAAACCTAGTACGCAATCTACGCACATATCGCATAACGCATAACGCAAATCTAAGTTTTTTCAACTTTCAACTTCTCGCATTTTGGCTTCTGTTTACACCGTAGTATGCATTTCAAATAACCAACCCAGAAAAACGTCTAACGGTTAAAATATTGCAATTTTCGATTGCTACTTTCTTATTTGAGCTTCGTTTTATTGCGTTTTTAACTTTAACTTTGTTTGAGTGAATGCAAATCAAGAGTTATAAAATTGAGAAATATAGGTACATGCACATAAAAGATAACGGGCGAAGAAAATGTTCATTTCGGTTCAAACAGTATGTCCTCTGACGCCCTGCAGGGATGGCGATGACGGCGCCGAAGCCACCGGCCGCCTAGAGCACGGCGGCGGCGGAGGCGGCGGAGGCGGTGCTGGCCTCCGAGTCGCGCCGGGGGCGGCGCGGCGCGCGGGCCCGCGGCTGCAGGTTCAGCGGCGGCAGGTTGGGGTGCTCGATGCGCGTGGGCCGCGACACCCGGGGGCGGCCCGCCGCCTGGGGGCTGCGCCTGGGGGGCGGCGGGGGCGGCGCGTCAGCCAGCTGGCCGAGCGCGTAGCAGCCCTGCTGCGCCGCGTCGTCCGAGTCCACGTAGGCGCAGTTCTCGAAGCTGGAGGCGGCTGGGGCGGGCGGGGGCGGCGGCTGCGGCGGCGGCGGGGCGGCGCAGTGGTGCGTGGTGCCGCGCGGCGTGAGCGTGGCCCAGAGCGCGCGGCCGTCGGGGGCGGCGGGGTACAGCACCGCCTCGCAGGGGCGCGCGGTCTTGCAGCGCGACAGCGAGGCGTCCAGGGCGAGTGCGGACTTGCCGCCTCTCTCACTGCCGAGCCCACACACACACACACACCACTCTTATATCTGCCGAGGAGGCACAGCACATTACTAGAGACCCGTCAAATACGCGATTTCAAATCCCTAAAGGATAGACTCCACGATCTTCTATGCACTCGTTAAAATTACATCTGCTGATTGGTTACCGACTCGTAACACCTGTTGACTGGAATGATCGTGATTCGCTAATTCTTCTGTTAAAGATTTTTTCATTGGCCCAGAGTCCTTCAGATAAACCTACTGTGGCCCAATCACTGAAGCAAAATAATGTCAAAAGTATTTGGGCTCTATCCTATCGCGAAATTAATCCGCGAATTTTACAGGTCTCTACACATTACGTCTAATTTTGGGAAAAAATGCAATTTCGACCATAAACTTAACCACCGTTTGACGTCCTTTCTGGTGGCAAACAACACTAAGATCTACGATATGCCAACAATTCGCATATATTTTGGGTAGAAAATAGTTGAGTAATTAAGAAAAGCAATATCAAAATTTTTCAAAACTGCTCCCATGAAAAATGTGTTTTATGTGATATAATGTACAATGTCTCCGAGAGACGGATATATAATCAATTTTGCATGGTTAGCTGTAAGAAGTAACATTTATAATGCCTTTGGGGCATGTACAGGATGAGAGTAAAATAGATTACAGATATATTTTTATAAATTTTGAATTTTTCACGATTATGTCTGATGAAAATAAAAGATTTTCAATATGGTGGACATAAAATTTTTAAAATGGTGTAAGTTATTTTTATTAAAATTTTATTGAGTAAATTTTTTCTCGAATGTTTAGCATAAAAATTACAGATTTTCAAGATGGCGGCCGTAACGATATGTGCATCTATGGTGGTTTTTGTCAAGGTCAAGGTCGAAACTCCCCATCAGAAATTTATTGGCTACTTCTAAATGGGGTCATTTTAAGCCTCTGGCATTTTTGGGGGATAAAATGGAAACTTTTCCCCTCAAAACGGGAATTCTACTCTCCTACTCTCAAAGTAGGGAAATTTATAATAATATTGAGTCCCTTTGAAGAAATTTTGAGGGAATATGACACCAAAAATGGCCGCCGTGACGTCAGAGGTAGTCGGCACCGGCACCGCACTCTGAACTCTGGCGCCGGAGCCACACACATACACTACTCATACGAACAATACACGCTAGCTGTCACAGTGTTGTTCCAACTAGTAGAATCCACCTGAGGGTCACACAGATATTTTGAAACCTTCTCGTCCCAGAGAGAGTTCAGCGAGCGTTCAGGATGTGTCGACGAGCTAGAGGAAGCCAACGAACTAACTCCATGCACGCCCTCCGGATTTTCATTATCTGCACAGAACTGTTGCGGTATTCCAGGGAAAGGGAATCACTATACTGCTACGGTTTCATTTTGTCCTATATAAGTGTTTGAATTTAAACAATAAATATTAATAAGTGTATTATTATTCCACGTTTTAAAAGCCTCGTTTATGTAAAGATAAGCACTAACCAGAAACATGTGAAACGAAGTTCTGTTTCTAGACCTTCCTCTTGTCCTGCGCTTTTCCTGCATTTGACCTGTTTGCTTGATGCATGGATACGGAACCCTCGCGATACAGCCCCGGGTTTCCAGCTGCAGGGGAAGTCACCTTATGCTTTCAAGTGTAACTGGTTTACAGCAGATAGGGCCTCACACGGCAATGGCAACGTTCAAGAGTGGGACGGTGGATTAACGAGAAGGAATAATGATTAAATCCGGGACTCAGACAACTGTAAGGATTTGCAGGTTTTACATCGCCATTTTTGTTACAGTTGTAAACCCCCATTTTGTATTTTTTAGAAGGCGATTTTATGCATCATATTTTAGCTATCAAATTACTTGCAGAAAACACAGATGAAGCAGAACCGCTATATGGCATGTTTACATTATACCGCAATTGTATTCATGCTTATTCGCATTCTTGTTCACTCAGATACTTCCGCACTGGTATACATGCGCACATTATTATAAACTGGGATACCCGTATGCTCACCTGTACGCTTGTAGACTTGTACACCTGTAAGCGTGTTTCAAATATTTCTGTACCTTACAAATTTCCTAACTTTCTACCTGCGAGTTTCACGTCTGACGCGTGTGTTGGCTACGTATAGTACACATATTTAATTTTTAAGAGAGCGACTAACTTTATTGAGAGTGAACATGGACGACAGAGATAAAAAAAAATTCCAGTTTTTCAAAGAAAACATAGGAATAGATAAATTATGTTAATTTGTTTTAGAGTTGATAAGTAATTATATATTTTATTATACATCTTAATGGGACGTGTTGATAAAATTAAGACCCTAAATGTGATAGTCGTTGGACTGCAGTGTTGTTTGTAAATGTGATTTAGTTCAAATTCTCCATCTTATATGAAACCTACAGGAAACAGTGGTCATAATGGCTAGTTTACGATTGAGGACTTAATAATTAACAATACTAAGAATAAGTCGCGTTCGGCATTGTAATTGTACTCCCATCGCGCCCAGTTGGAAAGTGAGAATGAGAAGCGCAGTGAGAGTGCAGAGGCGAGCCGACTCACACTCGGAACCGGAGCAGCAGCAGCGCCAGAAGGGCTCCGAGCAGCAGCACGCCCACGCAGGAGGCTATCAGCACCAGCAGCCACGTGTCGTCGATCACAGGGCCTGCCGACACACACGTGTGCCACGTGTCACTGCCTGCCTGCCTCCCTCGCCCCGGCTGGAAGCAGTTCTGCACGCTCGGCAAGTGGTTCATAGTCAGTGACCTAGACCAATATAGCCAGGGTCTGCTTTTGATCAATATCAGATAACATGCAGACATCTGGCGCAAATATTTGTTACTTGTCCTAAAAAAAAAAAAATTCATGAAATTACAATAAACAAACATGGATGTGAAACCAAGACTTAAAACTCATTTATATTAGACAATGTTTACTATAGACCTTGAACTTAGACATTTTAGCACCTACATCAAATTTTAAGTTTTATTTTAATCATTGCACGTTTATTGGCTTCAAGGACACAGTACTCTAAGTTTCCTTAAAAATGTTTCGTCTGATTCTCTACCAACAAGGATCGTGTTATACCTGGCCTACTGTAAGTTAAATTGTATCTTCTTACTGACGGCGGCAGATTGTGAAGGTTTATCTGATTGACGTTCTGATTCATGGGTCCCTAGGCTCTTGAGGTGTCCTAGAGTGAAGCTCCTAACACACTCGACTTCAGGCCTAAACATCAGTTGGCGTTAAATCACTGACGTTAATGATGAACTATACGATATTTCTTTTAAAAATTACTTATAAATAAAAAATATTAATTATAATGTTATAATTTTTTAATAGAATTATTAAATTTTGTTTAAAAAATATTACGTGAATGCCCGTTACTGAACAATAAAAATGATGTATTATAAAAAATACATGATTATAATATTGTTTCATAAATTAAGATTAACAGTGAGTGATTATTTAATGTTTGATAATTTAACTTTATTTCATGGAAAACACACATCTATTTGAATTTAATAATATTGTTTAAAAGGAGAGCAATAACAAAGTCCGTTTAATTTTGACAACTTAAATTACCAGGTTCATAAAAAATTGTTTCATCATGCCTAGCCTCCTGTCTTTTCTTGCCATGGAATTCAGTAACTCTCCACTGGGATTCGAACCCACAGTCCATATTTCAATCATGCTTCCTTACCCTAGTTAACGAAAAAAACTCACTTATTATCTACATACAACCAGGGGCGTAGCCAGGGGGGGGGGGGGTTAGGGGTACAAACACCCCCCCCCCCCCCCTTAGCACCGAATATTTAATTTATTTCTTATTCATCACTCAAACAAATTTCATATTAAAATTAATAAATTTTTTACCATTACAATATTCAAATTTAAGTACCGAAAACTGCTAAAATTGCACTATTTTACACCTTAAAATCCAAATTTTCCCGGGGGAGAACCCCCGGACCCCCCGCTTTAATACGGGGGGGGGGGGGGGGGGGGGGAAATTATGCTTCTTAACACCCCCCATACACAAATCCTGGCTACGCCACTGCATACAACTACCACCATTTACACAATTACCAAACCGCACCCTCAGGCCGAACAGTCGCAGTTATTGCTGATTTGAATAAAACTGACCTGTGTTAAGGTTAAACAAAAACGCCAAAAATGTATTTACATGAATGAACATTTTGGGAGGGGGACAGTCCGTCGCGCAGCCTGACTCCTCGGGGAGACAGTCTGAGCCTCCTTCCGCCCCGACAAGCGGCCATGTTGTAGCAGTGCTTCTCACTTGTGTAATGATCAAGTCAAATATACAGAAAAATGGTGCTATAAATATGAAACCTACCTTACGTTTATTCATTATTGTGTTCAGGGAGAAAAAACACGATCCCATAGAGACGTTCGAACAATGCTGTGTTAAGAAAAGGGCGGTGTGATATAACGGACACTCGCCTCGCCTGGTGAGCTCCACGTACTCCAGCCCGGGGGCGGAGCTCCAGTCGCACTGCACGCTGCAGGGGGCAGGCGGGCCGCCGCCGCCGCCGCCGCCGGAGCCGTTGGCGCCCGGCGCGGCGAGCTGCAGGAAGGCGGGCAGCGGGGGCGGCGGGATGGCCAGGATGTCGTCCGGCGGCGGCCGCGTCTCGCCGCAGTCCAGGCACAGGGGCGCCGAGGCGTTCAGGTGCAGCGCCCAGTCCAGGCTGCCGCCCATGGCCGGGCGCAGTGCGGCGCGCGCCGTCGGTAGCTCCGGCCGCGCTACTGCCGGCGCGCGCTGTCCTTCGCCTGCCGCGTCGCCACCACTCGGTGTTGTACTTGGAGTTTTCAGCTGATATAACCTTCAAGATTATAGGCAAAATAGAAAAAAAAATTAATCAAACATAATAAATCCAAACAAAACCAAAGTTGCAACAAAGAATTTTTTTTCGAAAGTTTTCATAATCAAATAAAGAAAAATAAAGACATATTGAAAAGAAAAACTGTTCGCATATCTTAAATGTAGGTTACCTAATATTTCTACCTCTACTGCAACTATTTGAGTCAAAATATTTCCAGTAATTATTTAAAAAGTTATCATAAATTTTGATGTGCAGTGAATACCACATCCAGAAGCTAGTACATTATAAATTTCATGTTTGTGTTAAATTGTTTTTCGTTAAACTAGAATGTGTACCACTTTAATAACGTTATTTCGAAACAAGGTGGCATACGCGTGATTGTCAGAAAAGGTAGTGATTGTATTTCCAAGAGTTCTCATGCACTCATTTGTATAGTGAGTTATTATTAATTATTTAATCACCACGAAAAATAACTGATAGCAACCGTACAAATCTATGCAATGATTAATTTAAACTTGCATTATAGTCACGTGAGTTCCTCAGTTCCTAAATGTTTTCTATTGTACTTTATCTTAGTATTGATTATTCATATAAATTACTTAATAAATTGTAAGGGAAGATGTAATTACATTTTATCCATTTTTAAATAATATTATTGAAGTGATAGATATTATAATCTGATAAAAATCCACCCCAAGAAACAAAAGCATCCATAATAGATACAAGAACTTGTCAATCCGAAGATAGTTTATGTCCAACACCGTTAGATATAAGGTCGTATTATCATAAGAAAAACCAGATCAAGTCGTTCGGATAGACCTTTGAATGTAAAAATAGATAGTTATAATATTGGATTTTAGCGCATTTATAAATACAATTATTATATGTTAATTGTATAGAACGTTCGAAAACGAGGCAAACTCACTCCCATAAACAGATTGTTGCAAACATGATGTACTTGACTAACGAATAATAATGATTTTATATAACGAAGTATGCGCGAGCTCTATTTTATACTAGATAATGTGTCCGTGTTTAGCTACGGAAGTTTGCAGGTAGAACACTCTTGCACGGCTCATTATACATGAAGGGTGCGAAATATCATCTGTTAATGCTGCTCTATAACCTAAGATGAACCTATGTTAGCTATTTAAACCTTTTGTATTTAGATATACAAAGATGCGCCAGTGAGTGAGTGGGTTTTGGATTTCATTTGCTAGCCTATGTAATAAGACCTGAGACGTTCAGACGATGATGCAAAAGCAAACCTAAAACACACTGCATTGACATAATTCAATTTTAATTAAAACATTTATAGACCAATTTTTATTAAAAACTTCTGACCATTCATTTTTCAAACGAAGGTTAGTTTCTACTTATACATTCTATGACAGTTTTAAGAAAATTGTAAGATTTCCAGATGCATTTTATTATAGAAAAACACGTGAGAGAGGGAAATGTTTTAACATATTGTTTCAAAATTTTGATGGAGAGTTAAGTTAGAAAGATGGAACAGACTTCATTTTACTCACACCTTCGAGCTCACGTAACGACATTACAACCGTAATTTGGTAATAATTAAAGTTATAAATCACAACAAAAATAAATCGAAAAAAAAACTCTATAAAAATGTTTCCGAGACGCAAACGGAAATCTTGGAGAATACACATGCCAATTCAACGTCTCTAGGACTTTTCGTCTCTGTGCTACGAGAAAGAATTCTGTACACTCTCTCTTGTATTAATAGAGATACATTTAAAATAGACATTGCTATAGGCGTACAAAGTGTTTTATTTGTTACTAGCTAATGCTTGTAATGCGTTGAAAAGATCAATTAATTAATTTTTGTAATTTGTTTGATTTAGGTACACATATACATAGAATCTCTCTATCTGTCCCCCACTAATTCTCTACCTCTCTTCTTTCTCTATATTTATATACATATATATCTGTATCTACATATAAATTTATTTCTATTTATATTTATTTATATTTATATTTTTCCCTATTTATCTCTCTGAATATCCATATACATATATCTCTAAATTATGTTATACTACTGCTCTTCTATTTCACTATATTTATCTCGTATAATAGTTTTCCTGGGTGATAGTAGGCTAGTACATTAATGCGGTGTTACTACCTCTCTGGTTAGGGTCATAAACAAGCGTAGTAATAGTAATTATTTAATGTTTATTTGGGCGCCTATTCTGAGTACAATTTTTTTACACCACAGTATAAGATATAGTGATTTTAAGATATGACAAACAAGTTTGAATTAGGTAGATTTAGGGTCAGTGAACCACAATAGTCTACAAGGATACACTAGATGTGTGTAAAATGTAGAGAAAATAAAGCAGCAAATATTTGCTGATCAGGGTTCCTCTGTAAAATATGTAAACCAATGCCAATATTTTTAATATAAAATTTTATGTTATTGTCTACTATTGTGGACAGAAAAATCGTAAAAGGTATATTTGACATAAATCACTCTTATACACATAAATACACAGACACTTATACCCTTGAACTTCGAATTATAAAGTAAATAAATATCTGGCGTGTCTTAACAAAACAGAGCTTGGCACCACTATACAGGAATTAGCTTGTTAATGGTCTGGAAAGTTGTGTTGTGCACTTTCAAACACAGCAAAAGTTCTGTATACGTTTATCACAATTTCACTGATTTAAATATTCTCTACATTTTATAAATTGTCTGTTTCCAAAATGTTATCACTGTCTCTCTAATCATTCAGTTTGGATGCAAATAAGGAACTTTACTTGTAATTGCCAGACCAGTTAGCCTCACGGTGACATGATTCTCAGCTTCCCTGGACTTCTGGGGCGGGGGGGGGGGGGGAAATAAAAATTAATCTAACAAATATGTCCTTGTAGGCCGTGATATGTGTCCTCGTGAAGATGTCTGAATTCTGATAAATCAGTTTGAACCAGCACTAAGTTATTAGTCAAGTACGTAAAAATACGTTATACGTTCTCAAGTTGGCTTTATGATATAATCAAATAAAAAAACCACAGTAATTTGCAAGAAGTTTAAAGAAACTTACTGCGTCTCACGTAAGTTGAGAATTCCTACTTTGCATCTCTTTTTAAAGTTACCCTAGCCTTAACAACAGTACTAGGCTTATAAACACTCGAACATAACAATTTTAGGTAACCTTTGCCAAAGAGAACCTAGACTACACACGGTAATTATCTTGCATCACAATTTCGTGCCCATGTAGAATGGCGTCTAGTCTCAGAAGAATGTTCTTTTTCCGAACAAAAGCTTATTTCAAAGGAATAAGCTGATTGCCCGGCTGTGGCCCAAGCCAACAGACGTCAAATACAGAAATTCTTAAAACGTAAATTAATACAAACATAAAATAGGTACTCATCTAGTTAAAAATAACAATAGTTTAAATCAATACAACAATCAAAATAAGTGTTCCTATTTAAATAACGTAAATTAACTTTTACCTATAGGATCAGATCTATTGTTTTTACGTGGAATCTCTAGCGTCATAGAGTAATGTAGTTCATACTGCTTCAAAGTTCATAAATATAAACAAAAGAAAAATCTTTGCAAACATAACGTAGTTTAAAAGTAAATAAACAGTGTGACTCGCTTCGTCACAATCAATATAGCTATATCTCCCTGTACATTTATATACCTATATATATATATATATATATATTTATATATATATGTCACTCTATAGCAATGAAAATATTAAAAATCTATGTTTCTACCTATCTTTATTTTTATCTATTTTTGTACCTACCACAGGTGTGACATACATATATAAAACACGCGCGTATTCGAATGCAAATTTGAGTAAAAAAACAGTACAGTCGGTGGAGAACTTTCGGAGATTTAAGATTTTGAATGAACGAACATTTACATTTCTATTTATATAGTTTGATTTATGGTGCAGATATAATAGTGCAGTGTCCGAGCAATCAAGTTGTGAAAGTAAAATATTTCAGGGAATGGAGAGGAAAAGTCTAACAATGGTAAACAATTAAATAGTTTTATTTAGTATAAAAACTTGAGAAATTTAAAAAGAAAAGCAATATTTGTATTTGTTGTGTAAATCTCTAAGCTAGCCAGTAGACATATTACTGCGAACTTAACCAACGTGCAGTTGATACAATTATAAAGTTTCAAAATTATAGTTATTATTTGAAATTTTTATTTTTCAAACTCTTACTATGTCTCTAATGTCCAGTCATTAAAAAAAATTATTTACATGCCAGAGAAAGAATATCCATATAACATTAGGTCTCAAACAAATAACTTTCGAGGTGATGTATTTTTTAATTCACATTAAAAAATTAATCTCTATATAAATAGAGCTAGTTTCAGGGAAAAAAAACTGCTTTCACTTTGTGTAATTCTGTTATATTAAACAAATGATACCTAACTGATATTTTGGCTGCAGCTATGTTGGACTTTGGCGATGTAGTAGAACACTGATGTATTAAAGAACTAGCGACCCGCCCCGGCTTCGCACGGGTTCAATGCTGATACTAAATATACTACAGTATGTCTTTTTATAATATTGATGTAATAATAATTTTATTCTCTCAATTTAGTTTGATTATTACGGACGTAGGCCAATCTCTCAGATTCAATTTTCGCATATGTCTGTATTGCTTAAAATTGCTTCGTAAATAAGTAATTATTCTCGTAAAAAGTAAAGGATAAAAAATGGTTATTGTGAGTTATCCCCAAGAGATAGACATATACTATTGCGTACTTTTTTGTAAACCTTTTTAAGGTGTACAATACTGTAGTACATTATTTTGATTTATCTCGTAGGGTTCAGCCAGCGTTTGCAATGTAAGCGCAAAAAAAAGTGTTTATTTACATCACATTAGAAACCTCTAAAATTATCAGTGTTTCTCTACTATTATTATGGATGTATTATACATATAAATCTTCCTCTTGAATCACTCTATTTACTAAAAATATCGCATCAAAATCCGTTTCGTAGTTTTAAAGATCTAAGCATACATAGGGACAGACAGACAGCGGGAAGCGACTTTGTTTTATACTATGTAGTGATGTTACAGCAGGCGTTGAAACGCAACTCTGAAGTCTTATCTGCAATGAGCTGCCAAACCTCCCAGGCATTTCCCTTGTCCATCGCCACATTTCCTGCAGGGCCCTTTCAGCCCGGCGCTGCGAGTGGTGGGGGTGTGGTGACGTCAGAGAGGGGAGAGAACCTCGCTGCCGTATACAAGAAAAATAATTTTACTGATGTTTTTATAAAGATTCCTTTCGAAACCAGTTGCCAAGAAATAGTTTTTAATACTACAAGAACCATATTGTAACATTGTACAACACGGGGCTATGGCTCTATTTTTGCATACATGAAATACGTTTCTAGAGATAATACTGAGAATTCCTTACGAAAATTGAAACATAATTTTATACTTAATTTGATGTTTCATTCAAGCATAATTTTTTAAATAATGGAAAATGTAATCAAGCATTCAATAACGGGTCTTTATTTTTTGTTATATTGGATTATTAAGGTGCTCAGCTAATACCAGAAAGCTATTCAGGAAACGGTTTACAAATAACTTTAACTGGGCCAACATAAATCACGAATGCCTGAGTAATAATCAAGAATCTGAACCCATTTAAACTGCTTACACTATTTTGTAGTTGTACAGTTGTTTTCATGTAATGTAAAAATCAAATAATATCTGTAATTGTTGTTTTAGAGTGAAATTGTTTCAAGTGGATCTTCTCTCCGGTCGTCAGGACAAATCTTGCCGATGATGTCATCAGAGCGTAAAAAATGTGTAAAAGGCAACGAAACGTGGAATGACTAATAATGGGGCGCTTTATTAAGGAGAGGGATAAGGAGATCAAGATTAGGGCGCTCGATATCCTGTTTTCATTACAGCACACTTACGTATTTGCGCACTTGCGTACTTACGCACTTGCATACTTTCTCACTCGCACACTTGCGCACATCCCTATACATTCTCACACTTGTGTCTGTAACACGACTAGCGGGCACGCACCCACGCGTGTTTTTTGTCAAGACAGTCTACGAAACTCACGAACATCGAAGTGCTGTTTTGGTCAGGATAATAGACCGTAGTTATCCTCAGGCGAATCACAGACGTCCTATGATACAACGGCTGAGTTCTCATTGGTCCATTCAAGGGCCATTCACGCTTTTTTCAGTGGACAGAGCCGGTATGAAAATGAATTTCGCAGACGTAAACAAAGATAATTAGAACCTAGAAATCTGTCAAATATTATTAAGGGCCAAGAATAGACTTGTTAGGGGACTGAATGCGTAATAGATGCATAAAAGAAATAGAGCCATTTTTGAGAGAAGTGTTCATCTACGATCCACAGGAATATAAGCCAAAATCTGCGAAGATGGGTGATGGCCAGCCAATGAGAGGATATATCGTGTCTGAATGCTCCAAGAGTTCAACGTTCGTACACTATAACGTGCGAAGCTATGCAGTGAAAGTGAGGCTAGAGACAGTGTTAGTCTTCCTTGTTTCTACATTGAGCAATACAGCAGTGGTGGCCAACACAAGCTCCGGGGGCCATTTGTGGCCCAACAAGGCTTATGCAGTAACTGGCTGTTGGCTCTATGGGAAAGTACTTCATTCTCATTTCTGATTAATTACCAAAAATTCTGATACAACTCACTTATTTACAAACAGAAGTCTAAACACCAATTTCCATATTTCTAACTTCAAAAATGACAGACTTTCATACAAACTTTCATCTCCTATTTAACCCCCTTAGAGAATAAATTTTAAAAAATCTTTTCTTAGTGCTGGCATACATTGTATAAGGAACTCCTACGCAAACTTTCATGCTTCTGTACCTTACGGTTTAAGCTGTGCGTTGCCTATCAGTCAGTTTAATTAAGTAGATTGTACTGAGAAAGTTTCCCAAGACGCATGTGTAAGCCTGTGTCTCTGTTGGCGGCAGCGGTTTTTGCAGTTGTTGTGATGTGGGATTTGTGTAATGGAATGTTTTTGAATCAAACATTTCTCTTCAATTCATAAAACAGCGCGTACCACCCTCTGGCGCTTGTCCCATGAATCTCGAAACGTGACAAAATAACCCCAATAAACCGATAATACAAAACATTATTAAAACAAATCCCGAAGTTGGCCGAAGGTGAATTGTTCGGGTGTAATCGGGAATGGCAGAACTTTGTGTGCATCTTAGGTCTCCCGACGTGTTACCGGCAAGACAACTGCAGCACGAATAATGTACAGAAGGTCGCTCCGTTAACTTCGCGAACGTGGACCATCAATTACAAAACACACGCGAAACTGCTTCTGCGACCTGGGCAGCTGGGCAACTGGGCAGCTGGGCAACTGGGCAGCTGGGCAACTGGGCAGCTGGGCAACTGGGCAGTAATAGTGATCTGCGGGAGCGCCTGGTTGGTTAATTTTGAGCGAACCTCGACAACAGACTGCGCATCACATTCATGCAGAAAAAATGGTATCGAGTGATGTCTGGCTGCGTGGCTTGAGATCTGAAGGCGTCCAAGCGCTGGACCTGGCTTTTTCATCTTTTTATTCGTTACAATGTACTCTCTCTTGGACCAGGCAAGAGGCAGCACTGTGATATTTAATGTTTTAGATCACAATAGGTCCATTTTATTTTAAAATTTTTATGATTTATACATTATTAATAATATTTTATATGATACTTTCTGGATTATTAAGTATAAAAACCTTTGTGTAAAATATCTTTACTGAAAAGTAAACATCCCTCTTCATGTTCCTACTGAAGTAAAACAAAAAAATATATTTTTATTATAAAATATGGTTTATTTAATCAAACGAAATCATTCATAAGACTTTCGCGGCAATTATGTGGATTTAGTAGGTGACTGCTACCCTGAAGATGGCGACTGCAAGGTCGACCGAAACGTCCGTGATATCTTCGACTTCGACGTGGCTACAACCCAGAAGTCAAGAAACTGAACGAAATTATTTGATTTAAAAAAAAAAAATTAATATCATCGCATACAATCACGAAAATTTGTGTAATGATTTTAATTGAAATACCTTTTGCTTGGAAGGGAATCAAGCACACGTTCCTGATAACCTTGTGTACTGGGCTCCCCCCCCCCACCCCACCCAACACTCCAGGGGAGCCCTGTGGGCGACATAGGCTGGCGTATCGTGTGTTGTATCGACATGACCCCAAGGGCGCGCGTGTAATTCCCGTCATGCCGCGCGCAACCCTAGACCTGCCAGCTGTCACCCTGCAGCTATACAGCATGTCCATAAGAGAATGTTACAGTTATAAAATTTAAAAATTCCTTTCGGCCCAGCCTACGGGCGTAGGTAGATTTAAAAGTACCGAATTCTTCTGGAAATATTTTGGAAACTTCTATAAGCTCCTGGATCATTTTAAGAACTTAATGTAGCTTACCGAATAACCCATGTGTTCGTCAATATTAAAAAAAAGTTCCATTAAAATTTATCTCACATTCCATGCAGCGTAAATATTTTGAATGTTTTTAATTTAGGTCGTATAAATATTTTTGGACAAAGGTTTAAGGTCACATTAAGAAGGTTATTAATAAATTCAGCGAAATTGATAATAAGAAAGTTTTTTTTTAAATTCAAGCTCTTGCTTTTTTAGTAATAGTTCGTTTCATCATAAATGGTTTCAGCCAAAGCTTTTCAATAAATTTTAGGTGTTTTACAATAAATTATAATGAATTTGATAGTATATATATTAAAAAAAGAATAAACACGTCTTTCTACCCTTGTTATTGACACCCGTTGCAGTAATGGTTTGTATCATCAAATATTGTTTCATAAAAATGTTTTGGATAAAAATAATAAGATTTCAAAAAAAATCTGTACGGATTTGATAGTGTACCTACTAATGGAGTTATTATTTTTTAAATTCTACCCATTATTTCTTCAACCCCTTGCAGCAATGGTTCGTCTAATCAAAAATGGGTTTAGACAAATTTTTAGATAAAAATTATAATATTAATACATAATTTGTACGAATTAGATTTTGTGTCTAAGAACAAAGGTATGATTTCTTTTATCATTCAACACTGGGTTTTTCAACCCCTTGCAGTTATAATTGGTCGTATCAAAAACTTATTTAGAGAAAATAATTTGGTATTATTCCTACGAGTTATAATACGTTCAAACGGATGTGATATATTCCATATTATGGGAGTTACAGCGACTTTTCATGTTTTCTAAAACCTTCAATATTTCTACCCCTTTGATTGGGTATTGCTCATTAACGAACACGATCGAGAAGTTCAATTCTAGACTTTATGTATCAGTATGTAATTGATTTTTGAAAAATTGGGACATTTAGCGTGTCCACAAAATTTATATATATATATAAACGATAGTTTTGGTGTCTATGGACCATGAAAAGAAAAACTTATATAAATTCTAGCTGACCCGACAGACTTTGTCCTGTCATTCAATTCAAACTGGAATACTATACTAATAATAATTATTTATACTATTGTGTATTTTGATATTGTATATGTTTGTAATTTTTTATTATCTCTATAACATATTGTTTATTTTAATGCTTGTCGATACACAACATTGTTAGTTTTATTTCCTGGAGCGTAAATAAATAATGCTGATGGTTTTCCCACACGGGAACAGGCGTCATAGAGTTGGCCATGTGAAAAACATGGATTTTCAAGATTAATGCCACAAACACTTAAATACTGCCCTTGCGATTTATTAATGGAAATTGCAAATGCAAGCTGCACTGGAATTTGTAACCGTTTAAAGTCGAATGGCATGTCGTTCGGAATCTTAGGGATGCGTGGAATCAAAAGTCTTCGCCTTTATACTTCCCTTTTAAAATTGTGGCTTCGATGACATTGTTCATTAATTTCTTCACCGCAAGCCGAGTGCCATTACAAAGACGTGGCTAGTTTATGTTTCGTAACATTATGATTACCGATCCGATTTTTAGTTGCAGATTATGAGGTGGTAATCCGGGAAATTCCAGGGAATTAAAAAATTCCGTTGGGTAGTTGACATCATCTTGGTTAGTAAGGTATAAACCGATTTGTATGTCATCAATTCGCCAGCAATCTTACTTTGAATTTGAAAATTCATTTCGTTGACATCAACGTTTTTTGCTGCCAATATAACACGTTCACTTACCCAAACATGATTTTTGTAATTTTCAGCAATGTTTGGGAAAACCATCTCGATGAGTTCGGTCTTTAATTCAGTAAAGTGACAAAACTTTGCAGGGAATGTAATGCATCGAGACGATGTGTCAACAGAAATTTTTCCATTACCAATATCGAGCAATTGTTTGGAAAATACTTCACCAGATTCGTCATTTTGCAATACGACTCGCATATTTATATTTAATTTTAGTGTCTTAACGTATTTCCATAAAATGGACGACTTCAAACATGTATTAAGTTCGTCGGCTGGCGTTGATCGAGGCATTACTGGCAATATTGGTCGAAAATCACCTGCCAATAGAATCATCGCTCCACCAAACCGGTTTTGGTTGTTTCGTAAATCTTTCATTGTGCAGTCTAAGGCCTCCAAAGATTTTTTTTTGTGCCATCGTGCATTCATCCCAAACGATTAATCTGCTTTGCTGCAACACTTTGGCCATCGCAGAATTCCTTGAAAGGTTGCAAGTTGGAGTTTCATTAACTGGTATGTTCAACGGCAATTTGAGTGCTGAATGAGCTGTTCGACCGACTTACAAAGAGCAAAGAGTATCTATATAACGCTGGGGCTAAGGTTACATTAAAATAGTTTATAATAAAGGTAGTCATTAAGTTTTCTTAAATTTTCTAAATTTCTGCGCAATTTTCTTAATTTTTTTATTGTAAGAACCTTCTACGAAGTATTAGAAAACATTTAAAAAAAAAGATCAATGAAATCGTTAAAGCCGTTCTCAAGTTATAGCATGACCAGGAGAAATAGGTGTTCATTTTTATATATAAAGAATTACCTAAGTCGCACCATGTTAACGGCTACAAAAGGATTATTTCTTTGAAATTTACCTGATAGTATCAACCGTAAGTGTTGTAGAGTGTTGGTTCAAGGTCACAATTAAAGAGTAACCCAAACAGTTTTAGATAAACGCATGCGCGAGTACTGCTTTGTTGTTTTCTCGCTTGCAGCGCCACCTACGCAAAATGGTGACTCCTGAGCGTAAAGCGTTTTGTGTTCTGCAATTTGCTAAGAGATAATATGTAATTTCCGCCCTCTCCGTTGGAATCTCTTTGTACGAAAGTGGTTGAACGTCGAAGTCCCTGACCGTTGGATTGGTCTTAATGGTCGAGACGACAGAGCTCTTTTTTTTCGCTGGCCTCCACGTTCACCTGATTCTTTTTCCTTTGTTGCTTTATAAAATATCGTGTCTACTTTCCACACCACTACCTAATTATTTGCCAGAGTTGAGACACAGAATTGAAGAGGCCGTTGCTTTCATTACTCCGGACTTGTTAACCAAAATGCGGGAAGAATTGGACTTTACGTTGGATGTTTGCCGTATAACTATAAATGTGCACACATTGAACATTTGTAACAAAAACAAGGTTAGTTTACCTTGAATTGGACGTATGGTTTGTCGTAAATAGTCTAAATTAAACTGTTCAAATTTACCACTGAAACTGGGACATTCGTTTATGGACACTCTGAATTAAAAATTTGTCTTAGCGAGCATTTAAGCGAACAACGTACATGTAGGTGTGTGTAGTCTAAAACGCTATTTGAAGCCAGATCTCACAGAAGCATGTTCAGCTGGTGAGAGAGCGTTCAGTGGGAGGCGCCCTCATTGGTCGAGGGTCGAGGGCTAATGCAGGCTCCCTGGCGGATTGTAATCCCTCACCGCTGTGTCCACTGTTGTCCCTCCTCGCGCACTCCTGGCTATGCTAGTGCTCTATAGGGCTCAAGGCATAGTATCGTGTGAAACTTACAAATAGTTTTATGTGAACTGCACAAAATTGACGATATTTTTGACAATCAAGATCTAATGCAGTATGGTCCCCTTCGTCTCTGTGCAGCAGACTGTAATTATTATTATTATTTTTGTAAATGAAACAGAAATATTTATGTAAAATTTCAGATATTTTTAAATTTGTACTTTTACATGAAAATAACTGTATCACTACAAAATAGCGTTCGCAGTAATACTGGGTTCGGATTCTTACCCAAATATTTATGCTTTGGGCTCTCTTAGTACCTCCAATAGTAAAAGTTATTCCATTCCTTGATTAGCTTTTCAGTAGCAACTGCGCACATTAATAAGTCATGTTGATTTTTTTCCTTTTTTTTTAGTTATTAATTATTTTGATGGCTATTTCCAAAATTTCAACTGGATGCCTCTCTTTCATTTGTTGTTCTGGCACATATATTTTCTTCGGATATTCACCTAGTGAAGTATCATGGGTATAAAGAGTCGTGCAAGCCTTCGTAATTATCATTACTTGCGCGACATCTTACAGCCATTATTTTACACAAAGTGAATGTACGTAGAAGATATTTATGGCAGAACACAACATAATTCAATAGGGATGATCGAGAAACCTAATAAATAATAAATCCAATAAATTTTGAATTATGATCACAAATATGTTTTGTTTTGTTCGTTGTGTTGAAAACACAGGTCTATGTACACTAAAACTAAGCTGTAAGAAATGTTGCATTTTAATCAGGGGCGCAACAACAGGAGGGGGGAGGGGCAAGGATATTTTGCCCCCCCCCCCCTTCTGAAACCTCGAAGTAGGGGGCAAACGGGGGCAAAGAAAGTGCTGTGTAATCAATTTTTAGATAATAAAACCATTTTCCATCATCTTGAAATACAAATTTTCCCGGGGGAGGACCCTCGCTTTAATAGGGGGGGGGGGGATCGATGATTCTTTATAAAAAAGTATATTGCCCCCCCCCCCCCTTTGGAAATTTAGTTGCTGCGCCCCTGATTTTAATTGAAGGCAGGTTTAGTTTGCTGGGCAGTCGTCGAGGGTCGGACTGCCGCGGGTGTACCTGGGCGATGAGCCAGGGCAGCCCAGGAGGGTCGGACTGCCGCGGGTGTACCTGGGAGATGAGGCAGGGCAGCCCAGGAGGGTCGGACTGCCGCGGGTGTACCTGGGAGATGAGGCAGGGCAGCCCAGGAGGGTCGGACTGCCGCGGGTGTACCTGGGAGATGAGGCAGGGCAGCCCAGGAGGGTCGGACTGCCGCGGGTGTACCTGGGAGATGAGCCAGGGCAGCCCAGGAGGGTCGGACTGCCGCGGGTGTACCTGGGCGATGAGGCAGGGCAGCCCAGGAGGGTCGGACTGCCGCGGGTGTACCTGGGAGATGAGCCAGGGCAGCCCAGGAGGGTCGGACTGCCGCGGGTGTACCTGGGCGATGAGCCAGGGCAGCCCAGGAGGGTCGGACTGCCGCGGGTGTACCTGGGCGATGAGCCAGGGCAGCCCAGGAGGGTCGGACTGCCGCGGGTGTACCTGGGCGATGAGCCAGGGCAGCCCAGGAGGGTCGGACTGCCGCGGGTGTACCTGGGCGATGAGCCAGGGCAGCCCAGGAGGGTCGGACTGCCGCGGGTGTACCTGGGAGATGAGGCAGGGCAGCTCAGGAGGGTCGGACTGCCGCGGGTGTACCTGGGCGATGAGGCAGGGCAGCCCAGGAGGGTCGGACTGCTGCGGGTGTACCTGGGAGATGAGGCAGGGCAGCCCAGGAGGGTCGGACTGCCGCGGGTGTACCTGGGAGATGAGGCAGGGCAGCCCAGGAGGGTCGGACTGCCGCGGGTGTACCTGGGAGATGAGCCAGGGCAGCCCAGGAGGGTCGGACTGCCGCGGGTGTACCTGGGCGATGAGGCAGGGCAGCCCAGGAGGGTCGGACTGCCGCGGGTGTACCTGGGAGATGAGCCAGGGCAGCCCAGGAGGGTCGGACTGCCGCGGGTGTACCTGGGCGATGAGCCAGGGCAGCCCAGGAGGGTCGGACTGCCGCGGGTGTACCTGGGCGATGAGCCAGGGCAGCCCAGGAGGGTCGGACTGCCGCGGGTGTACCTGGGCGATGAGCCAGGGCAGCCCAGGAGGGTCGGACTGCCGCGGGTGTACCTGGGCGATGAGCCAGGGCAGCCCAGGAGGGTCGGACTGCCGCGGGTGTACCTGGGAGATGAGGCAGGGCAGCTCAGGAGGGTCGGACTGCCGCGGGTGTACCTGGGCGATGAGGCAGGGCAGCCCAGGAGGGTCGGACTGCTGCGGGTGTACCTGGGAGATGAGGCAGGGCAGCCCAGGAGGGTCGGACTGCCGCGGGTGTACCTGGGCGATGAGCCAGGGCAGCCCAGGAGGGTCGGACTGCCGCGGGTGTACCTGGGAGATGAGGCAGGGCAGCCCAGGAGGGTCGGACTGCCGCGGGTGTACCTGGGAGATGAGGCAGGGCAGCCCAGGAGGGTCGGACTGCCGCGGGTGTACCTGGGAGATGAGGCAGGGCAGCCCAGGAGGGTCGGACTGCCGCGGGTGTACCTGGGAGATGAGGCAGGGCAGCCCAGGAGGGTCGGACTGCCGCGGGTGTACCTGGGCGATGAGCCAGGGCAGCCCAGGAGGGTCGGACTGCCGCGGGTGTACCTGGGAGATGAGGCAGGGCAGCCCAGGAGGGTCGGACTGCCGCGGGTGTACCTGGGAGATGAGGCAGGGCAGCCCAGGAGGGTCGGACTGCCGCGGGTGTACCTGGGCGATGAGGCAGGGCAGCCCAGGAGGGTCGGACTGCCGCGGGTGTACCTGGGAGATGAGGCAGGGCAGCCCAGGAGGGTCGGACTGCCGCGGGTGTACCTGGGCGATGAGCCAGGGCAGCCCAGGAGGGTCGGACTGCCGCGGGTGTACCTGGGAGATGAGGCAGGGCAGCCCAGGAGGGTCGGACTGCCGCGGGTGTACCTGGGCGATGAGGCAGGGCAGCCCAGGAGGGTCGGACTGCCGCGGGTGTACCTGGGAGAGGAGGCAGGGCAGCCCAGGAGGGTCGGACTGCCGCGGGTGTACCTGGGCGATGAGCCAGGGCAGCCCAGGAGGGTCGGACTGCCGCGGGTGTACCTGGGAGATGAGGCAGGGCAGCCCAGGAGGGTCGGACTGCCGCGGGTGTACCTGGGCGATGAGCCAGGGCAGCCCAGGAGGGTCGGACTGCCGCGGGTGTACCTGGGCGATGAGGCAGGGCAGCCCAGGAGGAAGACGAGCAGCGACACGAAGAGGCCTGGCTTCACCGCTGTGGTTGCTGGGCGAGTACTCGCGAGCCTGACTCAGGGCCAGGCGCCGGGGCGCGGTCTGCCCCCGGGCGCAGGCGTCGCTCTATTGATCCCCCGCGAGTCTCCCCACCCCCTCCTCTGCCCCTGCACCACCCTCCGGGCTCACGTGCATACTCCTGCGTGCCAGTGGCCGAGAAGCAGCTCGCAGCACCACAACAAACATATCGTCATTTCGGCCATGCTTGATTTTCCATACGTGAAATACGACTTTTTTTCGAGATAACACCGAACATGAATTTTTCAAAACAACGAAAAAGATAATCGGATATTAAAATAACTGGACTTCATTTTAGTTTCAGTATGCTTATTAATGTGTGCAGTTAATACTTTATAGAGCTATTCAGGGAACGGTTTATACGAATAACTTTGACTATTGTGGCATTAGTGGGGACAACACAAGGCATACATTTCCCGGGAAAGAATCCTGATCCAGCGTTACTGCGAACACTGTTTGGTAATGTAAATGTACAAATGCGCAATCATCTGTAATTTTACATGAATATTTATGTTCCATTAACAAAAAATAATGCATTTTTTTTCTTTTATTTAGTCATTACTTTTATCCAAGCTCCATTTCTAAAATGTCGAATCGATACCTCTCTTGCATTTGTTGTTCTGCAACAAATATTTTCAACAGATATTCACTTGGTATAATATCATGGGTGCATTGATCATCACTTGCGCGAATTTTACACCTTGGATATTACACTTAGTAAATATAGTTTAAGATGTTTTGTAGCAGAAGAAAAATTCAAGGGAGCCACTGAGTTGACATTTTTAGAAATAGCCAGTTAATATATTGTATGGATAAAAAAATTCCACATGGCGTTCAAGACTGAACCTTAACTAGTGTGTATTCGAATAACACTCTATATATACGACTTCAAAGAGTTTTCAGTCAAGATTTCGCACGAAAAACAAAACAACTTAATTCTACATTAAATATGCCTACTTCAAAAACGTTTGGCGTTTATGATCATACGTTCGAAACCCTTAAAATAAAAAAAAAATAAAAAAAACTTTTTTTTTTTTTTTTTTTTTTTTTTAGCCTACTCGCCAGTGATGTGTAACATCTAACCACGGCAACGAGCAAATTAATGTGTTCTCATGTTGCAAATACGCTTATAATACGAAACTTGAACAGAAAATTTAACGTAGATTTTTTTAAAAATAATGCCGAAATTGTTAAGTAAACTGAAAGTATCAGCAGGGCCTGGACTTTGCAGGGCGCCGGGCTGTTTGCTTTCATGGTGGACCTTTCCGAGAAAAATCGACAATTTTACTCTTTCGCACCACATAGCTAACCTAACCTGTAAATAAATTTCAACGAGAGATTGCTAATGTATTTTAGGATATTTCGATATTTTTCTTAATAAATTATTCTAAAGTAAGTTTTTAATTGTTAACGATCAAATTTCCGTTATTTAAATGATTCATGCAATGGGAAATTTTGATTTCATACGATTTCTTGGACATGCACCATTTCAGTTTTGCACTGTTTGTCATGATTTATATGGGTTTATGTTTTTTAAATTTTTATTTCATATTTTGCATTTATGAATTTTTCCCATGACAAACAGTGCAAAACTGCATTTTTGTATGTCCAAGAAATTGTATTAAATAAAATTCCCGGTGGAATTGCGTCATTACAGCTGGGCGAGAGAGCCGCCACGCCTCGCTCTCACCTGTCTCACTCGTCAAGCCAACTTCTCCACGGTGTTCCCGTTGCGATGTTCTGTCAGTGACGTACACTCGTCACACTTCAGTAGGCCTACTTCCCACTTCGTCGAACACCGAAGTCCAGTGTTTCAAGTCAAAGTCGGGTGATACTACTTTGCCTTCAATACGTAAGCCACTGCCGCTGTCACATGCACTAAGTCCTCTTTGTAGCCTCCGATGAGGCCTTCTAGCAGTAATACTCCCTTACAATCGCCCACTCACACTCGAAAGGCGAGTAAGCAAAACAAATTAGTCGGCGAATGGCGGCTTGAAAATACCCAAAGGTCATAAATCAGCTGAGTGGTTTTTTAGAATTTACTCGCTCAGCGAGAAGCCACTCGCTACGTGAGTGGCGTCGACGAGTAACTTAACGAGTTTCGTCTTCTGCGGCTGTCTCCTGCTATCACCTCGGCGCTGAATGGACCAAGTCCGAGCTCACTTCTGAGGCTTAGTCCAGTGTGAAGGTCGTTGTGTGGTCGGAGCTAGGTGACGTGGTGATGGGCAGTGTGACTACAGGAGGACGTAGTCGGTGGTGAGAGCTTCCTCCTTAGCTTTCTGGAGTCTCTGTCGACGCTAGGCCAAACCTGGCCCTTATATACTCCCTGATGGTATCAACTTAGTGGGAGAATCCTCCAGAATCATGGAGAGGATGGTGAGATGGTGAGGTCAGATTAGTCACGTGGTTCCCCCTCCACTTCCGCGTCGCAGCCGCGTCTTGGAGTCGCTGTGTGTGAAGCATGCTTGTGCCTCGCTGTTCTGCCGATGGAGTCACATCCAGGGGCTAACTCACGAAACATCGTTACAATCGGTGTTACTTTGCGGGCGAAAAACCTACAGCAACAAGACTGCCAATTATATTTCATGGCTTGACATAGCATGCGACTTAAGTTTGTGCACCAACTAAAGTTTACATAAATGGACTACATTAAATATGAGAGCTGTAATTATTCCCGTGAATCAAATATGTATACTTAAATGTTTGAAAATAATTACTAAGTAGAGAGAAAAAACAAATTGGACACTGTAAGAATCTCATAGTAGGCCTATGCATGTATAATTGAAATACAACGAGCTCTTGAATACATCAGTCTTAAAAAATATAATTTGCTAATTTGCATGTAGCAGCCAAGTCGATGTCGAGGGATATTTTCCCAAAGTTTCGGTCGACATGTCAATAATCATGTTCAGAATAAAAAAAGGTTATAGCCATTGGTAATTAAAAATCGATAAGAATCCTTTTTCCTTTGTTTTAATTAACGTAGCAAATGTTATAAGGAAATAATGTTTTTAAAGGAGTGTAATTAACACTAATACTTCAATGAATATGTGGCACTACGGTGGACTAGCTATTAAGAAGAAAAATACACTACAACTGTAGAGGGGCTCTAGTGCTTTATGCCTTTCGCGCCGCATCACCAGCAGTTAGTTACTTAAACCAGCGTCATTGTGTGAACATCAATACATGAGCTTTGTGGTATTTTCATGCGAGTTTGGTGTTGTGAAATCATTATGAGAGCTTTTTGTGTGTATCGGATGTGCGAGAACACTGTGAGAGCTTCGTCGGAGTTATTTATTAATAGAGTTTAATTGTTGCGAAGTTAATGCGATACGCCTATTTTTAAACATTGTGAGAGCTTTTTGCGATTGTTTTGTTATTGTTATTAGAGTATTGTGAGAGCTTCGTGTGAATTTTAGGTGCTGTGAGAGCATTATGAGAGCTACTTGCGAGTGCTGGGTGTTGTGAGATTATTGTGTGAGGTTTGTGTGAGTGTCGTGTGTCGTGAGAGCCTTGTGTGAGAGTTGCGTTGGCATCTCGTTGACATCGTCTCAGTGATTTGTAAATTAAAATCAGTAATGAGCAATGTAATTGGGGAAGCTATCATCTACGGCTCAATGGCCAGAAAGCATGTCTGGTATAAGTTCTGCAAGCCCTAATGGTGGCAGTTTTATGAAGTTGTGCTGATACATACACTCTTTGAGGTTTGTCGACATGTAGTGTGAATAGAAGGTATAAAGATATAAAAAGATTGTCTTTGATCCACTAATACAAAATTTATGCGGAGATTGCCGATGGTTGGATGAGTTTTTTTTTTTTTTTTTGGGAGGTGCACACCTTTCAAGCAAGAATTTTGAAACTGCTAGTGGAAAATACTGGAGAAACAACAAATTTGCTGTTTGAATTCGCGATAGTTTTAGTTTTTGAGCTGGTTCTGTAATTGGACCTACAAGAAACGTTTAACCACAGAAATATTGAACCCCTAACAACCCACCCAGTGAATAGTGGCCTTTCATCCGAATTTGTCAATTATGACTATGGAGACCATGCCATAGGCGATTGAAAACTACAATTTTTTCAGGTCCTACAAATTATTCTTATATTTAATAGTGAAATTATTTGAACATATTGCTTGGCAACATCATCCCCTATTATAAACAAAATAATGAGAAAACTGTATTATATATCTACTTAAGTATTTAAACGTATTATCAATATTTTCATCTGGTTATTAATGGACACGTGAAATCAACAAAATTTTTTTTTTCTTGTCTGAAACTCTCAAGTCATAAAAAGCACAAAAAATTTGAAAAGGAAATGGTGGCAGAATCCCTGACAGATAGCAAATTGGTCAGCTGACCAGATAAGAAAAACCGTTGACCGAATGTAATTACAGTTAAACACGTTAATTGCAGTCAACTGCCGATTCTCATCCGCTCCATCAGCAATGCTTTGTCTCAGAGACGGTCATTTACTTCCGGCGCTGCTGGTCTGCTGGGCGGATTGCAGAGCTTCCAGGCGTTCTGCCAGCTCATGCTGGAAGCATAATGGTGCGATGCCCTGACGATGCTATAAAAGGGAGGGGGGGGGGGTCCTGGGGTCCCGGCCCCTATTTTTCATAAATTTAAAAGAAAAAAAGAATAATATGAAAACATGATAAAAAAAATAACAGCAAATAAACTACATAAAGTTACATAGATATCACTTTGAAAATATTATTGTAATCCTTAGTGGGCAAATCAGTGTATTTCCTCCACATTGCATCCCTCATACAAAAGAAATTGCAGGAATTGTTTATTCCTAGTACAGTCTAATTTTCATGCTAGTTTGCACACGTGTTACTGTAAGTAGGTATGAGTTTCATACAAACGTGACACGTGTGACAGTGACGTACTTGACACTCAGCGGACGGTCTTCACAAATTGGAAAAAACGTAAAAACAAATTGATTAGTTTTTTTTTCCGCGCAGAAAACATTGCCGATCCAAGCACCGCCCACGATCCAAGTGCGGGTAAAATACTAATAAAAGCAGAGAATTCACAATCAGAGTACTACATGAACGTACTAAGTTCACTAAACCAGACCTTAAGTAGGCAAGTGCTAAACGGTCAAATAAATAACTCATTAAAGAATTATATACCATCAACCAGCTTACAAAGATTTATAATTGGCGTGACCAATTCCCTGGATATCGAATAAAGCTTCTCCAGCAAATATAATGCTGGATATTAAACATCCTGGTTACGTGAAAATAAACACTAATTTAATATATATATATATACTTAAATAATTCCCTTAAAATATTACACTAAAAATTATATGGCCAGGTTAATTGATCAGTGCGCAGCGCCTACACAATATCATAGTAAACTGTCATTAAAGATATTTTGTCTTTATAATTAATATGACGTCATCTTTCGTAGAAAACAGCTGACCACAACACAATGACAGCACCAGTCGACAGCGGGGTCTAATGGAGCGCCAGCGCAGGTAACTGAACGCAACGCATTACTCACACGTTAATGCGCACACCAAAGTTTCTGCCAACCAAGTTCCAGACTTTCAAAAAAAGATGTATTTTTAACTAATTCGAGATTACAAAGTGCCTTGAACATTATATTTGCTTGCTAGGTATTAATGCACTAGTCTAGTCCAACAAATGTAGGCCAAGCGTACCAGGCAATGCGATGAAAGTACGTGAATTACGTAATGCAGGCGATTGCTGTACACAAAAGGTTACTTTTTTTGTTAATGCGTCTTGTGCACTAAAAAAAAATTGGTTTTCTGTAAAGTCGGTTTACGGACGATAGTTTAACGTGACAACGTCATAACAAAACATTGATGAAATGATTGCATATTTTTATGAATAAAATTGAATCATTTTTATTTTAATAATAAAAGAATAAATACTTGAAATTATACTATTAATCAGATTTTTAAAATGCAAGAATAATTAACCTTTATTGCCGAAATTGTTGTTGTAATAAGCAATGAAAACCACACTAACTTTTCACTTCACTTTATAAACAGTCGACGAAACAGTTCACGTGTAGATGACTTGTAATTAATTTTAAAAACTGGCGTTTGGATATAAAGTTTAAATATAATTATGAATAAGTTTTCATATAAATAAACTGTAGTCAAATATCTATCATCAATTATATGAATCACCATAATTTTTTAATCAATTGTAACATAACCCATTATTACTGCACTCGCCGACAGCGTAACGGAACACAGCGTAACGGAACAATGAGCGTAACGGGACACGGCGTAACGGAACAATGTGCGTAACGGGACACTTTTTCGTGCGTGTAGCCGGCGTTTATCGATTTATTAGACGTTGTCACGTCAAAAAAAAATGCATGCACACAGCTTGTTCGAAGCGACAGTTGCGTGGTCGGAAGCTTCGCGGTGCTAGCCACAGCACCGCCCGGTGACGCCTTCATGACCCCCCCCCCCACCCTCGTCCCCGCGGCGCACGAGTCTGGTTTGGGAAGCCTTCATTTCACAGACGAGAGAGCCACACCCGAAGTTCCCCGAAGTTCATGATCGATTTTTTTTCCGTTCTATCTCATTGTATAAACCGGTGTGGCATTAAATTTTGCGGTCGATTAGGATAGGTTAGCTACATTAAAAATACTTTAATACATTGTGGATTGTTGGTTATATTAGGTAAGTATAGCTACATTAAAAATACTGTAAAATCATTTTATGGTTGCTTAGCAAATAACTTTTTAAAATGTAACTATCCAGGGCTAGGAAACCGTTTACATGATTTCACAGTATCTTTGGTGTAGCTATCCTAACCAAATCAACCGTCCACAATGTTTTAAAGTATTTATAATGTAGCTAACCTAACCTAATTGACCATTAGTTATCATGAGTTACAATGAACAAATAAAACCTCCGAAGATGCACAATCGAGCGTTTGGCTCTCTCGTCGGTGAAAAGAAGGCTTCCCGTCTAAGTGAAGCCCGCATGACGTCACTCGCCTCCTCGGTCGCGCTCCCAAGCGGCCATGTTGTGCAACAACGGACACAATCCAGTAAACAACTATAGCCTCGAAATTAATTTAACATTAAAACAAAATGTTGAATAATGATTTTATAATAAACATACAGAATAACAGTATAAAACTAAAATACGGTTATAAACAAATGTAATGTTTGCTTTTAACGTTAAAATCGCACAAGCCAAATGTGCATAAAATGGCCACATGGCCACAGGTTCAACAATGGCATTAATGTTTACAAAACTGGCGTTAAATGATCTGATTGAGATAAATATATGTCCAGGTCTAATTTAATATTTATTTAGTAAAATATTTCTGAACGTTCATGTATTTAAAAGGTTTTATAAAAGAGTTTAGTAATGAAAATTACAAAAATACATGATATATAATTATTACCAATGAACCAGCTTAACCATAATTCGCAAGCAAAATTCTCACGCATATTTCAGTTACATCGCGACCACCTCACAAGTACTTAACTTATTAACACGTTAAATGAAAAAATTACTTTACGTACTACGATTGTTAAAGTACAGTAACCACTAATTTTGATGTCTTCACGTAGATTTCAAGTCAATTTAAAAATCAGCAAACCTTAGCTTGGCTACTTTGCCCTTCTCTCCACTAAACATTCAATAACACGATAAACTTCAGTATGCCTAAAAAAAAGATAGAGCCTTGGCAAAGATTAGTAAACAAATCTAATCAAATAAAGAATATAGCTCTCAATAGGATCTGTGCAAACGTGATATTGAATTAAAGGCTGCAACGAAATCACATTTAAAATACAGCCCCGATGAACATTAGAAAACTAAGGTCATTATTTGCAAAGCAGCAGCAGAACCACATTACTTATCCATCACGAGCATATATGGACGTAGTTATGCAAAAAGGAACCAACCCACATGAAACCTATTCTGAGTATTTTGAAGTAAAAGTTAATTATAAATTGTAATTCTCCTATTGATAATATAATGTGGGTATAATTTTAATTGTCCAGTATAAATACTGATATAATAATAGCAACGATGGTACGATCAACCTCGTACTATTTTAATTTATTTTCAAATAAAATATAACAAAATTGTGGGTTGGTTATTTTTTTGCATAACTACGTCCATATATAAATCTACAACCATGATTAAATATTAAAATGGAAAATATTATTAGCTCCGGCAATATAAGACTGGTACTTACAAAATGCGTGTTATAAACACCGGGCAGACTACGGGGGGTGCAACTTGCCTTGCAACATGTCGTTGACGGGAGCGAGTTGCCCACGCGAGCAAGCCACTCGTTCAGGCACATCTGCCCGGCAGCACTTCTCGCCGACAGCTCGCTCTGCTGTGCTGCGCTCGCTCCGCACACAGTTGCAACATGGCAGACCCTGCCTGTCTCCAACTGAGTGAACAACAAACTTAATCAAGTCTTTGGACAATAGAAGATTAGTCGTGTGTGGGGGGAAAACGTTGCGTTAGTTCCTGGTAGCAATTTTAACGTTTCGGCCTATGTGGGGAGAACTGGGTTCGTAACGGATAGCCCAATTAAGTTTTATTACAGTTTTATTATTTACTAATATTAACATTACTAACAAAATATTGCAATACAAAATGTCTTATCACCAATCACACGCACTTAAATATGTTTATTCTCAAGTCACTCAATGTCTGTCCAGTTCCACAGTTCGCACTCCTCACTGGAGCTAGGCGCAACAGTGGTTCGCCCTCTACCTCGCGCCTGTCCACACACACAGTCTAGCGCCACTCAGTCGAACTCTCTCGATCCCGACTCTCCGCTTCGCGCCACTCTCGAAGGGGTCTCTCACCCTATCCGCCGATGCCGCACTTACCTTCACTCGCGAAACTCTCCGAACTCTCGGAACTCGGAACTCTCGCGGAGCCCTGCGTCGCTACTCAAATACCTGTGGCGCCCTTCTCGAACCGACGAGAGCGGCTGCGACGGTTAGCGTCATCCCGAGCCAACCCAACGCCCGAAACATCGAGAATGGCGACGTTTATTCACGCCCCTCCACGTGGCGGCCTCTGTAAACCTGGAATTCCCAGGCCGCCAAATGTAATAATAGCCCGAGGCTGGACGATGCAATGGGTTTAAAAAGGAGGGGGGTTAGCGAGTATCCTTGTAATCCGACCAGGCACGCGTGGCATGTCTTACGTCAGTGGACAGCGCGTGACGTCAGTGCCCGTGCGTGGCTGTTAACCCGCTCCTAACCTGGCGCTCATCGCGGTCTTGTTTCTCGCGTTCGTAACGTTAATGAAAACTAGTTCGTGGAGATCGTGATGGGCTGTGACTAGTGTTTGCAAACCATCCTCACCATCGCCGTCACGCCTGCCCCTACTCATGGACGACCCAATCCCAACTCGCCTTGCGAGTTACTACTCGCGGAGCGAGTACAACTTCTCGAGTTGTCCAACTAGAGACCCGTCCCGTGCAGTGTCATGTTCCCATCGTCGGGGCTGATGCTTGAAGGCAGAGTCCTTGGTTGAAGCTGTCTGGCGGCTGGGCAGCGTGACGTCACAGTTGCTCGTCTTTGTTCCTGCTCGGCTGCCCAATTTCATGCGAGCGAACCGAGGTTCCTATAACTCTCAAAGTGCATTTTATTTCAGATGCACGCCACACATGTGTTCAAGTCTCTTGGACGAAGGGGCGGGGTGCGTGCCCAGTGGAATAGGTTTGACACACGGTGCTGTGTTTGCGCTGGAATGTTGTGTAACGCGAGACAATGTTACGTTCCCCGTGTCGTCGGAAGGGGGGGGGGGGGGAAACCCCCCCAACCAGTTATGTCGACTAAATGGTGTGTTGTAGAGTCTTAATAGTGAACTCAAGTGTGCAGAAATTTCACGTGTCCTAATTAATCTCGGGCGAGGCGTGTAGTGAGCGAGCTGCTAGCCCATACGTGCGTGTCCAGGCGAATCAGGCCGACGCCCGCGCATGCATGTTATCGTGTGGTCGGTTTGTTTTACATGGGTTAGTAGCGTCTGGCTGCACTAGGTACCGAGAATCACTGCGCTCCCAAGCAGTCGGTAAAAGACAAAGCAAACCAATACAATGTAGAAATTCCTCCTTCAAGGGAAAACTAGCAGGTGACCTGGAACAGAAAATATGTACAATTGAAAGTTATTTCTTGTGTTTTATGTTGGCCACGCAATGTGTACTCTGCGGGCGACACAGGTGATTGGCAGAGAATATTAGGAGCTGATTAGTTTAGTTTAAGTTCGTGAAAATTGTATGCGGACGGTAAAGGTAATTTATCCGACCTGCAAGGTTATTACAGTGTAGGTATCACTGGGTTTGTTATTTTGGCGGGCTGGAGAGCCCTTTTGAACAATATTTTTATTTTATTTTTTTTAATTTTTATTTTTTTTATCGGAGTTTTTGTATTTATGATACTCCTGCTCCTCTAAGGCAGGGGGCTTGCATACTTCGAAGCCCAGAATATTCTCTACAGACCTCGCCACGAATGACTTGCTTCAGGCCGAGGCGACGTGGCGGTTAACTGCACTGGACGTGTCTGGGAGAGAGGTTGGTCGAGCTCACCAGGCGAGTATAACTCCCAGGCGTGCGCCGTCGGTGTATTGCGGGCTAGCGTAGCGACAGGGGTAACACAGACCAAGGAAAGGGCACACACGTTATAGGCTTATAAGCGGACGGAAACCAATCGAAGTATTCAAAAACAAAAACACACAAACTACAATAGTGAAATTAATGTAAAATTGGTTCGTTGAGCTCTATTCTCTACATTTGAATCCCAATAAAAATTTCTTCGATGGTAAAATAAGATAGTTGTAGAAGAACGGCTGTAATACTAATCACATCGGTTTCATAAAGTTCCAAGTTTGTAACATTTGCAAACAGAGGTGCTTGATCCAGTGGGTTGGCAGTCACGTGACCTCCTAATAATCGCCATAACGGTTAGGTCTCGGTTGAATTAACAAACATGCAGTTGCAGAAGAATTTATAAGCTTTATATAATCAAACATTTGATTATAAACATTGTCTGTTATCAAATTTAAGTTATATATTAAGTGCATATTTGTTGGGAAATTTGAGAATACCTAAGCCTCAATGTCAAGCTCGTCAGTAAACAATTTTCTGTGTTGTTCTGATATTTGATAGTTTTAATTAAAATTTAAAATACGTGTAAAGAACGCAAAGTGTTTTTAACCTTCCCTGTAGACCTTCAAAGAAATATTTTCTCCCGCGCCATTTGGGAAAATTTCTTCATAGCAGACGTCCGTAAAACCATATATTCCTCGTATTTCCGTAATGAGCATTCGGTAGGTATGATTCCCGACATTCAAAAAGGGACTAATTTCTCTATTATAATTCACCTAAAGAGTAACGTATATTTTTGAATATCGATATTGAAAGAATTCGTGAACAAGATGATTATATTTTATATCGGTAGTTTGTATTACCACTCTGCATTATTAACGGTCAGTTGCCTGCAGAGATATTTTCGACTCCTCCATCTTCGTGCTTCATGCGCGGCTAAATATAAATTGGTAATTTCGCCTCCCACGGGCCGCGCGCCCAATTCCCGTCACGTGGGTCGGCGACACGGCTTCAAAGGGCAGTTTTTATTAAACCGCTCCCACGTCCTCGCGTATCGAGCGAGGGGTGAATGAAACAAGAGTGTCAATACGAGCCCGAGGCGACACTAGCGCTGCCCGCCGGCGGCGCTCGGAACTGCGAGGCGGGGTGACGCACCAAGTCCTTCATGTACGCAACAGAGCGCAGCACTCGCCGGTAAAAATAGATCCGGAGAGCCTCGCACAAAAATAATTTGTTCACTGAAGTTTTCCCCATGTGTAGGCCTAGCACTTCTCTGAACTGGGTTCACTATTAAAAAAAAAAAAAAGCTGTTGGATATAAGGCCATGCGCATGACTGTACACAAGACTTGTGTGAAGTCGGTTTACAACTGAAATCTTACTGTTAATTTCAGCCAATGAAATTTCGCCAAGTGTCCGACATCTGTGGCAGTGTTAGTAACTATACTGCCAAATGATTATCCCATGAAATCTGACCAGCAATTTGTGAGAAAATTTTTCAACATCAAAAAATAAATAAGATTTATATAACATTTTTAGTTACTAACCATTCTAACCACGACATCCACTTTTTTTTTTTTTTTTTTTACAATTTTTGCTAGTGACTTGTAAGTAATAGCATTAATTAATTTATAAAGCAGGAGTTACACCTGAGCATTGTAACAATTATCTCGACAACTTCTTGCCACGATATGAAGGATAAATAATGGCTTCTTACTCTACTCACATTGGTTTTTGCACCATGCGTCCATGATCAAAATAAAATGATTAATTTCCCTTCCATGCACACGACCGTACTATTGGCTATTGTGAATCAGTAGGTTCGAAAACACGGGGTCAAATATTTTGCGCACGAATGTTACTATTTTTTTTTTTTTAATTATGCACCCAGCTTAAATCGTTAGTGCTATGGGAGAGGCGATCTCTCGTCCAAAAACACCATCAGAGTAGTTGTGTTCAAAACTGCAGAGTACACAATGACTTTCCTAGCAAAGCCATAAAAGGTTATGCAGTATTACCAGAGATCGAAAAATTCACGGATAGATTTCGCGTTAGGCTAGAATCCAAATGCACGTACCTTCATATTGCTTCTGTGATTGGCTCACAATTTATATGAAAGAATCTGAGCCAATAAATAACCTTCAACCATAGAGGTATCGAATCGCAAGCATTCCAGTTGACAGGGTTTACAAGTCAGTAGCCAATTAGCAGGTGGCATTTGCCCAAGTATGTAGGGGATTGTTATGTCCTGCCTAGAGGTCAATGAAATCGCGAATTTTTCCAGTCCCTAAGTATTACAATAATAGAACTACAGTAATCTGTCGCGTCCATCCGTCATTCGTCTGTCGATCACGTGACCTGCAGCCAATAATATGGAGTGAAAAATTTCATCCGTCTGTTCGTCAAAAACCTGGTAACTTTATGCTTTTGACGGACGAACAAATGGAATTGTAACCTCCAAATGGTTGCAAAAGTTTAGCTTGTCAAATTTCACTGTAAGTTTTTGAAGATGGTGTAATTATTTAGAGATTTACATCATTATTTTTTAAATTATTTTTGAAAACATTTTAAAGTTTGTGTTTTGAAACAAAAAATCGTCCGATGCACAGAGAAAAAAAACTCTGAAAACGTTTAGAAAAATAGCAAATGTAACATATCAAGTTTTTTGAGTTATACGTGAATGACTTACATGATTATTATTAAACTAATCTGATTAAACAAGATTATTTCTTTCCACAATTTAAGTTTTCTCTGCAGTTGCAGCATATATAAGGGAAAATATTATAACGGAAGAACGGAGTGACGTAAATCGCTCGGTGGATGATGGAAGAACGGATGACGGACGGACGCGATGAGCTATTGTAATTCCGGCTTACGTAAGGTTAACAAAATATACACCGCAGTCTAAGCACTAAACACAAATCAAAAGAATTGAGTCGATGGAGTTATAAAAATGTACTTACTATAAAAAGAATGTGTTTATATTTCTATCATGAACAGAGATGAAGTACAAATGATCATTGGTTAAATCATCGTTGTCGCCCTGATTTCAATATTGGGTATTTATGTTATTATAGCTTACGCCAAGGCGCTGTATCAACCAATCATTTGTATCCCTTTTCACTTCGGATATATATATATGCAGTTGTAACTTTTTGAAAAATTACTTCCTCCGAAATTTTTGGGACTCTGATAATTGATTTTTGACGTGACAACGTCTAATAAATCGATGAACGCCGGCTGCACGCACGAAAAATTGTCCCGTAACGCACATTGTCTCGTTGCGCTGTGTCCTGTTACGCTCATTGTACGCTTGCGCCGCATCTATCTCTCTTCCACTCGATTGGAACAACCATCGACCATCAACATATTTGAATTAATGAGTGTTTAAAAGTAAATTTATCAATTAAATTGTATATTTCATTTCACTCCTTCTTTGTATCCATACAAAATAGTGATAATACAATAAAAATGATTAAATTTTATTCATAAAAGTATGCAATCATTTCATCAATGTTTTGTTATGACGTTGTCACGTTAAACTATCGTCCGTAAACCGACTTTACAGACAACCAATTTTTTTGGTGTATTTCGAAGAGTATTACGAAGTGGGACGTCGGTGGGTCAACCCTCCCTCCTCTCAGGGGATGGATACTGGCCGTTTTCAACAAAACATTCTTTGTTTCAAAACAAATATTGTTAACTGGGTCACTCTTTGGAGAAACAAATCACAGAATTTATATAATATTGACTTTATGTATTATCATAGAGTAATATTGTTTTCCATAGAGGAATTATTAGTCTATGAGTAGCAGCATGCTCTTTGTAATTTATAGTTAGGTATACCCATGCTTCTGATGCCATTTTGAGGAATTCATACTTAGATGACGCAAAAGAATGTTCTATTAAAAGTCTTTCTTGTGTGTATACTATTGAGTATTAAACTACCCCACGAATAAAAATTATATTAAAAATGCTGTTACTAAAATCACAATTAACACGTGTTCCTAGAGCATAACGGTGTAACATGATGAAGTACTGATGAGCAGACAACTTCTGCAGGCTATACGCTGTTCACCCGCAGTTCAGTCCAGCAAGTAACACGCACTCCTGAGCAGGGATCACAGCAAAAGTCAATTTCTCTCATACTGAAATGCTGCACCAAGCGCAATATTTAATTGATAGCAATGGATGAGTCCTTTCTTCTGCTGTACATTACACGCCTGCACAGATCGCACTCGTAAGAAGCCTCATTAAATACATCGGAGAGTGGCCAGTTAAATACATGGCATGTCCCCACCTCCTAGTTCATGTGTACGAGGTTTAGGTCGTATTTACGAGACACTAGAAAGGGCCAATGACTAGAGACCGGAAAAATTCGCGGATTAATTTCGTGATAGGCTGAAATTCAAACTTGTGTACATTTCTGCTGGTTCTGCTATTGGCTCGCAGTTTAACTGTAACTCTCTGGGCCAATGAGTGACTATCGACCAATGAAGCGTCGAATCACGAGCTACCCAGTGGTGACGCCTCACAATTTAGTAACCAATGAATACGCGTGTTTACTTGAGAAATACAGGGGATAATGGAGGCTATCCTAGAGGTCATTGAATCCGCGAATTTTTCCGGTCCCTACCAATGACAAATTGGACGTGTCCCATACTTTCACACATCTCAAGCCAATGCCTAAAAAAATGTCCTAAAAGCTCAAAAATCGCCACTGAAGTCTTAAGCTATGGCGCACTATAGCTTCTGCCAACAGTCGTTACCCACAAGCAGGTTACCTCGATACACGAAGTTTGCAATCATAGAAGATCTTGGTTTGCAGTACGTGGTACAGTTTCGTGAAAAAAAAAAATTATCCTATGGCACCAACACATTTTGTGCCCATAACCTGAGCGAGGGCGACACTAAATATTTATTTCGAGAATTGACTAAAAAAACTGACCTATGATTCAAGCGTCAGATCCAAATTAAAGTTACAAATATGTGCCTCACACTGACCCGTCCACTGTCCAGTTAACAGGGGAATAGTTGCTTTGAATTACCTTGCCTGATCTGTGGCAATGAACGCCTCAAGCACGAAACCCACTGAATCGGATCGGCCCGGCTCGGCACGGCACGGCGCGGCACCGACCGGAACAGAAAAATAAGTATGCATGCATTTGTACGCGAGGTAACCCACAGCATTGTCCCGGCTCGGCTCGACTCGGCTCGGCTCGGCGCGGCACCATCTAGAATCGTCGGCAAAGAATAATTTCCGTTCCGCCGGACGGCCCGACCGGCTAGTCTGGTAAAAGTAGTGCTTAGAAATGGTAATGGAAATGAACGAAGAACTATTAATTGAAGCAGTGAGGGAGTACCGTATGCTATACGATACGTCACATGTGTATTTTCATGATGCGTCTAGGCGAGAGAATGCGTGGAAAGAAATAAGCGAGAAATTTGAGAAGTGTACACGTCAGTAGCTACTTCTTTTGGTTCTGTTATTATTATTACTATAGTCATTAAATGTAGTATTAATATTATAATTGTCAGAGCATCTAATGTAGCTTAGATTTGTACAATGCCAAGTTAGTTCGTGTTATTGTACCATGACAATACGTTACATTATTATTGCAGAAACATGTTTACTGCATTGATGTACTGAAATATTATGTCTAGGACTGTCGATAGTGCTCGCGAAAGAATTTTTGGTATTTTGTTATTTTTATTCAAAGAAAAACAATTTTATCTGTTTTCTCAAAACTATATTGTTGCAGATGCTACACACAACTTAAAAATTGTTTGCCATGTATTTTCCAAAAAATAATTCAGGCTAACATCAGAAAAAAAGGATTAAAAGTTATTAAACAATGCAATATGCCCGTAACAGTTTATAAAATCACACAACAAGTTTTGTGTATATAAATCTTTACCGGTTCGACTGTGCACTGTCTGCGGGCCTACGCGGCATTTCAAATCGACTCCAGCATATTTCCACACATTACTAAATAGAATATTATATCCTGTTTGTAAACCGACAATGATATATGAATAACAATTACACAATATTCCAAAGTGATTGCGATTCATCTTATATAGGCCTACTATGAAATTTATCGCGAAAGTTTCAAGTATGTTTATTTTTCATTAAGGCCTGGCATTCCTGCCACTGTAAACACGATCCATTTGCCACGGTACACTACCATGTTCAGAGACGAAATAGTTTCTGAATGAGTCTCTTATGTTGCTTGCAAGTGCTGCGATATTCCCGCCAACTCTAGGCAACTGTTGGAGAGCACAGATTTCGTTGTCATTTTCTTGTTCTTCAGGTTCCCATGCACACACATCATTCCGCAACAAATTATGAACTGTTGTAGCTAACACAATTTTCTCATTCGTTGCCATTTTCCTGGAAGTAAACCAATGCATATTAATGTACAAATATGTATAGTTTGTGAGCTTTTAAAGGATTTCACTATCTACATAACATTACTTCTCATATAGGTACTTACTTTAGTGTCAGTGCCAATCGCTCCTCTGGGCAAACCGATTTACGGAAGTTCAGTTCTTGATTCCGTAGTGGTAACACGGCAACCAACTCATAAAATTGAGACACGGACATTCGAAAGTATTCCGTAAACTTCCGCTCGTCGTTTAATAACTGGGGAAATAAATGGTGGTATTCACCTAACGTTTCCCGTTTCAGGAAAATGTCATGAACCCAAAAACCATGTTTGCGTTGTTCCACCAGCTCATTACAAGCAATTGCCACAACGATGTCTTCTTCTGAAGAGCTGTCCATAGTTACTGACGGTCGGTCCGGTCCGATTGTGTCGCTCCAGTGGGTTTCGAGAAGGTGGGGCCGATCCGAGACGACCCGCGCCGCGCCGTGCCGAGCCGGGCCGATCCGATTCAGTGGGTTTCGTGCTTCACGTGACAAGCTGCGACTCTGCCAGGCAGGGCTGCCTCGCTCAGTCGCCGGGAGCGAACAGCTGCGGGGAAGTGTGGCTCCGCTCGGAACACGTGTTCCGTCCACGCCACACGCCACTGTCGCAACTCACTGCTACAGCCGACGCTCTTATTTTCTTGTAATCAGCCAACTGCGCGGTATTTATAACCAACCTAACACCCTAAAAGTCGTTAAATTTTAGAAAATTAATGTTAGCAACATCGAATTTTTTTTATGGTCTTTGTTCCTGGGAATATTCACCGTATATGTTAAAGATGATCTATTTTGCAGTACAGAACAACCAAACCACTACGTATTTTAACGCTTTATTTTATTTTTTAAAATCAAAAACTGCATAGGTTCACTGTGTTGAAAATCATAACCTCAGTTTCAAGCGCAAAAAAATACACACGTGCACACGTCTGCAAAATGTGCACATGGCAGCCATGCTTATTTCAGTGGTACCAATATGATTCAACATCTTCAAAAACTATTCAAAAGTATAATATTTTGAAATTATACTCAACATGCCACTAATTTAATATACCAATACCATGAATTCTGAACTAAGAATGTTAGTAAAATTCCTTTTGTATTTAAGTTATTATGTTAAATAACATTCTCTGTTTTCTTTATGTATGAAACATTAACATTAATAATGTTGGTATTTCTCAACCGCGCAGTTATTTAGTGGGCATATTCCGCCTGTGCAGTTGCGCCCCCTGGTCCGTGGCTGCCGGGCCGGAATTACCGCGCGCGCAGTTGACGCCTCGCGAGCGACGGCAGCGCCGCACTGCGCCTGCGAACAAAACTGAAGCTGTGCCGTAGTTTCGGTACATCACATAAGAGCGTATAAGAGCCGAAGGAGGGGGGAGGAGGAGACTTAAAAAGTAGCACATATGAGAAATGTTTAAGACCAATTAAAAATACTAGTCGACCCGTGCGGAATTCCGCAGTACTCACCGAATCTTTTTGTGTGACATTCCATTCTTTAAACATTTGGGAGAAATGACATTTTGAAGAAGAATAAAAAAAAGAGTAAACGGGTGTTGGTAAAACCGAAGACATGTAATTGAACACATAAGTACAAATAGCTGTTATAATTTTTTTAAAACAGAAGTATTATATTCAAACATACCAATAATATACGCATTTACAAAACCTCTTTAAATACAATGTTGGAAGTGATGGTGTGAACATCGTTCACTTTTTTGTTCAATACTAACTGATGCTATGAGAAGTAAATGTAAGAGGTTATGTTTGTGATACAAAAAAAAATCAAAAGTAATTTAAGAAGTTCTTACTTATAAGAAAAGTCTGACGGGCCTGAAGTTTTAGTGGAATTTTTTGGTTAAGTTGAAGGATCCTCTAAGATTGCTTTATCATAAGTTCTGTTTATTATTACGGAAGTGCAATTTAAAAAAGGAATATGTAAACGTTGATGTTTCAAGTGGATATACGATTCGATATGTATCGAATCCGAACCGATATATATCGAAAAATCGATGCATCCATTAAAGGTTTTGTTAGATGATTTTAAATCTCAAATTTAAGAGAAGCGGTACATTTGTAGACCGTGGGTCTATTTTTCGTCATTAGCCGGCACGGCAAGCTTTAAACTGAGGGGCAAATCATGGAATTTGATAAAGGAATAAGGGAGATCTCACGGACCGACAGAATAATAGGCTAGAGAAATAATATATGAGATAATAAAATTTGAGTAGCAAACAAAGAAAATTTAAACAAAAAAAATTGTAAACTGTGTTTGGGAAAATGTTGAGGCGAAAAAAAAACATGTCTCAACGTAATCTGCATCTAAATACGCAAGCTTTTATTTATTAAAATTTCGAATATAATTGTATTATTTTTGCGTAGGTACATTATTTTAAGATGTTTGGAATTAATGGAGCTCTTTCTTCTGGAATTGTTTCAATGAAAGAACTGCTGATGTTGGCGTGAGCAGACAGACTGCAGGCATATTCGTCATGAAAGGAACACAGCTTAAACGCGCAGAACGACGCCGGAGAGGCTGAACAGAGGTAAGAGGGAATCCTTCTTTTCACAGACGAGAGAGCCAAACCCCCGATCGTGCATCTTCGTTTGTTTTTTTTTTGTTCATTGTAAATAAATATGGCGGTGTTGAGAAAAGGATACTGATGGTCAATTAGGTTAGGTTAGCTACATTATAAATACTTTATAAAACATTGTGGATGGTTGGTTTGGTTATGATAGCTACATAAAAGATACGGAAAAGAAGCATGAACTTCGGGGAACTTCGGGTTTTGTCTCTCTCGTCTGCGGGAGAGAAGGCTTCCCGAGGTAGGACGACCGGCCTGCTGGTGTGTGACCTCCATGGCCCCGCCGAGCCCGGGCATTGTCGGCCCGCGAGCAGCATTGTTGGCCGTCGCCCGGCACTTGTGCCGAGACCCGCGCCATGCCGAGACGCCGCCCCCGCGTGGTCAGCCTGCTCTCGGCCAGCTGCTCCCTGGCGCAGCTCCTGCCGGCGGCCGGCGGAGACGCCTGGCGCCCCCGCCTCGAGGCGCTGCCCGAGGAGGACCCTGGGGACCAGCTGCTGTCGCCCGCCACCAGGTGCGCGCCTCCACTTGGGCTCCAACCAACCCAGGGGGGGGGGATCTTTGCCCCCCTCTGAAACCTTCAAGTGGGGGCAAGCGGGGGGCAAAGAAAGTGCCGTGTAATCAATTTTTAGATAATAAAACTGCTTAAATACCACCATTTTACACCTTGAAATACAAATTTTCCCCGGGGGAGGACCCCTGGACCCCCCGCTTCAATATAGGGGGGATCGATGATTCTTTATAAAATGGTATATTGCCCCCCCCCCCCTTTTTGGAAATTTAGTTGTTGCGCCCCTGATATCAGCCCACAGTCCTTCACACTGACACTGAACCAAAAAGCTCAGTCTACACGAAAGCACAATCATTTTGGATTTTAGCGTATCGCGAGCTGAATTTTTCCGGTCTCGGGTTGTAGATAGAGACAGGAAACTTTCTCTGATTAATTTCGTGATGATATAGAAATGCAATGCTGCTTGTGCTGCTGGTCCACTGTTAACCCGGAGGACATATGTAAGGGCCAATCAGAGAAACTCGACCGAAGAAGTATCGAATCACAGGTTACCCAGTTGAGATGTTTCGCGGGTCGGAAGCCAAAAAAACGGGCGAGGTTTTTCACGAGAAGGCAGACGATACTGTAGTCTGTCCTAGAGTTCAGTCTCCAGAGGTCACAGCCTCTCTCTCTCTCTCTCTCTCTCTCTCTCTCTCTCTCTCTCTCTCGCGTCGGTGGTCTTCGGGGAGATACAGCTCCCCCACTCGTCCACTCCGACAAGCCTCCAATGTCATATCACACCTCCACATTGATGAGAAGCTAAGCTCTGGTACGTTTGTAGTGATCTGTATCATTCACCAGCTGTGTGTCAAAACACTTAAGCATCATCTGTGTTTTTATGATTGGTTGAGATTTTTCACGTATATGACAAACGTCGGCACACGACTCACAGTCAAATTCTATAAAAGCTGAAACTCGTCCTGATTGGCCTGGTTAAAGGTGACAATGGCTTTTCTTGTAGGCGGCTGTCGATTGCAACGAAGTAACTGTTGGTGGGCATACCTTACTGCATACTCTATTGCAGTCGAACGAGGACTCAGATGGTTTCGCGGAAATTACATGCCCCTATACATTTCCTACGCAGCATAGTCTGTGCTACGTGGGTTGTCACAAATCTGTTACCCGAAAGTAGTGCTGGTAAGAACCTTTTTCCAATTCTCAACTGCGAAGCAACACACGATGTTTATATACGAACACTGACAACCACATAAAGTTAATTACAAATACTGATGTCAGAATGGAAGAATACATATATCGTCGTGCTACTTTTATAAATGTAAAATATTAGACAATTATTTAACCTGAACATACTCCGGGGTTGGTCAAGTGTTTAATAGTTGTAGATTCAGGGGATTGTGAGGGTCTAATGTTCACAAACTAATATTTCCACCAGTTTTGTTTCCTTCCGAAAACTTAATTTCATCCAACTGTGTTGTAGTCAATAAATGAAGAGGGAGGAAGCACTTCAGATTATCAAAGCTACCCCATTCTCACGCACATTATGGTTTAAAATGTTTTATTCTACATGCACTATTGCTGGTATACAATGGATGTCATGGAGATGCCTCAATAACTGTTAAAAAAGATGAATGCACAAACACACTGAGAACAAGCCAAAATGCCTAAACAGCAAAGACAATTCATTGGAAGGAATTATTGATCTGACCCACCTAAGAACATGACATTGTTATCGACCATTGATAATTTTAATAAGGATTGATTATGTAAGGCAAGTTGTGCTCGTATTGATTGAAATGAATCAACGAAATAATCGTGGCTATACTTATGCCACATAAGATGGCAGCCCAGGAGCAGAGACCAAATGAACACAATTCTGTTAGCCACCCAGTACAAGTACCACAGTCAGAACCTTGTAGGTGGTCAGGCACTGTCTTGCCCCAATCCTGGCACTCAATGCAGCGAGTTGTTGCCAGG
The DNA here is from genome assembly GCF_032445375.1 of Bacillus rossius redtenbacheri. Taxonomy (NCBI): domain Eukaryota; kingdom Metazoa; phylum Arthropoda; class Insecta; order Phasmatodea; family Bacillidae; genus Bacillus; species Bacillus rossius. The sequence goes on from NW_026962010.1 coordinate 16,689,950, forward strand.
TGTTCCTACGACCATTGCTTCGAATACCTTCACACTGAGATCACTAGAATTGTGACCCAATTACGTGAGTGTTTGGAGGGCCGAATCTCCTTCAACAAATGTCTGTAGCCATCACCATGGCTCATAGTTCAAGCACAGAGCTGTCTTTACTTATTTTCCAACTATCTGAGTCATGGAAACCACCCGGGAATTTAACCATCGGTGCCACAAGGAGATTTAAAGTTTCCATAGGCAGTGGGTGGTTATGAAAGGCACGAAACGAGCAAGGCACTACTCCTCATCCTGCAGATAAGTTGGTACTGATCTCATATGCTAATTCTCGCAACATCTCCTTCATGTCTCGGATAATCTCTTTGAATCCAGAGAGTTTTTCGGATTCATTAAACAACTTAAACACGAAACAAGTGTGTGTTTCATAGTTGTTTCGACAGTAAAAACCACTACCAAACCAATAGCAACTGAACGCTCGAATCAGGCGTGCATTGTTAAAGACTACAATGTTTTATCAGTAGTATAGCAGAAAGTTCGGGAAAACACCCGCAGATCATTGATATCGTGAGATCTCCGAGACACTATTTGTTATAACATTTGTTAGTTATTACCATTGATTATAACTTCTTGCTGGCGAGGCCAAGATCCTGTACAGGGTTTGGATCCCAGCTATATTCTCTGGATAGAGGGTTTATCACTTGTGGAAGGTTTCCTTCCTGTGTTCAGGCTCAAGGCGATGGGTGTGGTCCGAACCAGCTTCCTAGCACTTCACATATGCTATCGGCAAAGGGCCAGACATTTTTAGGGTTAACAGTCCTTTGTGTAGTGTAGTTCAAAATATTCTCTACTTACAGAATTCTTATAAGGAAAATCCCCTTCTTTTGAGTGGGTTGATGTGATTGGGTCTCACTACTGCTAGTTGATATTAGAGTGGCGCACAGTGCAGTCCAACTTGTAACCAAAATAACGGTAGAAGTTTCCGGGTGTATAGTTATAGGACCTACACCAGCCACGACTGGACGCGAGTGTCTGTGCAGGCGCGCTCTGCGGCTGGACCTGAGCGCGCTGGAGGACCACTCGGACGCCGGCGACGCTCCCCTGAAGAGCTCGCCGCCCGACGCCTCTGTCTGCTCGCTCGACGCCTGGGACGACCTGGACAGCCTGCGCACCTCCAGGTACATCACCTCCGACGTGTCCGCCCGCTCCCTTGACCGCGGCGACGCCTCGGCCCGCTCGCTGGACGCCTTCGACGCCGAGGCCTTCCCTCTGGACGCCGGCGACCGGCCGGACAGCCTCGACGCCTGGGAGTGCGTCGCGACGGACGCCTCGGCCCGCTCGTCAGACGCTTCGGCCCGCTCGCTGGACGCCGACGGTCGACAGGAGAGCCCGCACTCGGCGAGGCCCGCGGCGCCCGAGACGCCAGACGACTCCCCGCGCAGCTCGCACGCCGGGACGCGCCGGACGCCAGAAGACTCGCCCCGCTCGCGCCACTCCTGCACCACCTGTCCAGAAGACACCGCCTCGCCGTCCTCCAGCGACTCTGACTCCCAGGTACCGTGTCTCTACCACCTCACTTGCCCTCAGACCACATCCTACATACATGTGTATGTAATCTGGTGTATAGTTATTTTTAGCTCATGTGGCAAGGAGTAGTAAGTCTATTTCCAAGCAGTTCGGACCCCACTATAATCTTAAATATCCTGTTTGTAAACCATTTTCTCATTACTTTCGAACGACAATTTAATATAAATTTTACTTCATCAAAACCATTTCAATTAAGTATTAAATCTTGAACATTTCTTGAAAAATCTATTAAAATTAAAAAAAATTGTCAATGAAATTACTGCAGATCCCACTACTCCTTGTACAGTATTTTTACTCCAAGTCGAATCAAATTCCTTCATCTCTTCTGCGACTTTGTTAAACATTCTACCGTTAGTATAGTTTAGCCAAAATGCTGACTTTTGGTCTTCATCCAACCACTTTTTGGGATGAATTGAAGACCATAAAAGCTCAATGATCGCGTGGGGGTGTTTATAAATGTCGGGCGTAAAGCCTCGGCAGATGAACAACACAGGGGCCTAACATGGCGCTGCCATGACACCTGTATGCGAGGGAAACAGGCGTGATACGTGTAAAGGCACTATGTTCTTTTGGATGATGTAAAGTAAGCTATTACAATACCTGGAATCGCAATACACAAAGTCAAATGTTATTGTTCAGATAATAATGTCGTCTAAGACCCTTGTTTTTGACGTTAGTTCTTTTACTTTCACTACAAAAAAAATTCTTATCTTAATTAAAATTCCCTGAAGAAATAAATTCCTGTATTCGCAACTTTTTCCATGTTTTCCTAAACACTACGCCAGGGAAGTGCTGTGATGTTTTTTTGCTACTGGCTCGGCCGATTCTTTCACCAATATTCTTAGATCATGTTGGTGTGTGTATGTTTCAATCTATAATGTAGACATCCAGCCAAATTAAAAATTAAAATGTGAGCGAGTCTTTCAGTACGCATGGGTGATGTGTATACCCCGGTAGACTTGGCGATGTCACTCACTTGTTGCGAGATGCTGAGGAGCTACTCTTCGTCTTGTCGCCCATTAGATCGTACTTGTCTTGGGAACAGGTCTGAAATTACATACGTTTGCAGGTCCAAAGTTACACAGTGGCTACTATGAAAGCTGGTAGCAAACCAAAAACCATACTAATCAGTGCATGTAACATACATGTATACAGCGTGTATCAAAATTCGTGTTACAACGCTTGAGGGTAGAAAGCTCTTATTATTTGCAACCATTTTTGCCAATAAACATGTTGCCGGAAACGCGTAGTTAAGGGGACCGGGAATGCCCTATCTTGACAGTGTTAAAATTAGCATCTTAATGTCCCATTTTCTCAGGATCCTTTTGTCACAGCATGTTGAAATTTTTTTACGTATTCATGAAGCCTTATTTATGGAATAGACATAAGGAAATTGTATTGTGTTGTGGTATAATTGGGGGGGAAAATATTTAGCATTTTAAATTTTTTTGCAATAACATTTTTTCTAATTAATTTAGAAAAATAATCTTGTGTTAAAAGTCGCATAATCATACTAGCAATTTATGTTCCAAGTTTCATTATTCTATCTCGAATAGTTCCTGAGAAAAAGAGGCATTTGCAGAGAAACTCTTTATTTTGTGAAAAATGCATTTAAAGTAAATACTGTATACAATCAGTGTTGTTAAAAGTACTCGGAAAAAGTAATTGGGCTCAATTACAATTACTGTGGTGATAATGTAACTAATTACAAGTAAAAATTACTTTATATAGAAGTAATCAGTAAAATTACAATTACAATTACAATTACTTTCCGCTACCATTTTAAAACTGACCTACGATACAATTTTTTTACACTTTGTTACATTAATAAACATACATACATATATGTTTTGTTAAAAAAATGGTTTCATGTAATGATTAAATTTATTATCTCTAATTAAATGAATAATATTTGAGGACAAACTTGCTTGAATAACATCAAAAGACTTCATACAAGTAGCTACCTGTAATAAAAGTAACATTCTTTAAATTTTGGAATTGACCTTACAAAACAATTGCATTTTAAAGTTCTCATCATATAGATTCCCTCTCTTGATGGCAAAAACATCTTTACCAACACTAAAAAGACGCTCAACGGGAGCACTTGACGGTAGCGATGTGTTAAATTTAAAAAATGCAGATTTTAGGATAGGGTAATGTTGGAGACACTGCAAGTCACTACGGATCTTCATTTTTGATAATAGATGTTGTGCATACGATCGTAGCACTACAAGTGTAAAATTATAAACTTTACTAATACAAAAGTGTATGATAATCTTGTTCTTAATTGTATTCATTATACGTTCCGAGAATAAAAGTAACGGCAAATAAATATAAAGTATCGATTACCTTAATGTATCGATTACAATTAATGTTATGTATTCCGATTACAAGTACGAATTACATTTTTTAAATGTAATTCGTTACAAGTATAAATTACTTGAAAAGTAATCGTTACAAGTAATCCGATTACTTGTAATTCGTTACTTAACAACACTGTATACAATACAATATCACTTAACATTCTAATACATTCCAGCTCCATATGATGGCTCATCCGGGTCTTCTTGCTGCTCATACAGATCCTCCAACTTCCGTTTTGCTGCATTCCTCTTCTGCCTGGCTTTCATTTTAATATTTTTCACCACACGCTTTGCTTCGTCTATTCTGTAGCTGTCTAGTCTCTTCATTGCTTCCACACAATTTTTACCTGGAGGGAAACCCAATATTTCATACACATGACACACCACCAAATTTACATCATTGAATGATGCAACAGCATCCCACACTCCAAAATGCAAGGTACGGAAACCAACAAATGTAGTTTTGGGAAGTCTGTTCCAGATAACACTGTTTACACTCTCATTTGGATTTTGTGTCCTTCCATGTAAAAATTTCTTCAGCAACTCGGGCTCACTTAGGTCTCTAAATATGGGTTTCATTTCTTCAACCACGACACGAGGAAGGTGAAAGTGATCAGCATGTTTATAACATTCTCCTTTACTCTTTGCACGCTGATATTTACACCAACTTTCTGAACCCTTAGGACAGAGTCCATGCTGGGGGTCTTAATCCGATGATAGTAAATGGAAATACTCTGCCCATACACTCTCTCTCATTCCTTGAAGATTATTTGAATTTCTTCTTATTGCCAAACCATAATATTTTTGAATGTCCGCTATGGCTGAATCAGTAACTCGTCCTCGGCCACCAAAAACTTTGCCATCTTCTAGTTTCTTTCCCTGCAATTTGATTTTCAAATTTTTCAACCTAGTACCCATCCTCTTTTGTACATTCCCTAAGCATTCTAATTTTTATACTGTTTTATCACCATAAGGGGCAGCCTGAAGAACAGCTTTGTGTCCCTTGCAATCACCATCACCTAAATAGTTTGTATATCGTACATTGTACTGTGATATGGATCGATTGAAAATGTTTACAACACCAGAAACCTCCATGCCACCACTAGTGCCTTTGTAGTTTGCAGTGCATGCTTCTTCATGCTGACCTTTTAGTTTATCCTTGCATGTACAGTGCTTTGATAAAATGTCTAAATCTATAACTTTACCAGTATCAACACTCGTACATGTTACAACACCATGCAGTGAAACATGCCCTCTACGAGATGGAAAAATACCAACATCGAAAGAGGGAAAAAATATCTTTCTAACTATAAAAGTCCCAATATAATAGCATTTTAAAATAAAAAGTTATTGAACATTGAATTTTGTAATTGTTTTCGTACTTTGATGGTTTTTCCTGAAAATCACAACTTTTAAATTATTATTTTTAACTAAATTATTTTAGTATTTACCCTTAGTGTAATATGTCATTTTAAAGCTAACATTCTGAAGAAAAATAATCTGCAAAAACATAAAAAATGGTTTTTAAACAATTTCATAATTCCCAGTCCCCTTAAGCCCCTGTAGCGCCAGAAAGAGTCAGCGTAGGCAACCCGTTGGGCTTTGTGCGAGACAGACGATGCTGTGGTGAATTACGTGTTTACGACGACGGGTAGCGCTTGAGAGGACTGTACGATGTCGAATGCTGACCCCCGCCCCTTTTTACTTCCGTTGGTGGCGCCCTCACCTCTTTTCTTCCGTTCGTGCCGTGCCATAGCACTGCGCAGCGTGACATCGCAGTGTCGCAGTGTGTTTTGATATTACTGGTGGTCTGTCGTTGACTGTTCTGTCGTACAAGCAAACTCATGGTGTCATTTCTTTCGCTGTGGTTCTGAAAAGGGCGACGTTTTAGTGGAGCAACTCTTGTACCCGTACCACCTTCAAAAAGTCCAACACATGGGTCCGGACTATCCTCTTCGCATGACCTTTTCTCGTTGGTACATTCGAAGAGTATTGAGGAACCCCGAGTTAGTGGTTTTATTCAGCGATGAAGCCAAGTTCACTCAAGACGCTATTCTCAATTCGCACAACAGTCATGTTTGGAATGATGTCAATCCGCATGCAACGTGTGTTACAGCTCGCCAGGAATGTTTTTCAGTTAATGTGTGGGCCGGTATTGTTGACGGCGTACTCATTGGGCCTTTTTTTCTTCCTCCACGACTTACCGGCGCCAGATACCACCACTTCCTTCAGAACGAACTACCAGTCTTCTTGAAGAGGTTCCATTGCATGTCCGACGTGTGACGTGGTACCAACATGACGGGGCACCACCTCATTTTTCCCTGCAAGTGCGAGAGTATTTAAACCAAACGTTTCCAAACCGATGTATTGGACGAGCGGGCCCTGTCGCATGGCCGCCAAGGTCACCGGACCTAACCCCGTTAGATTTCTTTCTGTGGGGTGTGGCCATAGGTGGCATGGCCACTTGATTTTATATTTATTTTAATTAATTTTGAATTATGGCTGTGACGTAATTTTAGTTTTAGTATTTGCCCTTTTCTTTTTTTTATAAGTATTGGTCTTTTATAAGTTTTGTTAATCTTATTTTTAAATATGTTTTTATATTATGTTTTTTTTTAAATGGTTTAGTTTCTTGATATTTAATTATATCGTTTTGGACTTTGAATCATAATACGGTGTACGACGCTTCCCCCCCGTGAACATTCAAATGGACTGTTCCAAGGCAATAAGGTGGTGGGGGAAATACGTCAAGAGGGACGGAATGAGCTGTATGAGGGAGTCGTCAGCTGATCGCCGTGGTGAACGTGTATGCGCTTCGGGCGTGACGAGCGCGGTGATGGCTTGTGGTATTGGGCCGGCGGGGACTCGTGAATATTTTTTAACATAAATGAGCTGACGTATATTGAGCTTCGGGAAATACTTACATTGTGGCGGGTGCTGCCAAGAGGATGAGTCCACGCTACATTTTTCGTTAATGAAGCATTTAGCATGTGTGCTAAAGTACAGCCGGCTAAACTCCGGGCCAGGAGGTCCGGGGTGGGATGCGACGTACAACGTTCAATCCAAGTAAGTGATTCCGGCTCCGAACTTTTGCCCCTGTAACCCCGGGGCGTTGATATAAACTTTGCCCACCATAACAGTGAAAAATTTAAAAATAACTTTTGCCAAAAGACCCTAATTCCCACGTCGAATGTATGTTGCGTCCTCGTACTAATTTTTATCGAAACTTCCATCAAGCTTGCCATGAAGCGTCGTAAAATAAAATCACCCGGGTGTAATCAAGATGTTTTAGAGTGACATTAATTTTTACTAACTTTTATTTGAATAGTATTGTAATTTATTATTTATACATATATATATATATATTTAGAACGGTTTTTGTATCAATGTCTGAATTTATTTATGCGTTTATTGCAGTATTTATTATTTATTGGTATATATTAAAACGTGGCTATATTAAAAGCCTCTGTAACTTTATAGGGCAAAAGGTTTTAGAAATAATTGTAATTTTTTTGATATTTGGTCGTAAATTAAATTCCTTACCATGCTCATGCGCAAACGGTCTCATTAAAGTTTTTGACATTTCAAGTAATTACATTCTTTTCATTTTAAATACTATTAATCTGTTCTCTTCCTTTTCTAAAAACTTTTTGAATAATTTATTTATGAATTTTGGGGCACTCGTTTATCGGAGCAGCGTGCAAAACAATAATTTAAAAAAGATAAACAAGATTGGAGTGTTGAAGGCTGTTCCCAGACGGGTGTCTAACTTGTGGTGGTGTGACACCGGGAGTGTCAACCGCGACAAAGTGCGCCACTCTGCTGGGAAGATCAGATTTTTAATAGTATTTGCGACTATTTTGTGGTTGAGCATGGCGGTAAATTGGGTATATGAACTTGAGCGGGGCGGAATTATGGCTAATTAAGAAGCTGCAGGAGTAGTGGTCGAAGACGATGATGACGTAGAGATACTACGGCTCAAATTAATAGAAATGATAAAAGAAAATTTAGATGGGGGACGCGATAATATTCAGCCTGTTTGCACAAAAGAAAGGGATGTGGTGAGCCAAGTAGAAGCTAACCAATTAATTAAAGAGATTGACTCGTTGCCTTTTTTGCAGAAGGGTGGTCCCATGGAATTGCTAGAATTTTGTAAAGGCGTAGAGGAATTGTTGCAATTGCGCATTTTTACGAGCGCGACCAGCCTTTTTAAATGCATAGTTGGTAAATGCGCCGGTGTGGGGCGGACTATTATCGCGCGCGGACTCGCGGAAAATTTAGGTTGGAAAGAGGTTAAGGGTTTACTTTGGGATAACCTGTGTCTTAGACGGGTTAAATACGGGATAATCCATCAATATGTGAATCGGTTTCAAAGAAGAGATGAGTCAATGGGTAGTTACGTGCATGAAATTTTGCAATATGCGAAAATTTTTGAAGATAATTTTTTGGAGGGAGAAGTAGTGAGTTTAATTTTGGAGAATATGAATCCCGAAGTTCGTAGGGAGTGTTCATTCCTAAAGAGACCTGAAAGGGTAGGTGAATTATTAGAGTGGGCCGCGAAAGTTGATAATTTAATGTTCGCGCGGGTAGAGTACGAAAGGACCGCGCGCTTCGATAATAAGAGAGAGGGTGTTCAAGGTATAAAAAATGATACTGCTGAGTCCGAGAGGGAGGATTTTCAGAAAAAGGTAATTACGAGAACATGTTACCGATGCCATGTTCCAGGGCATTATGTGCGGCAATGTAAAAAAGAGAAGAGGGTTCCGGGTTACGAGTTAAGGCAAAGAAAAAAGATTTTATTAAATGTTGTATAATTAAAGATAATAAAAATGATGCAGATAATTTAAGGCCACGTAAGGGAGCGAAGGTTGAGCATAAGGTATGTTTTTCTTGTGAGAAATTTGGGCATTTAAGCCGGAATTGTAACCAAAGAGATGGAGGGCCGAGAATATGTGGCTATTGTGGGCAAGAGGGACATCTCGCGAATTGGTGTAGAATAAAATCGCGTGATAAGAAATATAGGTTTAAGGAAAAACACAGATTAATGGTAATGCGAAATATCAATAATTTTTGTATGAAGGTTGAAGTGGGTGATAGGAAGGTTACTAGCCTAATCGATACGGGAGCCAGTCAAAGTTTTGTGAATCAAAAATTCGCGGATGAATGCATGAAAATAAAAAAAGGATTAGGGAAGAGAAAAGTGAACTGGCGGACGGTAAAATATATGAAAGTAAATCAAGCATTATTTTGCACATAAAAGTTGAAAAATTTTCCTGGGACCGAAAATTTTACGTGATACCTAATTTGATATTTGATTTAATTTTAGGTATGGATTTCCTGAGCGACACAAAGGCTATTATTGATTGTAAACAGAGAAAATTGAATTTTGGTTTTGAACCTCGGCATCAAATAATGTTAGAAAAACCTAAGACGAAAAAGATGGTGTGTGGGGGGATGGAAGAGGCACGGGAAAGGTTAAGTGAAAGAGAGGCCGACAAGATACAGCAGGTAATAGAGGAATTTAAGGATGTTATTACTACTCGGATAGGGAAATGTGAGTTGGCCCCATATGTCATTAAAGCAAACGATGAAGTGCCAATAAAATGTGCCCCATACCAGTGTGCTCCCCCGAAAATGAAGGCTTTTAAGGGTATTATTCGAGATTTACTCGAACAGGACATTATTACGCATTCTGACTCACCGTATGCCTCTCCCGCATTTTTAGTAAAGAAGAAAAGGCCAGGGGAATATAGGCTTGTGCTGGACTATAGATTTTTGAACCAGAAGGTGCTATTAGATCCCCATCCCATGCCGAAAATAGAAGTTCTATTGCAATATTTGAGCAAGGCTAAATTTTTTACGGTTTTGGACCTGAATTCAGCTTTCCATCAGTGTATGTTGCACGAATCCAGTCGTAAGTACACGGGGTTTGTCACCCCCTGGGGTCATTACGAGTGGAAACGAGTCCCCTTTGGGGTAAATTTTGGTGCTCAATGCCTATCACGTATTCTGGGGAAAATTTTGAATGAAGAGCAGTTTAAATTTGTGCTTAGTTTTCTTGATGATATCTGTATCTATTCAGAGTCCTTAGAGGAGCATGTCGAACACGTGAGGGTAGTGTTGGAAAAATTACGATCTGCGGGATTTACCATTAATCCTGACAAAGTTTGTTGGGCCAAAAACCAAATACATTTTCTCGGGTTTGTGGTAGGAAATGGGAAGTTAGAACTGGACCCCTTGAAAGTGGCACCGATCGTGCGTTTTCCTCCCCCTAAGAACGTAAAAGGGGTTATGCGTTTCTTGGGAATGGTAGGGTTTTTTAGTAGATTTATTCCGGATTATGCGGAAATTTGTGCATCCTTAAATCATCTCAAGAAAAAAGGTGTAGCTTTTATATGGGGAGAGGAGCAAGATAGAGCATTTAAGGAACTGAAGAAAGCCCTTTCGGAACCCCCAATACTCTCGTTGCCAGACTTTGACAAAAAATTTATTGTGCAGGTGGATGCGTCTAGTTTAGCATTGGGCGGGGTGTTATTACAGGAAGGTCCTAAAGGCTTGCAGCCGGTGATGTACGTCAGTCGTACCCTTAATCGGCATGAACGTAAATATAGCGTGTATGAGAAAGAGGCCTTGGCCTGTATTTTCGCTGTAGAACGTTTTGAAAATTTTTTGGAACATGCCGAGTTCGAGCTTTGTACCGACAACCAGGCGCTCACATGGTTATTTTCCCACCCCCGCCAATTAGGGAAAATAGGGCGGTGGATAATGCGCCTAACCCGTTTTAAGTTCCAAATCAGACATGTAAAAGGTAGTGAAAATGTCGTTGCCGACGCGTTATCCAGAATGTATGATCCTCAAGATTTTGAGGCTGAGAAAGAATATAGTGAGGTGGATGAGTTAGATGGGAGTAGTGAAGCTGAGGATATGGTAGTTTGTAACGTGTTGGGAGAATTTCCCGAATGTTTTGTAGATTTGAAGGAATGGCAAAGTAAGGACCCGGAAATTAGTGAGATCCGAACGGGTATTCATGAACCTAAATTTCAAGATTTTCAGGTTATTAAAGATAAAGTGTCTTTCATAAAAAAATGGAAAAAGGTTAGTTTATGTGCCGAGAGGATTAATTAATATGGTCATTAGATATTTTCATGACTCAGTAGTAGGGGCTCATGGGGGCATTGAAAAGACTTTTGAAAAAATTTCGGCCAAATTTTATTGGCCTGGGATGCGGTCTGACGTGGAGCAGTATGTGAGACAATGCGAACTTTGTCAGTTAGCCAAACAGCCACGTAACACTAAAGTGGGAAAATACTCCGTGGAGAAAATTACTCGACCATGGGAAAGGGCGTATATTGATGTTTTTGGTCCCTTACCCAGGTCTATGAAAGGGAATAATTGCTTACTTATACTGGTAGTTGGTTTTAGTAAATTTTGCATATTTTTGGCTATGCGCGATATGAAAAGTGCTCAAGTGGTGAAGAATTTGGTAGAAAAAGTGTGGAGTTTATTCGGGGCCCCTGAGCAACTAATTTAGGATAATGCTAGTTATTTTAATAGTGAAACCTTTAATCGTATGTGTTTAAGCTGGGGCATAAATCATATTAATACTAGTCCATATTTTCCAAACCCGAACTTGGTAGAAAGAGTAAACAAAAATGTTAAAGTTGCCCTAACCATTTTTCACCAACGCGATCAACGCAAGTGAGATGAATATTTACCTTTTTTAAACTTGGCTTTTAATACGACCAGGCATAGTGCCACAGGAGTAACCCCCGGGCATGTATTTATAGGACGTGAATTATGCCATCCATTGTTAAATATTTGGGGGTTGGAATCCGATAATTTGCTTATACACAGCCCCCGAAAATTAGAGCAGCTATGGGAGCAAGTTGCTACAAATTTGGATAAAGTGAGGCTTAAAATGAAGTCTCAATATGATAAAGACCGGCTACCCAATCCTTTCACTGTGGGTCAAGAAGTAGTGTGCGGTCAATTTTGGCAGAGCAACAAAGCCAAATTCCGTGCCGCTAAGTTGCAAAGTCCATATGGGGGGCCGTTTAATATTAAGAAATTTCTAGGCCCAGCAACAGTGTTGCTTGAAGAAGTAGGAAATAAGTTAAGAGTGCGAAAAGCTCATATTACGCATCTTAAGAAATTTTGTGGTAAAAGGTAATGAGTATGTAAGTTTAGGAAAAGTTTATTAAATTTTGTGTAGTTTACTGATTTAAGTTTACCATAGTTGTACCTGTTCCACGAGTGTGTTCTAATTACGTGTTGTTCTATCTTGTGAAGCATCCTAAATGTGCCTTGAGACTGTTGAGACTGTTTCTAATACTCTCCTTTCGAACTCTAATTTTCATACTTGCCTTATTATATGTTGCTTTAAGTGTTCTAGACTTACGTGGAACATAGGTAGTTGTAAGATTATGTATTTTAGTTACTATTTTTAGATTTTTTTTGGCCGGGGAGATTTGTGGCCATAGGTGGCATGGCCACTTGATTTTATATTTAGTTTAATTAATTTTGAATTATGGCTGTGACGTAATTTTAGTTTTAGTATTTGCCCTTTTCTTTTTTTTGTAAGTATTGGTCTTTTATAAGTTTTGTTAATCTTATTTTTAAATATGTTTTTATATTACGTTTTTTTTTTAAATGGTTTAGTTTCTTGATATTTAATTATATCGTTTTGGACTTTGAATCATAATACGGTGTACGACGCTTCCCCCCCGTGAACATTCAAATGGACTGTTCCAAGGCAATAAGGTGGTGGGGGAAATACGTCAAGAGGGACGGAATGAGCTGTATGAGGGAGTCGTCAGCTGATCGCCGTGGTGAACGTGTATGCGCTTCGGGCGTGACGAGCGCGGTGATGGCTTGTGGTATTGGGCCGGCGGGGACTCGTGAATATTTTTTTAACATAAATCAGCTGACGTATATTGAGCTTCGGGAAATACTTACATTGTGGCGGGTGCTGCCAAGAGGATGAAGAGTCCACGCTACATTTTTCGTTAATGAAGCATTTAGCATGTGTGCTAAAGTACAGCCGGCTAAACTCCGGGCCAGGAGGTCCGGGGTGGGATGCGACGTACAACGTTCAATCCAAGTAAGTGATTCCGGCTCCGAACTTTTGCCCCTGTAACCCCGGGGCGTTGATATAAACTTTGCCCACCATAACAGTGAACAATTTAAAAATAACTTTTGCCAAAAGACCCTAATTCCCACGTCGAGTGTATGTTGCGTCCTCGTACTCATTTTTATCGAAACTTCCATCAAGCTTGCCATGAAGCGTCGTAAAATAAAATCACCCGGGTGTAATCAAGATGTTTTAGAGTGACATTAATTTTTACTAACTTTTATTTGAATAGTATTGTAATTTATTATTTAGACATATATATATATATATATATATATATATATATATATATATACATATATATATATATTTAGAACGGTTTTTGTATCAATGTCTGAATTTATTTATGCGTTTATTGCAGTATTTATTATTTATTGGTATATATTAAAACGTGGCTATATTAAAAGCCTCTGTAACTTTATAGGGCAAAAGGTTTTAGATATAATTGTAATTTTTTTGATATTTGGTCGTAAATTAAATTCCTTACCATGCTCATGCGCAAACGGTCTCATTAAAGTTTTTGACATTTCAAGTAATTACGTTCTTTTCATTTTAAATACTATTAATCTGTTCTCTTCCTTTTCTAAAAACTTTTTGAATAATTTATTTATGAATTTTGGGGCACTCGTTTATCGGAGCAGCGTGCAAAACAATAATTTAAAAAAGATAAACAAGATTGGAGTGTTGAAGGCTGTTCCCAGACGGGTGTCTAACTTGTGGTGGTGTGACACCGGGAGTGTCAACCGCGACAGGGGTTACGTAAAAGGGCTTATCTACGCTACGCCAGTAGAAACGGTAGAAGAGCTTACACAGCGAATCATTGAAGCGTTCGAAATCATAAGGTCGACTCCACACATGCTCCAGCGTATCCGTGAAAACATGATTCGCCGTTGCCACCTCTGTGTCGCTTAAGGTGGGCGTGTTTTTGAGCCGTAGCTTTAGGCTGTCACGTTGTTAAAACGTATGCAACAATTTCAATGTTGTGATACAAAGCCGAAGCTGTGATTGATTTCAGAGTGAAATTAAAATCTGTGCTATGATTAAAAAGGTTATTTCTCTACTCGAACGCCCGCACATCCACAACATAACACTCTACAACGGGTTGCCTACGCTGACACTTTCTGGGGCTACAGGGGCTTAACTACGCGTTTCCGGCAACATGTTTATTGGCAAAAATGGTTGCAAATAATAAGAGCTTTCTACCCTCAAGCGTTGTAACATGAATTTTGATACATCCTGTATATATAAATAAAAAAGTCATCTTTGGATCGCAACTTACAGGAAACTGTAATAATAGTGTAATTTTCCTTGAGAAATACATGCATCAGATAAAATAATATTACTAAAGCCAACGTAGCAAAACATAATTGAAGCACATGATACATTTGTTTCGCGTTGATTGTCGTACGACCGTGCTATCGATGTCCCTAAGCCAATCACAAACAAGAGGAGAAGTGATTACCAAAATCGACCAGTGAGCACTACACAGAGGTAGCCTGGTAGTGTGTCTAACTGGCATTCCGTAGGTCGTGGGTTTGAGCCCAGCAGTCTCCTCCCAAAGTTGTTAGCTGGTTAACCATTCCCGATGCAGGCGCGTGTTGGCGCAGTTCCTCAACATTGTGTGCACGTAGAGTCGTGTACCCTCAGTGTAGTGTGCTCTTCCTGGGACAAGCTGCAGTGAGAGAGTCCAACATACTCGAGGCATGCGAGTTATCCGTCAGTCCAGCGACTGCAAGGAGAGTCGCGCAGATCTGGCTCGCGATAGGTTGGTGGGGGATGACTACCAGTTCCGAGCAAGAGGACACGTGGCACTGCTACTGTCACGTCAGTCTGGACACGAGCCTGTGCAGTCAAGCAGCAAGTAGGAACGAGACTAGCGACCATGCCACGTGTCAGCATAATATATACGGTGCTTAAATTTTTATTTTCTTTACGTTTACTGTTTAATCATTATGTACGGACCGGAAAAAAAAATAGCGTGTTCATTTAGTGATATACCAAAATAAAATTAATTATACCTTTGCACAGCTTCAGCTACTGGTGCACTGTTATTCTGAAGGCCAATTAGAGACCCTCATTCATATGTGTATCGGATCACAAGGTACTCAGGTGAGATGCCTCACAAGCAATCAACAATGAACGGGAGACTTTTTGCCCAAGTATGCGGAGGTCACTTTAAGTGCCTACTCTTGGCTCTGCTGATGGGGGCATGTGTGGTCGTGGCTTGTCCGGCAGCCGGGCAGTCCGGCGCGGACACACAGCGACGCCGGCCCCCGCCGCCCCCGGCGCCCCGCCCCCAGGCCCGGCGGCCTCGACCTGTCCTTCTCGGCGGAGCGCGCGCGCGAGGTGGCGCGGCACAACTTCCTGCTGCTGCAGCGGCTGCAGCGCCTCCGCCCCACGGTGCCGCCCGCCGCCGCGCCGCCCCCGCGCCGCCCCCCCAGGGCCAGCGCCGGCATCAACCGGGAGCGCGCGCAGCGGCGCATCGCGCGCGAGAACGAGCTGCTGCGGCGGCGGCGGGAGGCGGTGCGCCCGGCCGTCGACTGCCGCCGCCGCTGACCGCCCCCAGCCGCTCCTGCCCGCTCTCACTCTCGACATCAACCAGCTGTGCTTTCAATAAACTATTCCCAGTCACAAACATACACTGTCATTTAATCAGGAAAATCTTTATCTTCTGGTCTATTTACTTTATCTGAATGCTTCTGCGTGTCCTTACAAACAAACATGCAGGCATTCAAAGTGACGATATATGGGAACAGGGCCGTATTTACGCGCAGGCTGTCTAGGCTGAAGCCTATGGGCCCGCACCACAAAAGGGGGCCCGCTTCACACGACACGAAAAAAAAAAAATTATGCTGCCATTTGGATCTTCTTGTATTCTTAAAATACGCGTCGACATAGTGTCCAGTTGTTTTGTGTGGATTAATTGCGCCGAACTAAACTCTTCTGCATAAATAATTTTCTATTATTTTCATTTGTTTTGGTGTCACTTAATTCCTTAACCTCTAAATACTATTTGTTTAAATTGTCTAGTTTAATAATAAACTAATTTTTTTCAAAATAGAAAATTGATCAAAAATATGAGTTTTGTAGGTCATTTAAAATAATATACCCACCCAGACGCAGGCAAGAGGCACCCACTGTTTCACTGGAAGGGGATACTCAAAATACCCCCCCCCCCCCCGTCCCCTTAGAGACTCAGCCTAGGGGCCCACAGGCAGTAAATCCGGCCCTGGATGGGAATAGCCGTTCCGTTAGTAAATGCCTAAGGAAAAAAAAAAATCTGTAATAATTTTATCTGGTTTGGTATTTCTGAGCATTCGTAATCTGTAGAGTCCTGACATATTCACAGTTTTCTCTGGTACCCAGCTAAACTTCACACAGTTGCACACAAAACAGCCAGTGCCATTTTTCATTAGATGCTGCCATTTCACTCTATGTCTAGATCGCATGTAGTTGGATAAAATTTACGGAGGTATTTTCTTATTGGTTTATTGGCCTCAGGGGCACGTCAAACTATCTATGCCATGCAATAAACATGCTAGTCAAACGTATGTGGGCATACATTTTAGCTGTATCCAAATAATAAAGGCAATTTTTAATGTTAATATTTAATTCATTTAAATAAAATTTATTTTATGAGTAAATATATTCATTAATTTACCACTTCCACTTTTTCAAGAAATAAATTTAAGATTTTAATATAAAACCTCTAATTAAAATTACCAATTTCGTATTTAGGTTGTAAGCATGTACTTTTATGTAATCATGTCAATGCTGTCATGCCTATTTAAATCCTTAATATATGAACCCCTAAACAGCAATACTTCAGCTGACTGCTTAGCGATACCAAACCAAATGTCTCATATTGGTGTCAAACTTTACTAATTTATTTTCTATTTTATGCAGATGGATTATAATTGTTGCAACAGTAACCGATTTATGTATGAAAAAACGTGCATTTTCTTGGATCGGCGGGTAGATAAGAGTTACTTGTCCGGTAATAAAGTAGGTTTAACCAAACTAATATCAAAACTGATACAATGATGTTATCAGCGCGTCGAAACAAAAAAAAAAAAAAAAAAAAAAAAAAAACCAGCCCAAACTGATAGTAAACATTCGCAACTACATTGGCCTTTTTTAAGGATAGACATCACAATCCTCTACTTGGTCATGTATCATTAGCTCATTGACTACTGATTTGTCAAAACATTTCCAGATTCATTATGCGTTATAATACAAACATATTTAGCTATGTACTGCTTAGTCTGTTAGGGCCAGAGTTTGTTCGGAGTTCTGTGAGTCAACTCCTTACGAAGGAGGTATTGAATCACAGACATCCCAGTTAACAGGTCTTACAAGTCAGTAGCCAATGA
This sequence comes from Bacillus rossius redtenbacheri, assembly GCF_032445375.1. Classification (NCBI taxonomy): domain Eukaryota; kingdom Metazoa; phylum Arthropoda; class Insecta; order Phasmatodea; family Bacillidae; genus Bacillus; species Bacillus rossius. Next base: position 16,707,391 of record NW_026962010.1, read on the forward strand.
GTGGGTTATGTTTACCCGAGTTCATAGAGGATTTTGAAGTGTCTCCTAGAGGTCTCTGAACCCGTGAATATCTTCAGTCCGTAGTTAACTGGAATACCTGCTGTTTTATAAAAGTGTGTTTTTCTTCATTGGCTCAGAGCCCTTCGGACAGCTTGTGGCCCGACCAGACGTGACACAGGAGTGAACACGTCTGAGTCCCGTCCCTGCATCAGGGCGAAGCCCGCTTCACACGCACACGGGAAGCGCCGGCCATTAATCCGGGTCTGATAGATTCAAAACCAATAGGACTCGCTGTTACAACATTTATTTCAGCCAGGAGGGCGAGAAAGACTGACTGCTTCCATCCGTGGGCACTATGATGCCTTGTTTTGCAACCATCTTCGACGGCGATGGCAGCAACAAGTGATTCCGAACGGGTCGTTACCACAACGCCGAAATACCATAACGCCAAATGACCAAAATTTACCACAACGCCGACAGCTAGAAAACTGCTGTGTACCACAACGCCGAAATAACAACTGAATGAATTTGTGTGTGTTTCTTAAATATACCCTAACGCCGAAATACCACAATCAAACCTAACCTTACCTAACCTAACCTAGCGTAATATAACCTAACCTAGCTCAACCTAGCCTAACCTAACCTAACCTAACCTAGCCTAACCTAACCTAGTCTAACCTAACCTAGTCTAACCTAACCTAACCTTTGTGGCAGTCTTGCAACGACCTTTTTCGGCGTTAGTGTATTTCGGCGTTAGTGAATTTCGGCGTTGTGATAATTTGGCGTTATGGTACACAGCAGTTTTCTAGCTGTCGGCGTTGTGGTGCGTCCCCATTCCGAACGTTTGGACCATCGTACTTTCCACGGGCGTGACCCCAGCACAGGCACCATGAAGCAGTTAATAACCCTGGAAACGAAAGCCTGCTGACTAGTGCGAGAAGATGGTGCAGAGGTAGCAAACTACTTTGGCTGAAAAGATTTTGCGATCAACCTTTATCAGACATGATGATAAGGCGTTAACAACTTTGCAAAAATCTAGGTTGAAAAGTGCTTATTTCACTCGTAATGTAGATATAGGCATATTTATTTATATTTAACGCATCGCATACGATCTTACTCGCAAAGTCGGTTGCAGAACGCGCTTAGTAATGAAAGAAATGTTATAATGTTGTAAACAAGAAGAACATGTATTGAGATCACACACACACCAAAACACACACACACACACACACACACATCTAATATATAAAATTCTCGTGTCACAGTTTTCGTTGCCATACTCCTCCGAAACGGCATGACCGATTTTTATCAAATTTTGTATGCATATTCAGTAGGTCTGAGAATCGGCTACTATCTATTTTTCATACCCCTAAGTGATAAGGGTTGTCCACCCCTCAACTTTTTTTTTTAATTTTTTGGATAAAATTTTTTTGAAATTTTTTTATAATGTGGCATTAAAAAATACATACAACCCTAAATTTTTACCCTTCTATCACCAACCCCTAATTTTTAATATAATTTTATATTTTTCAACCCCGGTCGATAGCTGATCAATTAACACTGGATCAACCTTCCCCGCCAGGGGTCTACCCGTGTCACTTCTCACCTCGTAAACAGCACGGAGTAGGGATGAGACCGAAGCCGGTCTCCTGTTTCTCTCACACAATAAGCCTTCTCTCACTCCCTCCACAGTTTTCGGCCATTATTATTGTTTATGCATCAAGCGTAGTAGTAACGTTTACAATTATAATTTTACTATCTCAGTGTAACTCTCATATTAACTATATTCTCAAGTAAATTTATTATTAGTTTGCTGGAATATAATTATTAAATCCTATTTTATTAATAATTAATAAAATTATTAATTTTGAGTGTAGTTCGCACCATTAGTTAATTAAGTGATTTACATAACCTCAAAAGTAGGTACTCAACACGTGTCACGAGCTCCCGCCAACAACGGCTTTTGTGTTGTAAGTATAAATTATTCTTATACATTTATTATAAAATCAAATATTTTTTATTTATATCGAAAATACATAGTTGGAAATGGTCAAAAACCAAATTCGGTGAAAGTTAAATTTTTATTATAATTGGGTACATTTTTTTTATTCATTTATAAGAGCTGTAAATTCCACAGAAATTTTTTTTCACCATTTCTAACAATATATTTTCGATATAATTAAGTAAAGTAACATTTTTTCCTTTCGTAAAACAGTCTAATATTTACATGTATATGTATATTAATGTGTGTATAATCAAAGATTAAATATTTATATCGCAAATGTTGAAAATGGTCAAAAATAAATTCGGTGAAAGTTAGATTTTTATTACAATTGGGAAAAAATTTTTTTTATTAATTTATAAGAGCTGTAATTTCCATTATAGCATTAAGAGATTGATATTGATTGTTACTGTTACTATCGTAATTATTTAATTATATACATAATTTTAAATGATAAATTAAAATTAATTATGAAAATTAATGTTTGGTGTTTTGTTATTTTTATATTCCCTCATAGTTCACAGCGCTCCAAGTCTCTTTCACCACATCCTCATATACCACATCCTTACACACTTAAATTTAGATTTTTTTTTCTACACTAGAAATTCCCTAGAAATAATTTATATGGCAAAACAACGTTTGCCGGGTCAGCTAGTATAATATATATCTGTAGAGAGTAAAATTAATGTTAAAATATGGACAGGAGTAAGCTAGGTTAAAGTACCATAGTATAACTGTTCCTGCGGTAAATGGAACTGTTATCAAATATAGTTTAGAATGTTCTGTAAAAGAATCTGTTGTTCGTGTAAAAGTTTGGTAACATGCTACATTGTAAACACATTGCAGTTTTTTTCTGAATATAAATAAATCATAGTCCCTCATCATCGTACCTATCAAATGTGTGTCACATAGTGATTAAATATAATTATCTGGCTTATAGTCCAGCATTCTCTTCAGTTTATTGGTATCCAGCAAACAAACTGATCGCTAGAGACCCGAAAAATTCGCGGGTTCATTTAGTTTTATGCTAAAATTCAAATAATTATACCTTAGTGCTGCTTCTGTCATTAGTTCACTGTTAATCTGGAGGACTGAGGGCCAATTAGAGACCCTCACTCATAGAAGTGTCGAATCACAGGCCACCCAGTCGAGACGACTCACAAGTCAGCAGCCAATGACCAGTTGGCATTTGCCCGAGTGTGTAGAGGATATTGGAGTCTATCCTGGAGGTCATTGAACCCACGAATTTTCCGGGTCTCTTCGCATAACAAACACCAAGATTCCAACTGAAAACCAACATGGTTAAAAACACGATTGGCCAACATAATGTGTTTATCACTTGGTAAGGGGAGAGGTGCGTCATTTGTCATAAAATGTTTGTCCTAAAGTCGTTTATCCTAAGAATTACCACAAAAAAAAATAGAAAAAAATTACGTGAACGCGGATGACTGTGAACAAGTTGAAATTTAAAAAAATAATATAACTAGGTGTGATCTAATAATACTCTAATCTAATAATCTAATAATGAATTTTTATAGCAGGAACTGCTGACGCTAGTAATAAGTCCGATAGCCGGATCCGTTGAGATACTCAGTGTCAAGTTTGAACAAGTTGTGACTTGTCAGTCGGCTTCCAAGAGCCGGAAGAGTGAGGTCGTGTTTACAGTGTCTGTCGCGCATCATGGATACAGACCCGGAACTTCGTCTAACCTCAATTTAGAATTCAAAGTTGGGGATGTGGTTAATCCATGTTTGCTTTTCCCATTGGTTGATTCAGTGAGAACTTTAGGGACTCCCCCCCCTCCCCCCCACCGAGTACGTTCATATTTGTGGGGCCTGGCCGAGAGGTCATTCCCATTCGCTAGTCACACGCTCCGTTTCTGCAGCTAGTCTTGACTGCGGCACTTCCGACCCGCAGGTGGCTGGCAACAGCTGGCGGGGAGAGCGACTGCGCAGCTGCGACAGGGCTGTCCATGCCCCACTCTTCCGTGGCGACCACGAACCAGCGGGAACCAGCGGGCGTGTTCTCTGAACCCCGCGCAGTTCATACGAGGCGTGGGAGCTTATAGAACTAGTCACATTATTGCTGTCTGAATCACATCAGCAATACAATAATACATACGCGTGCATCACACGTAGTGGAATGTACTCTTCGTGAAATAATCTCATCGTTCATTACGCTGCACTAAGGATTGCAGCGACAGGCAGAAAATTATCAATCAGCTTTACTGCTGTAGTAGCTACATACGGACGTTTAAAATATAACGTATAGGTAGGGGCAGGCATTTTTCGCGAAAATATCTGAACACTTATTAGACTGCAACAAGGTATACCTGTGGTTTCTTTCTTGTGATTGGCGGCCGTCTGCGAGAGAAGTCGCTGCTTTATCTGACCGAGCCACTCAGGACGCGTTTACTCCCGCACTGAATCACTGTGATTGGTGGTGTTACAATCGATATGTACACAGACGTTGCTACAGTGTTTTAACTTTCAGCTAGTCTCGAAATCTTTTCGCGAGATCTGCATGCCCCTACGTATAGGGTAAACCGTTTCCGTTTGAAGACAAAGAGTTGAAGTGTGCATTCAAGACATTTACAATTCCGACGATGTGAAACAGTTGGTTGAACACATCATCGAGAAACTCTATCGGGAAGAAAAGGACTATTTGGGAAAAGGATCTGGTTGGACTCGTCTTCGATAAACATTTTGGAGCTGAGAATCATTCAGTTCACACCAATGCAGAACTTAATGTTTATAATATGTTAGTTTACATTTGTTCCTGTAGTAGGGTAGAAATTATGTAATAATTTTTTTGTATGTAATTTTGTTGTTTTATTTGAACATGTAAGTTTTGGGTATTAAATATATTTTTTTGCATTAACTGAGGATGGAAGCAATGACAGTAATTAATCGATTCAATCAGTAAATTGATGAGTTTTTTTAAATTATTTTTGGAATTTTTCCCGAATTTCTAGGTTAATTATTACAAATTTTCAAGACGGCGGTCAATATGTCAGTATCGGCGTAGTAGAGGTAGGTAGTAGATAAATTTAAGCATAATTTAGGACTTTTCATCATATTTTTTGAAATTAATATTTTTTCCATGAAATAAAATTTTTGTATCGGTCAAATATCGAACAAGGACAATAACCGATCTAATCACTCAGTATATTTATGAGTGTTTTTTGAATAATTTGGGAATATTCCCGAATTTTTAGCTTAATATTAACGAATTGAATTTCCAATATGGCACCCATATGACAAGATGGCAGACGTCACAGTAATAAATGATTACTGCACTCTAGCGGATAAAAATTAAACTAATATGGTGGTAGCGCACTCTAGCAGAAGAAAACAATATGGTGGCCTCCAGCAGACGGAAACAAGATAACGGACGTGACGTCATACTAGTTGGCGATATATTATGTACCTTGGCATAAGTGGTGGGAGGTTAGTGCCGGTGGTTTCCGTGGAGGAAAGATCTGTCGTAATTTTTATATTTTTACCTCACCGGGTTCGAACCAAGGACTCCAAGCTGTATTTTGTAAGTGCATTTTTCAATTAAAATTTGATTAAATATTTTTTTTTGTAATTATAACTTTTCCTCTATTTTATAGCTAAATGATTATGAATTTCCAAGATGGCGGACATTATATCATAATCCAAGATGCCGGAATGTGTTTATTAAACTTTTTATTAGTTAATTTTTTATTAATTTACTATTTACTAGATTTTCCAGATTTCTTAGCTTAAAAATTCGGATTTTCAAGTTGGCGGTCGTAAAAAAAGTAGCAAAGGTTGTGTAACAAATTAAAATTGGTGCCATGACATTCTAATTGTCAAAGTCATGACCTCAGCGGCTTATGGCGGCTTGCTTTTAGGACTCTTCCGCGACCTGGATATATTATTTGTTATTGCAACTATCACCGTCTGAAGCGCTATCTGTACGTTTTAAAGTTAACCTGAGAAACAGCTAGAGGGTTGACAGCGCTACCTACCGAGTATTCTATACACTACTTCGAGGACAATGCTGCTGTACTCATTCCATGGAGGGTGTAAGAAAATATGGCAGAATTCCGTCTCGTCCTTTGGATTTATGGCATATTTCCGTTATGGTACTTTTCCGCCTTTTTCGAAGAGGCCAGGCGTAATACTTGCATTATGGTAGTCTTCCGATATGGTAGTCTTCCTTCGCCAAAAAGGAAATTTTCCCTCAAAACGGGAATTTTTCCCTTGAAGTAGGGAAATTTTTTATTCTTCAAATTTTTTGAGATTTGTTGGTGGAATTTTTTTTCTTTCAAAAAAATGGGAAATTTTGGCGAATTTTTGGCAAATGTTGACAATGTTTTTAGTAATTTTTAACAAATTTCGAAGGTCCAAGTCTAAGTCAATCAAGATGGCGTCGTGAAGTCACAATGCAACACGGTGGTTGACTCCTCCGGCTCCTCCTGGTGAAGCCTGGGCCAGCTCCGGCTATTATATAAGTATTACTACCCGCGTGTTCACGCTGTCGCCGACATTCATTATTTACCCGAATGGGTTTTTCCAAAATTTTTTTTGGAGAACTTTGGTCAATGTAGATGTTGTGATTATGAAATTCGTTTAAATAACGACTGTATTACGATTGTAAGGAATTTTTAATGCTTATATTTTAAGTGTGTTTTATTAAAATAAGTTTTTGTATTACGAAATGATTGTTTTGTTATATTGCATTTAAAGTACGTACTATTTTGAGTCTCATAACGGACGAGTCTAATGGTAGGCAAAAATTTAGATAGAATCGTTAAAGTCGTTCACTTTCTGTGAGGAATACGTGCACTGAAGTAACTGACACTTTGAATTTGCAGTATTTCCAAGGAATTCTTGGATTACAGCCGTCGTATATTCTGTGTTTCATGTATCCCAGTTTATCCCTGGATCCTGGAGGCTTGATCCCGATGGCTTGATCCTGTTGGCTTGATCCTGTTGGCTTGATCCTGTTGGCTTGATCCTCCGGTACATGATGCTTGCTGTACTAATTCAGTACGTTGTAAGATCCTGTACATTAAATAAATTTGGGTCCATATTTTATATTTACGGAACGGACTATTTAAATGTTCAAATTTTAAGTAATTTCAGTTATTTAGTATATAATTGTTTTCCCTTGCGTGTCAAGCGAACCCAAGTATACGAGTATATATACGTACAAAGGGGCACTTAGCTTTAGTATTTTGAAATGATAATTAATGTATTTTACCCACAGTACCTCTATAATGTTATGTTGCCATGGTATCTTCGTGCAAATAAATAATTTTATTGTGCGTGAAATCTAAATATCGGTAATTGGTTGTTCACACTGGATAGCGGTCGCCACTTTGAAAACTGCGGGTGATTATACAATTACCCTATTTTTGTTGCAATAATAAGTGTAATAATCATGCTTCTGGTACTGCACGCCCTTTGTTAGTACTTAAGTTGTTGAGACGACCCCAAAGTGTTCCAATAATTTGTTCATTTTCGTTGGCGTGAGTTAGGGATGCTTCAGGAAATTGTATTTACGCACTTAGGAATTTCATTTGAATATGGGTCATTATGTGAAATTAACTGTTTCTGCGGAAGTGATGGACTCAGTAGTAAGTTGTCAAGGGCAAGTTTCACAAAATGACTGTTGAAAACAATAATTACATAATGAGATATGTATTTATTTCAAAAATTGTATGATCGAGCATGATTGACTAAATGTAATATATACAAAAAAAATTACGAGAATTCTCTAGCCTATATTATTAATATCTCACGTAAATAAGGATCAGAAAAAGTACTCACATTTTTCTATTATTGTTAGTGGCAGTGTGTAAATATATATAAATAACAATATTACATAACAATATAAAGTTGTACTTATAGTCATGTACTTTGTTTCAATGTTGGAAATAGTTGTACTGTTTTTTGTTTAAGTTGTATATACAATTAAAAAATAATAATAAACTAACATCGTCTATTCTCAGAATAAACGGAAAATAACACAAGACTACAAGGCTACATTACCACGATGCTAAATGGCTACAAGGCTACAAGTCCACGCGGTTACAAAGCTACAAGACTACGAGGCTACGAGACTACGAGTCTACAAGGCTCCAACTTGCTTCGAGGCTACTTGGCTACAAAGCCACAAGATTACGAGGCATTTGACTGAGTTTTAACTTGTTGCCATTGGATGATATTTTGCATCATTTGTTTATATCATATTTTATATTAAACGTTTAGCAACCATTTTTGGTGAGATGAATTTTTTTTTCCACTACCACGGATCCTTAATGTTTTGTTTTCTTTTGACTTATTTACCAGTCATCTGTTTGTATGTTTGCTTTGGGACCAGACCCTGTTGCGGTAGAAGGCGCGGTAAATTATCAGGCGGTGTTTTCGGAGACGTTTAAAGTTAAATGTTAAATGATAATGAAACAGACGCAGTCCCAACTCCGGGGTGGGGGCGGAAGTTGGTCGCTGCTGGACACAGCACTGAATTTCAATACCATTATGAGTGATGTATAAGTTTGAAGTCATTTTTAAATATGGACTTTTTTTTTGACAGCTCGAGCACCCTTAAAACTATTCAGAAAGACTTTGGGTGGGAGAAATGGCAGAGACGGCATTACCTGGGTCGAAATAAAAAGTATTTCTGAAGCCTTAACGCTGATGACTGAACTACATTGCTCTTGCTACGCCCTTCACCCCGAGCGCGAGTACAGTTGTTCCTCTCTCGGCGGATGGTTACGGCTGTGCTGGGAAGAAGAGGCGAGCTCACAGAGAGTTATGGCCGCAGCTACAAAGTGCGGCCTGCCGAGCGACTTAAGCCGACCCCGGCCATAAAGGCGATTATGTACTTTTTTCCCCTTGGCCAACTGAGCTTTAAAGCTTCGAAACCCGTTAGAGGGCACGTTTGTTTGCGACTGAAAGCCTTCTGGGAAGGCGTAAAAATGACATTACATTTTACGTTAACAGAAAAGTTGGTTTTACACAACAAAAAAAAACTTTTCATGTAAAGTAATACAAACGTGAATTCATCTTTAACTCGCGAAAATATATTTTATATCTTCCAATTTAAAAATTCTATAAACGCTTGGTACTGAAGTTATTTATTTGTTGAGTCACGATTATTTCGTAGATTCATTGGGTAGCAAAGTAGACTTGAATCACTTATACATTTGTTTTACGTATAGGCGTGGGCTATATATAGTGCTCTTGACACGCTTGGACGACCCTGGGCAGTTGTAAACAAGGGTAATAAGTGTTTACCTAGACACGCGTAACCCGCCAAAATATGTGACCTTTCATTCGGCTAAAGAGCATTCTAAAAAGGCTTTATTTCTTATAGGCAAGTTGAGTCTAGCCATAAGTGAAAAGAACCTGCAAAATAATTGTAGCTCTAGTTATTTGACACCTCCAACTTTATACGTATTACAGAAAAAATTAATCACTTTAAACCAATATGCATATATGTTTAGGTTTCGTAGCTCTAGAATTTAAAGAATAGATTCCGGTTGTTAGGAACTTAGTTATGGCTCAACAATATTGTATCGATATAATTCTGAATCGAACCTTTAAATTTTAGTATCTTAATTAGTTGTACAAACGTGTGATAGCAAAAAAACAAAGGAAAACACTGAGAAAGACGATTACTCTAGCCTATGGCAGTTGAGTAACTGACACATGGCGACCGAACATGGGTTACTGATTCAACCTCGGGCAAGAGTAAAGTAAGATAATTTGTTTAGGAGATCCCTTTCCACTTGCAAGGGTGAATATGTATTTTAATTTAAATGCATACTTATTTTCGACATTCCCTTGTGACCAATGAGCTCGCTAGGGACTGGCTGACAATGCATGAGTTGGTAATGGGGAAGGAGCCAACTCAGAAAGGTGAGGCAGTCAGCTCAACGAGGTTGGGCAGTCAGCTCAACGAGGTGGGGCAGTCAGCTCAACGAGGTTGGGCAGTCAGCTCAACGAGGTGGGGCAGTCAGCTCAACGAGGTTGGGCAGTCAGCTCAACGAGGTGGGGCAGTCAGCTCAACGAGGTGAGGCAGTCAGCTCAACGAGGTTGGGCAGTCAGCTCAACGAGGTGGGGCAGTCAGCTCAACGAGGTTGGGCAGTCAGCTCAACGAGGTTGGGCAGTCAGCTCAACGAGGTTGGGCAGTCAGCTCAACGAGGTGGGGCAGTCAGCTCAACGAGGTGGGGCAGTCAGCTCAACGAGGTGGGGCAGTCAGCTCAACGAGGTGGGGCAGTCAGCTCAACGAGGTTGGGCAGTCAGCTCAACGAGGTGGGGCAGTCAGCTCAACGAGGTTGGGCAGTCAGCTCAACGAGGTGGGGCAGTCAGCTCAACGAGGTGGGGCAGTCAGCTCAACGAGGTGGGGCAGTCAGCTCAACGAGGTGGGGCAGTCAGCTCAACGAGGTGGGGCAGTCAGCTCAACGAGGTGGGGCAGTCAGCTCAACGAGGTGGGGCAGTCAGCTCAACGAGGTGGGGCAGTCAGCTCAACGAGGTTGGGCAGTCAGCTCAACGAGGTTGGGCAGTCAGCTCAACGAGGTTGGGCAGTCAGCTCAACGAGGTGGGGCAGTCAGCTCAACGAGGTGGGGCAGTCAGCTCAACGAGGTGGGGCAGTCAGCTCAACGAGGTGGGGCAGTCAGCTCAACGAGGTGGGGCAGTCAGCTCAACGAGGTGGGGCAGTCAGCTCAACGAGGTGAGGCAGTCAGCTCAACGAGGTTGGGCAGTCAGCTCAACGAGGTTGGGCAGTCAGCTCAACGAGGTGGGGCAGTCAGCTCAACGAGGTGGGGCAGTCAGCTCAACGAGGTGAGGCAGTCAGCTCAACGAGGTTGGGCAGTCAGCTCAACGAGGTGGGGCAGTCAGCTCAACGAGGTGGGGCAGTCAGCTCAACGAGGTTGGGCAGTCAGCTCAACGAGGTGGGGCAGTCAGCTCAACGAGGTGGGGCAGTCAGCTCAACGAGGTTGGGCAGTCAGCTCAACGAGGTTGGGCAGTCAGCTCAACGAGGTTGGGCAGTCAGCTCAACGAGGTTGGGCAGTCAGCTCAACGAGGTTGGGCAGTCAGCTCAACGAGGTGGGGCAGTCAGCTCAACGAGGTGGGGCAGTCAGCTCAACGAGGTGGGGCAGTCAGCTCAACGAGGTGGGGCAGTCAGCTCAACGAGGTGGGGCAGTCAGCTCAACGAGGTGGGGCAGTCAGCTCAACGAGGTGGGGCAGTCAGCTCAACGAGGTGGGGCAGTCAGCTCAACGAGGTGGGGCAGTCAGCTCAACGAGGTTGGGCAGTCAGCTCAACGAGGTGGGGCAGTCAGCTCAACGAGGTTGGGCAGTCAGCTCAACGAGGTGGGGCAGTCAGCTCAACGAGGTGGGGCAGTCAGCTCAACGAGGTTGGGCAGTCAGCTCAACGAGGTGAGGCAGTCAGCTCAACGAGGTTGGGCAGTCAGCTCAACGAGGTTGGGCAGTCAGCTCAACGAGGTGGGGCAGTCAGCTCAACGAGGTGGGGCAGTCAGCTCAACGAGGTGGGGCAGTCAGCTCAACGAGGTGGGGCAGTCAGCTCAACGAGGTGGGGCAGTCCGCTCAACGAGGTGGGGCAGTCAGCTCAACGAGGTGGGGCAGTCAGCTCAACGAGGTGGGGCAGTCAGCGGCTAGTAACTGCACACCCTTGTCCCTTAGCGCTTGTCGCTGAATCAGTAACATTCCTTGTTTCCACGTGTCTACATAAAACCCAGAGAAATGTACATCGAGTAACTCAACTTCGGTATGAATATCTATCAATGGATATAAATGTGTGTTGCTAGATACAAGATTGATAATCTTGAACACCGTTTGACCGATCACCATGAACGTTGGCACATCGAAGTGTTTTTTTTTCATGAAGGTTTTTATGCTAGCCATTTTTTTTGTAACTCTCTACTATATGGCGCTTCTATAACGTTCAACCGATCGCCATGGTTGTCATGTACATTTTCATAAAATAAATTAATATTTAATAGACGTACAAACATTGAGTGTGTGTTATTTCCCCTTGTCCGCCACACGGTCATATAGTAAGGTTTTGTAACGCGTAAATATAGCAAACATGTATAAAAGTTATAGTTAAAATAATCTGTTCGTTAAAGTAAAAAACATATTTGAATTAATGAGTGCAAATAAAAGTTATTTATCAATTAAATTGTAGATTTCATTTCACTCCTTTGTATCCATACAAAATAGTGATAATTCAATAAAAATGATTCAATTTTATTCATAAAAGTATGCAATAAACTCATCAATGTTTTGTTATGACGTCACGTTAAACTATCGTCCGTAAACCGACTTTACAGACAACCAATTTTTTTTTTTTTTTTTTTTTCGTTTGGGGAGTTTCGATAAACCTGCAGCGGCAGCGCTCGAAGTATAAAGGATAAATAACAGCACTTCCCAGGGGCGCTGAGAGGACCACACGCCCCGGCGGAGCGCGGAGTGGCGGGAAGACAGCTGGGCCTGACAGCCTCTCACCTTTCTCTCCAGACACCGCGGTGGGCTGACGTGCTCACGCAGCGGTGCGACCCTGCGTTCCGCTACCTGCACACAGACGCAGCCGTGACACAGACTGTGCCGCTGAAGCTGAGCTCCGTCATCGGCTCACGGTGCGCTAACGTAAACAATGAATGACACGTAATTACTTTTGTATACAAGCACACAAGTTTCTTAAATAAATATATCTATATTTATAATAAAGAGAGTTTAAAAATTCATTGTACGTATGTTAGGGAGCGTGATAGAGCACATAGACAATCACAAATGGCGCTTTACAGCAAATGATTCAAACGCGAAATTACGGCAAACGTCATTATTCTAGCTGTGGATCTCAAACAAGATGAATGCGTACACGAATCATGAGAAGGCCCACTCATAAATCAGCTATGGCATACAGATTACTGATTTAAAAAAAAATCTACTTTTATTAGTTCCTAAAATTAATAATTTAATCCGTAACTGTTTTTTCTAAATTTTGTCAGGACATTTAGTATTTAGAAATCTAGTGTTCTATTACCCCCCAGTACTCAACCTAGACTCTGAGGATGGGTTGACAACTGAAAAACTAACAGTAACACAAAACATGGGTCGTGAGAATAATACATGACGGCCATGGTTTCGAACCTACTTATTCGTGACTACACATAGCATAGTCATTTGCATGGGAGAGAAGTCGTGCGAATAGGATAAAAAGTTATGTATTTTATTTCTGTAACAAACACGTGGTGCAACAGCCAATTAGAGCAGAGTAAGGTGGCATTTTGGGAGGAGTTTGAAACTGTTTATCTATCATGTGTTGGCAATAAATTGTTGAGATATTACAATGCTCGCGTAATTTCTGTTCCAAAAACAAATCATCTTAATAACCTACGTAAGTGATTGCGATAAATTTACATATAGTATTTACTAAAAATGTTTTAGGCTCCGTAATTCCAGTTCACTAAGAATTTCCCATAATCTATCATAACTAAACATTATATATATATATATATATATATATATATATTTTTTAAAAAAAGTTTTTACAGGCTGCTAGTCAGCTACTGCGGAAGAATATTTCAAACTTATTTTTTTAACATAACCAACAGGTGCTAGAATGATCGTGAAATATCATTAGTCCAAATTAACTGAAAATTACAATTATTAACAAATTTTGCACAGGTTGTGAGCACCAGGGTTATCATGGCATAATTGACACTCACGCATGTTATGTATAACATTTTAACTCTTGGTGTCCGGCACGTGGCAGGAGTAATTTCGTAAATGGAACGGAAGTCTGTAACCACGGTGCTACCATCTGTGGCGGATGGCTTGAACCAAAGTTTATAAAGCCAAAGGTAAACTTTATAGTATTACCTGTTCAATGACAACATTGCAATAAAATTCTTTGTAGAAATCAGGTTCAATGCCGGGGTTTAATGGTTTTATAGTCTTTTTTCGCTTTTATTGGATCCATTTCATTATATCGTTTAGAATTTCGGTCTGCGTATCAAATGCCGTAATGACGTAGCTGCTCCGGTAACAAATCCCAGCGGCGGATGCGGAAACTACGTGTAATTGGACAAGCAATAGAGTTAAAAACACAATTGGCGTATATTTCCAATGCTCGGCATTAATTTAATAAATTATATGTTAAATATCGTGTCCGGTTTCGTTATATAAGAGTATTTGCAATATGAGAACCCTTAAATATTTTCGTTACCGATGTTGGATGTTACACTACTCTGGCGAATACTGAGATATTCGCTTACGTTTTTTTTTTAAATTGCGAATGCAGTTTAACATGCAAAATTCGTGAAATTCCTTCCGTTACTTCGTGCTAGTGTGCCTGAACAGAGTTAACAACACAGTAACCGTACACTGGTTTTTTTAAAACGTCGCAAGTAAAGTGGAGGATAATAACAGTCCAGAATGTTCGGTTATTGGCTGATGCGAAACATGCCAAGTGATTTCCAGCATATCACTGAGATTATAAATTAGGCGTCGCCCATGGTCGAGGAAAATGACCCGAAAGTCAGTTGATGGTACATCAAAGTTTTACTACAGTAAGACTACAGTAAAAGAAACTTCTTAAAATTAACTGTTGATACACAGCTACGAGACTAACCTCTCGTAAAACGTTTATGATGTTTAGGCCCGACTTTATCCTCCAAGTTGGGTTACGCCTTTTTACACTATTATTTTTTGTTTTATTGCAATACTAACGGATGTTTTCCTAGATAATTATTGTCTATTGATAGATTCAAAATTATTTCGATGTTTCATTGGCTTACAAGTAGACTTGAAGCACAAGTACGCCAGAGTGACGCTGATGATTGGACCACAGTGCTCCTGACACGCCATTGACTATCTCGAGTCTGTTGTCGACTAGCAGCGGAAGTGGTTGCCGGAACTTGTGTGACCCGCCACAGGATGTGACCTTGTCATCTACCAAAGAGGACTCTGCCACGGCACGATTACATACAGGCAGGTTGAGTCTAGCCTGGAGTTGGCAAGACGGCCCTTGCGGCCCGAGATAATGCGCGCGGGTTTGAACTGACACAAGTCTTCTCTGGGTAGGGTGCTTGCGTGTTGCATACCGCCCATATGTTGGCCTTTATGCATGCAATAAGCGGAAAACTTTATAATGCACAGAAGGTTTTCCCTTGAAACATAGTTTTGACATTTACGTTTATCAGCCCCGTTCCAAAGTCACGATTTGCAACCACAAGCGGACCCTCTCTGTGAGGGGTTTCTTAATTCCAGAGGAGGTACCCTCCCCCCTCCCTCCATGGCTATATCTATTATGTTTTGTACCAAGTCAGACAAATACTTATAGCTAGAATTGTTGGCCGACTAACTGAGTTATGGTCATTCACGTGTAGCTAATCTTCTCATTGTTTCTTCAGATGGGCAATGCCCACAGCTATAGGGGGAGAGTCCCATTTTAGAAATACTTCTTCATAAGAATTTGTAATTATAATAAAAAAAACCTTAAGTAACACATGACAAAGAAGCCCAGCCTCTAACACTAATAACGTAATAACGTTTTATAACATAAAATATATACGCGCGTCACTGCCGTTGCCCGCGAACGATTCAATACCGCGTGTTCTGTCTGTCGCGTCCTTCCAGCATGTGTGTAGGCGCGGGTGTGTCGCGTGGAATCACGTACTTGCCATTCCGTGTTTACTAGACGTACGCTGCATTCGCGCTTTGAAGACAGTTAACTGGTTAGGCCATCAGTGCTTGAATGATTTTTGCTCCAGTAATTATACCACGACTCCACTTCTGTGTCGTTGTGAAAAACAGGATTGGCTAATCTGGGAACCATATTATCGTATATTCGGACCAGCACTAGCATTCTTTCCTTACACCGCAGATTTTGTTCAACCAGCTGCACCACGGGTGTGGAACGTCTACCCTGGCGCACCATGCGCACGAGGAAGTAACGGAACGCGCACACTCGCGCACCGTGCGCACGGAGGCAGTGCGTGAGTGCGTGGGCGGGTGCGCGGGACACGAGGGTCGGCGGGATCGACCCAGTGCCGCTGGATGAATGACTGAAGGGTTACCGGAGGGTGAGGAGGGGGACGGGGCGGCCCGCGCATGCGCGCGAGGGTGCGCGACGGGCCACTGCGCAGCGTGCGGCGAGACGCCGGCGTCAGTGCAGTTGTCGGCGGCGAGCGAGGCAGCGGTCACCGGCTGTGGCAGAGCACCGACAGCCGCGGTGAGTCTCAGCGTACAACCAACCACTCTTACAGCATGGGCGTCGCAACCGGGGGGGAAGGGGGACACGTCCCCCCCAATAATAAAAGTCTTCAATTTCGTCCCCTCCAATAATATATTTAGTTTCGTAGTTATATTAAAGAAATGATTTCTGTGATACAACCCGTATGTTGCGCATGGTGCATTTAGTCCAATCGTGGTAATGTGAGCACTTTTTAATTCGATCTTCGTGTAAATTAGTGATGGGTCGTTCGTTAACGATTCGTTCAAAAAGAACGAATCTTTGAGAGAACGAAATCTTGCGATTCGTTCGCGATGTAAAGAACCGGCTCTTTGAGAGCCGGTACCTTGAAAGATTCGGTAGAACGAAAATGCGGAGAGAACGAGAGAACCAACCGGCTCTTTGAGAGCCGGTACCTTGAAAGATTCGGAAGAACGAAAACGCGGAGAGAACGAGAGAACGAGATGAGAGAACCGGCCACGCGCCCGGTCTGATTCGTTCGTGAAATGATTCATGACGTCAGGAGTCTGAAGAATTAGTAATCACAGCGTGAGCATGTTCATAAGAGCAAACGATAACTGATCAAATAAAATAGGGTAACATGAAAAGTATCTATACCTGAAAATGTCAACTGTTAAGTAGTGGTTTAAAATTGCGTTTTCACATTCACATACACAAATTTGGGGGGGAAAAAAACATGAATTAAAAATAACAGGGAAAGTAACTACAAATGTTCACACTTACCATTTAGGTGTTAATTAATGTACCTACTTCATTTTTCTCTCTTCATACTGAATCGCAGTAGTAGTATTCAATTTTTGTCTTTTTTTCTCTAAATGTGTTGGTCTACATGTAAACACTTTACTCTCTCTAGAGTGTAAATAGCCTGTATATTAATATTTGTAACTTAAAAAGTAATACAATATAAATAATCTTGTTTCATATACGCAACTGTGATTCACTGGCTACGAAAAGCAATGTTCAAGTACTAGCTATAATAGTGCGATTACAAATTAAAGTTAAGAAAGATCACTTTCGTACCTAACATTCTTAGATTTAATGCTCCCGTATTATATAGAATCACTGCATGAAGCATTTGCAGCGATCAACAGTCAATAATTTTATAACAGTCAGTATACAACTAGACGTTTGAAATTTCATTTACCCATGCAGAGTAGTAGCGATCCAGCCTCCTCTCGTTATCGGGTCACGCGATAACGAGGGGAGGCTGGAAGCAAACACGTAGCCAATACTCTAAAGGATGAACGAGTTACGTCACCTGATAAAAGAGCCAGATCCTATTCACAGAAAAGAACGAAATGACCGAGATGAACGAATCGTTCTGAACGAATCTTTCACGGAACTGATCCGAAAGTACCGGTTCGGTCAAAAGAACCGTTCTGCCCATCACTAGTGTAAATTCGAAATCAGGTCCGATACCGAATACAGATATGTTAACTGTTTTTTTTTTTACAAATTTGTTCTCTGCAAATATTGTTTTTAGAAAAAATAAATTATATATTGCAACCAACTATAATTAGAATATTTAGAAAAGAAAAATGCCTAAGAACCGCCAAGCTTTGAGAAAAATACTTAATAATATTTTGTAGTAAAAGAGCATGTTCTATATGTGTGAGTAGAAGAAGAAAAACCTTTTTGTATGTCATATTTAAAACTATGTGGCTATAAAAATAAAGTTAATTATTTTTCACCTGTTTGTTTGCCTGATAATAGCTTATGCATGAATTCTCACAATCAATGTAGACATGTTAGCAATATATTATGAAAGCTACTATCTTGCGGGTGGGCCCGGAACTACTAGGCAATTAGAGATTCTCCCCCATGAGTCCGAGCGTCTGTGTTGCTCGCGACGAGATCATTACACGTCTTTACAAAACACACACAGCTGTTCCAGTTCAACACTAGAGCCCACTAGAAGAAATAATCAGTAATGAACACAACACCTGAACATTATTTATACACTGCGTTTTACCCGGTAATGGCTTCAGAAAGATTTTACACTTTTTTCTGTGATTTTTGTGTTTTTTTTTAAATATAGTTACCAGTGTTGGCATGCTTAACCAAATATCAGATGTAAATATACGATGCCAAATAAAATCTCCATATTTAAAACTTATATCAACTTTTTTTTTAAAATTATGGCATTCCTTTTTTACATGCTTTATATTAGCTTCACCTGTATGTTTGTCTGTCCGTCTGTAACTCTTTCGACTAAGAGTGAGTGACTCATCACTGCAAAATGTCCCGATAATTTCATTACGTTCCTTAGCCGACCGGTCTAAGGCGCGCGACTTCTGATGAGCCAGATTTCGGATTTATCGATCGTGGGTTCTACTCCCGGCAATACCGATTTTTTTTTTTTTTTTTTTTTTTCGGTAAATTCTAAGATTATATCCATACATCTAACTGTAAATGATTCGGAGAGACTTTACCATTTCTTTGTGACGTTGCAACTCCAAATAGTTATCTCAGATGGTAATGGGTAGTGTCGGTAACTCATTTCCCTATGATAATTATACATAAATATAGTTTAAAAAACTAAAAAAAACATGCTTTTAAAGAATATCAAACTAAAAAGTTAAAAATAAATATAGTTTAAAAAACTAAAAAAACATGCTTTTAAAGAATAGGTATCAAACTAAAAAGTTAAAAATAAATATAGTTTAAAAAACTAAAGAAACATGCTTTTAAAGATTATCAAACTAAAAAATAAAAAATAATTTTAAAATTTAATTTATGACAATAGTATATAAGCAATACTAGTATAAATGAGAAAAAAGTATGGGGCGCTTAATATACAAAAAATATGGCACAAAGCGCCTCAAGCTTTTTTCTCATTTATACTAGTATTGCTTATATACTATTGTCATAAATTAAATTTTAAAATTATTTTTTACTTTTTAGTTTGATAATCTTTAAAAGCATGTTTCTTTAGTTTTTTAAACTATATTTATTAAAGCTATTTTTCTTGATATTAAAACTTATCCGTGTTTACTGATGCTACAAAATGCATGATAAAATTATATATTATTTTGTTAGTAACTTCTATCACATACATAATTAATTTTAAAACCAAGATTTAACATACAAATAAATATATAGTTTTTTTGGTAATAACAAAGTGGAATAAAAAATATAAACACCTCAAACTTATATTCACAAGACGGTTACCACAAACGCTTGTTTACCCAACTGATAGTCCCATTATATTTAAATTCTACTTGCATTAAAACGGTAAACAAATAAGAGGTTATTTATCGATTTGTTGTAGCTATTACATTAAAATGTGAAAATTTAAATATAAATAGGATACTCGATCAAAATAAATGACACCAAAAAAAGATTATAAATGACTAGAATCGACTTTCGGGACAATTTCGTCAAAATAATATCAATTTGTCATATGCTCGTAGTTATTAAGTAGCAAAGTTATTTGTGATCATCTACATAGTAGGAGATACAAAGAAGAAATATTCTTAAATCAGATAAAAATGTATCGCAACTGGTAAGTAGGCAACGCGGCGAGATTGCAAAACGTGCGTGTTGCCTACCTTCAGGCGCGTCGAGCACCGGGCAGAACTGTTGATGTACCTACATAGTTTATCTGTTTGATCTTTGAACCTTGTTCACGCACAGTGAATTTTTTTAATGAACGTTAAATTTGGATTATATATATTTATTACAAACATTTCGATTTAAAAAAAAAATTGTAAACATTGATTGCTGCTGTATGTATGGTTCATATGAAAGGACCTGAAACATTTTAAATATATATATATATATATATATATATATATATATTTGTGTTTGTCACGAGGGTGAAAATCGCATGTTCAACATAACGCGATTTTTTTTTTGCTTTCGCATCGCGTTGGATCCGTATTGCTGTTGTTTTAATCCATGCAGACATGGAACAAACTACTATACCTTAACATACTTGTTAAAATGTATCTGCGCGTTAACAAACTATACTATGACATTATGTTTTTAACGAACCAATAGAAAATACTTATAAAGTCAATAGCTTAAGGGCCAATGCAATTCTATGTTAGGCAAAGATTTTTGCTGCTGCTGATGTGATACTAAAAAATTGTTTAATCGTATATAATAACACCATCTTAAAACTTTCGAAGTATGTAAACATGTACTTATACAAACCCTCTAATTTCACGAGGATACAACAAAGTAAAAAAATTGTTGTACGTAAGTAGAATATATTGGAGGCTTTTGGTACTGGAGTCGGGGTGAAGTTTTGGTGGCGGTGTGACCTTCCTTGGAACTTACTTCTCAGAAAAAGTCACCACAACCAATTTGGATAACTTTGACCTTGACCTTAGACTAAAATTTCAATCTGACCTTTGACCTTGTCCTTGATATTTAGCATTTGACCATGACATTTTGACCTTGACATTTGCCTTGACATTTGACCTTGACCTTCGATCATGACTTTGATCCCGGCAGCCATTTTGGAACTACCATTTTGATATTCGCTATCTTAAATGCTACAACTTTTTATCATCTTGAATTATAGAACGTTGCACTTTTAGTTATGGTCACCATCTGGGATTCTAGAATGTTGCAATTTTCGTTGTGGCCACTATTTTAAATTCTAATGCCACATCAGCCATCTCGTAAATCCGTAATTTAAATAAAATAAAAAATTTATAAAAAATTATATAATAAAATTTTAATAAAAATATACTTGTCATAGAGTCTTCGGTTCAAACACGGGGAAAGCAAAAAAAGGCGACATATCCTCCCTCCCCGGAAGCCACCGGCAAACTAACCTCCCACCACTAATATCAAGTCAGGTATTGCGTTCATTTAGTTTAATGTCATGGCAGCCATCTTGGTTCCATCATCTTGTTTTTGTCTGATAGAGTGTGCTACAGACATATTAGTTTAAATTTTACCCGCTAGAGTACAGTAATATTTTTTTACTACCGTTGCATCCACTATCTAATTAGTCGTCTTGTCCGCCATCTTGGAATTTCGAAATAATTAACCTATAAATTTGGGAAGAATTCTAAAAATCATTAAAAATATTCAGAAATTAATTTACTGATTAATTTGAACGATATCCGTACTCGGTTCAATCCCTGGATTTTACAAAAAGGGTTATTTTAGGTTAAATGAATATGTATTCAATAAATATGGTGAAAAATCCTAAAAGCAGATTAGGTTCATAAAACCAGCCTCTAGTAAGCCGATTATGACATATTTACTGTCATAATGGAAATTCGTTATATTTAAACTAGCAATTCGAAAAAAAAAAAATTTAAATCATAAAAAAAATCGACTATTAATGTAAGACTGACTCGATAGTTTTCCGTCCTTGGTTTGGTTCACGGACAGTGATAAGAGTAGCTAAATCTTAAAAAAAATAATTTATTCTGTTTCCCATTACCTTTAGTGAAGTTTATTACTCAATCTCTCTACAAAAAACGACTCTACGCAAGAAACCTGTCCGACGAAATAAATACGTTAAGTCAAATTTTTCGATACACGGAATACATTTCAATCAGGCCTTGTACAATATTAAGCGTATAAGGCAAGCATCTCCGAACCACGAGGTCAATCTTGTCGATGCAATTTAAAAAATAAGGAAGCACGATAAAATAGATGAACAATCCGAAGCCGATCAATGGAAAGGAAACACAATTGGAAGCACATTCGACAAAGAGGAATCAAAATTGGAAACACATTAAAAAAAAAACAAGCACATTTAGTAAAAGAAAGCACATTTGGAAGCACATTTGACAAAACTGTAGCAAATTTGGAAGCAAATTCGACATAAAGGAAGCATACGGAAGCACATTCAATGAAAAGATAGCATGATTGAAAGTACAATCAAAAATAGGAAGCATAATTTGAAGCACAAGAAAAAAAAACACAATAAAACAGTTAGCTCAATTGGAAGAACATCAACAAAAGGAAAATACATTTGACAAACAAAAGCAAATTTGGAAGCACATTAAAAATGAAAGCACATTTGGAAGCACATTCAGAAATAGAAAGCACATTTGGAAGCACATTGAAAAAAAGGAAGCTGTGTTACAATACCTCAGTCTTAGTTACAAATCAGATTTAGAGCAATAAAACTATAATTTTTGAAATCCAAAATATTTTTTTTTTAAATTGTATGCAAATGCAGGTAAATAAGTCTTTTTTGTATGTAGTCAACTTCCCTCAGTTCTATGAGTATAAAGGCCACTTCGTGGAGGTGCGAGTAGTTTCCTGCCCTTAGCATAGCCATCAGTAGTCTCAGACAATCGACCAATATGTTAGGATCTTACCATGATGTGTAATCGATCTCTTCTGCTGCTGTCATCTTCCTGGAAGTTTGTTAATATTTTTAAGATACCTATTATCCCAGTGATTATCGTAAGCTTGATCAGAATATTTTTTTTATCATGTAGTTTCCATCGTTTTGGTCTAAGGTCTTCAACACATTCTTTGATCTTGATAGCTTTAGGTGATTCATCACAGTGTTTGGCCTTGTCACCAGCTTCAAATTCACTGTCCTCATCATCATATAAGTCAGAGTTTTCACCTGGATTACTGTAAGAATTCGAAATCGATGACACCGAAGCTTCTTCACTGTCTACAAGTTTTCTTTTTAAGTGTCCATCATTTGTCCAAAGTACGGAGAATCTTCTTGAGATGGGCTTGTATGTATTCTCATGTTTCATGGTAAATGTACTTACATTGTCTTCAGTCTTCCTTTAATCGTAAACATACTTCAAATAAGTTTTTTTTCTTGATCAGGAAGGATATGAACCAAATTCAAGATAAGGAAAATTATTGTCGTCACACAACACATCACAGTACCTACTTACATCACACAGCTGAATCGTTGTCCTGTATATTGTAAAGGGATCGGCTTAATAAGTTATACTGAGTCTTTATAAATTCTCTCTTCGTGTAAACAACCTGCTACACCGAACACAACTTATCATTTGGCGTAGTGGGTTTTTAACACAGTCATTCTTCTCATGTTATCTAGCATTCTTTTTCAGGAAAAACAACTTCCTGTATTAACTACAGCGATGTTCTTTTGATACAGCTACAGGCAACGAAAAAGGATCCTTTTTAGCTTCTGCAACTAATACCAGATGCAAACTGAGAATTTTAAATTGAAACATATACTTACATAGAATTTTTGATATTTCAGCAGCGAGAGCTTTTTTTTATCTCATAGAAGAAACTTGCCGCAAGTATTTCCTATTCCTGCCAACAATTTTGCCAAGGGGCACCTGCAGCAGATTTCAGGCAGACATCTCTGATTACGTCACAGCGACCATCTTGGATATCTTTACCTTCAAAATTCCTAAAAAAGCCTCAACATTTTTTTAAATTCCAAAAAAAGTCTTAATTTCGAGTAAATAGTTCCCGTTACTAGGGTAAATTTCAAGTTTTATTCCTCAAAAATTAAAAAACTAAAAATTCGGAATGCCTAAAAAGTCTTTTGCTTTTGAAAAAAAACCAAATTCATAAAAGCAGCTTAAACACATAAAAGAAAGCTGCTCTAAGCCGCCGAGGTCATGACCTTGACCTTGACTGTAAACACTAGATTTGTTTGACCAAAAATTCTATAAAACTTTAAATGTTTAGTTAACGATTCCATCCAGGTCCTCGGTTCGATTCCCGGCGAGAGTAAACATGTTATTTATGTATAAAAAATTTAAAAAATCTTAATTAAAAATTTGTACGATAAACTTAAAGGTGGTTACACTGTGCCAAAGAAAGACACCTTTTACTAGGAAATATTAAATGTGAAAAAGAGTTCAAAACAAATGGGACTCAACGTCTTTACGAATTACTGTTTCGCACAGAACCTAAATGCTATTCTCACGAAGATTCGCAAGAGTACACAAAACTTTTAGATCTAATTCATTCGCATTTTTCCATAACGATTTGGAAAGTAGTATATATAAAGACAAAGATCATGAAAAAATGACATTCTCGCCAATCTCTTCAGTGTACTAGCTGTACATGGTGAATTTCTAAAAAAAAAAAAAAAAAAAAAAAAAAAAATTATAAAGTGGTCAGAACTTTGACTATATGTATTGGGACGGCCCAAATGAATTGGTTGACAGGTTAAGACTTTTATTTGCTTCTTTTAGTGCAGGAAAATATTCGCATGTCAACGAAATAATCTCCATACTCGAAGAACTGAGGGAAGCCGGCTACATACAATGAGTTGAACTGGAATCGCTCGTGAACTTCATGCTCTTGCAAAACGAAAATACCTTCGCCGCAAAGTCGAGTGCGTGGACTTGATTTATTCCAGGCGGACCTTGTTGAGATGATACCATATTTCCGAATGAACAGAGGTTTCAAGTAGGTATATGTTGATGGTCATCGAGGTCTATAGCAAGTTCACCTGGGACAGACCTGTGAAATCGAAGAATGCAATAGACGTAACCAGGGACATGACAGACATTTTGTCTGATGGACGCGTACCATCGCACCTGCAAATCAATCTCGGCAAATAATTCTACAGTGCGACCTTCAAGGCTTTAATGAAGAAGTTTGGCATCAAACACTATTCTACAATTAGTAATGTAAAGGCCTTCATTGTCAAAAGGTTTAACATAACTTTGCGCACCAATATGTGACGATGTAATTACAAGTTACTAACAGAAATTACAAGTGGATGGATATCTTGTCGAAACTAATAAGTGAATACAATTCCGTGGTGCATTCTTCCACGAAACATAAGCCAAAATACGTAAAGGACGATCACTTGCTCCGAATAGTGTTTTCCAACATGAAGAAGAAAGATCCACGAAACTTAAAACTAACGTTGTTGATATTGTGCGAATTTCCAAACAGAAAGGCGTCTTTGAGGAACGTTTTACTGTGAATTGGAATCCCGAACTTTTCCATGTGACCCACGTTCGTGACCTACTACCTCGAAGATTTGGATCACAATCCCAGTCGTTGTGGCTTCTATGCCGAAGAAATTCAACTTATGATGTATATCGATACTTACTTGACGAAGAATATTCCCAAACGAAGAAATTGGATGATCCTATGTCCAATGGTGGAGCTTCCCAAATCGCTATGATTTATTGGGTATCAGTTGCAGAAATTGAGGAATGCTCGTATTTTGCTTGTCTGTAGTAGAGTAGAAATCATGTAATAAATATTTTATTTGTAATTTTTTTGGTGTTTTTATTTTTCGAACCTGTTAGTTTTCAGTAATTTTAATTACTTTTTTTTATATAACTGGGATGATCGAATCAATCATTATTCAAACAAGTGATTTTTTAATGAATTTTTGACATTTTCCCGGATTTCTAGCTTAATAATTACAGAATTACAAGATGGCGATCAAGATGGTGGCCTTTATAGTAATAAATGAATACTGCACTCTAGCGGGCAAACATTAAACTAATACGGCAGCAGTGCCCTCTAGCAGGCGAAAACAAGATGGTTGCCATAACACCATACTGGTTGATGTAATAAATGTTCTGAAATTAGTGGTGGGAAGTCAGTCTGCGGGTGACTTCCATGGAGGAAGGATCCATCGACATTTTTTATTTTTCTCTCACCGGGTTGGAACCCAGTACCTTTTTAGAAATTTTATTAGTAATATACTATCTAATAAAGTACTATCTAATAGCAATAACTGAAACAAAAAAAATTGGTTGTCTGTAAAGTCGGTTTACGGACGATAGTTTAACGTGACAACGTCATAACAAAACATTGATGAAATGATTGCATACTTTTATGAATAAAATTGAATCATTTTTATTTAATTATCACTATTTTGTATGGATACAAAGTAGGAGTGAAATGAAATATACATTTTAATTGATAAATTTACTATTATTTGCACTCACTAATTCAAATATGTTTATTACTTTAACGAAGAAATTATTGTAACTATAACTTTTATACATGTTTGCTATTTAACTTCCACCAATCTGTGTTATTCTGTTAAGGATAGGACGATGATATGAAAAGTAGGAAACGAATGGGAGTGTATCAAGTTTAATGTGCCTCGAAAATTCAAATCGACGGTTGTTCTAATCGAGTGGAAGAGAGATAGATGCGGCGCAAGTGTACAATGAGCGTAACGGGACAATGTGCGTAACGGGACAATGAGTCATCCTTTTTCATGCATGCAGCCGGCGTTCATCTATTTATTAGACGTTGTCACGTAAAAAAAAACAAAACACTTAAAGCAATAACTATAACCATGTTGGGTTCAAGAAGCATCGAAAGTGCGCGAGCTTACCACAGCTAGACGAAGCGTGAAACTCTTCCGCAAGGATGAAAATAAGTATTAGGTGACAAAAAAATTCTGCTCTCTCTCTCTCTCTCTCTCTTTCCCTTTCTACCGTGTACGCGTCACTAGTTAAAGGCCCCGCCTACCTGGGCACACATACGGCGAGCAGAGCTTCAAAAAAATCACGTGATTTAAAAACTGCTCATAATATCCGAGTGGTGTCTATTTACGAAAATCATTAGGATACTCTGGGGGCGGATGAGTAGTTCAGCTTCGTTTTCATAAACTGTGTTTTTAGAAGAGTGGAAAGGGCAAAAAAGTGTGTTTTAAAAGTATATTTTAGACGTTAAACGCTCAGTGCAGATTCTAGAAAACACTTCTCCTTTGTTTCACAAAGACGTAGACAACTATTTGAAGTATAACTTTTGAAATTATTGTATGACCATGGATCACATTAATATTATAACATTTGCATGCTTATAGTGATATTCCGTGTATATATGTCTACATCATATTATGCATTCATATAAACATTTGCGAAACGAATATAAATTTTTATACAAACAAAAACCACTATTAGGCTGAATTATTTAGTGACAAGTTAATTTAGATAAAAAAAAAAGTGTACGGGTCTTCCAGTACTCGCCAGTGATGTGTGAACATCTAACCTTGGTAACGAGCAAATTGATGTGTTCTCATGTTGCAAATAAACTTGTTCTACGAAACTAGGTCACCAAATTTAACGTATAATTCTATAAAACAGGCCGAGCATGATAAAAATATTAAAAGTATTCATCAAGTATTCACTAATTACAATTATGTTTAACAAGATGTTACTATCGTTTTTGAGGTTATACTTCTTTAGGCGCGTTAAGGGTGAAACTTAGTATGCAACAGAAATTCAATGAAATAAGCGCGCATTACGCTACAGAAATCTAACAGGTTGAAAGTCTAATGCACATGCATGCAGAAACTGCTATAGCCACGAGCCAAAGTCGTCAAATGATGGACCCACGGGGAATGTACTAAGCGTATTGGTGTGCCAAAGTAATCGTTACGGTAGTGAAACTATCCTGGAATACATTTTGTAAACTAAAATAGTCATAACAAAATAAAATAGCTACTTTAAAAATACCCAATAATTTATTAGCCAGGAAATTGTGTTAGGACAAACACGGCGTCAATAATATTTTACATTTTGTTGGTTCTCTAAAGCATTACGACCGCTATCTTTGAAGTATTTTTCAAACTAAAAATTGCATTCCAATTAATCGCAGATATGACTTGATTTTCGACAAGTAATTATATAAAATACTGTCTCTCTTGTTAAAATTCATTAAACAATTATTACTATATATTTTCCACACTAAAAAATTAAACTGAAACATTTTAAAAGACATAACACTATTAATATATTTGTGTATTTGTTTTCCCTTAAACGTCTATAAATAGTTGGTAAATACTTCCTATCAGCCAAATTTAATCTTCCTGAGCTCATCCAACATTATTATATTATAATATATTTAAAAACAAACAAAATAATAACTTTTTGATTGACCAAGATCGTATTACATATTGTAAAGACAACTTTTTTTAATTTAAAACTTTTGACTACTTTTTACAATAACTATTTTAGTTCACCAAATATATTCCAAAGTGGTTTCACCATCATAATGTTCCATTTGGCACACCAGTACGTTTGGTACGTACCTTAATATAAACCGAAGTGACGATATACGGCTTTATGTCGCTACACGGGCGTCCGTCGTCTTTCAGAGGTTTAAGAGCGTTCTGCGCAGACGCAGCTCAGCTGTCTCGCATTTCCGTTCCATTTCCACGAAACTACTTCCGCCTGATGCAGTACACCGAGAGCTAAGATGTTTGCACATCAAAAGCAGCACATAAATATTATTAGTTTAAGTTATCGCTCTCTGAATATGGTAAATAAAGTGGCTCATGTCAATGTATTAGTTATTTTTGTAATATATAAATATATATTTACCGGTTTGATATTGTTACAAAACAGTATCACAAAGCAGCTATTTAAAAAAATTGGTTGTCTGTACAGTCGGTTTACGGACAATAGTTTAACGTGACAACGTCATAACAAAACATTGATGAAATTATTGCAAACTTTTATGAATAAAATTGAATCATTTTTATTTAATTATCACTATTTTGTAAGGATACAAAGAAGGAGTGAAATTGAATCTACAATTTAATTGATAAATTTACTTTTATTTGCACTCATTAATTCAAATATGTTTATTACTTTAACGAAGATATTATTGTAACTATAACTTTTATACATGTTTGCTATTTAACTTCTTCCAATCTGTGTTATTCTGTTAGGGGTCGTCCATTAATCACGTGATTTTTTTTAGCAAATTTTTAACCCCCCCTCCCCCCTAGTGATTTGTGGTGAGATTTCAGACTTATTTCCCCCCCCCCCCCCCCGCAATAAATCACGTGTATTTTTTTGGTACAAAATATTTTTAAAAATTTCAGAATATTATCTTTAAATATAGGTATAATCTAATTTATTCTCTCGAAAATTAAGCACAGTGATAAAAATGTACAGACACACATTAAGGTTGTAGGTTTATTCTCACTGGCATAAAAATAATAAAGGAAAGGCTTATATGTGATTTACGCATGTATTCAGCGCCAAAATCACAGTCTTACTGGCGACTGGCAAGCCGAGCCGGGTGGTTCATGTTGCGGCGGGCGGGGATATTGTTGCCTGGCTACAGTGAGTCAAGGTCACTCATCGCTTTTCGGTTTAGTAGAAATCGGGCGAAAAAAAAAAAACACACGTGATATCTCTCTACACCCCCCCCCCTCCCCCTTGTAATATTTCGTGATTTTTCCTGACCCCCTCCCCCCCCCCCCTTTCGAGCCTCACGTGATTAATGGACGATCCCTTAAATATAGGACGATGATAGGAAAAGTAGGAAACGAATGGGAGTGTTTCAAGTTTAATGTGCCTCGAAAAAGTCAAATCGATGGTTGTTCCAATCGAGTGGAAGAGAGATAGATGCGGCCCAAGCGTACAATGAGCGTAACGGGACAAAGAGTAACGGGACAGTGTGAGTTACGGGACAATGAGTCATCCTTTTTCGTGCATGCAGCCGGCGTTCATCGATTTATTAGACGTTGTCACGTCAATAAGAGAATATTTGGCTACCATATATGTATGTATATATATATATATATATATATATATATATATATATATATATATATATATACTAGATAATGCCCGGAATGCGTTGCAATGCCTCAATCAATTTTTTTTGGTAATTTTTTTAACGTATACTAAGCATCTCTCTTTATCTCTCTAATTCTCTATCTCTCTATGTATATCTCTATAACTCTCTCTATCTTTCTATTTATATCTCTATCTCTCTATATATCTTTCTACATATATATCTCTATATATCTTTCTAGCGGACCCGACAGACATTGTCCTGCCCAAATGTACTTTTTGTGAGATATGGATATGGCGGTAAGTATTTCTACGCTGGACATTTTGTATCTTCTCTTTATACATACGCTTCCTCTTGGCACGCCGCTGCCGTTACCAAAAACCTTTCCCATGGTTACGCAGAAGGCAACAACAATGCAAAAGCCCGTTGCCATGGAGGCTAATTATCAACAATGCTTAGTTTTTTTTGCTTTTAAAGCGTGTTTTTTAGTTTTTTCTTAACTCAGAATCGAGATAAAATATCCAATTGTGAATCTAAACCATCCTCGAATCCCCGTGAACTCACACAAAAAATTTCATCAAAATCGGTCCAGCCGTCTAGGAGGAGTTCAGTGACATACACACGCACACAAGAAATATATATATATAAAGATATTTATATATATATAATTTAATAAAACTCTTTCGCTTCCAATGTGTAAAGCTTCTGCCACACAGGACGCTATGTTCGCTATGTTCGCTATGTTCGCGTTGTTCGCGATGTGAGTAAAACAGAGCCAGCTGCATCTAAGGTGTCACTGGCCACACCAAACTGTGTTCGCTATGTTGGCGATCCTGTGGTGACGTTACCGGGTGTTTGGTTCTCGGCTATTTTTATAAATGTCGCTGATTTCGCGTATGCGCAGATAACCTAAAACATCTGTTTTCGCGCGGAACTGGGCTGTACTTCCGCGTTTTTTTTATGAAGTTTTGTTTCTCTCAGTACTGCGCTTTAAACAGTCATGGCGATGGAAAAGTTCATTGAAAGATTGCAAAAATATTCGTGTTTATGGAATAAATCGATGGAAGAATGTAGCAGGCAGAATATGAAGAAATTTGATTTCAAAGGAAAAAAAAAAAAACATCAAATTGAGTTGTATTTATTCTGAAATGATCCATACATTTATTGAAATATGATGAAATTCTTTAAATTCTTTTCTTTTAATATTTACTTCATGAACCAATTTTTTTTTAAATATTTACATACTGTGACAGCCAGCAGAATATTATCATCGTCTGAATCATCACTTGAATCCCACGGCATGCTTCTCTCCGACATCGCGATATAGACATTCTTGTCTGAACATCTGGCGCAGCGAACATAGCGAACATACAGGGCCGGCGCCAGGCCCATGCGGCACATGCGGCCGCATGTGGCGCCACGCGGGCAGTGGCGCCAACGGAGCTATCGGAAAAAAAAATACAAAAAAATTTTAATTTATTTGAGCAAAATAGTTTTATAAATAAATAAACGCCATGAACATGATTATAATTTTATAAAAGATAGAGTGTTTCTGTTTGCTAATACAGCAATATGCGAGCATCGGTGGTGATGCGATGGCGATGACTCATGTGGTGGTGGTGCGCACCGCGCGGTGCTTCCCTGCTTTCCTGTCACAACGTGAAGCCCTCCCCACCCTCCTCCCGCTTCCCCCGACTCACCGTAAGTGCCTGCTCACTGCACCGCTCAGTCTCAGTGCTAGTGTTATCTGTCAACTCGACAAGTGCATGCACACGCCACTGTCCAGTTTGATATTATTATTGTGGTGGTATCATGGCGGACAAGAAGAAACCTACGGGTACTTTTTATAGAAAAAGAAAAAAGAACATGGAAAGAGAAAACGAAAAACAGGCGAAAGCAATGAGTAAATTTTTTGTTAGATCTGAAGTTGGCTCTTCCGTAGAGTCTGAGTCTCATAAGAACGACACCGCAGAACAACAAACAATGCAGGTAAGAGAGCAATTATTATATTTATCTGTACTTTTAAACTAAACGAAAAATTAAGTTTTCTCCATCTTACTTACAAATTTTCTCAACTTTTGTTGTGCATTTTCTATGGGATGATTTAGTATCCAACATGTGTTACACGGGTTTCAGGATTCTGATTCCGAGGAAACTTTGGTTATTCCATTACCCAAATCATCTAGACCAACTGTTCAAATTGAATCTGAGAACATCGAACAACATCCACTGCAGGTAAATTTGAATATATTTTAGGTGCTTTTTGTTCAATTGTTTCTATATTTGGTAAGTAGCCGATCATGAAATCGTAGCTTATAGCACACCATTAAGGGAGGATGAACAAAAATTATTTTTTCAAAATTCGTTTTTAACTTTATTATTAATGTTAATCCAAATCAAAAAACGATGTAAAAAAATCACAACAATTTTTATATTATTACACATACTTAAAGTGCTGATTTTGACCCTCTCGGTTTCCGACTAGACTTCTAACAAACATTTACAAACAGCTGTTTTAATAGACTGGCGGGGGGTTTTGTTTTGTTATTGTGTAGCGCGGGCGAGATGACTGACTTCCCTCCCTGATCGCGAGCAAAGCCCAAAATTGATCCTAACCATATACTTTTTTTTATTTGTAGTTTTACAAGTTACGAATTACGTGCGTTCCCTTGCGTTCCGGCACTCTTGGGAGGTAAGGGAACGCCGTTATGTTGCGTTCCCACTGAAATTAACCACTGTGTTGATGTGTTTTCAGGATTTTCATCTCAAGGAAAACAGGAACGATCTTGATGACTGTGGAGAATGGCCGGCTAAAATCACCGATGACATCCGTCAAGTTCTCGTCGAGAAAGGCCCTGTGCAGGTTAAACATTTTAAATTTCCTGTTGACCATAAATCTGGCAGACGCTTCACAGTTGCCAATTATAAACAAAAATTGTCAAATGGAGAAGAAATCGACAGAGAATGGCTCGTGTACTCAAAATCGAAAAATTCAGTATTTTGTTTCTTTTGTAAACTCTTCAGTAATGAAGTTATATCTGTTTCTGGAACAGAGGGTTACTCTGATTGGCAAAACATGTCAACATTCTTACGCCAACACGAAAAGTCACCTCATCATATAACAGCTGCCATTTCTTATCGAGAACTTTCCCAGAGATTGAAGTCAGGGAAAACCATTGACGACGAAAACCAACGCATCATAAAATCAGAAACAGAGCATTGGTATGAAGTTTTGAAGCGACTTCTTACTATAGTGCAGTTCCTTGGAGCTCAAGGATTAGCTTTTCGTGGCACTAATGATAAGATTTTCCAAGAAAATAACGGAAACTTTTTGAAACTAGTGGAGCACATTTCCAGATTTGACGCTGTTCTCTCTGAACATCTTCGCAGGATAACTTCGAAAGAAACTCATGTACACTATTTAAGCAAAGAGATACAAAATGAGTTCATAGATGTACTTGCTCGTAAAGTTAATGAATTCATCTTAAGTGAATTGCATAAAGCTACCTACTATTCCATCATTCTTGACTGTACACCTGACGTTAGCCACCAAGAACAGATGACTCTAGTAGTCAGATTTGTTCACGCTATACCAGGAGAAAACGCAATAATCAAAGAATACTTCCTTGGGTTTCTGCAAGCGTTTGATACATCTGGAGAAGGACTAACAGCTCTTTTGTTGGATGAGTTGTCAAAAAGAGGAATAGCTTTAAACAACATGCGAGGCCAGGGGTATGATAACGGGTCTAACATGACGGGAAAACATGTTGGGGTTCAAAAAAGGATCCTAGACCTCAACCCAAGAGCCTTCTTTGTCCCTTGTGGAAGTCACTCACTAAACCTAGTAGTAAACGACGCTGCTCTTTCCTGTACTGTAGCCGTGAACTTTTTCAGTAACGTTCAAGAGATTTATAACTATTTTTCGGCATCCATCCATAGATGGGACATATTGAAACATCACGTAACAAATTTAACAGTAAAACCTTTAAGTGAAACCCGATGGGAAAGTAGGATTGACGCTCTTGAACCTCTGCGCTACCATATTGATGAAATATACGACGCTGTTTACGCAGCCTCTACTGATGCCAAGATTTATGTTTTTGGAAAAAATACAGCCACTGGTATTGCCAAAAAAATTACAGATTTTCGGTTCCTTTGTTGCTTGATCACATGGTATGAGGTTTTGTTCAAAATAAATTTGGTAAGCAAAACCCTTCAGGCAAAAGAAGTCAACCTGCAGAGTGCCATGACCCTAATTGAAAGCGTAAAGTCGTTTTTGATCAAAATGAGAACAGAAAATGGATTTAATAATGTTGTTACAGACGCAAAGGAGTTGGCTGATAAACTCGGAATCAGCTCTGAGTTTCCTAATGAAACGGTAGTAAGGGCAAGAAAGGTTAAACGTCAATTTTTGTATGAAGGTGTCGACGAACCAATTAAGACAGAGACAGGAAAAGATTCTTTCAAAATAAATTTCTTTTTTGTGATTCTCGATACAGCCATCAGTTCATTGTCCGAGAGATTTGATCTTATGCACAACCATAGCCAACATTTCCAATTTCTTTATGACTTGAAAAAATTAGAAAATGGTGAAGAAAAAACTATCAAAGGAAATTGTCAACGTTTGAGCGAAGTACTGACAGCAGGTGATGAAAGAGACATTAACGCAGAAGATCTTTTTAAGGAAATATCAATATTAATTCCAATGTTGTCACAAGAAGAGAGCTCCCCTCACACAACACTGAGCTATCTCACAACAAACAGATTAATAGACATATTTCCAAATGTTTTCATCGCGTTGAGGATTCTACTAACATTACCAATATCAGTGGCCAGTGGAGAAAGGAGCTTCTCAAAACTAAAAAGAATAAAAAACTACCTTCGATCTAGCATTTCACAAGAACGTCTTAGTGGTCTTGCCACATTGGCCATTGAAAATGAAATATTGAACACAATAGATACAGATACGATTTTAAAGGATTTTGCAAAAGCTAAATCAAGAAAGAAAGGTTTTCTGAAGTAGAACACTGCTGATGAACGAGTGTAGTTAGGAAGTTATGAGTATGTTGATGATGATGTCCTTATTAATTGTTTTGTTATTGACTGTTCAAGAAACTGTAAATAAAATAAGATAGTTGTATCATAAATATTTAGTCTTTATTTCCTTTGTTTTTATTACTACAGTAGGCTAGTGTGTATAAGTATATATATATGTGCGTTTGCACCAATATATGAAGTCACTAATATGTGTGTGTGTGTGTGTGTATATATATATATATATATTGGCGCCAAATCCAGATCTCGCATGTGCCGAAAAAACTCCTTGCACCGGCCCTGCGAACATAGCGTATCTTTCTGTATGGCCTCAGCTTAAGAGTTCTATCCTTACTTCCTTACTAATATTATAAATGCGAATGTGAGTTTGTTTGGTTGGTTGTTTGTTTTTTACGCTCTCACGCGGAAACTACTCAATCGATCATCATGAAATTTTGAACGAATATTTTCTAGGGCATAGTAAAGGACAAAGGACCCTTTTTTATATAAATTTTTTTTTCCGAATGGCAAACAAATTGATATTGGTATGTATGATCGTCTGACTGAGATTTTGAATAATTTGAATGAAATTTAAAGCCATCTGGCGTTTCAATAAGTAAATTAAATAATTCGCCAAACTAATATCGGTAGTCAATTCACTATTCAATTTTATTTTTCTGTCATCACCAAGCAATACTTTAATTTTTTTTAATTTTTGAGGTAATGTATCTGTTTATTTTCTTCGGTGATGGTTGTTTGGACGTTGATGCTGATGGTTATATTTTACTTTCAAGATAATTTTTTAATTTAGTAGAAAATGATGTGGATCTTATTACTCAAGTTTTCCCGGACTTGCAACAAAATTTGAATAGTGATCAGTGGTTGTGCGCAAGAGCAATATTGGTGCCAAAAAACTATATCGTTAATAAAATCAACACTTACCTATATTTTAAAAGAGGTGCAAGAGGGAAAGGAGTATTTGTCAATATATACAATCATGGATACAGAACAAAGCATTTCATATCCTGCGGAGTTTTAAATTCACTTTAACTGTCGGGTGTACCACTTACATAAACTTCAAATGAAACTAAATGTACAAGTTATGCTTATTCGAAATCTAGATACTCCTCGACTCTGTAATGGAACGAGGCTTTGTATCACACAATTCGTGCTACTATTTTAACAGGTGTCGGCAAAGGGAAAAGTGTTATCATACCTCGAATTACAATTATCCCCACTGATCTACAGTTCCAATTCAAAAGAGTTCAGTTTCCCGTCAGGCTTAGTTTTGCTGTTACCATCAACAAAGCGCAAGGGCAAACATTGCAGGTAGCAGGGGTGCATTTGGAAAAGCCATGCTTTTCTCATGGCCAACTATATGTAGTCTGTTCGCGTGTGTCCAATGCCCGAAATCTACACATATTTGAACCGGACAGAAAAACATATAACATAGTATACAGGAGCATCTTAAAATAACACTCTGATTTAAGCTCTTTTAAAGAAAAATTAATTTATTATACGGTAATACTTTTAACTTTTTCAAATGTTACTATTTAAAATTTTTTTTAATAGTGGAATATATTTAAATAAAGCATGTTTTCAGTTTTTTAAGCTAAATTGTATGTTAGAATTTTTAAATAGTGATGATCCCAGTCACACAATAAAAAAACCAACTACCATATTATTTAATTTTCTTTTCAATGATCTTTGATAATTTTTTAAGGAAATCAATGCGAGTGAAGCCGCGGGTAAAAGCTAGTAATATTATAAATGCGAATGTGAGTTTGTATGTTTGAAAGTTTGTTACTCAATCATGCAAAAACGGTTAAACGGAATTGAATGAATTTTGGCCTACAGCTAGCTCATAACCTGGATTAACACATAGACTACATATTAATATGAAATTCCATCCAGGGAGTGAAAAAGTGATAATTTCATTTGATAACAGAAAAAATCATAGGTCATAGATATACAAATAGTGAGTGAGTGTCATTTCTCTATGTCTGACACAGATCATACACATAGTAAGGTCTGGCAAATTCATATTTTTCTCCTTGGTGAGACCAGCCCGCTTAGTGGAGCTCGCAGCGGCTAGCATAAAAAAGGCGCTAATAACCGTTTAGTTCTTAACTTCGTCAATAGATAGAGATGCCTTGAATTTTAAACGAGCCATCGTTTGATGCGTTTGTCATATCTTTAATTTTAGTTTGTTTGAGCCGTGTGCGTTCCTATACCATTCATCCGATTGCGATGAAATTTTGATGAGTTATTCGCATGCCCGCGAAGGTTTCTGAGAGGGTACAACAATAGTTGGAGCACGAATCTTTTCCATTCATGTGTGTATTTCATAATGTTTAGCGGCAGAAAAAAATTGGTCGTGTTTTTTCGGTGTATGTGTGCGCACGCATTACAGAATTGAAATGAATTAAATAGATTTTTATCAGGCAAACAAACAAGTGAAAATTCACTCTATTTGGGTAGCCATTAATTTTGCGGTTTTCAGTGTTTAGAGATCGCTATCGGACTCGTTTCGTGTGTGCATCGACTCAAGGAACACTGCTGCACACCTGAAAATAAATGTGAGTGTTTTCCTGCAGTAATTTCAACAGAAACTTTATTTACAAATGTACATTTTTGCCTTGTAAATATCTACTGCAACAATGGGTTAGATTAGGTTAGTGTTTGCTTCAGTGTACCCAACTGTCGCGGTGGCCATTCCGCGGAAGTATGCGTCGCTACATCTAACAGACCTCTTATTTATTTTCTAACCTAAATAAACTGACTTCACAGCTTAAACTGTGCGCGATTTTGACAGGGTACTGTTCTTATAAATACAATACTCATTTTTATTCCTTATTCTACCTATATCATTCTGTTTTTTGAACTATTAAAGACCAGATACTTTTTTTAATAATAATCGAAGTTGTGAAAAAATTGTTTATTTATTTATTTCATTATTCCAGACATTTACTTGTATAATGTACTCTTATATTATCTTAAAATAGTCCCATGTTCAGTTTTTCAATTTTAATTATCGTTCAGTGCTCGGTTTGGTCGTTTTTCGGTTTTAGTTGTGAACAAATTACCGCACATATACACACCGAGTTCGCAGGCGTCCCCCCAGGAGCGCTGCGCGCGCACCGCGCCAAGGAGAAAGAGTGCGCGCTGCTTGGTGCGCATAGAACAAAAACAACTCTGGTTTTCACTCTGATTAGCGATAAATTAGTGACTTTACCAACTTTTTAAGATGCAGAACGACAAGAAGTATCCCTCTCTTCCCATTTTGATTGCCACACCACCAAGAAACTCTCCAGTGCACATAAATGCCCATAACAACATCGAAACTAGTGTCGTTCATGGCACTGTTTCACCGTCAAACAGTGACCACACCGACCCATCCTCGTGCCCAGTGACTCCGAACGAGAAACACAAAACACAAACAGCTTGTGTAAAGGTATCCGAACAGCGCCGACTTGATGGACTTATCCCCACATCATGCCTCCCATGCACCATGACAACAACAACGATCACGACCTCGACATTAAGCAGCATGCCAATCTTCAGCCACATGTGTACGGCTCCGAGCACTGACTACCAACAACACCAACAACAACACCAACAGCATCAACAAGAACTGCAGGAACAGATTAACCAGCAACTCCGACAGCTCCAGTTACAGCAACAACAGCGACAACTTCCTGCCCTGCTTGACCTACCACTTGGACCACCACCACCAGTGCACCAAGCACCACCGCCTCCCCAGGACATTATCATGGAGGATGGCTTCGTAAAGCCTAAAAAGACATGCAAACGCCCCAGGACAGACTCAATCGGCTCTGTCTCATCTATCACCTCCACCATCACCACCAGTAACCGCTTCGCGGACAACCTGCACCTGGATGCAGACGACAACGACGACGCCCCCACCCTCCCGACGACGCAACCGAAACCAAAACCACAAAGACAGCACCAACAGAAACGCACTGTACGAAGAGACCACCAACAGCCTTCCACTTCCTCCGCCCCTGGCCCATCCTCTGCCCCAGCCCAGAACAACCCCTCATCACAGCCCAAAATGCCACCCATCTCTTGTATCGTCCCAGCTCACACCCAACCATTTCTTACAGCAGCAAGACTCCAGAAACAGCTGACTGGCATCCTTACCATCACCAGCATAAAGGACAAGACCTCCTTCTACACATCAAATGCTCATGACCACACCATACTGTACGACTCCCTGAGACAGAAAGGGTTCCAACCCTTCACTGGACTACGCCCCGATGAAAAATGCGACAGGGTGGTCATAAAGCGACTGCCCCTAGCAACCACTGCTGACGAACTCCGAGAACAACTCCAGCAAGATGGCTACCCAGTGTCGACGGTGGTCCCACTGAGGATGGGCCCGGACGCGGACACCAAGCCATTCTTGGTGTCCACGAATCAGACAGGGGAAGCCCCCCAACTCCTCCAGATCAGGAACCTTGGCGGCTGGGTGGTCAAGGTGGAGAAGTACCGTGGATCCGGCAGAGTTCCGCAGTGCTATCGCTGCCAGACCCCTGGCCACCGCTCCAACAAGTGCGACCGCATCCTCCGGTGCTTCAAGTGCGCCGGGGAGCACTGGTCCCGGGAGTGCACCGCCGGCCCCGAGAAGAGGAAGTGCTGCCTCTGCAATGGTGCCCACATCGCCACTTCACCGGAATGCCCCACACTCATCGCCTACACGAAACGCCACCCACACAGACCCACAACAGATGCTCCCACTCCCACTTCTGCACCACCACCACCCAACACCACCTCACACCGAACATTTCCCCCCCTCAAGGGAAACGCCTGGACCAAACCGCCAACCATCGCCACGCCACCCCTCCCCCCACCTAGCACCACTCCCCCGGCCACGAACAACACAACCACCTCCGCAGAAGCTACCTCCCTCACCGAAACCTTTCACACCATCATCTCCTGGATAAAAAGCTACCTGCCCATCATCCGCCACACCATGACTGCCCTCTCCCAAGCCCCCACCAAAACCGAAAAGTTTGAGGTACTCCTTCAAGCCCTGCTCTCACTCTTCGAATGAATCCCACACCACCCCTCAAGATCCTCATCTGGAACACCTTCTCCCTCCTCCCCAAGCTCCCAGACCTCCTCCACCTCATCCAGAGCCACTCCCCCGATGTCGTATTCCTTTCAGAAACCTGGCTCTCTCCCACTGACCAACTCCTGTTCCCCGGCTATGCCACCCACCGCTCCGACCGCGACGGGAGGGGTGGGGGGGTGGCACTGCTCCTCCATTCCAGAATTTCCCACCATCGCCGCAACACCCAAACGTCCCCCGCGACTGAGGCGGTCGCTGTGCGACTCCACGGAGGTCCCTACGCCCTCACCCTGGTATCCCTCTACCTCACCCCACAACACCTCTTCCCCACAGCTGAAATTGTGGCCCTCGGTAGGCTGGATGCACACGTCGTGCTTGCGGGGGATCTCAATGCCACACACCCCTTCTGGGGCTGCATGACGGCCAACAGAAGGGGCCGTTCACTTCGTCAGCTCCTCCGCACCTCCCACCTCTCACTCCATGCCCCCCCTACACCCACATTCTACCCAGCTCAACAAAACAGACATCCTAGCATCATAGACCTCGCCCTTTCCTCAGCTCTCCCCCTCATCACAGACCTCCGCACCATCACCACCGGCACCTCAGACCACATCCCCGTCATCGGCTCACTCCATTACCTCCCCCATACCAACCCCCACCTCCCCCGCTTCGACTTCCCGAAGGCGAACTGGTTCGCTTTCCAGAACTCCCTCTCCGACTCCCTCGATCTCACAATCCCCTTCAACTCCCCGGCCGATATTGACACCAACACCCTCACCCTCACCCATGCAATATCGGATGCGGCTCACGATCATGTCCCTCTCGCCCCCCACCGCTCCCGCCTCATACCATTCCCGCAGACCATCAGAGACGCTCTGTCCCTCCGGAACCGCTGTCGAGCTCGCTGGCAGGCCAACCGGTCCCCGCTCAGCAGGAGGATCTTCCTCCTGCTGCGGGGCTGGTGCCGCCGGCTGACGACGGAGTGGAAGGCCCGGCAGGAAACAAAGCGTCTCGCCTCCCTCTCCACAACCACCGGCTCCCTCTGGTCCTACCTCAGGCGACTCAGAGCCACCCCATCCACCATCCCACCCATCACCACTCCCACAGGAGTTGCAGAAACTGCCAAGGAGAGATCCGAGGCATTGGCCGCCTACCTGCAAACCACCTTCGCCTCAGC
Organism: Bacillus rossius redtenbacheri; assembly: GCF_032445375.1. Lineage (NCBI taxonomy): Eukaryota > Metazoa > Arthropoda > Insecta > Phasmatodea > Bacillidae > Bacillus > Bacillus rossius. Next base: position 16,748,404 of record NW_026962010.1, read on the forward strand.
CACCAACACCTCCCTTTCATCAGACTCCTCCGATGACGAGGCTTCCCCCCTCTCTCACCACGTAACCTTTCCCCTACTCCCCGACACCCCCAACTTCCCCCTGGTCACCCCCAGGGAACTCCAAAAAATCATCTCTCAATTCCGCCTCTCTGCGGCCCCCGGCTCAGACTCAATACCCACCCCAATCCTACGTCACCTACCCCGGAAAGCCATCGTCTTCCTCACCAAGCTCATCAATGCCATGTTCATCCACTGCCACTTCCCCTCCTCTTGGAAGACAGCCATCGTCTGCCCCATCCCCAAACCTGGCAAACCACCGACCCTCCCCTCATCCTACCGACCAATCTCTCTCCTTCCAATCCTATCAAAAGTCGCGGAGAGGACCATCCTGCAACGCCTCCTCCTTGTCATCACTGACCACAACCTACTCCCCAATCACCAGTTCGGCTTCCGTCCCCACCACTCCACATCCCACGCCATCGCCCGGGTGGAACTGCTGGTGGTACAGGGCTTCTCCAGGCGGCAACACACGGGCATGGTGCTCCTCGACCTCGCACGAGCCTTTGACTCTGTCCCACATGCTCAACTCATCCGCCGCCTATCCGCCACCGCAATCCCCCCGCACCTGACCCGCCTTCTCTGCTCTTTCCTGGAGGACCGCTCCTTCCAGGTGAGAGTGGAGAACATCCTCTCTAACCCCCGACCCATCCAGGCTGGTGTCCCCCAAGGAGCCATCCTGAGCCCCATCCTGTTCATCCTCCACATTGCAGACCTCACCCCTCCACCTGGCACCTACCTTGTCCAATATGCTGACGACACATGCCTCCTCGCCTCCTCTGTCTCTGAGCCGTTGCTCAGGGATCGCCTCAGTCGCGGACTCACTTCCCTGAACACCCAATTCCTAGCGCACGGCATCGGGATCAACCACGCCAAAACCAACGCCATCCTGTTCTCCAGATACCACCCACGCCATGACCATCCTCCCAGAATCACCCAACACACCATCCCTTGGTCACCAACCATCCGCTACCTGGGAGTCACACTGGACGCATCATTCACATTCCTCCCACATCTCAACATTATCTGTGCCAAAACCAGAGCAGTCATGGGACAACTAGCCCCAGTCCTCCGCCCCACCTCCGGCACTTCGCTCCAGAACTGAATCACTGTCTATCGCACCCACATTATCTCCCACCTCATGTACGCCTGTCCCACCTGGTCTCACTCATCCCTTTACAACCTAAGACCTATCACCAGGACGTACTTCCTTGGCACCAGTCTGATCCTGAGGCTTCCCCGTGCCACCCCCCGGCAAGAACTCTTACATGAAACCAGTCTTCCCCACATCCACGACACCATCTCCAAAACCACCAAGAAATTCGTCCAAAAATGCTCCCACAACCTCAACCCCCTCATTAGACAGATCGCTGACCCTCCCCCCAACTCACCTCACCCCAGAAGACCGCTCTTCACGACGGATCATCTCCAGGCAGAGGACTCCACCGACGAGGACGACATCGACCCAGCGGGAGGGGCCGGAGGCTAACCCTGGGGACCAGCACAGCTACGAGAAGGCACTGCGGAACCAATCACACCATGGTACTGCACCACTCTCTACCTGACCACCCCACCAAAACGCAGATCCCGACACCGGCTGCAAGGACCGGGCCCGAGTCAACGGACCCGGCCACACCATCACATCATCACCACCCTCACCACCAAATGTAAATAGACACTTCACCTCACACAAATCACCTGCCCCCAAGGACTTGAATGTTGGAAGGGACAAAAAATGTATGTATCTTTAATTGTAAATACCTTAATGTAAGTGTATCAGATGTTTTCTTCCATGTTTTTCTATTTGTATTCTCCTTTTTATAATAAAGAGCTAATTTTTGGCGGGGCGGACCCCCTGGCGGGAGGTCCCCCCAAAAAAAAAAAAAAAAAAATAGATTTTTATCAGGCAATCAAACAAGTGAAAATTCACTCTATTTGGGTAGCCATTAATTTTGCGGTTTTCAGTGTTTAGAAATCGCTATCGGACTCGTTTCGTGTGTGCATCGACTCAAGGAACACTGCTGCACACCTGAAAATAAATGTGAGTGTTTTCCTGCAGTAATTTCAACAGAAACTTTATTTACAAATGTACATTTTTGCCTTGTAAATATCTACTGCAACAATGGGTTAGATTAGGTTAGTGTTTGCTTCAGTGTACCATTCCGCGGAAGTATGCGTCGCTACATCTAACAGACCTCTTATTTATTTTCTAACCTAAATAAACTGACTTCACAGCTTAAACTGTGCGCGATTTTGACAGGGTACTGCTCTTATTAATATAATACTCATTTTATTCCTTATTCTACCTATATCATTCTGTTTTTTGAACTATTAGAGACCAGATACTTTTTTTAATAATAATCGAAGTTGTGAAAAAATTGTTTATTTATTTATTTCATTATTCCGGACATTTACTTGTATAATGTACTCTTATATTATCTTAAAATAGTCCCATGTTCAGTTTTTCAATTTTAATTATCGTTCAGTGCTCGGTTTGGTCGTTTTTCGGTTTTAGTTGTGAACAAATTACCGCACATATACACACCGAGTTCGCAGGCGTCCCCCCAGGAGCGCTGCGCGCGCACCGCGCCAAGGAGAAAGAGTGCGCGCTGCTTGGTGCGCATAGAACAAAAACAACTCTGGTTTTCACTCTGATTAGCGATAAATTAGTGACTTTACCAACTTTTTAAGATGCAGAACGACGAGGAGTATCCCTCTCTTCCCATTTTGATTGCCACACCACCAAGAAACTCTCCAGTGCACATAAATGCCCATAACAACATCGAAACTAGTGTCGTTCATGGCACTGTTTCACCGTCAAACAGTGACCACACCGACCCATCCTCGCGCCCAGTGACTCCGAACGAGAAACACAAAACACAAACAGCTTGTGTAAAGGTATCCGAACAGCGCCGACTTGATGGACTTATCCCCACATCATGCCTCCCATGCACCATGACAACAACAACGATCACGACCTCGACATTAAGCAGCATGCCAATCTTCAGCCACATGTGTACGGCTCCGAGCACTGACTACCAACAACACCAACAACAACACCAACAACAACACCAACAACAACACCAACAGCATCAACAAGAACTGCAAGAACAGATTAACCAGCAACTCCGACAGCTCCAGTTACAGCAACAACAACGACAACTTCCTGCCCTGCTTGACCTACCACTTGGACCACCACCACCAGTGCACCAAGCACCACCGCCTCCCCAGGACATTATCATGGAGGATGGCTTCGTAAAGCCTAAAAAGACATGCAAACGCCCCAGGACAGACTCAATCGGCTCTGTCTCATCTATCACCTCCACCATCACCACCAGTAACCACTTCGCGGACAACCTGCACCTGGATGCAGACGACAACGACGACGCCCCCACCCTCCCGACGACGCAACCGAAACCAAAACCACAAAGACAGCACCAACAGAAACGCACTGTACGAAGAGACCACCAACAGCCTTCCACTTCCTCCGCCCCTGCCCATCCTCTGCCCCAGCCCAGAACAACCCCTCATCACAGCCCAAAATGCCACCCATCTCTTGTATCGTCCCAGCTCACACCCAACCATTTCTTACAGCAGCAAGACTCCAGAAACAGCTGACTGGCATCCTTACCATCACCAGCATAAAGGACAAGACCTCCTTCTACACATCAAATGCTCATGACCACACCATACTGTACGACTCCCTGAGACAGAAAGGGTTCCAACCCTTCACTGGACTACGCCCCGATGAAAAATGCGACAGGGTGGTCATAAAGCGACTGCCCCTAGCAACCACTGCTGACGAACTCCGAGAACAACTCCAGCAAGATGGCTACCCAGTGTCGACGGTGGTCCCACTGAGGATGGGCCCGGACGCGGACACCAAGCCATTCTTGGTGTCCACGAATCAGACAGGGGAAGCCCCCCAACTCCTCCAGATCAGGAACCTTGGCGGTTGGGTGGTCAAGGTGGAGAAGTACCGTGGATCCGGCAGAGTTCCGCAGTGCTATCGCTGCCAGACCCCTGGCCACCGCTCCAACAAGTGCGACCGCATCCTCCGGTGCTTCAAGTGCGCCGGGGAGCACTGGTCCCGGGAGTGCACCGCCGGCCCCGAGAAGAGGAAGTGCTGCCTCTGCAATGGTGCCCACATCGCCACTTCACCGGAATGCCCCACACTCATCGCCTACACGAAACGCCACCCACACAGACCCACAACAGATGCTCCCACTCCCACTTCTGCACCACCACCACCCAACACCATCTCACACCGAACATTTCCCCCCCTCAAGGGAAACGCCTGGACCAAACCGCCAACCATCGCCACGCCACCCCTCCCCCCACCTAGCACCACTCCCCCGGCCACGAACAACCCAACCACCTCCGCAGAAGCTACCTCCCTCACCGAAACCTTTCACACCATCATCTCCTGGATAAAAAGCTACCTGCCCATCATCCGCCACACCATGACTGCCCTCTCCCAAGCCCCCACCAAAACCGAAAAGTTTGAGGTACTCCTTCAAGCCCTGCTCTCACTCTTCGAATGAATCCCACACCACCCCTCAAGATCCTCATCTGGAACACCTTCTCCCTCCTCCCCAAGCTCCCAGACCTCCTCCACCTCATCCAGAGCCACTCCCCCGATGTCGTATTCCTTTCAGAAACCTGGCTCTCTCCCACTGACCAACTCCTGATCCCCGGCTATGCCACCCACCGCTCCGACCGCGACGGGAGGGGTGGGGGGGTGGTACTGCTCCTCCATTCCAGAATTTCTCACCATCGCCGCAACACCCAAACGTCCCCCGCGACTGAGGCGGTCGCTGTGCGACTCCACGGAGGTCCCTACGCCCTCACCCTGGTATCCCTCTACCTCCCCCCACAACACCTCTTCCCCACAGCTGAAATTGTGGCCCTCGGTAGGCTGGATGCACACGTCGTGTTTGCGGGGGATCTCAATGCCACACACCCCTTCTGGGGCTGCATGACGGCCAACAGAAGGGGCCGTTCACTTCGTCAGCTCCTCCGCACCTCCCACCTCTCACTCCATGCCCCCCCTACACCCACATTCTACCCAGCTCAACAAAACAGACATCCTAGCATCATAGACCTCGCCCTTTCCTCAGCTCTCCCCCTCATCACAGACCTCCGCACCATCACCACCGGCACCTCAGACCACATCCCCGTCATCGGCTCACTCCATTACCTCCCCCATACCAACCCCCACCTCCCCCGCTTCGACTTCCCGAAGGCGAACTGGTTCGCTTTCCAGAACTCCCTCTCCGACTCCCTCGATCTCACAATCCCCTTCAACTCCCCGGCCGATATTGACACCAACACCCTCACCCTCACCCATGCAATATCGGATGCGGCTCACGATCATGTCCCTCTCGCCCCCCACCGCTCCCGCCTCATCCCATTCCCGCAGACCATCAGAGACGCTCTGTCCCTCCGGAACCGCTGTCGTGCTCGCTGGCAGGCCAACCGGTCCCCACTCAGCAGGAGGATCTTCCTCCTGCTGCGGGGCTGGTGCCGCCGGCTGACGACGGAGTGGAAGGCCCGGCAGGAAACAAAGCGTCTCGCCTCCCTCTCCACAACCACCGGCTCCCTCTGGTCCTACCTCAGGTGACTCAGAGCCACCCCATCCACCATCCCACCCATCACCACTCCCACAGGAGTTGCAGAAACTGCCAAGGAGAGATCCGAGGCATTGGCCGCCTACCTGCAAACCACCTTCGCCTCAGCCACCAACACCTCCCTTTCATCAGACTCCTCCGATGACGAGGCTTCCCCCCTCTCTCACCACGTAACCTTTCCCCTACTCCCCGACACCCCCAACTTCCCCCTGGTCACCCCCAGGGAACTCCAAAAAATCATCTCTCAATTCCGCCTCTCTGCGGCCCCCGGCTCAGACTCAATACCCACCCCAATCCTACGTCACCTACCCCGGAAAGCCATCGTCTTCCTCACCAAGCTCATCAATGCCATGTTCATCCACTGCCACTTCCCCTCCTCTTGGAAGACAGCCATCGTCTGCCCCATCCCCAAACCTGGCAAACCACCGACCCTCCCCTCATCCTACCGACCAATCTCTCTCCTTCCAATCCTATCAAAGGTCGCGGAGAGGACCATCCTGCAACGCCTCCTCCTTGTCATCACTGACCACAACCTACTCCCCAATCACCAGTTCGGCTTCCGTCCCCACCACTCCACATCCCACGCCATCGCCCGTGTGGAACTGCTGGTGGTACAGGGCTTCTCCAGGCGGCAACACACGGGCATGGTGCTCCTCGACCTCGCACGAGCCTTTGACTCTGTCCCACATGCTCAACTCATCCGCCGCCTATCCGCCACCGCAATCCCCCCGCACCTGACCCGCCTTCTCTGCTCTTTCCTGGAGGACCGCTCCTTCCAGGTGAGAGTGGAGAACTTCCTCTCTAACCCCCGACCCATCCAGGCTGGTGTCCCCCAAGGAGCCATCCTGAGCCCCATCCTGTTCATCCTCCACATTGCAGACCTCACCCCTCCACCTGGCACCTACCTTGTCCAATATGCTGACGACACATGCCTCCTCGCCTCCTCTGTCTCTGAGCCGTTGCTCAGGGATCGCCTCAGTCGCGGACTCACTTCCCTGAACACCCAATTCCTAGCGCACGGCATCGGGATCAACCACGCCAAAACCAACGCCATCCTGTTCTCCAGATACCACCCACGCCATGACCATCCTCCCAGAATCACCCAACACACCATCCCTTGGTCACCAACCATCCGCTACCTGGAAGTCACACTGGACGCATCATTCACATTCCTCCCACATCTCAACAGTATCTGTGCCAAAACCAGAGCAGTCATGGGACAACTAGCCCCAGTCCTCCGCCCCACCTCCGGCACTTCGCTCCAGAACAGAATCACTGTCTATCGCACCCACATTATCTCCCACCTCATGTACGCCTGTCCCACCTGGTCTCACTCATCCCTTTACAACCTAAGACCTATCACCAGGACGTACTTCCTTGGCACCCGTCTGATCCTGGGGCTTCTCCGCGCCACCCCCCGGCAAGAACTCTTACATGAAACCAGTCTTCCCCACATCCACGACACCATCTCCAAAACCACCAAGAAATTCGTCCAAAAATGCTCCCACAACATCAACCCCCTCATCAGACAGATCGTTGACCCTCCCCCCAACTCACCTCACCCCAGAAGACCGCTCTTCACGACGGATCATCTCCAGGCAGAGGACTCCACCGATGAGGACGACATCGACCCAGCGGGAGGGGCCTGTGGCTAACCCTTGGGACCAGCACAGCTACGAGAAGGCACTGCGGAACCAATCACACCACGGTACTGCACCACTCTCTACCTGACCACCCCACCAAAACGCAGATCCCGACACCGGCCGCAAGGACCGGGCCCGAGCCAACGGACCCGGCCACACCATCACATCATCACCACCCTCACCACCAAATGTAAATAGACACTTCACCTCACACAAATCACCTGCCCCCAAGGACTTGAATGTTGGAAGGGACAAAAAATGTATGTATCTTTAATTGTAAATACCTTAATGTAAGTGTATCAGATGTTTTCTTCCATGTTTTTCTATTTGTATTCTCCTTTTTATAATAAAGAGCTAATTTTTGGCGGGGCGGACCCCCTGGCGGGAGGTCCCCCATTCAAAAAAAAAAAAAAAAAAAAAAAAATAAATAGACCAGCGATAATTCACAGTATTAAACTGCATAAAATACAAGCTGAGACATTTCAGTTCGTGTGTGATATAAACAATAGGTAGTCAGAGAGTATTTTCAACAAATGTGTTTATTTCATATTATATTTTCATATTATATAGCGGCAATTCGTCTGTTTTCGTTGTATAAGTGCACACGCATGACACAATTTATTTAAATATAAAAGAGAGACAGAGTTAGAGTGATATATATATGTAGAGTGACATAGAGAGAGACAGAGAGATAGGTTGTGGTAGAGCGAGGTATAGAGAATGAAATGAAGTTAGATAAAGAGATATATATATGTATATAGCTATATATAGATTGGTATATAGAAAAGATAGAGATAGTGGGAGGTATAGATGTATATATGTAGATATATAAAGATAAATATAGATAGAGAGATACATAGATATATATAGATGTAGCTAGAGATAAATACATATACTTATATTTACAGAGCAGGATATATGTTTTGTAAATGTGTAACTACTTCAAACATATTACAAAACATACCTGAATGAGGCATTGCAACGTATGTCAAGCAGTAGCTAGATAATGGAATCTTTTCAATATCAGTAATCTTTTATTTTTCATATTTTTTCTATAGTGCTTTATAGAGCTTAGATTACATACAGACCACCAATTTTTTAGATGTATAGAGGTAAATAACCATACACTGGCAGAAAAACGTTTGCCGGGTACTGCAAGTGATATAAATTATTTTGTGCACTTGACATTAAAATTAAGAAGACAATTACTGTCTACATCTGATTTCGAAAATGGTCCCCTTCACCCCTGAGTTCTGCCTGGGCAACGCTGAGTACTGCAGCTAGTACACAATATTTCGTGTAGGTTTATGTGTGCAGCTTTATTTTCAGTTGTAAGAGTTATTAATGCTTACAGAGGTTTTGTATGAATGCGGAAGACTTCAGAGGCTTCACTTACCTTTGTACGAACAGCCAACAGCTCATTAGTGTCGTTCCACGTTTAACGCAACATTATCTCGCACCTCCTAATACTACAAAATAAACGTATAATAAAAAAAACTCCTACTTTATAAGTTTCAAGGCTATCATTATCAAGACAAATAATTAAACTAGAAGTTTCTTGTAATTTTCGAATAGTTGCGTATTAAATATTGTTCCCGTTAGAAAATTATTAACCTAAACGAAATAAACATTTAAAATATTCGCCTGTATCTATGAAATGATTTAACTCAAAAACTTAATGTGCTATTGACTTGGTTCTGGGAAGTTTGTGTGGTGCAACATCCTTGATCGTTATAGATGAAAATTACTGTGGCTAAAGATACTGCAACGTCTTGAAAATAACTTGCTAAATAAAATATTTTGAAGTAAATATATCTTAAATTTTTAATTACAATTAAATGCTTCCTTGTTATATTAGCTATTCAAAATAAATTTCTCAAAATAAAATTGGTTAAAAAAAGAATGATGTTTTTTGTATGAAGTAGATTTTGAGACTGATGTGACCGCCAGTGACTACTTGGGGCGCAGAAATCAACTGCACACTGCGAGTAGGCAGTACGGTAGCGATGACGTGTTCTCTCGCACGTGGGCCACGGGTGGCAGTTCAAATACACCTCAGGGCGCTATTCCAAGGTAGCGAATAAGCACTGCCTTGTTGGGATACAACCGTAATCTAACTCTCGGGCCGTATTCCAGACTGTGTACCAACCTAATCTCAGTAAGGAACCAGATCGGCAACAGTTTAAATAAAAAGTGCCCTGGGCGATAGGCTAGAAACTGGTTTCAACGCATTCTAACTGACGTTTCGCAACCATCGATACAAATGTTATGCCAAAAATACTATAGAAAAGCAGCACCATAGCACAAAAATAGAACCGCCTTTCCAATATTCTCACGTACTTTTTAAGCTGCGATTATTTCTTGTTATGGCCATTAAACTGTACAGAATGTGCCTATTCCAGGATAGTTTCGCTATCATATAGTTTTGTTCGGCGCACCAACACGCTTGTCACGTTCCCCGAGGATCACAAAAGTGTCCATAAACAAGATAATGGTGCCAAACGCGGTTACGCCGTCTGGACAAAATCAACGAGAAAGTGAGCTCTGCGCATTCGCAGTATTTCGGTAATAAATCGGCAATGGACAGGACACCAAAATCTGTTTCCTATCAAAGGTTTTGGAAGCGGTTTTGTGCACCTGTAATGCGGTTAGGGTACAGGAAGAGCATATTCAACACCTAAAACATAAATTTTTGTGAGTTGTAATACCGACCTAAGTGGCGGCCGTTGAAAGGAGAGAGCTCTCTGTGCACCGTGTGGGGATCTGCTGCTGCTCTGCGGAGTGTCATATCACACTTCTCACTCACATCCACCAGTCGTATCACAGTCACCATCAACCTTCACCCTCGAAGAACTCTTACCCATCAGCCCATACGTATCAACACAATTGAGAATTAAGGTTTGAAACTATTAGAAACCGAAGCGAGCAATAATCCTGCTCAACTGACATACGCGTACATAGCGCAGGGAAGACAGCGTCACTGAAACTGCTTCTGAGCATACCTACAGCCCGGGTGCACGCGCTGACTGTCCCCCAGGACTGAGTTGGCCGGGATCGGGCCAGGCTGTCGGGGTTTTAACTCTCCGAGTGTCGCTGAGCTCGTCGGACCTTAACACACTTCACCTACAACAACTGTAGTTTAGCCCTAAGATGTTTTAAAAGTTTGTAGGTATGTACTGGCATTTTGTGTCAGTAAGTCGTGTAAAAACCTCGTCATTCGTATCGTGATGAATTTACTTTGCCGTATTGCTGCGGGTAAACTAACTGTTATTATGGAAAAAAAAAAGTAAATTCTTACAACTGAATTCGCACGCGGTGTTGAGTCCTGACTGGAAATCCGTCTAACAATCCAACTCGCACACACTTGAATGTGGCCAAATATTTGTTGTTAGCATCACTGTTGAAACCTACTAGCTGTCTGCACAACCAGAGGCAGGGCTGCCACCCGCGGGCCCGTGGTTCGATGCCCGGCTCTGGCACTCGGACCTCGTGGCCTGCGATGGCTGCGATGCAGCGCACCCCGTGGCGGTGTTGCCTGATGGAGCAACTAGTCTGAGCCAGAGCCTGTGGACTTGTCGTTAACATACCACTGACGGCCCACAGGCGTCAGAGATCCCGCCTACAGATAATCGCAGTGTACATTTGAGAGTCGTAACCCTGAGCCCATGGGGAAGGGGGAAATGTGCCATTATGGAAAAGATTCATTTCCCATGGTCTCTTCGAAACAGTGGGGAAAATGTCATAATGGAAAAGTACCAGTGGAATCCTACCATAATTGCTAATATAGTCAATTGAATGAGTTAATATCTTTCCAACCAAAACCTAAATTCACCACTATATGCATTTTCTTTTCACTTCCCTGTTCGAGATGGGTGGTTTTAATTCATTTACTGAGTTCACTTTTCACGTTTTCTTGGTTTTATTTACTGCACCGAAAAAAAATTTTGACACAGTGAAACTCACATAACATTTTTCCGAAAAAGATAGAGAAATATTATTTTTACTTTATATATATATATATAATTACGTTTTATTTTGACATAAAACGATTACTGAGATACAGAGAGTTTTGGAATTTCAAGTTATAACCAATTTTTCAGTCGTTAGGAATTTTTAAAAAAAAATGTCGGAGCCTTTTTTTTATCTAGTTAATGTTAACGAGTGGAACATCTGTTGAAGAGCCCGTGCAGGATTTAAGAGGGAGAGAGGGAGATATATGAACTAAACAACACTGAATGAAGGCACGAACAAAATTTTTATTGGAATTTTCAAAATTTGGCTTCAATAAAGCAGAAAATATTGTTTAATAGAATGCCTGAACACGAAAGTGACTGGCTGCTAAGTATAATTTTCTCTGTATAATAATTTGCGTCTGATAGGATTGTTGTAATTTTTTTAATGACTACAAGTTTATATCACTGTTAATATATACTATTTTATGGGATTTTTAAATGTAGATCTCTTAGTGTACGATATTTGTCTTACTAAAGACATGTTTATAGACTCAACCCAAAAAAAAAAAACATTGGTTGTAATTCTACAAAAGATTCCATTGGAAACCAGTTACCAAGAAATAGTTTGTAATACTATAAGAACGATATTGTAACTTTGTACAACACATGGCTATGGTTATTTCCTGCATGTATGAAATACGTTTATAGAGATAATGAGTTATTCTTACAAAAATTTGACACATAATTTTATACTTCAAATAATGTTTCAGCCAAGCATAATTTTTTTAAAAGAGTCTAATCGAATATTCAATATTTGTATTTATTTAATTTTATTATGCTTATTAATGTGCGCAGTTAATACTGTAATGCTATTCAGGGTAAAGGTTTACAAATAACTTAACTAATGGAGGTACTGGGACAACGCAAAACATAAATTCCCGGCTAAGAATCGGAACCCAGTATTACTGGTAAGGTTATTACGTAGTGATACAGTTATTTTCATGTAAATGTACAAATATCTGTAATTTTATTTGAATATTTCTGTTTCACTTACAGTGTATAAGAACTTGTTAATGCATGAAAACCTCTGAAAAAAAAAAACTGGTTGTCTGTAAAGTCGGTTTACGGACAATAGTTTAACGTGACAAAGTCATAACATCACATTTATGAAATTATTCCATACTTTTATGAATAAAATTAAATCATTTTTATTGAATTATCACTATTTTGTATGGATACAAAGCAGGAGTGAAATGAAATCTAAAATTTAATTGAAAAATGTACTTTTATTTGCACTCATTAATTCAAATATGTTTATTACTTTAACGAAGAGATTATTTTAACTATAACTTTTATACATGTTTGCTATTTAACTTCTTCCAATCTGTGTTATTCTGTTAAGGATAGGACGATGATAGGAAAAGTAGGAAACTAATGGGAGTTTTTCAAGTTTAATGTGCCTCTAAAAAGTCAAATCGATGGTTGTTCTAATCGAGTGGAAGAGAGATAGATGCGGCGCAAGCGTACAATGAGCGTAACGGGACAATGTGCGTAACGGACACTTTTTCGTTCGTGCAGCCGGCGTTCATCGATTTATTAGATGCTGTCACGTCAAAAATTGTGGCGTATATCCGGTGCTGTCTCTCCTCTTTGACTCCTGTGGTGTGTTCCTCAGTACAAGACACGCAGGAATTGGACCGGATTCCAGCGTGGGCACCGTCGTCACAGCTTCAAAAGAACTCTCCCCCCGCCGAGCCGAACAGTGGCGCTGTCCGCCCCACGGCTCGGAATTAATCAGACCCGCGTGGTGACCACCGCTTTTATTATTATTATTACTATTCCCTCGCGTGTCGCGCATGGCGGACATTTCGGCGGCCAGGCGAAGGGAATTAAAAACAAAGGGAAAATGATTGTCGGGTGAAAGTGGTCGTTAACGCTCGCAGATTGGTCGCCCCGCGCGCCGGTGATGAAGTTATGCAGGGAATCCTGATGCCCCTGGGTGAAGGGTAAGGGGGGGGGGGGGCAGGATGTAGCCGAGCTGACCTCGGAAGTGTGGGTGATAGCATCTCCTGATCATGCTCCGTGCTATAGTCAGAGTCGTGCGACTAGTCTCGTAATTATCTACACTGTTAGAAATAACAGTAAATTTACAGACTTTCCAACGGAGAATTCATCTGAAATAAACTAAGAGTTCTTCGTAATTTCAAATATTTGGATGTTCGTAGAAACCATGCCTTTCTTTGACCTCCGAGTCGTATGCTTCGTTCTTAACAAATATGGACAGCATAAGAGTTTTCTTATTGTAGAATTAACCAGTTTTTTAAATGTTTTGTTAATGTACCAAGAATGGTTTTTTTTTTTTCGATCAATGTTCAAAATAAGTGAAATCAGTGACAGTAAATTTACGAAGATAGCCGGTAATTTAGGAAGATCCCTGGATGATTTGAAACCAGGTTTCTTCGTAATTTGGAGGTAAAGATTTTAACAGTGTTCTTGCAAACACTGACGATTAAATGATGTTTGCGAAAGCTGTTGGCATAACAACAGTGTGATGATGCGTAGGCGATTGGTACTACTTTTGAGAGATATAACATTTTAACCAAGCTCCGTGACTAGAACCACGATTATTTCACCCCCAGGCTGAATTCTAATAGCCTACACACAGTAAAACCTTTAGAGATCTCATAGGTCGAGTTGCCGGATTACGCATAATTGGGCCACCTCTTCTTCTCCTTGTTTACAACTGTCTCGGAGTCGTCACAGGCGGGTCAAGAATCTACGTGAAGCAGATGTATATGTGTTTAACATTTTCTTTGCTACCTAGTGAACCCACTACCAGTTTATACTATTTGCCAACTGTCACTTGAAAATCAATATACGGAGTTTCTTTGTGAACTACGGCCTTAAATTTGTTCACAATTGCTTTTGGCCGAACAACAGTGGCAGGAGAATACGTAAACGATTGGTACTAAACTGTTAAAGATTTTCACTTTAAATTTACGAATAACACTGGTCACATTTTCCTAAGGGATCTTCGGGTATTTACGGCTATCTTCGTTAATTTACGGGACACTGAGATCACTTACTTTTAACATGAATCCAAATGAATATTCTTGGTGGGTTAACAAAATTTTTCAAAAAACTGGTTAATTTTACGGCAAGTACACTCTTCTTTTCCATGTGTGTGAATACTTTTGTTTATTACGAAACATACAAGTAGGTGGAAGTACAGCGTAGTTCCTACGGAGATTCAGTTATTTGAAGTTACGAAGAACTCTTCATTTATTGGAGGTGATTTATTCGTTGATGTGATTTCTAACAGTGTACTTGTAACACGTGTCGAAGCTGATCGTTATGCGACACAGACTGTACTCTCATCTCCAGCCAGCGGCCGGTTTCTGATGACCTGGGCGGCCCTAGGCTGATCGATTCCCCCCGTCGCAACATGGGGAAACAGTGCTTGTGGAAGGATGGGGTATGATTGGGAAGGGGGGAGGGAGTACTTCGTATGGAAGGGGATGGCCGGCAGAAATGTGAGATCTGATTCGGTCGGTCATTGTTAGAGAGTGGATCCAATTCGTGATAGGCTATAATACAAACTCTTTCAATGCCATTGCGCTGCCCTTGTGATTGGACCACAGTTCATCTGCAGGGCCATGTATTTTTCGCGAAAACATTGACCAGGTCATTCAGGACGCGTTTGCTTCCACACTGAATGGCTGTGATTCGTGATCCAACAGTTGCTGTGTACCTAAAAGTACTCAACCAATCACGAATCACAGACGATGCTAACGTGTTTTAACTCTCAACTTGTCTCGAAATCGTTTCGGGAAAAATGACGTACCGCTATTTATCTGAAGTACTGTGGGCCAATGAAACACCCTCGACCAACGAAGTACCGAGTCACGTGTGTGCCACTTAACCTGTCTCACGGGTCAGTAGCCAATGAGCAGGTGACTCTCGCCAGGTTAGGTAAATTATAGTTGAATCAATCTTGTTGTCTCAACCGATTGAGTGGACTTTTTGTCGTCCTGCTTTTACAGTTGGTCGCCCCGGGGTGCGCCATCTTGGAGACTGTCTAGCCGTCTCGGTGTGATGAGACGGTGGAATGAATGGCTGGAGGAAACGACAGTCCCCCGAAGAAACCCGCCAGCTAACGGCATCGTCGCTACTGGACGGTACATGACGAGACAGCCAAAATGGTAGCGGGCTGCGTGCTGCTACACTAGATTTTTTTTAATGGAACATAAATGTTCATACATAATTACAGATACATATTTATAAATTGGTATTTTTACATGAAAAAAAACTGTATCATTATCAAATAGTGTTCTCAGTATTACTGGTTTCGGATTCTTACCCAAGCATTTAAGCTTTGTGTTGTCGCAGTACCTCCAATAGTTAAAGTTATTTGTAAACCGTTCACTGGATAGCTTTACAGTATTAACTGCCCACTGTGCAGCAAATGAGTGATTTTCTCGACACAATCTCAGGTTTTTTATTTATTCGTACTTCTGATTAATGTTCAGGTACTCCCATTAAATATATATTTTTTTAATTTTTTAAAATCCACTAGGGTTCTTATTTTTTAAGTTCAGGCATTGCCAGGAGAATACGTAAACGATTGGTACTAAACTGTTAAAGATTTTCACCTTAAATTTTCGAATAACTCTGGTTACAAATTTCCAGGGATCTTCGTGTATTTACGGCTATCTTCGTGACTTTCCGGACACCGAGTTCACTTACTTCGCACGTGAATCCGAATGAATATTTTTTGGTGTACTAACAAAACATTTAAAAACTGGCTGATTCTACGACAAGATCACTTTTCCTTTCCACGCGTGTGTTTACTTTGGTGTATTACGAAACATACAATAAGTAGGTAGAAATACAGCGTAGTGTCTAGTTTCCCGCTGCTGGTGAGGCCAGATGCGCTGTGCCAGCAGCAGCTGACCGCACATACGTATCCAGAGCCGCGCATGGACCGCGCTCTCGGGCACCCGTGCTGCGCCAGCACCCCAGCCCCCTTTTCATTTCTGCTGGGATGAGTCCTACCCCCCTCCCAAGCACCCGCCATGTTGGGACGCCCAGAAGTCCATGCCGGGACTTGTGGCACCATCTTGGTACGCCATATGTCGGGCCCCGCAAAAAATAAAAATTCAGTTTTCCTTCCTGATGGTACTCGAATTTGCCGCTTGGAAGCGCCAGCTCCCGAGACATATTTCTTGTGGGATCTAACCACCTCCCTTTCTCTTCGGGCCACCACATCAATGCCCCAGATCGTCCCCTATGCTACTCCATGCCTGGGCCGCCATCTCGCGGCCTCTTATCAAACTAGTTGGTTTCTTAGTTACTACTTTAGTCCACTTTTGAGCGTCACCTTCTGGGTGGGTAACCCCCCTTCCTTTTCACATTCTCTAGGCTTCATCCGCGCAAAGAAATAACCCCTGCCAGGGGCGTGTGCCGGTATCTTTCCGCCCGGACTTAGCATACGAGGATTAACTACATGCGTACTCCACGCCCCGAGGCCAGTGTCCGTCCACCTTCACGCCTGCCATCTCGCGTCAGCCTTTTGCTAGTTAGGACTTCCAATTGAAAGACCGAGTTATTCCAGGGATGTAATCCCGGCGCACAGCACAGGGAGTTACTAACTGTTTTTTTTTACCCTTTACAAGTACTTCTCAGCATGTATAAAGCGTTAGATTTTTTTCTGGTTTATGACATAATATTTAGGTGCGATCGCAACAGTTCCGATCAAGGGCGTCGCCAGCCGATGGCCAGCCGTTGGCCTAGGAGCGGGGGGGGGAGGGGGGGGGGTGCCAGTTGTGGGAAAAGTATGTATTTTTTTTTTGAATTTGGCTACATTAATTGAATCTATAGGGATCTATTGGGGGGGGGGGGGCCACTGCCCCCCTACCCCCCTCCTGGCGACGCCCTTGGTTCCGATGACAGCGACTTCCGCATCAACCTGGACGTCAGTGGCTACAACCCCCAAGGACAGGCATCTCTCCGTCGAAGCCAAGATGGAGCGTAGTTCAGAGGATAGCAGCAAATTCTTTCAAGTGGTCAAGCGTGAGTTCACTCTGCCTGATAATATTGAAACAGTCTCTTTGAAGTCTTACATTAATCACGATGGCATTCTAACGATTGAGGCGCCTTTGAAACAAGAAAAACCCAAGGAGTCGCCAATCTCTAAAAATTAATTACATGGTAGTACTTTTTGTATCTTCATTCAGGTTTTATCTGGACTTCACCTCCTCAGGCGTAAGTGGAACCCATCGGCCCGTTTACACCTTTATCTTGTTCGGTAGCTGTTTTGTTTTAGCTTTTGTCGTTTCCTTTTCTATCACTGCATTACCTGTTGTTTTTGCATTGGGGCTGAGAACTACGGGTCCAGAGTGTATCTTCTCTGGACGGCCGGCCGCTCATGTGTCGTCACCCCTTCTGGACGACTGCACCCACGCGTCCTGCCTCGCACGGCCGAGTGGGGCACGCAGGCAGAAGGTCCTCTCAAGAGGAATATTGATAGAAACATTTTCATAATTCTACGTTTCAAATCCACACATCATCAAATTCCAGTTTCGGACTTTAAAAACGAAATGGAAGAATAATCATAGTTAAAAAGGACTAAACGAAATGTTTTTACATGCTTTATATTAGCTTCACCTGTATGTTTGTTTGTATGTTTGTAACCGACTCCTTTGGGTGCGATTTTGACCCACTTTAAAAGGCCAGATTTAATTCAAACTTTGTAGATTTATCGAGGACTAATGACAATACACTTATTTGTTAAGATTATTCCATTATTAAATTTGCAAAATAATATTTTTGTCAATTTATATAATTTCACAAGAAAAGAGTTCGCACATGACCGAAATGGTTTTCTTTACAATGTGCGAACTCTTTGCTTTCAGTTTGTCTTTGGCGCGATATAAACAAAGCCTACTAAATATTGTGACATATAATTAAATGAAAAGTGAGAGTGGGTTATGATTATTGTGAATAATATACTTTCTGGAAAAGATTATATTATCAGTAGTATATGAATGTATGTCCGGAAACAGGATTCAGGATGTGGAGCCTGCGGAGCCGACCGCCAACTTGGATTGTGACGTCACGGCGGCCATCCTGGACTCAAAATTCCTCAAAATTCCTCAAAAATGACTCAAAATGACTCAAAAATTCCCGTTTTAAGAAAATATTTCCCGTTTTCGAGGGAAAAATTCCCGATCCGAGGGAAAAATTCCCGTTTTAATCCTCAAAAATACCAGGAGTTAGAAATGTCCCCATAGTGGCTAAATTCCCCCAAGGTCATGCCGCTCTAAGCCACTTGTGGGGAGCTTTGACCTTGACCTTGACCCCAGCAGCCATTTTGGATCCGCCATTTTGGATCCGCCATCTTGAATTACGTCATTTTGTTTTCTCGAACTTTCCTCCATTTTGTTTTCCGCCATTTTGAATGATGACGTCACCGTTGCAATTTCCGTTACGCCCGCCATCTTTAACTTTTTTTATTTATTATCCGATTTTAATGAATTTTTTTAAAAATTATAAAAAAATTAAATAAATAAAATTTTAATATATTTTTTTTTAAAAAACATACATTTACGACACGGAGCTCGAGTCCTCGGTTCGAACCCGACGGGTGCAAAAAATTAAAAATGGCGAGAGGCTCCTTCCCCCCGTGGTGGGTGCTGGCAGACTGACCCCCACCACTTATGTTAAAGTATATATCTTCACCTAGTATAACATCATGTCCGCCATCTTGAAATTTGGACGCCATCTTGAAAATCTTTATTTATTATCCGATTTTAATGAAAAAAATTCCAAAATTCATCAAAAAATTAACTTATTTCAATTCTGTTTTATTATATCGATGTACGTCCTTGGTTCGATTCCCGGCGAGAGTAAACGGTCGATCCTTCCTCCATGAAAGCTACCTAGACTGATCTACCACCACCAGTACCAAGGTATATATCATCAACTGGTATGACGTCATGTCCGACATCTTGTCTTCATCCGCTGGAGACCACCATCTTGTTTTCGTCTGCTAGAGTGTGCCGATCCCATGTTAGTATAATTATCTGGTCACCATACTTTTGTCCTCAACTGTTGACCTTGAACTTTGACCTTGACCTTGAATTTTGACCTTGACCTTGAAATTTGACCTTGACCTTGAAATTTGATCTTAGAACTTTGACCTTGACCTTGAAATTTGACCTTGACCTTGAAATTTGACCTTGACCTTGAAATTTGACTTTGTCCTGGAAATTTGACTTTGTCCTTGTCGACCATCATTGATTCGATATTTTATGTTCAGTACATGCTACCAGGAGCTACCACCTGTCGGAGTATGCCATCTTGTGTGTGTACTTGTATTATAGAGTACATTTCCATCTGGATAATTATATCCTAACCCGCTACAGTGCAGTAATCAATTATTACCGAGGTGCCCCCGCCATCTTGAAATTCTGCCGCCATCTTGAAATTCGGCCGCCATCTTGAAATCATGTAATAATGTAGCTATAAAAGTGGGAAAAAATCCAAAATTCATCAAAAAAATCACTCATTAACTTACATATTGATTCGATCCGCTCCAGTCCTTGGTTCGATCCCTGAATGATGCAAAACATTTAATTTTATGTAAAAAAATAATAATTTCAATAAACCATGTTCAAAATTCTTAAAGAGACTTTAAATCCTCTACTACCATCATCATATCAGACATCAAGACCACCATATTTGAAATTCGTAATTGTAATGCTAGAGATTCGGGAAAAAGTTCAAAATTCATTAAATAAATTTGTAATCTATATACTGATTGATTAGATCGACTTAGGTCCTTGGTTCGATCCCTGGCCGATACAAAACAACTTTAAGTTTATAAAAGTACCAGAAAAGTGTAAGGTTAGAGAAATAAAACACCTCAAAGTCTTTTACAAACATAATATTTATTACACAATTTCTATCCTACTACAGGATCACTTGCGAAAGCTAGCAATCTTATAAACATTTAGCCCTGCATAGACGTGCAACGACTACTTCTTAGCTCCAACAGCTCCAAATGCTCCAACAGCTCCAACAGCTCCAACAGCTCCAACAGCTCCAAATGCTCCAACTGCCTTTTCTTTCAACAGCTCCAATGATATTGGGCTACAATGCTACGAGTCTAAGAGACTACGAGGCTACAAGGCTACGAGTCTAAAAGGATCTAGCTGGTTCCGAGTTATACATGGCTGCGAGACTGCATGACTAAAAGACCGCATGGCTACGAAACTATTTATGTCAATGAAGCTACTCGGCTCCAACACGCAATGTACACACAGTACACACAGGAAACGGAACGTACACACAGTACACACAGGAAACGGAACGTACACACAGTACACACAGGAGACGGAACGTACACACAGTACACACAGGAAACGGAACGTACACACAGTACACACAGGAAAACGAAATGTACACACAGGAAACGTGACGTACACACAGGAAAACGGAACATACACACAGTACACACAGGAAAACGGAATTCACACACAGGAAAACGAAATGCACACACAGGAAAACGAAATGTACACACAGGAAAACGGAATGTACACACAGGAAATCGGAACGTACACACAGTACACACAGGAAACGGAATGATCACACATACAGTAGCGGAAACACAGGCTTATTTGGAAATCAGGATACAAGAAATAAATCATACTTTTTTAAAATATAAATAATTTTTTTATTTTTCATTAGTACACACATGACAGTTAATCAAATGATTATTGTATGTAGCCAGCGTTCCGAAGTTCTTTAAGTATGGTCGATACTTCCACGATATGCGAGTAGTTCCCTCTACGAACAGATGCCACCATCAGTCTTAGCCGGTCAACCAATATGTTTGGATCTTTCCATGATGTGGAATCAATCTCTTCTGCCACCATCTTCATTGCTTGTTTATTATAAATATTATTATCTCTGGTGTCTTCCGTTTTAACACCAACCTCAGGGTTACTTTCATCATCTAGCCAGCGATCATCACAAGCTTGATCAGATTTATTTATTATAACACGACGTTTCCATCGCTTCGGTCTCAGGACCCCACCACATTCTTCGATCTTGTCAGCTTTAGGTTCTGCATCACAGTCTATGCCTTTGTAAACAGCCTCAGAGTCACTGTAGCAATCACCGTAGAAGACATCCTCTTCACCCAGATTACTGCAAGAACTCGATATCGTTGATGTCGAAGTGTCTTCATCGCCTGTATGCTTCCTTTTCAGGAGTCCACCATTTATACAAAGTATGGAGGATCTGCTAAATATAGGCTTGAATGTATTCTCACTTTTCACGGTGTTGATACCTTCATTAGTTTCAGTCTTCCCGATACCATCAACATCCTTCAATATTTGTTTCTCGTCACGATCGGTGTGCTAAGGCTTCCATCTTTTCTATATTAATAATATTATTTGTCTTAAAATCTCCGCGTCCGTGTCACTATCACAGACGTAAAGACATCATCATCGTAGCTGTCATCAATATTATCATGAGCTGCATCAATATCACTCATTTTATGATATCGTTTCCACATTTCAGTTGTCAGAGATTAACCACAATCTATGATCTTGTGAGCTCCATTCTCATTTTCTGTAAAAGCCTATGAGTCCCAGTTTTATTATTTAATCTGTCAACCCATCATCACAAACTCAATTAAATCATCTTAGTATATAGAAAAAAAATCATCAAAGTTCCTTTCATTTAATCTTGGGAACCACATCATCCTTTCCACATATAGTGTAGTTTCTTGAGCCCAAGAGTCTTTCATTATATATACCATGCAGTGTTCTTCAAGAGATGTGGTATACCACCATTTCTACATACAAATCCATCCTATCATTGATTTGTTTACACATAAAAAAACCTTCACGCTATTTTTACATGTTTTATTAAATTATCTCTTCGACTAAAATAATTACCACACATAGTAATTTCTACAAAGGACACTTTGTCCAAGACATTTTAACCATAATCTGTCTGAAAACAACCATGTCCCATCTATATCACAAAGGAAACCAAGGTTAGTGGAGATAGGTCAAACAAGTGCTAGTCACTCATAGGGTAAGAACCATGTGTTCGATACCTATCTCAGTCATTGTAACATCTATGTATTTTTCTTACCTCATGTAGAAAAATATGTTCCAATGCATACGAATTTAAACTTATTCACGTGCGACTAGTCAAAAGTACATAAATTCAAGCACGTCAACCGCAAAAAAAATTCTCAAGGATAGAGACAAAGACTTCTCGATCGAGACACGCCTACCATCACCAGCAAATGAACATTGACCCCTCGCGCGAAAATCGCAAGCTTGCAGAATGCTGCGACACTCATATGTTTTGCTCGAGACATGCATACATCACGTCGCTAGCCTTCCAACTCAGTACACGTAAAACTCCAGTGAAATCGTAATCCAGCATACGTAAAGTACTTGCTGGAACCACTTCAAAGTATACATCACTGAACCAGAGCAGAAAATCAGCCTACGTATGTATATCTTGCTACCTACAAAAATAAATGTATAGCACATATACGAGAGGAGTCGATTCCTACATACCATACTCAATACTCTGATAATTATAAGCAGCAAAATATTTCAAATCATGACCCCGGCCAGTATACATTCATTTTCCCATGTTGTAAAAATTCATGTTAGTAATCAGCAACAAAGGAGTGAGTAACTTTGACGAAGAACCGCTTTCCAAGTATCCGGAATCTTACTGATACAGCCCATACAGTGCACCAGCATACCCCGAAGTGTGGTGAATTGATTAACATCATTTAATTTTTTAATATCACGTCCGTAGTGTACACCAATATATGTCAGGTTACGATTTAAGACCATAAATTTCCCACAAGTCTGTTAGTTTTATTTCGGGAAGTAATAAATTATTTCTCAAAAATAATAAATCAAGTTCCTATCTGATTTGCTCTAATGTTACGGCATTACCTGTACCTGCACATTACCAAAACATCTCCCATAAAAATCTTAAGAATGCAGATGGCATACTCAGACAAAAATAATTTTAGCAAAAAAAAACAGTCTTCAGAATTATTGATAAAAAAAAATAATACACACAAACAAGACAAAACGGACATTTCAAATCCGACCTTAATTACGTGTCACATGTAGTTTATTGCATTAAGATGATTGAAGTAGGTTAAGAAAAATATATAAAAAAACTCTTTAATTCTTTAATTTATTTAAAATTTTACATTTATACACATTAAAATCTGACACTGTATATATATTTTTTACATTTCTCAGTCCATGCGACATTCAATATTATTAAAATAAATTATTATAGTTCGTATTAAGAGTGAAAAAATACAAATAATTCATACAGATCACGATACATCAGTTCAGGAGTGTAACACCTTATAGGGTCAGAAATTATGATAGAAACCCGTCTTTACAAAATTGATAATGTTTTTTCAAGTAAAATTTTCGTGTAACCTGTACACCGCACTTCTCACACAGAAATTTTACACGGTCAAGATTTCTTCTGCAGCCATGCCTTTCATGGATGCATGTACTTCGTACTCGTTCAAAACGTTTACCACAGTAGCGGCACTGATACAGATACTCATCGCAATTACCATCGCTTCCCCGATGTACAACTTGCAAATGAACTTTGCTTTTACAATGCCTAATAAAATTACTTTTGTTTGTGAAATGTACACCACATGGCTCACACGGAAATGTCAAACGATTGTTTCTTCTACAGACATGATTTTCATGTCTTCTTGCATGTTGTCGGTATTTAAAACTTTTGCTACAGTACGTACACAGATGTCTCGTCGTTAGACCGTTAGTCACCAACGGCTCGGAAAGTATATTACTTTCAATGTGCACTGCTGTTGTAGACGACGAAGTCCCGTATGTTGCATGAGCTGGATATTTCCCAGTCGACATTGACAGATCATCTGTACTGGATGCCAAATAATCTGAAGTATACACGACTGATGCAGAAGCTGGGAATTGCTCACAAAATGTTTTATTTACGAAATGTGGTGTATTTGCAGGTATCGGAGTCTCCTCTGCGTTCGATAATGAACACATTGAAGTCTCTTGGAGTGAAGAGACAGTAGATACAGCCATCATCGGGATCTCTGGAGATGGTAGCTTCGTTACCATCGGAATCTCTGGAGCTTCCCTCATCGTTGTCATAGGGATCTGCTTCGTCATCATCGCCTCCGTCGTCAGGGACCCCGGTGAAGACGCGAGACCCTCCGTCAAGATCTCTGCAGTCGTTGACCCCGCCACCATTGGGATTTGTACCGATTTCGACGTTGCTACCATTGAGTTCGGATACACATCAATATTCATATACCAGACTTATATGCAGACGAGCCAATCCATCAGATCTGCACTGTACCACTACAAGAGGTGGACTGAGGGACCTGCTGTCTAAGACTCGCTTAAATAACAGTGTCCGCTTGTATAATACGCAAGGCAATACATCATCCATTGTTATTACTTTAAAAAAATTAGGAACTTCAAGGAATAAGAATTTAAATTATATATACAAACAACTAATCACACATCCTACATACACGGTTAATTTAGACTTAATAGAGGAGCAAGAGTCTGTAATCAATAGAACTTTCAGAATCCAAACAAAATTTAAACTACTCAAATGTAAATTTTATTATGTACAGCTACACATAACCTCCAACTGACTCCAAATTTCTACAACACATGACTAAATTATTTTATCCGATACCAGGCAAGGTCCAAAGTCAATTATTTTTTGTACCTCTCATCTACAGTTCAGGGGAGCTTCAGTGCTGATATAGCTACAGCCAAGACATGCTCAGTACCACACATCTTCAAAATCCTAACCCTTCAAAGTCGATCCTTGTTAAGCCTCACGACAAAAGTCTCCGAAACAAGAGACCTACTCTATAATTTTACTAGACATTTTTAAGCTTTTCATAGCACACATCGATAAATATCTTCGTAAATAACCCAAAATATTATCAGAACACTAGCATTCGATTTATGCACATACTGTGGGTCACCAACATATTCATCAACACATGACCATTCTACATTAAGCTCCCCACTTACTTCCATCAGTCTACTAGGCTCCACGCTGCACACATAAACTAAAAGAAGTCAATTAACAACCTATTATTTATTTACATTCGAATATTTAACAGCATACCGTCGACTAGTAAAATAAGCCTGACAGTGAACATGTTAGCAAAGTTTAATTGTATATAGGATCAGGAATCCAATGAACATTCAGAACCTAGCTACACATACACAGTGCTGGATGCAAGGAATTCTACACTCATTAGCCATCACTGACACTCATATTACATCATAGGCACTTGAGTCAACACTCATTTTCCATCATTAACATGCACACAAATGCAAATTAACCACCATCGACACTCAATCCAACACACACTTTCCATAATCTAATCTCAATTCGGCACTCATTTTCCATCATCGACACTCAATTCAACACTCACTTTCCATCATCGGCACTCAGTTTCCATATTCGACACTCAATTCAACACTCATTTTCCATAGTCGACACTCAGTTTCCATCATCGTCACTCATTTTCCATAGTCGACACTCAATTCGACACTCATTTTCCTTAATCGACACTCAATTCAACACTCATTTTCCATAATCGACACTCAATTCGACACACATTTTCCATAATCGACACTCAATTCGTCACTCATTTTCCATCATTGACACTCAATTCGACACTCAATTTCCATCATCGACACTCAATTCGACACTCAATTTCCATCATCGACACTCAATTTCCATCATCAACACTCAATTCGACACTCATTTTCCATCAAATACACTCAATTCGACACTCATTTTCCATCATAGACACTCAATTCGACACTCATTTTCCATAATCGACACTGAATTCGACACTCAATTTCCATCATCGACACTCAATTCGACACTCATTTTCCATCGATGACACTCAATTCAACACTCATTTTCCGTCATCGATACTTAATTATACATACTCCTTCCTTCTTCGACACTCATTTTCCATCATCTACATACAGTAAAATGGAAACTTTCCACACACACACACACAGAGAGAGATATATATTAATATATTCATACTCAACTCAATTCTTTAAAGTAGCAAACACATGAACTTTATTAGAGCATGAATAACGACACATTTTATTAACAATTTTTAAAATTATATTTATATCAAAAATACAAAAGTATAAAAATTCGTCAGTCAATAAACATTACTAACTTATTATATACCCTGAAATTCTAAGTTCATCAAGAATAGTCCACGTTTCTTTGATAACTGATAAAATTTCGTCATCTTGCGAAACAAGTAAAAGTCGCAACCTGTTCACCAACACGTTCGGGTCTTTCCACGATATATAATCAATTTCACTTGATGACACCATCTTCTTCGATTGTTTGCTGAACATATTCTGAAAATTGTTGTAATAATGATTATGATAATTTGTATCTTCATCATCGCTGCTGTCCACATCTTTATCAAACACACTGACATCTTCATCTTGCATATCCCAGTATTTCGAATTTTTGACATTGGAGTACCGTCATTGGCATCAAGCTTACTTGCTAAATTTCCAAAAAATATTCCAAAGTCCGTAGAAGTCTACTATAAGACGTCTTGTCACTTTTTCTGGAGATGTTACTTTCATTATCTTCTACCTTACTTATATCTCCAACACCATTTAAGCTATATCCTTTCTCAAGATCTGGAGAGATTTTAACACAATCGCTTTAAGGCTAGGTAGATCAATTTCATTGTAAGACATACTGTCCCCGAGCATATCGTCTCCATCTATGTACTTTATCTACTGAACGAGCTTGGCTGTACAAGTTTTATAGTGTCTTTTTAAATTCTCTCTTCGTGTCATCCGCCTACCACACTTGCCACAACTTAGTATTTGACGGAATGGACTTTTAACACAATCGTTCTTTTCATGTCTACGAGCATTATAGCTTTTATCAAAGTATTTGCTACAGTATGTACAATGTCCTTCAGATCGAGATCGATATTTGAGTATCGTACCTTCACTAGACTGTACGTACTCCATAATGGTTGAATAGCCACTAAAAGTATTTTTTAGGTACTTCGTATTTTTATGTATGAACATTCATCAACTATTTACGAAAAAAGATTTTTTTTCTCATTTTGACTAAAAAACTCATGTTCCACGTAGTTTTACTACCCACCTTCATATTTCCTCATATGTTATGTTGTAAAAGCAACCAAAGTTCGTTGTAGGTTATGGAATGCTCACTCACGATCTCTTGAAAAAGGTGTGCCTCCCTAGATCTCAAGAGGAAGAACATTGACCTTATTTAAAAATTAGTGAATAATACCATAGTCTAGCAAGAATCACAAGATAATCTATTTTCATATTAGCAACCATCATGTATCAGTTGTCTGTATAAGCAGTCAATGATTTGTGTGGGATGCAGGATGCTCCCTAACGATCGCAACAGAAGGAGGGCTTCGCTAGAACTCAAGGGGAAGGGAAATCTTCGTGTGTGATAGCGTTTCTCAGTTGCTTCATGACGTAATAATCGTCTGATTAATGAACTTTTGTTTTTGCCTGATTTCCACCTGTTAAAATTCTTTTTTAAGTGTTGATTTGATAATATGACTTCGGAAATTTATACGAAACTCTGAATAAAATTACCTATCTTAGACACCAAGGACAATGCAGTTTGTCCTTCATGTTAAAGCTTCTCAGCTGTCTCAAAGCATATTATTTTTCTGAGTAAGGTTATTATTTTTTAAATCCACCTGATAAAAATATTGTATGTGCTGATTTATTGACAGAATTTCACTAATTAAATGTAACTCTGAATAGAAATGTCATGACTCATTAAGTAAAAAATCCTTCATGCAGGGATAGATTTCTCACAAATAATCAGGAGCACTCGGAGAAAACCATCAGATTTCTCACAAATAATCAGGAGCACTCGGAGAAAACCATCAAATGTCTAGTCAAGTATAATCAGAAGCACTCGGAGAAAACCATAAGATGTCTAGTCAGGTATAATCAGGAGCACACGGAGAAAACCACCATAATATTGTCAAGAATAATCGGAAGCACACGGAGAAAACCATCAGGGAGGATGTCGTTTATAAACATCATAAATTACCAATTTTTTTTTAAAAAGTCCAAATTTAATCCTGCTTAAGCAAAGAGTTCACAAGTCAGCTTGTGAACTCTTTGCTTAAGCAACATGAGAGTTCTAGCACAAGTCAGCTTGTGAACTCTTTGCTTAAGTAACATGAGAGTTCTAGCACAAGCCCGCTTGTGAACTCTTTGCTTAAGCGACATGAGAGTTCTAGCACAAGTCTGCTTGTGAACTCTTTGCTTAAGCAACATGAGAGTTCTAGCACAACAGCTTGTGAACTCTTTGCTTAAGCAACATGAGAGTTCTAGCACAAGTCAGCTTGTGAACTCTTTACGATAATCCGTACACTACATATTTACCAAATGTTGTTTCTTTCGTTAAATAGAGAAACACAATTACGTCTTTGTTTCATTTTACCAATTAGAGTGAAACATTATTATAAAACAACATTTTCTGCAAATATTTCACGAAACATGGAAAAATTGAGGTTTGATTTTGCTGTGAAACCAACAGCATATGGGAAATCAAACACCATATGCATAACCTCATTAGCTAAACCTGATGGGCAGATTTTTGAAATTCCACACGAACACCAATCTGAAAATCTACACCAAGCAGTTACAAATACTCCAAACTATGCCAAGGTCAGTAAATCATTAAATAAAAGACATCAAACCCGGAAAATATGGATAAGTTTGACAGATGATATATCAAAAACATATTTGGATAGAGAGAAAAACTTACAGTTTAAGGATTTTTACCTGGAAGAAATTGAGGAAAAAAAAGTGCTGAATCTATAGCTAGTGGATAAAATAAAAAATTGGAAAAACCGTTAGAAAAATTTATTGAAAAAAAAAAACCTATATCTGAAACTCAAAATTTAGGGAAAATTACAAAATATTTCATGATTGAGACATTCACGGGCAGAAACTCAAATGCTTACCAGTGGATTAAAGATTTCAACAAAGAATGTGAACGTTTCCTAATCAAAGAAGACAAAAGAAAATAGAAATTTTAAAACATTTCTTAGAATACTCCAGTGTAGTTTGGTACAACTGCATGCAAATGAAACTTACAGTGGAATCGGACTGGAACAAATGGGAGAAAATATTTTGTGAGACATTTGCAAACAAAGGATGTTCACCCATCAGATATGCTGAATTAGAATAAACATCAATGACTTCCCGAATATATTGATTTTCATAGCAGGATATTGAAATTATTGAGGTACTATAGTTCTTCAACACGCTATATTGGATATATATTTTAGAAGCAGCCAATATCTACTCAAATTCACTTTAATAGCAAATTCATGTAATAAATAAATAATTGAGCCACATATGGAGACACTTCTGAGGTAAAACAATATTAATCTATTTTATTTTAACTGCAGCCAATATCTAGTCAAAACATACTTTAATAGTAAATTGATGTAATCACTATCAAGTTTTTTTACATTGTTATAAAATTTCTTGCATACGTCGATAAAGAAGTATCACTTTAAATTATAAAAAAACCAAACTAAAAAGTAGAAAATAAATAATAGTTTTAAAAAACTAAAAAAAAGCTTTATGTAGAAAACCAAACTAAAAAATAGAAAATAAATTTTAATAAATTTGAATTAAGAATAGTGTAATAAATTTTAATAAATATAAATTAATAATAGTGTATATAAGAAAAAAATTATTTTATTTAAAAAAAAGCGTGGGGTGCATGGTGTCAATAGTTATAAATATTTAATTGACGTATATCAGTAGAAGGATTATCATTTCGATAATATCTTAAAGAGCACCCCACACTTTTTTTTAAAAATAAAATACATTTTTTCTTAAATAAACTATTATTAATTTATACTTATTACAATTTTTTACACTATTCTTAATTCAAATTAATTAAAATTTATTTTCTATTTTTTAGTTTGGTTTTCCATATAAAGTGTGTTATTTTTAGTTTTTTTAAACTATTATTTATTTATTTTCTTTCAGTTTTACGAGTTTTTCATTGTTTAATAATGTGCTTATATATTGTTACGACCTATTTAGGCAGAACTGGGTTGGTAAGGGATAGCCCAGTTATGTTTTACAATTACATTTTATTACAGTTTTATTAATTACTAATATTTACATTACTAATAAATAATTGTACTTAAAAAGGCCCGATAACCAATCACTGGCACTTGAAAATGTTTATTCTAAAGTCACTCAATGTCTGTCCAGTTCCACAGTTCACACTCCTCACCGGAGCTAGGCTCAACAGTGGTTCGCCTCTTACCCCGCGCCTGTCCACACACACAGTCTCGCGCCACTCAGTCGCACTCTCTCATCCCGTCGCTCCGAAACGCGCCACTCTCGAGGGGGTCTCTCACCCTCTTCGCCGACGTCGCACCTCCCTGCACTCGCGGAACTCTCCGAACACTCGGAACTGCCCGAAACTCTCGTGGCATTCCAGGGCGGGACTGCCGTGGAGGACGGCGTCGCTTTTTATGTACCTGGAGCGCCCTTCTCGAACCGACGAAAGCGGCCGTGACGAGTCGCGTCATCCTGGTCCGACCCGACGCCCGAAACATCCAGAAAGGCGGCGCTCATTCACGCCACTCCACGCGGCGGCTCGCGGAATTCCCAAGGCCGCTCAGCGACAGATAACAGCGCTGAGGAAGGACGATGCGCGGGTAGCGTTGGGGGGATGGGGTAGCGACGACCCTTGTAATCCGGCCAT
Organism: Bacillus rossius redtenbacheri; assembly: GCF_032445375.1. Taxonomy (NCBI): domain Eukaryota; kingdom Metazoa; phylum Arthropoda; class Insecta; order Phasmatodea; family Bacillidae; genus Bacillus; species Bacillus rossius. The sequence goes on from NW_026962010.1 coordinate 16,779,589, forward strand.
GCGTGCGTGGCATGCTTTACGTCAGTGAAGTGCGCATAAAACGGCCCGTGACGCCAGTGGCCGTGCAGGGCCGCCAGCCAGCTCCGAACCCGGCATCGCGTTCGTAACAAAATTATAATTTTTTTTCTATAATCAAAGATGTACCGTAAATATCATGTAAGTTAATATATACCGACCGGCCTTTAGATTTTTTAAAATTTATCTTGGAACTAATCTAATGATTTTTGTTTATAATTTAATTTTATTCCTGCAATTGTTTTTTGTATTATCTTGTTTTCTACTGTTAAATCTCGCATGTGCAAATATACAAATGTCATCCAGATTTCCCTTATTTTCCTTTGCACACACATAGCATTGTGGTGTAGCTAAATTTTGTTTATGCCCCTAGACTTTACACCTCTGGCATTGTTAACGTAATGGTATTCACCAGTATGACTTCCAATATTATATATCTGTATAAGTCCTAAAGCGAATGGTAAAGCGTGGCGGCACAGAGCATTAATAAGCACGATACAACAAAATAAAGTCCAATAATAGAATATTCGATTGGTTTTACCATTGCAAAAATTATGCTTGAATGAAATATCAATTTATTTATATGCTAATTTTCGTAAGAAATACTCAGTATTATCTCGAAAAACATATTTCATGTATGGAAAAATTAATACAGCCATGTTTTGAAATACGTTATAATATATTCCTTCCAGCATTACAAACTCTCTCTTGGCACTGGTTCTATTGTAAATACAGGAAAAAAATCCCGTGTAAAGTGTATTTCTGAATGGCTTCAGCCAGTGGGAGCTGTAATGCATGGTACAACTATCAACAGCTTAATGAACACTCTTGAACACATTGTTACTTACCAGACAATAAATTTGATAGTTTCAAACACTGTGGACAAATTAATGCATGACTTGCCTAAAATTCCACTGAAATTACTTTTTTTGGTCATTTTAGAATATCTATTAAAATAATATATAGGCACTTATCTTACTAATCTATTAACAGGAACGCAGTACTGTTATGAATAGGGAACTTCGTCACTTTTCCTGTTATTACCACGAAAATTATAAGCGATTATTTAAACAAGAACAAGCTGTAAGTGCGTGTTAAATTGCTATGTGCATGGTATTGTCAGTTGTATGTGCGTTATAAAGAAGTTTGACATGATTCTATCCTGCTCATAGCTTCCTTGGAGGCAAGAAACCTCTTTAATAAGCGAGCGGTGACTAAGCGAAGAGACGTGAGAAGTAATATAATCAATACTAGCTTCGAAGTAAGCCAAGGTTTACTGTCATTTTATTAATTACTAGCACAAGTACCCTGCGTTGCCCGGGATTTACGCAGAATGAAGAGACTTAATTTCAGGGGTAGGGGATAATTTCTTTAAAATTATATATACAGTAATTTCCCTGGTAGCCTACTTATAATGTGAACCACACAACATTTCAACAAGTATCGCAGGATTATGCTTTATGAGGTGGGACAGGGGATAGTTTTTTAATTACTGTTTAGGCAGGGGATAGGCTACGGTTAGCTTCTTTCTTAGTCAGATTTAGACAGTAATTTTCCTAGTATTTTGATTTTGAATATCAAGTGTGAAAAATATCATCAAAATAACACAATTCTGCTGTAAAAGCTGGGAAAGTGGGATGGTAATGTTTTGATAAAAGGTTATGTAGACAGCTAGTGACCTCTTGTTTTGAAGGTCAAGTGAGCAAACTTTCAAGATCAGATTAAAAATTTTGATTTTTATAAAAAAAAACACAATTTTTGCACACAATATTTGGTATATAATTATGATCATATGTTTGAAACCATTTGAGCTATAACAATGAGATGTCCAAATTAGTTCTATATCAAATATCTAAAACTTATTTCAGTTTCAAGTCAATAGCATAACAAATTTTGAGTTAAATCACTTCGAGCAGACAGTTAAAACATTGTCAACTAACTTCAGACGTGGTTTACGTATCCGATTTGACAACAGGAAAAGTATTTATTATTTAATAGTTCAATAATCCCAGACATACACTTTTATTTTATTTCTTTATCTGTTTGGTATAGTTAATTTTTTCTTTTGGCGCTCTGCTATAGCTGTGCATATGTTTGGCGCCCCGCAGCCACGCTACATGGTCGCTACCGTGCCTTGAACTACATTCACGCCGGAACACAATGGCGTCATGCTGGAAAGTAGTGTGCAGTAGTTCCTTCGGGCGCGGGGTGTGGGGTGCGGAGCCGGAGCCGACCGCCAAGTGCTCCAGTCCCTCCCAGCAGCAGCAGCTGCCAGCTACATCTCATGACGGCACGTACGGAGCACCATTGTCGAGGCCGTCGGCTCCGCTGATGTCGATCGCCTCACGTCGACCGTCTCCGACACCAATCACGGAGAGAGCGCCACCGTCGTGCCGGAGCGAGGGGACTGTGGCCCCTGGCAGTGATGCCGGAGCGAGGGGATTGTGGCCCCTGGCAGTGATGCTGGAGCGAGGGGACTGTGGCCCCTGGCAGTGATGCTGGAGCGAGGGGATTGTGGCCCCTGGCAGTGATGCTGGAGCGAGGGGACTGTGGCCCCTGGCAGTGATGCTGGAGCGAGGGGATTGTGGCCCCTGGCAGTGATGCTGGAGCGAGGGGACTGTGGCCCCTGGCAGTGATGCTGGAGCGAGGGGACTGTGGCCCCTGGCAGTGATGCTGGAGCGAGGGGATTGTGGCCCCTGGCAGTGATGCTGGAGCGAGGGGACTGTGGCCCCTGGCAGTGATGCTGGAGCGAGGGGATTGTGGCCCCTGGCAGTGATGCTGGAGCGAGGGGACTGTGGCCCCTGGCAGTGATGCTGGAGCGAGGGGATTGTGGCCCCTGGCAGTGATGCTGGAGCGAGGGGACTGTGGCCCCTGGCAGTGATGCTGGAGCGAGGGGATTGTGGCCCCTGGCAGTGATGCTGGAGCGAGGGGACTGTGGCCCCTGGCAGTGATGCTGGAGCGAGGGGACTGTGGCCCCTGGCAGTGATGCTGGAGCGAGGGGATTGTGGCCCCTGGCAGTGATGCTGGAGCGAGGGGACTGTGGCCCTGGCAGTGATGCTGGAGCGAGGGGATTGTGGCCCCTGGCAGTGATGCTGGAGCGAGGGGACTGTGGCCCCTGGCAGTGATGCTGGAGCGAGGGGATTGTGGCCCCTGGCAGTGATGCTGGAGCGAGGGGACTGTGGCCCCTGGCAGTGATGCTGGAGCGAGGGGATTGTGGCCCCTGGCAGTGATGCCGGAGCGAGGGGACTGTGGCCCCTGGCAGTGATGCTGGAGCGAGGGGACTGTGGCCCCTGGCAGTGATGCTGGAGCGAGGGGATTGTGGCCCCTGGCAGTGATGCCGGAGCGAGGGGACTGTGGCCCCTGGCAGTGATGCCGGAGCGAGGGGATTGTGGCCCCTGGCAGTGATGCTGGAGCGAGGGGACTGTGGCCCCTGGCAGTGATGCTGGAGCGAGGGGATTGTGGCCCCTGGCAGTGATGCTGGAGCGAGGGGACTGTGGCCCCTGGCTGTGATGCTGGAGCGAGGGGATTGTGGCCCCTGGCAGTGATGCCGGAGCGAGGGGACTGTGGCCCCTGGCAGTGATGCCGGAGCGAGGGGATTGTGGCCCCTGGCAGTGATGCCGGAGCGAGGGGACTGTGGCCCCTGGCAGTGATGCTGGAGCGAGGGAATTGTGGCCCCTGGCAGTGATGCTGGAGCGAGGGGACTGTGGCCCCTGGCAGTGATCTGCTCGGCGAGACGGGGTGGGACGAGAACACGCTTAGCTGCATGTACGAGGACGAGACAGGCAGTTCATCGCCGAAATGACGTGTCAGAGAGTGAAGCTATCCTCGAAGCCAGACGCTTTCTTCTAGACGAAAAAGATTTTTTTTTCAGTATTAAATAACTTTTGTGATTATTGTCAAACTTTATATAATATAAATTCAGATCCTCGACAATGGGAACCGCCAGTTCGCTCCAGAATAGAGAGAATGTTGTATTGTTGTGCGAGAGGGGTGAAGATCATATCGGCCTTCGAGGCGTTTGGTAAAGTACACTCGTTAGTGGCTCAGGACCAGGAGACAGAGTTGGCCTATTTAACGAAAGATTTCTGCTAGTTTACGAGCCGTAAGAGATAAGATAGGTCAACAAATCCCTGCCAGTGTACCTACAGCAGGACAATGGCGTTCAAGACTGCTTTCCATGCACCGAGTGCGACAGAGACATGTCTTCCGTGCCCGACACAGCGCACAAGAGGTCGTGGTGCTGGGAGCGACGAGAAGCATGCAGCAGGGTGGTTCCTGAGTGCTGTACCACTGTGATCATCTAGACGCTGGCTCTCCTGACCACGCAGTCAGCATTCCAGCTCCATGTGTGTGTATGCGTGTTGTGAGTACGACAATGACATTGTTGCTGTGCAACGTACAGTGTCTTACAGCCCAAGATAGGTACGTAGGTAATCAACTTGCAGTGACATCCGTCATCGGCGGTGAAGAAGTCAGGACTTACGGAATACATCTTTAAACCTCCTTACGAGTGGTCCGCTCTAGTGACACAATCATAAATTGATAGTCAAAAAATAACAAATGTAGTGCACGGACTCTCGTGGAATGATGGTGATGTTGACTATGAACAAATGAAATCTGTGCTATAGGACCTCGTCGACCCACATGATGATGATGTGTACGTTCTCGGAGATGAACAAAAATGTATCGTGAGTGAACTGTATAATTTCAAAATAATGACTCTACCTAAGCAAGGTAACTGTTAAACCTTCAACAGACTGATCAAAATGTATGAAAACCAAATTGAAAAAATGCGATGAATTTTATAAAGGCTTCCACTGTGCACATAGTAACAAACAAGTCCTTAGAGGCTGGTTTTATGGAAACCCGTATTACTAAAACTCATGTTTATAAATATTGTTTCCTCTATAAATGACCGGTGTGAGATGATGATGTAAATAAATATATAATTATATAAACGTTTTTCTCAATTAAAACCCAAAGCCTTTGTCTCTCTATACTATAAAAAATATTTCTTTGATTTATACGATTTGATATTCAGGTTGTGTGTTTGGTTTATATAAACAAATAATTCATAATACACATGAAGTCAAAATTTGTCACATACCTTTGTCCTAAATATCACAATTCGGGAACAATAACCATTCAGTTTTTTGTTTAAAAAATCTAATTTTAAATACTAACACCCAAGTTGCATAAAAAAAAAGGTCGAAGTGCATATACCAGAGTTGAACTTACTGTGAAAACCATCACAGGAAAAATTATAAACAAAAAAAATTACAGCACGTCTCCTTTAGGTAAACCACATTTTTATTCACGAGCTCAATATTCCTGTTACATATGAAGTCAGTAATAAAAATAACTTTATTCGTCATTTTTCCCAAGTTCATGGCTAGCTACGTTCTCAATTTCTGTGAAAGCTAGTGTTTCCAGTATTTTTTAATTCTTCACCTCACATCACAAAAAAATTAAATTGGTTAATTATAAAGGTAAAAAAACTAAGAACTATACATTAAATCTTAGGAACCTCATATTTTCCCCCTATAGTATAGTTTCCTCGACGTAAGAGTCTTCATACCTTTCATTATAGACTATGTAGTGTTTTTCAAGCGTGTAATAATTAATTAGCAGTTCTACACGGATCCGTTCTAACATTTTTTCTCACTATGAAACAAAAAAAAAAAACCTACCTGCACAGGACTTTACGTGTTTTATTAAATTGCCGCATACTACACCGACTACCACACTTAGTATTTTCTGCAAGGAGCTCGCTGCTCAAGAATATTTTTATCGCCATCACCGGAAACAAACATGATTATCATAAGAAGCTAGCACACACGCACACACCAAGTGATAGTCACTCATGCGTTAAGGACCATGTTTTCGACACCTACCTCGGGCATAGAAGCAACTTTGTACCTATTTTTTTCCTTGTCTCGTGTAGAAAAATAACTTCCAATACATGTGAAGTTAAAAGTATTCACGTACGACTAGTCAAAGTACCTGAATTCAAGCTCGTTGGAAAAACAAAGGTTTTAAGAAATGTTCAGGCTCGGCCAGAGCATGGGTGGGATTGGGTGGACCCCTGGGTCCAGGCCAGCCCTGTTTATTTTAAAATGTTTAACTATTATGATTATTTACAAACTATAAAAAAGCATATTAAATATTTTTTTTTATTAAATTAGATCTTAGAAGATTCTACACCTACAGCTAATTTTATTTTTTCCGCGATTATTTTCATTTTTATCTCATTGTGTGAAATAAATATACATACTCGCTGTGTTTTTTATAAAAGTAAAATAATTTTATAAATAAAGCTTAGTTTGTACTTATAAAATAGTAACCATAATTATACCCTGTATTTTCAGGTTAACTAACAGTCTAAAAAGAGTGTAGGTAAGAAATAACCATGCAATTATAATGTAGCACGTGACTGTCAAATTGGCGGGGGGGCTCCAGTCCTGGGTCCAGGGCTCGTAGTCGACTGTGTGGGCCACGGACCAGAAGCAGGCCAGCAAGACTCGACTGTCTCTGTGGAGCAGGAAGACGTCTCCCCGTGTGCGGGAGCTGCAAGCCTGCACTGCATAGCGCCGCGGCAGCCAGATGTTCGCTCGAGATAAGATACGCAGCGCGCCGCTAGCCCGCCATCACGTCGAAAAATTCGGTGAAATCACAATCCAGCACGTGTAAAGTACGTGTTGGAACCACTTCAAAGTACGAAAAAACTGAAGCAGAGGAGAAAACGAACCAACGAATGTATAACTTCCAACAAAAAATTTTTTTTGTAGAACATATACCGTTGTCGAACCGAGTTACCATACTGTGAAAGCTGACACTATGAAATTTATAAACTGCAAAAATTTTACAGCGAGCCACCATCTGACATAACATATTTTTCCTGTACCTAATATTGTTGTTAGGAATCTGTGATGGAGTGAGTAATTTGGACGAGAGTCGCTTACCAAGTAGTTTGATTCGCAACGATACAGTTCATCGAGAGCACCAGGTTATTTATTCACTAGGTTGGTTAATTTGGTAAACTTTTTATTGTAAATAATAGCCTACACAATTCTCTGAAGCCTATTTATTTTATTTTGAGGGTCGTAAAAAACTAATTCACAGAAATAATTATATCAGCTTTGCTCTAATGCTATGAGATTTTCTGTGCCAGCTTCATGGCATATTCATCACACGAACGTACACAAATTACAGGCTTAACAATCGCCCATATACATTTAAGGTAGCCAACTTATTCACATAAACGATTCCCATAACAAAATTTAAAGCATACAGATGGCATATTGAAACAAAAATGATGTTAACATAAAGAGCATACGGCATAACTGTAAAAAAAATACCTACCATCGAGACGAAATGCGCATTACAGACCTGACCTAATGTCAAAAATACTTGTGACATGTAGTTTAGTTAGCTAGGAAAAAGATGTAGGATTGAAAAAAATATATTTATTTATTTAATGATATTTAAAATTTTTTAAATAACACATTTTTACATACAGTAAAATCTGACACTTGTATTATGTATATACAATTCGTATACAGTTTATAGTCTATACTACATACATATTCCATTAAAAAAATTATTTTAAGTTCGTTTTTAGAGTGAAAATAATACAACTAATTCATACAGATCTCGATACAACTGTTGAGGAATGTGTTGATGTCAGATCCCTCCCTACCTTTACAAACTTTATAATGTTTATTCAAGTAAAATTTTAGTGTAACCTGCACACCGCACTTCTCACACAAAAATTTTACAAGGTCAAGATTGCTTCTGCAGCCATGATTTTCATGAATTTGTGTACTTCTTAGACGTTCAAAACCTTTACCGCAGTAGCGACACTGATACAACAGCGAACCAACATATTCCGATGCTATAGCTGTGGTTTGCGATATCATCACCCCCACTGAAGTCGTTACAGCAGTTGATTTCAAAAAACGTCTTGAGAAGCCTCGTCATGTGATGATGTAGTTGTTATATATGTCAGAAATCCTTCGTCATTTCCATCAGTTCCTCGATGTACAGCTTGCAAATAAACTTTGCTTCTACAGTACCTAGTCAAATTTGTTTTCTGTGTGAAATGTACACCACATTCGTCACATAAACATGTCGCACGATTAGCGTTCCTTATGCCACCGTGGTTTTCATGTATTCTTGCATTTTGTCGATTTTTGAAACTTTTGTCACAGTACCTACACAATTGACTCGACGATAGATGCTGGGTCATCAAATATATAAATTCGGAAAAATTCCAAAAATCATCAACAACATCACTCATTAAATTACTGATTGATTCGATGGATTCCTTACTTTCTTCGATACTTGATCGATGCAAAAAAATATTGAATTAAATATTTCATTAATTTACCATACAAGTGACAGGTTAAATAAAAAAAATACCGCAAGTTCTTTAACCAACAAAAATGTACTACATAATTTTTGCTGGTACAAAATCAAGCAAATTACTAAAGTCTTTAGCATTTCTCGATTTCTGCATCTGCTACCCACGAATTAAAACAAGGTGGGAAGACTAATCACTTGACGAAGGTTCGACCATTTATTATTTTGATAAACTTCTCAACCAATTACGTCTCGGAATGCATCGTAGGCTTAATTTCTTCGGCATAGAAGCCACCATAAATAGGTATGCAGTCCAAATCTTCAATATAGTAGGTTCTAGTTCAGATTCGTGAACGTGGGTCACAGGAAAAAGATCAGGACTCCAATTCGCAGTGAAACCTTTCTCGAAGACGCCTTTCTGTTTGAAGATTTGCACAATGTCATTGACATTAGCTTTACGCTTTTCCTGGTCCTTTCTTCTTCATGTTGGAAAACAATGTTCGAAAGAGGTGATTATCCGTTGCGTCTTTAGGCTTCATTTTCGTGGTACTATGCACAGTGGACTTGTATTCGCTTGCTTGTTTCGGTATCAAGCCCTTTGTAATTTCTTTTAGCTGTTAACTGTCGCCACATCTTTGTGCGCAAAGTTCTGTTAAACCTTTCGACAATGGAGGCTTTGAAATTACTAAAAATGTAGAGTAGTGTTTGGTGCCATACTTCTTCATCAAAGCCTTGAAAGTCGCATTATAGAATTATTTGCTGTATCCATTAGCAGGTGCGACGGTACACGTCCATCACGCAAAATATTGGGCATGGTATGGTGAAGAATGCATAAAATGGCAAGAACATTGACTTACTCTTCCGATACTGAAGCCTGGAAATTTAGCCTGGCTTGTCTCAAAGTCAGCGTATCAGTTGGATAGTAAAGGCCAGCTTCGTTATGGAAAAACCAAGATACATTTTCGTCGGATTTCAGACTGGAAGACAGCTCAATGCAGGAGTGAAACATTCTGTGTTCGATAACTGCCAAATACATAATGTAAAAATATTTTTATACAGCGAAAGCTACTTTTATATCGATATGAACATGAACTTTGTAAATGGGAGATTTATTCTCGCATATCAAATGTATGTTATGTTTCAGTAAGCAGACTATGGCCGCGGATAGTCGCCGATACTGAGTCCGGTCAGTTTAAATAACAAGGCTCCGTATATGGTTTTTACGTTTCCAAACCGGATCGAGATATCGACGAGGGGAAATATTCCATTAAACACTTATGATTTTAGTCTGATACTTCTGGATCGAGGTGAATCGTACAATTGTGAGACAAACTTGTGAAAATTCAGTCATAAATAACGGTGCATTTTGCAAGATTAATTTAGTTATGACCGGGCATTGCTAACGCCAAGATGTACGGCAACCTGCAATAGCCAAAATGGATAAATTCATAAGGAAACTCTGTCACCTCCGGCGGCAGGACACGATGCCGCACCTTCCGGCCCTCGTATCCTTGGAAACTACTGGACTAAAAACGTAAACGCTGAAATGAATGGCTATGTCTTGGAGTGGGACGAAGGTAAAATTCCGTACCGCCAAGTGAAAAACACTCTAATGATTTGCTACCGCAGAATCCGCGTGGCATCATTTATGTTGCCGGACCCGAGCAGAAGAATTGGCTGAGCAATTTGTTCGATGGAGCCACTGAAATCGTGGACCTGATATTAAAATTTTTGTATTTGTGCGTATTTTAAACTTTTCGATATGAAAAAAATTAAAACGAACCTAATTCATCTGAACATGTTTCCGATTTACGTTATTATAAAAAAAAACAATCAAGTTAAAATTGAATTCGAGATTACTTGACATCGTTTGAGAATTTTTATCATTTCTCAAGTTGCCTTTTCCCAAAATTTTCAGATGCAAAAATAAAAATGCTTACACATAGCAGACAAATAACAATAACCACTAATAATAAATAATGTTCGAAATTCTATTAGATGTTGATGAAAGACTATATAAAACTGAAGTTGAGTAGTAAGAGTTGTGTTGTGAAGGCACTCACACTGCTCGGGGATCGCGGACAGAGTCGCTCCACTCCGCTGCTGGAGCCTGGCCTCAGGGCGAGGGGCGAGGGGACAACCAGTACAATTGGCAACGCTGTCACTCGTAATGGTCTGCGCCATAGGGGAGGGGGGTGGGCTGAGGGAAGGGAGAGGGCTTTTAAACACGCGTTTGTCCCACAGATTGGAGCGATATACCCTCCTCGTCTGAAAAAAAAAACAACTCGCAACTGACCGCTTCCTGAGGCCAATCCAGTCTATATTCAGACCAGCTGAGTGGTGGGGGTTGTAGAGTTCGAAATATTCTACCATAATACAATAGCAAAATTAAGATTAGGGTAAGTGTTGATTTTCGGGGGTTGAACCATCCCCTTTAAGTATGTACTTCTTGATTCTTTATTACTGTCGTAGTGCATTCCTCATTGTCACAGTCAAGCTTTCTCCTGTAGCTAATATTGTCCGGTGAAAAAAAAAAATGTATCGTTAACTTCTACATGATACTGTTCAGGATGTTGTGAGAGACATGAAACCCCATGAGAAACCCCAGACTCCCTCTTGAGATAGTTGAACAAATAAATGGCGACACTTGCCAAGTTCTTTCCTCGCCAGATACTTTTGGTTCGTCAACTCTCTCTCCCTCTTTCTCTTTCTTTCTCCTCGGACTCCGTCTTCTTAGCGGGATAAAAATCTCATTTTAAATGAGACACAGTTGAGGGTTTATTAACGCTTTTCGCTTTCGTCTTGTAGGACATAAATTCTAATGTAGAAACCAATACTGACATAAATAAGCCACTCAACGACAAGGAAAAATCATGTGATGAAGTCGGTCTCAACGTGCGCACAGCTGTAGACAACAAATTGCGAAAAATAATTTGTCTTGGACGAATTATTGAATAGCACTTACCATAAAATAGAATGTTTCTCAAGCACATTTCTGATAAGTTATATATATATATATATTTTAAACCCATTTGAAATTATTTTTTTAACAGTGCCTTAAAGACACATAACCACTAAAATTGTATCACTTTATTTTCTGAAATTTTAACTTGTTATATTATTAATATTATAACATATTAAAACCATTTTAACTTTATCTTCACGGATCTACGAATGCTTGTTGCTACGAGCTAAACCTTAAGTAAAATGTCCATAAACATTATTATGAAATTAATGTACTACACTTATCTTATTCGTAAAAATTTTAAGTAGTGTTATGGCTGCTTTAACGTGCCTCGTGACCACTTACATTCGAAGTGTTGCTACATGAGTTGCAGGCGAATGTTTCCATCCTGGATGTTCACTTTTCATCGTTCCCCGCACTGACATTTTCCTGGATTACCTGCGCAAGTACACTGAGACAAATGAACAGAGAAACAACAGAATAGTTGTGTAGCAGGCTCACGAGGTAACTACAGCCAAACTGTACACTGTTAAAAAATACTACAAACTTACGGAACTTTTAACGAAGATTTAACCCGAATATATTAAAGAGTTCTTCGTAATCTCAATCAACTGTATCTTAGTAGATACTAGACACAAAGCCAAGTTCCAAACGGTTACGTTGTAAACAAGGTAAACACAAGAGAGGGAAAGAATAAAAGGGCGTTTTTCTTGGACTCAAAAATTCGTAACCAGCGTTCTGGTCTTCGTAATTTTAAGGTGAAAATTTATAACAGTGTACCAGCAATTGAATGATCATGAAACATGGTTTATTACAGTTGAAATGTTGCAGGAATGATTATACGTTGCGCCAGCCATGTCCGTGACTTAGTTTTTGTAGGAAAAATGTTTTACTTAGGTTATTTAAATATTAAACTAGTGACTCTGTCATAAAACATAGCCATTTGTGGTAGAAAATTTAAGACATCTGATATGAAGCGTGCATTGCTCTCTTCTTTAATTTTCTTAATTACTCCATACTAACGAATAGACATAAGTGTTAGAAAATTTAAGACAACTGATATCAAACAACCCATATTTTTTTTTCATTAAAATTAATTGTTTTTTATTACTTGATTCTTGTTTTAAGCTTATTAAAAAAATTCATTATACAGAGTTGTAGTTCATTCTTTTGCTTTTAAACAAATTACTTAAATTTAAAAATTATTTTTTTACCTTTTTATTCATACTAAATAAAATACGTATTTTTTTTAAATATATTTATTTTTACTTTTTCGTTTATATTTAATACATGTTTTATAAATTTCTCGTAATACACCACAGAATCAATTTGTGTCATCAGAAGCATGGATATAACTATAAATTACAAAGAGCATGCTGATACTCATTACAAATAGCATGTTGATCCTCGTAGAATAATCATTCTTCTATGGGAAACAATATTACTTTATGATAATACTAAAAGTCAAATTTTTTATAAATTTTGTGATATGTTTCTCCAAAAGAGTAACCTAGTAAACTATATTTGTGAGAAAAAGAACATTTCGTTAAAAAGGGCTATGAACCATACCCCTGAGCCGTGGAGAGGGGAGGGGAAGCTCTTGACCCACTTACTTCCCACTTCGTAATACTCACCGAAATGCACCACAAAATCAATTTTCAGAGTCCCGAAAATTTCGGAGGAAAATGATCTCCCATCCCTCTGATGTGGTCCAATGGTGCCTGAAGCACTGAAGCACTGAAGTTCCTCGGGAGCACGTCAGAATCAATGGACTTAAATTTTCTTGAATTTCGAAAATTTGGGGGCAAGAGACCATCTCTCGAGGGGGAGGGGGGCAGTTGAACCCCCGGGCACATTTTACACCACGCTCAGACCTCTTGGCCTTGAAACAATCCAAATATAAAGGAATCGATTTTTTTTATTTTCTCAAATTTTGTGGTTTAACTTCCCCCCCCCCCCCCCCCATCCCTGAGGGAGGCAGTTGACTTCGGGCACATTTTACACTTTGTTCGGGACTCATGGATGTTCAAAACGCATAGTTATTGCCATAGCACGAAAGTAAGTGTTTTTTGGCCCTATAACTCTCCCCCTTATCTCTTCAGGTTATAGTCATGAAATTATTGTATTGTCATCCGGATTACATATACTTGCAAAGTTTAAAATCTATACGACATTTAGAAGTAGCTTAAAATCTAATTTTAAGATTTGATTACATAGTTACAAGTGAATTATATTTTTATAAGTTTCTCGAAATATGTACACTACAAAATCAATTTTCAAATCCCAAAATTTCGGGGTATTTGCCCTCTCCCCCCCCCCCCTTTTCCCAAGGAAGTCCGATATTGCCCGAAGGCCCTAGAAGCACGTCAAAATTAACGTACTTTAATTGCCCCGAAAATAAAAAGAAATCGGGGCAAATGACCCCCGTGAGATGTTACTGAAATATCCATTTATATAAAAAAATTGATTAAAATTTTTTTTCCAGGTGCAGGAATTGATTCAATTCAAAAAGCTACTAGGCTATATATTTGGACGAACACGCTTCGTCACTGCACTAAAAAGCACAACGTAAGATGTGATGAGATTGTTGTTAATCAATATAATAATGCCATATTTGTAACGTACCTATTCTTAAATTTGTGATTACTTCTTTCTATGACAATTTAAGTTTAAAATTTGAATTAGAGAATAATTTTGCTACTAAACTATTTAATTTGGTACGCCAACACGATGTGCGTCCTCCGATGTTCACGAATTGGAATATATATCAGTGGCGTAGACACGGGGGGGGGGGGACACGGGTGACATGCCCCCCCCCCCCCCCAGTGACACAAAAGGTTGCCCTAAAACTTACACGCCTGGAGCCTGGCTAACGGTAGACGATGCGGCCGTGACGTCACGGGATAAGTATGCACACCCACTACCTGACGGGCGGTGGACAGAGCGTACCTGCTCCTTTCCTTCATTCACACAGCACACCGTTGTTGCCAAGAACTTGATGGTAACAGTGCAGTGCCAGTGCGTGTTGGGTGCGTTTGTCTGCTGCAGTTGTAACCTGTATGGTGCCTTCCATTGTCCGGAATTTTTTCTACCAAAATGATTTGTGAATGACTCAGGTATAGTTCCTTTGCTGTTACATAAATGTAATTAAGATATTTCTTTGTAAACCAGTCTTCTCTGCTTGTTCAGTCGGTCCGCCTTATCCGCGGACTTCACATTCGCTCGTACTTGACCATTTTAGTTAAAAACAGCTTACACCAGGGCCCTGATTACGGACTTTCACAATATTCCCATTCTGAATGTAATTTTTACAGTAATTCAAAATAATTTGAACTGTTCGATGTTTCTGCCACTATTCAATGATGAAAGTATTGCATGCATGCACTATGCCACTCGAATAAATGTTATTTGTAGAGGTGGTGATTTATCGCGGAGAAATTGGCTATTTGATAGACTGCAATATGCTGTGCAAACTGAAAATACATGACTGACTGAATTTTTCATTTCGCTATTGGCCGGCGTGTGTGTAGCAAGAATGCCACTAATACAATGCAATACGTCTGTGATTGGCCATCAAACAATTATGTCGTGACAAAATGCCCATTTCCAGTTAAAACATTAAAAGTAAGCAATGTTATTTTGAAAACTATGCCGGCTTGAAACATTTTTGCGATAAATCATCATATCCAATTATTAACTTATCATATAATTAATATAGTTTTTCCTTTCTGTACATTTCATCCTTTGACAGAATCTACCTAGGTAAATTAGAAAAAAAAATTTCGCTTATGAATCGAGTACGAGGAATGTTCTTGATTAAAAAAAGTAAAATGAGACCTAGCATTGCAGTAATGCGATGCTTACGTTTACATTCATCTAACTATTATGCTTTAAATTATTTTCTCTGGTTCAACATAAGATTTATAACACACTACAGTAGGATTTTATTGTTTATTTCAATTGTTTTATTTAAATATATAATCTGAATAGGTTCAAAACTTCTACAAATTCCGTTTTTCTTTATTTTTTCAGAAACCAATTTTGGACATTTCGTTATGGATAAAGAAAAGCGTAAGTGCCAGGTTTCTATTTCAAAATTCTTTGCCAAAAAAAATGCGCATCAACATCTCATGATACAGAACACCATACGAATGCAGTAGCTTCAGATACAGATGTTATGCATGATAGAAATACGAAATGTTACTGCAACTCAGAGCGTAGATGCAAAAGATATTTCACATTACCTGAACAGATAGTTGAATGATCACGAGAGAGAGGAAGTTTTGAAAAATATTTGGGTGCCTCCACAAACCTACAAAATTCCTGCAATGGAACGTAGAAAAGGAAGCTGTACAGAGAAAAGGCATTTTCTGAAATTCCAGCATAAGTGGTTAACTCGGTGGTCATGGCTATGTTATTCAGGTAAAGAAAATGGGGCATTTTGTAAGTTTTGTGTCTTTTTTTCAAAATCAGGAGCTGGAATCAACTCACAAGAACTTGGTATTTTGGCAAAAAAAAATTTGATTGTTGGAGGAAAGCTACTGAATCCTTCTCAAAACATGAATCTCTCCAGTATCACATTGGCTGTGTTGCTGATGCGGAGCACTTTCTGGCTGTTTCAACCAGTCCTACAGAATTTTCGGTACAAAACCAAATTGACAAACAGCGTGCCAAGCAGAACGAGGCAAACAGGAAAGTTATAGTCCCGATAACTGAAGCAGTCACATTTTGCGGAAGACAAGAAATATCTCTCCGTGGTCACAGAGATTCGGGGAAAATAGTTTTTGAAGAAGAACCTGAATGTGATGAGGGCAATTTTCGTGCACTTCTACGATTTAGAGCCAGTGGAGACGACAGCTTAAGAAGTGTTCTTAGCAACCCCGGAGAAAATAACTAATACATCAGTCCAACAATTCAGATCGAAATAATTGATTCGTGTAATTCTGTGCTTCTTGCAAAGATAGTTGACTTGGTCAATGAAGCAAAATGCTTTGCTGTATTGGCTAATGAGACAGCTGATATTTCTGGTGTGGAGCAAGTGTCCCTCTGTGTTAGATATATAGACCTAAAAGAAATTATGTTAAGAGAGGACTTCCTGCAATTGGTCAGTACATCAGATTTCACAGGTAAAGGACTTTCAGAACTGATTTTATCAAGTCTCACATCATTTGGAATTGATTTACAATATCTTCGAATTCCCGCCGGTGGCTTGTCGTTAGTATTTGAGAATACCACAATGAGGCCCACAGGCGGGAGAACCCGTCATCGCTACCGCCGAACCGAAGTCGTCTACATAGTGGACTCACGTGTTGCAGCCTAAACACACACACGCACACACACACACACACACACACACACACACATATATATATGTATATATCAGTGGCGTAGCCAGGATTTCAATTTGGTGGGTGGGGGGGGGGGGGGACAGCATTTACTCATCCCCAAAATTCATCTATCCCCCGGAAAAATTTGGATATTGATATTAAGCAGCTGCAATGTCAGGACGGTTTAATGGAGTTCAAGCACATGTGAAGACCAATCACCCTACAGCTATTTATATTCATTGTGCAGCTCACTCCTTCAATCTTGTGATTTCAAAATGTTGCGAAGTCCGGGATATTCGAAATTGTGTCAGGATTATTGGAAAGACACATGACTTTTTTATTCACCCAAAGAGGAAAGCTGTTCTCACTAATGCCATACAAGAAATGGATTCTGACCATCATGCTCGAACACTTAAGAGAAATTGTGCAACACGTTGAATTGAACGTTATCATGCTGTGAGTGATTTCTGTGAGCTCCTGGAACCAGTAGTAGAATCACTTGATCAAATTACTCACTTGCAAGGCTCGTCCGATACATCACAGCAAGCAGCAATTCTTAAAAGTGCCATTCAACAGTCCAATTCTTTGATACCTCTGATGATATTGAAAAAAAGTATTCAGCATTGGTTTGCCATTCAGTAAGTATTTACAGACAAAGAATATTGACCTGAGAGAAGCAGTAGATATGGCTCAGCTGACTCTTCAAGAAATCCAAGTTTTGAGGGATGAAGTAGAAAACCACTTTCATATAATTTTCGAAGAAGCGAAAACCATCGCAAATAAAAATGGAGTGTTGTTGAATCTACCGAGAACCACGGGCCGTCAAAACCACAGACCAAATCCGCAAGAGTATTCTGCATCCCCAGAAAATTATTTCAGAATCGCTGTGTTTATTACTTTCTTGGACACATTCTTAATTGAATTAAACAGTAGAATTATTTGTCATTCTTCACTACTGAAAGGATTCCATGCAATCATTACTGGTGCTGCTGGTATAGACTCTTCAGAAGCTGACTCTGAGGAAGATATTGAGAAACTTCTTAGTTTCTATCAGTGGAATCTGAATGCCACAAATTCGACCATCATGGCAGAAATCAGACTCTGGTATAGAAAGTGGCAACATATCGAGAAGAAGCCTCAGAATGCCATGGTTGCATTAGTGCAGTGCAATCGTGAGGCGTTTCCGAATGTGTTTCGGCTACTTCAGATATTAGCCACACTGCCGATATCAACAGCTTCTATGGAGAGGTCCTTCTCTTCCCTTAAAAGAATCAAGACGCATCTCCGAAACACAGTTTCTCAGGTAAGAGTTGTATTTTAACACTTTTTTTTATAACACAGTGTAGTAACCATTGCTGTGAAGCTCAAACAATTCAGCTAAAATAACTTTTGTGTATTTTTCAACCCGTTCTGCCATTCAAGTGAATAATATATAGGAGGACATTGCTACAGGACAGTGGGTTTTCTAGGGAATCTCCCATTTCCTCCAGCCCCAGCATTCCATCATTGCTTCATATACACCTCATCAGTTCATGCCATCCTCATCAGCTTAAAAAATCAGATGTTAAGAGACACCCAAGTATATGAACTCTCAACTCAAGTATAGAATAACAACGCAAAAATACTTTGTTTATGGTTTGACTTTCATATGTAACTTTTACAAAGTTAATAGCATTTCTGATTTTTCATTTCAGGGCAGATTGAATTGGCTGGCAATGCTTTAGTTTCACCGCAGTGTACAAATATCTACGGATGAAATTTTGAAAGAACTAACAAGAAACCTAGGCGACTTCAATTTGTACTTCAGTAAATGTGTAGACTACGAAAGAAAAATTGAAAGTGATGGTGTGATTCCCATACAATGTAGTGTAGTAAGACTGTAAGATATATGGATTTAGGTTCAAAGTATGATAATATATAAGTGACAAAATCATGTAGATTCTTTAATGTCGATATTATTTTGCTTATAAAATAACATTTTCAAAACCTCTGTAAAACTACCTACTGAAAATGGCCTTAAATAGCATCATTTAGCACCTTAATATCAATATCCAAATTTTTCCGGGGGATAGATGAATTTTGGGGATGAGTAAATGCTGTCCCCCCCCCCCCCCCCACCCCCCAAATTGAAATCCTGGCTACGCCACTGATATATACATATATATATATGTGTGTGTGTGTGTGTGTGTGTGTGTGTGCGTGTGTGTGTGTTTAGGCTGCAACACGTGAGTCCACTATGTAGACGACTTCGGTTCGGCGGTAGCGATGACGGGTTCTCCCGCCTGTGGGCCTCATTGTGGTATTCTCAAATACTAACGACAAGCCACCGGCGGGAATTCGACAGCAGTTCGTCGCTCTCAATTTCCAGGCTTCCGTGCAAGAGGCTACAATCACTGGCCACTTGAATGAACTGGTCAAGCCGCAGGCACTGACATTAACGGGCATAGCCTCGCAACTGGGGAGCTTGTAAAATGCCGCTCTGGTTGTAGAGAGCGCCCGTGGCTTGTCGCTAGTGTCTGAGGATGCCACGACCCGCCCCGCAGGCGGGGAAACCCGACAGCACTCACGCCTCACGCGTATTCGTAATCGAGCCCCAGGTGCCAACTCGTAGTCTACCGGCACTAGCAGCCATTAGGAGATGACTTCTGGGATCTGGGTACCACTTGTAGGTACTATTTCCGAGCGAGAACTGTCAAATGTGAGATAAGTGAGATGATACAAACTTCAGATCAATGTCTAACAGAGTGTAGAGTATCACAGACATCCAGCATTACAGCAAGCGAATCATTATTACGAGCTACGGGTCTCCCGTGAAGCCTGTATCTCGCGGGGGTTGTTTAACGCCACCCCCACCCCCTACGATTAACACAGGTTTTGTTATGGATGAGTTCCACTTATTTTGCGATTTTTCGCACTTTCATAAACTTCAGCAAATTTACGGACTTTTCAACGAAGAATGCTCCACCTCGGATAAACGAAGGGTTCTTCCACTAAGAATTATGACTTCAGGTTCTGTGCTCCATTGTAAACATGTGAGTGGAAGTAAGAAGACAGTTTTGTTGTAGAATAAACAACATTTTGAAGGTTTTGTAGACACTCTAAAATATTTCTTGCGAGTTTTTTTGGTCCAAAGTAAGTAAACAGACAAAGTAAATTACTTTCGGCCTTGTGCCTTTAGGTCTAGTGATTTTCGATGTAGTGATATTCGATTTAGTGATTTTCGGCCTACTGCCGCCTCCCCAGAAGTACACGAGGAGGCGAGAGAATGCGCATGACAAGTGCTGCTTCCAAAGTCGCGGTCAGTTCTGTACTTCAAAACATCCGCAAGTTACAAGCAATGCACTGGGGGAAAAAAGTTTCTTGTCTCGGTATCGCACGCTTAGTATAGTTACCTCATATACTTTCACAACTATTATTTTAGGATTTATCACTAGGCCTGTGTGAATACTATTTTTTTATGCGAAACAAAAAAAATCGAATGGTTAAAATTTTGCAATGTTTACGAACATATCGGTAAATAACCCAAGACCTTTGGGTGATTTTTAATCAATGTTCTTTGTAAATTTACATTCGAAAATTTCAAAAACAGGATTATATTTTGATAACAAACAGTTTGATATAATAATTTTGAAAACAACATAATGCACATACTAAGACACTAAATTTAAATCATATATAAATAGATTAGTTTTTTTTTGTTATCGTTATCATGACGGTTTGACTGGCACGTGGCGCGCATTTCGGAGCCGTTTCTGTTTTTCAGCAGCTCACCACCACGGCGCAGCGGGATACCAACACTGCAGAAGTGAAGAAGCTGTGCGGTCGAGAAATGCCAACACCAAAAATTAAGTTTTAAATATAAAGGACACATACAAATTTCTTAAACATAATAACTTCAATGAAAAAGTAATTTCACGAGCGTTCTTAGTTTAGAATTTATGGAAGCTACGACGTTCGTTTGAGTTTCAATCGTCAGCTCTCGTCAAAATATATCGATTGCATATATTAAACAATAGTGTTAAATAGTTATAGTGAATATATATTGTGTAAAAATAAAAAAACATGACTATAATATTTATAAAACAGCGTATTTTATATTTTGTATAGAAAATATTGCCTGTTACGTATACGTACTCACGCACAACACACGGCCGTGTGTTATACTTTGTAATAATATTTGACAGTGTTGGATTATCTTGTTAGCAATGAAATAAGCATGGCTGCCATGTGCACATGTGCAGACGTGTGCACGTGTGTATTTATTGCAACTGAAACTGAGGTTATGATTTTCAAAACACGTACTTTGCGGCTATGCAGTTTTTAATTTTCGAAACAAAAGATAAAGAAGGCATTTTAACATAGGTAGTGAACAATTAGTAATCTTAAACATTTATGATGAAAATTCCCAGCAACGAACGACCACAAAAATAAATTGTTTGTCTGTAAAGTCGGTTTACGGACGATAGTTTAACGTGGCGTCATAACAAAACATTGATGAAATAATTGCATACTTTTATGAATAAAATTGAATCATTTGTATTGAATTATCACTATTTTTTTTATGGATACAAAGAAGGAGTGAAATGAAATCTACAATTTAATTAATAAATTTACTTTTATTTGCACTCATTAATTCAAATATGTTTATTACTTTAACGAAGAGATTATTTAAACTATAACTTTTATACATGTTTGCTATTTAACCTCTTCCAATCTGTGTTATTCTGTTAAGGATAGGACGATGATAGGAAAAGTAGGAAACGAATGGGAGTGTTTCAAGATTAATGTGCCTCGAAAATGTCAAATCGATGGTTGTTCCAATCGAGTGGAAGAGAGATAGATGCGGCGCAAGCGTACAATGAGCGTAACGGGACAAAGCGTAACGGGAAAATGTGCGTAACGGGACACTCTTTCGTGCGTGCAGCCGGCGTTCATCGATTTATTAGATGTTGTCACGTCAAAAATATCAAGGTTGCTAACATTTAATTTTGAAAATTTAATGCTTTTAGGTTGCTTATAAATAGCGCACAGTTGGGTGGTTTCCAAAGGAAGGAAGAGCGTCAGTTGTGGCACTGAGTGGCGACTCTTCGTGATGCTTGCTCTGAGGCTCGCCGCACTGCTCGGGGCGGGCGGGTCCTCTGGGAGGCGGCGGGCCGGCGCCTGGTCGATACAGGGCGCCGCGACGCCTGCCGGCGGGGGCGGCGGGGGCGGCGCGACACCCGCGGCGAGGCTGCTCTGGGGGTCTCCAGCCCTCCGCCGCCCCCACTCCAGTACCACCATTACACCATTTACCTCTAGAACTGGATTTTAAAAGGAAATTTACTGTTCCAATTGAATAAAATCTTATTGAATAGCAAACTTTTACACAATTACAAATCTAAGTAATTATTTTGCTTGAAGAAATCTGACGAGATTATATTTTGGTTTTTATTAAAATTTTTTAGACTTTGTTTATATATTTTTTAAATAATTTATAATTAACATATACGTGTGTTATTTAATTCATAAAACATGCGGATCAAATTTTTATGAAAGATATGCTTACAGTGACACGTGTGCAAACCGGAATTAAGTACTTGTAGACTACTTGGAAAACCAGTTCCTGCCGCTTCTGTGTGTGAGGTATGTCGGGCTACAGGGGACGAAATGCATTATTGTAGTCCACTAAGGAACAATAATCTATGAGTAGCTAATTTGCTATGGTTTACTCATTCTTCGCTTGTTTAGAAAAGGAATTTAAAAGTACGCTGAGGACGGATGAGTAGTTATGTTTCCCTATTTCTTTTTTAAAACTGTTTATTTAGGTGAGTGAAAACGGATAAAAAGAGTATTTTGAAGGGTACTTGTTGCTGATCAGCAAATAACCTCCAACCCACGAATGGATAAACTATAAAAAAAAAGTACCCTCACAAAATATGTACCTGAAAACAAATGGCAATGTCCTAAGCTGGATTAGGAATGGCTACTAGAGGTGTGTTATTGTAGGTATAAGCAAAGCTAAATTTTATCTTGACGTCATCTTTACTATCCTTTCAACTGCAAATAGGTACATTATAAACAGGTACAAAATAGTTTCTTTCACAAAATACATAGTTGATTAATTCTGATATAATACTGATAATACTGTATAATACTGCTCTCTGTAACTGTAACAACCATAACTTGCACAAATTTAGAAACATAACATTAAACTATTATAGTTTACAGTATAAAGTCCCGCAATCGGACTCTCGCAAACCAAAGCTAGCTAGCAGTGAATGTCAAAAAGAGAAAGAGTCAAATAGATACAACACATTATGCCACAAACGGCCTAACTTGTTAACGTAGACCAGACTAATATAGAACTGGCAAAGCATGATACAGTTACTACCACAAAAAAAGAGAAAAGAATTGAAAAAATTATTAACCACAAAACCGTACGTACCACGAGACTACTCGACATGGTTACCCTACTGCAGAATGCCAAACGTAATTTCCAAGTGGCAAGCCGAAACAAATAATTTAGAAGAAATATGATTAAGCTGGGCGGGCGGGCGGGCGGGCGGGCGGGCGGGCGGGCAGGCGGGCAGGCGGGCAGGCGGGCAGGCGGGCAGGCAGGCGGGCAGACGGGCAGACGGGCGGGCGGGCAGACGGGCAGGCGGGCAGACGGGCAGGCGGGCAGACGGGCAGACGGGCGGGCAGACAGGCGGGCGGCGGACAAGCTATATGTCTCTAAAACTGGTGACAAACGCAACACAAAAGCCAAAGCACGAGCCACTAGGCGATACTTCTCACTGACTCACACGCATAATAATCTTCTATCACATGTAATCCACGATAAACGGTGACAGTCAAGAGGGGGTGACGACGTCGCACTCAGTCCCGACTGAGAAACGAAGCAACCTCTTCTGGGCGTGTGTCAACCCCAATAGGAAAGGTAAACATACACTACAAGAAACTATAATATTATAATGGGAAAACAATACCTACTTAACAATAAATAAATACACCCATAGAGCACACACAATTCTCCTACCTAGGAATGAAAAATCTTTAAATGGCTCACATGAGCTTTTTTATATTTACCTTTTTTTGAACAATCTTCCAAAAGCACAGTGTTTTCACCCAAAAAACGCCTAATCACAAAGGGGCCATTATAGGGCGGTATCATTTTCACATTAATTTTTTCCGCCAATGAAGGCAAAAGGAAATGTTTACAAAGTACTCTATTACCCACACAAAAGTTGTGAGCCCTACGCCCGCTGTTATACAACTTACGTACTACGTCTCTGGCTCTTTTCAAATTTTTAGTTACTTTATCCAGCACCTCGTCCTGGGAGGGAGCCTCAGCGTCCAAAGGCGGCAACCCCCACACATTTAATAGGGGATGAGTCAACTCGCGACATAGGAAGGGTACAGAAGGGGGAAAACCCGTGGACGAATGAACAGCACTGTTCAAACCTACACTTACAAAATCCAACTCTGAGTCCCACAACGTCTGATCCTCCCTATAAAATGATATAAAAATTCCCTTTAAAACCTTATTTATACGTTCGCTCTGATTTCCCTGAGGGAAATAAGCACTGCTGTAGATCGGCTTAATTGCCCACTCAAAACACATATCCTTCCAAAGAGTAGATTGAAAATAGCGGGCATTGTCTCTAACAATCATGGCAGGCGGACCGAGGATTTTCCAGACCTGCTCTCGCAGCGCCTTAACGATGGTGGTAGCCCTCATGTTTTTTAAGGTGATGAGAACAACAAATTTGGAAAAGATATCCAAAATAACAAGTAAACAATTATTCCCCTTTCTACTGCGGGTAAGCGGGCCAAATATGTCCACATGGAGTACATGCCATGGTGCGACCGGGGGGTCAGCACAATACAAACCAACTTTAGAGCACTGAGCAGGCTTAGAAATTTGACAATCCCTACAAACACGTACAAAATTACGTACGTCTGCGCGTAGCTCGGGCCAGGCTAAGTGAGCACTAATCCTGCGGAATGTTTTGTCCATGCCCAGATGACCTCCTATAAGCGAAGCATGATAGTAATTAAGCACCATGGGCCTTAACAACCGCGGCACAACAACCTTACGGGCCCGCCCTATTTTCCCGGTGAAATACAGTAAGCCATCTTCGACAACATAAGGAATATGCTTATTAGCCTGCAGATCGCGAACAACGTCCTTACAAAACTGATCCTCTTTCTGACAATCCCGGAGATTAAAAAATGACTCTGGAAAAACCTTACATACAGAAATGCAAACGGGATCCGACACGTCCTCAGATTTATCCAGCTCAAACTCTTCAGGAGTGAACATGCGGGAAAGAGCGTCCGCGACAGCATTATCGCTACCCTTCAGATGATGCAACTTAAAATTGAAACGTGACAAGCGCAGCACCCAACGGCCCAGCTTACCCAGCTGGTGCGGGTGATTGAAAAGCCAACTAAGCGCCTGGTTGTCGGTGTATAAGTCGAACTCGCGACAATCCAAGTACGACTCGAATTTCTCTACACCGAAAAGACAAGCCAGGGCTTCCTTCTCATAAATACCTAGCCGTTTTTCTGACTCCTGGAGGGTTCTGCTCGCGAAGGCGATAGGGCGTAAAACGCCCTCCTGCATGTGCCCTCAAACGGCGCCTACAGCCAGACCGGACGCGTCCACTTGCAAGGCAAATCTTTGGTCAAAATCCGGTAAAACAAGGATAGGCGGAGATGAAATAAGCCCCTTTAAGATGTCAAAGGATTTCTGTTGCTCCTCGCCCCAAACAAAATCAACACCTTTCTTACGCAACTTATTCAACGGGGCGCACACAGTAGCGTAGTCAGGAACGAAACGAGCGTAATAGCCTGTCAAACCTAAAAATCGTTGAATGCCTTTTAGATTTTTCGGACGGGGAAAATTCACAATAGGGGCAATCTTGTCCGGATCCATCATCAGACGTCCCTTAGCAATAACGTAACCCAGAAACTTTACGTGATCCTTTCCCAGAGTAATTTTATTGGGGTTTACAGTTAAGTTTTCCCTTCGCAATCGTTCAAAAACCTCCCGCAGATGGACGATGTGCTCTTTCCAGCTGTTACTATAGACAATTATATCATCGACGTAATTGAATACGTATTGATACTTCAAGTCGCTAAGCACGCAATCGAGCACGCGGCTCATGGCCTGACTGCCGAAACAGACACCCATAGGGATTCGATTGAATTCATATTGACCCCAAGGGGTAGAAAAGGCGGTAAATTTTCTACAATCCGGGTGTAACAAGCATTGATGAAAACTTGCGTTCAAATCGATGACAGAAAAAACCTGAGCCTTGCCAAGATGCTGAAGTGCGCTCTCGACTGTAGGGAGTACAAACTCGTCGTGAAAAATACGATCATTCAGTGGTTTGAAGTTGTGTACAAGCCTCCACTCACCTGGCTCCTTTTTAGCGACCAGAAACGTTGGCGAACAATAATCTGACACAGAAGGTGATATAACACCGGCCCTTAATAGGCGATCAATTATGCTTTTCATAGCCTGGATTTTCGGAGGAGACATCTTCCCCATATATTTAGCTTTAACAGGCTCATTACTTTTCAAGTGAAACTTGTACAGCAAAACGTCACATTTAAAACCAAGCCGCTTAGTCACCACATCCGAAAACTCACTAACCAAATCGGCGATATCTTTCTCATGGCCTGACAGGCCCGCGGCGGAACAACTGGAAACCAATAAGGGCGTAACGGAATGATGAGTCAGGCCTACTTTAGTCTCGGGTGCAAAGCCAAAACGTAACTCACTTCCAGAAACGTCTAACACGGCGCGAGTTTTACCGAGAAAATCTAACCCCAATATAACATTACTTGTCAATCCAGACACAATAGCAAAACGCCAGTTCCAGGCAAATCTGTCAACTTTCAAATGTAAAATAATGTCTGCTTGCGAATGCAAAATTTCACCATTAGCGACACAAATTTTTACCTCATCGCTAGGACATATCAAACTAACAAGCTGCGGAGACTTAAGTAATAACTGATCAAAAAAAGATTGGCTAATTAGCGAACGTGTTGCGCCTGTGTCAATTAAGGCCAGATGCAACTGCTTGTAAACAGAAATCTGTACGTAGTTATTATACGCCCTGGAGATGGCTTTACGAAACTTGCGGCCTCGGCGACCATCATTGCGCCGGGTCGAGTTTAGTTTTCCGGACAATTATAGCGATAGTGTCCCGGCTGCTTACACTGGAAACATTTACGCTGCAATAAATCCAGAGCTGGCTGACTGCATTCAGAAATGCCATGACCGTAGCAACAACAGTTGGCGCAACTGTACTGCGTCGTGCTCGGCGCGGGAACATTAGACTGCGCAGCCTCGCGCTGAGTCGCGCCTCGCTTGACAGCCAGCTGGTGTTGCTGCGGCACCTGCCTAGCTAAGCCGGGTTCACTCCGAGCACCCTCACCTGAAGCATGAGAAGCTACGAAAACCTTATGACTCGCGCGCCGATTATCCTGACGTGCCTGGACTGGGCTAGCAATTGCTGAAACAGTCCTCTGTTCCTTGAGGTAATCTCCGACTGCTAGCAGCCTATTCTCTACGATGCCACTCCATTTTCTAAGCTCATCCAAGGTTGATGGGGTGCTTAACATAGCACAATTCTGGATTACCATAGGCGAAACATTTCCCAGTATAACCTGAACTAGCTCTCCCTCACTCAGAGATAATTCTAAAATCTCCGCATAAGAGGCCACGGAATTTATGAAGTGAAGTAAAGGCTCATTAGGGCATTGAAAACGATACACAAAGTCTCGCTTACACGTTTCCCTCACTCTAGGCGGACACACGAAGTGCACTACAGCCCGCTTGAACTGCGTGAATGTCTCACCTCTAGCAATAGCATCTATGAGCAGCTGCAAATAGGGGTCCCCACACAAACTTAAGAGGGATTTCATGAACTCGCCTTCACCCACTAACTGTAACTTAGCAATGCGGCCGGCTGCCACGAGAAAATCTAAAACCGCCCTAGGCTGATGGCTATCTAGATGGAGCAAGGATTTTAAGAATAACATGAATATTTTTTCCTGGAAATGATTACTGGTTTGACTCACGACCGCCGGGGACTGCCGGGTTTGGACCGCCTCGGCTGCCTCGCAGGAATCACGCACGTAACGGACCAGCAGGGCTCTCATTTCCGCCACAGTGTCCGTCTCTGAGAACTCCCACCCGTTTTCCTCCAGGTACTCCTGGAGTTCGGTACGCCTCATTTTATAAATCCAGGAAGTTGCCGCAGAACTCATGATGACACTTCAAACAATTCAAACAAAACACACCAGACCAGAGCCGTAGCAGAGTAGCGCAGAATTTTGAAGGGTACTTGTTGCTGATCAGCAAATAACCTCCAACCCACGCATGGATAAACTATAAAAAAAAAAAGTACCCTCACAAAATATGTACCTGAAAACAAATGGCAATGTCCTAAGCTGGATTAGGAATGGCTACTAGAGGTGTGTTATTGTAGGTATAAGCAAAGCTAAATTTTATCTTGACGTCATCTTTACTATCCTTTCAACTGCAAATAGGTACATTATAAACAGGTACAAAATAGTTTCTTTCACAAAATACATAGTTGATTAATTCTGATATAATACTGATAATACTGTATAATACTGCTCTCTGTAACTGTAACAACCATAACTTGCACAAATTTATAAACATAACATTAAACTATTATAGTTTACAGTATAAAGTCCCGCAATCGGACTCTCGCAAACCAAAGCTAGCTAGCAGTGAATGTCAAAAAGAGAAAGAGTCAAATAGATACAACACATTATGCCACAAACGGCCTAACTTGTTAACGTAGACCAGACTAATATAGAACTGGCAAAGCATGATACAGTTACTACCACAAAATAAATATAGTTTAAAAAACTAAAGAAACATGCTTTTAAAGATTATCAAACTAAAAAGTAAAAAATAATTTTAAAATTTAATTTATGACAATAGTATATAAGCAATACTAGTATAAATGAGAAAAAAGCTTGAGGCGCTTTGTGCCATATTTTTTGAATATTAAGCGCCCCATTCTTTTTTCTCATTTATACTAGTATTGCTTATATACTATTGTCATAAATTTAATTTTAAAATTATTTTTTACTTTTTAGTTTGATAATCTTTAAAAGCATATTTCTTTAGTTTTTTAAACTATATTTATTTTTAACTTTTTAGTTTGATATTCTTTAAAACCATGTTTTTTAGTTTTTTAAACTATATTTATTTTTAACTTTTTAGTTTGATATTCTTTAAAAGTATGTTTTTTTAGTTTTTTAAACTATATTTATGTATAATTATCATAGGGAAATGAGTTACCGACACTACCTATTACCATCTGAGATAACTATTTGGAGTTGCAACGTCACAAAGAAATGGTAAAGTCTCTACGAATCATTTGCAGTTAGATGTATGGATATAATATTAGAATTTACCGGGGGAAAAAAAAAAAAATATTTTTTTCGGCGTGGCCGGGAGTAGAACCCACGATCTTTGAATCCGAAAGCTGACGTCACAGAAGTCGCGCGCCTTAGACCGCTCGGCTAACGAACGTAATGAAATGGGTGGGACATTTTACTGTGATAAGTCTCTCACTCTTAGTCGAAAGAATTACAGACGGACAGACAGAGTTACAGACGGACAGACAAACATACAGGTGAAGCTAATATAAAGCATGTAAAAAGAGAAAAGAATTGAAAAAATTATTAACCACAAAACCGTACGTACCACGAGACTACTCGACATGGTTACCCTACTGCAGAATGCCAAACGTAATTTCCAAGTGGCAAGCCGAAACAAATAATTTAGAAGAAATATGATTAAGCTACATAACGATCACCTGACGTTAAGAACAGGGCCACAACCTGTTGGTGCCCAAGCACACAAACCCAAGTTCCGCGAAGAAGCTTACCATGTCGAGAGCTCGCCAGCACCGTACCCCTAACTGACTTAAAGAGTTACAAAAGGAACTACATGCTGCTCGAATGCAAAGTGACCCGACCCTGTCGGTGGCTACAGCTGAAAAGGCCACGAGACCTAGCACCTAAAATCCTCGAAAGCAGCGCCCCAGAAGGGGAACCGCGCAAGCGCAGTAAACCAGAAGGGTGGGGGAACAATTACCAATTGGCCGGAGAAGGAATCGGGACGTATTTAAAGGGGAAAGGAGGGAGGATGGGTAGGAGGGGTGACAACTACGCCGCGCCGAAGTCGAAGTACATGACGTTGTCATTACAATTTAAAGATTAATATTTAGGCGTGACACTCCTGTTGAAGTTTCTTGAAAGAATTCAAGGGTTTAACAATACACCTGTATCTTCATTTCGCCGCCATAATATTTTATGTTAATGACTCAAATTTTTAAGTTGTCCCATGCACGGCGAGAAGACTGCGCGCCAGTTCACAGTCGATGCCGCGCTAGAAGCACCAGCGTCGCGTACTTACCATCCCGCCTCTCTATTACTGACAACCCCCCTCCCTTCCCAACTAGGCGAGTCTTAACCAGCGAATTCTTGGCAGTTACACATCTCTGTTCTCCGTGGAAACTCACAGTGCATATTACCACTCCCGATGTCTGCGCCCCGTGGTAAACAGGTAGACATGCTGGTGGAAGTAAGAAGACAGATTATGCTGTTGACTCAGCTAGTGTGAAAATTCGGTCCAATCTTAAAATAGTTCAAAGAAAATAAACTTAGTACATCTATGAATATATCCGTAAACCAACGAAATTACCCGTTTAATATTTAACCGATTTTCTTTGTTGACTTTGTGTGAAATATTCCACAATGGTAATGGTAGGGACCGAGAATGGCACCAGCGTGTTCGGGGACACCCGGGCTAAAAAAAGAGCTGTAAACTGCTCGACTAGGTTACCCTAGTCCAGTGATCGGGGGAGGTACCGAGTCAACCCCGAGGCCCTCCAGTCCACGCACGACTGGATTGTCATGTCTAGCCAGGGCTCTCTGCGGTCGCCGCCAGATGAGTCCAGAGGTTGAGGCTACCCATCCCAACATAGTCACCACGATTCGCCCCCAACAGCGGTGCCCACGTGGAGGCAGAGGATTGCCACTTGGTGCGGAGAGGCTATATATTCGCATCCTTGCACCCATTCAGTGAACCTGTTGGATCATGTCTCGGATACTAGAGCCGGCAACAGCTCCGACACCTCAAGGGACAATCACCTTCACCGCAGGGTCAGGTCCACTCCCACTCCTGATAACGAACACTTGGATTTAGGTCTACAAGCCTACAGTAGTGCCCGAACCGCGAAGGTGTAACTGAGAAGAAGAGAGATGGATCTTTTACATAACTTACTTCGGAGAACCTAATAGGTCATAAGTTTCAAGAAACGGGAAATAAATACACTGTTTCCAATCGCGGTATGGTTATAGCAACAGCTACGCCGATAGGTTGAGGAGACACATCCCAACTTCGGAGCCACCGAACAGCCGCTAAACCCCCCCGTATACTCCAGGTTACCAACAGTACAAGCATCCTACTGCGGTTTCAAGGAGTGCCGACATGGGCCCGCACCTATCACATCCCTGGTACCCCTCAGTCACCCAGTTGCTTGTGATCCAGCCGAGGCCATCCACCTCTACTAGCTCTTCAGGCTAGTAGCTCAACACTTCCACTAGTCAACGGAGAAGGGACTCCTCTGAGTGTGCTCCAAGCTTAGGAACTACCTCTGCCACCACGAGTCCATCTCCACTTCTGATCCAGGGTCATTAGAGGAAACCTCAGCACGGAACTTTCAAAGCAAGGGATCAGTCCCATGCCACCCTTCATCTGCAGGTGGAGTGCTGTCCCGGGCGGGTGAGAGGGACGTCACCCTGACAGGACCAGGAAAGTCCTAGGTTCGATATCTCGAACTATCTCCCGCCCGAAGGTTACAGCTTCGCCAGAGCCCGGTTAGGCCCTGCCGGAACAACCGCACCCCAAGCAAGTGCCTTTCGCTATTCCATTCGCATCATGGGTTCTTTACTGTGAACCCGATGCCTTGAGATACCACCTAGGATTTGGGGGTGCAAGACCCTCCAGTTGATTTTCGAATCGTCCAAGGGCGTAGCCCCCCGTTCACATCCAACTAACCTACCAGAATACTCGTTCCGACACACCGAGGAAGTTAGAGGAGTGAGCACCCCCGGCATAGCCCATATCTGTCAACAAAGCTGGCACCACGAGAAGGCTATGGGTTTCCGTAAGCAGGAGAGGCTACATATTCGCATCACACGCCCGTTATGAAGTCCTGGCGTGAGCAGCACTCAGATACTAGAGCCGGCTACAGCTCCGACACTTCACAGGTCAGCTATCCTTCCCCGCAGGGACCCAGGTTCCTTAACCAGCCTGATAACGAACAGTCTCGACACAGAAGTCCGTTGAGGGGAACCCAGCAAGCATGGATGACATATGTTTGGGAACACAAGAATTGGCTGTTGGCGATATTCTTCAGACTGAATAGTCTCTGCTTACGACACGAACAGACCATCTGCCCTGAGAACTGACGCAGCCGTTTGGGGAACGCTGCGACGGAGTTCGTTCCTACAAAGAGTTTGCTGAGCGTGAGTCTGGTGCTCCAGAGAACGGTAGGAACGAGTTGCGGTCGTCTGCTGAGGAAGCAGTAGGACTCCGAACGAGTTGAAGAGAGGGACGCCCATCAGGCGTCCTACTACTGCAGAGCCAGTCCACCAAGCGAGTCAGCAGTACTCGCCTGGCGAGTTCACCCACGAGACGGACATCGCAACTGAAATATACGACACACTTGTCATGCCACAGCTTGTCATGACCTCATCATTTGGCGGGAGACTAAAATAATATTTTTGGCTCGAAAAAAAATAATACTATGTTGGTCTCTAATTTTATACTAAGTCTACAATAATTTTCTTGCTTAGTCCTGGTTGCATATGCGGCGTATCCGCATCCATGCCCATGGGGGCCCCAGCCTTAAAATCCTGTTAGGCATGAAGGCTGGGTTATCAAATAGGAAAAGAGATCCTCAAAACTTGCTTATAATTTTACTCGAGGTACTTATATTTTAATTTTCTTAACGTAAATAATCGTAGTTTATTATTTAATATTTTTTGAGCTTTTATCTTGCTGGCATTTCCCAAGCGGTTTAATATTTTTGATTCCATTCTGAATTGTTGAATGTTTTTAAAGGATCCGAGTAATAGTCTGTTAAATATAATTCTGGCATTTAATTTTGACGGTTCAATTGTGTGAATATCTGCCTGCAATATTTTTGTAACATAATTCTTTAGAAATTAATAATACTAATCACATAATATTTAATTCCATATATTTATGGGATGCAATTATTCTTGGAAAGCCATTGTTGAACTTAATTTTGTGTTCGCATATAGTCCGAGAGAGAGCGTGCACGGAGTGTCCAAACTCGGCTATAATCATGCCCAGTGGTTTTTAAAGAACATCTTGTTTCAATTCATTGCCTCTGTAAAATGTCATCTAATGTGTCTAATAAAAATAACTAGCACTGATTACTCCTCGCTCTTCTTCAATTCCTTGTTCACACGCTTGAACCGACGCGTGTAACAGTATTATAAGTGTATTTGCAACATGAGAACACATTAATTAGCTCGTTACCGAGGTAATGTTACACGACTCTGGCGAGTACTGAAAGACGCCGTAACAATTTTTTCTCTTAAATTTACATATCGCTATTCACTGATCTGAATGATTACCATATAATAATCTTAAGTATCAATTACCTGAACAATGAAATGTACCCGAAACTTTGGCAACTATAATATATGGAATAAAACAGTTCCCAACTGCCACAAAAAAGCCATGCTACTATACTCGCATTGGCTGCTGCGCCACGCGTCCGTAGCAAGTTAAAAATATATTCAATTACTGTACCTCCCATAAATACGTTCTCGTACATGCACACGCCCGTACTTTACGTTAGTAGATTGGTCAAATCTCGTTTACCCAATGTATGGTATATATATATAATTTTTTTTTTCTTTTCACAATAGTGAACTGAACTAAGTAGTATATATTGGTGTGTACTGTCGCAGGAGTCGGAGTGTGGTGTCGGTGGGATCAATGACCGACAAACCTCTGACGTCACGGCGGCCATCTTGGATGACCCTGACCCTTGACATTACCTTTTACCTTGACCTTTGACCTCGACCTTTTACCTTGACCTTGATCTCAGACACCATTTTGAATTTCACCATCTTGACTGCGAGCGCTTCACTACACAATCGTTGCAATTCTCGTTACAGTTGCCATCTTGAATTATAATGACATGTTCGCCATCTTGTATCTGATGTCACAGCCACTTTTTCTATTCTGACCATAAAAACACCACATTGTTGTCGTCTGCTGAAGGCCGCCATCTTGGATGATGTCAGGACCACGATCTTGGTTTTTTATGTTCTGCTGGAGCCCACAATATTGGATACGGACATCTTTGTTTCTCGTGTTTATTCCTAGAGAGCACCAACATCGCTCTGTCTAATGCACGTAAGGCCGATGTGCCATTACCTATCAATGTTGTTGTGGTCCTTATCTACACACCAAATTTATTTTCTTATACAAAATACAATGGAATCGAGGTAATTCGAACTATGACAGCTCGGATCTTTGGGTTGGAAAACATACGTATTTGACCGCATGACCATCGAGACATTTACCAGACCAAGAATTAAACAAGGTATATAAAAAAATACTCATTAGGCCTTGTATTTTTTATATTTGAAGGAATAATAACATCACCTGCTAGAGGGCGTCGCCACCATATTTATTTTCAATACCTACACGATACCAGGTGCACTATCTAACACACGTCACCTGCTAGAGGGCACCACCA
Source organism: Bacillus rossius redtenbacheri (assembly GCF_032445375.1). Taxonomy (NCBI): domain Eukaryota; kingdom Metazoa; phylum Arthropoda; class Insecta; order Phasmatodea; family Bacillidae; genus Bacillus; species Bacillus rossius. The sequence goes on from NW_026962010.1 coordinate 16,814,103, forward strand.
CCATCTTGTTTTCAGTAATCGATATCAGGAGCTCTAGTATCACGTAGTACACACACCACCTACTAGAGAGCGCTGCCATCGTATTGATTTAATTTTTACCCCCTAACGTGCAGTAGTATTTACTACTGTGACGTCAACCATCTTGTCAGCCGTCGTGATTGCCATATTCAAAATACATAGTTATTAAGCTAGAAATTCAGGAAAAAATTTTAAATTCTTCTAAAAATTCATCAACTAATTTACATATTGATTCAATCGATATCCGTACTCGGTTCGATCCCTGGACGATGCAAATAAAAAGATAATTTTAAGAAAAAAAATATTTATTCAGTAAAATATGGCGAAAAATCCTAAAAGCAGCTTAGGTTCCTAGTCTACCAGCCTCCAGTAAGTCGATGATGACATATTGACTGTTATTTTGTAAATTTATTTATTTTATTTATTTATAGGCTACATGAACAAAATTCTGCATTAGGCCGGTTTTACAATTTTTTTAATTTCTCTTCATATTACCAAAAGTAAAATATCAGGTTAACACTAAATATTAAACCACGCTATAGAAAACCATTAAAGAAACTTAATAACTAACATGATAAAAAAGTAATGTCCTTCCATAAATGAAATAAATCAGTTAATATTCGCAAATAAATCATACTAAAAAGTTAATTTCTATACGTTATTCCGCATCTTACGACTTGTGTTTGGTAATACCTTTGAATATATATACTGTATAGAAGTCGCGAGTGGATAGGATTTACTCTACGTTTTTCAGAAGCGTATGAAGAGCAGCTTGGGAACTTCACCGCTGCAGTGCGCTGCCGTAACGCCCTGTATCGTCTTAGTTGTTATGTACACGTTAGAGCGCAGCACTGTCGCCCGCTGTCATTCCCCGCACCCCCTACCTATCATTCACTGCAGCTCAAGTTAGTTCAACAGGAGGGGGAAAGGGTGTTTGAAGAGTTCGACACTTGTCCGCTAGGGACCACCACAAGTCGATGCCCTAGAGATGGTGGCGATTGTGGCGGTGAATTAACCAACTTCCCATGAAACCGTATTAGAAATTTTAACCTGGGCTGGCGACTTCTATACAGTATATATATTCAAAGGTAATACTGACAGTACGGTCGCACTTCCAGTGCACTGCCTCTGTTAATGTGACAGAGTTGCAGCTGACTGTTTCTTGTGAAGCTATGAGCGATACATGATTTGAAATCAGCTATGAACGTGCTCTGCCGAAGAGAGTCTGGTATGACATTCCGCAGTTGACTTGCCAAGTAACTAAGTGATCTTTTAAAGAAGGTGCTACGGTGCTTGTGGTAAAATGAACAATGCTCAATTTTTGTCAGTGTACAGAAATATGAACTTACAAATTTCTGTTAGCTGAACAGAATAAGATTTTTTACTAACTGTAGACTTATAGAGCAATAACATAAAAAAATAATTGCAGATTGTGTGGCCAGATTTAATTTGTCTCTGAGTACCAAAGGTGATTTAAGCAAATGTTTGTCATTTTTCCTATGTGTGGTGTTGTAGCCATGATTTACCAACTGTTCAGAAAGCTTAGAATACAAGAAATTTGGCGACGCTCTAAAATGTATATTCTTGAGTTGGGTTACAAAGTGAAATTATTGTCTCCGGTCCATGTTTAGCCAGTTTGGTTTAGTTAGTTTCTGACTTACATGATTGTATTTCTTCAAATTAAATGCGTAACACAAACATGTGTTTTGCTGTTTCTGATTTCTATTATTCAGTGTTTTGTCAATTCAGACAAATAATCCTACACAGTAATTAAAAGGTGATAACACATGTGAGTCACAAAGTTTAGTTTTAATATCGAGGGACAATATGTGTTTTAATTTGTACAGGTGCCGAAGTAGATAATATCTTGTTTGTAGGCAATTATATATGTGTTTGTTCCAGATTAGATTTCCATCAAATGTTTACCAAGATTTCTGGAATTTTGTCAGGTAGCTATGGGACAGTTATTTATCTTAATATCTACAGGGTTGGTTTTTTATTAATATTTTTATGCGTGTCTATTATCGTGTATACACATTTCGAAACGATTAATTTTAAACCGTAAAGAATGCACCAATTTTGTAATAAACTTAAGTCTTCATTTATTTCGACCACTGCATGCGAGATTTCATCAGCAGACACGGATGTAAACAACTAGGTATCATCAGCATACTGTGATGGCACTTCATGTGCTTGACGAATTGTGACGCATCCCTAATATAAAAATTAAAAATAGAAGAGGCCCTAATATAGAGCCTTGTGGCACTCCCAGCATCGTGTGCCTTTACTTGACGCTAGTTCTGCATTGGTGCATATATGAACTTGCTGTTGCCGGTCATAAATAGTTCTCGAACCACAGCCCACTGGACCTAGACAACCAGATTTCAGTTAATTTCGATAAGAGTAATTCATGATTTAGAGTATCAAACGCTTAAGTAAAGTTTACGAAAAATAAATGGCTACTTTTAAGTCGTTTAGTGTTCGATATACATCGACGGTTATACCCAGAAGTGTCATATGTACTATGGCCAGAACGAAATCCTGATTGAGTTTCTTATGCAATATTACCTAATAATAATTACGTAATAATTAACCTAGAAATTCGGGGGAAAATATTTTAAAAAATATTTTCTATTGATGTAAGATTGACTTGATTGATTTCCGTCCTTGGTTTGATTCTTGGCCAGTGATAAGGTACGCTTAAAATTAATAATAATTCAGTCTCCCAATACCTTTCATGGAGTTTATTAATAATTCTCTCTACGAAAAAGACTATACAAGATGACAGCCCGACTAAATAAATACGTTGTCGCTGTGCTTACAATGGATGCCTAATTTTTCGATACTTGGAATACCTTCCAACCAGGTCTTCTACAATGTTAAGTGTATAGGCCAATCGTTTCCAAACCAAGAGGTATTTTTTGACAATACTCGACGGACATTTTAAACATGCCAGGTCCAATGTCAAGCGTTTAGGTCATGCATCTCCGAACCACGAGGTCAATCATGGCCTGAGTACAGTCTTGTCGATGAACATTCAAAAAAAGGAAGCACATTTGGAAGACATTTAAAAGAGGAAGTACGTTTTGAAGTACATATAAAAAAAGAAAACATTTAAAAAAGGAAGCATAATCAGAAGCACAATCAACGAAAATTAAGCACAATTGGAAGCACAATCAACAAAAAGACGCAGAATCGGAAGCAAATTCGACAAAGAGGAAACACAATTGGAAGCACATTAAAATAAGGATGCACAATCGGATTTACATTTATAATTTTTCTATATAATTTTTATGTTTATTATATATATTTTACCTATCACAGGTGTAACATAGGTACTTCATGAAAACACGCATGCAACTTAGTCAAAAATTCAAAGCAATCGGTGAAGTTATTTTGTAAGTTAAAGATTTCGAACGAACAAAATTTACATTTTGACTTGATAACGTCTTATAAATCGATGAACGCCGGCTGCACGCACGAAAAAAAACATGACTCATTGTCACGTTCCACCGAGCGTACAAGAACCGGCCAACTACCGTGCGAGAAAATCTTCTATAGTATCAAACAGATTAAGGCGGGCTTTTTAAAAGCAGCAAATTAAAAATTTTGATTTTATTTGTCCAATTTCGTCATTTAAAATTAACAATTTATTGATATTGATTTAATTTCAGTTTATTTATATAACTAATTGTTCGTGATCATATCAAAACAAATTATTTCAATTAAATTTGCAAAAACTTAAAAAATATTTGAAAATTAAAAAGTAAAAATTAAAAAGTATGCAATTTTTCATCAATGTTTTCTTATGACGTAATCACGTAAAATTATCGTCCGTAAACCGACTTTACAGGCAACCCCCTTCTTATTTATGTAGAAGGAAACTAACACTTCACTTGTCTAATAGCTGTGCCATGTATTAGGGATTTAGGCACGTTTTATTTAAAATTTTGTAATCTTAAATATTTTTGGAAATTTTTTTTTTCTCTCATCTTATTTTCTTTACAGCCAGGCCCTCAGCCTCTGTTCTCAGAGGCGAGCTGATTTTCTTTCCCAGCCTCATGCTAGGCTAGCATTCTGGCTAATATTTCTCCCGCCTCCAGGCACGTCGAGGGCCGGTAACTTTATTTCTTCGCGTGACCACTTTTGCCTAGAGCAGCTTGTGAAGCAGTGCTGAGCCCTGCTAACTCTGTCACGAATCGGTATTAGGTTCACTAGCAGCAAGACACGACAGGAGGATCCCGTGGGCCTTGCGTCCCACAGACCATGCGTTTTTTGAAGCCATCCCCCTCCTGCTCACCCACCCTTTCTTCTCAGAAGTGAAGCTAGGAGCGACGACCGCTCGGGTACGTTAACCGAAGTCAAGGCCATCTCAGGCTTGACAGCCGCAGTTACGATTCTGCACCTTAACGACATCTAGTGACGGCTGTCGTCACTAACGCCACTTGTGGGCGTCGGCAGCGCCGACACCAACGCTCGCGCGGAGGTAACGACAACCTCTCTCCCCCTTATGTCTCAGGCTGCTAGGTGGCACCACTGGTTACTCCATTACCCCCTAGCTTGACACTCTCGTCGGTCACTAGTCGATTTATGAGTACTTCTTCTCGCCACCAAAAGATAGCGCCTCAGTCGCGCAGTCACTCCAGTAAGAAAATTTTTTTTTATGCCGGACACCTTCGGGTGGGCTCGGTAATTTTCGGCTCTGAGCCAGCCCCCCCCCCCCTCCCATTCTCTAGAGACCCCGCGCTTATGATATTCTGGTGATATCCCGCTCTGAACTGACTTCGGTGCGCGCCTCCTGACTGACTGGTACCGTTTGTATCTGCGATCTTCGGCGAATCATCGACATCGCATCGTATATTATGTAGTCTTCTCAGACTAGAGGGATGGAGTCCCTATCTAAAATTATTAACCAGTCAGTAGTTTAGTTGAAAGTAGAGAAACTTAGTATTTTTTTATATTTTTTTTAATTAATCATGATGACTTCCGTGGCTACCGCGCATCGTGGTTCGAGTTTTCGGAGACGAGACGCCCTCTCCTGAGCGCCAGGACCAACACCCTGTTTTGGTAAGTCTTGACGTCATCCCCCCTTTAATTTTCCTTCTATTGGCCTTTTGCGCCATTTAAGTATACTGTCTGGAAACAGGTCTAATTCTTTGGAATTTGGACTTCTGTTTCAGACAGGGTTCCAAGTTTGGGGCAGCCAAAATCCTCTGCCAGAACCTCTGGAGTCGGTTCCTGAGCAGAATCCATCTTTAGACCTACTACCTCGATCACCGTCTACCTACAGCCCCGGGTGATACCCGCATAATTCTATTATTCTATTCACGAACTCAAAAAAAATAGTGTAACCCAGTTAAGACAGCGGACAGTAAAAGCAGTTCGAGGAGACGAATTTTATATAATGTTTTGCAAGGACTATAAGTACAACCTGTAAAGTTACCAATGTTAATTTCATTCATGTTTTTAAATATTGTAATTTTTGTTAAGCATTCAGGGCCGGCCCGATAGTAAATAAGTTCAATTAGTAAATAAGTGTAATTGTGAGGAATGTAAATAAGATCACTTATCAATGAAAAACAGACGTTACTAAGGAAAATTTAATCTATAAAAAAGAAAGAACAATGATTAATAAAATAAGGAAGTCTATAGACGTAACAGTTGTTTTTATTTATTTAATATATAATAACGATCCTTTTTCTCCCGTGTTCGTAGGGAGTCTCTAAATTTTCTTTGTTTACTCCTAGTGTCGCCTCTGATGTTGACTTTTATAGCTATTAATTCTGGGCCCCAGTATTCAGAGTTTCCAAATCTTTTTAACTACTTATTTAATTATTCTTTAAGACACTTGGGGTATTACATAGCGAAGGGAAGTGTTTCCCGCGAAGGGCGCGCACCCATGGGGGATAAACTGTAATTACCGAGACTGAGACCTAGTTTTTTGAAGTAGTTATGGGCCCGTCCGCTAGATAGTAGTTTTCATAATATATTGCTGACATAACTGCATTAATTTATTAGGAGAAGTAATGTATACACTATTATCAGGCAAACAAACCAGTGAAAATTCACTCTATTTAGGTAGCCACTAATTTTGTGTTGTGTAATACAATGAGATTTTGCACCTCCTACTGTATGAGAACCTCTATTCCGAATTTTTATTTGCTGGTAGTTATGGGCCCGCCCAACAGATAGCGACACATGTCGCGTGAAACATTGTTTCAGTTTCAACTGTAAGAGTCGCAATTCTTTATTTCCCTCCTTGTTCTGTTCGCGCACCACTGCTGGCACTGTTGTCGTCACGTGTCCCAGGCACGGCGCGCTCTCACACGCTATCGATCCGACACTGGAGCCGCGCGCTGCGAATAGCGCGCCCAAACAGTGGCCAATTAGCAGAGCGTGAGCCGTCCTATCCTCGGCCTGAGCCCCTCGCCAGGGAGGGGGGGAGGGGGGAGGTCGCGGTGTCTCGCCCGTCAGACAGCGACTTATGGTCTCCGTGCAGCTCAGGTCAACCATGCCATGCTACCATGCAAGCTACTGTTGAAATATATTGAATTAACAACACAATTATAAAATTGTAAAGTTTTGCTTTGAATATTCTGAAACTCAAAGAATTATAAATTCTCAGGATGTCCGTAATATAATGTCCTAGTTTCAATGGTATATTATAACAGTTTAATTTAGACTATTTACAACAAATCATACATCAAATTTGAAGGTAAACTAACCTTTTTTTCTTTCAAATGTTTATTTGTGCACCTGTAGTTTTACGGGATACATCCAACCTAAGTCCAATTGTTCCCACTTTTTACTGAGTAATGGCAGCAATAGCCTCTTAAATTCTGTGTCTCAACTCTGGAAAATCATTAAATAGCTACGGAACATAGACACGATCTTTTATAAAGCCCCAACGGGGGAAAAAATGCATGGCGTACAGCTACAAGTTGACTCCTGCCGGGCGAGCATGGTTCTCTTTTTCGCCCGTCATAGGGATGACGCGTCATCGGTATGACGCTTCGCTACTAAAAGCGAGCATGGATCTTTTTTCGCCTTCTGGAAGACGCCTTAGTTACGACATGCCCGTCATACGTAAGGCGCAATGGCTTGTCAGTCGTAGACCCGTCACATGGAGGTAACTTGAAGCATCCTAGCAGACGATGTTGAAAGACAAGGCAAAAACGCCAATGTTTACATTATTTTGAATGGCACCGTTTTAATTTTTCGCTGAATATACGTAATGGTGAAAGCTTGTGCAGCTTTTGGTTGCACTAATAGATTCGGCAGTTGTGGTGGATTAAGTTTCCACAAGTAAGAAACTGTTATTTTCTTTTTGTAAATGTATAATGTGCGTTCATACAGCGAGAGATAAATTTGGCTTTTAAATTTTCCTAACCCAATTTTAAGTGCTGGTGGACGACGTAAATAGTATTGTAAATAGTAAATGTATACGTAAGATATTATATTTATGAACATGTAAATTTAATGTATGCTTTTAACGGTCGTTACTTAAAATATGGCGAGTAAACGGAGCGCACACGTACGACGCAAGGCAGATGCACTTAAACTTAATATTTTACATAAATTTTATTCTGTTGACTACAAGCTTGTAATTGTTTTGTCTACCAATTGATAATGTAGTAAAAGTTCCATAATCACGTATCCAAGTTGATATCTAGGTCCTGATGGCATGACCCTGTAATATCTAACTGCAGTATCTCGAAAACCAGTAGAAATTTAGAAACGCCGTTTTCAAGGTAAGTAGAGGAACGTCATTAGTGTTTAAAAAAATGTATTATCAGAATTTTATTATTTTATTTGCGGAAAAGCCGCGACCTAAGAATTTTACCCTTTGTTTATTGTCACTTGTCAAGTGTTTATATATAATCAAATAGGTAACTTATATTGTGAAATATAACTTTGCTGACGAGTCCTATATACTAATTGTACCATATTTGTGTAAAAGTGTAGTCTCCTGGAAAACAAAGAATTTAATTGAATTCAGTGGCTTCATAAATTAAACATTTGGACTAGGTAGGTTGATTAGCAAAAAAAATGTGCGCATGAACAATTTTAATTATGCATAAAATCACATTGGCCTACCCTAGGCACTTTCAACTGTTGATGTAAATTAAATTTTAAGGAATATTAAAACAGCATGTTTATTTATTCACAATGCACGAATCTTGAGAAGTATCTACATGTAAACAGCAACACACACTGTGACTTACTCTACACTTTCGCAACCTTTGTACAATTTTCTCATTAACTGTTTTTAAAAAAAAATGTTTTATTGACTACAGTTTGCAGCATAGCATTTCGTGGAATCCAAAAACTCGTTTGAATTGAACATTCGTTAGTTTTGCTTATTACTGTTCTGTGGTTGTAATCTAAAGTATAGTGTCGATTTCATAACACTTCGCATCAGTCGTCGCAGTACATCAATAATAATATTCACAGTAAAAAAAAATATCAAGACAATGTTAAAAACCAAGTATTATAGTTGCTCATTGTATTAAACAAACATGCAGAATCGTAAATACTTGAATGTGGTATTGGCAGTTCGTACACTGTCTGTAATTAAATCTTTCCGTTACCGTTTAAATGTGAAAGATATGCTAGCCCTCCTGCGTGGTTCTTTATTACTAATAATATAAAAAGAATAGTTTCATATTTAAATTTTTTGCACGCACATTTCCTAAAGCGTCATACAAATCACATTGCTGTCTGCTATTCTTTTGCCACCCGCAATATGGCGGTACATGTAAACAATCGTCGTGCGCATGCGCAGTCCGAAGATTTTATTTCGGGTACAGGCTTCATTGATTACCCTTGAAAAGTACGCCTGCTTCCACTCCATAGACTATTACCTCCATGACCCGTCATAGCCGTCATAACCCCGTCATACAGCCGACTACGTGTGTAACTTTCATTTAATACTGGGAAATAATTCTTTCAAATGAGTTAAATAATATATTTTCGTGATATTTAAGGTTTTGCCTCAATTCTATTTACTCAGAAATTACGTACGTATGTGAGATATACCTACGATGTATCAAAAAAAAAGTTATCTTTTTCTTTGAACAAACTTCGAAACAACTTGTTTTCGATAATAATCACGCCGCATAAATAAATAGTTTCTGTGTTTCGTGTGAATAAGACAAATTGATTCTTTTTTCTTGTTATTTTAACTGCACAATACTCAGATTACCAAAATATATCATACTAAAAAAACTGCCAATCTGCCTACTTTTGTCATATCACTTAATAAAAAAATAAAGGTCAGGTCAAAATAACGTAATAATTGAACTAGATAGAGGATAACATCACATTAGTTAATTATTCTGTATAAAAGTTAAGTGTAAAACACCTATAAGCGCGTGGCTCATTAAACTTCTAAAAACAACTTAATTCCGTTAAAGGGTATTTTTAGTTCCTCTACTCTTCTGGTAGTTATAAAATGCAGACACAATACTGTCAACTACAGTTTACTTAATACATTATATTTAAGCATTTAATTAACAACACCGACTTCGTGTTATTGTTTCAAGCTTGCAAGATGCTAAATATATAATATTATCAGCGTATTCACCCAATACATATGCTACGGTACCAAATAGTGTGAATAAAACTTGCAGTGGACTAGAAAATATGCTATAAAAAAGTCTAAGGATAATGTAATTAAATATAACAGTAGTATTTTTTGAACAGTGGGACGTATAGCACACCGAGTTGTTTCGGTACCTTCAAATCGGCAAATGAACTTTAACGGTGACGAAAATTACCAAATAATGATTAAATCAGGTCTAGTATTGTAATGTTTCACGTCGAGACACAAAAGTGTTTTTAAATTTTTTTTTCATCATATGATTTAATGTAATAATAACTGACCACTGAAAACAAAATTAATAAAAACTGGCAACACGTTTCACAAGATCGATAAATAATATTTTCATATTTAAAACTACAAACTTTCACAGTTTCTAATGCACTCCTTAACCTTTCTTATATACTATTTAATAATCATAAACGACTTTGCTATGATTGATTTTATTATATTTTGAGACTGAGACGTGACGGGTGTTTTACTGAGCAAAAAATAGTCTGTAAAACTTATATTTACGGAAAACCATCAGGCGTACAGTGAAAAATGATGGCTGTATCCGAATACATAGGGATGCGTCCTTAGCACACACATCCCTACATCCCTTAGCAAATGCAGCCACAATGTAGAGGACGCATTTCTAATGGATGGATAGTATCCGAATACTTTTAGTGCTAGCACCACCTGTTTATTCTCAGTCGTACTAATGTTTACGCAGCCATTTTGTGTAGGGATATCTACGAATATTCAGCAAAACGTAAATAATAAATACCTACCATTTAAAAAATGATGTAACGTGTATGTTATACATGTTAGCGATCCAATTAAAATACATTTTATAAATTGTAAACTTTAAAAATACTTATGAGTTTTGAATTATCCTTTAAGTTTAAATTCGTATTTTTATTATATTTATTAACGTCTTAATTTGTCTCTGTTTAAGTTATCACTTTCGCTTATAATGTTTTAAACAAATCTTATGCTGAAAATCTGAAGTAATATTATACACAAACAAAATAAAACCCTATTCCGAAGCTAATGGATGTAGGGACGCGTTAGTGGATGCGAGTGTCGCATCCCTAGAAATCTCGAATTAGTGGATGCGTGAAGGGATGCATCGGCATCCCTTGTGAGAATTCGGATTCAACACAAAGATGGCCGCGTCCACTACGATGCACTTTTAGTGTATCCCTTAGCTAAGGGATCCATTAGGCCAGTATTCGGATACAGCCGATATAAATATTGAATATAGTTGTGGAAAATATATAATTCGATAGACACATCATGCCTAAGTTTTACGAATGTCCACAAACTTGTTTTCGTATAGGTAGTTTTCTATTGGCTGTAAATTGCTAGCAGATAAACCAACTGCCAAATAAAACACATCCTTTCTGTAAATTCACTGCCAACCTCTGCATATTATCGATTGCCAAGCCGTCGTAGGTAAGGCGCCTTAGCGATGACGGGAGAGATATGACGATGGGATCCGTGCTCGCATTTTCACGCGGCCGTCATAACTCCGCCGTCATACCGGCGACGTGTCGTCGCTATGACGGTGGCGAGGAAAAGAACCATGCTCGACCCGCTGGTAGTTGCTAGTGGCGAACAGCCACAGTTGACACCTAGTCACTACTATAGCGAACAACAAGTTGACACCTAATCACTGCTATGGCGAACAGCTACAATTTGACACCTAGTCCCTGCTATGGCGAACATCTACAAGATGTAACCTAGTCACTGCTAGTGACGAACAGCCACATTTGAAACGTAGTCACAGATATGATGAAAAACCACAGTTGACACCTAATAACTGCTAGTGGCTAACCGCCACAGTTGACACCTAGACACTGCTATGGCAAACAGAAGCAGTTGACACCTAGTCACTACAATGGCGAACAGCTACAAGTTGACACCTAATCACTGCTACATCGAACAGCCACAGTTGACACCTAGTGACTGCTAGTGGCGAACAGCCACAGTTGACACCAGCCGGGCGAGCATGGTTCTCTTTTCCGCCCGTAATAGGGATGGCGCGTCATCGGTATGACGCTTCGCTACTAAACGCGAGCATGGATCCTTTTTCGCCTTCTGGAAGACGCCTTAGCTACGACATGCCCGTCATACGTAAGGCGCAATGGCTTGTCAGTCGTAGACCCGTCATAGCCGTCATAACCCCATAATACAGCCGACTACGTGTGTAACTTTCATTTAATACTGGGAAATAATTCTTTCAAATGAGTTAAATAATATATTTTCGTGATATTTAAGGTTTTGCCTCAATTCTAGTTACTCAGAAATTACGTATGTGAGATATACGATGTATCTAAAAAAAAGTTATGTTTTTCTCTGAACAAACTTCGAAACAACTTGTTTCCGATAATAATCACGCCGCATAAATAAATAGTTTCTATGTTTCGTGTGAATAAGACAAATTGATTCTTTTTTCTCGTTATTTTTAACTGCAAACTACTCAGTTTACCAAAATATATCATACTAAAAAAACTGCCATTCTGCCTACTTTTGTCATATCACTTCATAAAAAAATAAAGGTCAGGACAAAATAACGTAATATTTCAACTAGATAGAAGATAACATCACATTAGTTAATTATTCTGTATAAAAGTTAAGTGTAAAACACTTATAAGCGTGTGGCTTATTAAACTTCTAAAAACATCTCATTTCCCCGTCAGCTTCCAAACGTGTAATAAAAAGAATCACTTGTAAAAATAAAATACATGCATTGATAAGGTTGAAAATACACAAGAATGCCGCTGATAAATACATAGTAGTCTGATGGTTATTTTAAACCTTCGTTTTATCGCATTTTAAACACAAAGCATTTCCTCCAAACATTTAGTGACTTTTAGGTTAGGCCTACTCCCCACCCTCGTTGGTGGCTAGGTTTGCTCCTGCTGTATCGCATATTGAAACGTATTTTATTCAAATAAAATTCGCTCAAATACTTTCAGTATGATAAAATGATAACAATGTAGGAATAATAGTGTTTCACGTAGAGTTGAGATGTTTCGTGTTTATAGTTCATACGAAAATAGTAATTTGTGAGAGGGGCGGCTTATGTGAAAATAAAGTAATTAATTCCGTTAAAGGATATTTTTAGTTCCTCTACTCTTCTGGTAGTTATAAAATGCAGACACAATACTGTCAACTACAGTTTACTTAATAAATTATATTCAGGCATTTAATTAACACCGACTTTGTTATATATTGTTTCAAGCTTGCAAGATGCTAAATAAAGAATATCATCAGCGTATTCATCCAATACATATGCTACGGTACAAAATAGTGTGAATAAAACTTGCAGTGCACTAGAAAATATGCTATAAACAAGTCTAAGGATAATGTAATTAAATATAACAGTAGTATTTTTTGAACAGTGGGACGTATAGCACACCGAGTTGTTTCGGTACCTTCAAATCGGCAAATGAACTTTAACGGTGACGAAAATTACCAAATAATGGTCAAATCAGGTCTAGTATTGTGTTTCACGTCGAGTCACAAAAGTGTTTTGAAATTTTTTTTTTCATCATATGATTTAAAGTAATTAATAATAACTGACCAATGAAAACAAAATTAATAATAACGGGCAACACGTTTCACAAGATCGCTAAATAATATTTTCATATTAAAAACTACAAACTTTCACAGTTTCTAATGCACTCCTAAACCTTCTTATATACTATTTAATAATCATAAACGACTTTGCTATGTAAAATGATTTTATTATATTTTGAGACTGAGCAAAAAATAGTCTGTAAAACTTATATTTACGGAAAACCAACAGGCGTACAATGAAAAATGATATAAATATTGAATATAGTTGTGGAAAATATATAATTCGATAGACACATCATGCGTAAGTTTTACGAATGTCCACAATCTTGTTTTCGAGTAGGTAGATTTCTATTGGCTGTAAATTGATAGCAGATACACCAACTGCCAAATAAAACACATCCTTTCTGTAAATTCACTGCCAACCTCTGCATATTATCGATTGCCAAGCCGTCGTAGGTAAGGCGCCTTAGCGATGACGGGAGAGATATGACGATGGGATCCGTGCTCGCATTTTCGCGCGGCCGTCATAACTCCGCCGTCATACCGGCGACGCGTCATCGCTATGACGGTGGCGAGGAAAAGAACCATGCTCGACCCACAGGTCACTTCTATGGCGAGCAGCTACAGTTAACACCTAATCACTGCTACCACGAACAGCTAAAAAATGACATGTAATCACTGCTTGGACTAACACCTACAATTTGACACCTAGTCACTGTTAGTGATGAACAGATACAAGTTAACACCTAATTACTGCTACACCGAACAGCTACAAGTTAACACCTAGGCACTACTATGGCGAACAGCTACAGTTAACACCCAATCACTGCTACGGTGAACAGCTAAAAAATGACATGTAATCACTGCTATGGCGAAGAGCTACAATTTGACACCTAATCACTGTTAGTGGCAAACAGCCAAAGTTGACACCTAGTGACTACTATGGCGAACAGCTAAAAGTTGATCCTGGTAGTTGCTAGTGGGGAACAGCCACAGTTGACACCAGGTTACTACTATGGCGAACAGCTACAATTTGACACCTATTCACTGCTGGTGGCGAACAGCCACCATTGACACCTAGTCAATGGTATGGCGAACACCTACATGTTGACACCTAGTCACTGCGCTGACCTCAGTGTGTGTGTGTCGCAGGCGGCGGGTGGCACGAGGACAGGAGAGCCAGCCGCCATGCAACTGCCCGGCCTGTGCAGCTGTGGAGTGAGCCGCAGCACGGCGCGCCTGCTGCTGCTGCTCTTCTTCTACCTGCTGTTCCTCGTGCTGGGCGCCGCCATCTTCTCGGCCATCGAGGCTCCCGAGGAGGCGGGCCGCGTCAAGGAGCTGCGGCACCTGCGCTCCCAGTTCCTCGTCAAGCACCAGTGCGTGCCCGGTGAGTGGCCCGTGTCCGCCTGCTCCCAGTGAGTGGCCCGTGTCCACCTGCTCCCAGTGAGTGGCCAGTGTCCACCTGCTCCCAGTTCCTCGTCAAGCACCAGTGCGTGCCCGGTGAGTGGCCAGTGTCCACCTGCTCCCAGTGAGTGGCCAGTGTCCACCTGCTCCCAGTTCCTCGTCAAGCACCAGTGCGTGCCCGGTGAGTGGCCAGTGTCCACCTGCTCCCAGCTCCTCGTCAAGCACCAATGCGTGCCCGGTGAGTGGCCAGTGTCCACCTGCTCCCAGTGAGTGGCCAGTGTCCACCTGCTCCCAGTTCCTCGTCAAGCACCAGTGCGTGCCCGGTGAGTGGCCAGTGTCCACCTGCTCCCAGCTCCTCGTCAAGCACCAGTGCATGCCCGGTGAGTGGCCAGTGTCCACCTGCTCCCAGTGAGTGGCCAGTGTCCACCTGCTCCCAGTTCCTCGTCAAGCACCAGTGCGTGCCCGGTGAGTGGCCAGTGTCCACCTGCTCCCAGTGAGTGGCCAGTGTCCACCTGCTCCCAGTTCCTCGTCAAGCACCAGTGCGTGCCCGGTGAGTGGCCAGTGTCCACCTGCTCCCAGCTCCTCGTCAAGCACCAATGCGTGCCCGGTGAGGCCAGTGTCCACCTGCTCCCAGTGAGTGGCCAGTGTCCACCTGCTCCCAGTTCCTCGTCAAGCACCAGTGCGTGCCCGGTGAGTGGCCAGTGTCCACCTGCTCCCAGCTCCTCGTCAAGCACCAGTGCATGCCCGGTGAGTGGCCAGTGTCCACCTGCTCCCAGTGAGTGGCCAGTGTCCACCTGCTCCCAGTTCCTCGTCAAGCACCAGTGCGTGCCCGGTGAGTGGCCAGTGTCCACCTGCTCCCAGTGAGTGGCCAGTGTCCACCTGCTCCCAGTTCCTCGTCAAGCACCAGTGCGTGCCCGGTGAGTGGCCAGTGTCCACCTGCTCCCAGCTCCTCGTCAAGCACCAGTGCGTGCCCGGTGAGTGGCCAGTGTTCACCTGCTCCCAGTGAGTGGCCAGTGTCCACCTGCTCCCAGCTCCTCGTCAAGCACCAGTGCGTGCCCGGTGAGTAGCGACTGTGACAACTCACGTGCATTCAGTGAAGGTTTTTTTTTAGAAAATCTGATCGTACATTAACTAGGTCACAGACTTAGGTGGTATTCACTTGATTAAGTAACCGCCTTTCCTTGTATATAATAAGTTCAGAATTGACAAGGCCATGCTAAGAGCACTGTTGTCCAGTTATCAACGCGAAGCAAATGTATGTATGCCCCAAATCTACTTTGTCATCTAATGAATCCGCGAAATAACTGAATCTATAAGAAACGAGCCCTTCGAGTTGCGGTAACTCATAGTGAACCGTGCTCTATAATCAGTAATATCTGCCGCGTGCCACGGGAGTTTGCGACATCTTGACAGTTTCCAGAAGTCGAACTGGGAGTGGATCTGGTCCTACGGGGAAGGTGCATGTCGCTGAGGTGTTGGATATGTGACGGCTCTAGCATCCGAGATATAATCCATCAGATTCACGGGAAGAGCGTGTGATGCGAATATATAGCGTCTCTAGATCAAGGCAACCTTCTGCCTCCTCGTGGTACCAGTGGTGTTTACCAGAGAAGACTCTGCCGGGGAGACCTCATATCTTACATCCTCAGATGATGTGGAAGAGGTATCTGGTGAGGTCGAAAAGTCTTCTCTGGTGGCGAAGAAGGTGCGTAAACTACACCTGTGAGATCAGCACTGCTGGGCCCTCAGGCTGTCGGGTTCCTAAGGTCTTGGCTTGCCTTGAAGAGCCAATGGCGTAATGGCAAAGGCTAGTCTGGGCATGGCTTCTGCTATGGAAACGAACGCAAACGGGTGTGAAATAATCCTGTAAGCTCTGGGGCACCGGAGCCGGCGAATTACCCGAGGGGCTGGCCATACAGGACCAGTCTCTCAGGCTTCCCCTGTGTCTGAACTGGGGCAGTTACCATGCCAGCTTACGGACTAACAGGCCATACCACCCCTCAAGTGCGTGAAAAGACTAGGCAGTGATGCGGGGCGACCCTTGCTGATGCTGACTCCCCGCTGAGGTCTCCTCTACCGGCCCGGGACGCAAGGTGAAGCACCGCCCTGGCAGTTAGTTGGTGGCCCTGATCGCTCAGAGCACGTCCTGAGTTGCACTTCGGCCAGATCACCGGCTCTCTGGGTTTTCGGAGCGGGTCCAGAGATGTGACAGACCTGGATGAGCGCGTTGTGATACTCTTAGGAAGGGGTTTTCTTTGAGTAAAACCACGGGTTATCCAAATGAAGTCAAGGGGAAGTGGGTGAAAATGATGCTGGGATATGTTTCCCCAGCCTATCATTGTAGCTCCTCCAAATAACTCTAGGTTTCGATGAAATAGCGTATACATGATCCTATGGCTCTTGGGAGCTTGTGATGGTGGTTTCTCAGCCCTCACAGGAGTAAATACCATGAAACCCGACATGTTAAACAAAATGCGGCGTGATTGTTTACGGTGAAGGTCACAAGGGATGATAGAAGTATTAATTGTCCCCTTTGCCTAATTCCAAGGTTATAAAAACAACTGTTCAAATTTTGACGAAGGTGGTATGTGGTTTCGGGTGATGAATGGTGTTCTGTTTTAACACTTGGAACTACAAACTACTCAGCAAGAGACGGATGTTGAGATTGATAATACAAAATTCGAAACGCCTTGATTTTAACGTAAAATTTTTAATGGCACGAATTCAGTTTTTTTAAGTAAAACTTATTTGCTGATGGGGCTACAATTTTGGATAGGTATGTAGCGTAGCTTGCTATATACTAGTTTTAACGCCCGGAAGGGGAGAGATAGAAATGACGCAGCAGTGATGCTACGGAATTCTCGTAACACTCCTTGTGTTTGTCTATTCCTCAGTTTTCGCAATGGCTAACGATAGACGCTACCATAATTCTTCAATTTTAATTAAATTGTATACAAAATATTTATTCGTGTGGAAAACAGTTACTGATTTGTGCAATCAAATGTATAAGTATCATTCATTTTTATATAAATAGTGTGATTGAAAATGTAATAAAAGACGTATAAATTTAAGAGGTTAGCTTTATACGTGTAATTAATTTTTAGCATGTGAATACTGTGATTTGAAATGTCAAAAGGACTTAATAGACTTAGGAGATAGACTTTAAAAGTGTAGTTTGTTCGTTTGGAGAGTTTTTTTGTTCTTTAATTTTACGAAGCTGTGGATCGTCATTTTAATATCATGTCTAAAAATAATAAAAAAGCATTAGCTGATAAGAGGTATTATCAAAGGCCAAAGAATGCCAGTGAACGCATGCGAGAGTACAGGGCGAGGAGGAAAGGCATTTTTTTTATTTGAGATAATACCCGCATCCTTCCTTTTATCAATTATTATCTCTTGTCCAGTAAAATAGTTCTAGGAAGTTATCACTATCTATACCTAATAAGCAAGAAGTTACACTCCTGTCGCGCGTGGACTCCACGCACAAAATATTTTTTCCATTTCTTCTAACCCTAACCCATCTTCTATTCCAAAAACAAAATTCTGGGTAGGCTGTATTTGGGACTTCAGCCGCCAGGGGTGTGTTTCATGAATTTACATCGAGTTGAACGGGAATTATTTTTAATTATATTTGAATTGGCGGCTGACAAAAAAAAATCGTGACTCCAAACCGCGACAAACTCGGCCCATCTTCACAACCACTGACGCAACTGACTCCATATCAACCTCAGAACCACCAGAGAGCATATCCACGTCCACTATCCAAAAATTTTATTCTGCTTTTCTCGTCGCTTCTCGCGAGGCAGACAACTGAGACTCTCTCGAATTTTGCGCCTCGTTTGGAAACTCGTTTTGCGCCATTTGTTCATTTATGTCGGCTACTTTTTGCCTCGTTCGATACCTACGACACTCCTCTGCAATTTTTAATTGCTTCTGCTCGGGCAATTTCGCTTGTTTTCTTCTTTTATCCAACATGACATGTTTTCGCTTAGGCATTTTGCAAATTATATGGCTCCCAAACCAAAGTTAGTAACTTTACAGTTTACCACTCAGCTACCACCACTCAGTACTCACTCGTGAGCAAATTTAAGTTTAAATAACGCATATCGATGTATTGCTCTCGCAGTCACAGCTCTCACTGACTTCAGTTCGTCATCACTGCAAATGTTAACCGGGTGAGTCGTACGTAACGACCACTAGGAACGTCTGCTCTACTAAGATATATTCACTTCAACTCTGTAGCTTTCATAGCTCACGAGTTTTAAGCGGTGTCGAATCCTCAGCCGAAGTGACACCCAACCCGAGATTGAAGGAAGACATTGATATTCCTGTCGGGAATGCGTGGGTGTTCCGCCGCAGGCTGCTTGACTCGCGTGACCTTGAGGCCGGGACGAGTGCGGGCGCCTGCCGGCGACACGCCGTCACGTCGAGTGGCGGCCCCGGGGATCGATCCAGGGCCACCTGGAGGACCCTGTGTCCCCCTCCTGCCCGCGGGAGAGTGTGCCGCCCCTGTCCCGCTGCCGCCCGGAGAAGCCTCTCCGCCACTCAATACAGCTGCACCTCGGAGGCCTGACACGCTGTCTCACACAAACCACACTGGGTAGGTTTCGGAGAAAGACTACCCATTCATTGTAGCCGTCATTACAGTGCGACTTCCGGAAAAAAATTCTTTTTTTCGTTTTATGGTACTTAGACCCCAATCCATCGGTAACTCAAAAGTTAATATGTTTTTGTATATCTATAAATATATCACATTATTATGGACACGTTAATTGCCGTAATTCTTCACAAATCACTTTCAAACTGATGCATAAAATATAGTAAGAGAAAAACTCGGTCGAGTTATTTAATAGAAAAAATTTCCACCAAAGAGGTAGAAAAGCGGATGGTTATTTTGAAGGGGAAAAAAAAACAGAAGTGTCACTATAACTTCTATAATGTCAAAAATCGCATCCGCTAGAACATATTATAACTCGCAGGAGTAATACCAAAAAATTTGGTATAAATACGTTTTTGTTACAACCAACCATAACTTCCAGGGGTGGAAAATACAAGGGTTGAAGGACAAAAAAATTCATAACTCCCTTAGTAGGCACGCCATCGAACCCGCTCAAAATGATGGTAAATTGTATAATTTTCATCCAAAAAAAATGTTGAATTTTTTTTGTATAAAGCAAACTATTATTTATGAAAGATGTTTAAAGAATTTTAAACAGTTCCTCAATTATTTACTCCGCTATTTTCTACCCAAAATATGTGAATTTATGACGTACCGTGGATCGAAGTGTTCGCCAGCAGAAAGAACGTCAAACGATGGTCAAGTCAGAAGTGCAGTTTTGCCCACAAGTGGACGTAGTGTCTTATGCCTCCGTGGTATATATATGTATATATAAAGACTGTAAACATTGCCGAGGCCATAACTGTGAACGTGATCTGCACATATCGCATAAATTGTAATGTTTCCAAATAATTTTACCAGCAACAAACAGACCTGTTATTTTCGTCCTTCCATCCAGACGAACTTAGACAACCCGGGCTGCTGGGGAAATGCTCCCCCTTACCCCTCCCCAATGGGTGACCCTGCACGTAATCCCTCGTGTGACGGTCATCTCGCCCCGCCTTCAAGAGGCTTCCAACACAGTCACAGCAGTAGTATATAATAGTATGTACTGGATCAGGATGCAGGATGTGGTGCCGGTGCCGGTGTCCGCCATCTTGGATTCTGACGTCACGGCGGCCTTCTTGGATAAGCGTAACGGGACACAGCGTAACGGGACAAGTAGATCACGGCGGCCATTTTGGATCCGCCATCTTGGATCCGCCATTTTGGATGACGTCATTGTGTGTTCTCGAAAATTCCGGCGATGTGTTTTCCGCCATTTTGAATGATGACGCCACCGTTGCAATTTTCGTTACGGTCGCCATCTTTAACTTTTTTATTTATTATCCGATTTTAACGAATTTTTTTCTGTTCCACTGGAGGCCGCCATCTTGGATACCGACGACTCTGTTTCTGTTGTTTGTTCCTAGATAGCGCCAGCGTCGCTATTGATTTTTTTCTGTTCCACTGGGGGCCGCCATCTTGGATACCGTCGACTTTTTTTCTGTTGTTTGTTCCTAGATAGCACCAGGGTCGCTCTTGACTTTTTTCTGTTCCACTGAGGGCCGCCATCTTGGATACCGTCGACTTTGTTTCTGTTGTTTGTTCCTAGATAGCGCCAGCGTCGCTCTGTCTCATCACATAAGGTCGATGTTCCATTACCTACCATAGCTATTATGAACCTTATCGACATTTTAAATTTAATTTTTTATGAAAAATATATTGGAAATGCTGTGATTCGAACCATCGCAGCTCTGATCTCTAGGTTGGAAAACATAAGCCTTTAACCGCTCGGCCATCGAGACATTTACCAGACCGAAGATTAAATAAGGTATATATAAAAATAACATACATATTTGGACTTGTAATTTTTTTAATTTAAAGTAATAATAGCACCACCTGTTCGAGACAGACCTACCATCTTGTCATTTGGCCGCCATCTTGAAAATCCATAATTTTTATGCTAGAGATGCAGGAAAAAGTTCAAAATTCATTAAATAAATTGACAATAAATATAATGATTGATTATATCGATGTACGTCCTTGGTTCGATTCCCGACGAGAGTAAACGGTCGATCCTTCCTCCATGAAAGCTACCTAGACTGATCTACCACCACCAGTACCAAGGTATACATCATCAACTGGTATGCCATCATGTCCGCCATCTTGTCTTCGTCCGCTGGAGACCACCATCTTGTTTTCGTCGGCTAGAGTGTGCCGATACCATGTTAGTATAATTATCTGGTCACCACAACATTGACCTTGACCTTTGACCTTGAAATTTACCTTGACCTTGAAATTTGACCTTGAACTTTGACCTTGACCTTGAAATTTGACCTTGACCTTGAAATTTGACCTTGACCTTGAAATTTGCTCTTGACCTTGAAATTTGACCATGACCTTGAAATTTGACCTTGACTTTGAAATTTGACCTTGACCTTGAAATTTGACCTTGACTTTGAAATTTGACCTTGACTTTGAAATTTGACCTTCACTTTGAAATTTAACCTTCACCTTGAAATTTGACCTTGACTTTGAAGTTTGACTTTGTCCTTGTCGACCATCATGGACCCGACATTTAATGTTCAGTAGATGCTACCAGGAGCTACCACCTGCTGGAGTACGTCATCTTGTGTGTGTACTCATATTATAGAGTACATTTCCATCTGGATAATTTCATTCTAACCCGCTACAGTGCAGTAAACATTTATTACCGAGGTGCCCCCCGCCATCTTGAAATTCGGACGCCATCTTGAAATCATGTAATAATGCAGCTAGAAAAGCGGGAAAAAATCCAAAATTCATCAAAAAAATCACTCATTAATTTGCATATCGATTCGATCCGCTCCAGTCCTTGGTTCGATCCTCGATCGTTGCAATAATGTTTAATTTTATGAAAAAATAATAACGTCAATAAGCCACGTTCAACATTCTTAAAGAGACTTTAAAACCTCTACTACCATCATCCTATAAGCCATCAAGACCACCATATGGAAAATTCGTAATAATTAAACTAAAAATTCAAGAAAAAGTTAAAAATTCATTAAATAAATTTGCAAACAATATACTGATTAATTAGGTCGTCTAAGGTCCTTGGCACGATCCTGGACGAAGCTAAAATAAATTTAATTTAAATACCAGAAAAGCGTAAGGTTCGAGAAATAAAACACCACAAAGTCGTTTACAAACATAATATTTATTACACAATTTCTATCCTACTACAGAATCACTTGCGAAAGCCAGGAACTTATAAACATTTAGCTTTGCATAGACGTGCAACGACTACTTCTTAGCTCCAAATGCTCCAGCAGCTCCAAATGCTCCAACAGCCTCCAAATGCTCCAACAGCCTCCAAATGGCTCCAACAGCTCCAAATGCCCCAACTACCTTTTCTTTCAACAGCTCCAATGATATTGGGCCACAATGCTACGAGTCTAAGAGACTACGAGGCTACAAGGCTACGAGTCTAAAAGGATCTAGCTGGTTCCGAGTTAAACATGGCTGAGAGACTGCATGACTAAAAGACCGCATGGCTACGAAACTAAATGTCTATGAAGCTACATGGATACAAGTCTACTCGGCTCCAACACGCAATGTACACACAGTACACACAGGAAAACGTAATGTACACACAGGAAAACGTAATGTACACACAGGAAAACGAAAAGTACACACAGGAAAACGAAAAGTACAAACAGGAAAACGAAATGTACAAACAGGAAAACGAAATGTACAAACAGAAAAACGAAATGTACATACAGAAAAACGAAATGTACAAACAGGAAAACGAAATGTACAAACAGGAAAACGAAATGTACAAACAGGAAAACGAAATGTACAAACAGGAAAACGAAATGTACAAACAGGAAAACGAAATGTACAAACATGAAAACGAAATGTACACACAGGAAAACGGAATGTACACACAGGAAATCGGAACGTACACACAGTACACACAGGAAACGGAATGATCACACATACAGTAGCGGAAACACAGGCTTATTTGGAAATCAGGATACAAGAAATAAATCATACTGTTTTTAAATATAAATAATTCATTTTATTTTTCATTAGTACACACATGACAGTTAATCAAATGATTATTGTATGTAGCCAGCGTTCCGAAGTTCTTACAGTATGGGCGATACTTCCACGATATGCAAATAGTTTCCTCTACGAACAGATGCCAACATCAGTCTTAGCCGGTCAACCAATATTTTTGGATCTTTCCATGATATGTAGTCATTCTCTTCTACCACCGTCTTCCTTGCACCTTTATAATAAATATTATGATGTCTGGTGTCTTCCGTTTTACCACCAACCTCAGGGTAACTTTCATGTTTGAGACAGTGATCATCACAAGCTTGATCAGATTTATTTATTATAACACGACGTTTCCATCGCTTCGGTCTCAGGACACCATCACATTCTTCGATCTTGTCAGCTTTAGGTTCTGCATCACAGTCTATGTCTTTGTCAACAGCCTCAGAGTCACTGTAGCAATCACCGTAGAAGACAACGTCTTCACCCAGATTACTGCAAGAACTCAATATCGTTGATGTCGAAGTGTCTTCATCGCCTGTATGCTTCCTTTTCAGGAGTCCACCATTTATACAAAGTATGGAGGATCTGCTAAATATAGGCTTGAATGTATTCTCACTTTTCACAGTGTTGATACCTTCATTAGTTTCAGTCTTCCCGATACCATCAACATCCTTCAATATTTGTTTCTCGTCACGATCGGCGTGCTAAGGCTTCCATCTTTTCTATATTCATAATATTATTTGTCTTTAAATCTCCGCGTCCGTGTCACTATCACAGATGTAAATCATCATCATAGCTGTCATCAATATTGTCATGAGCTGCATCAATATAACTCATTTTATGATATCGTTTCCACATTTCAGTTGTCAGTGATTTACCACAATCTATGATCTTGTGAGCTCCATTCTCATTTTCTGTAAAAGCCTATGAGTCCAGTTTTATTATTTAATTCTTCAACCCATCATCACAAACTCAATTAAATAATTGTAGTATATAGAAAAAAAAATCATCAAAGTTCCTTTCATTTAATCTTGGAAACCGTATCATCCTTTCCACCTATAGTAGGTATAGTTTCTTGAGCCCAAGAGTCTTTCATTATATATACCATGCAGTGTTCTTCAAGAGATGTAGTATACCACCATTTCTACATACAAATTCATCCTATCATTAATTCGTTTACACATTAGAAAAACCTTCACGCTATTTTTACGTGTTTTATTAAATTACCACTTCGACTAAAATAATTACCACACATAGTAATTTCTACAAAGGACACTTTGTCCAAGACATTTTAACCATAATCTGTCTGAAAACAGCCATGTCCCATCTATATCACAAAGTAAACGAGGGTTAGTGGAGATAGGTCAAACAAGTGCTAGTCACTCATAGGGTAAGAACCATGTGTTCGATACCTATCTCAGTCAATGTAGCATCTATGTATTTTTATTACCTCATGTAGAAAAATATGTTCCAATGCATACGAATTTAAACTTATTCACGTACGACTAGTCAAAAGTACATAAATTCAAGCACGCCAACCGCAAAAAAAAATTCTCAATGATAAAGGCAGAGACTTCTCGATAGAGACACGCCTACCATCACCTGCAAATGAACATTGACCCCTCGCGCGGGAATTGCAAGCTTGCAGAATGCTGCGACACTCATATGTTTTGCTCAAGACATGCATACATCTCATCACTAGCCTTCCAACTCAGTACACGTAAAACTCCAGTGAAATCATAATCCAGCATACGTAAAGTACTTGCTGGAACCACTTCAAAGTATACATCACCGAACCAGAGCAGAAAATCAGCCTACGAATGTGTATCTTGCTACCTACAAAAATAAATGTGTAGCACATATACGAGAGGAGTCGAACTTTACATACCATACTCAATACTCTGATAATTATAAGCGGCAAAATATTTTAAATCATGACCCCGGCTAGTATACATTTTTTTCGTGAACCCTAAATTCATGTTAGTAATCAGTACAAATGTGTGAGTAATTCGGACGAATAATCGCTTACCAAGTATCCAGAATCTTACTGTTACAGCCCAGCCAGTGCACCAGATTACTTCGAAGTGTACGCAATTGATTAACATTATTCAATTTTTTAATATCACCTCCGTAGTGTACACCAATATATGACAGGTTACGATTTAAGACCATAGATTTCCCACAAGTATGTTATGTTTATTTCGGGAGAGTAATAAATTATTATATTAGAAATAATAAATCAAGTTCCTATCAGATTTGCTCTAATGTTGCGGTATTACCTGTACCAGCACTTTACCAAAACATCTCCCATAAAAATCTTAAGAATGCAGATGGCATACTCAGACTGAAATAATTTTAGCAAAAAAAAACTGTCTTCAGCATTATTGGTAAACAAAATAATACTCACAAACAAGACAAAACGGACATTACAAATCCGACCTAAATTACGTGCCACATGTAGTTTATTACATTAAGATAAACGATGTAGGTTAAGAAAAATTAATAAAAAAATTCTTTAATTCAATAATTTATTTTAAATTGTACATGCATACACAATAAAATCTGACACTGTATGTATATATATCGTATACATTTTCTCAGTCCTTACAACATTTATTTCTAATAAAATAAATTATTATATTTCGTTTTAAGAGTGACAAAATACAACTAATTCATACAGATCACGATACATCAGATCAAGAGTGTAACACCTTAGAGGACCAGAGATGATGCTAGAAACCTATCTTTACAAAATTTATAATGTTTTTTCAAGTAAAATTTTTGTGTAACCTGTACACCGCACTTCTCACACAGAAATTTTACACGGTCAAGATTTCTTCTGCATCCATGCTTTTCATGGATGCGTGTACTTCGTAGTCGCTCAAATCGTTTACCACAGTAGCGGCACTGATACAGATATTCATCGCAATTATCATCGCTTCCTCGATGTTCAACTTGCAAATGAACTTTGCTTTTACAATGCCTAATCAAATTACTTTTGTTTGTGAAATGTACACCACATGGGTCACACGGAAATGTCACACGATTAGCGTTTCTTCTACAGACATGATTTTCATGTCTTCTTGCATGTTGACGGTATTTAAAACTTTTGTCACAGTAACAGCACCGATGTTCGTTAGTCGTTCTTGAATCACCAGTCATTGAAGTTTCCATCGAGGACGAAACGAAGTTCGTAGAGTTTTCCTGTGTAGCCAGCACCACCGGAATTAAAGTCTCTCCTGCTGACGGTATCACGACTGTTGAAGTCTCCTCTTGTGATGACGTCGTCGTCGTTGCCGACGGGATCTGCACCTTCTCCGCCATAGCTGACGTCAGGGTTCCCGTAGTCGATGGTACAACATCCATCAAGTTCGTCGTTTTAGATGGTAAAGATGCCATCGAGTTCACAAGAACAGGTAATTACGCGTCTTATGCACCAGAAGAATCAAACTAGGTGATCCTTACACCGTCGTCGTCGCCAGTAACAAACTGAGCGACCTGCTGTCTAGGACTCGCTTATATACATGCACCGGTTGGAATAATACGCTAGTCAAATCAAGAACCATTTACTATAATACTCGAGTCAATACATCATCCAATGTTATTACTAAAAAAAATTAGGAATTTCAAGAAATAAAAGTTTAAATTATATATTGAAACAACTAATCTCTCATCCTACATACACGGTTCATTTAGACTTACTAGAAGGATTAAGAGTCTCTGAACAATGGAACTTTCAGAAACCAAACATAGTTTCAACTACTCAAATTTAAATTTTATTATGTACAGCTACACATAACCTCCAACTGACTCCAAATGTCTACAACACATTTCTAAAATAATTTATACTATACCGGGCTAGGTCCAAAGTCAATTATTTTTGTACCTCTCATCTACAGTTCAAGAGTCCTTCAGTGTTGATATAGCTACAGACAAGACATGTCCAGTACCATACATCTTCAAAGCCTTCAGAGTCGATCCTTGTTAAGCCTTATGACAAATGTCTCCGAAACAAGAGTCCTACTCTATAAGTTTACTATACACTTTTATGCTTTTCATAGCACACATCGATAAATATCTTCGTAAATAACCCAACATATTATCAGACCACTAGCATTCGATTTATGCACATACAGTAGGACACCAACATATCCATCAACACAAGTCCATTATACATTAAGCTCCTCACTTATTTTCATCAGTCTACACTCAGCACACAAAAACTAAATGAAGTCAATTAACAACCTAGTATTTATATACATCCAGTCATTTAACAGCATACCGATGGCTAGTTAAATAATATTGACAGTGACCATGTTAGCTAAGTTTAAATTTATATAGGACCAGGGATCCATTGAACCTTCAGAACCGAGCTACACATACTCAGTGCTGGATGCAAGTTAATACTACACTCATTTGCCATCGCCCATTTTCCATAATCGACTCTCTATTCGACACCCATTTTACATAATCGAAACACATTTTCCATCATCGACACACAATTCAACACTCATTTTCCATCACCAACACACAATTCAACACTCATTTTCCATCATCGAAACTCAATTCGCCACTCATTTTCCGTCATCGACACTCAATTCAACACTCATTTTCCGTCATCGACACTCAATTCTACATACTCTTTCCTTCTTCAACACTCATTTTCCTTCATCTACATAAAATAAAATGTAAACTTTCCAACACCCACACACACACACACATAGATATTAAAATAGTCATCCGCAACTCAATTCTTTAATGTAGAAAACACATGAACTTTATTAGGACATGAATAACGACACATTTTAATATCAATTTTTAAAATTATATTTATATCAAAAATACAAAAGTATAAAATTTCATCAGTCAATACACATTACTAACTTATTATATATACCCTGAAATTCTAAGTTCATCAAGAATAGTCCACGTTTCTTTGATAACTGATACAATTTCGTCATCTTGCGAAACAAGTAAAAGTCGCAACCTGTTCGTTAACACGTTCGGGTCTTTCCACGATATATAATCAATTTCACTTGATGCCACCATCTTCTTCGAATGTTTGCTGAACATATTCTGAAAATCGTTGTAATAATGATTATGATAATTTGTATCATCATCATCGGTGCTGTTCACATCTTTATCAAACACACTGACATCTTCATCTTGCATATCCCAGTATTTCGAATTTTTTGACATTGGAGTACCATCCTTGGTATCAAGCTTACTTGCTAATTTTCCAAAAAAATATTCCAAAGTCCGTAGAAGTCTACTATAAGACGACTTGTCACTTTTTCTGGAGATGTTACTTTCATTATCTTCTACCTTACTTATATCTTCAACACCAGTTAAGCTATTTCCTTCCTCAAGACCTGGTGATATTTTAACACAATCGCTTTTAAAACTATGTAGATCAATTTCATTGTAAGACATACTGTCCCCGAGCATAGCG
Source organism: Bacillus rossius redtenbacheri (assembly GCF_032445375.1). NCBI lineage: Eukaryota > Metazoa > Arthropoda > Insecta > Phasmatodea > Bacillidae > Bacillus > Bacillus rossius. The sequence continues at coordinate 16,842,792 of NW_026962010.1, forward strand.
TCTCCATCTACGTACTTTATCTCCTGCGCGAGCTTGGCTTTACAAGTTTTATCGTGTCTTTTTAAATTCTCTCTTCGTGTCAACCGTCTTCCACACTTGCCACAAATTAGTATTTGACGGTATGGGCTTTTAACACATTCGTTCTTTTCATGTCTACGAGCATTATAGATGTTATCAAAGTATTTGCTACAGTATGTATTTCAGTCTGAGTATGCCATCTGCATTCTTAAGATTTTTATGGGAGATGTTTTGGTAAAGTGCTGGTACAGGTAATACCGCAACATTAGAGCAAATCTGATAGGAACTTGATTTATTATTTCTAATATAATAATTTATTACTCTCCCGAAATAAACATAACATACTTGTGGGAAATCTATGGTCTTAAATCGTAACCTGTCATATATTGGTGTACACTACGGAGGTGATATTAAAAAATTGAATAATGTTAATCAATTGCGTACACTTCGAAGTAATCTGGTGCACTGGCTGGGCTGTAACAGTAAGATTCTGGATACTTGGTAAGCGATTATTCGTCCGAATTACTCACACATTTGTACTGATTACTAACATGAATTTAGGGTTCACGAAAAAAATGTATACTAGCCGGGGTCATGATTTAAAATATTTTGCCGCTTATAATTATCAGAGTATTGAGTATGGTATGTAAAGTTCGACTCCTCTCGTATATGTGCTACACATTTATTTTTGTAGGTAGCAAGATATACATTCGTAGGCTGATTTTCTGCTCTGGTTCGGTGATGTATACTTTGAAGTGGTTCCAGCAAGTACTTTACGTATGCTGGATTATGATTTCACTGGAGTTTTACGTGTACTGAGTTGGAAGGCTAGTGATGAGATGTATGCATGTCTTGAGCAAAACATATGAGTGTCGCAGCATTCTGCAAGCTTGCAATTCCCGCGCGAGGGGTCAATGTTCATTTGCAGGTGATGGTAGGCGTGTCTCTATCGAGAAGTCTCTGCCTTTATCATTGAGAATTTTTTTTTGCGGTTGGCGTGCTTGAATTTATGTACTTTTGACTAGTCGTACGTGAATAAGTTTAAATTCGTATGCATTGGAACATATTTTTCTACATGAGGTAATAAAAATACATAGATGCTACATTGACTGAGATAGGTATCGAACACATGGTTCTTACCCTATGAGTGACTAGCACTTGTTTGACCTATCTCCACTAACCCTCGTTTACTTTGTGATATAGATGGGACATGGCTGTTTTCAGACAGATTATGGTTAAAATGTCTTGGACAAAGTGTCCTTTGTAGAAATTACTATGTGTGGTAATTATTTTAGTCGAAGTGGTAATTTAATAAAACACGTAAAAATAGCGTGAAGGTTTTTCTAATGTGTAAACGAATTAATGATAGGATGAATTTGTATGTAGAAATGGTGGTATACTACATCTCTTGAAGAACACTGCATGGTATATATAATGAAAGACTCTTGGGCTCAAGAAACTATACCTACTATAGGTGGAAAGGATGATACGGTTTCCAAGATTAAATGAAAGGAACTTTGATGATTTTTTTTTCTATATACTACAATTATTTAATTGAGTTTGTGATGATGGGTTGAAGAATTAAATAATAAAACTGGACTCATAGGCTTTTACAGAAAATGAGAATGGAGCTCACAAGATCATAGATTGTGGTAAATCACTGACAACTGAAATGTGGAAACGATATCATAAAATGAGTTATATTGATGCAGCTCATGACAATATTGATGACAGCTATGATGATGATTTACATCTGTGATAGTGACACGGACGCGGAGATTTAAAGACAAATAATATTATGAATATAGAAAAGATGGAAGCCTTAGCACGCCGATCGTGACGAGAAACAAATATTGAAGGATGTTGATGGTATCGGGAAGACTGAAACTAATGAAGGTATCAACACTGTGAAAAGTGAGAATACATTCAAGCCTATATTTAGCAGATCCTCCATACTTTGTATAAATGGTGGACTCCTGAAAAGGAAGCATACAGGCGATGAAGACACTTCGACATCAACGGTATTGAGTTCTTGCAGTAATCTGGGTGAAGACGTTGTCTTCTACGGTGATTGCTACAGTGACTCTGAGGCTGTTGACAAAGACATAGACTGTGATGCAGAACCTAAAGCTGACAAGATCGAAGAATGTGGTGGTGTCCTGAGACCGAAGCGATGGAAACGTCGTGTTATAATAAATAAATCTGATCAAGCTTGTGATGATCACCGTCTCAAACATGAAAGTTACCCTGAGGTTGGTGGTAAAACGGAAGACACCAGACATCATAATATTTATTATAAAGGTGCAAGGAAGATGGTGGTAGAAGAGAATGACTACACATCATGGAAATATCCAAAAATATTGGTTGACCGGCTAAGACTGATGGTGGCATCTGTTCGTAGAGGAAACTACTTGCATATCGTGGAAGTATCGCCCATACTGTAAGAACTTCGGAACGCTGGCTACATACAATAATCATTTGATTAACTGTCATGTGTGTACAAATGAAAAATAAAATGAATTATTTATATTTAAAAAAAGTATGATTTATTTCTTGTATCCTGATTTCCAAATAAGCCTGTGTTTCCGCTACTGTATGTGTGATCATTCCGTTTCCTGTGTGTACTGTGTGTACGTTCCGATTTCCTGTGTGTACATTCCGTTTTCCTGTGTGGACATTTCGTTTTCCTGTTTGTACATTTCGTTTTCCTGTTTGTACATTTCGTTTTCCTGTTTGTACATTTCGTTTTCCTGTTTGTACATTTCGTTTTCCTGTTTGTACATTTCGTTTTCCTGTTTGTACATTTCGTTTTCCTGTTTGTACATTTCGTTTTCCTTTTTGTACATTTCGTTTTCCTGTGTGTACATTTCGTTTTCCTGTTTGTACATTTCGTTTTCCTGTTTGTACATTTCGTTTTCCTGTTTGTACTTTTCGTTTTCCTGTGTGTACTTTTCGTTTTCCTGTGTGTACATTACGTTTTCCTGTGTGTACATTACGTTTTCCTGTGTGTACTGTGTGTACATTGCGTGTTGGAGCCGAGTAGACTTGTATCCATGTAGCTTCATAGACATTTAGTTTCGTAGCCATGCGGTCTTTTAGTCATGCAGTCTCTCAGCCATGTTTAACTCGGAACCAGCTAGATCCTTTTAGACTCGTAGCCTTGTAGCCTCGTAGTCTCTTAGACTCGTAGCATTGTGGCCCAATATCATTGGAGCTGTTGAAAGAAAAGGTAGTTGGGGCATTTGGAACTGTTGGAGCCATTTGGAGGTTGTTGGAGCATTTGGAGGCTGTTGGAGCATTTGGAGCTGCTGGAGCATTTGGAGCTAAGAAGTAGTCGTTGCACGTCTATGCAAAGCTAAATGTTTATAAGTTTGCTGGCTTTCGCAAGTGATTCTGTAGTAGGATAGAAATTGTGTAATAAATATTATGTTTGTAAACGACTTTGTGGAGTTTTATTTCTCTAACCTTACGCTTTTCTGGTATTTAAATTAAATTTATTTTAGCTTCGTCCAGGATCGTGCCAAGGACCTTAGACGACCTAATTAATCAGTATATTGTTTGCAAATTTATTTAATGAATTTTTAACTTTTTCTTGAATTTTTAGTTTAATTATTACGAATTTTCCATATGGTGGTCTTGATGGCTTATAGGATGATGGTAGTAGAGGTTTTAAAGTCTCTTTAAGAATGTTGAACGTGGCTTATTGACGTTATTATTTTTTCATAAAATTAAACATTATTGCAACGATCGAAGATCTAACCAAGGACTGGAGCGGATCGAATCGATATGTAAATTAATGAGTGATTTTTTTGATGAATTTTGGATTTTTTCCCGCTTTTCTAGCTGCATTATTACATGATTTCAAGATGGCGTCCGAATTTCAAGATGGCGGGGGGCACCTCGGTAATAAATGTTTACTGCACTGTAGCGGGTTAGAATGAAATTATCCAGATGGAAATGTACTCTATAATATGAGTACACACACAAGATGACGTACTCCAGCAGGTGGTAGCTCCTGGTAGCATCTACTGAACATTAAATGTCGGGTCCATGATGGTCGACAAGGACAAAGTCAAATTTCAAAGTCAAGGTCAAATTTCAAGGTGAAGGTTAAATTTCAAAGTGAAGGTCAAATTTCAAAGTCAAGGTCAAATTTCAAAGTCAAGGTCACTTTCAAGGTCAAGGTCAAATTTCAAAGTCAAGGTCAAATTTCAAGGTCATGGTCAAATTTCAAGGTCAAGAGCAAATTTCAAGGTCAAGGTCAAATTTCAAGGTCAAGGTCAAATTTCAAGGTCAAGGTCAAAGTTCAAGGTCAAATTTCAAGGTCAAGGTAAATTTCAAGGTCAAGGTCAAATTTAAAGGTCAAGGTCAAATTTCAAGGTCAAAGGTCAAGGTCAATGGTGTGGTGACCAGATAATTATACTAACATGGTATCGGCACACTCTAGCCGACGAAAACAAGATGGTGGTCTCTAGCGGACGAAGACAAGATGGCGGACATGATGGCATACCAGTTGATGATGTATACCTTGGTACTGGTGGTGGTAGATCAGTCTAGGTAGCTTTCATGGAGGAAGGATCGACCGTTTACTCTCGTCGGGAATCGAACCAAGGACGTACATCGATATAATCAATCATTATATTTATTGTCAATTTATTTAATGAATTTTGAACTTTTTCCTGCATCTCTAGCATAAAAATTATGGATTTTCAAGATGGCGGCCAAATGACAAGATGGTAGGTCTGTCTCGAACAGGTGGTGCTATTATTACTTTAAATTAAAAAAATTACAAGTCCAAATATGCATGTTATTTTTATATATACCTTATTTAATCTTCGGTCTGGTAAATGTCTCGATGGCCGAGCGGTTAAAGGCTTATGTTTTCCAACCTAGAGATCAGAGCTGCGATGGTTCGAATCACAGCGTTTCCAATATATTTTTCATAAAAAATTAAATTTAAAATGTCGATAAGGTTCATAATAGCTATGGTAGGTAATGGAACATCGACCTTATGTGATGAGACAGAGCGACGCTGGCGCTATCTAGGAACAAACAACAGAAACAAAGTCGACGGTATCCAAGATGGCGGCCCTTAGTGGAACAGAAAAAAGTCAAGAGCGACGCTGGTGCTATCTAGGAACAAACAACAGAAACAAAGTCGACGGTATCCAAGATGGCGGCCCCCAGTGGAACAGAAAAAAATCAAGAGCGACGCTGGCGCTATCTAGGAACAAACAACAGAAACTAAGTCGTCGGTATCCAAGATGGCGGCCTCCAGTGGAACAGAAAAAAAATTCGTTAAAATCGGATAATAAATAAAAAAGTTAAAGATGGCGACCGTAACGAAAATTGCAACGGTGGCGTCATCATTCAAAATGGCGGAAAACACATCGCCGGAATTTTCGAGAACACACAATGACGTCATCCAAAATGGCGGATCCAAGATGGCGGATCCAAAATGGCCGCCGTGATCTACTTGTCCCGTTACGCTGTGTCCCGTTACGCTTATCCAAGATGGCCGCCGTGACGTCAGAATCCAAGATGGCGGACACCGGCACCGGCACCACATCCTGCATCCTGATCCAGTACATACTATTATATACTACTCACAGCATTCAAGATGGTGTTTGAAGTTATTCTTCTTTAGGCGCGTTATGATTGATAAGTGTTAATGTTTACTTGCGCGCGCACCATGCAACTAAATTTTCACAGGATGAAAAAAAGACTACATACAAATTAAAATCATATATTTTCCTTTAAATAATATATGTTAGTGATTGATATTGAATAATAGGCCATATGATTAAAAACATTTATTTACTGTGAATAATAGTGTTAGAAATTGTGTTTGTAAACTTTTTCAAATGTTTTTGTGTAAGTGAAGTTATGCTACCGTATGTATAATTTATTTACACTATAAATAATTAATTTTTACAATATAAAGTAGTAAATAATTTAAAAAAATTGTTTATAATTTAGCATATTATTTAATGATTTTCATGAATTAAAATTTATTCCTATTATCTTTCCATATCAAAAACTTAAATTTTATATACGTATTCATACTTATATCGAATACTGAGTATTTATTTAAACTTTTGAATTTGATTGAATTTATACTTTTCCTACCGTATTTATAATTTCACTCCCAACCGTTTATGATTTTATTTCTACTAATTATTTGCATGAAAAATTAAAGTTTTTTTTTCTACTACGCCAAGTAAGTGTAACTTGTAACTTGTAACGCGTGCAACTGCGGCGGGGCGTCTCGGTGACGAGGCAGTCACGGCCGGACACACGCCTGCAGCACGACCCGGGCGAGCTACCGACCCCGCGCGTGGTCCTGGGCAACTCGGGGGAAACTCAAACCAGGATGCACACTGTACATTTATTTCATACATGATACATATAATTTCATGTAAAATTACAGATTTTTTTGACGTGACAACGTCTAATAAATCGAAGAACGCCGGATGCACGCCCGAAAAATTGTCCCGTTACGCATTTGTCCCGTTACGCTGTGTCCCGTTACGCTCATTGTACGCTTGCGCCGCATCTATCTCTCTTCCACTCGATTGGAACAACCTCAATTAAACTTTTTCGAGGCACATTAAACTTGAAACACTCCCATTAGTTTCCTACTTTCCTATCATCGACCTATCCTTAACAGAATAACACAAATTGGAAGAAGTTAAAAAGCAAACATGTATAAAAGTTATAGTTAAAATAATCTCTTCGTTAAAATAATAAACATATTTGATTTAACGAGTGCAAATAAAAGTAAATTTATGAATTAAATTGTAGATTTCATTTCACTCCTTCTTTGTATTCATACAAAATAGTGATAATTCAATAAAAAAGATTCAATTTTATTCATAAAAGTATGCAATCATTTCATCAATGTTTTGTTATGACGTTGTCACGTTAAACTATTGTCCGTAAACTGACTTTACAGACAACCAATTTTTTTTTTGTGAATTTTTGTACGTGAAAAACAACTCCATCTCTACAAACTTGTGACCGCAGTAATGCTGGTTTAGGATTATTACCCAGTACCTCCAATAGTTGAAGCTATTTGCAAATCGTTCCCTGAACAGCTTTTCAGTATTAACTGCGCCCACTGTTGAGACTTAAAATCAAAACAAAGTCCAATTATATAATATTCTATTATCTTAGCATGATTTTAAAAAATGCTTCAATGAAACATCATTTAAATTATAAAATTATGCCACAAGTTTCTTAAGAAATACTCAGTATTATCTCAAAACAAAGTATTTCATATATGCAAAACTAACCATAGTCATGTGCTACACAAAGTTATAATATCTTAATTGTAGCATTACAATATATTACTTGGATACTGTCCTTTTTAGAAGTACAGAATTTTTTTTTTAATTGTATGTACTGGGGTTCGAGCCCATATTTTCAATGTTTTGCCGATTCGCTCTGTAAGACAAACATCGAAATACCAAACAAATGCTTGAATAAAAAAAATATATATATTAATGTTCAAAATAGGTATATAGGATTTTTTTTTGGAGAGATACCACTAATTCATGGGCAATATCCCTACAATGTTAAGGTAAATATATTTTATACATGTTTAGGAACGTTAAAAATCTTCTATCTTCTACGTACTTCAGAGACATCACAATTTATTGTTTTGCAAAGGAACTTCCATTATGCTTTTTATTTATGGATTTCCTGTGATTCTATTAATAATTTATATTCTATAAATACCCAAAGTTGCTGTAATTCATATCAACCATACCCGGAACAGAATAAACACAACCCTTTTGCAAACACGAAGAACTTAGCAAGATGCGAGTGAAAATACTATAATTTCAACTAATATTTCTTCAATTTATTTATTTTCTGGCAGTTTGTCTGTTCGTGATACTATGACATTAGTCACACGAACTTAAACAATAAATAAAACTGCTGCAGTTGTAGAATTCTCCTACTCCATCTCTTTGAATTATTCAAATGCTGGGTCACGAAGCAGGAAAGAAAAATGTATTGTATTGCCTACTGAAAGAATTTTAATGTTTTACTCCTGGCAAAAATGACAGAATAGTGCAATGAGTACCACGTTTTTTTTCTTATTGTTAGTAGGTATCTAGGTATATACTTAAAAAAGTAGTATTTATTTGTTTTCACATAATTATTCCTGACTAAGCAGAATAAACAAAGGATCAGTTTACTGACATTCAAATTGTTACACTAGTTACAGACATCCGCAGCAGATGTTCAACCTCACCAGCCACAGAGATAATACAATCCGCCGCACTCATGTGAACTGCGCGTGTGTTCTTCGGCGACTGTAAGCACCCCACTCCTGGATTGCAGTGCGGAAGTAAATGAGCACATCCTCTCTCTCTCTCTCTATATATATATATATATATATATATATATATATATATATATATATATATATCTGTATAACACACGCCGACTGCCGTTAGCGCTGTCATTGTTCCTGCGAGCGCTGTTGCCATACGTCACATGAGCTTAATTTAGGGTCAAAGCGATTTCGCATATTGTATAGCATCGAAATAAGCATCAGGTTTTAAGTATATATTGTACACTTAATGGCAGTTTAATGAGCCTAAAAAAGAAATTTAAAACATACCTAATTTTTTCACTGGAAACTGTTTTGAAGTGTATTCGAAAATGCATCACATTAAAAAAAATTGGTTGTCTGTAAAGTCGGTTTACGGACGATAGTTTAACGTGACAACGTCATAACAAAACATTGATGAAATTATTGCATACTTTATGAATAAAATGGAATCAATTTTGTTTTAATAATAAAAGAATAAATACTTGAAATTATACTAGTAATCATATTTTTAAAATGCAAGAATAATTAACCTTTATTGCTGAAATTGTTGTTGTAATAAGCAATGAAAACCACTTTAACTTTTCACTTCACTTTATAAACAGTCGAGTGGAAGAGAGATAGATGCGGCGCAAGCGTACAATGAGCGTAACGGGACACAGCGTAACGGAACAATATGCGTAACGGGACACTTTTTCGTGCGTGCAGCCGGCGTTCGTCGATTTATTAGACGTTGTCACGTCAAAAAATTAACCTAAAGGTGTATTAAGTTCAGGTTTTTAATTAGTTATAAATGCATGTTTTTGGATGGCACCGTGTCACGACCTGTAGTTGTTTCCCGACGGTGGTTCGGGGACCCGTGACGTGCAAGCGACTGCTGTAGCGGGGCACTCGCCTCTCCTGGGACCTCCGGCGCCGTGCGACCAGGGCCGCAGCCAGACTCGAGTACCGTAACTAGTGACAGTGTTGCGGACCTGTGCGCAGTCACTCTCCATGCGTGTCTGTGCCGGGGTCACTCGTCAACCCGTCAGCTCCCGAGCCAAGGCGGAATGTTCCAAGTCTTGACCTGACCCGGCGACAACTCAAATCACAAGTCACAGTCAGTAGCTGAGATTTATACTCCCATCTCTTTCATTCACAACGACTTGCCGGCTAATTTATCAGAGTTCATCCATGGCTTATGAATGCCAGAGGTAATGCTCGTGTTGTTGGACTCTTGTCGCTTACAACAAATAGCTCACTGCGAAGCCACGCTGCCACACACACACACACACACACACACACACACACACACCAACCACTCGCCTTATTTTTAGCGAGTCCCGTAACCAGTATAAATTACCTCTGTTTCCTCGACCATCTTCGTTCACAAATCATTACAAGTCGTAGCTAATAGCTCGTACCACAAGCCCAGGACTATGTTCAGACGTAATTTAAGCAATATCCCAATTCCAAGTCCAAGAGGCAGCGATCTTAGTGACGGCCGCGGGCGGGCTTCTAGAGGGCGTATCGTAGCCTCCGGGGTCAGTTGTTTCCTTTCCCGCTTCTGCTTCTTTCTCCCGGAACCAGGGGCGTCTGTACTCCCAAACTCCCTTCCACAAGTGGCGAACACAGCCCAGATGAACCAAGTGACCCAAAGAGAGCTTCTCCGCTTGCGCGCCACTCCGAGATCACCGATACGAGCCGAGGTGCTTCCAGCTCTGTACTGCGGGTGGCTTCTTCGCGTCGCCAGGCGCAAGCATGCAACCACTGCTGCTAGGTTTCAGTGACCTCTAGGCCAGACTCCGTAATTCCCTTCATGCTCCGACAAATGCCACCTGCTCATTGGCTACTGGCTCGTGAAATCTGTCAACTGGAATGCTTGTCATTCGATACTTCTCTGGTTGAAGGTTTTCCGTTGCCTCAGATTCCTTCAGGTAAACTGTGAGCCAATCACAGAATCAATATGAAGGTACATTGCGTTTGGATTCTAGCATAACGAGTAAAGAATCCGCGAATTTTTTCGCTCTCGAAATACTGCATGGTGACGCTAGTCAACGTAACAAAATTTTTGTGAACGTCTTGTATGAGGAATCACCTTAATTTTTTAACAGCTATTTCTCTCTGAGAACTGATTAAAACATGCGGTGAGTAGTACGTATCTTTTTTTTATGTGGAGCTGAATTTATGTTTTATAGTAGTGCTTGCTTTCAACCTGGCAAACATGCTAATGAGATCACCTTCCTGTCCATGTGTTTATGTAGGTTAATGTGTGTACCCGGTCCCCTGCTGACATATTTCCTCCCGCCTAACTTTTCCCGATAAAATTAATATTTAGGCATTTTTGAACTTACAGATTTAACTTTACTAAAGATCTTAATGACCAATTAGTAGGGGTAGCATAATGTCGTGGAAAACATTTGATTTTAACGCTCATTAGAATGCAATAAGGTATGCTTGCGCCAGCTGTTTCTTCGTTGTGATTGGCAGTTGTCTGCAAGATAAACCATTGTCTTCTTTGACCGGGCCATTCAGCACGCGTTCGCTTCCACTTTGAATAACTATGGTTGGTGTGCCAACAGTAAACATGTCCCTGAAAGAAACTCAACCAATCACAAAACACATTGACGATGCTACAGTATTTTATCTCTCAGCTTTGAAACTAAGAATCACATAATAAAACAATAATAGTATGATAAAATTCCTAAATTCGGATTTTATTTTAAAATAATACAAAATGTTTAAAAAGTATTACAACCATTTCCTCTTTTAAATAAAATTTAGTATTTTACTAATTTATCCAACCGATGTCAATGAAAATTCATACCGAGGGCCCAGGGATTTTTAAACTTCTGAATTTAACCTTTTGTATTCAGTCGAAAACATTTATAATTTTGGTTCTTTATTAAAATAATAATCTTTTAATAATGATTTTACACCATCTGTCCCTTTTCAAAAGCAATTGAAGAAATAAATAACAGTTATTTTAATTTTAAAAGTTGAAAAAACACATATTGTGACATTTATCTAAAAATATTATGACACAAATTAGTTTACATAACCAAAAAGTTGAAATATAGTTGTTTATAAAATGACGCAATGTAGCCTATAAAACCATCGAGTTGACCGATTTTGGTGAAGAGTAAGTTATTTACAATTTTAAAATTTTTTCAACAAAAAACATTTCATTGAAATTGGTTTACGAATAAAGTCTTCCCAAAGTATACATAAGTGAAAAAAAATATTAGACAGTGCGATTAAGTTAATGGTTGTTGAGGCAATATTTTCTTATGATTTAATTTGTTCTATTACATTCGTTATGACTATCACATACACAGTATAATACGTGTCACTATACAAAAAATTTCAATAAAAATACTATGTACCAAAAATTAACATTTATATGTCAACACATAATAATTATGGAATATTTCGTACATTATGTCCTATCAACAATTACACTTACATTATTATCATTCCTTACAAAAATGTTTTTATTCTGTTTGTGTGCCGGAAAACAGTCATTTAACTGCATTAGAAGTTGGTTTACTTTTTTATCCAAAACATGAAAGTATTTACTTCTTTCAACAGTATTAGCGTTTTTGTCTGCAAGTGTTATTAATACGGAGTTAGGAATTGCCAAGAGACGGCATGCCATGACGTAGTTGAAGTCACTTCATAACCTCACCGTCGCCATATCGTCCCGTCGAAAACTTTGCGGGAATGAAGCTTGACCATGTCTGATGATGGTTAGCAAGCATGAATTATAATTTACGTCGCTAAACAGAGACCTTTCCATGAAATATGATCATTTGAAACTTTCACAATGCAAACACTACACTTCAGCCAATGTTTTGGGCGTCTAACCGATATGGCGCAACAGTTAGCTGGGGAAATAACGGCTTCACACAACTTTAAATCATGCAGACGGGGCCACCCTGGTTATTAGTTGCAGTTGTTTCTAAGACCGTTAATGTAAATTATAAATAATAATGTACCCAAGACATTTTCTTGCAATACTCAATGTTGATAATGGCTGGGTTAGACATTGATAGAAATGTATTTACGTTCTGTTACTGAAGTAAATGGGAATCAGGTTTTTACTATTAATTTTTTTTACAGCAGTTTATAATTTATTTAAGAATATTTTACCATCTAATAGATCATATTCTTTCGAAACGTCGAGAAATCCTTGGCGTAAATCCAGGGCCCGGGGGGGGGGGGGGGGGGCGGGTTTGTCAACTTTCTGTACCTATATTTTAAAGTTTTCTGCTTATTGCATTCATGTAGGCCAAAATATGGGCAGTATGCCGTACTGCTTCTTCACTGTGTTTAAGACAAGGTGTGACACAAATAAAAGGTGTGACATATTAATACATCAAATGTAACCAGGGAAATAAAATGCTTTATAAAGAATAGGTGAAAATAAAAATATATGATATATATTTATATAAAATGTAAAATTACATTGAGCTACACACCTTGAGAAGGGATACACATACCTGTAACAAGTACTCAAAATATACTGTTCTCTCTCTTTCTCTCTTTATTTAATATTATGATATAGGATTTTTATTTGACACCAATTCATTCAATAATATGTAATATACTAAAACAATGACTTTTTATGGCTTTGAGTACAAACTGTCTTGAAATTGTGTAGGGGATAGGTCGAGCACATGCAGGAAACAAAATTTTTTATTTTTGTTCAAAATAACACAACACTTTCTTATGTATGTTGCAGTTTTAATAAAAGATGGGTTCGTTGAAGCTAACTTCAAAACAGTGGCAAGCAGTAAGACTATTTCGAACAATACCACTGGTTCGGAGAGTTTAAGAGACTCAGGATGATAATAACAGTGTAACCAACCTTCCTTCTCAAAAGAAAGGGAAACCATATCCCCGACGCGCCCTGGGCAAGTATTACTAAAAATGGTAAAAACAAAAAAAAAGTCTCAAAAGTCTCACTCTACCATTATGAACGTAATTTGTCCAGTCATGAGGCATCGAGAAAAAGAGGGCATCTTTAAAAAAAATAAAAGAGTGCCAAAATTAAGTCTTCGATTTGGCAGCTCGGTAAATAGGCAAAAAAAAGCGCAAGACTTAGTATAAACATTTTTTTGTTGTAACAATCGAATGCGATACCATTGTTAACATCATCTACAAAATTGAAGTACTTGTTATGACAGTTACTTAAAATTATAATTACGTAAATAGCAATAATAGTAAAAATAAAAATATTATATAATATTTGTTATCAACTAACTTCCTCTTAATTGACATGGTAAGGTCCGTTATTTACTGAGCACCAATATTCCACAGCAAGGTGCGTACACTTCAATATATATTCCCCTAAAAATTATAAAACATTACAACTGCAAAAAATACGTACATAAATGAATGTACAATCTCTTAAAAATCTTTCTAAAAAATTTATTCATTTTAAAGACAATTATTTTCGTTTTAAAGTTTAATAAAAGGTTTCCAAGAATAATTTCCTGCTCGGGCCGTATTATTTAACTGAAAAATACGTCGCGCAAAAAAATGATATTACGCAATCGTAACAGTTGTTAGTAGCGGCTCAGTCTCTCGCCTCTGTTCCAGACAAGTTGGGTTCGCTCGTGATGTTACACAACGTCCGTTAAAAATACGTCAACGGTTGAACTACGTATTTTATCTTCAACAGAAAGTTCATTATCAAAAAGGTTTTCTTTGCGACCAAGAGTACTTTGATTTCAACTCCCTTACAAAAACTTTGAAAGTCAAAATCCAGTCTTTTCACTGACGGTAAATGCGTCATGTAGCTAACGGACACGGGGCATTATTAACGCTTACGTATAAACGTAAAAATATCTAGCACAAAGTTTTATCAGTGCCATAGTTCAAGCAACTACACAACGTAAGATTTAGCCCAGTTTCTTCCAAGACAGTTAGCTAGGGGTGAAAACAGACTTTGAGCTCGGGCCATGCGCACTATTAAAGGCCGACCAGAGTTGTTGTGGACTGGGCGCGGACGCACCCTGCGAGCCAGACGTAAGAGCATCGCCTGGATGCCTTCCTTCCGGGCCGTGGTGTCGGCTATCCCTCCTCGGGTTACAAGCTGCGCGCGCTGACGTAGTGGCCCTCGGGCTCATGACGTCAGACCGGCGAGCGTGGCGCCCCGGCAGTCGGCCAGCATAAACAACACAATCCATTCCACGAGAAATTCCCAAATAAATACTTAAGTATAAAACTAAATAAATATGTATTAGTAACAAATGAACATAAAAAATAAAAACAGGTAATACAATTTTTTTTAAAAAACATAATTTAAAGATTAACAAAAGATTTAAAGTAAAAATAAAAGGTCTGTAAAGTCGGTTTACGGACGATAGTATAACGTTACAACGTCATAACAAAACATTTATGAAATGATTGCATACTTTTATTAATAAAATTGAATAATTTTTATTGAATTATCACTATTTTGTATGGATGCAAAGAAGGAGTGAAATGAAATCTACAATTTAATTGATAAATTTACTTTTATTTTCACTCATTAGTTCAAATATGTTCAATACTTTAACGAAGAGATTATTTTAACTATAACTTTTATACATGTTTGCTATTTAACTTCTTCCAATCTGTGTTATTCTGTTAAGGATAGGACGATGATAAGAAAAGTAGGAAACGAATGGGAGTGTTTCAAGTTTAATGAGCCTCGAAAAAGTCAAATCGATGGTTGTTCCAATCGAGTGGAAGAGAGATAGATGCGGCGCAAGCGTACAATGAGCGTAATGGGACACAGCGTAACGGGACAATGTGCGTAACGGAACACTTTTCCGTGCGATCAGCCGGCGTTCATCGATTTATTAGACGTTGTCACGTCAAAAAGATATTCTGACAGTCAGAGTTAACAACTAATGAATTACTGTTGCGGTCAGGTGGCCACAACAGTCATAACAGATCACTTGTAACTGTTAGGGCGGAATTCATAGTGGTGATATAATTAATACTTGAAAAAATTACTGCTTATATGCATACTTAAGTATGGCATTAAATTCATAGCGAACAAAAAGAGCACTGCCTATTAGGACTACTTCAAGTAATACTTCACGAAGCACTGCCTCAAATAAGTACTGCTCAATACGAATTCAAATCATGAAATAAGTTTGCCTTGTTTCGCAATTATTCATAATCAAATAAGCCATGCTTATTCATTGATATAAGTAATACTTCATGAAGTCGGCTATCTAGGTGACTCAAGTACTGGTACGGATTTGTTTGTTGTAAGGAATAGGTTATGTAAGGTATTAATTCCCGTTAATTTTTCCATATATTAAATAAAAATTGAGAGAGTAAACAAATTAAATTTGGGGAAAACGAAACAAATCGTTGCCGCTTAGTTTTGTGAACAATACAGGCTACGTACATAACCTCTTCTGCAGCTAGCGTGTTGTTTCGCTACCCCGTGGTTAACTTCATCCGCTAAATAGATCACAGACACAAGATGGCCAACATAATTTAACAACACAAACATTCAAAACATATTTATGTAGTTGTAAATTCGTTTTTAATACATGTTCGTATTTATGTTATTCAAGTTCACTATCAAATAAAGTATAAATATCATCTTACGTATTAATTTAATTATTTTAATCGCATATATGGTTTGAAACGTGGGCATTTTTATTTTCAAACAAGTAAACTATGTATTTACAGCGGTATATTTGCTTGCGTTACGTTGACACAAAATTCGTCCTTTACCTTTTGAGATACTTCATCAAGTACAGCATGGCCAATATAAGTAGTGCTTGTTCTAGTATTACTTCGTCAAGTATAGATTTATGAATTCATTGCTGGAATAAGTACTACTTGAAGAATAAGCACAACTTTATAAAGTATTACTTATTCGCCAAACAAGCCTTCGACTATGAATCCCGCCCTTAGTGTACATTTCTCAAATTGGCTTTACTTTAGTTTAGATCAGTGTTACTGTTTTCAAATGAGAAGTCTAACGCCCATTAACGATCCACAAGATACTGTAGTAGAGGAGGATTGCGCTGGTGAAATTTCACGTTCATAAAGTCACTCCTGCTGTAAATACTTTTTTTTTAAGTATCACCCTACATGCACACACTTTATAAGTTAAAAAAAGCATCTGTTTAGTTTGTGATGCTGCTAAATCTACCTAGCTCTATCGGATTTTCACCGATCTTCCCACAGACTTCATCTAGTCTCGGATCAACATTATAGAAAAATAAATTTTGATTGTTCATTCAGAATCTACTTAAATTGAAATTCTGGCCTCTGATTGGCTGGAGAGGTCGTGGAGATCAACGTTTTTATTTGCAACAATCACACAACCAAAATGTCAACAACAGTGATTATGTGTGGAAAGTTACTGTTTAAATAATAAATTTAACCAGAAAATATAATAGTTCATAAAAATATATTTCGTTCGTCCATTGACAGGACCAATATTTCTTAGAGGTTGGGAGGGGGCAGTGCATAATCTGAACTGGACCAGGATGTTGCATAGCAACATAGATACGTCTTAGGTTTGTTGACACGCTACTGCTTTTGCAGAGCAAATGTTATTAATGAAATACATATCGAAAATAAAAGTTATTTCACGTGACGGTTAATTGACACGCTACTGCTTTTGCAGAGCAAATGTTATTAATGAAATACATATCGAAAATAAAAGTTATTTCACGTGACGGTTAACTCGATGAGTAAATCTCTAGGGCCTCGCGAACTCCCACTGGACATCTGGACAATCCCCCCCCCCCCCGCCCCCGCCCCTTTTTAACGACCTCGCGAACCCAACAGATTTGCGCCCCGATTTTCCCGCTGTATGTCTGTTGTTGTGTATTACATCTTGTAGCTATATGCAATGTCAATTCGGCGATAGCTGTTTCTGTACTATCAAATATCCTATGGGTAGGGGAACGCGTTTTCCGCGAATAAATATGAACGCCTATTAGACTGCAATAAGGTATACGCGCTCAATTACTGTGATTGGTGTTGTAACATTAGACATGTGCCTGAGAGAAAGACACCCATTCACGAAACACAGACGATACTACAGTGTTTTAATTTTCAGCTAATCGAGGGATCTTTTCGCGAAATATGCATGCCCCTACCTATGGGAAACTCTGGCCATTTAACGTTGGGGAAGCGCGAGACACTATTGCATTGCTTTCTAGCTATTTTCCACTCCACGTCGCTGGATGCAACTATTGTAACTGTTGTACCAAAACGTAGGTACAGTCCACACCGCCAGGTTCGATGGCATCACTTGTCTCGCGTATTTCTTATCAGTTTCCTATATTGTCGTTTGTTTAATACTTGGTACTGTTCACTTCGATAAACTCATACTGTGATGAATTTGAAATGTTAATTTGGGAGAGATTGTGATTAAGTCATGATTAAATTACTGATTAAAACATTTTTGACGTTTTATTTTTTGGTGAAAAAACTTGGCTTGTACTTTTCAACATAATTTTTTCTTCTTTTTGACGTGACCACGTCTAATAAATCGATGAACGCCGGCTGCACGCACGAAAAAGTGTCCCGTAACGCACATTGTCCCGTTACGCTGTGTCCCGTTACGCTCATTGTACGCTTGCGCCGTATCGATCTCTCTTCCACTCGATTGGAACAACCATCGATTTGACTTTTTCGAGGCACATTAAACTTGAAACACTCCCATTCGTTTCCTACTTTTCATATCATCGTCCTATCCTTGACAGAATAACACAGATTGGAAGAAGTTAAATGGCAAACATATATAAAAGTTATAGTTATAATAATTTGTTCGTTAAAGTAATAAACATATTTGAATTAATGAGTGCACATAAAAGTAAATTTATTAATTCAATTGTAGATTTAATTTCACTCCTTTGTATCCATACAAATAGTGATAATTCAATAAAAATGATTCAATTTTATTCATAAAAGTATGCAATCATTTCATAAATGTTTTGTTATGACATTGTCACGTTAAACTATCGTCCGTAAACCGACTTTACAAACAACCAATTTTTTTTTGTTTACCAGGAGAAACAACAGTTTAAAAGAATTGGTTCATCACATCAAAAAGGCGAATGACAGAAGTAATAAATTAGCATTTATCTAAAGATTTTGATAGTGTTAGGTGTTGGAAAACAGATTCGATAATAATAGCCAAATTAACTAAACAAAGTTTTATTCATTAACTAATATGTACACTAATAATTAAATTACAAGACTGAAAATGTCTGTCGACAAACAAATCACTCTTCCATTTAGTCCTCGGTTCACTCTCCCCACTAGAGCTCGGCCACGACAGTAGCTCTCTCTACCGCTCGTCTCTTACCGCGCACCTCTGTCGCAACACACCGCCTCGCACTACTCACTCGTCCGTCGCAAACAGCACGGCGCCGATGCACCAGACTCCGCACACGAGTCGCCCGTGTTCTCTAGCCAAGGAGTCACTTCACTGCCTCGGAGGCCGGCGTCGCCGTTTTTATACCCCTCAACCTCTCTTCTGGAATGGTCTCGCATCACTTCGACCTTTCCAGGGCCGTAGTCAGCACTTCATGAAGGAGGGAGTTCAGTTTAAACACTAACATATTATTTGAATGCAATTTCTTTTGAATTGAATTTTAAAAGAAAATTGGCACACTGAAAAATGAGGTTTGCAGTAGACTTTTAGAAGTCCAACGTTTACACATATAAATTTAAGTAATGGTTTTGGTTGACAAAATAAAACTGAACATTTTATATTTGATTTTTAATTAATTTATTTTAATACCTTTTCCTTAAGTCAATTGTTTGATTTTTTTTTTGTTAAAACAAGTCACAAATGCGTATTTATTAATGTTATTTAATACATGAAACACACATATCAAGTTTGTATGAAAGACATGCGTACAATTAACACGCGTGCAAACCGGCATTAAATATACACTTCTTTCAAACACAATCCCTGCTGCTTCTGTGTATAAGTAAAGTTGGGCTAGATATGGGAGCAAATGCATTTATTGCAGCATACCTAAGGAAACGGTTACAATAATCCTTCCAAATAAAACTCCCTGTAAGATAAGCTGTCGCTAAGTGGCCGTAATTTTCTAATTGTTTTCATAATTTTTTTTTTCATTTAAATCCTCGAATGGAGGGTTCAGAGCCCTGGCTACATGACGTGTCGCGTCATCAGGGTTAACTTGACACCCGAAGCTCCCAGAACAATGGCTTTCTAGTTACGCCACTTCACGCAGGTGGGGCTCTGGAAATGTACCGAACCCTACAGAGGTACTGAGGAATGGCGAAGTGATGGGGAAGGGAGTGTAATTAGGCACCGTTGCTAATCCGATTAGGCATTTTAGCGGTAATGTACCACGCCCCACCCGCAGGTGAGCGTGCGGGCTGGCCGGCCTCGTTGCCCCGCGTCCGCCATCCTCGTAGCGACCATGCACTTTCACTGGAACTTTTATTCCTTTGATAAATGTTTTATTTTAATGTTTAGAAACTCTAAACAGCTTCATATAGAGTGGTAAGCGCGCACGCACACACGTGTGGTCTCATGTCATCGTATCACGTTACATTCGAAATAAGTTCTTATTAAACAAAACAAAAAAACAAGTCGTGAAAGTAGTTTCGATGACATATCTTATCAATTGTTCTCTCACTTGCCGATTTTTCACGGTGCCCTACATTTATTTTTTTAATTATTCGTGCCTATAAAACTGAAATAGCTACATATTTACTGGTTTATTAATTGTTACCTGCAAATTGCTTTTAATTTATTTATAATTAATGCAGGCATACAGTTAAGTTCTGAAACCTTGTGAAATAAACTGATGGAGAAATTTCTTAATACTAGTACAGTTACAGTTTTTCTTTCGTAAGAGATAAACCTAACATTCTAATAATTCTGAGGCCTTCTTTAAAGAATTTTGTGCTTCGTAGGGCTTGCAGCTTGTGATCAATGTCAAATTAATACTTATCCACGGCTGTTTTGTTATTTTATATTTTTGTTATTTTTTGTTATTAAGTTGTTCTTTTTCAGTTCTATGTAGTTTAGATTAATATTGTGTTTCATAGGAATCTAATTCACTGTTAGATATTTTTAAATCAAAGATGCTAACCATTTAGGTGGAATGCAGAAGATAAAGTTTTTCTTGTTTCCTATAAAAATTTTCTTATATCATTAAAAAATATATATGACCAAAATATATGATGCCATTTTCGCAAGGAGGTTAGTTTTCATTTTTGGAAAGTTTCTTTCTCTGGTGGATGTTGGGATCCTATAGATATTTTAAAAATGTATTTTTTTTTAAAGATTTTAAAATGTATTTTTTAATTCAAAAATTAAAAGTTAATTATATTTTAAATAAGGAATATTAAAAAATGTTTGTTAAAAATATGAAATTTTAGAGTTAATCTATGTTTGGTCACTGGCCCAGGACTAAATGATGCCACGCTAAATCCTGTCCTCAGATCGACTAAAGAATAAATTTTTTTATTAGTATGGTTCTTACAGTACCTTCACCATTCTTGAGTAAACAATTCCATTTTCTTTTCGTGCTTGAAATAAAAATAGTGATATAATTTTGTTCCCCTTTGAAGTCCTTGTATCGTTTTGAAATCACAAAATTTAGCCGGAACCCTCGACTAGGTGTGACGCAGTAAGTGGATACACTTGCACACATTAAATAGATCCAAAGAATCGTGCCCCCCCCCCCCCCCCCAATTCTCCTTAGCCAAACAACCCGATTGCTGGAATATCTCCAGCCCATCATTAACTGACCAAACACCTGCAATATATCCATAAAAATCAACAAATATAAATATTTGGCGATATTCCTTAACATTTCCATTGTCACGACGTACTTACGGATTCTTCAATATCATGACAGAACTGTTTGCGCACTAAGCAAAAGCCTTCAAACTATGTACAGCATGTACATAAAAGAATGTCCTAGTTTCAATGTTTTAATTTACACTTTTACAACAAATCATACATCAAAATGAAGGTAAACCAACCTAGTTTTTTCGTACAAATGTTCACTATGTCCACTTTCAGTTATACGGCATACATCCTACCTACTTCCCACTCTTTTTTTAACAAGTCCAGAGTAAAGGAAGCAGTAGCCTCTTCAATTATGTGTCCCAACTCTAGAAAATCATTATGTATGGGCGGAACGTAGACACGATCTTTTATAAAGCCCCAACGGGAAAAAAAATCTCATGGCGTTATGTTAGTGAATGTAGAGGCCAGCGTAAAAGAGCTCTGTCGTCTCGACCATTACGACCAATCCAACGATCAAGGACTTGGACGTTCAACCACTCTCGTACAAAGAGATTCAAATGGGGAGGGCTGAAATTACAGATTCACTCTTAGCAATGTGCACAACAAAAAATACTCAACGATCAGGTGTCGCCCTTTTGCGTAGGTGTCGCTGCAAGCCGAGAAAACAACAAACTGTACTCGCATGCTCTTATCTAAAACTATTTGAGTTACTCCTTAATTGTGACCTTGAACCAACATTCTACAAAGCTTACAGATACTATTAAAATGTATGACTGGGACATTATTTTGGGACACTCTGTATAAAGTGGATTTCGTTACCTCATACTCCAAAATATAGGAACCCTTCACAGGATGCATCCAGCCTCGTGAGCCATCCAATACGACTTGCTCAAAAACACTTGGCACACCAGACTGAAAAACACAAACATTGAACCCAAATAGAAGTTGCTTGACATAAATGAAATATTCACGATGCACTATCAGCCTAATACTAACCATCGCCTAACACAAATTGTTTTGACTACTCACAAATTTTTACAAAAAATCAATATTCGCTGTCCATTCCAGCGTTTCCATATTTACTTTGACGGAGGTTTTAATTCTGTGACGTTAAATGTTTGACGTGAGACATCTAAGCTTATGTGGGAGTAATTTTGTGAATGGAACGTAAATGTGTAAGTATAGTGCTGCCATCTGTGGCGGATGGCGCGAACCGAAGTTCACAAAGCCAAAGGGAAACTTTATAGTATTAACTGTTTGATGAATTGTAACAAGTTGGGCATTAGTTTATTGTCGAAAATCAGGCCCAAAACGGGGTTTATTATTTTGACAAAAAAATTCGTATTTATGGGAGCCATTTCTTTATATAGTTAAAAATTTCGCGCTGCAAATCGAATGGTTCGATAGTCGACGTATATGCTCCGGCAACGAATTCTTGTGGTGGGTGCGAAAACTACGTGTGATTTGTATCAAAAAATGTAATTGATAACACAATTTGCATATATATACTCATTTATCACACTTGGCATTATTTAAAAAATAATATACGTTAAATTTTGTCTTGGAGGCTCGAGTTTCTTATTGTAAGTGTATTATGAACATGAGAACACATGAAGTTGCTTGTTTCAGAGTTCAGTTGTTACATATCTCTGGCGAGTACTGAAACACTCACTAACATGCTTTTTTTAAGAGCCTTATTGTATGGTATTTTAAGATATTTTAAGTTTAGCGCAACAACAAGTTATCTATAGATCCTTAACTAAACATTAATTTGTGTACTGTATTATTTGAGTTTCTGTAAACTTTAACTGCCAGAGAGTGTTTGTCTTTAAATGTTTTAAAACTCAAAAACTTTGCGTCAGTAATATTATTATTAAGACAAGAAATCGAGCGAACAATCGAAGTTAATAAATTTATAAAAAAACTTTGTTTTTAGCAGGATTTTAACTCCGAAATACGTTACGTTGTAGCGAACGCAGCGATTATTAAATCAATAGAGCCTTCGCAAAATTCAAGCTCGGAAATAAATTTTCTTAGAGTGGGTTGCCATTTTTTTTTTAAATACGGAATGTAAATACTAATTCCCGTTTAGAAGAGAGGCGGGGAAGGGAATACGACCAGCTGCCGCTCGTAAGTCATGTCGGGAAGCGCAAGTGCTAATGCAGTGGGGTGGTGTGGTTAGTCTCCCCGGGCTAACCCTGCACTGAGAGACGTGAGCCCGCCGCATCCCTGGGGCGTAGGTGACCCGCGCGTCACGGAAGGAAAAATAATTGCTGGGAAAACTCCGCGGGGTAGTTTAAAACAAAGACACGCGACCGGAACCTCCAGTCAGCGAACATTCGGGTAGCCCTTTCCCGATTGATCCAGTTCTTGTCAACTGCCATAACCGCCACTGCCAAGTTTCGACTGTGAACGAGCAATCAGTCCGGTTCACACGAGTGATGACTATAAACCTCACTTTTTAACTTCTTTAAAAATTGTAATGAACTGCCGTAAGAACTAAAATAAAAAGATTTTTACATTAGAAGTATACAGCACCGTAAAAAAAACTAAATTATTGCGTCTGACAATGTTATTGTGCCTTGTAGGCGTCACTTGAACATCTACAAACCACAGTGCAGGATTGCGGATGAAAAAGATGAATTTTAACGAAGATTGTCGACGACTTAGTTAATGGACGGCGGACACGCCTGAACATGGCCGAATCCTGACGATTGACATGCCACCACAAGAATCCACCACAAAATCGTAGTCCCATAAGAAATACATTGTGCCAGAATCTGCATGTCTGCACTACTAGCGTCATAGCTGCATTTGCCATGACACGATTTTGATATGTCTGTTAGCAGGTAATCGTTTAAGAGGCCCGCCTAATCAGAGGTCTATTCGTGTTTGCGAGGCGGGATAATAAGTGCGACGCTCGCTGGTGCTTCTAGCGCGGTGTCGCCTCTATCCGCAAGGCCCTGAAATGGCGCGCAGATTTCTCGTCGTGCATGAGACAATGAGATTTGAGTAGTATGCATGACATCATATTGCGGAGAAATGAAGGAATAGTTTTAGTTTTAAGTTCCCTCAGTGCTTTCAAGAATCTCCACCGGGAGGTTTTTTTTTTGCTATTTAAAAATATGGATTGAAAGCGAAATCCGGAAGCAGAACAAATAACCTTCCCTTATAGTGTCCTTAAATGTTTTTCGTAAACAGACACAAATCTGATATCTTGGGTAGTCTTTTTTTTGAAGCTCTACACGCCATGTGTGGGTAGGCGGTACCGTTAATTATGGACTCTTAATGCTCTACCACGAATATATTTCGGCACGCTATCTTGCTGATAATAATACAATATTAACCTGTTCTTGTATTCTGGACTGATTCTAACATTGGCTACGATTTGCCATCAGAACTATCAACATTAATTATTGTTGTTCACTTTGACATGTGCATATGTTTACAAACAATACTTCAACCAGGTGATATATGTCTTATATCAAGTAGTAATTGGGTACAGAAGACATTAAACTCACCAGTAAAGAAATAACTCACACTTTATTAAAATATACATTAACTACATTGAAAGCTTTGGACAAGCAAAGCGATACAAGATTTTATAACTTCAACAACGTACCAGGTTCGCCCACCATCAGGAACGATGCCGTGGGGGGGGGGGGGGGGGGGGGGAGAGTTATGTGGGTCCGAACCTATCCCTTTAAGGGTTTAAAAGAAAAAAAATAATCTAGTGAAGACAGAATAATAAAATTACGGCAACTTAGCTACATAAGGTTACCGAGAGATTATTGGGAAATTATTATTGTAATCCTTGTAGTGGGATACAATAATGCATTTCCTCCCCATCTAGCCCAACATGCTTCATACAAAGAAGCGATAGGAGTTATTATATTTCAAAGTAGTCTATATCTCATGCCATTTTGCACACGTGTTACTGTAAGCGTGTCTTTCATGCAAACTTGAAACACGTGTTTCATGAATTATACAACATAAATAATATATATGTGTTTGAAATTGGTTTTAAAGAAACCATTGATAATCTACTTAATAAAAAAGAATTAAAACAAATTAATAAAAAGCAATATATAACATTTTCAGTTTACTTTTTCTCAACTAAAATCATTTCTTAAATTTATGTGTGTAAACACTGGACTTCTAAAAGTGTAACCTGAGTTTTTAGTATGACAAATTTATTTTAAAACTCAATTATAAAGAAAAATTACCTACTCATAAAAATGATATGAGGGATGTACTAGACCCGGCCTGGCCACCTGATGCCCGGGATGTGACACGTGTACGGCAGACACGCCGTGCGCAGCTCGAGCGCGCCGTCTACACCGCATTCAGGACATGGTCGCGCCGCGCGTTTCCGCCGCTCGCTTGTTTCCTTCCCCTCGACCCCCTCCACGGCCTCCCGGCTGCGCGGGCTGATCGATAACCCCGCGGCGAAGACGACGTGCCGAGGACTGAGGAGCGCAGAGCCTGAGTGGCGCCGCACCGACCCGCGGCCAGGGATTACTATCGCGACATCCTACAATTATAACATAGCTTCTCCGTGAATGTATCTTCCAGTGTCGGTAGTATAACTGATGACGGGTTTTTAATACGGTGTACGAAGAAAGGATCAAAATGCCGGAAATGGCCGACAGTTAAAGATGAAGAACTTTATGCTTGGCCTGACGTTCTTCGAATAATTGAACCCCCAAAGTTACTCAGTAGAGGTTGTTGTTTTGTTAAAGAATTCGAAGAGAAAAAAAAACTTTAAGAAGATGAAAATAACTGAAGCCAACTGCGATAAGATTGCTTAGAGACTGATAACTGATAAATAATATCAGATTAGTAAAATTGCAATTTATGTTCTCTGTTCATTATTTTAATACATTTAAATCTTTAATATGAAAGTATATATTCTTGTCTATACTATATTAAAAACATAAGTCAAATTTTAGAATGATTATAATTATTATAACAGTTTAATTTGGACTATTTACAACAAATCATACGTCAAATTGAAGGTAAACTAACCTAGTTTTTCTTAAAAGTGTTCAATATGTGCACCTTTAGTTATACGGCACACATCCAACCTAAAGTCCAATTCTTCCCACACTTTGGTCAACAAAGCTGGAGTAAGCCTCTTCAATTCTGTGTCTCAATT
This sequence comes from Bacillus rossius redtenbacheri, assembly GCF_032445375.1. Taxonomy (NCBI): domain Eukaryota; kingdom Metazoa; phylum Arthropoda; class Insecta; order Phasmatodea; family Bacillidae; genus Bacillus; species Bacillus rossius. The sequence goes on from NW_026962010.1 coordinate 16,869,066, forward strand.
CTGGCAAATCATTAGGTATCGTTGGAACGTAGTCACGATCGTTTATAAAGTTCAAAAAAAATTGCATGGCGTTATGTCAGGTGAACGTGGAGGCCAGCGAAAAAAAGCTCTGTCGTCTCGACCATTACGACCAATCCAACGGTCAGGGACTTGGACGTTCAACCACTCTCGACCAATGTGATTCAAATGGGGAGGGACTCCATCCTGTTGCTAAATGAAGTTTACAGGTTCATCTTTTACTAATTGGGGAAATTACGTTCAGGTGTTACCATTTTGTGTAGGTGGCGTCGCAAGCGAGAAAAAAAAAATTCAGTACTCATCATAGACATATATAAAAATGCTTGAATTACTCTTTTATTGTGACCTTTAACCAACACTCTACAAATATTACAGTTGAAGCTATTAAAATGTAATTGGGACAACTCTTTTATTGACATATTGTACACATATCTTTAAGCCGATGCTTCTATTTTCTCACTGTTCATCTGGATGACTCTGGGCCAATGAGAAACCTGCAACCGAATAAGAATCGAATCACAGGCAAACCAGTTGAGACGACTAACTAGTCAGTAACCAACGAACTGGTGTTATTTGCCCGAGTGTACAGAGTACTGTGTAGACTATACTGTACAAAAAAAAATCCGTACTTTTACAAAAGATTCCTTTGGAAATCAGTTGCCAAGTAATAGTTTAGAATACCAAGTAAGATATTGGAAAAATGCACAACACATGTCTATGGTTATTTTTGCATAAATGAAACAAGTTATTGGCATAATATTTAGTATTTCTTACGAAAATTGGCGTATGATTTTATTTTTTAATTGATGTTTTATAAAAAAAAGAATATTTTGAAAATATTAAAAATATATTCGAATATTCAATAATTGGACTTTATTTATTTTTATTGTGCGCAGTTATACTGTAAATCTATTCAGGGAACGGTTTACAAATAAATTTAACTATTGGTGGTACTGGGACAACAAAGCATAAATGGCCGGGTAAGAATTCGAATCTAGTATTAATTCGAACACTCTTTTGTAGTGATGTAGTTGAATTAATTTAAATGTGCAAGTTTGCAAATATCTGTAATTTTACATCAATTTTTCTGCTTAATTTACAAAAATATTTTATGTGTGAAGGTCATTGAAACAGTGAAGTTTCCCAGTCCCTACTTATGGCCAGTTCACAATTAGCGCATACGCGAGTACTGAATTTCTTTTTTTCCCCGCTTGCAGCATCATCTATGCAAAATGGCGATACGTAGAGGGTGAACCTATAAACTTTATTTAGCAACAGGATGGAGTCCCTACCCATTGTTATATCTTTATACAAGAGTGGTTGAACGTTGAAGTCCCTAACCGTTGGATTGTTCGTAATGGTCGAGACGACAGATCTCTTTTTCGCTGGCCTCCACGTTTACCTGACATAACCGCATGGAATATTTTTGTTCTTCTGGGGCTTTATAAAAGATCGTGTCTACGTTTCGCCGCTACCTAATGATTTGCAGAGTTGAGACACAAAACAGAAGAGGCTATTGCTTCCATTTCTCCGGTATTGTTAACCAAAGTGTGGGAAGAATTGAACTTTAAATTGGATGTGTGCCGTATAACTAAAGTTCCACATATTGGACATTTGTAATTAAACTAGGTTAGTTTACCTTCTATTTGATGTATGATTTGTTGTAAATATTCTAAATTAAACTGTTATAATATACCATTGACACTGTGACATTCTTTTATCGACATCCTGTACTTTAGTTCAGTATTTGAGATCATAAATTTTGTAAATATTCCAAGGCCAGACTCTGAGTTTTTTAATGTCATGTATTGCAACTGCATCCTTTCTTTGTACGACACGCACTCCCGAGATGTCATCCTGAGACCGCCCTTGGCTCCAACACCACAACGCCGAAATACCATAACACCGAATGTCAAAATTGACCACAACGCCGACAGCTAGAAAACTGCTGTGTACCACAACGCCGAAATAACAACTGAATGAATTTGTGTGTGTTTCTTAAATGTACCTTAACGCGGAAATACCACAATCAAACCTAACCTTACCTAACCTAACCTAGCGTAATATAACCTAACTTAACCTAGCCTATTCTAGCCTAGCCTAACCTAACATAGCCTAACCTAGCCTAACCTAACCTAGTCTAACCTAACATAATCTTTGTGGCAGTTCTGCAATGACATTTTTCGGCGTTAGTGTATTTCGGCGTTGTGGTAATTCGGGGTCGTGGTACACAGCAGTTTTCTAGCTGTCGGCGTTGTGGTGCGTCTCCACACGTACCGGTACCACACGATATTCACTCGCGTGAATGTAAGTTTACATGTTTTCAATCTGCGGCAACGTAGTGCAACAGTGACGAAGAAAAGTTAAGTGCATTTATGTTGGTAGGTTTAAATGGTATTAAGTCGCTACAACCGATTGAGACACGATGAGCTTATGGTTTATGCGGTTGCCAAAAGATAGCAGCTCTTGCGGCAGCTACCTAATTTTTGTTAACATTTAGTAACGACTGAAAACACATACGAAATGGTCTGAAAAATAATTAGGTCTTATTTCAAAACGTCCATTTTTACTATAGAAAATAATTTAGATTAAATAACTAGCCTTATTAAAGCAGTAAATTGTAATAAAGACTATTCCAAACATTTAAGAGTGAACGCTAGTTAAAATATTTCGGCGGATGTTAGTAAAATGTTGTACTGATTTTCATTTAGTTATTTTAGTTGTTTGTATGACGTTATGTACATTTCCCCCTTCATTTGATAGCGATATGATTTTTGATTAGGATAATGTAGGGCTTTTTAATACAGAACCCATAGGAGACACATGTCTGAGATACTAACCATGCATGTGTACAACCTTATGTTGTACCAAGATAAAGGTTCATTGTTACAAGTGCAATAATTATAATATAAAATAATTAAAATATAACCCCTGTTTAGCGCCAATGTTCAGTCTTCTAGGGAAATGCATAAAATACCTAATGCTAAAAATAATAATTGTACCATAACTCATACAAATCATCACGGAATATTTAAACTTCCAACATTTATGTCTGCGATGTCAGGGAATAATAAAAAAACTTGAGATAATTGCAACAATTTTCCACCTCCGACGAGTGCAGGGTTCTGGAATATGTGCGTGTGTCGTCTCATACAACTGAGACACAAATGAAATGGTATAGAATCTTTTGATACATATCACATTTCCGTGCGATCTCTGTAACTCTCAAATAAATTAATGAAAAAAAAACGTCAAATCTTGAGTTTCCCAGACTTTTTCCACCCAAATATTCACGAAAAAAGACACGCTGATGAATGCTGCCAAAGCGGTGGCTGTGGTAGCAAACTATGTCGACAATCAAGAGCTCAGCAAAGTCACGTAAAATTTAATAATTTGTTTGGTAATTTTTGTATTAAGTTGGCTGTTTTACAAATTTAGAAACCTACTAAAGAGTTTGGATAGTAGTACCTGCTGTTATAATAATACAGTATAGATTTGAAAAATCGTAAAAAAAAAAAAAAAAAAAAAAAAAACATTTTTTTAACGAACTTTTTCTTAACTTTCTTCTGGAATGCGTTTTTCAAATATATTAACTATATGAACTAGGACAACACAAAACATAAATGCCCAGATAAGAACTCTAACCCAGTATTAATGCGATCACTAGTTTGTAGTAATACAGTTTTTTTCACGGAAATGTACCAATTTACAAATACCTGTAATTTTACATGAATATTCCTGTTACATTTACAAAAAAAATTACAGTGTTACGCGGCGAGTCTTATCTGTGGTGAGTCAACAGTTGACGAATATTCAAAAGTGTTCAAACTTTCCCTGTAAGTAAAATGTTCTAAGATAATGATTTATCACTAAAATGTTATGTGTCAAGGCAATCGAAAATAACTTTAATGCTAGTGCTATTTTGTTTGGTATAACAGGACGAGGTTATTCTCAGACGAACCACAGACGTTATACAATGCAACAGCTGAGTTCTCACTGGCCCATCCAAGGGCCATGCAAGTTTCTTTTAAAGATCAGATCCATTTCGATGACATATCGAAGCACATTAAAGTATAGCCAACAGTCTCATTTCCCCGCGATGAATCACCATTCCTAACAATAACATGTATTGATCTTTCTCTTGTTCTCAGGCCGGATTTTCCCTTATCTGCTCCCAGCTAATCCGTCTAGATAGGTTCTGCTGTACAAGGTGATGGCAGTATTGTTAATCCGATTTAGCTGTGGTTTAGAACTTGCTGGATTAAAGACGTTTAACTATCTCACCCCCTGCCTTCTGCACCACAGATTTTGTACACAGTAATTTCTTTTTTTGTAAATGGAGCAGAAATGTACATGTAAAATGAAAGATATTTGTAAATTAGTACATTTGCATGTAAAGAACTGTATCACTACAAAATAGTGTTTGCAGTAATATTAGGTTCGGATTCTTACCCGCGCATTTATTTATGCTTTATTTTGTCCCAGTTTATCCAATACTTAAATATTTGTAAATCGTTCCCTCCAAAGTTATCCAGTATTAATTACGCACATTAATAAGCACAATAAAATTAAAATAAAGTCTAGTTATTGATAATTCGATTATCTTTTCCATGGTTTATAAAGAATGAATGAATGAATAAAACATCAATCAAAATATAAAATTATGAGCCAATTGTCGTAAGAAAACTTCAGTATTATCTCGAAAAAAGGTTTTCATATATACCAAAAAAACCGTAGCCATGTGTTGTACAAATTTACAATATCTTTCTTGTAGTATTATGAAAAATTTCTTGGCAACTGGTTTCCAAAGGAATTTTTTATAAAATTACAGAACTTTTTTCCTGTGTATAATATACTGCCTGAAAGAAGAAAGTTTCTTAAAGATTTGCATGACTTCAGGTCGTAATTCGTATTGTTTAGCTTGGTGGTAGTGATGGTGTAATGGTGGTTATGGTGTGGTGGTGGTGATGGTGTGGTGGTGGTGATGGTGTGGTGGTAGTGATGGTGTGGTGGTGATGGTGGTGTGGTGGTGATGGTATGGTGGTGATGATGATGGTGTGGTTTGGGTGATGGTGTGGTGGTGGTTATATTGTGGTGGTAGGTGTGATGGTGTGGTTGGTGTGGTGGTGTGGTTGGTGTAATGGTGTGGTGGTGATGGTGGTGGTAGGTGTGATGGTGTGGTGATGATAGTGTGGTGGTGATGGTGTGGTGGTGGTGTGGTGGTGTGGTGGTGATTGTGGTGGTGAGCTGTATCAGCACGGAGGCTGGTGTGTGGTGTGACTATCAGGCTTGGCGAAGTGCCAGCGGTGTTTCGCCATTGTCTCCTCCAGTGAGGAGGTGAAGTGACACCCATCACTGGACCAGGGAAGGAACAGTGTCCACGCCTGATGTGCAGTTTCCTGTAGTTATTCAGATGAACCACGGCAAGCCAAAGCCACAGCTGTTTCTAGGTTCAAACCCGGAGCCTCAGGAAAGCGAGGGAAATTCTATACAGCTATCCCAACATAAAAACACTCAACATGTAGGCATTGATCAATCCCCCCAACCCGGCCGGGATCCGAACTCGGGCTACAAACTAACCACCGGTTAATATTATTTGTACAGAAACAGGAAGCATCAAGGTCGACACCACCACGAGAATCAAGTGTCATCTCGCTCCTACGCCCAAGGGGACTTACATCGGTCCGGTCACCTTATTTGTTTAGCTTTAGAAAGTGTGTAACTAAGTACATTGTCTATCCCTTGGGAATTTCCAAAAACATCAATTGGAAAGTTGTAAGCAATAAATTCTGAAAGTGACATTTAAACCCTATTAAATGAAAGACTTCAATTTGAATTGTCTCAAAAAAAAAAAAAAGGTATCCAACGCAACGTAATCTGAGGTTTTAGATGTGTAATATATAGGGACCGGAAAAATTCGCGGGTTCATTGACCTCTAGGATAGACTCCATAGTATTTAACAAACTTTGGGAAATGACACCTGTTCATTGGCTGCTGATTCGTGAGAAGTCTTAACCAATTTGTTCATGATTCGGCACGTTCTTGGTTTAGGTTTTTCCATTGGCCCGAAGTACCCCAGATAAAATGTGGGCCAATCGCAGAAGCTGTACGAAGGTAAACGTTTTTGGATGTCAGTCTACCGCGAAATGAGCTCGCGAATGTTTCAGGTCTCTAGTAATATACGACATTCGGTAAGAGTAATTTCATGAATGCGACCAAGTCGCATGGACCGGAGATGTGTAACCACGGCGCTTCCATCTATGGCGGATGGCGCTTACCAAAGTTCACAAAGCTAAAGTTAGACTTTATAGCATTAACTATTTAATGAATATTAAAAGATGGGCAGTTTTTTTTAAATAGAATTCCTTGTCAAAAATCTCGTCCTAAACCGGGGTTTAGGTATTTATTTTCAAGTCTTTTTCGCTTTTATCGGAGTCGTTTCATTATATAATTTAAAAATTTTGGTCTGCAAAACGAATGATGCAGCTGCTCGGGCAGCGAATTCTAGTGGCGGATGCAGAAACTACGTGTGGTTCGTTTCAAGAAATGTAATTGAGAACACAATTTGCGCATATATTTAACCCACTCAGCATTATTATAAAAAAAATTCTACGTTTCGTATTGTAAGTATATTTGAAACATGAAAAAAAAATGAAAATGCATGAATTTGCTCGTTACCGGAGTTTGATGTAACACAACACTCACATGTTATGTTCTATCCATGCAAATAAACAAAATATTCAGAATATGTCCAGTAGTTCCTGTACAACGGTGTAGTTCCAACTGACTGCAGCTACTGGGCTCCGAACCACTGGGCGAGCAAGTCAGTGGTGCCGATGCTCCGGGCTGGGATCGAACCCAGAACCTCACCACTGGTGATCACGGCTGCAGAAGACACCACATCATGAGGACCAGACACTTTGGGACTGAACAAAGTCGGGAATTTGCTTGTTAGCAGGAAGGACTCTAAAATTGTATACATAAAGTACCGCAATTAGACACGTCTTGGAAACCCTTGAGCCAATAGCAAACCCAAGTACAACTGAGTCATTAAAGAAATCCGGAATTTCCCGAATTATTTTGGAGTAATGCTAAAATTCAAAGCCTTATGTTTGCTCTACCAATATTTGCTTTTCAAATTGGCTGATTTCTAAGTGAGAAACCTTTTGCTCTCATTAATCGGCATTGCTTGATTCACTTAGGCTACTTCTCTCCTAGCTGGGTGGGCATCGTTGGATCACTGACGTAGAGGGGCCTGTTCAAATAACTGCGGTCCAATCATGAATACATAGAAGAGTATGGAGATTTGGATTCTAGCTTGCGACCAAATGAAACCGCGACATTTCCGTACCTGTAGTAATTGACTAATTTCTAGAGCCACGATTAGTTCGCGGAGAATTTGCTATAAAAGTAGCCTTGAAGCACATATACGTCTGCTTCACGCTGATGATTGGACTCCAGCGCTCTTGCCACGCCCTCGATGACCTGAGCCTGTTGTAAACAAGGAGAAGAAGTGGTTACCAATCACTAGAGACCGGAAAAATTCGCGGGTTCATTGACCTCCAGGATATACTCCAATATCCTCTACACACTCGGGCAAATGCCAACTGTTCATTGGCTGCTGACTTTTGAGTCGTCTCGACTGGGTGGCCTGCGATTCGACACTTCTATGAGTGAGGGTCTCTAACTGGTCCTCAGTTTTCCAGATTAACAGTAAACTAATGACAGAAGCAGCACTAAGGTATAATTATTTGAATTTTATCATAACACTAAATGAACCCGCGAATTTTTCAGGTCTCTACCAATCACACGTGACCAGCAAAAGGATGTGTCTTTGTTATCGACCATTGAACGCATTTTAAAATATTGATTGTATATATGCAAGTAAATTCTATCCAAGATTGTAATGAATTCTCGAAATATTCGTACCTCTATAAATTACCACGGAAATGGAAAATGCGTGGTTTCAATGACGTCTGGGATAGACTTAGCGCTCTTTAACGTGTTCGAAGGAATACCAACTGTTCGCTTGCTGCTCACCAGAAGATGTCGTATCTGGGTGTTGATTCATCTATTGATTCGTGTAAGCATTCATATCGTTGGAGATCCACAGCAAGATAATGATAGCTGCTGTGAACTGAACGTGTATATATATATATATATATATATATATATATATATATAGAGAGAGAGAGAGAGAGAGAGAGAGAGAGAGAGAGAGAGATAAAGCTGGAAAGCGCCCTCTATCGCTTCACCGATTGATTTCAGGGCATACATTGAGTGGTGACATGTGCTTATCTGTATGTGTTCTTCTGATAAACTTCCTTAATCCTGTATTCTATGGATCGGAATATTTTGTAATCTCGCAAAAAAAAAAAAATCTAGTTTCTCGCGTTCAGAATTTTTTTTTTTTTTTTTTTTCCCGTGTGAATACCGGCTGTTGACATGGACGCAGGTTCGCTGCACTGAGCTCCGAGCTTTTAAACTCGCTCAGAGTTTATTGCTATTTTCGGTTTCATTCCAGCACAATGTTTCCTGTTTTCTAGCGGATTACAGCTATGGGCAGGCTTCTTTTTAGAGAAAAAAAAAAACTGAACGTCCATTAAACTGCAACAAGTTATAACCGCACCAGCGGTTTATTCCTTGTGATTGGCGGCCGTCTATGAGAGAAGACATTGCTAGGGACCGGAAAAATTCGCGGTTTTAATAGCCTTCAGGATAGACTGCACATTCCCCTGTACACTTGGGCAAATAGCGCCAGTTCATTGGCTGCTGACTTGTGAGTCGTCTCAGCTGGTTTGTCTGTGATTCGATCCTTCTTTGGTGGAGGGTTTATAATTGGTTGAGATTCGTACAGATGAACAGTAAGCCAATAGCAAAATCATCTAAAAGGTATATGTATTTGACTTCTAGCCTATTGCCGAATGAATCCGCGAATTTTTCCGGTCTCTAGACATTGCCTTATTTTACTGAGCGACTAAGGACGCGTTTGTTTCCGCACTGAACTACTGTGATTTGTGTTGTAACAGTCGACATGTTCCTGAGAGAAACTTACCCACTCACGAAACACAGAATATGCCACCGTGTTTTAACTTTCAGCTAGTCTTGGAATCTTTTAGCAAAAAATGCATGCCCCTAATTATTGCCTATTTACGGTATATTTAATTTTTAGGAGACTTTTTTAAAACTGTATAGCAGTCATCCTTATTTGTTTTTTTCTATAAAACAGCTTATTAAAAAAATTTCTAAAAACATCGTATTTTATGTTTTTTTTTTTTTTTTTTTTTTTTGCCATTCCCGTTGTTGATATTAATAATCCGGCAAAGTCGCTGAGCCGATTTAGCTGTGGTTCCGCACTTGCCTTTACCTGTATCACCTCCTGCCTTAATGTACCACGGATTTTGAAACAGGCCGCGTATAATTTGCTGGTTGAGAGAAGAAAGTTCCTCAAAAATGTGCGTGGCCTCAGGTCGTAACTCGCTCTGTCGCGCGCACTGAGTCACGCCACCGCCGCGCGCGGGTCACGACACTTTTCTTCGTCCTTCAAGGCCGCTGCGTCGTCGCTGCCATGGAACAAACACGGCGACAAACAACCTGACTTACTTATTCCTCACGTGAGAACCTGATACGACGTGCAGAGCTTCTGAAGCGCATATCGCAGTGTGCGATTGCTTCTGGTAGCCTGGATGATTCGGATGGACAGGGAAATAAGTTTCTGATTGGCCTACAGCTGCAACCAATGCCTCTCAGGCGATAGTTGTTAGATGCAAGAGAAACTTCCAAGACCTTCAGTGTGAGAAAGCTAACCTGAATATGGCGAATGCTACGCCGACTGAAATGTCGGTGAACGTTTTTGCTTTCGACGCGGCTAGAACCTCGATCAACTGACGAAGTTCGTCGCGTAAGCGTGTGCAGTTTAAAAGGTGTTTACTCTCTCTTTAAAATTCACAATTTCTGCGCATATCTTCATCAATGGATCCACGCAGATTGGGCGGATTCATTTTACTCAAAGCTCGACTCAACTTGCGTATGCATTTACAAGCTATTTTAGAGTGCCCATATTTGTTTGTAACAAGGTCACATACTTTGGCGAGCTACAAGTTGTAAAGTAGCGCACGCCCGTCTCACGCGCTCCGGGGTTTATAGTCATAGCCGGAGCTCCGCAAAGAGAGGAGGAAACTCTGAGAACCCACCCAGGCTGATGGTGTTGCTAGTGTGCGTACATGGCTCTTGAAAACTGTGCGGGTTCCGATATGTAATTTAGCCATCTCCATCATACAGAGAAGAAAAAATAAATAAAAGTAAAACATTTAAAAATTAATAAAAAGTTACAAAAACATTTTTTCCCCGCTTGTGAACTTCTCCTTTGTTCAGCAAGGATATAAATCAAACACAAGCCAAAAATATTTGTATCTTTAAATTTTTTAATTTTTGGTATTTTTTAATTTTTATGGTTTGTTTATATTTGTTTTGTTATTCATTGATTTTGATTTAGAAAAACGTGCTTTTGTTTTCTCCGTCTGCTTCTGATTATTCATCTCAGTATATTCTGGGTTTTCGCCATGTGCTCCTTATTATTCCCGAGAATATTTTGTTGATTTCCCCACGTTATTCTGGTCATTCATGGCGACGCTTCGGTTGGTATTCTCCGTGTGCTCCTGGTTATTCCTGGTGAGACCTGCTGATGTCTCCGAGTGCTTCTGGTTCTTTCTGAGAAACATATCTCTGCATTTTTTTTTACTTAATAATACAACCAATTTTATTCAGAGTTAAATTTAATTAGTGAATTTTTGTAACTAAATCAGCACTTAACAATAATATTATAAGGTAGAAGTAAAACAAAAATTAATCATTACTCAGTAAAATAATATGCCTAAAGATGGCTGAGAATCACTATCATGCAAGATGAAATGTATTCTCCTTGGTGTCAAGCGAAGCCAACCTTCTCTTGCGATCGTGAGTGAGCATGCCGCATCCCAATTAAAATATAAATAGTATTTACCTCAACAAAACACGTGGCGACCACTATTGAAAGAATCGGGATTACTTACAAGTTATTTGCATGACATTAAATACTCTCGCTGCTGAATGGAGCTATTGTTGCCAGTTGTAGCCTTGTAGTCTCATAGTCCTGTTGCCTCGTAACCTTGTAACCTCGTAGCTTTCTAGCCTCGTAGCCTCGTAGTCTCGTAGCTTTCTAGCCTCGTAGCCTCGTAGTCTCGTAGACAGTTGGAGCCTCGTAGACTCGTAGTCTCATAGCTCTAATGCCTCTAAGTCATGTTGCCCTGTATCCTCGTAGTCTCGTAGCATTTGTTGTCATGTAGCCTCGTAGCCTTGCAGTCTTGTAGTCTCATAGACTTGTAGCTTCGTAACCAAGTTGCATTGGAGACGATCAGTTTTGGAGAAACTGACTTTTGGAGCCAAAGACTGATTGAACCAAAGACTTTTGGAGCCAAAGACTGATTGGACCAAAGACGTTTGGAGCCAAAGACAGTTGGAGCCAAAGACTGTTGGAGTCAATGACCTTTGGAGCCACACAGTGTTGGAGGCAGTGTATCATACCCCATCTTGCGACTGATCGTATACCTGTGTGGCTATAACGTTTCCCTGCGACGAGTAGTATCCCTGTGGAGAGAACTGATCCCTGCGACAAGATCGTATATTTATTATATATATATATATTTATTATATATAATATATAATGCCTGGTATGGAACCATGGGAAAACATTTATCGAATCAATATTACATTAAAAGAAGATTATATAGGTGAATTTTGGAATTTTTTCCGAATTTATAGTTTAATAATTAAAGATTTTCAAGATGGCAGTAAAATGCCAAGATGGTTAGGCATTATGGCAATAAATGAATAACGCAATCTAGCGGGTAAAAATTTAACTAATATGTCGACAGCGCACTCTAACAGACAAAACAAGATGGCCGCAATAACGTCATACTGGCTGACGTAAAATCTGTCTTGGCATTAGGTACTGGTGAGAGGTTAGTCTGTGGAGGAAGTATGTCACAATTTTTAAATCTAATCACCTCATCGGATTCTATCCGAGGACTTAGTGCGTTTTTTTAAGTAAATGTTTTTATGAATTTTAAAATGTTTTCCGAATTTCTAGCGTTAAAAATAAGTTTTTTTCAATACGTTGGACTATTTAAAAAATGGTGGAGATTTTTTATATTTAAAATTTTATTTAATAATTATGTAAATTTTAAAATTTTTTTTCCGATGATCTAGCATAAAAATTATAGATTTTCAAAATGGTGACCATAGCGAAAATTCCAACGCTATGGAGTGAGGTGTTAGATAACGGAAAGTTCTAGAATTCAAAATGGCTGAATATTCTAGTAAGCATATGGCGGAAAACCAAAATGGTAGATCCAAAACGGCCGCCGGGATGAATGTCAAGGTCAAGTTCATCCAAGATGGTCATCGTGACGTCACAATTCAAGATGGTGGACTGACTATACCAAACCGCACTCCCACTCCATCGCTCGAACATACTTTTACAAACTGCTGTTACGTAAAGAACACTGGCGGAACAACCACACACACACGGACAACTGAGGGCGGCAGACTCGCTCCCGCAGAGATCGCCTCGCCAGAGGAGAGTATCGATTGATAGTAACCTCAGCGCGCAACATAAACGATTTATTTTTGTCAAGTCCCGAAAGTACCGGATTTTAAATTCCCTGTTATTTTCCTTTATCAAAATGATCGGGAATTTCCTGTATTTTTGGGACCGGAATTTCCCGCTTGGACTAATTAGCTGAATGTTTATTCTAGTTTATTAACTTAATTGTTTATTAAATAATAATGTAATAATTTATAATGCAAATAAATAATACATATGGAAACTATAATTTCACTTGAAAAAGTTTATAAAAAATATCTACCACTAATATTCACGATAAATAAATGTTTTCAATTATGTGAACCAGTATTCAAAATTAACCACTAAAGTATATGATTTAAAAGCACGTATATAATTTTTATTTGTATGTAGCCATTTTTTCGTCGTTTTTATTTTCGTTGCATGCTGCGCGCGCACATCGTAAAAATTCACCCTCATCAATTATTTTATAACGCGCCTAAAGAAGTATAACTTGGAAGAATTGAAATGATGTGTACGCCGGATATCTAGATGTGCATGTGTTCCCCGACAGTTAGCGACGACCCCGACTGCCCCGCCTCGCCAGCTGCGCTCCGACACCTGTCCTCGCTCTGCGCCTGTCCTCGCTCTGCGCCTGTCCTCGCTCTGCGCCTGTCCTCGCTCTGCGCCTGTCCTCGCTCTGCGCCTGTCCTCGCTCTGCGCCTGTCCTCGCTCTGCGCCTGTCCTCGCTGCTGCGCCGTCTCGGAGTCTCGGGGTCACCAACCAACCAGCGTGCGGTCAACATTTGCAAACCAACCAGAAGTTTCATTTAAACAACTCATAAGAATAAAATTAGTTAATTTTGACGTGACATAGTCTAATAAATCGATGAACGCCAGCTGCACGCACGAAAAAGGATGACACATTGTCCCGTAACGCACATTGTCCCGTTGCGCTGTGTCCCGTTACGCTCATTGTACGCTTGCGCAGCATCTATCTCTCTTCCACTCGATTGGAACAACCATCGATTTGACTTTTTCGAGGCACATTAAACTTGAAACACTCCCATTCGTTTCCTACTTTTCCTTTCATCGTCCTATCCTTCATAGAATAACACAGATTGGAAGAAGTTAAATAGAAAACATGTATAAAAGTTATAGTTAAAATAATCTCTTCGTTAAAGTAATAGGCCTAAGCATATTTGAATTAATGAGTGCAAATAAAAGTAAATTTATCAATTAAATTGTAGATTTCATTTCACTCCTTCTTTGTATCCATACAAAATAGTGATAATTCAATAAAAATGATTCAATTTTATTCATAAAAGTATGCAATAATTTCATCAATGTTTTGTTATGACGTTGTCACGTTAAACTATCGTCCGTAAACCGACTTTACAGACAACCAATTTTTTTGCCGTAAGAATAGATAACATAGTAAAACATTACGGGCAATTTTATGTATGTTTTCGACACAAAACGTAATGTTTCAGTTCTCTACAGCAGCGGTTCCCACAAGCTGTTATGCGGAACCCTGGTGAGTTCCGTGAGTCAGGAAGAATGTCGCATGAAGCAGGCACATTCATTGTCAAACAACTTTCTCTGAAGGAGTTGCGGTTCCGCCAAAAGAAAAGTCGATCTTAGGGTTACCCGGCCGGAAAAATAAATTAGGAACCGCTGTTCTGTGGATGTGAAAAAAATAGTGTGCAATATGGTTAAAACTTACCAGACAATAAAAAAAGAGTAAAATATGTTTATGACAGAATATTCACGCAACTAGAACTCATAAAGTAAGGTGATAAGAGAGTTCACGCTTCCATTACAGTAAAACAGGGTGAAAAGATTTAGCGAGGTGAAAAATATCTGTATGGATATGAAATTATTTTATTCAAAATCGTAATTTTTTTAAAGTTATTTACTAATATCATTGAAAATCAGTTTTTTGAAGGGGGGGGGGGGGAGCGGTTCTTTCCCCGACTGACTCACCCCAGGCCTCATGGGCACTAGGAGCTCCAGAAGCCATCCTGCGGCGACGCTGACTGATGTGACTTGGATGGCCGACTCCTAACACCTCCCCCTGCCCCCGCTGGCCCCGGCGGGTCACAAATCTTCTTATCTGTCGTCCCCTCGAGACTGCGGCGGATCTGTAAATGCTCTCAGCCTCCTTCCCCCTCCTAGTGAATAATCCTCTCCAACAGGAGTTTTCCCCTGTGATTGCATCTCCGAGACCCCGCCCCCTCCCTGGCCACTCCCCCGACACAGTCAGCCCGCGCATTAATCCCGCCCCTGTTAGGGGTTGCATCCTCAATTATTTTTCATAAATAATTTCTTGTTTTCGCTCATCATCCATTTGGAAGAAAAAAATGTAAATGTTCGTTTGTTCAAAATCTTAAATCTCAGCAAGTTCTTCACCGATTGCTTTAAAATTTTGTCACAGCGTTACATTCGAATATGCGCGTGGTTTTATATACGCATGTCACACCTATCGCAGGTAAAAAGACAGATAAAAATAGGTATATCTAGGTAAAAACATCGATTTTTAGTATTTGCGTTGCTATAGAGTAACATATATAGAGATATAGAGAGACATATAGATATAGGTATATAGGGTATATATATAAATGTATATAGAGGAGAGAGATATATAAAAATGTAGATGATATATATATGAAGAGATATAGAGAGATAAAGAGATAAATTTATATGTAGATAGGTACATAAAGATCTAGAGAGGGATATAGAAGATATACCTGAAGATATAGAAAATTAGAGAAAGAGATAGATGCTTTGTATATGCGTACCTACTTCGAACCAATTAAACAAAAAATATTGAGGCATTGCAACGCATGCCGGGCATTAGCTAGTTTTAAATACATTCATAATATAACAATCGTTCATTTTTTCATCTATAACAAATTTGTTTTCCGAACCATCCCGCAAACCTTAAATTTTCAAGGTTTTGGGAATCCATGATAGTAGTATATGATAGCCGGTCCGGAAACAGGATGCAGGATGTGGATTGATGATTGTCGGTCCGCCATCTTGGATTGTGTCGTCACGGCGGCCATCTTGGATGACCTTGACCTTGACCTTTGACTTTGACCTTGACCCCGGCGGCCATTTTAGATCCACCATCTTGGATCCGCCATCTTGGATGACGTCATTTTGTTTTCTCGAACTTTCCTCAATTTTGTTTTCCGCCATTTTGGATTATGACGTCACCGATGCAATTTCCGTTACGCCCGCCATCTTTATCCGGCGCCAGGTTGCAGGATGTGGAGCCTGTGGAGCCGACCGTCTTTTTGGATTGTAACGTCACGGCGGCCATCTTGGATGCAGCGTAACGGGACACAACGTAACGGGACACAACGTAACGGGACACAACGTAACGGGACACAGCGTAACGGGACAAGTAGATCATGGCGGCCATCTTGGATGACGTCATTTTGTTTTCTCGAACTTTCCGACATTATGTTTTCCGCCATATTAGATGATGACGTCACCATGGCAATTTACGTTACGGCCGCCATTTTTAACTTTTTTATTTATTATCCGATTTTAATGATTTTTTTTTAAATTATAAAATAATTTAAATAGTATAAATTTAATAAAATATTTATAAAAATCAAACATTAACGACACGGAGCTCGGAGTCCTCGGTTCGAACCCGACGGATGCAAAAAAATTAAAAATGGCGACCGATCCTTCCCCCCACGGTGGGTGCTGGCATACTGACCCTCATCACTTATGTCAAAGTATACATATCTTCACCTAGTATGACGTCATGTCCGCCATCTTGAAATTTGGACACCATCTTGAAAATCTTTATTTATTATCCGATTTTAATGAAAAAAATTCCAAAATTCATCAAAAAATGAATGTATTTGAATTCTGTTTGATTATATCGATGTACGTCCTTGGTTTGATTCCCGACGAGAGTAAACGGTCGATCCTTCCTCCATGAAAGCTACCTAGACTGATCTACCACCATCAGTACCTAGGTATATATCTTCAACTGGTATGACATCATGTCCACCATCTTGTCTTCATCCACTGGAGACCACCATATTGTTTTCGTCTGCTAGAGTGTGCCGATACCATGTAGTATAATTATCTGGTCACCATACTTTTGTCCTCAACAGTTGACATTGATCATTGACCTTGGCTCTTGACCTTGAACTTTGACCTTGACCTTGAAATTTGACCTTGACCTTGAAATTTGACCTTGACCTTGAAATTTGAACTTGACCTTGAAATTTGACCTTGAAATTTGACCTTGACCTTGAAATTTGACCTTGACCTTGAAATTTGACTTTGACCTTGAAATTTGACTTTGTCCTTGTCGACCATCATGGATCCGACATTTTATGTTCAGTACATGCTACCAGGAGCGACCACCTGCTGGAGTACACCATATTGTGCATGTACTTGTATTATAGAGTACATTTCCATCTGGATAATTTTATTCTAACCCGCTACAGTGCAGTAATCATTTATTACCGAGGTGCCCCCGCCATATTGAAATTCGGCCGCCATCTTGAAATCATGTAATAATGTAGCTAGAAAAGCGGGAAAAAATCCAAAATTCATTAAATAAATTTGTAATCCATATAATGATTGATTGGATCGACTAAGGTCCTTGGTTCGATCCCTGACCGATACAAAACAACTTTAATTAAAAAATACTAAAAAAGTGTGAGGTTTGAGATAGTAAAAACACCACACGTTCTTTTTAAAAAAAATTATTACATAAATTCAATACACTACTACAAGTACAAAAAAAAACACTGACAAATTACCAAAGCCTTTTGGATTCCACGATTCAAACAGTCTTCTTATTGTACGGACTAAGCCTTTTACATGACTTTACATGTCTATCCGATCCGTTCATCACCACAGCCAGAGACGGACTGAAGTTCATAGCACTTATATAGTCTCATTAGCCGGTACAACACATGGGTCAAATCAATAACCATGTTCATTATACGTCTCGGAGCATTTTTTATAATGTCGATGTAAGCTATCGAGACGTGAAATTAGTTTATTGCACTTATTACACTGAAATTGTATTCTTTGAACATTATTAGAACAACCGCTTCTTTCATGTCTGCGAGCATTTGAGGTGATAGTAAATGATGCACCACAGTATTTGCACTGATGCGAAGTACGCTCTTCATTAATTGAAGTATTCAATGCTGATGAAACTTCGGATGATGGTGGTATCACATCTGTTGAAATCTCCTCCAATGTTGACGTCGTCGTTGCCAATGGGATCTGCACCTTCTCCATCGTAGCTGTCGTCAAGGTTCCCGTAGACGATGGTACAACCTACGAGTTCGACGTTAAAGACGGTAAAGATGCCATCGAGGTCTCAAGACGGTAAAGATGACATCGAGGTCTCAAGAACAGCTAATTGACACGACTTATGCACCAGAAGAAACAAACTAGGTGATCCTTACACCGCCGACGTCAGTAACAAACTGAGCGTCCTGCTGTCTAGGACTCGCTTATATACATGCACCGTATGGAATAATACGCTAGTCAAATCAAGAACCATTTACAATAATACTAGAGTCAAATCTACAAATTGAAAAAGAGGATCATTTGATCGAAAAAAAAATTCGATCTCTCCAATATACGCCAGGCTCCAAGAGCTACAATTCACGACATCAGATCCATCTACATTTTGCTCCTATGCTTCAATTGACCATTAGCTGCAAGTGCTCCAACACGTAATGTACGCAATGTACGCACAATACATGCAATTTACATGCAATTAATGTATTGATCACTCAGTACACACAGGAAACGGAACGTACACACAGTACACACAGGAAACGGAACGTACACACAGTACACACAGGAAACGAAACGTACACACAGTACACACAGGAAACGAAACGTACACACAGTACACACAGGAAAAGGAACGTACACATACAGTACACACAGGAAACGGAACGTACACACAGTAAACACAGGAAACGGAACGTATACACACAGTACACACAGGAAACGGAACGTACACACAGTACACGCAGGAAACAGAATGTACACACAGGAAACGAAACGTACACACAGTACACACAGGAAACGTATACACACAGTACACATAGGAAACGGAACGTACACACAGTACACACAGGAAACGAAACGTACACACAGTACACACAGGAAACGAAACGTATACACACAGTACACACAGAAAACGGAACGTACACACAGTACACACAGGAAACAGAACGTACACACAGGAAACGATTCGTACACACAGTACACACAGGAAAGGAAACGTATACACACATTATACACAGGAAACGGAATGATCACACATACATTAGCGGAAACACACAGGCTTAGTTGGAAATCAGAATACAAGAAATAAAAACATTAAATTTTTACTTTCAATATTTAATTACTTCTCAACATTACACAAATACAAGTAAAAGAAGCCATTATTGTATGTGGCCAGCTTTCCTCAGTTCTTTGAGTATGAAGGATATTTCTTTGATGCACGAATAGTTTCCTGCACAAAGCGAGTCATGTAGAAGTCTTAGCCGGTCAACCAATATGTTTGGATCTTTACATGATGTGTAATCAATCTCTTCTACCACCATCTTACTTGCTTGTTTATTATAAATACTGTTAATATCACAATCGTCCCAGTGATCATAATAAGCATTATCAGATTTATTTATTATAACACGACGTTTCCATCGTTTCGGTCTCAGGACATCGCCACATTCTTCGATCTTGTCAGCTCTAGGTGCTTCATCACAGTCTATGCCTTTGTCAACAGCCTCAGAGTCACTGTAAAAATCACTGTAGAAGACATCCTCTTCACCCAGATTACCGTATGAATTCGCTATCGATGATGTCGAAGTGTGTTCATCGTCTTCATGCTTCCTTTTTAGGATTCCATCATTTTTACAAAGAATGGAGGATCTACTGAATATAGGCTTGAATGTATTCTCACTTTTCACGGTGTTAATACTTCCATTATTTTCAGTCTTCCCGAAGCCATTAGCATCCTTCAATTTATGTTCTTTCTCACGATCGGGTGAGCTAATACCATCACGCTCAGGACAAGGAAAATTATTGTCGTAATGCAGATCACTCTTCTTTAGTCTAGTGGATCCATCGGTGTCCTCTATGCCGTAAGTAGCTTTGACTTTACATGTTCTACCATGTCTTTTTAAGCTGTCAATTCGTGTTAACAACCTGCTACAACGATTGCAGCTTAACATGTTGCGTAGTGGGTTTCTAGCACAATCATTCTTCTCATGACGTCTAGCATTCCTTCTAATGGCAAAATCCTTGCCACAGTATCTACAGCGGCTTCCTTCCGATTCAGCTGCAGATAACAAACCACGATCCATGGTAGCTTCTGTGACTAATGTTAGATACAAACTGTCAGTTTTCTCCAATTGGAACCATTTATTAAATAGAGTTTTTGAAATATTTCATCAGCGAGAGTTAAGTTATCTAATGCAAAGCAAATTGATGCAAGTAGTTCTGGCTGTCGTCAACAGATGTCGCCACGTGTTGCTTGCAGGTAAATAATATCTATTTCATTAATGTGGGATGCAGAACGCTCACTATCGATCGCAAAGGGAGGTTGGCTTCGATAGTATCCAATGAGAAAAAAAGTTCGTCCTTCCTGCTAGTGCTTCTCAGATTTCTCACGGTCCGCCATCTTGGATTGTGACGTCACGGCGACCATCTTGGATGGGTGTGACCTTGACCTTTGACCGAAACCGCAGGAATGATCGCAAGCACACGGATTAACCATCAAAATATTGATAAGAATAATCAGGAGCACACGGAGAAAACCGCCACAAGTTTTCTTTCATATCATAAAAATACAAAAAAAAATAATAATAATAAATTAAAAATAAAAACGAAAAAAAAAAATTCACATATTCTGGCTTGTACTAGAACTCTATCTTTGCTCAACAATGAGAAGTTCACAAGCTAGCAGAATGTTTGAATTTTTTTTTTTCGTTTTTATTTTTAATTTATTATTATTATTTTTTTTTGTATTTTTATGATATGAAAGAAAACTTGTGGCGGATTTCTCCGTGTGCTCCTGATTATTCTTATCAATATTTTGATGGTTAATCCGTGTGCTTGCGATCATTCCTGCGGTTTCGGTCAAAGGTCAAGGTCACACCCATCCAAGATGGTCGCCGTGACGTCACAATCCAAGATGGCGGACCGTGAGAAATCTGAGAAGCACTAGCAGGAAGGACGAACTTTTTTTCTCATTGGATACTATCGAAGCCAACCTCCCTTTGCGATCGATAGTGAGCGTTCTGCATCCCACATTAATGAAATAGATATTATTTACCTGCAAGCAACACGTGGCGACATCTGTTGACGACAGCCAGAACTACTTGCATCAATTTGCTTTGCATTAGATAACTTAACTCTCGCTGATGAAATATTTCAAAAACTCTATTTAATAAATGGTTCCAATTGGAGAAAACTGACAGTTTGTATCTAACATTAGTCACAGAAGCTACCATGGATCGTGGTTTGTTATCTGCAGCTGAATCGGAAGGAAGCCGCTGTAGATACTGTGGCAAGGATTTTGCCATTAGAAGGAATGCTAGACGTCATGAGAAGAATGATTGTGCTAGAAACCCACTACGCAACATGTTAAGCTGTAATCGTTGTAGCAGGTTGTTAACACGAATTGACAGCTTAAAAAGACATGGTAGAACATGTAAAGTCAAAGCTACTTACGGCATAGAGGACACCGATGGATCCACTAGACTAAAGAAGAGTGATCTGCATTACGACAATAATTTTCCTTGTCCTGAGCGTGATGGTATTAGCTCACCCGATCGTGAGAAAGAACATAAATTGAAGGATGCTAATGGCTTCGGGAAGACTGAAAATAATGGAAGTATTAACACCGTGAAAAGTGAGAATACATTCAAGCCTATATTCAGTAGATCCTCCATTCTTTGTAAAAATGATGGAATCCTAAAAAGGAAGCATGAAGACGATGAACACACTTCGACATCATCGATAGCGAATTCATACGGTAATCTGGGTGAAGAGGATGTCTTCTACAGTGATTTTTACAGTGACTCTGAGGCTGTTGACAAAGGCATAGACTGTGATGAAGCACCTAGAGCTGACAAGATCGAAGAATGTGGCGATGTCCTGAGACCGAAACGATGGAAACGTCGTGTTATAATAAATAAATCTGATAATGCTTATTATGATCACTGGGACGATTGTGATATTAACAGTATTTATAATAAACAAGCAAGTAAGATGGTGGTAGAAGAGATTGATTACACATCATGTAAAGATCCAAACATATTGGTTGACCGGCTAAGACTTCTACATGACTCGCTTTGTGCAGGAAACTATTCGTGCATCAAAGAAATATCCTTCATACTCAAAGAACTGAGGAAAGCTGGCCACATACAATAATGGCTTCTTTTACTTGTATTTGTGTAATGTTGAGAAGTAATTAAATATTGAAAGTAAAAATTTAATGTTTTTATTTCTTGTATTCTGATTTCCAACTAAGCCTGTGTGTTTCCGCTAATGTATGTGTGATCATTCCGTTTCCTGTGTATAATGTGTGTATACGTTTCCTTTCCTGTGTGTACTGTGTGTACGAATCGTTTCCTGTGTGTACGTTCTGTTTCCTGTGTGTACTGTGTGTACGTTCCGTTTTCTGTGTGTACTGTGTGTATACGTTTCGTTTCCTGTGTGTACTGTGTGTACGTTTCGTTTCCTGTGTGTACTGTGTGTACGTTCCGTTTCCTATGTGTACTGTGTGTATACGTTTCCTGTGTGTACTGTGTGTACGTTTCGTTTCCTGTGTGTACATTCTGTTTCCTGCGTGTACTGTGTGTACGTTCCGTTTCCTGTGTGTACTGTGTGTATACGTTCCGTTTCCTGTGTTTACTGTGTGTACGTTCCGTTTCCTGTGTGTACTGTATGTGTACGTTCCTTTTCCTGTGTGTACTGTGTGTACGTTTCGTTTCCTGTGTGTACTGTGTGTACGTTTCGTTTCCTGTGTGTACTGTGTGTACGTTCCGTTTCCTGTGTGTACTGTGTGTACGTTCCGTTTCCTGTGTGTACTGAGTGATCAATACATTAATTGCATGTAAATTGCATGTATTGTGCGTACATTGCGTACATTACGTGTTGGAGCACTTGCAGCTAATGGTCAATTGAAGCATAGGAGCAAAATGTAGATGGATCTGATGTCGTGAATTGTAGCTCTTGGAGCCTGGCGTATATTGGAGAGATCGAATTTTTTTTTCGATCAAATGATCCTCTTTTTCAATTTGTAGATTTGACTCTAGTATTATTGTAAATGGTTCTTGATTTGACTAGCGTATTATTCCATACGGTGCATGTATATAAGCGAGTCCTAGACAGCAGGACGCTCAGTTTGTTACTGACGTCGGCGGTGTAAGGATCACCTAGTTTGTTTCTTCTGGTGCATAAGTCGTGTCAATTAGCTGTTCTTGAGACCTCGATGTCATCTTTACCGTCTTGAGACCTCGATGGCATCTTTACCGTCTTTAACGTCGAACTCGTAGGTTGTACCATCGTCTACGGGAACCTTGACGACAGCTACGATGGAGAAGGTGCAGATCCCATTGGCAACGACGACGTCAACATTGGAGGAGATTTCAACAGATGTGATACCACCATCATCCGAAGTTTCATCAGCATTGAATACTTCAATTAATGAAGAGCGTACTTCGCATCAGTGCAAATACTGTGGTGCATCATTTACTATCACCTCAAATGCTCGCAGACATGAAAGAAGCGGTTGTTCTAATAATGTTCAAAGAATACAATTTCAGTGTAATAAGTGCAATAAACTAATTTCACGTCTCGATAGCTTACATCGACATTATAAAAAATGCTCCGAGACGTATAATGAACATGGTTATTGATTTGACCCATGTGTTGTACCGGCTAATGAGACTATATAAGTGCTATGAACTTCAGTCCGTCTCTGGCTGTGGTGATGAACGGATCGGATAGACATGTAAAGTCATGTAAAAGGCTTAGTCCGTACAATAAGAAGACTGTTTGAATCGTGGAATCCAAAAGGCTTTGGTAATTTGTCAGTGTTTTTTTTTTGTACTTGTAGTAGTGTATTGAATTTATGTAATAATTTTTTTTAAAAAGAACGTGTGGTGTTTTTACTATCTCAAACCTCACACTTTTTTAGTATTTTTTAATTAAAGTTGTTTTGTATCGGTCAGGGATCGAACCAAGGACCTTAGTCGATCCAATCAATCATTATATGGATTACAAATTTATTTAATGAATTTTGGATTTTTTCCCGCTTTTCTAGCTACATTATTACATGATTTCAAGATGGCGGCCGAATTTCAATATGGCGGGGGCACCTCGGTAATAAATGATTACTGCACTGTAGCGGGTTAGAATAAAATTATCCAGATGGAAATGTACTCTATAATACAAGTACATGCACAATATGGTGTACTCCAGCAGGTGGTCGCTCCTGGTAGCATGTACTGAACATAAAATGTCGGATCCATGATGGTCGACAAGGACAAAGTCAAATTTCAAGGTCAAAGTCAAATTTCAAGGTCAAGGTCAAATTTCAAGGTCAAGGTCAAATTTCAAGGTCAAATTTCAAGGTCAAGTTCAAATTTCAAGGTCAAGGTCAAATTTCAAGGTCAAGGTCAAATTTCAAGGTCAAGGTCAAAGTTCAAGGTCAAGAGCCAAGGTCAATGATCAATGTCAACTGTTGAGGACAAAAGTATGGTGACCAGATAATTATACTACATGGTATCGGCACACTCTAGCAGACGAAAACAAGATGGTGGTCTCCAGTGGATGAAGACAAGATGGTGGACATGATGTCATACCAGTTGAAGATATATACCTAGGTACTGGTGGTGGTAGATCAGTCTAGGTAGCTTTCATGGAGGAAGGATCGACCGTTTACTCTCGTCGGGAATCGAACCAAGGACGTACATCGATATAATCAAACAGAATTCAAATACATTAATTTTTTGATGAATTTTGGAATTTTTTTCATTAAAATCGGATAATAAATAAAGATTTTCAAGATGGTGTCCAAATTTCAAGATGGCGGACATGACGTCATACTAGGTGAAGATATGTATACTTTGACATAAGTGATGAGGGTCAGTATGCCAGCACCCACCGTGGGGGGAAGGATCGGTCGTCATTTTTAATTTTTTTGCATCCGTCGGGTTCGAACCGAGGACTCCGAGCTCCGTGTCGTTAATGTTTGATTTTTATAAATATTTTATTAAATTTATACTATTTAAATTATTTTATAATTTAAAAAAAAATCATTAAAATCGGATAATAAATAAAAAAGTTAAAAATGGCGGCCGTAACGTAAATTGCCATGGTGACGTCATCATCCAATATGGCGGAAAACATAATGTCGGAAAGTTCGAGAAAACAAAATGACGTCATCCAAGATGGCCGCCATGATCTACTTGTCCCGTTACGCTGTGTCCCGTTACACTGTGTCCCGTTACGTTGTGTCCCATTACGTTGTGTCCCGTTACGCTGCATCCAAGATGGCCGCCGTGACGTTACAATCCAAAAAGACGGTCGGCTCCACAGGCTCCACATCCTGCAACCTGGCGCCGGATAAAGATGGCGGGCGTAACGGAAATTGCATCGGTGACATCATAATCCAAAATGGCGGAAAACAAAATGGAGGAAAGTTCGAGAAAACAAAATGACGTCATCCAAGATGGCGGATCCAAGATGGTGGATCCAAAATGGCCGCCGGGGTCAAGGTCAAAGTCAAAGGTCAAGGTCAAGGTCATCCAAGATGGCCGCCGTGACGACACAATCCAAGATGGCGGACCGACAATCATCAATCCACATCCTGCATCCTGTTTCCGGACCGGCTATCATATACTACTCATGATATTATTGATTTATGAATGATATACGAAAAAATAAGTTATACTTGTCCAATGCTAAACACAGCCGATTAATTTAAAACCACGTACAACACGATTACAAGCTTTTAGTTTGCTAGGGTTGACATACAAATTGTCTTTCAAGTTTCTAAAAGCTATTAAAAATACTCATAAAATTTATAAAACACTAACGATAGTTATATAACGAATTTATTTAAAATAATGAACAAAGCCATGACATTATGGAATCAAAATAGTCACATTTTGACAATTTTTAAGAAAACCTATCATTATAATATTAACGTATAATTATTTTACAACTACTTACTTATAAAAGAATTTTTTGTTTTATTTCATAGCCATGAAGTATGACGTCGACTAGAATGCGGGTAGACCTTAACCCACACATCAGAGGTTTGATAAACTCAGTTTATCACTGAGTTATAAATTGCCCACTTCAGTGGACGAATAGGCTGAAAGGGTTAAGGATACCGCCCCTTTAAGGGGAGGGAAAGGCGGAAGGAGATAACACTCCCTCTTATTGGGTGCGCGTCGCGGGTGAAAGCTCTCGTTTGTGCTCGCTTCCCCCCCCCCCCCCCCAACACCTCTCTCCATGTTTGTGCTCGCTTATCCTCAACTCCTCTCTCCTCGCCGGACACATCGCGAAACTGCGCGCACGAAAACGAAATTAAAAAAACACTGCAGCTTTTCCTGCCTCTCTCTGTTCGGAGCTGTAATAAAACATACCCCAGTTCATGGCAGTGAAACATACATAATATCGCTCGAGTTTGCGAGTCACTTGCTGTTGAAGTGAATTATATTTTCAAAGCGCGTCATTTAGCGGCGAGAATGCGAGATAAATGTGTGGCAATTGCGCCACTTTAACTACTGGAATTTTTTTTAATTTGGATAAATATTTCTACAGAATTTCCTACGTTTGTTTCAAGCGTGAACAATGCTAAAATAAAGCCAAAACAACAACCTTTGTTCATACGTTTGCTATGTTGGTTGTTTTTATTTTCTTGTCATTACAATTAATTAAGGTATTTTCCTGTAAACTCATTCCAATAGCTCACTTGCCTGTTTCACACATGTTCTCCTCAGGTGTTTACCAAAAGTTATTTTCAAGTCGTAAGAGATCATGCAAATTATCATAATTATGAAAACTTTCGTGAAATTTTTACCGATATTAGATTACAGTAAATTTTTATCGGTTGAGAGTATTTGAGACAAAAACATAAACAACAAATTGGTTTGTGATAATTGTTCAGGGAAATCCCTCAAATATCAAGACTGACAAGGAAATGAAATACCCAACATAACTCGTGAATCCCAGCAGTATTTTTAGACAAAAAGTCACCGCCATACAGTTAAAGCAGACTATGTCGCGCTAGATGTTGTTGGTTGGAGCCACTCAGATCTCAGGACCGAGGCCTGCTTGGTCCAGGGAGGACTTGGGTTCGATCACTCGCAGGAGCAGGACATTTCTATGATCTGCTTCCGGACTTGTGTTTTTACGATTAGCAAGTCTGTTTCTGATTTGAGTGCTGTGTGTGTTCTCCATACTATCTGCTTAACTTCATCTTTTTGTTTATATATTTGATGCATTGCCAAGTTTTGTTGTCTGTCTGCATTTACTGTTATTGTTGAAACGGTCTCGTCATTGTCAGACCGCTATGTTTCTCTGTGCTGTTATTATTTTTTTATGACTAAATTGCTTCCAAATAATTCTTGTTCTGTCTGATATTTAAGTTAGATTGTGTTCGTCTGTGCTGTCATCGCTGTGTTGTACATAATACCTGTTCATGTTCAATGTTGGGCTTATCTGACTGGCATCAGCGGATTTAGGCTTGTTTTCTGTGGGTTTATGTTTCCATTATTTTGCTTTCATGAATTATTTCCCATGACAAACAGTGCAAAAGTGTAATGGCGTATGTCCGAAAAACTTTATTAAATCAAAATTCCTCATTGCATGAATAATTTAAAGAACGCAAATACGTTTCTATTCAAGCTGTCTCGCATTCAGCCTACCTACATCCAGCATTTCAAAAACAATACGTACCTTCACACAAAAAATATATATTAGGAAATCGAATAGTCAAACAAAAAATAAATCTGTAACTCGGTGGCATAAGATACTATCTCCATTTATGGGCCTAATGCACTTTTAACGATAACCTAACTACCGTTTGACGTTCTTTCTAGTGGCAAACAACACCAAGATGTACGATATGTCAAAACATCACATATTTTCGGTAGAACGTATTCAAGTAAATAAAAATGGCACTATTTAAAATTCGTTTAACTGCTCTCATGAAAAAAAAATATATATTGTTGAGTCATTGTCTCTTACGTCTCCGAGGTACAGAAATAAAAAATAAAATAAAAATCATGTTCATTGGAATCATGATGACGAGATGTTCTGCCCAAAGTCGGGTTCTGACTCCCAGCCGAAGACGCGAATGATGACCTTGGCGTGACTGGGAAAATCCAAGTGGGATGATTCTGCGATGGTTCAGCATTTCCTTCCGCACACAACATTCAGTGGGCAATCGAAAACCAGAGTTTTTGGATCACCACATAGTTTGAAAACATTTTCGTCCGTTTTTCGTCGGGAATTTTTTCATCACGAACGAGTAAACAGTCTTCCCTTTTCTAATCACCTATTATTGACAGGTAGACATGCAAATGCTCATGTGACATTCGTTAACCATGAGCAAAGGGGTGACTGTTTAAGACAAAATACACTTGTACAACCAGGAGTGCCTATATGTAAGAACGCCGGGTTGTGGAGGGGGAGGGGGTGTGAGACTTTTGGGCGTGAGTTTTAACCGACACAAGTCATCTCTGCTGGAGAGTGTGCTTGCATGTTGATTACTGCCCTTAGGTTGGTCTATATGCATGCAATAAACTGAAAATAAAAATAAAATATTTATACAGTTTTCCATAAAACACAGTTTTGACGTGATATTCATCAGTCTAATTTCAGTCACGATTTTGAGAGCGCAAGTGGGCCTCCTCAGTGGGGGGTGGGTTGGGGGGGGGGCTGCCTCCCCTGGGATCTACGCCCATGTGTAAACCCACGCCTTACCTAGGACTCGAACCCAGAACATATAGCACCAAAAGCCGGAATGCATCCAAATGCGCTACGGAGCCTTTAAGGCCAGTGGGTTACTGTTTTAATGCAGCTAAGCTATTTTCGATCGAATCAGGGACGCGCAGTAGCACGTAGCCATATTCTCATTGGCCGAGTGCAGTGCTGCAATTCAGTTGTTTTCTTGGCACATTTAAGGTTTTTTTCTGTTCATTTTGTCAAGTACATTGTGTGTTTTCAGAGCTTTGTAATTTAAAACTGTCTTATTATTGCTAGGGGCCGGTATTTTTCGCGAATAAAATCTGAACGCGCATTAGAATGCAATAAGGTATACCCGCGCTAGCAGTTTCTTCCTTGCAACTGGCGGGTGTCTGCAAGAGAAGCCATTACCTCATTTAGCCGGACCAATCAGGACTATTTTGTTTCCACACATAATGCCTGTGATTCGTGTGCCGACAGTAGACGTGTGTTTGAGCGAAACTCAATATATCCAAGAAACACAGGCGATGCTACAGTATGTTAACATGCAACTATCTCGGAATCTTTTCACGGAAAAAAAAATGGCCCAGATTAATGCATTCTGTGGTCCTTCCAGCTTTTAACTTTCCACAGGCAGCTCGTCTGCCGGATTTTCATCACCCCCACCTTCCACCTTTCTTTATGACTCTTCCTCGAACTGTCGTAGCAAGAAATGCCTCCTCCCTCCTCCTCGACCTTTCAGAAGTGCTCCTTGGACACTTGGACAGGGCTCTCTCCCGACTTTCTGCATCGCCGGACACCTGTGGGTCAGTGTAACCCCCTCTTCCTTCTATCACTGAGATACCTTCTGTAGCCTGCGCTGTACTCGCTCTGTGGGCCAAAGTTTAAACTACTTGTCCCCGCCTCTGTGTTTTCTTTCGCGACCTGAATGCCATCTCTCCGACACTTTGGCAACTAAATCCAGGGTCCTATGCAAATAACCTGCGCTATCTTCCAGCCTCCTGGCCAACTATTACCTACCCTCCAACCCCCCCCCCCCTCCTTCCACCCACACACTCAACTTTCATCCAACTACCACGGCAGTAAGGGGGGGAGGCTTTAACTGAAAGTGGTTAAGACTTACTGATCACTATTGTGTCGGTTAATAACAAGTACACCCTTATATTATTTTCTATACATTTTCTCCGTCAAAATTACTATTTAGGTTCAAAGTTGCAACAGGTACGGGTCTTTCAAAGTCAAGGCCAAAGTATAAGCTCAAATTTCAAGGTCAAGGTAAAAGTTCAAAGTCAAGGTCAAAGGTCAAGGTCAAATTTCAAGTTCAAGGTCAAGGTCAAAGTTAAATGCCTACAGTCGAGGTGAAAGGTATGGTGAACAGAAAATTATACTAACATGTCGCCAGCACACTCTAGCAGACGAAAACAAGATGGCGGTCTTTAGCGGACGGAGACAAGGTGGCGGACATGACGACATACCAGTTGATGATATATACCTTGGTATTGGTGGTGTGAGGTCAGTCTAGGTAGCTTCCGTGGAGGAAGGATCTGCCGTTTACTCTCGCCGGGAATCGAACCGAGGAATGAGGATCTATCTAATCAATCAGTATTCTAATAAGTTAATTATTTGATGAATTTTGGAGTTTTTTCATTAAATTCTGATAATAAATAAAGATTTACAAGATGGCGGAAGTGGCAATAATTAATACAATGGTGACATAATTAAAAATTTCGGGTGTGGTGTAAGATGTTTTTATTACTTTTTATTTAGAATTTTTTAAATATCATAATAAATTACTTGTTTACTCTCGCCGGGAATCGAACCGAGGAGCTAATCGATTAAGTAGCTAAACATTTAAAGGAGGCAATTTTTAAAATTATTTTTGGAATTTTTTGTTTTGGATTTCTAGCATTAAAATTGAGGATTTTCAATATGGCGGACGTAACGAAAAAAGTAACATTATAAAATCCAATATGACGGTCGTAACGAAAAGTGTAACTTTGACAACGTACTCAACCAAGATGGTGGGTGTAACGAAACATGCAACATTTATATAATCCAAGATGACGACCGTAACGATAAGTGCAACAGTGGTTTTTAAGTAATTTTTATTAAATTTTTATCATTCAATTAGATTAATTAATTTTATAATGATTTAAAAAAAATTCCCGATTTTATAACATACAAATTACGGAGCCGGAACTCCTTTGGTAGATAAGGTAAATCTATCTCCGTGATCAGACCTCCTAAGGTACGA
The DNA here is from genome assembly GCF_032445375.1 of Bacillus rossius redtenbacheri. NCBI lineage: Eukaryota > Metazoa > Arthropoda > Insecta > Phasmatodea > Bacillidae > Bacillus > Bacillus rossius. The sequence continues at coordinate 16,899,943 of NW_026962010.1, forward strand.
ACTCTACCATACGCCACGATTGCCGAAAGTATCTTTGCTCCGCTCGCACAACAAGCAAACATTGCCACCCTCAGTAGATGACTGGTGCGCGCGAGGAACTGCAGGTAACTGAAGGCTTCTCGGGACCGGCAGCCAGTATTTATACCCTAAAAAATTAGTGGTGATAGGGGTAGGGGTGGGAATGACGGTAAAAAGAGGGAGGGAGGGATGAATATTTTTTTCTAAAAGGTTGGGAGAACAACAACAGCAGTAGTGGTGTTGGGGGTGGTTTATTACGATAAAAAATATTAAAAAAAAAAAGATAGTGAGGGGGTAGAAGATATATGCTATGAACAAAGTGGTGGGGGGTCAGTCTGCCAGCAGCCACCGTGAAGGAAGGATCGGTCACCATTATTTTGCCCTCACCAGGTTCGAACTGAGGACTCCGAGCTCCATGTCGTAAATGTATGTTTTTAAAATATTTTATATTAAAATTTTATTAATTGAATTTTTTTATAATTTTTAAAAATTTTAATTAAAAACGGATAATAAATAAAGATTTTAAATATGGCGGCCGTTACGGAATTTGCAACGGTGACGTCATAATTCAAAATGGCGGAAAACAAAATTCCTGAATGTACGAGAAAACAAAATGATGTCATCCAAGATGGCGGATACAATATTACGGATACAATATGGCCGCCGGGGTCAAAGTCAAGGTCAGAGGTCAAGGTCACGACCATCCAATATGGCCGCCGTGACGTCACAATCCTAGATGGCTGTCGGCACCACAGGCACCACAGCCTGAAGCCTGGCGCCCGACCGTCATTTACATACTACTTACATCTTATCTATAGTTTCTCTTCTAAAATGCATAGGTCCCGCATGCATTGCCAGGATGTTGAAAGGCAAGGAACACCATAACAGTGCACGTCATGGCGATGGCTGAAGACGTCACCACACACATTCGGTGACAGTTACTCAATTCACCGGCGATATTCGCTGCCGCTCCGAGCATCACCTCGTTCGTATCACAGCCATTTTTTTTTTCGACCACACTAGCACAATCTATCGTGCCTCTGTCGCACTACTTCACAACAGCACAAAACTAGCGCCGCACTATCGGCGCTGTCCCAAGCTCACATCAATTGTTTCTCAAGCGCTCACCACAACAGTTTGATAAATGCCTAGAGACCGGAAAAATTCGCGGATTCATTTCGTAATAGGCTGAAATTCAAACATGTGTACAGTTCTGCTGGTTATGCTATTGGTTCTCAGTTTAACTGGATCTCTGTGGGCCAGTGAGAGACCAACGACCAAAGAATCATCGAATCACAAGCTACCCAGTGGAGACGCCTCACAAGTTAGCACTCAATGAACACGCGTGTTTGCTTGAGAAATGCAGAGGATAATGGAGGCTATCCTAGAGGTAATTGAATCCGCGAATTTTTCAGGTCTCTATAAATGCCTAATTACTGACCAGCAAAAGTAACAAAGCAAATAATATTAAAAAAATATGAGACTGCCGCGTACAAATAATAGCTTACATTTATCTACATATTTGAGCTGCCGTAAATAAATATTAAAACTTACAATAAAACCAATTACAGCATAAAATACATAAAGTAATATAATCTAAAAAATCAAAAATATGAACCAAAATAATTTTGTGACCTTAGCCTAGACCACAAAATTTCTAAATAAAAAAAATATTTTCATAATTTATACTCTACTAAAATCAAGGAAATTACTAATGTTTCTCGATTCATACAGTCTTCTAAAAAGGCAAAGTGAGTATTTTACATGCCTTGACATATGTTTTCAGGGCATTTCCAAATGACAGTCGAATAACCAGACACGACCGGTTGGTGGTTAGGCACTTCCAGTTTGTGGTCAGGCTAACACGTCAATTTGGTGTTCAGTCACATCCAGTTGGTGGTCAGACACAACACGTTTTTGGCTAGACACGTCCAATTGGTGGTTAGGCAAATCCAGTTTGTAGCCAGGCACGTCTTGAAGTAAGCTACTCATGTCTAATTGGTAGGGACACCTGTATTTCGCGAATACATATCGTGTCAAGGTATGTCACAAAACACTGTAGCTTTTTCTTAGAGTAATGGCGAATCGTGTGCGTGCAGCAGTACGGTATCCACATTCCCATTGGCCCCGTCAAGTGCGGGAAAACACCTCTCGCCGACCACAGCCAATAACTACAAGAAAAAAACTGCGGTGTTTTGCGATGTACCTAGACACGAAATGTATTCGCGAAATACAGGTTTCCCTACAAATTGGTTATAATTAGAGACAGGAAAAATTCGAGGGTTCAATTACCTCCAGGATAGACTCCAATATCCTCTACACACTCGGGTAAATGCCAACTGTTCATTGGCTGTTGACTTGTGAGTCGTCTCGACTGGGTGGCCTGTGATTCGGCACTTCTATGAGTGAGGGTCACTAATTGGCCCTCAGTCCTCCAGTTTAACAGTGAACCAATGACAGAAGCAGCACTAAGGTATAATTAATTGAATTTTAGCATAACACGAAATGAACCCGCGAATTTTTCAGGTCTCTAGTTATAATGCACACAAGTCGGTTGACCAGGCACGCACGTCCGGTCGGTTGGACAGGCCAACTCATCCCGTCGGCAGCCAGGTACGCCTATTCAGTGGCCAGGAATTCATGTCCAGTAGGTGGCCAACCACAATCTCAATCAGTATGTAGCCAGGCGCATCCAGTAAATTGTCAGGCACATCCAGTCAATAGCTAAGAGGTATTTTACGACGATACTCGACGAACATTTTAAACAGGTCATGTTCAATGTCATGCGTATAGACCAGTCGTCTCCGAACCACGATTTAAATCTTGTCCTGCCTGAGTACAGACTTATCGATGCTCAATCGTCGTCAAAAAGGAAGTGTATTATAAAAAATAAAGGACATTCTCCAATTAGAAGCACAATTTTAAAAAAGAAAGCACATTCAAAAAAGTAATCCCATTTTTAAAAAGACGCACAATTAAAGAAAAGGTCACATATTTGTACGAAAAATAAATTTGGTAGTATACGATCTCATCACAGGGATACGATATCATCAGTTGGGTACGATCAGTTGAAGATACAGTAATACACAATGCCTACAACTGTCTTTGACTCCAACACAGTCAAGATGGCGGCAAATACCGCTGAACAGACAGTTGACTGCTTGTTAAAATAATACTGCACTCTAGCGGGTAAAAATGTAACTAATATGGAGTGAGCACCCTCTAACCAACGAAAACAATATGTAGGATCCAAGATGACCACCGTGACGTCATACTGGCTGACGTAATATCTGACTTGGCATTAGTGGTGGGAGGTCAGTGTGCCGACGGCTTCCGTGGAGGAAGGATCCGTAGCCATTTTTAATAAAATGACCTCACCGAGTTCAAACCCGAGGTTGCCATGATGTATATTTTTACTAAATTTTATTAAACGAATTTATTTTATCATTCTAGATATTTTTCCCATTACAATTGGATTAAATTACGGATATTTAAAATTTTGGACGTGACATCACTATTGAAAATGGTGGAAAGCTCTAGACTCTAAGATGGCGAGTGTTACGTTAGCAATATTTTTTATTAAAATTTTGTTTATATTGTGACGTGTCTCCGTCAGACGTCCCGCGTACACCTATACACATAACAATAAATAACCTATAACATTGGGAGGGGGGGGGGGGGTGGTAGCTGTTGGTAAGCATCGTACTCGAGATCAAGTCTTCTCCCTATACAGGAAGTGTAGGGTATAATTTAAGTACTGAAAAGAAACATGATTAGTTCATTCAAGCACAGATTTTATTTACTAATCCAAATATGAGACACATAATAAACAAACTCTGAGAAATAAAACAAAAAAAAAAAAGTGGTTAACAGGAGAATTTATAAATAATAAGTTATAACGTAGATTCATGAATAAATAAATACCTTAAATACATATTAAAGTGACGTCCGCCGGCAAACAATTATCACTACAACATGGCGGTTCTCTCGTCGTCACCGCTACGCGGAAGGATAGTATACTTCCCAGTTACCACTACCTGCATGCTTATAACCAGGCGTCGATTTTTCCCAAAACCAAATAATAAATAATAGAGGTGGAACAATACTACATTATTACTTAAAAGATTAAGACGAAGATCGTCCAAGAAATGATCGTGGCGAACGAGCCATGACCAACCACTTACCCTTCTGACTTGAGGCGAAGCAAAGTTGTTTCAAACCGACGTGGACTCGGCTTCCAGAGAGGTCCCCAGGCAAAAAGCCTCGGCCCCTCCCTGGAAGGAGGTTTTAAACACAAAACTGGGCCAAGCCGGAAAAAAAAAAAAGAAACACCAACACCGGGGAAACTTATCCACAGGGCAACTCGCGGTCCCCTCCCTTCCCACAAGGAAAAAAAATGAAAAACAAGTGAAGACAGCTATTCCTTCCGCGCAGGCGCGAGCGAGTTTCCCCCTCTCCCTCTTGCGCTGCTCGATTGTTATTTTTCCGTCTACGTTTCCAAACTCGGACGCAAGATGGCATCACTAATCAGGACAGAGTCCTCGAAACGCGTCCACAAAGGCTTCGTGTTGCAGAACATACACAGAACGACAAACAAAAGACTAGCGTAGCGCAGCGGGTTTTTCTGGAACGGCGTGTTGCAACCTCTCAGCAGGCCCTGGCCAGCTACCTGCGAGAATTAGCTAACCACGCAGCCTCGCAAAAGCCCACGGTGCCTGTAAACTAATGTCGCAGCAACCTATATTCCCATACCCGCGTGTCGAAATCAACCGGCCGAGCCTGGAAACGTGCACGTACACCAACACGTAAACCTGACGGGAAACAAAAGTAAAATAAAATTTAAAAAAAAAGTAATGAAATTTTCAGACCGTGACATTACCCCGGTCTGTAAGGGCTTGTGCCCCACAAGCCATAAAAAGAAAATTCCTAACAATGAAAAAACAAGGGGCAAAGAATTACAAGTTAAATGCCTACTAGAACAAGACAGCGCACGAAGGTTAGGTTTTACCACAACAATTACATTCAAAGTCTAAACTGAAAAAGTTAAACCAATACAAAATACAAAATAGCCCAGGAAACAATTCTTTCCTGTAAGAATCGATGGTGGCTGGCACATCGTAAAACTACTCGTACGACATACAACTAGGAGAGGCATGAACCGTGGACAGATCAGCCCTAGTTGAAGCTGGAGAGAAGAGTCCTTGAAGTGTGATCTGCAGCTCACACCCAGGATCCAGCCTTCAGAGCAGTTCTGCCCTCAGCCTGCCTTCCTCGCAGCATGTCATCGGGTATGTCTCCCCAGTGAAACTGAACAAACATTTCAACACCAGTATCAAAATCTCACCAAAGAACATACACGACACTGTCAAGCCTATTTAAACAAGTTAATTAGGGGGGGGGGGTATTTTTAACGTCATATCAAAACATTATGTTAATACAAGGTTGATAACAAAAAAAGTTAATTATTCCATTAAGTAAAACTGTGAAGTGACCCTATTGAATAATTAGCAAACAATGTTTACATTTTATAAAGTGACTAATTAACACAAAAAGATCCACCCTACATTTACTCTTTATCAGTTCCATAAACAGCATAACTAACCAAGGATGAGTCCAGGGGCATGTTATTCTCCAACAACAACAAGGATGATCATAAATATGTCAATAAAATGAAACAAACACAGCTAAATTAAAATGGGAGCTTGGCCTCCACGAGAAACGGAATGGACTATACAAGTCAGGAAAACAAAGGATAAACATCAGGAAAGGAACCTGAAATGTCCATAGGGTTAGGTGAAGTCCAAGATCTTCATGACACGCCTCTGCAGCTACTAGCTACAGAACATAAAAAAAAAAATAGCATTGTCACTGGTTGGCCGAGAGTAACTGATTTCTTCGGTCGGCACAAGTCGACGAAAACGAGCCCCATGCTGATCCGTTTCTTCATTCTTTTAAGACAGAAAGTTCACATACACACAGCAACCAATTTGGGAAGGGGCTTCCACCGTATAACTACTCATGAGTTATAAGCAGCCCACCACACAACAGGGGAGGAAACAATAGTCCATCTCCCACACAAGTTCAATGGCTGCACAATACATGGTCCTCAGTCAGGAGGACATACATGGCGAAGGAAAGTTCTTCACATAGCTTATGTAATTGTCGGAGTCTCTGGATGTGGTACATCGATGCACTGTCTCTTCTTCAAGAAAGAAAAAGAAAACGTAAACACTTGTTGCTAACAACTCTGCCTCACTTGAGTCTGTGGAAAAAAGGAATTACACTGTCTTCAGAGGCACTAGTGCACACAGGTTTGGACAGGGGAGGGGATAGACCAGGAACAAGGTATCCCTACCCAGGTTAAATCAACGTCGAGCGTAAACAAATAAATTAAAAAAAAATTAACCCTAGATTAATAATTGCTTGGACCCCTAGATTCATCCTCGATTGTTGTCTCTTTTTTTTTTTATTCTTTAAACAAAAAGTAAAACCTCTGAACTGAACAGTTAATTACAAAAACATTATAAATCCTAACTACAAAAGTGTTTAACAACTATGTGCTCTCCATGGGGTGAACAAATCAAACATAACCAACAGTTCTGTAAAATTAATCACACAGGGTGAGGTAAACATGAAATTCCTCACCTGACTCACTAACCAACTTAGATTTTAATCGACAATTCTCAGAAAATTGATCACGTAAGGTAAAGGTTTCACTTGTAGTTGCAACATCAGTCTGTACAGTAGGTGAGATTTCCTCAGTTTTCCGTAATTTCCACTTGAGTGACAACCATTTCCATAGCAGAAAAAGAATCATACACATTATGACACCAAGTATAAATACAGTTATGCTTATCTCCATTGTTAACATGACATTTTCACTAAAAGCTGATACGCGGGGGAAGGTACCAATCCCCACTAGATAAGGGTTTCTTACAACAATTAGTAATAAAGTACCACCAATCACAAATAAAGAAATACTTTGTAAATGTTTTAACAAAAAGCTTACAACTTCCACCGGGTCTCGCAGCTGTAATTCTTCGGGCCTCGCAAAGGAACGTGAAACGACCAAATTCAAGTGAGGAATAACAGAAGGCCAATCCTCGTCTAAACAATCTTCTAATGAAGGAAAAACTGTGTGTGAAGATGCTGTTAAAGGTAAAATCTTTAATTTTTTTAATTTTGACCAAGCAGCTGGAATCACATGAATCATTTGGAATTTAGCTTTAGAAAGAAAATCACACGGGTAAAGTTCATTAATTTTAAGCTCATCATTCATGTACAGGCGACAATCGCAAGGGACCTCAATGTCCACAGCGCCAGGTCGATCTGCAGCAGCTAAAAACAAGGTTTGGTTCTTATTCACTAGACATTGCACTTCTAGTTTACCAACAGGGTTAGTTAGAAAATACCGTTCAGGACCAGCCTGCGTAATCATGAGGTGGGTTCCCGAATGGCATCTGTAAGCACACAGTTCACCAAGTTTCTCTGCAGTCACTCCCTGAAATAAAGCTTTAGGACATAGAGAACTTCCCATGGCATCACCTGAAAATCTGGGAACAAAACATAAACTGTCTTCGAAGGGACGACAATCCAACAAATTTCTACCCTGAATGGTCACCAGTTGCTCATTATTTACGGCTAAAAAGTTTGGCTCGTGCTCCAAGTGGCAAGTGTTATTTTTCCAGCGGAAAGGTACCGCAACAAACTGAAATAGTTTCCAATTGGAATTAACATGAACAATGGGTATCTTAAGTTTGACATACAAGTTCTCCTGATAAATGTGACAGCGACAAATAGGCAAATGAAAATACTTTTGTACTTGGGCAACACTAATAGTTAAACAATTCTAAACAAAGATGGGTACAGGTTAACTATTTGAAAAGTCTTAAAAAAAATATATTAAACATACCCACAGGTACAAACCTCAATACCAAAACTAAATTATTTTACCAATAATCTCATCAATCAAATTTTAAATTATTCTGACGATCTGACCTCTGGCACCTGGTTCAAAAATGACTCCGACCTGAAATCGATGACTATCAACATGCTTCTAACTTTTTCAAAACAACAAAAGCCGATAGATGCCTAACATCCACCTCCTGTGGACACACCTTGTGGGACTCTAACCCAACAACAACAAAAAAAAAATTCTCATTTACTAAGGGTCGCCTACCCTGCGAACCCAGTCACAACCAGGGCCTCCATGCCCTCACGCTACAGCCCATTCCTCCAGGGTCTGTATTACATTACTCTCTATAGCTTCCTAAAATGGCATCATCAACAAATAAATTTTATCAACACAGTAACTACTCAATCGAACCAGGGCCATAGCCAAAATCAACAAAAATTATGTCTGTTATTTTTAACCATTATTTACTATTTAACTTGCTATCTTAATAAAACAAATTCCTGAATCAACATCATAAAATTATACTGCCCAAGAAAAAAAATACTTTTCTTTATTCACTTAAAATCTGCCTGTTATTAATAACCCACGAAAGCTGAAATAAAAATTGCATTAAAAATCCTAGACAAAAATTTAACAAAAATTAATGAACAGGATAAGAAAAATAAAAATACTTTCACCTTAACATCTGCTAGGTTGTAGGCAGCAATCAGCAGGTTGGTCTCGTCGGGTGAAAACAGCAACACCTCGAAACAACAGCTACTGGTGGTGCCATCAGATTCACTCTGATGTGCAGCCAGCAACACCATGCTCAGTCTTCTTAGTCGTCAGTCACAGGTCACCACTGAACTGAATACTGTAACACGACTTTCACAAAACCGATAAGAATCAAGCACAAACAAAACAACTTCATAAAAAAAATTTTCTCTGTATCACAAAGCCAAATCCAAATTTTTGTGTAATTAAAATAAACTTGTAAATAAATAATAATGCTTTAATACTTGTGTCAACAAATGTATAAGGGGCATCGTATTAAAAAAAAAACTTATTAAAAATTTACTTATGTTGAGAGAATAAATTAAAACATTACATTCCAAGTAGAATAAACAAAATAAATTCAAAAATGCTCTATCATAACTGTCACCACTTACTCTATTATTTAACTTTATCACTTAAAATACTTTACTCAAAAAAAAAATTTAAAAAAAAATTAACTCACTTCCATTATCATTAACACAATAAACTTGCTCATAAATTAATTCATTAAAATTCAATTTAATACGTAGGCAGGTACACTAGCTCACTCTCCAACAATGATTCACATTTCCCTACTTCCTAACTTTAAGAACAATTCTTTAACTTAACCCAGGGAATTTACCTCCAGAGCAACCAAAAATTTCGCTGTAGTGCCTATCTCCTATAGGCTCACTACACAGGGGACTCTAACCCCACCAATAAAATTAATTGAAGTGGTACCCTTATCCCATACGGGATAGCCACTTCCGGTACTACCATGGGGAACTCCTGCCCCAAACTACTAACATCTCAGGGTTCTCCCGACCCTTAACCAGTAGCCAGCCCATCTCCTATGGGTCTGCTACAGTCCCTCCTCTCCCAGGGACACCTCAAATTGTCCCAGCTCAGCTCCACTGGCTGGACAATAACAACAACTCTCTCATCTCAAAAACAACACAATAATGCCTTACTGTTCCCCTGGAGTTCATTCCCTTAACATACACAAATAAACAAACCTCACACTTTTCTCATAGCTAATCCATTCTACTGTGTACCTCCTACAATTTTGAAATTCAAATCAAAAAAAAATTAATTATTATTAAAACAAAAATAATTATAATGAAAAATAAATAAGTTCTATAAAAAAATTATTACCCTCAACATTACTAAATTAACTCATAAAAAAAAAGACGGTGAATTCAATGACGGACATAAAATTAATCATTAACAAAAAATAACTGTGAAACTCTTATCTGTCTGACGTCCAGCCGGCCGGTAAACACCGGGCCGGAACGAGTCGTGCCGCGCCGTGCCGAGCCGTGACGCGTCAGGCCGGCCGCCGCTCAAGGTCAGCGCACAGCTGAGCGAAGCGTCCGTCATAGCATGCCAGCTCCACGACACATGACTTTACTCGTCCGCAACAAGCACTGTCTATAACATTACTTAACACAAGTTTTAACATCGTTCCTAAAACAAAACTCCACACAAACTCTTAGATTCTTAACCGAAATTTAATTATAATTTTCAAAATTAATTAATTAATCATTAAACCGGCATTAGAATTTACGTAATTAAAACTTAATAAAACCTAATAGGTGACCTGAACGACCCGATGACTGACTGACTGACTCACTGACTTAACTTAACTAAACCAAAAACTTTTTATCCATTAAATTTAAACAGAACAACAGTAACATTACTAATAAAAATACGTGAAGCACAACGCAACACGTCCGCCGCGTGCTCCCACACGACCCTGCTTGCACTGCTCTATAATAAAACATTATTAAATTCGGAAGAACAAGAGAAGAGAGAAAAAAAAATATAGCACAAACAACCCTACAAGAGACTACCCGGCGCCTCCACCACTTGTGACGTGTCTCCGTCAGACGTCCCGCGTACACCTATACACATAACAATAAATAACCTATAACATTGGGGGGGGGGGGGGGGGGGTGGTAGCTGTTGGTAAGCATCGTACTCGAGATCAAGTCTTCTCCCTATACAGGAAGTGTAGGGTATAATTTAAGTACTGAAAAGAAACATGATTAGTTCATTCAAGCACAGATTTTATTTACTAATCCAAATATGAGACACATAATAAACAAACTCTGAGAAATAAAACAAAAAAAAAAAAGTGGTTAACAGGAGAATTTATAAATAATAAGTTATAACGTAGATTCATGAATAAATAAATACCTTAAATACATATTAAAGTGACGTCCGCCGGCAAACAATTATCACTACAACATGGCGGTTCTCTCGTCGTCACCGCTACGCGGAAGGATAGTATACTTCCCAGTTACCACTACCTGCATGCTTATAACCAGGCGTCGATTTTTCCCAAAACCAAATAATAAATAATAGAGGTGGAACAATACTACATTATTACTTAAAAGATTAAGACGAAGATCGTCCAAGAAATGATCGTGGCGAACGAGCCATGACCAACCACTTACCCTTCTGACTTGAGGCGAAGCAAAGTTGTTTCAAACCGACGTGGACTCGGCTTCCAGAGAGGTCCCCAGGCAAAAAGCCTCGGCCCCTCCCTGGAAGGAGGTTTTAAACACAAAACTGGGCCAAGCCGGAAAAAAAAAAAAAGAAACACCAACACCGGGGAAACTTATCCACAGGGCAACTCGCGGTCCCCTCCCTTCCCACAAGGAAAAAAAATGAAAAACAAGTGAAGACAGCTATTCCTTCCGCGCAGGCGCGAGCGAGTTTCCCCCTCTCCCTCTTGCGCTGCTCGATTGTTATTTTTCCGTCTACGTTTCCAAACTCGGACGCAAGATGGCATCACTAATCAGGACATAGTCCTCGAAACGCGTCCACAAAGGCTTCGCGTTGCAGAACATACACAGAACGACAAACAAAAGACTAGCGTAGCGCAGCGGGTTTTTCTGGAACGGCGTGTTGCAACCTCTCAGCAGGCCCTGGCCAACTACCTGCGAGAATTAGCTAACCACGCAGCCTCGCAAAAGCCCGCGGTGCCTGTAAACTAATGTCACAGCAACCTATATTCCCATACCCGCGTGTCGAAATCAACCGGCCGAGCCTGGAAACGTGCACGTACACCAACACGTAAACCTGACGGGAAACAAAAGTAAAATAAAATTTAAAAAAAAAGTAATGAAATTTTCAGACCGTGACAATATTGTAATTATGAATTTTTAAAATTTTTTGTTAATAAATAATATGTTTACTTTCGCCTGGGAGGGAAGCGAGGATTAAAATGGATTAAATTATTAAAAATTTGAATTAATGGTTTTTAGTTTTATTGGATATTTTTGGTCGAAAATTAAAGCAATTCAAGTTTACCTTCAAGGTCAATGTCAAAGCTCCCATCCAGAGGTTTATTGGAGGCTTGTGGATGAGGACTTTAAGCATCAATGGGGAATTTTCGTTTTTTCTAACGCAAAATTCTTCTGTAGCATTTTGAATTTTTTATTTTTTTGAGAAATAAAGTGGAATTTTTTTTCTCAAAACGGGGATTTTACCTCGAAATAGAGAAAGTTTTAGGAATTTTGATATTTTTCAAAGTGAAGGTAATTCAAGATGGCTGCCGTGACTTCAGGACTATCGGTCATCGACCCTACCTCACACCTCACTCCTACTCCTGCTCCAATAGCCCCCAATGTATACTACTTATACCTGCCCAGTATACAGGGAGGGGATTACGTATGTGAACACAGGGTTTCACACTGTGGCTTTTAAACCTCAGATTAAACATATCAAAATTTGTGTTTCCGAAATAATTACGTAACATTTTATTATTGGAAGAAGACTATCGTACGGTTACAAATGGATAAAATTATTCAAGTGAAGTTTAAACAGGCCTAGGTCACCCGGAGGGCGGGGGGGGGGGGGTGATGAAAGTCCCCCCCCCCCCAATTCCTTGGTTAATAAACTTAATTGCACTAGAAACATTATTCAAATATATCACAAATATTCTTTTTACCCCTCCCCCCTCAAAAATCAGAAAAGTTGGCATGTCCATGAATAATACAAATGTTACATATTCAAACCTTTAGTACATTACTACATTACTAAATTTAAAATATTGATTGAAAGTAATTGTTATAACTGAACTATTTTATATACAAAAATAAATATCCTTTCGGCACACCCTACAAGCATAGGTAAATTTTGAAGTAGTATATATTTATTTTGGAAATGTGCCTGCTCTTGTAACAATGTTGTTAGCAAAAAAATCTTATGTAGGGAGTGTGCTGCCCAGGTGAATTTGGATTAATCTACCACTAATTGACGTAGAGTTCGGAGTGAGTGATACATTGAATTGGCCAATCCATTTGTCACTGTATTCAACTCATACACCTTCAGTATACACGGATATCGTCTGTCATTTAAATCAACGAATATCTGCCTGTACATTTTGCACACGTCAGTTGTGAAAACTACAGAATGAGTTCTGAAATTGAGCACAATGTCACAAATATCCTTCCGTAGTTGAGGGCCAGACAAGAGCAGGTCGCTTTGCAGAAGCGTCAAACACCACTCAAATTTTCGAAGGTAAACTTTTCTTCTTCACAACAACCTGACGTGGAATTGTGTATTCAGGTTGACCCTGAATAGACGATTCAGTGTCGCACTCTGTATTAGAAAAGAGATTAACAACACAGGTCATGTGGCCCAGTTGTTCATTCTACTCCATGAAACATCTGTGGCTATGATGCAGCTGTGGTGATTGTCGTATCTTCAGTTCTAATTAATGCAGTTGCTTCAGGGCCACTTGGCGTGAGCCACCCATGGAAGGACTGCCACAACTAAACGGGAGTTGGAGTACATATCGTCCCTCGTTGTCACGTCTGCATGTCCTTACAAAGTGGTCTTCACACCATTGATCATCGATTGAAATGAATATTTTTCCCCTGGGACTCCTTCGATTTTCCAAAACTTCTGTAAAGCACCATCAATACTATTGTCACTGCGCACCAGGAGGGACTTAAACTGGGTTGCTAAGTTCACATGGGACTCGACATGTGAGCACCCGACCAAAACTTACGTGAAAGGCATGTGGTTTACCTACAATCTTGGCTGTTTTACTTGTGCCGCATTTAGGTTTTCGACTGGTGGACTGGCACACAGAGCACAATAGTTAGCCAATAATTAATTTCTTTGCTGATAACATCTTGGAAAGTTATTTAAAAATCTTCGATTTTCAACGGGTCTTCATTTATTGATTCGTAAATCTCTCTCGCTTCGTCAGCTTGGGTTGCACTCTAGCCTTACAATCACTTCGCAAATACAAATATCGATGACACATAATCCCGGGCCTGAGGACCAACATGTTAAAGCGCGAAAATGAACCAACAACTTTCCGACGCCATGACAGTTCGCACTGGTTCCACAAAAAAAAAAAGTAACATTATGGCAAGCAACCTATTGAAAAAACCAAACCAAACTACAGCCTTGTCCACAAACATTGGTCCTAAACAGTGAACGCGGTAGGTAACATAGTAAATATGTAAACAAATAGCATCATACTGCGATAACAGAAGGCGATCGTGTACCGCATCTAGGAGGTGTTTTGCGTTTGTTGTTGAGGATTGTGGAGCTATTTTAACAGTCTCGTATAAAGAAAATATTAACTTAATTTTTGGCCTGGAGTGCTTGCGAAAAACCTTTGGCTATTCTTCGAGCTGGACAACGCTTGCACACCACGCTAATACGAGCTCGGGAAACCACCCGGTTGTCAACAAGGAGATATTGTCCGAGCCAAGCGTCCCTGGTTGTCCGCTCGTGTGTGCTCGGAACTACATGGCTCGTCGTAGCACCTACACATTCGTGGGGCGCCGCTGTGCATGTGTCTGCGAACCTGAGCGACGCAGGCGAGTGGTGTCCAGTTGTCGATCTCTGGACTTCAAGTGGTTTGAGGGTGCAGAGTGGGTCCAGAATAACTCTAAACAACGACTAAGGTCACAAAGTGTCGTCATGTAGCTCTCTGATCCAGAAGAATCTGGCCTTTATTTTTCCCCCGAAACAATTACACATTCAAACTTTGTTCTATAGGAAATAAACACTAACAAAAGTAAGTTTGTATGTGAATGCTTCAGTATCTGCTATGTCTACGTGTAGTATTTTAATACGTAAACCTCTTTATAAAATTATTAAAAAAACAAATTATATTCAATATACATGAAAAATATTGATTTACTGTAATGTATGATAGTGTAATAACTTCATTAACTAAAGAATTTAAAACTTTAAAACTTTTAAGGTGAAAGAATAATAAATTTACGTAAACTCTTAGTGAAAAAAAAACACCTTTATTAAACATTAGAAAAATTTAATAATCAGTTAAATCATCCAGCCATCTTATTGACATTTTATTTAGCATATATTTTTGTTTACAATTTTTTTTTCCAGAAATAATAGCTACAATTTTTGCAAGCAAGATTCTAGGGATCTCTGAGAAATAATTTTATGAAGTAGAGTAGGTATATTCTATTTATGTTGAGTGGGGTGGTCATGAGCTACGTATAACTTAAGGCCCCCTTCTGCCCGGGCACACATTCGGCATGCAGATCTTCAGAAGAATCCATGCGAATAGTAAACTGCTCAAGTTATCCGAGTGGTGTCTGTTCACGAAAATTATTTAAGAATACGCTGAGGGCGGATGGAGTAGTTTTGTCTCCGGGTTTCGTTTCATAAAACAACTGTATTTTCAGGAGAATGTTTTCTGAAACGCCGGGAATGGATTCTTGAAAACACTCAAGGCCTTGCATTATAGGTTTATCTTCATTTCTCCGCCACGTAATGACATGGTTACCGCTCCATAGTAACACTCAGGGGCCGCAACTGTAAAGGCGGAATATGGCCACTAAAAAAATATCTGTGCCGTTGAGAAATGCAAACATCCAAAATTATGTTTTTAATATAAACAGACATTTAATAAACATTATAAAGTAAATTTAAAAAAAAAAAGTAACGTTGCAAACATTCTTAGATCAGAACTTTTGGAATGGTGTATTGGCGAAGTGTCGTTATTGAGAATAATGATAAAATATTATGCTTTGGAATAATACATTTTTGACAATGTTGGGTTATTTTGGTAGCAATGAAATAGGCATGGCTGCCACGTGCACACGTGGAGACGTGTGCACATGTGTAATTTAAAAAAAAAATTGGTTGTCTGTAAAGTCGGTTTACGGACGATAGTTTAACGTGACAACGTCATAACAAAACATTGATGAAATGATTGATCCAGAGAAAATGAAATATCATATTCGGCCTGAGACTGAGCCGTAATAGGTTTTTGCAACCAAGCCATTTAGGCATTAAAAATATTATATTCTTTGAGGAAGACATTTTTTTTTAATTTTTCTATCGTTTGTATGATAAAATCTACCTCTGCATACTCTTATGAATAAAATTGAATAATTTTTATTGAATTATCACTATTTTGTATGGATACAAAAAAGGAGTGAAATAAAATCTACAATTTAATCGATAAATTTACTTTCATTTACATTCATTAATTCAAATATATTTATTACTTTTGTAGTGTCGCGCGCGCCGTATTTATTTTTACAAGTACAAAAATGAAAGTATTGCAGCGGCCGAAATTCGATCCGTGAACCTTTGGATTGATAGTCAGCGATACTAATCACACTGCCACGGGGCCACATGGGAAACAATTGTTTCGGATGTTATATATATGTATATAAATTTTGTTTTGTGTTGTGGAAGTTTTAAAAATGTATGTCATCCGCCATGTTTATTTCTTATAGTGGTAGGCGGGAAATTAATAACCGTACCGATTGTGCTGAAAATCGGTGGACGATCGTTAAATTACATAATATTAATAATTAAAACGTCGAAAATATGATTGAAAAGTCAAATCGATGGTTGTTCCAATCGAGTGGAAGAGAGATGCCACGCATGCGTACAATGAGCATAACAGGACACATCCGTAGTGGGACATCCGTAGTCGGACAATGTGCGTTACGGGACACTTTTTCGTGCGTGCAGCCGGCGTTCATCGATTTATTAGACGTTGTCACGTCAAAAAACGAAACTGAGGTTATGGTTTTCACACTTGAACATTTATTGTGAATATTCCCAACAGCGACCACGAAAAAAAATCACTGTTCCAAACATTTACATTCGAAACGTTAACGACTTTTAAAGTTGATAAGTTGCCCATAAATACCGCACAGTTCGCTGATTTCCAAAGAAAACAAGATCGTCAGCTACAGGATTGAGTTGCGACTCTGAGTGTTCCTGGCTGCGTGGTTGTACTACGCGCTACAAGGAGACTGCGCGCCGGTTAGAGGCGATACCGCGCTACTGATTGGCCGGGCTGTTGTTTAATTCCATGCTGCAGTTCTGCGGAGCGACATACTCGTGCAGGCAGGGAAGCCTTCTTTTCACTGACGAGAGAGCCAAAACCCGAAGTTCCCCTAAGTTCATGCTTTTTTATCCGTATTTTTAATGTAGCTATCCCAACCAAATCAACCGTACACAATGTTTTAAAGTATTTATAATGTAGCTAACCTAACCTAATTGACCATTAGTATCCTTTTATCAACACCGCCATATCTATTTACAATGAACAAAAAAACCGAAGATGCACGATCGGACGTTTGGCTATCTCGCCTGTGAAAAGAAGGCTTCCCGTGCGGGCACAGGCCGCTGTGAGGTAACAACTGGTCGGTGCTCTACAAGGAGGGGAGGGGACAGGGCGACCCTGGGAGGAAGAGGTTTAGGTTTGTGGAGGGGGGAAGGGGAGGCCGGCTATCGCCGAAGCCTTGCATGTTCCCCCTCCCCCGGCCCACGGCCACGTGGAGGGGTCTCGTCCGGACAGGTTCAGGCGGTCAGTGGGCGCGTGTACGGCGTCGCGCGAGTGTCGTGGCGCCGGGCGTCGCTACAGACTGCAGTCCGCGGTGCGTCGAGCTGCGCAACTGCCGGTGAGCGACCTCGCCACACAGACACCGTCCGTCTTCACACGCAGTGGCGTGACAGTGAGGGAGGGGGACAGTTTCATAACTTACACTGATATTGACACGCACTGGCATATGGGCCTACAGCAGTAACCGTAGGAAACGTGGATTCTCACTGTCCTCAGTGATATTTTGCAAAAAAAAAAATTCATAACCGCTTATGGGAGAGGTGGGGGTCCGATACTGTTTAAAAACGCGTTTTGTAAAACTATAACAATGGCACCTGCGCCTAGGACTTAAAACCCAATACGAGTATTTGTCATTCAGTTAAATAATTTAGCTACAGTATAAATACTACAAGGTAGTGTGTTTCTCACAGAAAAAACAAACTTATTGATGTTTTTTATTACGTTTAGATGGCACGTGAGTTGTGTGGATTTGTTGGACCTCGGAGTATAGCGCACCCAGGCGTGAATGATGTTAGGAAGTGTCAAAACAGCGAGAGTAAATGGATCTCCTGACCAGTGGCCACGCCTACTTGAGACGTCGTCAAACGCGTCGGGCTGGGTATTTCGATTTCCTGTCGTTGCTGTTATTTGAAAGCTTCTACTGTGCATGTGTCACGACAGCGCTGGTGCATTTCATGTTTCGACACATTTTCTCAACAGGTGCTTGCTTGATATTGCTTTATAGCTAGGGACCGGAAAAATTCGCGGGTTCAATGACCTGCAGGATGAACTCCATAGTTCTACGTACACTCGGTCAAATGTCACCCACTCATTGGCTGCTGTCTTGTGAGACGTCCCAACGTAGCAGCCTGTGATTCGATAAAGCTTTGGTCGGGTGTTTCTAATTGGCCCAGAGTCATCCAGGTGAGTTGTGAGCCAATAGCAGAGGCAGCACTGAGGTATAACTATTTGTATTTTAGCCCATTGCGAAATGAATTCGCGAATTTTTCCGGTCTCTATTTAAAGCGTGAGAAAGCCATGCGAGTGTTCGTAACAACAATAATCAAAGTTCTGCTGAAGCCACGTTGATATTTGTCTCTTCCCTATGTAGCCCTTGTCATCGGAGTACAGTATATTTGACACGACTTGATGGACTAGAATACAATGGAGAAAAAAATACATAAACATCAACTTACCGAATAACGTGCGACAAGAAAAGAAAATGAGATGTGACAGCATTCCAATCAAATACACTAGAGATAAATACCGGACAGATTCAATATTTCTGTGTAAAACAGAAGGCAGACGCTATGCCCAACATGAACACTGCATCTGTTTGACACCTATGGTACCAACATTGTAAAAACAAAAATAATTTCCCTTTATCTTACAAAAAAAATTTGTTTTAATCATAATACATATTTATGAGGGCAAATAAACATACACTGTTTAAAATTTCTTAAAAATACGTTTGTGATACCGTTTATGACATCAATCCTGTTCCGTCTCTAATAATCAATTGCGTGTTGTTGTTACAACTGGAATATAACTTATAGCTCCATGCCTGGTGAGAAACTGTGTGAGCAGACAGCAAGCACTAAGGGCTATCGTGATAGATGCACAGGAAATCCCTTCGGTCAATACAAAATGGCAATGAAAATAAATGACCAGCTCTCCGTCAGAGCACGAACCTTAAGGGCTCCGCCTACCCGAGGACACACACGGTGCGCAGGGCTTCAGGAAAAACAACGCGATTTCAAAACTACTCGAGATATCCGATTGGGGTCTGCTTTCGAAAAGCATTTAAGAGTTCGCTGAGGGTCGAAAAGTGCTTTTGATTTCGGATGAAGTATTTCAACTGTATTTGTAGAAGAGTTAAAATGGCTAAAACGCATGTTTTCAGAGTAATTTTTAGGCGTAAAAAAACCAGTAGAGATTCTTGAAATCGCTTAAGGGACTTGCATTACACCTTTGCCTTCATTTCTCGGCCATATAATGTTACGGTCACCGCTCAAATTTCACAGTTATCCTGTGACGACGAGAAGACTGCGCGGCAGTTCAGAGCCTTGCGCTTAAAGGTGATACCGCGCTAGAAATACCATCGAGAGTCGCGCTTATCACATTTCACTGTCCCGTCTGCTGCTTCCACAATGCACGAGAACGTAACAAGTGGCAAACCAGTGAGATTGCATTTTAATATTACGAAATATTAATTTAATTTTGTAAAAATTAAATTACAAAAAAGGGGTTGTCTGTAAAATCTGTTTACGGACGATAATTTTACGTGATAACGTCATAAGAAAACATCGATGAAAAATTGCATACTTTTAATTTTGAAATATTATTGACAGTTTTTTGCATATTTAATTTAAATGATTTGTTTAGATATAATCACGAACAATTAGTTAAAAAGCACGCCTTAACCTGTTTGATATTATAGAAGATTTTCTCGCACGGTGGTTGGCCGGTTCTTGCGCGCTCGGCTCAGGCGGAACTTGACAACTTTTCGTGGGTGCAGCCGGCGTTTATCGATTTATAAGACGTTATCACGTCAAAAAAAACTTTGATTCTCCAGCGTTACTGGGAAATACAGGTGGCAAGTTACGGCATCAGCTGAATCCACAGGCTACACGTAATAAATTTGTTTAGTGGAATTTACACGTAAATTTTCTAAAAATTCGTCGTTCAAACTAAGTCCAATAAGGTTAAAAACTGTAAAAGGAAGTAGCGATGGATTACATATGCATGTAAACACACCGGAACACAGTAAGGGATTTATTTTTAGGTGTTCCCTTAAGGGATTGATTTTTAGGTCAGGTCACTATGTAAACTATACGTTAAATCCTATTAAAAATAATAAAGTTTTAAATTTTTCCTGAAAAATATTGTTTTTATCTTATAGCTGAACTAACTAAAATGAAAGTTTGGTTAGGTTTCGTCGCTGACATTAAAAAATACTCAAATGTATGAATTCTCACAAAATAATGTTTTTTTTCTTCTTAATTTTAGCCGCGAGGTTGCACGAGTGAGTGGTGAGCTTCGGAAATTGCGGGTGTCATTGGAAAACGTCAAGTTCCTGAACTTTACCGTTTTTTTTTTTTTAATAACCAAGGTGAAAAGAAGAGTTTCCGTATCCAGAAAAAAGTGTTTGAAACATTGACAGTTTTATTTTTGAGAGGAAACTATTTATTCCCGTGTCGCGACTGCTCCGGGGCGAGTGGATGCGAGGCCGCGAGTAGAGGAACACGGGCGGTTCGGGCGCAGGGGCGGGGCCATGCCGGGCCCGGGGGGCGGGGCTCAGGAGCGCGCGCGCATGCGCACGGCGCTGGGGCTGCGGCGTAGCACCTTGCTGCTGCTGCTGTTTGCGCTGTTCTACGCCTTCTTCCTGGTGGGCGGCGCGCTCGTCTTCATGGCCGTGGAGGCGCCCGAGGAGCGGCGCCAGGACCAGCTCATGCTGATGACGCGCCGGGACTTCCTGCGGGAGCACAGCTGCGTGTCGGGTGAGCCGTCTTCATTCTCCCTTTCAGTGATTCTTTCAACTGGGAACATTGGTTTCAAATGTTTTTTTTTTTACATGCGTCATTGTTTGCGGCAATGGCGTACGTAAAAAAAAATTGCGTGTGCGTGAAGTTCACGCAAGACGGAAGTGAAACATCTTGCTTATTAGGTGTATATAGATATAAATTATTAGCAGAGACCAGAAAAATTCGCGAATTCATTTCGCGATAGGCTAAAATACAAATCGTTGTACCTCATTGCTGCCTCTGCTATTGGTTCACAACTCACCTGGATGACTCTGGGCCAATGAGAAACACTCAACCGAAGCTTTATCGAATCACAGGCTGCTACGCTGGGACGTCTCACAATACAGCAGCCAATGAGTGGGTGGCATTTGACCGAGTGTACGTAGAACTATGGAGTTCATCCTACAGGTCATTGAACCCGCGAATTTTTCCGGTCCCTAATTATTAGTATTTTTTATTGAAGAAGATATATAATTCATAATAATTAGTAAGGATGCGGGTATGATCTCTAATGGGAAAAAAAACTTATGAGTAGACAAACGCAAACAGCGTTACGAGAATTCTGTAGCATCACTGCTGCGTCATTTATGCCTCTCCCCTGCCATCTCCCCATCCGACCGTTACAACTAGCATACTATGCCGTCTTCCCTTTCCACCGCTAGTGTATGCGTTGGAGTGGCGTTGCCGCTGACGCACTCTCCTCCTCTACCGGTTACCCCACCACCTAGGTACCTAGCTGTTCCCCCTCATGCGATCGGAATTTTCGTAACGCTCGAAAATTGTAGCCCCCCCCCCCTCAGCAAAGAAGTTTCACTTCAAAATGTTTCAAATCAACAGTTTTCCTACCATAGCCTATTTTTGTTATCGTTTATTATTGGAACTTTGCCTCGGTTCAGGCAGAGATCACACTTTTAGGTGTCAAGGCGGGTGCAGAAAGGATACTGAAAGTTGATCTCAAATAGGAATACTTAAAGTTTTAATAAAAACATTAATCAAAACTTTAAAATATGTGTCAAATTTTAAAACAAATGCCCATCTTATACTATCCTGTGTCTGTTCTCGAAATCTTTCAGGGCTGGGACGAAACGATTCTGTTTGTAAAAATTGATACAAAAGTTTAGGGTTGGCTCCGTTTTTTTAATTCATTATTGGAATGGGTATGAAAGGATTATGAATAATGTTTCGGATAAAATCATTTCCTTAGTATTACAATTTTGGTTATTCCATAAAAATTAATTAACCAAAGACATCATTAGGGAAACTACTGTCCACTAAATTCAGACATTCAGAAAAATAAATTATTTGTTATATAGGTACTTTGCTTTAACAAAGACAATTTTTTAAAATCAAACTATATATATAATTGTTACGGCCAGAAAACTGATGAAACCAAGATGGCGTCTTCTATTCCTATCTTTCCTCCTTAAGGGTGTATTGTAGGGTTGAGTTTCAATATGCTTCCAGCACGAAACGTGCAAGATGACGACACAGCTGGTCGGAGTCTCGTGCCAAACTTACCAGTAATTATCTGTGAACTGTTCTAAATGAAATCTCTTGCCATTCTCGTTTTCAACATTAAATTGTTTAAACATCTGTTACAGCACGGCGCTCTGATTACCATTTTTGTTACAGCTTTGTTCATTAAATCAAAACAAAGCAGATAAAAGTTAATCATGCTAAATACTACCATTAATGTTACTTTGTGACAGTGTAGGTAAATCAGATTAAATACATAAATCATACCATTAACATTATACACTGCTGTAACGGTGGATCTTTTAGTTTCACAAGGACGTGAAGAATGAACAGAAACAAGGTGTGATTCCGTCTGAATATAATTACTCCATATTTATTTAAGGAAACATAACATATTAAAATGTGTTAAAATACAATTTAAATTACATAATTAAAGAGCTCTAGGATATGTTAAAAAAAATATGGGCCGGCCCTAAATTAGATTATTAAAGGTTTCCATTAAACATAAATAAACAAATAAAGAAATATGAGTCTCAAACAATCCCACTGTAAATTCTTGAAGTCCAAAGCTAAAGTTTTATATAATTCTTATTACCTCGAACGTAGTAATTTAAAGGTGGTTCTAAAAGGTTCAAAAATACTGTAGGACCAAAGGTTGGTGGCTCGCTGCCCGGAGTTCAGCAGTCAACATGGTGTCAGAGCACCTATTTGTTGGAGAGGGCGGGTGAAAATGCGGCTATTTTTGCATCCGGCTCTTGGACCCTGTCTGTGAACAGTCCGAATCAAACATGATCAGAACTAGTACACAGACAGTTAGTAAACTGGACAAAAAATGCCCGCAAAAAGATAAGGTGAGGTTTGGGAATAAAGTTGATAGTAACTCACCAGACAGGCAAGTTGGCTCCTAGCTTCTGAAGCGTAGAAAGTCCAGATCTGAAGATCGTGAAAACGCGGGAGGCGCGGACTTTTCCATAATTTAAAAAATATATATTTAAACAAAATAACTACTATGCTGAGTACTGTACAGACGGACTGAACTACTTAAAGAAATAATAGGGATAGCATCCCTTGTCTAATTGACTACATTGTCGGTTACGGCCGGACAGAATTCTTGTAGTGCGTCTCGCCGATCCGCCGATAATCTAAAACAGTCCGTCTGGAATCACGACGCGAAGTGTCCGCGGAGTGACCGCGTCTCGTAATTAAAAGGTATAGCTCAAACAAAAGATGGGGGGGGGGGGGGGAAACTAGGGTGTCCGGACCGAAAGGTTCCGAAGTTCTCCGAGTGGGAATAACAAAAAAACTCTGACTTCGATATCTCGAAGTTGGTAGCACTGGCCGATTTTAGCGCTACCTGTTGATGGGTATCTGAAATAAAAAAGAATCGACTCGCCCAAGGCGTCTGCTCCAGCCTGGGGCTAATGGCGCTGTCGGTGCTGCTCTCTGACGGCCTACAGGGGAAAGAAAGAGGAAGGTTAGCAATGTCGCCACCAGGTGTCGCGGGCGTTAGCTCCACTAGCTGTCGACAAGGGAAGAAGTTACTATTTCTGCCACTAGATGTCGTGTGTGGTCCATATTTTCACATATTTTTGCTGTAGAAAATCGTTTTTGAAGTCAGCCTCTGCCTGCCGAGTTCACGTCAGGGCAATGATCCTGGGCTAAATACTGAGAACTGGGAGACTGGGAGGTGAGGGTGGACAAAAAACGCAGCGAGGCTGGGAACAAGCGTCCTAACGTGACTTTCTATGAGTGAACCTAAGACGTATGCGTGACGGGAACAGCTGTTGTAAGTTCGTCTCTGAGAAGAGGTAACAACTCGTCCAGAGCTGTTGTGGCAAATTTAGTCATGCAGGGAAATAATGTTACAGGCCGGGAACGTGACTGCAAGCGGGAGAAATGTCATCCAGGCTGCTAACGTCTACATAAGACTTGCAAAAGCTCAGATTGACCCCTGAGAAAAGGTGCTTCGGGCCACAGCCGCAAAGTTTAACTAAGTAGAGTACACCAGCCTAACAAAGTATAAATCACCCTATAGTAACCAAATTATATAGATGATAAAATTTTCAAAAATAATTTAAAATTATAATAACAATTAAAAAAAGTGCCGAAATACCTAATTTCCGGCACACATCTAATATCCTTATTTAATATAGCTAGTTTGAAAAAATGCATATATTTTTCCATTTAAGTGAAAATTATTCACCAGTTTTGGTTTGGGGAGGGGGTGTAATTTTTTTTTGTAAATTTTAAGCATTTATGTAATGTGAAAGTGATGTTTGAAGTATACTAGATTTAAATTTTTCAAAATTAATTTATCTAATCTAAAGTAGTATTCATATAACTATGTGAAAAATACGCCAGTAGTAGTATATAATAGCCGAGGGGTCCTGGGTGAGGTGTAAGGTGGTGTCAATGACCGACGACCTCTGACGTCACGGCCATACGAACAAATGCCTCATTAAAGATACCGTTCTTGGATTGATCTTAAGATTGGTTACGTCAAATCCACAGTTAGGAAAACACAGGACATGTACTTCACAAGCATTGAAGTGCGTGAGACAAGCTACAGTGGTGGCATCTAGCGGCGCGGTCTGACGAACAACTGCGAAATTTCAAATGACTGTGTTAGTGAAGTGCAAAACATCGACCAGACGTTGTTTTAAACTGTTATTTGATTTCAAAAATATTAGATACTAGCACATTTCTAAATTTCGTCAGTGACTAAATAAAATAGTAATATATCATATGCATGACTACAATAACATATTCACCTAAAATTCGTAGTAAAGGACTTTATGTAGTTAATATGGAGATTTTATTTTGTCTTATTTTATGTTTTATAGTAATGTTATTTTATACGTGATAGGCACTTTTTTAATTAAAAATAATTATTATTGAATTAATTTAAAAACCTTGAATTCAGCTCTTATAACAAATTATTTTTCTCTTGTTAAACAGTTTAGAGCAATCTTTGACATAGTTCATTCGAGACTATGTAAAAATTTGTTGATTTTTTTCACTATTTGTTGTCTTTCTTCGTATTCAATTGGTGTTTGCTTTGATTGTAAATGTTAAAATTCTTCCAGTTAGGCTATATGTATTCGTATAGCAAAAAAAAGTTCCTTTTACTTGTTTATGTCTGAAGAATTATTTTAATTTTCCAAAAAGCAATGATAGATTTAAGAAATGTTTCTGAAACATATGCTATATGGGAAAATTCACTTTCAAATACAAAAAAAAAGAAGAATTGTAACAATATTTAATGCTATAGCCTCATTGATAAAATACAATTAAAATATATAAAGATTTTGGCCTTGATGCATGCCAACAGGTCACTGGGGTCATGGCAATACTATTAAGGAAGTTAAGGCGGATGCAGAAAGGAAACTGAAGGTTGACCTTAAAGAGGATTCCTTAAAGTGTTAGTTAAACCATGGATCAAAACTTTAAAATCTGTGCCGAATATTAAAACAAATACCAATCTTATACTATCCTGTAGGTGTTCTCGAAATTTTTTCAGGGCTGGGACGAAACGATTACGTTTGTGAACATTGATAACGAGGTTTAGGGTTGGCTAATTTTTTTTATTTATTATTTAAATGGGTATGAATGAATTCAGGATTAATGTTTCGGACATATCTCATAAGCATAGCGTTAATTTACTGAAACATTGCAATATTTTTGCAGCATTGCCTTTACAGAAATGTGTATGAAACGTTGTACTTTATAGGTGTACTAAACTATGCATAATAAAATTTATCAAACGTTTAAATTATAATATAATTACAGTTTGTTTACCGTTGACTTGGATGTTTGTGAATTACTGAAACAGGGAATGGATCAGGCTTTGAGCGTAATCGATCTAGGTGCCATAGGTTACAATTAGACCACCATGATTTTTTAAAATAACTTATTGAAATCTTCACGCCGACGTTTGCACAACCATTTTTAACACTTACAATTGCTACCGCACAAGAACTTCATACAATGTTACTAAATACATGATGTACTTTTTTTGGAAGTTGATAAATGAATTGACATAGTTATTTTAATTATGAGAAAATTCCACATGCCACATTTTTTAAAGAATCAGATTAAAAATATTATTTAATAATATATTCAGCAAACAGCCATGATTGATGAACATATGCTATACGCTGAAAAGAGAGCGTTTATCACATAAAGCCACATTGTAGCAGCAAGCACTATCGACTTGTTCCTCAAAAAAATCTTGTCCAGAATTCTCTTTTATTGATTTTGTTACGTTTGGGTTTGTATAGATAAACTTTAGAGTCATAATTTCATGTTTACGTTCCCCGTTAGGTTATAAGGACGTACAGCAAGTTTGCAGAATATCTTGGAATTCATTTAAAAATGAACCAAATCAATATTCTTATCATGCCAATCATAAGTCTATTTTATGTACGCGGTACACTAACGTTTCTTATAGTAACTGTTTTTTGTAAAGGATACAGAAGTATTAATGTAAAAATATATAGATATTTTTAAATTTGTACATTTACATGAAAATAACTGTATCACTATAAAATGGTATTCACATTATTCCTGGATTCGGATTCTTACCCGGGCATTTATGCTATGTGTTGTCACAGTACCTCAAATAGTTAAAGGTATTTATTTGTAAACCGTTTTCTGAATAGCTTTTCAGTATTAACCGCTCAGCTAATAAACATGATACAACATATATTTTCCATGGTTTAAAAAAATAATGCTAAATGAAACAACAATAAAAATATAAAATAATGCGCCAATTTTTGTAAGAAATATCCAGTAATATATCGAAACACGTATTTCATATATGAAAAAATAACCAAAGCCATGTGTTGTACAAAGTTTCCATATCTTTCTTATAGTATTAGGTACAAACTATTTCTTGGCAACTGGTTTTCAAAGGAATCCTCTGTAAAAGTACAGAATTTTTTTTTCTGTTATCGCGCAAGTCTGACACTAACAGCGAGCCGCAACGGTCGTATACTGTTATCAGTGGGACTTTGAAAAGTGTGACAAAAATGTGCATATTCTCGTCGTGGTATGAGCTTACTATCCTTGGTATAAATTATTTTTAGGTAGTATTTAGAATGATCAGGTGATGCACTCGTATATTATATACACTGCTTTGGTAAAGGATGAAATAAGTAGCACTCTTTGGTATACAAAGTCGGTTTTCGTAAATAACCTACTAAATAACTATTGAACTAACAGCACTTCAAGAACGAATAACACATCAGCATACTCTAGCAGGGGATAAATAATATAAGTTATATATAGTCCATGATTATATAAACAAGTATGGTGATTTTAATTAAAAGATTATTATTAACTACATGTAAATATGATGAAAGTGGATATAATGAGTGTTAGTAATTAAAGATGACTCATTAGTCAAATATGAAAGGGATGAACCAAAAGGAGTAGGTACTAATGATATCATGGGTTTAAGGTAATATGATTAAATAAAATATGGAGTTTGTGACATGGATGAAAGTTGATAACGACACAGTCCAAGATGACGATGGCAGTGACGTAATCCAAGACGGCAGCGATTGATATGTTATAAGTCAAAAGTGTTGATGGCATAGTCCAAAATGGTGACATAGGTTAAAGGTGATGATGAAAAAACCAATATGGTTGCCTGCAGCAGACGAAATCAATATGGCAATATTACCATAAATAAAATTGCAACGCACAGAATAATGGGTTCACGTTGATGTTATCGTAACGAAATGTGCAACACTTAGGAGTGGGGCACTCGATTGCGGGGTGCTAGGTGTGATTACATAGTTCAGAATGGTGGAAAGTTCTATAAAACAAAATGGTAGAATCCAAGATGACAGCCGTGATTTCATAGGTTAAAGGTGATGTTGAAAATCTCGGATGGCAGTCCCCAACAGACAAAATCAATATGGCGATGTAATGAAAAGATCAACAGTTAGGAGTAGGGTGTTCTATTCTGGGGCGATAGGTGCGATTACATAATTGAAAATGACGGAATCCAAGATGATGGAATTGAAAATTGTAGATGGAGTCAAGGTCATACAAGATGGCAGCGGTGATGTCACAATAACTAAAAGTGAAATGCATAGTAGAATGGGCACTTGATGTTATAAAGAAAAGTGTAACACACAGCTGTGGGGCAGTCAATTACGGGATAGTTGGTGTGATATAATCCAAGAATGTAGTAAGTTCTAGTATTTAAAATGGCGGAAGGTTCTAGAAAACAAACAGGTGGTTGTATAATAATGTGAAAATCCTAGATCCGAATCTTCAGGTTTTATCAGTGGTGATGTAATCCAAGATGGTAGAAAGTTCTAGAATTCAAAATGCGGTGGGTTTGATGTAATCCAAGATGGCTACTTATATGATGTCTCATTTTGTGGGGTACCCAGGAGTATTCTTCCACTCTTTGGAGATTTTCAGGCCACTGAAAGTAGTATAGTTTGGCCAGTCCGGAAACAGGCCTCAGGCGGTGGATTGAAGATTGTCGTCCGCCATCTTGGATTTGTGACGTCACGGCGGCAAAAATTCCTCAAAATTCCTCAAAAATGACTCAAAATGACTCAAAATTTCCCGTTTTAAGAAAAAATTTCCCGTTTTCGAGGGAAAAATTCCCGTTTCGAGGGAAAATTTCCCGATTTAGTCCTTAAAAATCCCAACGGCTAGAAATGTCCTGATAGAGGCTTAAGCATCCTTAACTCAAGCCTCAGTTAAGCCTCTATCAGGATGTGACCTTGACCTTTGACCTTGACCCCGACGGCCATCTTGGATCCACCATCTTGGATGACGTCATTTCGTTTTCTCGAACATTCCGGCATTGTGTTATCCGCCATTTTGAATTATGATGTCACCATTGCAATTTCCGTTATGGCCGCCATCTTTAAATTTATTATCCGATTTTAATGAAAAAAATTTTAAAATTATAAAAAAATTAAATAATATTTTTAATAAAAAATATTTAAAAAAAAACATTTACGACACGGAGCTCGGAGTCCTCGGTTCGAACCCGACGAGTGCAAAAAAATTAAAAATGATGACCGATCCTTCCCTCACAGTGGACGCAGGCATACTGACTCCCACCACTTTTTTTTTCAAAGCATATATATCGTCAGGTAGTATGATGTCATGTCCGCCATCTTGTCTTCGATGCTGGAAGCCATCATCATTGTATCGTCGGCTAGAGTGCGCCGATGACATGTTAGTTTAATTCGTATCCGCTAGAGTGCAGTTATAATTTATTACTGTGACACCCGCCATCTTGTCATTTGGCCGCCATCTTGAAAATCCGTAATTATTTAGCTAGAAATTCGGGAAAACTTTCAAAATTCATTAAATAAATCACTCATTAATTTACATATTGATTCGATCGATTCCCGTCCTCGGTTCGATCTTGGATGATGCAAAAAAATTAAATATAACATCAATTTAACATAATAGTAACAGGTTCGAGGAATTAAACACTGCAAGTTCTTTTACAAACATAATATTTATTACATAATTTCTATTCTACTACAGGATCATTTGAGAAAGCCAGCAATCTTATAATCATTTAGTTCCGCAGCGGTGTGAAATGACTAATTCTTAGCTCCAATCGGTTTATACTAGACAGAGTCCAGCCAGAACCTTTACAGACATAGTCCACCTCTTCTTGACAGAGTTTCTGGATACCGTTTTTAACAGTTTGCTTCACATCGTTAGAACTGTAAATTACTGCAGCCGATGTCTTGAATGCACACTTCTTCACTTTGTCATCGAACGGATATGGCTTTCCATATATACAGTCCAACCACAAGTTATATTTCAAAGGTCCGTTTGTTGCTACATCATCAGTAAGCTGATTGATTATGTCCTCTCTGATATCATCAAGAAAATTACAAATGTCTTTCGACTCACCTAACGTATTTAAATAATAATAGTCCTTCAGTGTTCCACGAAATGCAGACTGCGCCAAGTAGAAGCCATTATCGTTCACTTGTAATGCTCCGAACACAGTCTTAGGTTTATTTTCCTGTTCAGACATCATACCAATCGGTTGCTGCACATCGGTTTTCTTGCTTGTACGCTCACGAGCCTTCAACCTAAACCGAGGAGTCGAAATTTCTGCAGGTAGTTCAGCAGTAGGCACACGGACTTCACCTTTACAGTTTTTCGCATGTCGTCGCAAATTATCAATTCGAGTAAACCATTCATGACACTCATCACATCGAAACTTCATGCGAGATGGATTCTTCGTGCATTTGCTCCGCTCATGTCTTCGTGCATCATGGGAAAATGCGAACGACGTATCACAGTAGCTGCAAGGATACCGTGGTGATGAAGACGATCCTTTCAGACCCGATCCAGATACAGGCGTTACAACAGTAGTACCATTTCCAGGCATTCTCTTATGCACATCGATGCATCGTTGTTGCGACGAAACCTTTACTTTCTGCCGAACAGCAGGGCCTTTGCATGCCTTCATGTGCGTTTTCATATTATCTTTTCTGGCAAACTGCTTATGACATTTCTCACAAACAAACATTTTACGATATAGGTTCTTGACACATTCGCTCCTCTCGTGTCGCCGAGCATTGCTGCTGTTTGAGAAAATCTTGTCGCAATAACAGCACCGATGTTCGCTAGTTGTCAAATCAGCATCCATTGAAGTCTCCATCGAGGTCGTATCGTCGATCGTCGTGGTTTCCTGCACATCCAGCTCAGTAGTCATTAAGCTATCTTCTGCTGGTGGTATCACATCTGTTGAAATCTCCTCCAGTGATGACATCGACGTTGTCAACGGAATCTGCTCCTTCTCCGTCGTAGCTGTCGTCAAGGTTCCCGTAGACGATGGTACAACCTCCATCGAGTTCGTCGTTAAAGTCGGTAAAGATGCCATCGAGTTCGCAAGAACAGGTAATTACATGATTAATGCACCAGAAGAAACAAACTAGGTGATCCTTACACCGACGACGTCAGTAACAAACTGAGCGTCCTGTTGTCTAGGACTCGCTTATATACATGCACCGTATGGAATAAAACGCTAGTCAAATAAAGAACCATTTACAATAATACTAGAGTCAAAACAACATTAAAATAGAAGGACCATCAACGAAAAGGCAGCACATTTGGAAGCACCGACAACGAAACGGCAGCACATTTGGAAGCACCGACAACGAAAAGACAGCACATTTGGAAGCACCGACAACGAAAAGGCAGCACATTTGGAAGCACCGACAACGAAATGGCAGCACATTTGGAAGCACCGACAACGAAAAGGCAGCACATTTAGAAGCACCGACAACGAAACGGCAGCACATTTGGAAGCACCGACAACGAAAAGGCAGCACATTTGGAAGCACCGACAACGAAACGGCAGCACATTTGGAAGCACCGACAACGAAACGGCAGCACATTTGGAAGCACCGACAACGAAAAGGCAGCACATTTGGAAGCACCGACAACGAAAAGGCAGCACATTTGGAAGCACCGACAACGAAAAGGCAGCACATTTGGAAGCACCGACAACGAAAAGGCAGCACATTTGGAAGCACCGACAACGAAACGGCAGCACATTTGGAAGCACCGGCAACGAAAAGGCAGCACATTTGGAAGCACCGACAACGAAAAGGCAGCGCATTTGGAAGCACCGACAACGAAAAGGCAGCACCATCATCAAAAAGGCCGCACATTTGTCATTGGCTCCAATATTCATTGGCTCCAATATTCATTGGCTCCATTATTCATTGATTCCATCAGTCTATTGATTCCATCAGTCTAGTGACTCCATCAGTCATTGGCTCCTACAGTCATTGGCTCCTACAGTCATTGGCTCCAACAACTGTCTTTTGTCTCACCAACTCCAAATATATATATTTGGCTAGAATTCTACGAGTCTAAGAGACTATGAGACCACATGGCTACGAGTCTAAAATGATCTAGCTGGTTACGAGTTATACATGGCTTGCGAGGCTACAGAGCTACGAAGTTTCTAGTACACAGGTTTACATGACTGCGAGGATACAGGACTACAAGTCTGCAAGAGTACTTGACTACGAAGGTACTCGTCTACATGACTCCAGTTACCGCATCTGTCTTCGACGGAATTTTCTCTTTTGCTCCAACTGCTCCATCAGCATTATGTTATAAGATTACAAGGCCTCTTGCTTACGTAGCTTCAAGTCTACAAGCCTCCAATGCATCATGACTGCGAGACTACGATCAATGAGGTTACGAGTCTACGCGATTGCGAGTCTTCTAGGTTACATGATCGCGAGGCTATAGGACTACGAAGCTTCTAGAACGCATGGTTACGAGACTGCGAGGCTACAATTCTACGAGGTCCCAAGACATCCAGGCTACGCGACTACGAGCCATGAGGTTACGAGACTACGTGACTACGAATCTTCAAGTTTACGAGACTGCGAGGCTACAGAGCTACGAAGCCTCTAGTACACAGGTTTACGTGACTGCGAGGATACAGGACTACGCGACTTCGAGCCATAAGGTTACGAGATTACGTGACTACGAATCTTCATGTTTACGAGACTGCGAGGCTACAGAGCTACGAAGCCTCTAGAAAACGAGTTTACGTGACTGCGTGGATACAGGAATACAAGTCTGCATGAGTTCTTGACTACGAAGCTACTCGTCTACAAGGCTCCAATTGACACATCTGTCTTCGATGGAATTTTCTCTTTTGCTACATCTACACCATCAGCATTATGTTATAAGATTACAAAGCTACTTGCTTACGTAGCTTCAAGTCTACGAGGCTCCAATACATCATGACTACGAGACTACGAGCCATGAGGTTACGAGACTATGCGATTGCAAGTCTTCAAGGTTACGTCATCGCGAGGCTATAGGACTACGAAGCTTCCAGAACGCATGGTTACGAGAATGCATGACTAATTGGCCGCATGGCTACGAAACTTTATGTCT
Source organism: Bacillus rossius redtenbacheri (assembly GCF_032445375.1). Classification (NCBI taxonomy): domain Eukaryota; kingdom Metazoa; phylum Arthropoda; class Insecta; order Phasmatodea; family Bacillidae; genus Bacillus; species Bacillus rossius. The sequence goes on from NW_026962010.1 coordinate 16,933,394, forward strand.
CTAACTGACTACAATAGCACTATTCAGTGGTGAGAGTTAATTTATTTCATGCAAAGGTACTTGCTGCAAGCAGTTCCGCTTTTCAACATCAGATGACGTCACGTTTTGCTTGCAGGTAAAATAATATTTATTTATTTTATGCGGGATGCGGGTTGTTCACTATCGATCGCATAAGAAGAATGGCATCGATAGTCTTCAAGGAGAAGGAAGTTCGTCCTTCCTGCTAGTGCTTCTCAGATTTCTCACGGTCCGCCATCTTGGATTGCGACGTCACGGCTGCCATCTTAGATGGGTGTGACTTTGACCTTTGACCGAAACCACAGGAATGATCACAAGCACACGGATTAACCATCAAAATATATATAAGAATTATCAGGAGCTACGGAGAAAACCATCATAATATTGGCAAGAATAATCAGGAGCACACGGAGAAAAACGACACATGTTTTCTTTGATATCATAAAATTACAGAAAAAAAATATTTAGAAATAAAAAAAATTAATAAAAAAATTTAAAATAAAAACAAAAAATACATAAATAGATTCTGCTAGCTTGTAAACTTATCATTGCTGAGCAAAGATAGAGTTCTAGTAGGCTACAAGCCAGAATTTTATGTATTTTTTGTTTTTATTTTAAATTTTTTTATTAATTTTTTTTATTTCTAAATATTTTTTTTCTGTAATTTTATGATATCAAAGAAAACATGTGTCGTTTTTCTCCGTGTGCTCCTGATTATTCTTGCCAATATTATGATGGTTTTCTCCGTGTGCTCCTGATAATTCTTATATGTATTTTGATGGTTAATCCGTGTGCTTGTGATCATTCCTGTGGTTTCGGTCAAAGGTCAAAGTCACACCCATCTAAGATGGCAGCCGTGACGTCGCAATCCAAGATGGCGGACCGTGAGAAATCTGAGAAGCACTAGCAGGAAGGACGAACTTCCTTCTCCTTGAAGACTATCGATGCCATTCTTCTTATGCGATCGATAGTGAACAACCCGCATCCCGCATAAAATAAATAAATATTATTTTACCTGCAAGTAAAACGTGACGTCATCTGATGTTGAAAAGTGGAACTGCTTGCAGCAAGTACCTTTGCATGAAATAAATTAACTCTCACCACTGAATAGTGCTATTGTAGTCAGTTAGAGACATAAAGTTTCGTAGCCATGCGGCCAATTAGTCATGCATTCTCGTAACCATGCGTTCTGGAAGCTTCGTAGTCCTATAGCCTCGCGATGACGTAACCTTGAAGACTTGCAATCGCATAGTCTCGTAACCTCATGGCTCGTAGTCTCGTAGTCATGATGTATTGGAGCCTCGTAGACTTGAAGCTACGTAAGCAAGTAGCTTTGTAATCTTATAACATAATGCTGATGGTGTAGATGTAGCAAAAGAGAAAATTCCATCGAAGACAGATGTGTCAATTGGAGCTTTGTAGACGAGTAGCTTCGTAGTCAAGAACTCATGCAGACTTGTATTCCTGTATCCACGCAGTCACGTAAACTCGTTTTCTAGAGGCTTCGTAGCTCTGTAGCCTCGCAGTCTCGTAAACATGAAGATTCGTAGTCACGTAATCTCGTAACCTTATGGCTCGAAGTCGCGTAGTCCTGTATCCTCGCAGTCACGTAAACCTGTGTACTAGAGGCTTCGTAGCTCTGTAGCCTCGCAGTCTCGTAAACTTGAAGATTCGTAGTCACGTAGTCTCGTAACCTCATGGCTCGTAGTCGCGTAGCCTGGATGTCTTGGGACCTCGTAGAATTGTAGCCTCGCAGTCTCGTAACCATGCGTTCTAGAAGCTTCGTAGTCCTATAGCCTCGCGATCATGTAACCTAGAAGACTCGCAATCGCGTAGACTCGTAACCTCATTGATCGTAGTCTCGCAGTCATGATGCATTGGAGGCTTGTAGACTTGAAGCTACGTAAGCAAGAGGCCTTGTAATCTTATAACATAATGCTGATGGAGCAGTTGGAGCAAAAGAGAAAATTCCGTCGAAGACAGATGCGGTAACTGGAGTCATGTAGACGAGTACCTTCGTAGTCAAGTACTCTTGCAGACTTGTAGTCCTGTATCCTCGCAGTCATGTAAACCTGTGTACTAGAAACTTCGTAGCTCTGTAGCCTCGCAAGCCATGTATAACTCGTAACCAGCTAGATCATTTTAGACTCGTAGCCATGTGGTCTCATAGTCTCTTAGACTCGTAGAATTCTAGCCAAAAATATATATTTGGAGTTGGTGAGACAAAAGACAGTTGTTGGAGCCAATGACTGTAGGAGCCAATGACTGTAGGAGCCAATGACAGATGGAGTCACTAGACTGATGGAATCAATAGACTGATGGAATCAATGAATAATGGAGCCAATGAATATTGGAGCCAATGAATATTGGAGCCAATGACAAATGTGCGGCCTTTTTGATGATGGTGCTGCCTTTTCGTTGTCGGTGCTTCCAAATGCGCTGCCTTTTCGTTGTCGGTGCTTCCAAATGCGCTGCCTTTTCGTTGCCGGTGCTTCCAAATGTGCTGCCGTTTCGTTGTCGGTGCTTCCAAATGTGCTGCCTTTTCGTTGTCGGTGCTTCCAAATGTGCTGCCTTTTCGTTGTCGGTGCTTCCAAATGTGCTGCCTTTTCGTTGTCGGTGCTTCCAAATGTGCTGCCTTTTCGTTGTCGGTGCTTCCAAATGTGCTGCCGTTTCGTTGTCGGTGCTTCCAAATGTGCTGCCTTTTCGTTGTCGGTGCTTCCAAATGTGCTGCCGTTTCGTTGTCGGTGCTTCCAAATGTGCTGCCGTTTCGTTGTCGGTGTTTCCAAATGTGCTGCCGTTTCGTTGTCGGTGCTTCCAAATGTGCTGCCGTTTCGTTGTCGGTGCTTCCAAATGTGCTGCCGTTTCGTTGTCGGTGCTTCCAAATGTGCTGCCGTTTCGTTGTCGGTGCTTCCAAATGTGCTGCCTTTTCGTTGTCGGTGCTTCCAAATGCGCTGCCGTTTCGTTGTCGGTGCTTCCAAATGTGCTGCCTTTTCGTTGTCGGTGCTTCCAAATGTGCTGCCATTTCGTTGTCGGTGCTTCCAAATGTGCTGCCTTTTCGTTGTCGGTGCTTCCAAATGTGCTGTCTTTTCGTTGCCGGTGCTTCCAAATGTGCTGCCGTTTCGTTGTCGGTGCTTCCAAATGTGCTGCCTTTTCGTTGATGGTCCTTCTATTTTAATGTTGTTTTGACTCTAGTATTATTGTAAATGGTTCTTGATTTGACTAGCGTTTTATTCCATACGGTGCATGTATATAAGCGAGTCCTAGACAACAGGACGCTCAGTTTGTTACTGACGTCGTCGGTGTAAGGATCACCTAGTTTGTTTCTTCTGGTGCATTAATCATGTAATTACCTGTTCTTGCGAACTCGATGGCATCTTTACCGACTTTAACGACGAACTCGATGGAGGTTGTACCATCGTCTACGGGAACCTTGACGACAGCTACGACGGAGAAGGAGCAGATTCCGTTGACAACGTCGATGTCAACACTGGAGGAGATTTCAACAGATGTGATACCACCAGCAGAAGATAGCTTAATGACTACTGAGCTGGATGTGCAGGAAACCACGACGATCGACGATACGACCTCGATGGAGACTTCAATGGATGCTGATTTGACAACTAGCGAACATCGGTGCTGTTATTGCGACAAGATTTTTTCAAACAGCAGCAATGCTCGGCGACACGAGAGGAGCGAATGTGTCAAGAACCTATATCGTAAAATGTTTGTTTGTGAGAAATGTCATAAGCAGTTTGCCAGAAAAGATAATATGAAAACGCACATGAAGGCATGCAAAGGCCCTGCTGTTCGGCAGAAAGTAAAGGTTTCGTCGCAACAACGATGCATCGATGTGCATAAGAGAATGCCTGGAAATGGTACTACTGTTGTAACGCCTGTATCTGGATCGGGTCTGAAAGGATCGTCTTCATCACCACGGTATCCTTGCAGCTACTGTGATACGTCGTTCGCATTTTCCCATGATGCACGAAGACATGAGCGGAGCAAATGCACGAAGAATCCATCTCGCATGAAGTTTCGATGTGATGAGTGTCATGAATGGTTTACTCGAATTGATAATTTGCGACGACATGCGAAAAACTGTAAAGGTGAAGTCCGTGTGCCTACTGCTGAACTACCTGCAGAAATTTCGACTCCTCGGTTTAGGTTGAAGGCTCGTGAGCGTACAAGCAAGAAAACCGATGTGCAGCAACCGATTGGTATGATGTCTGAACAGGAAAATAAACCTAAGACTGTGTTCGGAGCATTACAAGTGAACGATAATGGCTTCTACTTGGCGCAGTCTGCATTTCGTGGAACATTGAAGGACTATTATTATTTAAATACGTTAGGTGAGTCGAAAGACATTTGTAATTTTCTTGATGATATCAGAGAGGACATAATCAATCAGCTTACTGATGATGTAGCAACAAACGGACCTTTGAAATATAACTTGTGGTTGGACTGTATATATGGAAAGCCATATCCGTTCGATGACAAAGTGAAGAAGTGTGCATTCAAGACATCGGCTGCAGTAATTTACAGTTCTAACGATGTGAAGCAAACTGTTAAAAACGGCATCCAGAAACTCTGTCAACAAGAGGTGGACTATGTCTGTAAAGGTTCTGGCTGGACTCTGTCTAGTATAAACCGATTGGAGCTAAGAATTAGTCATTTCACACCGCTGCGGAACTAAATGATTATAAGATTGCTGGCTTTCTCAAATGATCCTGTAGTAGAATAGAAATTATGTAATAAATATTATGTTTGTAAAAGAACTTGCAGTGTTTAATTCCTCGAACCTGTTACTATTATGTTAAATTGATGGTATATTTAATTTTTTTTGCATCATCCAAGATCGAACCGAGGACGGGAATCGATCGAATCAATATGTAAATTAATGAGTGATTTATTTAATTAATTTTGAAAGTTTTCCCGAATTTCTAGCTAAATAATTACGGATTTTCAAGATGGCGGCCAAATGACAAGATGGCGGGTGTCACAGTAATAAATTATAACTGCACTCTAGCGGATACGAATTAAACTAACATGTCATCGGCGCACTCTAGCCGACGATACAATGATGATGGCTTCCAGCATCGAAGACAAGATGGCGGACATGACATCATACTACCTGACGATATATATGCTTTGAAAAAAAAAGTGGTGGGAGTCAGTATGCCTGCGTCCACTGTGAGGGAAGGATCGGTCATCATTTTTAATTTTTTTGCACTCGTCGGGTTCGAACCGAGGACTCCGAGCTCCGTGTCGTAAATGTTTTTTTTTAAATATTTTTTATTAAAAATATTATTTAATTTTTTTATAATTTTAAAATTTTTTTCATTAAAATCGGATAATAAATTTAAAGATGGAGGCCGTAACGGAAATTGCAATGGTGACATCATAATTCAAAATGGCGGATAACACAATGCCGGAATGTTCGAGAAAACGAAATGACGTCATCCAAGATGGTGGATCCAAGATGGCCGTCGGGGTCAAGGTCAAAGGTCAAGGTCACATCCTGATAGAGGCTTAACTGAGGCTTGAGTTAAGGATGCTTAAGCCTCTATCAGGACATTTCTAGCCGTTGGGATTTTTAAGGACTAAATCGGGAAATTTTCCCTCGAAACGGGAATTTTTCCCTCGAAAACGGGAAATTTTTTCTTAAAACGGGAAATTTTGAGTCATTTTGAGTCATTTTTGAGGAATTTTGAGGAATTTTTGCCGCCGTGACGTCACAAATCCAAGATGGCGGACGACAATCTTCAATCCACCGCCTGAGGCCTGTTTCCGGACTGGCCAAACTATACTACTACTGAAATTTTTATCGTTTGAAAGGAAATTTTTTTGAGAAAAACTGAAAATGTTTGGGTTGAAATGGGAAATTTTGGGAAAAATGGGGAAATTCTAGGAAATTTTGGGGAAAATATGTAAATTTTCGGGAATGCGGTGACGTCAGATGTCAAAGGTTACGCATTCGAAATCTGAATCCACATTCCACTGCTCTCGGACCTACTTAATCATACTACTCAAGCTTGGATTTTCAAGAAACGATTTATATGGACAATAGCAGATATAATAGCTTTGGTTATTTTTATATAATACAGCATATTTATGTATAGTGACCGAATCACCTATATATATATATATATATATATATATATATATATATATATATATATATATATATATAATACCTCTCTAGTGGAACATCGGTGTGTATAGTCCTTAAGCGAAAATAATGGTTTTAAATTGCATGCACCCGTAGTTAATGACTTTTACATTCGGCGTTAAGGTAATTTGGCGTTGTGGTACAGTCGGCGTTGTGGTCAATTTTTACATTCGGCGTTATGGTATTTCGGCGTTGTGGTAACGATACGTTAGTGACAAAGCCCTGCCCGCGTGTCGGGGCCATGAATTCAACGGAGAACTTTATTTGGCGTCAAAGCAATGTACAGGTAGCGGCTGTGAGCGAGACAGCGCGGGAGATGACAAGAAGGTTATGCATGAGGCTATGCGGCTCGGCGCGATACCTTGTAGCGTGTCTGGAATGTGATTGATTCTGAAAATGTCCTGTCATTATCATCGATCAAAACTTTCCACGGGATATTTCAGTTTTAAATGCGTATGCAAAATGGCCGAACGTGGTGCATGATCGGGGTGTGGCGCGAACGAACACGCCAGCCTCTGCAATGTTCTCTGTCTCGCACGCGTTATACGTTATTTATGCAGGCCATAAAGGTGTACAGGTCCATGGAAAGATGATTGGTGGTTTGAACTGCGGCCAGACTGGTTTGGCCGTAGCAGCCCGGACAGGTATGCCTGCGTCATCGGTGACGTCTGAGGGGAGAGAGAGAGTGTAATAACTGAAGCTAAGAGGCGGGTGGAATGTCAATGTGTTCTTTTTATACACCACGAACTACGTCAGTCCCACGGACCGGTACTGGAGGCTGGAACCTGGCAACACGCGCAAACACGCGCATGAGAGATTAAGCCACGGAATTATTGTGCGCTCTGATGTTTATGTTCGAATGTGTTCGTCTGCGCTGTCGTTGTGTTGTACATAAAACCCGTTCAGGTCAATAATACATGTTTAAGTTACACCAGCTGATTTGGGCTGGTTTTCTGTGGATTTTTGTTTTTATTTTTATTTCTTACTTGCTGTACTGGCCACGCATTTCTGTGGCTCAGTCTGGTTAAATGAAAGGAAAAAAAAGACAGAAAAATACACATTTTTTTTGTAATTTGTTTGAAATAGTTACACTAGACAAAGTATCTCCCTCTATCCCTCCATATATGTCCCTCTAAAAATCTCACTATGTTTCTCTCTCTCTCTCTCTCTCTCTCTCTCTCTCTATATATATATATATATATATATATATATATATATATATATATCTGTATCTCTCTATATCTCTCTCTATATTTCTATATATATCCATATCTCTCAATATCACTCTATTTATATATCTCTCTACACATCTATGTTTCTATCTCTATCTCAGTCCATCTCCATATCTATATCTCTTTACATTTCTCTGCACTCTATAATTCTATATCATTCTATATATCTATCTCCCTCTCCATCTTTCTATACCTCTATAACTTTCTCGATATATCTGTCTGTCTATACTTCTATAAATCTCTCGATATATCTATCTATGTTTATATCTTCCTATCTATAACTTAATCTTTACAAAACAGAAGACGAACACACAAACATTCATTTATAAATATTTACCTATATGTATTTTATGTATCACAGGTGTGGCATAGGCATATAAAAACACGCGCGTATTCTAATGCAATTTTGTTTCAAAATTTCAAAGCAATCGGTGAAGAACTGTCGGAGTTTTAAGATTTTTAACGAAGGAACATTTACATTTTTATTTATATAGATTTCCCATGACAGTGCAAAACTGCAATGGTTTAAGTCCAAGAAATCTTATTAAATTAAAATTCTCATCCCATGAATAATTTAAAGAACACAATATTAATGTTGATTTTTTCGTACTTGCTAATACGTATGTTGTAGTATTTTTAATGCAATATTGAAATTGTATTGTATGCGCTGCCCATCCGCGTGAGCACACAGCAAACGAACTTTTTGTAGAGTTGCAAGGGCGCGACTATTTAAACACAAGTGTTTATTGCGAACAACTAAGACTATGAAATAGCGTGTGGGTAATGAGTATGCCCTCCAGGGTATCGTACACACGCCCACAGTGCAAAAATATTAACAGCATGCCCCCGTTCGTTTAAAAGAAACTAGCGGCTGGTAGAAACATTTACCATGCGGAATAAGTCATAAGTAGGGGCATGCAGATTTCGCGAAAAGATTTCGAGACTAGCTGAAAGTTAAAACACTGTGTCATCGCCTGTGTTTCGTGATTGGGTGAATTTCTCCCAGATACATAGCGATTGTTACAACACCAATCACAGTGATTCAATGCGGAAGTAAACGCGTCCTGAATGGCTCGGTCAAATAAGGCAACGACTTCTCTCGCAGACGGCCGCCAATCACAAGGAAGAAATCACAGGTACGTGTATACCTTGTTGCAATCTAATATGCGTTGAGATCTTTTCGCGAAAAATGCCTGCCCCTAGTCATAAGAAAGTAACTTATGGTCGTTTGTGTCTGCAATCTAGACGTTGTAGTTTACTTGTTAATAGTCAGGTATGAATATCCATGTAAATATAGTGTTTGTATATTGAATTGTTAGATATGAAGCAGCAAGCGTAGAAAAATCTTTGATCACACAACTATATGTTTATCCATGTTTGATCTACTGTTTAGGAATGTCTTCTTAAGGGACCCTTCATCCTAAATTATGATTGAAAAGTTTATATTAAAGAATGTCAGCCATTTTTTTGTCCATCCGAATAGCTGTCATTATCCTTACAGATTCATCGTTGCAGCCTTTCGTCATGCGGTGCTTGCGACGATAGTCGATAGCCCAACCATCAACTGTTGTCAGTAAACACAAACAAATGACCGCCAAAAATATGACACATGTTTGCTGTTCGTAAACAGCAATATCGTCTTCTACTAGATTGCGTTAATCTTTTTTTTTTCTCTCTCTCTCTTTTATATTGTGTGGCAGTGATTTTAGATTTTAGATTTTTTAGATCTATTTATTTTCCTCTTTTTTTTTTACACATTGCTTACAATTCAATAAATTAAACAGGAAAATGTAGCACTCACAAAAGCAAGCTTGTGTGTGCGTGCATCTATTAACTTAAACAATTAGCGGTATTTGAAATTATTTCAAAATATTAAAAATCGTAATAATTGATAAATAAATAAAAATAAATTAATAAATTTTACATAAGTATTTTAAAATTTAAAATTAAAAAAAAAATTACAGAAAATATTACGCTTATTTAAAGAAAGAAATATATAATGAATTTTGGCAATAAAATATAATATGAGCTTATTTGGTTTCGTTAAACATACAACATTTCAATTTTTTTTAATTGATGGTGATTACAATAAATGTTAATGATATTTAAATAGAAAAATAAAAATAACGTATTAACAGAAGATTTTCATTTTTAGAAAAGGGGGGTTGTCTGCCGAATCGGTTTACGGACGATAATTTTACGTGATAACGTCATAAGAAAACATTGATAAAAAATTGCATACTTTTTAATTTTCAAATATTATTTACAGTTTTTGCATATTTAATTTAAATAATTTTTTAAAATATAATCACGAGAAATTAGTTAAAAAGCCCGCCTTAACCTGTTTGATATTATAGAAAATTTCTCGCACGGTGGTTGGCCGGTTCTTGCACGCTCGGCTCAGGCGGAACGTGACAATTTTTCGTGCGTGCAGCCGGCGTTCCTCGATTTATAAGACGTTATCACGTCAAAAGAGCAATTAAATTAAATAATAGATAGTACAACATTGTTTCGAAAATTCTCTATACAAAAGACAAAAAAGGAAAATATTAATAATCGTAATAATTGATAAATAAATAAAAATAGCTTAATAAGCTTACATAAGTGTTTATAAAATTTAAAATATTAAAAAGAGCAGTTAAATAAAATAGTAGATAGTACAACATTGTTTCAAAAAATTCTCTAAACAAAAGACAAAAAAGGAAAATATTAAAAATCGTAATTATTGATAAATAAATAAAAATAGCATAATAAATCTTACATAAGTATTTAAAAATTAAAATTAAAAAAGAACAATTAAATTAAATAACAGATAGTATACAACATTGTTTCAAAAAAAATTCTATATAAAAGACAAAAAAGAAAGTAAAAGTATACAAATTAAAACTGTATATAAAACCTTAGCTACTTAAATATTACAGAAATCTCTTCATAAGTTAAATTATTCAGCCAAAGATTGACATGTATATTAATTTGAAAATATTTTTTGTTTTCATTTTTTCAGGAAGAATAACTACAACTTTTGGAAGCAAAAATTCTAAAGATCTCTGTGATATTGTTTTATGAAGTTGAGGAATTGGTAAATTTATGTTCTGGCTATGCCGTACAGGATAATTGTGGTCTACATAATTTAACTGATTTTCACTTAGATACATACTATGTAGTTATTGCAGCTCTAATATACGATCTTTTAAAATCAAAGACTCTTAAAAGTTTAAATTGTTCCTTTGTATGGATATATATGTTTTTTTTAATGACTGGAATAAGTTTTTGAAAAATAGCAAAATAAACCATTCTAATTCCTTCAAGAGATAATATAGATCTTAGTTCAATAAATTGATACACCATTTTTATAATTTTATTTGTAAGATATGAAACATGATTGTCCCATTTCAGATAAGAGTCTAACATTATACCTAAGTATTTTATGTTCTTTACTCGTTTTATGGCTACATTTTTTCGCATTTAACGCTTATTGCATTAAATACATGAAATTTAAGTTCATGTTCGATTGGCTGACCAGAAATGTAGGCAGAGAAAGTAATATACTTGGTATTGTTTATATTTGGAGAAAGAAAACTTTCATCTAATATATCTTTATTTTTTACGTTCATTATTAACCGTTTCAGATCAAGAAGGCCAATTTTCAGAAGAAAATAAAAGTGCGGTATCATCTTCAAAAGAAACTATATCCCCCTTATGTCGATGTTACATAAATCATTTATATATCAGAAACAAAATTGGCCCAAGGACCCCTGTAGGACCCCTATATTTATATTTAGAGAGTTTCCTAATTTATTATTTACTTTCATTCTCTGAGACCTACCCTTTAAATAACCTGTAAACCAAGTGTTTGCCAAACCTCTTATTCCTACTTCATCCTATTTATCTATAAGTATTTTATGTGATACTGTATCAAACTCCTTAGCAAGAGCCAACATTATACAAACACATTTTTTGACGTGATAACGTCTTATATCGATCAACGCTGGCTGCATGCACGAAAAATTGTCACGTTCCGCCTGAGCCGAGCGTGCAAGAACCGGCCAATCACCGTGCGAGAAAATCTTCTATAATATCAAACAGGTTAAGGCGGGCTTTTAACTAATTGTTCGTGATTATATTTAAACAAATTATTTAAATTAAATTTGCAAAAACTGTAAATAATATTTGAAAATTAAAAAGTATGCAATTTTTTATCAATGTTTTCTTATGATGTTATCACGTAAAATTATCGTCTGTAAACCGACTTTACAGACAACCCGTTTTTATCGTGTTCTGTGGCTTTGCCAACTAAGTTTGTTTCTTTGCTTAAAGCATAATTTGTACTTAAACCGTTTCTAAACCTATATTGATTTAAAGACTGTATTTTGTTACTATATAAAAATAAATTAATTGTATTTTAACACTTTTTTATAAAATTTTTGAGATGTTACTTAATATGGAGATTGTACTAAAGTTTGAAGATAACAATAGCTTAATTTAGCCGTTCCGGTAATTTACCTAAACTTAAGCTTCAAATTTGTAATATGAGCTATAGGTTTTCCCAACTAATATTTGTGTTCTTTTAGTATGCTTACATCTATTTTATCGGGACCCAACGCAATGGAGTTTTTCATTTCAGAAATGATAGATTGTATGTCGGTCACTTCTCAGCATTACATGCAACCCAATGTCAAAAAATGACGATTGGTGTTCGCGCACAAACTTACTAATGGCGCGCGTTTTAAAAATCAATAACAACGACCGCAGATTTATAGCGCTGCTGTAAATACACTTCATGTAATATGTTTATAAAATCTAAACTACTAGGTAAAGAGAAAAAAAATCTTCGTGGTGCGAGTGCATCGCGATGCATGTAGCCTATGTGCATACACTGTAATTTGTTTTTGTCAATGCAACAGAAATATTCACGTAAACTTACATATATTTGCACATGTGTACATTTACTATAAAACAGCCGTATCACTAAAAAATATTGTTAGCAGTAATAATGGGTTCCGATTATTACCCGGGCGGTTATGCTTTGTGTTGTCCCAGTGCCTCCGATAGTTAAATTTAATTGTAAATCGTTCCTTGAATTGCTTACCAGACTTAAGTGCGCATATTAACAATCACGGTACATAGAACAAAATAGAGTGAAATTGTTGAATATTCGATTATCTTTTTTTTTTTTTAAGGTTTAAATATTATGCTTGAATGAAACATCAATTAATATACAAACTTATACGTCAATTTTTGAAAGATAAACTCATTATTTTGAAAAACTCTTTTCATTTGTGCAAAAAATAACCGTAACCAAGTGTTGTACAAATTGGAAAAATCTTTCTTGTATTATTATAAACTGTTTCATGGCAACTGGTTTCCGAAGAAAACTTTTGTAAAAGTACATAATTTTTTGAAGTGGAACTTCTTTGCTGAGGGGGTGACATTCACGTACGTGGCTGGGGAACCGGGCAGACGAGGGGAAGGGTAGAGGAGACGGCAGGGAAGTCTACAGACCTCACTCGGAGGTCTCGAGCAAGTATTTTGATCGCGGAGGGGTTGCTGTGCAGCTCTGCGGGCAAGAAGGCGGGCCCGCGAATACGGAATCACGTGTGAACGGGCAGCCTTCTTTTCACAGACAACAGAGCCAAAACCCGAAGTTCCCCGAAGTTCATGTTTTTTTTTTTTTTTTCGTGTCTTTAATGTAGCTATCCTAACCAAATCAACCGTCCACAATTGTTTTAAAGTATTTATAATGTAGCTAACCTAACCTGATTGACCATTAGTATCCTTTTATCAACACCGCCATATTTATTTACAATGAACCCAAAAGAAAAACCCCGAAGATGCACGATCGGGCGTTTGGCCTTCTCGTCTGTGAAAAGAAGGCTGCTCACGTGGGAACCGCAAGAAGGACAGCCAGAGAGAGAGAGAGGCTGAACTGTAGCTGCAGTCCAGCGAGCACCTGAGAGCGAGTTGACGCGGTGTTGCAATGCAAGCGGGCTCCGGGTCAGCAGGTCTCTGGCCACTGCGTCAGCCGCACGAGGCGGCTACAGGAGCCGGCTGCGGCCGTGACGCGCGGGTGTTGCAATCCAGCCGCGACTGCGCTGCTCTTGTTCGGCTCGCCTTACTGGTGCAGCCCAGATTATATACAAGCATATTTCATCATTCAAATAAACGAATATCATCTTTATCGTCGTTAAACCTTTAAACACGCGTGATCATTAGTAAGCAAAATAACGTTGATCAAATTCTTCAACAATTCGTAGTAAGACAGTTATACATAATTTTCAATGTCTGAGCCCATTTCATGGTTTTATAATTATTATGACAAGTATCGTAACATGTCAAATTTTATCATATATTAAAACAAGAACTACTTATTGTTATTGGAACTACTACTAAATCTACATGACTTTTTAAGAAGTGGGAAACTAGCTAATTTGTGTATGTATTTGGTTTGGCGGAGCATTGACTTCCGTTTCGGTGTTTGGCGGTGTATTGGCTTCAGTGTCGCTGTTGTGTCGGTTGCATCGCTGTTCGCCGTGCGTTGTCCCTACTCGTCGACCACGCGAGCACGCGGTGCCGGCGCCTCGAACAGAACCTGCACTCGCCGGCGCTGCGCCGACCAGGGGACAGGCGCGCCCTCCTGTCCGAGTCGCTGCTCAGAGAACAACTTTTCTGCACTTTTACAAAAGATTCTTTTGGAAACCAGTTGCCAAGAAACCGTTTGTAATACTGCAAGAAAGATATTGTAATTCTGTACAACACATGGCTGTGGTTACTTTTGCATATATGAAAAAGAAAAATCGAGATAATCCCTACACTATAATTTAATATTATAGATGCGTTGTCTGTTTGTCCAACTTTCACGCAGCAACTGCGCCACGGATAGACATGATTTTTTGCATATAGATAGTTTATGGGCCAGAGAGTGACATAGCATATATTATGAAATCAAGGAATAATATGGAATTATGACATTCCATCCCTAAGGGAGTTAAAAGGGGTAAATTCAGTTTTATATTGGAAAACCATAGGATTAAAGTTACAGACACACAAACATTATGTTTGTGTTTTTTTTCTATGTCCGCCCCAAGGTCATATAGTAAGGTCTGGCAACTTCCTATGCGTCTCCTTTGCAAAACCCATCCACTTAGTGAAGCTCGCGGCTGCTAGCGAACTAAAGGCACTAATAACAGTTTAGTTTAGAACTTCGTCAATAGATGGCATTGCCTTGAATCTGTAACGCGCTGTCGTTTAGTGCACCCGTCACGTCTTGCCCAGGAGTTACCTGCCTTTCCACAAAATGAGGCTGAAGATTGGCGTCACCATTTTGCTGGTACGTCGTAGCCTTGATGCACCGAGATTGTGTAATCAATGGGACATTGAAATCAAAATTTCCCGTTTTTGAAGTGTATTTATTCCCTTCAGACTTGAAACTCGGTAGTGATGTTCCTTATATTGTGACGTATTTATTCTTGGCAACGCCGGGTACTTTAGAGAGTACAGAATATTTCTTACGAAAATTGGCGCATAATTTTATGTTTTAATTTATGTTTAATTAAAGCATATATACATATTATATAATCATGGAAAAGATAATCGAATCTTCAACAATCAGGCTTTATTTTGTTGTATTGTGCTTGTTTATGTGCACAGTTAATACTAGAAAACTATTCAAGGAACGGTTTACAAATAACTTGCACTATTGAAGGTACTAGGACAACATAAATCATAAATACCCGTGTAATAATCCGAAAACAGGTAACTTGTACTGTAGTGATACAGTTTTGTTTTTCATGTAAATGTAAAAATTTACAAATATCTGTGATTTTGCATGAAAATTTCTGTTCCATTTGCAAAAAAAAAAAAATACAGCGTGATATTAAAACGCGCAATAGCTAGCGATGATTACTGAGGCTTGCGATTCTCACGAAAAGATCTCGAGACTAGCTGACAGTTAAAACAATGTAGCAATGTCTGTGTTTCGTGATTGGATGAGTTTCTTTCAGGTACGTGTCTACTGTTAAGACACTAATGACTAGAGACCTGCAAAATTCGCGGATTTATTCGGTGATAGGCTACAATTCAAACACATATACCTCTTAGATAATTTTGCTATTGACTTACTGTTCATCTGGACGAATCTCAACCAGTTATAAATCCTCAACCAAAGAAGGATCGAATCACAGACAAACCAGCTGAGACGACTTACAAGTCGGCAGCCAATGAACTTGCGTTATTTTCCCGAGTGCACAGGGGTATGTGCAGTCTATCCTGAAGGCCATCGAAACCGCGAATTTTGAAGGTCTCTACTAATCACTCTAATTCAGTGCGAAAGCAAACGAGTATTAAGTGGCCCGGTAAAAAAGAAAGGGAATGGCTTCTCTTGGAGACGGCTGCCAATCACAAAGAAGAAACAGCTGGCTCAGGCATTCCATACTGATGTCTAATGAGCGTAGAGATATTTTCGGGGAAAATGCGTACCCCAAATGATGACTTTCTGTGAAATATTTATTTGTTCAAGATAGTCTACATAACACTTAAATTTTCTCATGCAATTACGGCTGGAAGAACAGGACGAGGTTATGTTCAGACGAATCACAGACCTTTTGTGATACAACAGCTCTGTTCTCATTGGCCAATTCAAGAGTCGTGTGAGAGGAGGGAGCTGATATGGTGGTAAATACTATTGCAGGCATAAACAACACCTATCAATAGTTTCATTTCCTCAATATAAATCGTGAGACTGGAAAAATTCGTGTGGGTCCATTGGACTCAGCACCCCTCTACGTATCTTGGCGAAGGTCACCGACTCATTCGCTACACACCTGCGAGACAGGTTAACTGGTATGTCAGTGATTCTCTTCTTTTGCTGAGGGATTTTCATTGGCTCGGAGTCCTCCAGATAAATTGAGGCCCAATCGTGAAGTGGAATTGGATAAAGTTTTTGTATTCCAGCCCATGGCGTACTGAACACGGTAATTCCTAGAGACACGGAAATTTCGCTAATTCGTTTGGCGTCAAGCTAAAACTCAAAACCTTATGTTTCCTCAACCAACGTTTGCTTTTCAATTAGCTTAATTCTAAGTGAGAAACCCTTTTTGCTCTAATTAATCGGCACTGCCTGATTCGCTTACTACTTCTCCTAGCTGGACATCGTTGGCTCACAGTTGTAATGGGGCGTGTCCAGATAACTGCGGTCCAATCATGAATACATTGCAGGAGTATGAAGATGATTACTACGAGCTTGGCGTACCTCTACTAATTCCCCTTGCCTCTATACATTACCATTCCTATTAATGGCAGGTGACAACTTTCTGCGCTGTAACTTGGACATGCAACGCGGCGAGCTCAACAAAGCGCAATGATGCACGTCTGCGACAGCTTTTGTCGACAAATACGCCGTTCAGTGTTGGGACAGTGCGTTTCCCCTTCTGTGAAGTTGGCTTCCTGCTTGCCCGGTTATCGCCACTGCTTGTTGGGTCGCGAGCGGGGACCCGCGAGAAACAAGACTGCGACACGCGACAAACAACACGCCTCGACCGGCTCTGCGGCGCACCGCTCCCTTCAAACACAACCACGGAGCTGCTAGTCCACGGGGCGTCTGTTGTGGAGTCTAGGTCATTCTGGTAAGCAATTGGTTAGAAAACATTAAGACTAATGCTATAATGTTATTAGCAACTTGGCAGTAACTCTTCGGAGAACCGTCACTCTGTAGTTTTTTTTTTTTTGTTTAAGTAACAGAAATACTCACGTAAAATTATAGATATTTGTAAATTTGTACATTTACATGAAAACAACTTCAAAATAGCTTTCGCAGTAATTCTGGATTCGGATTCATACCCGGAAATTTACGCTTTGTGTTGTCCCAGTACTTCCAATAGTCAAAGTTATTTGTAAACTGTTCCCTGATTAGCTTTCCAGTTAACTGCGCACATTAATACGCATATTAAAGCAATTTAAAGTCCAATGAGTGAATATTCGTTTATCTTTTTCAAAGGTTTAATAAAATTATGCTTGAATGAAACATCAATTAATGCATATAATTATGCGCCAATTTTCGTAAGATAAAAATCAGAATCTTCTCGAAAAATTCATTTCATATATTAAAAAAAATAACCATAGCCATGTGCAGTCCAAAGTTACAATATCTCTCTTGTAGTATTGCAAACTATTTCTGGTCAACTGCTTTGCAAAGGAAGCTTTTGTAAGAGTACAGAAAAAAAAATGTTATGTGCAGAATGCCATCAGGAAGGGAAGGAGTATTGTTAAACAAAGGTGGTAACTACACATGAGTAAGGAAGTTGAGTTTAATTTCATTATATTAGAAAAGTAATTTTTTTCTATTCGTATGGAAACTGGTGTTGGGTTCGTCCTCATTACAACACAAACTATTATCATGGGAAAAGAAAGGACACACAAGCAGGGGCGCAAATATACATGATTCGCAAACCCCCAGGAAATTCGCACTAAGAGAAGGGGGAGATTTTTTCGCGTGGGATTAACTGATACATATAATCTCTGGATAGTTTGTTTGTATGTTGTATTATGCCCATATTTTGGCCTATGTGCATACAATAAGCAGTTTTCCATAAGACATAGTTTCGACATAAACCCGTTTTACAGTCATGCTTTCGTAGGCGTAAGCAAGGCCCCTTCAGAGAGGGGCTTCTTAATTCCAGGAAGCCTCGGACCCCCTCCCTTCCCCCTACCCCACAATCTACGTCCATGCATACAAGCATCATTTTATAAATAATCGGTGTTGGTCATATTAGAACTCTCATTGACAACAGGAATGTGTGATAATCCGTATCAAAATGTTTAGGAATTCAAAATAGATTTAATTTTGGTAAATTGATACCAAAAGGACCAAAAAAAAATTCTGTCCAGTCACGCTTTGGACGTCTTGCTGTAGTGATGACTGCTCCGGTCTGATCACCCAATCATCGTCAGCATCATTACCGCGAATACAATTTTGCTCTCGAGTAAGATTATGCAGTAATGATTCAATCTTTCACTTACAACGAGTAAATGACTGTCGGCTCGTCGTCCTTGGTGGAGTGTCAGGTAACCAGTTAGCCAACCTTGCGAGATCACTCAAATCGACACGGGCGCTAACAAATAACCGGCCATCGCGCGAATGCACCGTTAATAGCTTAAAGATCTGCGGCCGTGAGATTGAGACGTGCAGGCAGCTGCCTCGCGCTTGGCCACAAGCCGTCTGTCCGGCTTGCCTGGAGTCTGTCGGCGCTGGCTGTCTTCGCTGAACAACTTCCTGCCGAGACGGTCCAGTCTGGTTGGAGTGCTGTGACGACACCGGAAACAGCAGTGCTTGTTTCACGCGTGTAGTGACATCACTTGGCATTAAATTATGTTGTCTATGAGTCTGGACGTTTGACGGAATCAGCCAAACACAATATCGTACAGCGAAAACCGAATTGGCATGTGTTACCATCCGAACGAATCTTTAAAAGGGCGAAGTAAATTAATACCGTATGAATAGTAATTTATTCGTACAAACCAAATTAAATGTCTATAACTTTTAAATATCGCAGAATACTCATTTTACTATTCAACTAATAGTTTTGTAATTTAAATTTAAAGATATTTGAATAGTTATGAAATGGACAAAGAGCATACTTTTAAATTGTACATCCATCAGTAGTATACAATAGTTCGTCCTGGCCCTGGAGTCGAAGTGTGAACCGACCGACCTTAGACATCACGGCGGCCATTATAGATGACCATAAACATTGATATTGACCTTGAACTTTTACCTTAACCTTAAACTTAAACTTTGACATGTTGCAATCTTGGTGTCTGCCATCTTGTCATTAAGCGCCCAATCCCTGAATGTTGCAATTTTCGTTACAGTCGCCATCTTGAATTATAATCACATTTACATCTTGTTTTCGTCTGCTGGAGGCCGCCTGCTTGGATTATGTCACGGCCGCCATTTTTTTATGTGCGGTTGGAGGCTGCCATGTTGGATTCCATCATCTTTGTTTTTGGTGTTTGTTCCTAGAGAGCACCAGTTTAAATCCGTTTCATGCACATACGGTCGGTGTTCCAATACCTGCCAATGTTATTGTGGTCCTTATCTACATATTAAATTTAATTATTTATACAAAATTCATTGGAAGCACTCTGATTCGAACCATCACAGCCCTAAACTCTAGGTTGGAAAATATAAACCTTTAACCGCACAGTCTTCGAGACAATTACCAGACCGAGAATTAAATAATTTATATAAAAAAATTAACACGTATTCTTAATTTTAATTGTTTTTAATTTGGAGTACCTAATAAATATGACCTGTTCGAGACAGAACTGCCATATTTATTTGTATCAATACATGATACTAGGAGCGCTAGATAACACACATTACCTACTAGAGAGTACGGTAGCCATCTTGTTTTCAGTAATTGATACAAGGAGCGCTAGTGTCACGTAGTACACAATCCATCTGCTAAGGGGGCCTCCACCATATTGATATAATTTTAACCCATTATAATGCAGTTAATATTTACTACCAGGGCCTCCACAACATCGGCGGCTAACTTGGCCGCCATCATGTAAATCTGTATTTATTAAGCTAGAAATTCGGGGAGAAAACATAATATAATAAAATATACGATTGATTCGATCACCACGGTTCAATCCTTGACAGATAAAAAAAATGGGGTGTGGCTGTGTCATGGACACGGCCATGTGTTGTACGTGAATACGTGTATGTAAAAGGTAATATTTTCTATACAAAATATAAAATACCTACGCTATTTTATGTATGTTATAATTATGTTTGAACACTAAGAAGTCGCTTATAGGACGACATTATATATATTTCTGATTACATTTTTTTTTATTTTAACAACATATATATTTTCACTTTAACTATTTTACACTAATGTTTTATATTGCAGTCAAAATATTTTGACGAGAGCTGATGATTTAAACTCAAACGAAAGTCGTAGCTTCTCCGAGTCAAAAGTTATACTAAATGGAAATCTCGAAACGCAGCAAAATGACCTCAAAATGGCGGTGCTTCCCCCTCCACCGCGCGCGATGCGTCACAGTCCTCACTTAGCATAACGAATTATTTGATCCTTTAGCTATCCAGTGGTGTAATTAAATTGTGGATGGAGACGATAGATATGTAGCTGCAACTCCAAACTGTATCCCTCGATTTTATCATTCATTTTTTGAATTCCCTCCCAGGATGGAAGCAATTTTAAAGACGTATTCACGTCAAAATTAAATAAAATTACCATTAATGTGACATGTTCAAGAAATATAAAAAAATTATTACATAATTTTTACAAGTACAAAAAAGCAAGCAAACTATAAGCGTTTCTCGGTTTCTACGGTCTTCTTAGAAGGTAAAGCGAGACCTTTAATTGTCTTACATGTGTTTTCAGGAAAATTCTAAATGTCAGTCGATTAACCAGGCACACCCAGTTGTAGGCTAGACACCTCCAGTCAGTGGCCAGACACCTCTAGTCTGTGTCCAGCCGCGTCTTGATGTAAGCCAGGGGCGCAACAACAAGGGGGGGGGGGGCAAGGTTATTTTGCCCCCCCCCCCCCCTCTGAAACCTTGAAATGGGGGCAAACGGGGGAAAAGAAAGTGCCGTGTAATCAATTTTTAGATAATAAAACTGCTTAAATAGCACCATTTTCCACCTTGAAATACAAATTTTCCCGGGGGAGGACCCCCCTCCCCCCGCTTCAATAGGTGGGATCGATGATTCTTTATAAAAAGGTATATTGCCCCCCCCCCCCCTTTGGAAATTTAGTTGTTGCGCCCCTGATGTAAGCCATACATGTCCAGTAAGCTGTCAGCCACAACCAGTTGGTAGCGTGGGGTACTCAGTAGGTGATCAAACACATTCAGTCAGTAGCCAAGAGGTATTTTTCGTCTAAACGTGTCAAACATTTTAGACATGTCATGTTTAATGTCAGGCGTATATACCAGACGTCTCTGAACCACGAGGTCAATGTTGGCCTGACTTCAGTCTTGACTACGCACAATTAACGAAACGTTAAAATTATACCAATATGGTGGAGGCCCCCTTAGCAGATGGATTGTGTACTACGTGACACTAGCGCTCCTTGTATCAATTACTGAAAACAAGATGGCGGCCGTACTCTCTAGTAGGTAATGTGTGTTATCTAGCGCTCCTAGTAGCATGTGTTGTTACAGATAAATATGGCAGTTGTGTCTCGAACAGGTCATATTTATTACTCCATCAAATTTAAAAACAATTACAATTAAGAATATGTTTTACTTTTTTTGTATACCTTATTTTAATTTTTGGTCTGGTAATTGTCTCGAAGGCTGTGCAGTTAAAGGTGTATGTTTTACAACCCAGAGTTGGGGGCGTGATGGTTCGAATCACAGTGCTTCAGTGAATTTTGTATGAAAATTAAATATAAATTGTAGATAAGGACCACAATAACATTGGCAGGTAATGGAACATCGACCTTATGAGCATGAAACGGATTAATGCTGGCGCTCTCTAGATACAAACACCAAAAATAAAGGTGATGGAATCCAAGATGGCGGCCTCCAGCTGAACATAAAAAATGGCGGCCGTGACATAATCCAAGTATGCGGCCTCCAGCAGACGAAAACAAGATGTTGTAAATGTTATTAGAATTCAAGATGGCGACCGTAACGAAAATTGCAACATTCGGGGATTGGACGTTTGATCACAAGATTGCAGAATCCAAGATTGCAACTGAGGTCAAAGGTCAAGGTCAATGTTCAATGTCTTTGTCAAGGTTAACGTAAAGTTTAAGGTTAATTTCAACGTTAAAGGTCAAGGCTAAAGTCCAAGTTCAAGGTTAAATGCCAAGGTCATCCATTATGACCTCCATGACGTCAGAGGTCAGTCGGTTATTGACCCCATCCACATACACACTCCGACTCCAGACCCAAGAGGAACTATTACTTAATATTTCCATTACTGTGACGTTTTTGTTTCTAATTTTAAGGTCATTCAGTTCAGTAATAAAGTTTATTAGTGTGTTAGAATTGATAACATGTTAGTTTGACTGGCACAGTATAACCTTCGATCTAAGTTGTCAAATAAGAGTGTAGATAAAATTCTACATCGTGGTTGGAGCTTTTATCGTCTCGTCGAAATGTAACGGTGGCAGAGTGTTTTAGGAGTTTTAGTGCATAACATTCTAAGTAATCGCACTCAAAGGGAGAAGGAGGATCAATGTTGTTTCCTGCATTCTTTGAATGATTCTTGCAATGGGGAAATTCATTTAAAATTCAAACAATTTTATGAACAAACGGAATTTTGTATGTCCATAAAATTGATTAAAATCAATGTTGTCACCTTTGTTTCTGGAAAGGAATCACTTTTCAGAACTGTTCGGTAGTATCCCGTAGAGCCACCATATCGGATTCTACCATTCTTGGGTGGAAACAGTTAACTTATCGTCTTTTACTGGAGATGATACTTCTTTAAGGCATGCTACTTTATTTAATGTAATGTCTTTCATTTATATTAACTGGCTTAACTGCAGAAAATTTTTTATTCTCTGAAGTCGTTGCTGTTTAATGATTTTTTTTAGTAAATATTAAAATCATAATAATAATAATAACTTTAGTAACGTTTTTACTGTCTCAGATAATCTGTTCAAGAGTGCTCTTTAGTGAAATATATTGTAAAAGGTGATTGCAAGGAATGTATTTATTAATTTAAATTGCGCTTGTCTCCCCCCCCCCCCCCCCCCCCCCCTCCAGAGTGAGCTACATGCGTGGCACGATAGTCGCAGGTAAAGGAACGGTCAGGTAAACAGGACTTAAGCTGTCCTTCCGGGTTCAGAGCAGTCGTGCATTCAGCGCGAAGACAATGCACAATGGCGCGTCACAGCGGCTAAGCAGAGCAAGGTTCCGGCCTTATCAGTAACGTCATCGGCCGCAGCACATGCCAGTCGGCTAGATACCGAGCAATCAATCACGCCGTGGCTTTTGTACCGAGATTATTTCTGACTTCACTTTAAAACCGTAATAAGAGGTTTTAAAGTACAGCATAGTGAAAATATTAGTAGTATGTATAATTTGGAGACTTCGGGCGCACTGTATCTGTTATGGGACTACAGCTTGGTGGCTTGATGGCTTTTTTGCATGTCATTCGTGAGGATTCGGCCATGTTCGGACGTATCTGCCGCTCGTCAGGACCTCGACGGCCATTTTTGATGACGCCACATTCGCCACACCTAGAAGTCTGAATTTTTGAAAATCTGTATTTATTTAGCTAGATATTCGGAAAATTTTACAAAAATCATCAAAATATTCAATTATTATTGATTCTATTTATTTCTGTCCTTGGTTGGATTCCAGTTCGATGCAAGAATCAAATCTAATAAAGTATGGTGTCCTGAATAACCCTGGCTACTGAATAGACATGCCTGGCTACCAACTGAATTTGCCTCTCCACCTGCTTGAAGTGTGTTCCTGGACACTAGCTACAGACTGGGCGTACCTTGCCACCGACTTGACGTGTTAGCTTGACGAGTTGAGTGGATGTGACTGGCCGCTGATTGGATGCGCCTTGCCACCAACGGTACGCGCGTTTCTGGCCACTGAGTACCGTGCCTGGCCACCGAATGATATGTTAGTCTGACCACAACCTGGAATCGCCTGAACGCCAACTGGTCGTGTCTGGTTCATCGACTGTCATGTAGATCTGCCCTTAACCACAGGTCAAGGCATCTAAAGGTCTCGTTTTGCTTTCTAAGAATGTTGTAGAAATCGAGAAATGCTAGTAATTGGCTTGTTTTTTTTGTTCTTGTATAAATTATGTAATAATTTAAATTTTATTATATTATTTTTCTAAACTGTCATTTCTTGGTAATTTTGATTAATTATTATTATGATCAGTCATGGATAGAGCCAAGGATGGAAATGTTCTAAGTCAATCATTATTTTAATAGGCGATATATTTTTTTTATTTTTAGAATTTTTCCCGAATATATAGGTTAAATATAACGAATTTCCAATATGGCGGCCAAGACGACCGACAAGATGGCGAATGTCATTTCAGATGACTGTATGGTGATACGGCACTCTAGCGGGTAAAATTTAAACTAATATGTTGGTAGCGTACTCTAGCAAACAAAAAAATTATGGCTACCACCACAAGACGAAAATAAGATGAAGGGCCCAAAATGGCTGCCATGACTTGCTACTGACTGAATGCAATATCTGACTTGTCATTAGTGGTGGGAGGTCAGTCTGCCGGTGGCTTCTGTGGAGGGAGTATCCGTCGCATTTTAATCAAATCATTTCACCGGTTTTGAACCGAGTACTATAATATTTTACTACTTTTTTAATATTATTATCTGAAATTTTTTATAAATTTTACATTTTTTCTAGTTTAAAAATTTTATATTTTCATGATGGCGGCCAAGATGGCATCGCCAACAAGCCAACGAGCCAACAAACCCTAGTTAGTCCCATAAGAAATACATTGCGCCCGAAGTCTCCAAATCACACTACTAATATTATTTGAAAATTAGCTTTAAGCTGTGTGCAAAAGGGCGAATTGTATCGCTGTTTGAATGCTATATCTACCATAAAAAACTGAAATATATTTTTCACTTAATATTAATAAAATTAGCATTGTTCAGCAGTTTTTTTTTATTTTTAAATAGCAATCGGATATGTAATGCAAGTACGAACACGTTGCACATTGTAGGAGCTCGTATTAAAGGTGTAAGCATGAGTAACGATTTATGACCATAAAGAAGGTCTCAAATCCTCAAGGCCAAACTCTAGGAATCAATTGTACAGTTCAAAATCATTAAAGAAATTCATTGTTAACTTTTCGAAACATCCTTTGTTGAGGAGATGTTTGGTATTTTTCTAACTTTTCACTACCTTGCCGTTGAAATACTTTAATAATTTTAGATAAATTTAGGCTACAGTAATTACATAGTAATTAATATATTCAAAATGTCTAAGCTCGAATGAAGTTAGCATTGAGGTTGATAGCAAACAGCTTGAACATTTACTTTAATTTGATAAAACAATACCAATAAATGCTTGGATTAATTTGAATTTCAATATCTGTCTGTCTCTAACTCACTTCGAATGGCTTCACTCTCTGTCTCACACAGACTAATTGAGTTCGAGCTTGGAATAGTATTCATTGCATTGCCCATACTAAGGAAATATTTTGAAATTTTGTGTTTATGTTAAAAAAATATATATTATTTTTTAAAGATTCGGTCAGTAATATACCATGTTTTAATGTTGCTGAAATGAGCCTCATTTTAAAATTAGTTGCTTAGTTAGAATAGCGGTTATTTTATTGAATAAATAGTCAAATTTTCACGATGAAACATTTCTCGCATAAAACATGAGAAATTTTTTTTTCATAACTATAGCAATTCGATTTTATTTTAAACTGTTATCAATAGCAGGGTTATTCAGGACTGTGAGACAAAAATTATAATATTTTAATACGGAAATTTGCACAGTACCTAATAATTTGGTGAAAGTTGGGTATTTTTAAACGTTTGGGGAATCGCCTATAGGTCTAACTAGAAAACTACGAAACCTGAATACCGTTGGTAATTTTTTTTGGACCGTCATTAATTGGCTCATCAACGGTTATAAGCTTTATGTTGAGTTCTTGGACATTATTAGCAACAATCGTGATACCAACTACGGCAACGTTTTTAGAATGTTCTGTACAAAAGCCATTCTGTTGCTGGCACCGAATTATGTTGTTTTCTTGTAATCTTATTAAGTTCCAAACTTGTTATGTTTCATTTCTCTTTTCTAATTCAGAGGTTTTGGTTTTATTTGCTCAAGAAAAACAATTACATACTTTTTTTAGTGAATGATATATGAATTAAAGGTGGTACCGAAATTTGTGACCTTGTAGTACTGTTTGACTCAAAACTCTATTTTCATCAACATATTGACAATCTAGTTTGTAAAACATCTCGTTCCCGGGGTCTGATCAAGTATATAACTAAATTTTCAACAACATGTGATTCTCAATTTTGTCTTTATTATACCCTTATAAGATCTATATTAGAATAAGGATCTGTAATTTGGAACTCAGTCACGGAAACAGACACTTAAGCACTTACAAATTACAAATTAAGGTTTTTAAGATTATTTCGAAAGATTTAATATAAACAATACACAATTTTAATATCATGAGATGTTACTTTTACATAATAATCACTCCCTTGAATCAAGACGTTTGGCATTAGATGTGTACTTCCTTCTTACGTATATATATACATATATATATATATATATATATATATAATATAATATTTGATTGTTTTGAAGTAAGAGAGAATACTTCCCTGAAATTTCCAACTAACTGCCATAGAAACAACCAGATATTCACATTTCCAAGGTCATATAATATGTTAACGCAGTTCATTTTTCATACTAATTATTATTATAAATCTTTAGATCTCTTCATAAAACCTCATAAACTTTATCTTAGATATTTATTATAGTAGTGTGTATACCTTTATAATACTGGCCAAAATATTATATTACATTAGCTTTACATTTGCGAGCATAAATTTACTAATATTATTACGAAAAATACAGTTTGTTACTTCTGGAATCATTACCCTCTTATTTATTTATATTATTGTTCTTTTTTATTTTTATATTCTCTCTTTTTATGTATTTTTTTTGTTTGTTATTTTTTTATTGTACTTTCAAAGTCCCTGCGTGTTTTGGTAAATGTATGTTGGCTAGCATTAATATTAAATTTAATAAATATGCAATTTACTCCACAGCAAATATGTTTTGGCTTCTAGTTTGTAAAGAATAGTGTTTTCGAAGCGTAGATGGTGTTATCTTCACTGAGAGTTCCTGTTCCGCGCGGTGACGTGTGTGTGTGTTGGTGTGGTATGTGTGTGTCGCTGTTATCCGCACGGGTTCAGCGCCCTCGCCTGATAGCGAAGGCTGGCTCGTTGTCCGGCGGGTTTCCTCGGGGTGCTGTTGCCGTCAGGCTTCGAGGCGCCGTCCATTTTACTTCGTTTTCTTGTCTTTGTCGTCGTCGTTGTTGTTGTTCAACAGCTAAGGTCTGTCAATTTGTCACGATAGCTCCCTCGAATTTTGTGTTTCGTCTTAAAATTTCTCAATAGGCGTTCGATCGAGCGAGGCTAATGTCTCCGTAAGAACTAGAGCGATAGACATTCGTACGTTAGAAATTGCAGTAAATTTACGAACTTTTCAACGAACAATTATTTAACTCAAATAAACGAAGAGTTCTTTGTTATTACAAATAACTGAATCTTCGTAAAAACTACGGCGTATTTCGACTTCCGAGTTATATGTTTCGTTCTAAACGAAGGTAAACTCACACTTTGACAAAACAGTGTCCTTACTGCATACTTAACCAGTTTTTTTTTATGATTTACTTATAGGTATACCAAGAATATACTTTTGAATTCCTGTCCAAAGTAATTGAACTCAATACCCGTAAATCCCTGACAATTTGTAACCAGAGTTCTTTGTAAACTGAAGGTGAAAATTTTAACAGTGTAATATGTATGCATGTTTGTATATGACTTTTTCCGACAATTACATTCGAACGTTGATTGTATTTTCGTAAAATTGGTAAATATACAGGTACGGTCAATGGAATTTTTAAGTTTATGTACGAGCAAAAACAGCCGAGGGGTTTTTGATATATTTAATAAATATACATGTAGTTTTCAATATCAAACTTATTACTTTTAATTTCTGGCTTACAAAGAGGATTTTGTCCGTAGAGATCATTATACTGCGTGCTTCAAACTGAACTAAAGAAAATAACAAGAAAGTAAATGCAACTGAATCAAATTGAAGGTAAACTTAACTGGTTATTTTACGAATTTTAATATGTGCACCTTCAGTTATACGGCACACATCTAACCTAGAGTCCAATTCTTCCCATGCTTTGGTTAACACGTCCGGAGTAATGGAAGCAACAGCCTCTTCAGTTCTGTGTCTCAACTCTGTTAAATCATTAGGTAGCGGCGGAACTTAGACACGATCTTTTATAAAGTCCCAAAGGAAAAAAAAATTAACGTAGAGGCCAGCGAAAAAGAGCTCTGTCGTCTCATCCATTACGACCAATCCAACGGTCAGGGACTTCGATGTTCAAACGCTCTCGCACAAAGAGATTCCAAACTGAGCAGGGGCTCCATCCTGTTGTCAAATAAAGTTTACAGGTTCATCCTCTACCAGTTGGGGAAAGAGCCATTCTTAGCGCTGCAAGCGAGAAAAAAACAAAGCAGTGCTCGCGCATGCGCTTATCTCAAAAATTGGTTGTCTGTAAAGTCGGTTTACGGACGATAGTTTAACGTGACAACGTCATAACAAAACATTGATGAAATGATTGCATACTTTATGAATAAAATTGAATCATTTTTGTTTTAATAATAACAGAATAAATACTTGAAATTATACTAGTAATCAGATTTTTAAAATGCAAGAATAATTATCCTTTATTGCCGAAATTGTTGTTGTAATAAGCAATGAAAACCACATTAACTTTTCACTTAACTTTATAAACAGTCGACGAAACAGTTCACGTGTAGATGTAAGTTGTGTGCTGCCGCTGTCTTTCTTCTCCTCGGACGCATAGGCCAATCGAGTGGAAGAGAGATAGATGCGGCGCAAGCGTACAATGAGCGTAACGGGACACAGCGTAACGGAACAATGTGTGTAACGGGACACAGCGTAACGGAACAATGTGCGTAACGGGACACTTTTGTGCGTGCAGCCGGCGTTCATCGATTTATTAGACGTTGTCACGTCAAAATGTTTGAATGTGACCTTGAACCAAATTTCTACAACGCTTATAGTTGATACTATTAAATTTTATAACTGGGAAATTATTTTATGGACATACAGTATTTCCTAGTAGCGGCGAAAAGTGACGCGAGTGTTCATGACCGTGACCACTTGCGCGAGGTTGTACAGCGCGAATACAACGTTCAGTGACGTCTGTTGAGGTAACTTTTGATCCAAACAACAAATGAAATACTGCCGTCAGGAAAAATGTACACGAAAATTCCTTAGTTAGTACACTATTAGAAATTGCAGTTTTACCGACTTTCAACGAAGAATTTAAATCAACTAATCGAAGAATCTTCGTGGAAACTATGCCGTATTTTCACTTCCGAGTGGTATGTTCGTTCCAAACAAATGTAAACACGCACGTAACCATTTGTCAAAAGTTTTATTAATATACCAAGTATATATAATTTTTTTACTCGTGTTCAAAGCAATTGAACTCAAGTGTCCGTGCATTTTACGAAGAAAGCCGTAAATTTACGAAGATCCCTGGATAGTTTGTAACCAGCGTTTTTCGTAATTTGAAGGTGAACATTTTTAACAGTGCAGCAAGACAAAGAAAAGAACAACCCACTCTGCGTGTGAAGCCCAGTCTTAGCGACCTCGAATTCGAAGATGCTTCAAACTGTAACTCACTTAACACACGCTTTCTTTACCCCGTTCACCCCCCCCCCCCCCAACCCACCCACCTCCCCCCCCCCCCACCTCCCCACTCTAACAAGGTTTGCTCGCGTAAAAGCTTTTCCCGCCCGGTTAAGCTGAGGAACCGAATGTGAAATGCGATGCTGAATATATTCATGAAATGGGGGAGTGGGGGGGGGGGGGGGATATCTCTTCGTCTGCAAGAAAATTTTTTTGCAGTATTTTTCACGATAACTCATTTTCGAACCATTATTACAGTCCCGAGTGCATTTATAAGACACTGATACGCTCTTTCGCAACATCAGATGTTAAATCAAATAAATCCACTGAACGCAACGTATAGAACTTGCTCTTCAAAGACTGTATTCAATGAAAACTGAATTTTTTTTATTGAAATGCTTTCACGCGCTTCAAGAACTTGGACAGTTTCAGTTAGTATGTTTTATAAAATGAGGATTAATTTTCTTAGCGAAATTTATTTATTTATGTCAATATTTGTTTTCCAATAAAGGAACTTCATTAAACCATTTTTTGGACCATTAAAACCACGTTAATATGTTAATGTTATAATATTCTAATATTTTAAGTTGCTAGTTTCATTAATTATTGACATGTAGATTAGTGGCCTAGCGATGCCTTTAAGAACGACAAAGGCAATCGAGCCAGATCCAGCTTAGCCTCTACGCGCCGATTGTCATTCTATTTCACCTCTGCTGGACTTCAAGTGGAGACCCTGTGTTTTTATTACTTTTCACTGCGCTGCTTTCAAGAGTTTGTACAGGAATTTTCGTGCCTGAAATAGTTGTCACATTTTCACTTTAATAAAAAATTGTAGCATTTCAGATTGGGCAGTTCCTAATGTGCTGTTCGCAAACAACGGCACTCAGAAATGTCCAAGAGCGAAGTCAGGGAGGGACAGAGTTAGGCCATTTCTCCCCTCCTTGTTTTGCCAACTATAACCCAGTTTTAATAATAATAATATTAACGCATGTCTTTCTGCAGCTTAAAATGGCTAATGTATGGCTCAATGTAGGATAGCCACTTTACATGCAAAATTAGAGAAGTATTTTTTTTTTTAAACACGTATTAGGACATAATCATAAACAGAGGTAGTGTATGGTTGTATCTTTCATTACAGTAAATTTTATCTAAGAGTTCTATTTTTGAAAAAGCATTCAAAGGTTCTCGTAGAGCCAAAAATGCATTTTAAAGTATCGTCCAGAAATATATTCTAATAGCTTCCTACAGCCCTCCCCCTCCACAAGTCGCGGCTACTCCTGTAGAAACAAATGAAGCTGCACGCGCACAGCTGCAGCTTGACGCCAGGCTTCAGCTGCGACGTGAGGCGGGAAACCGGTTTTCGTTCGCTTTCCAGAAGCAGCTGACCGGATACGGCGCGGGCTTCTGTGTTGCCGCAAGTACCATCAGTACCGCCCTTCTGCCGTTGTTGTTGAGCCTGGAGTAGATACTAAAAATTTATTTCTGGACCTCTCTAGGTTAGGGAAGACTCTCTGTGCGTCCCAGCCCGAAGCCTTTACGCCTGATCATGCAGAAAGGGTAGCATGCTTAGTGCGCTTCGTTCGGGAATAGACCAGCCATGGCAGCAATTGATGCCATTTTTTAAAACTCCAATATCTTAAACTCTAGACCAGCGGTTCCCAAACGGTGGGTCGCGGAAGGGTCACAGGTGGGTCGCGACTCGATTCTAAAACTATCAGAAACCATCGAAAAAAACCATCAGTAAAGATAAGAAACATCGAAACAAATCGAATTGTGTGCTAACACATATCCATTGTTAAATAAATAACTGCTTTGCTACAAAGTTTTTATATTTTGTCAACCATTTTCAAATCAGAACACAAATTGTTTATCAATAATCAATCGGTATCTTTAAAAATCATGCATATATATATATATATATATATATATATATATGTAATATTTGATGGTAAATTATATGTATAAGGAAAGGATACGATACAAATAAGGTTTTTTACTCCACCATGGAACGATAGTCCGTGGATGTATTCCTATAAGGAAAGGTGGGTCACCAGCTGAAAAAGTTTGAGAACCATTGCTCTAGACTATAACTAGTTAAGTTGGGTCCAGAAAAAAACCTGCATAGACACAGAGAAAACCCTGGGCTCATTCATGCAGGTTTTAATAGTGCACGCATTAAGCAGGCAGGTTAAGAACAGGACAAGAAGGATGGTCCAGAAAGAAGAGTTGGACAGGAGCAGAAAGTTTCAATCAAGCTGGGGTCAGGTGCTTGGGCCTTGCGGCCCGCATGTGCTTGTGTGCGTTTGGGGCGGCGGGCGACAGTACTCATCACCCTGCAGGCAGCCAGTCAGCGCGTGTGCTTATGACCAGGGACAAAGATGGTGTTGAGCGCATGTGGGAAAACAATTGTATCAAATAAGTTACGTTAATTAATAGCGAGCTGGCACATCGGATCTCTCTCCAGAAGGGACAGAGCGTCAGGTCGCCTGTCACCAGTAAAAGGCTGTCGGATATTAGCAAAATTACCTACTGTGTCATTGTGAAACCCTATCCCCAGCATCTATGCTGCAGGAGCTCCGTGTTAATTAATTTAAAATATGTAACCCGCATTCGGTATACTGGACACAATCAGGTAAGAATGGAGCTACAGTTTCATCTGTCACGAGTAGGCTGTCGGTAGGTTTGAGGAATTATCTAGTCCTTGATCGTGAGAGTAGATACTGCTGTGCTGTGGACAGTGCCGAACTATTCATCGTGAGAGTAGATACTGCTGTGCTGTGGACAGTGCCGAACTATTCATCGTGAAACTAGATACTGCTGTGCTGTGGACAGTGCCGAACTATTCATCGTGAAAGTAGATACTGCTGTGCTGTGGACAGTGCCGAACTATTCATCGTGAAACTAGATACTGCTGTGCTGTGGACAGTGCCGAACTATTCATCGTGAGAGTAGATACTGCTGTGCTGTGGACAGTGCCGAACTATTCATCGTGAGAGTAGATACTGCTGTGCTGTGGACAGTGCCGAACTATTCATCGTGAAACTAGATACTGCTGTGCTGTGGACAGTGCCGAACTATTCATCGTGAGAGTAGATACTGCTGTGCTGTGGACAGTGCCGAACTATTCATCGTGAGAGTAGATACTGCTTGTGCTGTGGACAGTGCCGAACTATTCATCGTGAAACTAGATACTGCTGTGCTGTGGACAGTGCCGAACTATTCATCGTGAAACTAGATACTGCTGTGCTGTGGACAGTGCCGAACTATTCATCGTGAAACTAGATACTGCTGTGCTGTGGACAGTGCCGAACTATTCATCGTGAAACTAGATACTGCTGTGCTGTGGACAGTGCCGAACTATTCATCGTGAAAGTAGATACTGCTGTGCTGTGGACAGTGCCGAACTATTCATCGTGAAACTAGATACTGCTGTGCTGTGGACAGTGCCGAACTATTCATCGTGAAACTAGATACTGCTGTGCTGTGGACAGTGCCGAACTATTCATCGTGAAAGTAGATACTGCTGTGCTGTGGACAGTGCCGAACTATTCATAGTGAAACTAGATACTGCTGTGCTGTGGACAGTGCCGAACTATTCATCGTGAGAGTAGATACTGCTGTGCTGTGGACAGTGCCGAACTATTCATCGTGAGAGTAGATACTGCTGTGCTGTGGACAGTGCCGAACTATTCATCGTGAGAGTAGATACTGCTGTGCTGTGGACAGTGCCGAACTATTCATCGTGAGAGTAGATACTGCTGTGCTGTGGACAGTGCCGAACTATTCATCGTGAGAGTAGATACTGCTGAGCTGTGGACAGTGCCGAACTATTTAATCGTGAAACTAGATACTGCTGTGCTGTGGACAGTGCCGAACTATTCATCGTGAAACTAGATACTGCTGTGCTGTGGACAGTGCCGAACTATTCATTGTGAAAGTAGATACTGCTGTGCTGTGGACAGTGCCGAACTATTCATCGTGAGAGTAGATACTGCTGTGCTGTGGACAGTGCCGAACTATTCATCGTGAAACTAGATACTGCTGTGCTGTGGACAGTGCCGAACTTATCATCATGAAACTAGATACTGCTGTGCTGTGGACAGTGCCGATTTATTCATCGTGAAAGTAGATACTGCTGTGCTGTGGACAGTGCCGAACTATTCATCGTGAAAGTAGATACTTCTGTGCTGTGGACAGTGCCGAACTATTCATCGTGAGAGTAGATACTGCTGTGCTGTGACAGTGCCGAACTATTCATCGTGAGAGTAGATACTGCTGTTCTGTGGACAGTGCCGAACTATTCATCGTGAGAGTAGATACTGCTGTGCTGTGGACAGTGCCGAACTATTCATCGTGAGAGTAGATACTGCTGTGCTGTGGACAGTGCCGAACTATTCATCGTGAAACTAGGTACTGCTGTGCTGTGGACAGTGCCGAACTATTCATCGTGAAAGTAGATACTGCTGTGCTGTGGACAGTGCCGAACTATTCATCGTGAGAGTAGATACTGCTGTGCTGTGGACAGTGCCGAACTATTCATCGTGAGAGAAGATACTGCTGTGCTGTGGACAGTGCCGAACTATTCATCGTGAGAGAAGATACTGCTGTGCTGTGGACAGTGCCGAACTATTCATCGTGAGAGAAGATACTGCTGTGCTGTGGACAGTGCCAAACTATTCATCGTGAAATTAGATACTGCTGTGCTGTGGACAGTGCCGAACTATTCATCGTGAAACTAGATACTGCTGTGCTGTGGACAGTGCCGAACTATTCATCGTGAGAGTAGATACTGCTGTGCTGTGGACAGTGCCGAACTATTCATCGTGAGAGTAGATACTGCTGTGCTGTGGACAGTGCCGAACTATTCATCGTGAAACTAGATACTGCTGTGCTGTGGACAGTGCCGAACTATTCATCGTGAGAGTAGATACTGCTGTGCTGTGGACAGTGCCGAACTATTCATCGTGAGAGTAGATACTGCTGTGCTGTGGACAGTGCCGAACTATTCATCGTGAGAGTAGATACTGCTGTGCTGTGGACAGTGCCGAACTATTCATCGTGAGAGTAGATACTGCTGTGCTGTGGACAGTGCCGAACTATTCATCGTGAGAGTAGATACTGCTGTGCTGTGGACAGTGCCGAACTATTCATCGTGAGAGTAGATACTGCTGTGCTGAGGACAGTGCCGAACTATTCATCGTGAGAGTAGATACTGCTGTGCTGTGGACAGTGCCGAACTATTCATCGTGAGAGTAGATACTGCTGTGCTGTGGACAGTGCCGAACTATTCATCGTGAGAGTAGATACTGCTGTGCTGTGGACAGTGCCGAACTATTCATCGTGAAAGTAGATACTGCTGTGCTGTGGACAGTGCCGAACTATTCATCGTGAGAGTAGATACTGCTGTGCTATGGACAGTGCCGAACTATTCATCGTGAGAGTAGATACTGCTGTGCTGTGGACAGTGCCGAACTATTCATCGTGAGAGTAGATACTGCTGTGCTGTGGACAGTGCCGAACTATTCATCGTGAGAGTAGATACTGCTGTGCTGTGTTCAGTGCCGAACTATTCATCGTGAAACTAGATACTGCTGTGCTGTGGACAGTGCCGAACTATTCATCGTGAGAGTAGATACTGCTGTGCTGTGGACAGTGCCGAACTATTCATCGTGAGAGTAGATACTGCTGTGCTGTGGACAGTGCCGAACTATTCATCGTGAGAGTAGATACTGCTGTGCTGTGGACAGTGCCGAACTATTCATCGTGAGAGTAGATACTGCTGTGCTGTGGACAGTGCCGAACTATTCATCGTGAGAGTAGATACTGCTTGTGCTGTGGACAGTGCCGAACTATTCATCGTGAGAGTAGATACTGCTGTGCTGTGGACAGTGCCGAACTATTCATCGTGAAAGTAGATACTGCTGTGCTGTGGACAGTGCCGAACTATTCATCGTGAGAGTAGATACTGCTTGTCTGTGGATAGCGACGAACTATTCATCGTGAAAGTAAATACTGCTGTGCTGTGGACAGTGCCGAACTATTCATCGTGAGAGTAGATAGCGCTGTACTGTGGACAGTGCCGAACTATTTATCGTGAAAGTAGATACTGCTGTGCTGTGGACAGTGCCGAACTATTCATCGTGAGAGTAGATACTGCTGTGCTATGGACAGTGCCGAACTATTCATCGTGAGAGTAGATACTGCTGTGCTGTGGACAGTGCCGAACTATTCATCGTGAGAGTAGATACTGCTGTGCTGTGGACAGTGCCGAACTATTCATCGTGAGAGTAGATACTGCTGTGCTGTGGACAGTGCCGAACTATTCATCGTGAGAGTAGATACTGCTTGTGCTGTGGACAGTGCCGAACTATTCATCGTGAGAGTAGATACTGCTGTGCTGTGGACAGTGCCGAACTATTCATCGTGAAAGTAGATACTGCTGTGCTGTGGACAGTGCCGAACTATTCATCGTGAGAGTAGATACTGCTTGTCTGTGGATAGCGACGAACTATTCATCGTGAAAGTAGATACTGCTGTGCTGTGGATAGCGACGAACTATTCATCGTGAGAGTAGATACTGCTGTGCTGTGGACAGTGCCGAACTATTCATCGTGAAAGTAGATACTGCTGTGCTGTGGACAGTGCCGAACTATTCATCGTGAGAGTAGATACTGCTGTGCTGTGGACAGTGCCGAACTATTCATCGTGAAAGTAGATACTGCTGTGCTGTGGACAGTGCCGAACTATTCATCGTGAGAGTAGATACTGCTGTGCTGTGGACAGTGCCGAACTATTCATCGTGAAACTAGATACTGCTGTGCTGTGGACAGTGCCGAACTATTCATCGTGAAACTAGATACTGCTGTGCTGTGGACAGTGCCGAACTATTCATCGTGAGAGTAGATACTGCTGTGCTGTGGACAGTGCCGAACTATTCATCGTGAGAGTAGATACTGCTGTGCTGTGGACAGTGCCGAACTATTCATCGTGAGAGTAGATACTGCTGTGCTGTGGACAGTGCCGAACTATTCATCGTGAGAGTAGATACTGCTGTGCTGTGGACAGTGCCGAACTATTCATCGTGAAAGTAGATACTGCTGTGCTGTGGACAGTGCCGAACTATTCATCGTGATAGTAGATACTGCTGTGCTGTGGACAGTGCCGAACTATTCATCGTGAGAGTAGATACTGCTGTGCTGTGGACAGTGCCGAACTATTCATCGTGAGAGTAGATACTGCTGTGCTGTGGACAGTGCCGAACTATTCATCGTGAGAGTAGATACTGCTGTGCTGTGGACAGTGCCGAACTATTCATCGTGAGAGTAGATACTGCTGTGCTGTGGACAGTGCCGAACTATTCATCGTGAGAGTAGATACTGCTGTGCTGTGGACAGTGCCGAACTATTCATCGTGAGAGTAGATACTGCTGTGCTGAGGACAGTGCCGAACTATTCATCGTGAGAGTAGATACTGCTGTGCTGTGGACAGTGCCGAACTATTCATCGTGAGAGTAGATACTGCTGTGCTGTGGACAGTGCCGAACTATTCATCGTGAGAGTAGATACTGCTGTGCTGTGGACAGTGCCGAACTATTCATCGTGAAAGTAGATACTGCTGTGCTGTGGACAGTGCCGAACTATTCATCGTGAGAGTAGATACTGCTGTGCTATGGACAGTGCCGAACTATTCATCGTGAGAGTAGATACTGCTGTGCTGTGGACAGTGCCGAACTATTCATCGTGAGAGTAGATACTGCTGTGCTGTGGACAGTGCCGAACTATTCATCGTGAGAGTAGATACTGCTGTGCTGTGTTCAGTGCCGAACTATTCATCGTGAAACTAGATACTGCTGTGCTGTGGACAGTGCCGAACTATTCATCGTGAGAGTAGATACTGCTGTGCTGTGGACAGTGCCGAACTATTCATCGTGAGAGTAGATACTGCTGTGCTGTGGACAGTGCCGAACTATTCATCGTGAGAGTAGATACTGCTGTGCTGTGGACAGTGCCGAACTATTCATCGTGAGAGTAGATACTGCTGTGCTGTGGACAGTGCCGAACTATTCATCGTGAGAGTAGATACTGCTTGTGCTGTGGACAGTGCCGAACTATTCATCGTGAGAGTAGATACTGCTGTGCTGTGGACAGTGCCGAACTATTCATCGTGAAAGTAGATACTGCTGTGCTGTGGACAGTGCCGAACTATTCATCGTGAGAGTAGATACTGCTTGTCTGTGGATAGCGACGAACTATTCATCGTGAAAGTAAATACTGCTGTGCTGTGGACAGTGCCGAACTATTCATCGTGAGAGTAGATAGCGCTGTACTGTGGACAGTGCCGAACTATTTATCGTGAAAGTAGATACTGCTGTGCTGTGGACAGTGCCGAACTATTCATCGTGAGAGTAGATACTGCTGTGCTATGGACAGTGCCGAACTATTCATCGTGAGAGTAGATACTGCTGTGCTGTGGACAGTGCCGAACTATTCATCGTGAGAGTAGATACTGCTGTGCTGTGGACAGTGCCGAACTATTCATCGTGAGAGTAGATACTGCTGTGCTGTGGACAGTGCCGAACTATTCATCGTGAGAGTAGATACTGCTTGTGCTGTGGACAGTGCCGAACTATTCATCGTGAGAGTAGATACTGCTGTGCTGTGGACAGTGCCGAACTATTCATCGTGAAAGTAGATACTGCTGTGCTGTGGACAGTGCCGAACTATTCATCGTGAGAGTAGATACTGCTTGTCTGTGGATAGCGACGAACTATTCATCGTGAAAGTAGATACTGCTGTGCTGTGGATAGCGACGAACTATTCATCGTGAGAGTAGATACTGCTGTGCTGTGGACAGTGCCGAACTATTCATCGTGAAAGTAGATACTGCTGTGCTGTGGACAGTGCCGAACTATTCATCGTGAGAGTAGATACTGCTGTGCTGTGGACAGTGCCGAACTATTCATCGTGAAAGTAGATACTGCTGTGCTGTGGACAGTGCCGAACTATTCATCGTGAGAGTAGATACTGCTGTGCTGTGGACAGTGCCGAACTATTCATCGTGAAACTAGATACTGCTGTGCTGTGGACAGTGCCGAACTATTCATCGTGAAACTAGATACTGCTGTGCTGTGGACAGTGCCGAACTATTCATCGTGAGAGTAGATACTGCTGTGCTGTGGACAGTGCCGAACTATTCATCGTGAGAGTAGATACTGCTGTGCTGTGGACAGTGCCGAACTATTCATCGTGAGAGTAGATACTGCTGTGCTGTGGACAGTGCCGAACTATTCATCGTGAGAGTAGATACTGCTGTGCTGTGGACAGTGCCGAACTATTCATCGTGAAAGTAGATACTGCTGTGCTGTGGACAGTGCCGAACTATTCATCGTGATAGTAGATACTGCTGTGCTGTGGACAGTGCCGAACTATTCATCGTGAGAGTAGATACTGCTGTGCTGTGGACAGTGCCGAACTATTCATCGTGAGAGTAGATACTGCTGTGCTGTGGACAGTGCCGAACTATTCATCGTGAGAGTAGATACTGCTGTGCTGTGGACAGTGCCGAACTATTCATCGTGAGAGTAGATACTGCTGTGCTGTGGACAGTGCCGAACTATTCATCGTAAGAGTAGATACTGCTTGTCTGTGGACAGTGCCGAACTATTCATCGTGAGAGTAGATACTGCTTGTCTGTGGATAGCGACGAACTATTCATCGGTAAAGTAGATACTGCTGTGCTGTGGACAGTGCCGAACTATTCATCTTGAGAGTAGATACTGCTGTGCTGTGGACAGTGCCGAACTATTCATCGTGAAATTAGATACTGCTGTGCTGTGGACAGTGCCGAACTATTCATCGTGAGAGTAGATACTGCTGTGCTGTGGACAGTGCCGAACTATTCATCGTGAGAGTAGATACTGCTTGTCTGTGGATAGCGACGAACTATTCAACGTGAAAGTAGATACTGCTGTGCTATGGACAGTGCCGAACTATTTATCGTGAAAGTAGATACTGCTGTGCTGTGGACAGTGCCGAACTATTCATCGTGAGAGTAGATACTGCTGTGCTGTGGACAGTGCCGAACTATTCATCGTGAAAGTAGATACTGCTGTGCTGTGGACAGTGCCGAACTATTCATCGTGAGAGTAGATACTGCTGTGCTGTGGACAGTGCCGAACTATTCATCGTGAGAGTAGATACTGCTGTGCTGTGGACAGTGCCGAACTATTCATCGTGAGAGTAGATACTGCTGTGCTGTGGACAGTGCCGAACTATTCATCGTGAGAGTAGATACTGCTGTGCTGTGGACAGTGCCGAACTATTCATCGTGAGAGTAGATACTGCTGTGCTGTGGACAGTTCCGAACTATTCATCGTGAGAGTAGATACTGCTGTGCTGTGGACAGTGCCGAACTATTCATCGTGAAAGTAGATACTGCTGTGCTGTGGACAGTGCCGAACTATTCATCGTGAGAGTAGATACTGCTGTGCTGTGGACAGTGCCGAACTATTCATCGTGAGAGTAGATACTGCTTGTCTGTGGATAGCGACGAACTCTTCGTGGTTAGAGCAATGGTTATGTCGCGGATTCCTTGTTTAGCAAATAGTGCAGTCAGGTGGGGAAAATGGCTGTTAGTTTCTGAAATACTGTTGAATTTAGCCATATGTCTACTATGCCTTGTTTAAAAGAGAATTACATTTTCTACTATTTTCATTCCAAAAATTTTTCTGTGGTAATAAAGGTAGTTCAGCTACAGCTTCTTAAACATTGATATTTTCTCATTTTTATGAAATAACTCAAATAAAATATTTATTTCACTGTATATTGTATCTGTATATGTGTATTTGATAAAAGGTTTTTCCTAATATGCATGTCTATAATATACATAAGCTCACCGGACAAAAAGTTAGTCACCCTAGTGCGCACGCACAGAGGGATCGTTAGGCCTGTACAGACGGCGCAACTACGAGTCCCGTGCTCACCCGCGCACACACTGCCTCTACGTAAAGCTTAAGGCAGTGGCGATCAGTGAGAGATTGGTGTTTCAAGAGGACAGTGTACAACATGGGCAGATGTAAGGATGTGACAAGAGTGGCAGCGCCCATGGCCATAAGGTGCGTGAAGCTGCTGGATTTGTTGGTGTTTCGCAGCGGACTGTTCAACATGTCTACAAGCAGTGGTGTACTACACGAGACCATGAATCACGACGTCAGAATTGTGGTCGGAAAGAGATCCTGACTGAGAGGGACCGGAGACGCGCTTCGCGGCTTGTGAATCAAAATCGCTTCCAAACCCGACAGGAATCGCTGCAGTCAGTGGATGAAGGTCCATCCCAACCTGTTAGCGAGGGAACATTGCGACGGGAACTGCATGAAATAAACATTTGGAGTCGTTCACCTCGCAAGAGGCAGACAAAGCTGCACGTCTTCAATGGCTGTAAATCATTGAACGTGGACAAAAACTGACTGGCGGAACGTAATGTGGTCTGACGAATCACGTTTTTTCCTGTATTCCAATGACCCACGTCGTCGAGTGCAGAAGGCCAAAGCATTTCATTCTGGATGTGTACAAGGTCAGGTTCAAGCCGGAGGTGGGTCCGTGATGTTTTGGGGGTGTTTTTCCACCATGGATTGGGCCTTTTCACTATGTGTGGACCTAAGGTGTGGCTGGACGCAGGCAGGGAGAACTGGTTTTACTTGCACCTGGTGACCTCTGGGGCGGCCAGGGGCAGGCTGGGATATCTACATGTTTTGCGCCTTGCTACCTAAGGGAGGCTGGGTCCAGGCAGGTAGACCTGCTAGTTCTTGCATCTAGCGACCTCACGGGCGGCTGGGCGCAGGCAGGGACACCTGCTAGTTCTTGCATCTAGCGACCTCACGGGCGGCTGGGCGCAGGCAGGGACACATGCTAGTTCTTGCATCTAGCGACCTTACGGGCGGCTGGGCGCAGGCAGGGACACCTGCTAGTTCTTGCATCTAGCGACCTCACGGGCGGCTGGGCGCAGGCAGGGACACCTGCTAGTTCTTGCATGTAGCGACCTCGCGGGCGGCTGGGCGCAGGCAGGGACACCTGCTAGTTCATGCATCTAGCGACCTCGCGGGCGGCTAGGCGCAGGCAGGGACACCTGCTAGTTCTTGCATCTAGCGACCTCACGGGTGGCTGGGCGCAGGCACGGAAAGCTGCTAGTTCTTGCATGTAGCGACCTCACGGGCGGCTGGGCGCAGGCAGGGACACCTGATAGTTCTTGCATCTAGCGACCTCACGGGCGGCTGGGCGCAGGCAGGGACACCTGCTAGTTCTTGCATCTAGCGACCTCACGGGCGGCTGGGCGCAGGCAGGGACACTTGCTAGTTCTTAAATCTAGCGACCTACGGGCGGCTGGGCGCAGGCAGGGACACCTGCTAGTTCTTGCATCTAGCGACCTCACGGGCGGCTGGGCGC
Organism: Bacillus rossius redtenbacheri; assembly: GCF_032445375.1. NCBI lineage: Eukaryota > Metazoa > Arthropoda > Insecta > Phasmatodea > Bacillidae > Bacillus > Bacillus rossius. The sequence continues at coordinate 16,975,730 of NW_026962010.1, forward strand.
AGGCAGGGACACCTGCTAGTTCTTGCATCTAGCGACCTCACGGGCGGCTGGGCGCAGGCAGGGACACCTGATAGTTCTTGCATCTAGCGACCTCACGGGCGGCTGGGCGCAGGCAGGGACACCTGCTAGTTCTTGCATCTAGCGACCTCATGGGCCGCTGGGTGCAGGCAGGGATACCTGCTAGTTCTTGCATCTAGCGACCTCACGGGCGGCTGGGCGCAGGCAGGGACACCTGCTAGTTCTTGCATCTAGCGATCTCACGGGTGGCTGGGCGCAGGCAGGGATACCTGCTAGTTCTTGCAGCTAGCGACCTCACGGGCGGCTGGGCGCAGGCAGGGACACCTGCTAGTTCTTGCATCTTGCGACCTCACGGGCGGCTGGGCGCAGGCAGGGACACCTGCTAGTTCTTGCATCTAGCGACCTCACGGGCGGCTGGGCGCAGGCAGGGACACCTGCTAGTTCTTGCATCTAGCGACCTCACGGGCGGCTGGGCGCAGGCAGGGACACCTGCTAGTTCTTGCATCTAGCGACCTCACGGGCGGCTGGGCGCAGGCAGGGACACATGCTAGTTCTTGCATCTAGCGACCTCACGGGCGGCTGGGCGCAGGCAGGGACACCTGCTAGTTCTTGCATCTAGCGACCTCACGGGCGGCTGGGCGCAGGCAGGGACACCTGCTAGTTCTTGCATGTAGCGACCTCGCGGGCGGCTGGGCGCAGGCAGGGACACCTGCTAGTTCATGCATCTAGCGACCTCGCGGGCGGCTAGGCGCAGGCAGGGACACCTGCTAGTTCTTGCATCTAGCGACCTCACGGGTGGCTGGGCGCAGGCACGGAAAGCTGCTAGTTCTTGCATGTAGCGACCTCACGGGCGGCTGGGCGCAGGCAGGGACACCTGATAGTTCTTGCATCTAGCGACCTCACGGGCGGCTGGGCGCAGGCAGGGACACCTGCTAGTTCTTGCATCTAGCGACCTCACGGGCGGCTGGACGCAGGCAGGGACACCTGCTAGTTCTTAAATCTAGCGACCTCACGGGCGGCTGGGCGCAGGCAGGGACACCTGCTAGTTCTTGCATCTAGCGACCTCACGGGCGGCTGGGCTCAGGCAGGGACACCTGCTAGTTCTTGCATCTAGCGACCTCACGGGCGGCTGGGCGCAGGCAGGGACACCTGCTAGTTCTTGCATCTAGCGACCTCACGGGCGGCTGGGCGCAGGCAGGGACACCTGATAGTTCTTGCATCTAGCGACCTCACGGGCGGCTGGGCGCAGGCAGGGACACCTGCTAGTTCTTGCATCTAGCGACCTCACGGGCGGCTGGGCGCAGGCAGGGACACCTGCTAGTTCTTGCATCTAGCGACCTCACGGGCGGCTGGGCGCAGGCAGGGACACCTGCTAGTTCTTGCATCTAGCGACCTCACGGGCGGCTGGGCGCAGGCAGGGACACCTGCTAGTTCTTGCATCTAGCGACCTCACGGGCGGCTGGGCGCAGGCAGGGACACCTGCTAGTTCTTGCATCTAGCGACCTCACGGGCGGCTGGGTGCAGGCAGGGACACCTGCTAGTTCTTGCATCTAGCGACCTCACGGGCGGCTGGGCGCAGGCAGGGACACCTGCTAGTTCTTGCATCTAGCGACCTCACGGGCGGCTGGGCGCAGGCACGGACACCTGCTAGTTCTTGCATCTAGCGACCTCACGGGCGGCTGGGCGCAGGCAGGGACACCTGCTAGTTCTTGCATCTAGCGACCTCACGGGCGGCTGGGCGCAGGCAGGGACACCTGCTAGTTCTTGCATCTAGCGACCTCACGGGCGGCTGGGCGCAGGCAGGGACACCTGCTAGTTCTTGCATCTAGCGACCTCACGGGCGGCTGGGCGCAGGCAGGGACACCTGATTGTTCTTGCATCTAGCGACCTCAGTAGGGGGAGCACGCCGGTTCTGGGACAGTGTCAACAAAGGACAGGTGCTTGTCTGAGCACGTGGGGGAGGCGTGGCACCACGTGGTCGGGTGGGCGTGGCACCACGTGGTCAGATGGGCGTTGCCGGGCGCCACGTGGAGGGTCAGCAGGGGTTTGTTGACGTCACGTGGAGGGCGTGGGGTGGGGTGGGGCGTATCGATCGTGAGCCAACTTCGGTAGGATCGATATATCTCGTCGGGTAACTTCGGGCGTGTTCGTTGCGGAGGGGGAGTTGGTAGGTGAGGGGGTGTGTGTATGTTTCTAAATGAGGGAGGCAGGTAGCGCTATTGTCGCGTGCCGGAATTATTTTTACAAGTATAAAAATGTGCGGGGTGGCGACGGTTGGATTCGAACCTTCATTTCTGGATCGTTAGTCAAATTTTTTCAAATTCAAAAGCTTTTTATTGCGATGTTTGCGTACATTGATATTTACATAGGTTTACATAGTGGAACGCCAGCTCATTGTGCTCTTTTTCCATAGTTTATAGACATTATACAACACTTCTTATATACATTTGCATTTATTTAATAATTGTTTTTAGGAGGAAAAGTTTAAAAAACCTCCGTAATGTTCTGGAGCCTGTGGGCTCAATGTTTTCTGATGATCATACACGTTGAAATTTATTTACAGAGAAATTATTATTGATATTTACATACACATGGTTATACATTTTTCACTGAACAGTTTGGGAGTAGGTTTAGTTATGCTTGCGGCTTATATATTACACTATTGTACACTATATTACATAAGTTGCACTTTTGTATCTATGTCGCTTTGGTTGGCGTTCATTTGCAGTCTCGATGCACGGCACTTTGGTTGATGTCCGTAGCACTGTACACTTTTGTGGCTGTTTGGAGGATTTTCTTCTTCTGCCCAGTCAGGGTGGCCTGCCTGGGTGGTAGTCTGTTATTAGTTTATGTGGGTGTGGTCGTGTGATGTTGTGTTGTCCGTTATGCTATCCACAGGACCACGAGACCATATTGGAGAAAATAATTTCAGATGTTGTATATATATGCTTATAAAATATTTTTTTAAAGAGAAGGTATATATTTAATTTATAGTGCTAAGCGTGTAATTTAAAAACGGGTGGCCGCCATGTTTATTTTTTTTATAGTGCTAGTCGGCAAATTTAAACGGCGGGAAATTTAAAAAAACGGTCGGCCGCCATGTTTATTTTTTTATAGTGTTAAGCGGTAAATTTAAACAAGGCGCATCGGCTGCTATGCGGCCGCCATGTTTATTTTTTTATAGTGCTAGTCGGCCAATTTAAACGGCGGGAAATTTAAAAAAAATATATGTATGTGTCGGCTGCTAGTCGGCCGCCATGTTTTATTTTTTTTATAGTGCTAAGCGGGAAACTAAAAAAAACGGGCCGGCCGCCATGTTCATTTCAACATTTGAAAAAATAATAATAATTTCGAATGCTAGGAAGTAACAAGAACAGCCAACTTTGAAAAAAATAAATTAAATAATATTATATGTATGACAATCGATTGCTGAAAGTCGCCATCTTGTAGTACAGCATACCAGGCCGCCGTCTTGAAGCATAGCATACCAGGCCGCCATCTTGTAGCACAGCATACCAGGCCGCCATCTTTTTTTTCTTCCCCATTTATAGTCATTGGTTTTTTAATTTCTCTCAAGTTTGAATATAAAAGAAAGTATTATTTCGTCAGCCACTACTCTATGACTCTAGTAGTAGTAGTAGTAGATGCCAAATTTTGAAGAAGAAAAAAAAACACACACACACTGAAGTGTAGCCATGTTTTCTTATAGTACTAGACCAGTATAGTCATAGTATGCTTAATTTGGTGTGTAGCATGTCTGTCTATAATAATAAATAAAAAAAGTTATAGGCATTACTTATGGTTATAGCGTTTTATGATAAAAAAATAATTATACTGAGGGCTGCGCGCACGTTCCCGGTGATTTTAAGATGTTAAGTATGGGCGCCACCACGTGGAAGGGCACGTGGATCCGGCGGAGTCTCTCGCTCAGGGCGTGACGTAGCCCAAGTGGGGACGAGTTACCAGCCCTTTCTACCCTACCTATCCAGACCTGGCCCGCTCTAGGCGTCGGGCACGCCACACTCCTAGGCTAAGTCACTCACCACGTGGTTAAATAAAAAATACTCAATTTATATTCATTCCCAGATTTAATTTCACTAACACGTTATCTCCACGCCCGTTACACGTTTCACGGTAGAAAAAGCCTGAGGCACGAATCGACTTAGGTGAAGGCATGGTCCACACACGTGGCCATGCTACAAAATATACTTATTACACGATGGATCAAAACTCGACTGAGACAATTAATTAATTAAACAGTCCGCTGACCGAGAGCTGCCCCGAGGATGACGAACGAAAGCGATTTAGAAAGAATTAACGATACAGAAATTACTTGGTCAGTGATGAACAATGGTTGAGGTCCCCGGGGTGCTGGCGCGTCTGCTCTCGGTCAGTGATGAAGATGGACTGGGCTGAGCTCATCGCTCGCAGGTGGCAACATGGCGCCCTTCGCGCCATCACAATTACCGTTACTATATCCTACGATTCCGTGCCCCGGCGAAAGTTAAGCAAATTACAGATCAACATTAAAAAATATATAAAAATTACTGATAGTTTAAAGTTTGTTAATAGTTACTTATTTAATGATAATTTATATAAAAACATTCCTACCCTCGTCCAAGTCCGTGCCTGTTCGGGTCCGCCCGGGCAACGTCCGTGGTTATTTCAAGTAACATATTTAAATTAAAGAAACACAAATAGATTGCACAGCACTGGGGCAAAGGCGAATGAAAACAAACAAAAAGGTTTACAATAATTAATATTAAATGTAGCAATTTTAGGGGTCGCCGCACTGCTTCTAAGCGCCCTCTTGTGGTAGTTCGTGGCGCGCAATTCAAACACACGACTACGTACATGTCGGTACAAATGCCAGGGAAGGGAAGGGGGATGTTGAGGAAACGGAGACTGACTAGGCTCATGGGGCGTAGCCCCGGCTGACGTCAATACTTTACGTATTTCAGCGAATTCAAACACATTTGTTGTGTTAAAGACATAATGTTCTCTCGTAGTGTGTGTATTGTGGAAATGAAACATATATACAGTAGTATTAATTACTTAAAAAAATAATATTATTTATAATATATATATCACCAAATTTTATTTTTAAAAAAAAAAGGATGCTTATTACGTCACTTGTCATATAAAAGAAAAGGTATTGTGCATTTATAGGCATTATATAATTTAAAAAAATATATATATATGTTTTCCCAAGGGGTGTTGGAGCCGCGCAGACGATGATGGCGCGTACTCCCAACGGCCCTTTTCCTTCATCCACCCCCCAGTGTAATTTTTTAAATTAAATAATGACTCATACACTGGCGCCCAACATAGGGGAAGCCGCTCGCAGAGGGGTGGCGGCTGCAACCGAAGACGGCTTCGAACCCTTCGTCCCCCATTGTCAATTTTTTTATTTAAATAATGACTCATACACTGGCGCCCGCATAGGGGGAACGCGCCGTTGCGACACGTGTGCGGCGAGTCTTCACCCCAACCCTTGCAAGGGTCTCCAGACAGTTGCGATTAGAGTCTGTTAAGGTCGGTTCACTCCATCAGTCTTCCAGATCGCTTCTAGAAATCCATGTTTTTACTGATTCTGGGAATCCCTTCCAGCTGACTAGAAGACGTGTAGGAAGTCGCTTGTGGATTTTATTAATTAAATAAGTGTCTATATACTTCGTCACTTGAATTTCTTGAGAATAAAAACCGCCCTTGATTTCATTTCCATCTAGATCAGACAAGTAGTATGTTCTAGGATAACTATTGCGTATTTTTATCAACTTAAAAATCTCGTGGGACCAATTTACGGAATAACCTTTTGCAAATAAATCCTTATTTCGTGAGATACGTACATGATCTCTGACACTAGCTTTAAGTCGCCTGTGATCTATTTTTTTCACAACATTGTAAACCATTTTAAGAAGAGAATTATCTCTCACCTCGTTGGGGCTCATACCGATAGTCCTATGAAATCTGCCGTTGTATATTTCCATAACTTTTGGTAAGAGCGGTAGCCATTTATAGTTTCCCCGAGTGCTCATTTCCGTAAACAAAAGCGATTTTAAACTTCTAATGAAGCGTTCAACTACCGAGGCCTTCAGCTCGCTGTTGGTTGAATAATGGTTGATTCCGTGTTCTTTCATCAATGTCTGAAATCTTCTGTTATAAAATTCGGTACCGCGGTCTGAGTGCACGTGAGTGAAAACTCCAGAATCCTTTAGAATACGTTTCATAGCTAAAGCCACAAGCTCCGCAGTTTTTTTCAGTACCGGAACCGCGTAAGCCCACTTGGAGTAAACATCAATCGCAACCAATATATATCTGAATCCTTTATTCGCACGGTGATAAGGTTGCATTTCCACCAAATCGATCTGTAAAAGATCGCCGAGACCATTAGTGATTACACGTCTCCGAGGAAAGACTTTGCGTGCGCTTTTGTGAAGTTCAAACGCAATACCGCGTCTGGCAGTCATTTTTTTTACTTAATTTTTTTTAATGTAGCCTGATTCAATGAGTTCTTCTAGTATGGCCAACACTTCATTGGAATGGCTCGTGTTCCCGGATTGTTGCGATGCAAGTAATAATCTAAGCCGATCACATAATTCATTTACCGAGTTCCAGTAAACATATTCCTTTCGACGATTTAAATCTAGTTTTTCAACTAAACCACTGCCTTCATGGGAAGCAATGACAGGACAAAGATCCTTAATGAGCCCGAACTTTTCATGATCGGTGTTTTTATAACGTTTAGATGACGCATCATTCCTCTTACAACACGCGCTAGTAGACCGCAGCAAGCGTGTGTATTGACGCAATGCAGCTTCTGAATACACCTTAGGTTCTTTCGAAAACAATAGCTCATATAATCCCGGCGAAGGTTGTATTAGTTCATCATCTATGCGAAGTAAATTATTAGGTAGGAAAAAAACTTCCGTATTTCCCAAGACCCAGCGATTCTTGCGTTTGTAAATTCCGTAGGTCGTATAGTTTATTTTAGAATTGAATGCGGTTAGGTAGGACTGGGCTTCCTCACCCAACTGCTCACGTGACGCAGCCGAGCGTTTACCGGAATGAACAATCAATGGTAAATCATCATCATCATCTTCTTCTTCACCTTCGCTGGAGAAAGTCTTAATCTCATGTTTAGCGATAGGTGTAGAGGATTCTTTTTTCACCTCCGCCGATAAATTATCCGCGGCAGCAGAAGAACTCATGAGACGCGATGTGATCCATTTGAATACCTGTTCATTAACTGCATCCCGCGCCAGGCGCGCGCGTTTGGCCAGCAAATATTTTTCACGAACGTTTTGTATGACGTGATGGAGCTTTCTTGCTTCTGAAGCCATGACTAACTCATGTCAGCGTAAATAGAGGCTTTTATACATTAATTATGCCTTTGAAGCTCAATAGCTGTAGTGGGTATAATGGGAAGCTCAACCGGTAGGGTAATGTGCGGAAGCGGATTTGAAGATGGTCTTACACCAGACAAATTCACCGACGAACCTCGTAAAACCGGAAGCGATACAGATGGTACACCAGACAAATTCAGTGACTGACCTCTTAAAACCAGAAGCGATACAGATGGTAACTGTGCCGGCTGGTTTTCAGGTCTGTCCGCTAGCTTCCTTCCCAATAGTTTATACAATAGGTCTAAACGATTTCTCATTGCATTCAAGCTTTAATTAACGATATGTGGAAACTGAGAACATGAATTAGCTCCACTAACGAGACTATCAACTTTAGCCTCAAAACTCGATAGAGACTCCTTAATAAATTTAGCAGTATCTTCGCGTAGAGAACTCATCAAAGTATTAATTTGAAATTCCATACCGGACACTATTTCCTTACTTACAAGCTTCGGTTGCTCGCCCACGAGTGTTAAAAGCTCTGTAAACATAGCGCGATCCGTGGCATCAACCTGCCTTAGGTACGCAGTCGTATCAGATTGTTTTTCGTTTGTAGACACCAAAGCATTAAAGATTGCTTCAAAGTGTTGTTTGTGTATATATAAATCCTCGTTGTCTTTAGTCAGAAAAAGATTCTTTAGTTCGCTAAAGTTCTTATTGCAACCACCACTTGACAGAGCCTTCAACAGCTCTAGAATTTTGGCAAATGACTCGCGCGTATCGCTATCTGCCTGACGCAAGTAACTTCCCATTCCCCTCTGCAAGTCACGTGACGAGCTAACGAGATCCTTCACATCCGTAAAAATAACTTTCAGCTCATCACTACTTACAGATACCAGATTTTTCAACTCGTTTAAAACTTCCTTCTCGGGTAAATTTCCTCGAATTTTATCTAAAACATCTGTACTCTTCTTTTCAAAGTGATGTAGATACGTTAGCAAATTGTTATTAAGATCCTGTGCGTATGAGAGACGGTTTTTTAGTAGACCAAAGTATTTTTCTAAATTATTCGCCATCATACTAATTGCATGTGCGGTGGCACCGGAAGTTACATCTACGTAATTCTTTGTGGCAGCATCTGCCGCGTCACGTGGAACGCCTACACCGCGGAAACGTTTCCCGCCAACCTGACAGTGCCCATCTTCCGTAAGAGTCAGACATGACTGTCGCCGACGTTTATTACCGCAGCTCCCAAATTTGGAGATGCCCAAGTTCATTCTTCACGAAGGTAACACTATGAAGTGATCGAAGCCACAGCGATAACGACCTTTTTGTAGAGGAAAATTGTTACCTATTACTAGGAAACCATAACCATCATTGCTATTCCAACAGCGAGCACAAACATCTTTAAATTTATCGAATGACATGTCGGTTGTGACGTGCTTGTGGTAAACATGTTGAAGATTTAGAAGATCCATTTTAAATAAAATTATCAAATTAGCATTAACCCTAACCAACTGTTTTCGGGTTTGGCTATACGTTTGAATTAAATAAAAACAATCGCACAATAAATGTCGCCCCATGGAAAAATACTGTTGAACTATTGCCTGTTTTTCGCACCCGATGTCATCGAAAATTATAATCGAATTGGGTAGCACTTTGCTTGGCGGCACTACCTCTTCATTTTCACGAAATAGAAAAAATTTAATACCTTGAACATTAGACAATACCTGCGCTAAACGTTTATATTTTGGTTGTTCTATGCTCTTGCTATACAAATAAATATTCTCGAAACGCACTCCGTTAGGATGTTGTATAAGCGAAAGTAAAATACATGTTTTCCCGCTGTTTGAAGGTCCGGCAATTATACATCTTATGGTATTCGGCAACAGCGGTCCGTGGCGTTGTTCCCGTTTGCTTATAAAATCATCGTAAATAATTTCGATCGGAAGACTGTCATGTTGAGGGATTACTTCCATCGTTACAACTGAAGCGTAAAAAGTATAAAACCGTCTTATTTATACCCCCCAAAGTCATTAAGCTGATATGCGTCGTGCTGGAAGGAGGGTGAAGGGTAAAGGTCTTATTAACTCTGCCATAAATAAATTACCTTTCGAGCTACATTTGCCAACTTATCAGTACTGTGGGCCCGGTACAAAACTTGAAAAACGTTTAGCACGCGGAGACCCAGGCAAAAATCAATTAGATAGAGCGTGCAAAGAACACAATATTTCATACGCAAATAGTAACGATTTGGAGAACAGACATCAAGCGGACCGTATTTTAGCACTTAAAGCTAAACAAATTGCACAGAACCATCAAACTAAGCTAGGTGAAAAGATCGCGGCTTGGAGCGTAAGTAAAATAATGAGTGTTAAGCGTAAACTAGGAGCCGGCATAAGAATCGCAAAGAAAAAAAATAAGAAAAATAAACGTGATAAAAAGGGCGGTGTTATACCATTTCTCTTTCCAGCTCTGGCAGCGCTCGGTTCTTTGATCGGAGGCGCAACCGGAATCGCAAAGAGCGTGACAACCGCTAATAATCAGACTAAATTGTTGCAACAATTCACAACATCACAGACGTATTCAGGCCTTAACAAATCGAAGCAAAAATGGTGCGGGGCTTTTTTTACGACCATTCAAAGCCGTTGGAGGAGGCGTGGGAGGACGCAGCTGCCGCAACCGCCGCAGCCGCCGGAAGCGAAAAGGGGGAAAGGGAAGGGTGGGACGCTATTAACCCTCCTGCCACACGACCTTACGCGGGGAAGGGTCTATCTCACCGCAGCGACTAAGAAAGCAGTAAAAAAATGAGGAAAGGGTGATTTTAGCCTTGCCTCACAGACCGCTAACTACGACGGATTTAGAAAATGCTGTATTCAAGTTGAAAATCAAAAATTTCCGAGGTGTTTTCATGAGAGATAACTTACCTTTAAAACCGAAACAGTACGAGTGCGGGATAATTAATCTAGACGTATCGACAGGAAAAGGAACTCACTGGGTTGCATATAAAAAGTCTGGCAGCACTGCGCTGTATTATGACAGCTATGGCGACCTCAGACCGCCTCCGGAAGTAAGAAAGTACCTGAAAGGCACGATGTTAAGTTACAATTACGATAGACAACAGACGATCAAATCGTGGAATTGCAGTCATTTATGTTTAAGATTTCTCGTGTCCGCGTATAAGAAGCAAAATAAATAATTTCAAATAGCACAGATACACCAGCCATTGACGCATCCAGTCTATACCAGAGGGCAACCTATCCTGGTGATCCATACTGTAGTGCAAGCTAACCTGAAATGTCAATTTCACTTATATTAACGGGAAAAAATTCTGAATTACGGTCCGTATATTTTCCACCCCTTGACCTTACGAATGGAGAGTGGCAGATTGGGCTAATCGACTTTCAAACATACCATTCCATTCCGAACGTTGATGAAAAAAATAACAAATTCCGTTTTTCGAAAAACAATGGTCCTGTGTCTCAAATTATTCTTCCCGTCGGAAGTTATGAAATTTCAGATTTGGAAAGTTACATCGGAGATCTGTTACCACACGATGCGACATTTATTTTGAGAGGCAACCCTAATACATTGCAATGTAATATGCATAGTAATTACGATATCAATTTTACAGGAAGCGATACGATCGGAAAAATGCTCGGTTTTGAACCTAAAATTTACGTGGCAGGTCGAATGCATGAGTCAACACAACCGGTCAATATTTTCCCTGTATCGGTCATACATATAGATACAAATATCGTGGGCTCCAGCTATTTAAACGGACAACCTAGCTGGAGCATACACGAGTTTTACCCCAGCGTCCCGCCTGGTTATAAGGTCATCGAAGTACCTAAATCTGTCATATACGTTCCGGTGATTGTTAAACGAATACACGAGTTATCTGTGAGGATAGTCGACCAAAACGGGAAGCTCATCGATTTTAGAGGCGAAGAAATAACGTTACATTTGCATTTAAAAAAAATATGGGAGTGAATTACTTTGGCATTCATAAAGGCTCCGGCGGTTTCGAAGGCAGACCCAGTAGTCAGCGAGACGCCAAGCGGTTAACACGTAAAAATATACGCTTTCTCAAGAAACTAGGATTCAAAGTATTCCAAAATGGATTCCAGCATTCTCCAAGTCGACCAGCCAATTCAATTTGAAAATGATATCACGAAAACGGAAATACATAGCTACCGTCCATTCATTTCGGGTCCGTATGATTTAAATTCCGAGATACGTATCGCAATCCAGAATTCTGATATTTATTGTCTGCCTTGCAAAAGCCTGTTAAGAATCCGCGGAAAATTCGTCAAACCAGATGGCCAGGCCGCTACATACGCAAAAATTGTCAGAAATGGAATTTTACACATGTTTAACAGAATCGCGTACGAGGTAAATAATTTACAGATAGATGAATGTCGCGACGTTGGATTAGTCACTACGATTAAAAACTATCTTTCGCTAACGCCCAGTGAAAAAGCCGTTTCCAAGATGGCCGGCTGGGGCTTGACTGAAGACTATAGTGTACCCATTAATGCAAACGGCGATTTTGAAATATGCGTGCCTTTGAGTCGTCTCATGGGATTTTTCGAAGATTATAAACACGTTTTAGTTAACGTTCGACAAGAATTAGTGTTACTTGTTTCAAACTCTCAGAACAACGAGGTGTTAGACACGGCAGCGCAACCGTTGCCTGTGAAACTAACACTCACGAGCATCGATTGGCTAATGCCTCATGTAACCGTTTCTACCGCACAGAGGATTCGTTTGCTTAAAATGGTTGAAAAAGGAAAAAACATAGACATCGCTTTCCGATCCTGGAGCCTCGAAACATATCCGGCCCTGCCGCAATCTCAATCGGTACATTGGTCCGTGAAAACATCATTTAATACGGAAAAGCCTAGATATATAATAGTCGCATTTCAAACGGGTAGGCAAAACAACGTCGCCGGTGATAAATCTAAGTTTGATCATGTTGACATTAAGAATGTGAAAGTTTTTTTGAATTCGGAATCCTATCCGTACACAAACCTGGATAGTAATTTTCCTAATGATAGCTATCTGCTGGTGTATAACATGTACGCGGAATTTCAAGACTCATATTACGGTCGTCAATCATCACCACTTCTCGATCCGGAGAAATTTAAAGATATGGCTCCTCTCTTTGTGTTTGATGTGTCTAAACAGAACGATAAGATGATTGGAGGAGTCATGGATTGTAGAATAGAAATTACCACAACGAAACCAATCGATCGTGCAGAATTAGTGCAAATGCTTGAGTGCCAACGGGAAATAGAAATGGTATAACACCGCCCTTTTTATCACGTTTTTTTTTCTTATTTTTTTTCTTTGCGATTCTTATGCCGGCTCCTAGTTTACGCTTAACACTCATTATTTTACTTACGCTCCAAGCCGCGATCTTTTCACCTAGCTTAGTTTGAGGGTTCTGTGCAATTTGTTTAGCTTTAAGTGCTAAAATACGGTCCGCTTGATGTCTGTTCTCCAAATCGTTACTATTTGCGTATGAAATATCGTGTTCTTTGCACGCTCTATCTAATTGATTTTTGCCTGGGTCTCCGCGTGCTAAACGTTTTTCAAGTTTTGTACCGGGCCCACAGTACTGATAAGTTGGCAATTGTAGCTCGAAAGGTAATTTATTTATGGCAGAGTTAAAAAGACCTTTACCCTTCACCCTCCTTCCAGCACGACGCATATCAGCTTAATGACTTTGGAGGGTATAAATAAGACGGTTTTATACTTTTTACGCTTCAGTTGTAACGATGGAAGTAATCCCTCAACATGACAGTTTTCCGATCGAAATTATTCACGATGATTTTATAAGCAAACGGGAACAACGCCACGGACCGCTGTTGCCGAATACCATAAGATGTATAATTGCCGGACCTTCAAACAGCGGGAAAACATGTATTTTACTTTCGCTTATACAACATCCTAACGGAGTGCGTTTCGAGAATATTTATTTGTATAGCAAGAGCATAGAACAACCAAAATATAAACGTTTGGCGCAGGTATTGTCTCATGTTCAAGGTATTAAATTTTTCTATTTCGTGAAAATGAAGAGATAGTGCCGCCAAGCAAAGTGCTACCCAATTCGATTATAATTTTCGATGACATCGGGTGCGAAAAACAGGCAATAGTTCAACAGTATTTTTCCATGGGGCGACATTTATTGTGCGATTGTTTTTATTTAATTCAAACGTATAGCCAAACCCGAAAACAGTTGGTTAGGGATAATGCTAATTTGATAATTTTATTTAAAATGGATCTTCTAAATCTTCAACATGTTTACCACGAGCACGTCACAACCGACATGTCATTCGATAAATTTAAAGATGTTTGTGCTCGCTGTTGGAATAGCAATGATGGTTATGGTTTCCTAGTAATAGGTAACAATTTTCCTCTACAAAAAGGTCGTTATCGCTGTGGCTTCGATCACTTCATAGTGTTACCTTCGTGAAGAATGAACTTGGGCATCTCCAAATTTGGGAGCTGCGGTAATAAACGTCGGCGACAGTCATGTCTGACTCTTACGGAAGATGGGCACTGTCAGGTTGGCGGGAAACGTTTCCGCGGTGTAGGCGATCCACGTGACGCGGCAGATGCTGCCACAAAAAATTACGTAGATGTAGCTTCCGGTGCCACCGCACATGCAATTAGTACGATGGCGAATAATTTAGAAAAAGACTTTGGTCTACTAAAAAACAGTCTCTCATACGCACAGGATCTTAATAACAATTTGCTAACGTATCTACATCAGTTTTTAAAAGAAGAGTACAGATGTTTTAGATAAAATTCGAGGAAATTTACCCGAGAAGGAAGTTTTAAACGAGTTGAAAAATCTGGTATCTGTAAGTAGTGATGAGCTGAAAGTTATTTTTACGGATGTGAAGGATCTCGTTAGCTCGTCACGTGACTTGCAGAGGGGAATGGGAAGTTACTTGCGTCAGGCAGATAGCGATACGTGCGAGTCATTTGCCAAGATTCTAGAGCTGTTGAAGGCTCTGTCAAGTGGTGGTTGCAATAGGAACTTTAGCGAGCTAAAGAATCTTTTTCTGACTAAACACAACGAGGATTTATATATACACAAACAACACTTTGAAGCAATCTTTAA